>NC_135657.1:114219364-115519364 GCF_964188315.1 Podarcis muralis | reverse complement strand
ATTACCCTGCAAATGGCAAAAAAAGATATATTTGCAGGATTTTTAGAGCATTAAAATATCTTTGTCAGGCAGAAGAACATTTCTTCTATCCTAGGATTTCAGCCATGCACTCTGTATTTCTCTGTCTCTCTCTCTCTCTGTCTGTCTTCCTCCCTCCCTCCCTCCCCCCTTTTTTTCTAGCCTGGGGCGTGAATTTGCATGTCTAATTCATTTACTCACCATATTTGAATTGGCCTGAACAGATGTAAATCGGGAAGGATGGGAAAAACTGCAGTCCTCGAAAATGATTAATCAGCTGTTGCAGGCAGTGTCTTAAGGAGACTGGTTGGAGGAGGCATGGAATAACCAAGAGAAAGTGTATTTGAACCTAATTGTCACATCAGAGCATCACTGTCCCCATGCAGCAACAACAACAACCACCTACATCACTTCCTGTTTTATGCCGCTCAGAACATGAACTGAAGAGTTATTTTACTATGTTGACTTTATTTTTTGGGCAAAACATCAGTCATGTGCATTTTTCCATAGTCCCATCATGGAGCATATATGTATACATTGTAAATAAATTTTGTGCAAAAAGGACTGGAAAAATGAACTGTATTATTGCTTTTCTTTTTTCTTTTTGTAAAAGTAGCAGTTTGGTATGAGTTGGCATGCATACAGATTTACTAAGTGGGATAAGCTAATTATACTTTTGTTGTGGTTAAACAAATGCTTGTTGATAGCCTTTTTCTATCAAGAAACCAAGGAGCTAATTATTAATAATAATCATTGCACATTGAGTCTTAGAGTTTCTGATTGAAACCGTTTGGATTGTACAATAACTCAAAGCCCAGTTGTAGTAGTTTGAGTGCAGTAATGAAATCTGAATCTAAAATAAAAGCAAATTATTTTTGTCACGCTGGCTCAACTGCTTGAAAATTTTATTTTACTGCCCCAGCCCTCCAAAAAATCTAGCAATTTCATAGTAATATGTCAATTTCTCTCTTGAAATAATTAAATTTTAGTTTCAGACAACCTTATTAATACTTCCCCCCATACTAAATTATTTTATATTGCCCTGTGCTAGTGAACTTTCTTATAGCTTACCCTGTATATTTTCAGGGTGATAACTGAATTATCAAATCTTAAGATTTCAAGGCAAAAAGAAAAAGGGAAGAACTGACCGCATAAGGCTGGGTGGAATTTAAAATATTTCACCTTTTAAAATGACACACATGTGACATTTGAAGGGGTGTAGCACAGTTGTTGTTTTTGGTTTTTTAAAAAACACCTTCCTAAATCTGAATAAGTGTGCATTAACTACTTGTAGTAAAAGGATGGTGGACTTTTAAAAAACCTAATGCTCATAAATAAAAACGGTGCTGTGATTGGCTGTAGACTGGGTCATTAACCAATTTTCCAGCACAGCTGTACTTCTGCAAGACAGCCAACTGGTTAAATAGAACCAAATAGCATGTTTAGGTTAGAAAACCTTGTAATTTTCTTCCAAATAAAATCACGACTGTTGTAAATGTTTCTAAAGGGCATGAAAAATATACAAATGTTTTAGGTTTGTCCTAGTCACTATTTTAAAAAAATAACTTTTAAAAGATGATAGCACTAACTACTTAACACAAACAAAAGAGCTCAGTGGTGAGAGCCCTGATGCCTGCCATTCAGATAGATGTCAGCCCGTGAACTCACCCATAGCAATCACGTTTTGATTTAAGAGGGGCCAATTGTTTTGTGGCTTTAGTAGGCTGTGTTTACCTACTGTTGAAGCATTCTGCTTCTCTCCTTTTTACTGGTGTGGGATTGGAGATATTATCAGTGCCAGATTCCTCAAATAAGAGATGCCAGGCCTGAAGGGTGACTAGAAGCAGCCCCACTGTGGTCTGGAAGCCATGCTCATAGTTTCCGCTGTTAATGGTAAGGCAATGCACTCTGCACATGCCCAACAGCACTGCACCTATTCCAGGATTTAAACCCTGGCACTGAATTAAGCCTGGGATCAAGCCGTGCATCTTCTCCCCCAAACTAATCTCCCTTCATGGCCAAAGCTTTGTTTTATTGTCCTCAACACTCTCATTTGATTTTGCCCTCTTTAGAAGGAAGTGCAGTTTTCAGCCGTGTGTTTTCATTGTCAGCTAATGACTCCCCCCACCCAATTAAATAGTAGCCTTTCCTCTTAAGTACTCTATTTTGTCCATCTGTTTGGGGTTATAATACCATAATACACAGCTTCACAGCTGATAGGATAGTGGTACCCCAGTACATAACCATCAAGCCACATGCATCAATGGCAGAAGAGGGGGTGGATTTCTGGAGAGTTGCCAGCCAATGACCTTTCTCATCTTCCCCTTGTCTGAGGAAGCTCCCCTTTCCAACTTTGTAAGGTCAGGAAATTGTTGTTTTCTTCTTTCTGCAGCACGAGGCGATATTAACAATGCATGCATTGCCAAAACGTAAACTGTTAAGCTCTTTGCCGGTGTTAAATCTTTTCTTAAAACTACTCTTTTTCAAGAATAGAAAAATACCCGAATATACCACTTTTTCAAGAGAAGGGGGATTTTATTGCTTTCATCGACGTGATTTATTTTTGTGCATTTCACGTTATTAAAGGGGGACATCTATATATATATTAAAAATACTGAGAGGGTTTGGGGTATGTTTGTGTGTACACACAGCCCAAACCCTCTCTGTATTATCTGCCAAGACAATCAGCTGCAATTATAACACATTAATGAATAATATGCCTTGAGAGTATGTTTTTTGTTTTGTTTTGCTATTGTTCATCGCATGATGTTGGACGGCTTTTACAGGCAAAGGAAAGAGAAAGTAAACGGGTTACAAATAGGGAATTATCCCTCGTTTAGCATTAAAATTCATTTAGATAAAATTGCCACAAACATTTAAATGGAGAGATTAGTTCCCCCTCACGCCTTATTGCACACTCTCAATGGCTCCGTTAAGAACATTTTACACGTTGGAAATTCCGCCTTCTCAGCCTCCTCGCTGTTTCCTAGCTACCCCCATTCAAAGCAAAGGCAGCAGCAACAGAAAGAGAAGGAGGGAGGGAGAGAGTGTGTGTTGGGGGGCGGGAGGGGGAAAGTTTTTGATTATTATTATTTGGCAACCAGACTGCAATTCATGCACTTGGATCTGCTTTAAGTAAAGGAGAAAATAAAGAAACAGGCGGTTTCCCTCCCTCTTAGAGCACCCAGTAACCCTCTATGGAGAGACAAGGCGCTGCTGCCGTAGCTGTTGATCCACTTTTAGTCGCTTCCCCCCTTTCAAAAACGAAGCTGGGAATTAAGTTTTCCGAGAGCCGTCTAGCACAAAGAAAGCGAGATTAATTTATGTCTGTATTGGAAAATGCGCGTGTGTTTTGTGGGAGTGGAGCGATGCGCGCGGGTGTGTGTGTGTGTGCAGCGAACAAAGATGTCCTGGTTTCTGGCGCGTCTGCTGCTCTGTTCCGCAGATTCCCAGCGCGCGCGCGGAGCGGTGCGAGAAGGGAAGCTCTCCAAGCGCGCGCGCTTAAACGTCTCCCGTTTTGCAGCGCTGTGAGCGGAGTGCGGTTGTCTGTATTTAAAAATCTCTGGAGGGATTAGTTTGAAAACAGATCAGTTGTCCTCCTCCTCCTCCCTCTCTTCTCCCCCCCCCCGTTCCTCCTCCTTTCTCTCTCTCGCTCTTTCCCCCTCTCGCTGCCACCCGCTGCAGAGCCCAAGGAGAAGGAATGTCAGCTTCGACTGCCATCTTTTGGGGATATGGAAAAACGACCCGATAGGTAGGAGCCCGCCCTCTTCCTCCTCCTCCTCCTCCTCCTCGCTTTCCTTCCCTCCCGTCCTCGTGCTTCTGCTTCCCGAGCCCCCCGAGTCCAAATCTGGGCTCCCACTTGTGCTTGCTAGGGAAAAGACTTTGGAGAGCAGAAGGGGACCCGCTCGGGCAGCTCTGCGCCTTGGCATTTGCACAGAGAGGGAGCTGGTCGCGGGGCTTGGCTGGAGGGGGAACCCCCTGATCCCGCCGCCTTTTCCTCCCCCAAGTTCCGCGCAAAAGTTTTCCGGCGTCCCCGCCGGTCTTGTTTTTTTGTCAGCCCCCCCCCCTCCCGCCCCTGCAAAGATTGTCCGACGCTGCCGCATGCGCGCTGGGGCTTCCTCTGTGCCTGTTTTGTGCGCGGCGAGGGTACCGTATTGCACCGAGTCGAGTGTCACTTGAGAAATTGCGAGAAATCCCGCTTGGTCGGCGGGGTGCGGGCAGCTGGTAGCGGAGAACTTTTACCGTCGTGTTTGGACATGATCCCCCCTCCTCCTCTTCTCCCCCCGCCTTTAAACCCCCAACCAAGGTGCTCCGTAGAGTTCTTGCGTGGATAGTACAATTGTTCCAAGATTAGGGTCGCTGCGATTAAAACAATAATTTTGTTTTATTTTTGTTTTTATTCAATACACCTTGTCCTTCTTTTTATCAGTGCCGCGGCCGGATCCACCCCAGGTCTGCTGCTGCCCTTGTCACTTTTCCTGGGCAAGGTGTGTGTGTGCGCGCACGCGTGTGCGCCTCTGTGTTTGGAGAAGCTGAATCATGGAGGTCTTGTTGTCTGCATTTGAACTCCCGGCTGCTCCCAGGAGCCTGCAGAGCGGAGTCCGGTGGGGTGGGCGAGGGTGGGGCGAAAGGCCCCCTCTAGAGGCAGCACCCCCGAGCGGGGCGGGAGGGACCACTAGCCCAGCCGGGCAAAGGGCTTCGCCTCTTCCTGCGTTTGTCAGCCGCAGAATCGGAAGCGTCTTCGTCCTCCTCCCAAGTTAACAAATGGCCCCTCCGGTCCCCCTTTGGCTGTTGTGAACAGAGAGACCTCCTTTTCTCCCCAGCGCGACCCCGCTCCTCCCCTGCCTTTTCCCTGACCATGAAGTGGCGTTGGATAGTATAGGGCAGGTTTATTCCAAAAAGCAAAAAAACGGAAAGGCAAAGCAGTTGGATCGATACGACACGGATTTGGGAGAGGGGATTTTTGTTGTTGTTGCTATTCGTTTCCTGGGAGGGGGGGGAGGATGCTGGTGTTTGTGTGTTGCTGGACGGAGGTCTCCCCCCCCCTTTTCTCCGCCCGCCTCCTTTTTAAAGTCCTGCAAAACTTTTCCTGGCCCAGCTTTGTTTACAGACAATCTCGACCCGCGAAGGGAAAAACAGGAGGAGCAGGCGAGAAAAGGGCGATTTGCTCCGCTTCTTTCTGGTCGTGGGGGTGGGGGTGGGATTTCGTCCCGGAACACGTGTCAGCTGGCAAAAGAAGCACCACGTGTGAGTCTGCCCCCGCCGCCTAAAATACGGCATCACAAGCCGGGATTAGCTGTTATCCCCTCACCCACTCAACTTCCCAGCCTCCTTAGACTCGGAAGATAACCGCTTTGTTTCTTTTCTTGTTCAAGCCAGTCTGCTCTCGATTGTCTCCTTCGGCCTCTCATGCCCACCCTGGCGGCCAGGCCCTGCCGGCCTCTCTCTCCTCGGACCAAAGCCCTTTTCTGCGGGTTCCTCTGCGCTGGGTGGGACCAGCATCATGCAGCCCAGAAGAGGGAACCTGGGGACATTTCTGTTCTTGGAGGGGGAGTCTCTTTCCCCCGCCCCCCTCTCGTTCTCCAGGGTCAAAAACCACAGTCGGATCCTTCAAAGTGTGTGCGAGAGTGTAAAGAAGAGAGCCATCTCCTTACCTTCTCATCCCCTCCTTCCTGCAAGGCGTGCAGCCTGTGTGTGTATGTAACCAACAAAGGTTATTCTTCCTCAAGCTCTGAACCTCCCTCACGTGAGATCGGGGGGATAATATCAGTTCCATATATCCTCTCCTACTTATCGAAATCCATCCAACGTGTGTGTGTGTGTGTGTGTTGGGAGGAATCCCCGTGTAAGGGGGTGCGTGTGGAGCCTTTCCAGCCGAGCGAAAGGCACCCGAAAGTCCGAGGAGTCCCTAAAGGGACCCGGAATAGCAAAGCTCAGCCAGTGGCTTCTCCTCGCCGCTGCCGGTCACAAACCTCCCAAGGCGAGCGACTTGCCTTTGGCCGGCTGCTGTCTCCAAGGTGCTTCGCAAACGGTGGCGGACGCTTGAGTTAAAAGCGGCACCTTAAAAAGTCGTGGGGGTTGTGTGTTTGGGAAGATGTGTGGCGAGCCCCCCCCCATTTTTATTTTAAATAAAAAAAGGTAAACTATGCCTTAAAAGTGAATCTGTCGCTCCTCCTGTGTCAAAGACTGGCGCGGGAGGGGTCATTCCAAACAAGGCTTGCTCCGCAACTTGTGAATGAATTTTGGAATTGTGCCCAAGTGTGGCTAGCAGTGAAAAGCAATTTTAGGCTGACAAAGACACCATCTTCCACGCACGTACATGAGCGTTCAGACTCATCGACCCTGAAGGGGCAGGTTTTCAAGGGAACCTTTTCAGCTGCTGAATGATTGTGCTGAAGAAGGTTGCAACTCACCTAGGAGTAAGCGCCACTGAGCGCAAAAGGATTTACTCCCGAGTCGACCTATCGCATTGCACTGCCAATCGGTTTTCATGCAAAGCGCACCCACCACAACTAGTCAACAATATAAGCAGTTATTCCAGAGAGTTTAGGTAGATGTTTAGGCGGGCATCAAGACCGAGAAATTTAGAAAGTTTTTCGCAGGCTGTTGTTCTTCTGGGTTGCCTTAGGCGTTGATCCTAAACCCATGACTTGTAAGAATGTCCACCCGGGGATCCTAGCGAAAATCCCCAAGTGTGTTTGATATCCCCCCCGCCCCAAGGAATAGGTTGTGGATGTGAAGAGTGTGCACTTGATCTTGTATTCTAAAGCTACCATTCCGTTAGTCTTTGTGTGTCTATCCTCTTTGTGTGACTTTGCTGTGTTTACTGGAGGTGTAAAAAGGACTCCCCGACTCAAGGTTTGGAATCGCAAAAGGGCCGCCCTTCCTAGACCGTTAGAAGACGCAAAGTACACTAAGACCTTCTGTAAAAAGTGTGTCTGTGTCTTATAAGGGGCGGAGATTGACCCCCCCCCCCACTTTGCCAAATCGGGCCATTTGTCCTAGAATCGTGATAACGCAAGATCTGCTTTTGTTCAGCTTCTCGCTAGAAGGTAGTTAATAAACTCCTAAGCAGTCTCAGCAGCTTTGTATTTTATGTAGTGGACAGAGGAAATCTTCCAGGGCTTTAATGTGTGAAATAACTAAATGCCTGTGTGGCAGCTGTTTCTAAAGCCAAAACTAACTCTTTGGATCCATTGGGGGTGGGGTGGGGGGGTCTGGAGCGGGAGAAGGAGAGTGAAAGGCAAAAGAAAGGACTGCTCTTTTTTTCTTTTCTTTTTTTCTTTGGTGCCATTTTGGATGTCATCTGTTTCCTTGGTGACTGTGTTCAGGCCCCCAAAGCCCCTGGGCTCCCGGACTGTTAGAAAAAAAGCCTGCTATTTCTGCAGCGTCATTTATCACTGTCACCGCATAATGATTCCCCTTGCAGCTTCTTATTGATGTTTGTAATTGCATTATCTCATAAAGGGGAGGGGTGAGATGGGGGGGGGAGTGAGATGATCAATGAAACCGAGCTGTGCATTGTGGGGTCAGGAGATACGCGCGCGCGCACACAACACAACACAACACACACAGAGAGAACTTTAGCGCTGCACAGGGGCGGCGATCTGGCGCGCGCTACCTGATTCTGCAGGGACCTCACCGCCACGATTTCCTTCTCCTTTCTTGTTAAGAGGTTTGCGTAACCTTTTGGTGAAATGCAAAATCAAGGGCCTGCCTTCAACGAGACAAGGAGCAAGTCCTTGATGGGGGAAGAAGGGCGAGAGGCTCGCGATGCGCGCTGCCCAAAGTGGGCGCAGGGAAAGTTGAGAATAAGTCCCCGCGATTCCTCCCCGCAACTAGCCTCTCCTTTGATGAGTGGAGCTCTACAGGGAAATTGACAAAGGCTATATCTGGAAGCACTTAGCAGCCCGCAGCACTTTAAAGCCTCCCTTTAAAGCCCCGCTTTCCTCCCACCCGCGCCCTCCGTGTCGTTAATGCGCGCTGCAGATTTAGCGTGATCGCCTCCAGATTCTCCCCTTAGGATCGCGTCGCCTAGGTAGCTGGCAGCCAACGCGTTAGTTACCTGACCAGTCAAGAAAATGAAATTAGTCCACACCTTGTCCCTGACTCGGGAACAGGGTGGCACCGTGGCGTGGCGTGGAGCTGACACGAGCCACGGGGCAAATCGAGGCAGCGTGTTGCACAGGAGAGGAGGGGAGAAGAGGCAAAGGGCGGCATGTGTCTCTCTCTCTCTGTGTCTTGTACTCGGATTCGAGTAAGTTCGCCTATTAGGTGGTATGTCCCACTGATTTCAATTGAAGCTAAAAATAAGAAGAAAAACAAAAAAAAAAACAAAAAAAAAAACCCATGCTCTGGATTGCAGCAGCCCCGCGTAAAGTGTGTAAAATGGTCATTGTGCGATTCTCCGACCCTCCTCCTGTATTGTTACTAAAATATCTAGACACTGCGAAGATTATTTGTTTAGCCACGGACTAGGGGGGAAATGTGGCATATTAATCCTCTGGATAAAATAACCGCTTGGATATTTCATCCAGAGGATTATGCCTTGTTCAAGGCAGCAATTTTCGAAATTCGTCATGTTCCCTTTAATATATTTCTATATATACATAATTTGGATAAGTGGGAATTGTTAACCAGGCATCTCTCACCCCATCTTTCAAGGCGAAAATAAGAAGAAGGTGGTGCTGCTGGAAATGCGAAATTTAGGCAAAGGATTTCCACTTTGCTCCTCCCTTGTTTACTCCACTTAAAAAAACAAATCTCCAAGTCCCGTCCCTGCAGGAGATGACCCAACGGCGCGAAGCAGGACTTTTAAAATAAACGCAATACGGAATAGAACCCACGACGTTAGACGGGTTTCGGTACTCATCCTCGAGTACTGCGAAACAATTGCAGCACACCTATTTTCTGAGCAACAAATCCAGTTAACTTTTGCGGGATTTAGGTCCCGAGTAAATGTTGTGAAATCTGAGCGCAATTTCATGGCAGTCAATTCTGCGAAAAGGACTGCTTGTATCTGTATTTAAGATCGGGGTGTGAGGCATGAAAAAGCCCCTCTCTAGAATCCAACTCAGAGGGTATTTTCAGTCTCCTGGGGTTGTATTTATACTGTCTGTTCCCACTGAAAGTCAATTGAACTGCCACCACCCGAACTTAAACGCCCTTTAAATGAAAAAGGAGGAGCACTCGACTGATGGGGCCAGACTTCAGGTAAATGTACCTGGAATCTGCACGTAAGACGACAGCACCACGAAAACATGCGGCGCGTGTGGGGTGGTGTCTAAAGCCACCGATCTGAGACCTTTCTGCACTGCGAAATTGCCAGCAGAAAACATTTCCTAGTTAATATTGTTGCTGTTTCATTTTGGAGAAGGGAGGTCCGAAAAAGTTCTGGAGGAGAAATTACTGGCTAGCAGGTTTCCCTCCTGCATAGATAGATCACAGCTTTACATTTGAGCGTTTCTCCTCGGTTTTAAAATGGCAATATCGGCTAATAAAACAATCTGGATGTTAAAGTCATTATTGTGAGGATCTCCTTCCTCTTGCATCTTTTAAAATATATTTCTTGTTCCGCCCCTCTCTCCACCCACTTTTGACCAGTGCTACAACGATGTAGGCAAATAAATATCTTGAATTTTGAAACGACAATTTTTATTTGGATCAGGATTTTAGGTTGGGAATGTTGAATACCATCTTAGAAGATTTATTCTCTCTTCTTCCCCATTAATGAAACAAACAAAACCTTTGAACGGTTTTTAAAGGAAAGAGATTGAGTACTGGAGTTCATGGTTAAAAAATCCTGATATTTTTTTTAAAGTCTCGGTTCAGAAATTATTTATTTATAGAACGAACATAATTAAAGTTAAAATAAATAAATAAAGTGCAGCTGCAACACCAACAAAAAAGCCCTCCCTGATTTACGATTATTAAATCTTTGATTGCCATGTTAATGTTTCTTATTCTACCTTTCATTTGCATTTTAATCTATCGAATCTTTACAATATCCCTGCCTCCAATGATTGATTACAGATCTGAAAGGGGTGGGGAGACCAGCGCCGGTCTCCGAGCTCTCTGTGCCTTTTTCTAACCCCCTCCCAATCTTTTTTTTGCTGTCTAGGAAGCCTTCCCCAACAATGTTAAGGCAAACAGGACAAATTAATTATGCTCTTTTAAATGTCAAAGGTATAAATAATTCCCCGCCGCCGCCTCCCAAACGCTAAATTTTTCCGCCCCTCGTTCTGATGGTTAGGCTCCTGTTAGTTTGGAATGTGTGGTGTGTGTGTGTGTGTGTGTGTGTGTGTTTGTATGTATGTTTGTTTGTTTGTGTGGTCTCCTCATCCTTATAAAATACAATTAAAGGCCCTTGTAAAAGAGGGTTAAAAGAAACCGAGGCGATTGTCACTAAATGGTACTCTTTCGCGTGTTTTGTTTTGGTGCTGTTTTTCAAGGTGAGAAGTTCAGGAGCGGGCCGGCCGCGGCGTTTTTCTGCCTTGTTCTGGCTGCAAACCTCGCCAAGCCCGAGCCAAACTGGGAGGGTGGGGGTGGGGGGAGCCGCTGACAGACCAGCAAACGAAGACAAAAGACAGGAGACCCCAGCTCCCCCCGCCTTGTGTTTACTGACTTTCCCGGGTCTTCCCTTTTGCGCGGCCCGGAGGCCCAATCCTTGCGGCGCCTTTTGCCCTTGGAAGCAAAGTTGGGGAGCTGGGCGACCCCCCCCCCCGACCCCGCGCGCTCCCTCCGACGGAAAGCGAACTGAAACCTTCTGTAGGCAACTGCCAACCCTTCATCCCTTAAGCTGTTCAACGAAGTGTTAATGGAGGGGAGAAAGAAGGGTTTTAAAATATATAAATATACGGTATATATTTGTACTGGGGGCAGGGCGAACCCCGCACTGTGGACACCACGGGGCAAGATCGGGGGTGGAAGGAGTTCGCTGTAGCAGAGCTGGCAGATTTCTTTTAGGGAAGGAAGTGGGGGTACGGCGGGGGGGGAGGTGGGGAGACTCGCCCTGCTGCTCCCCGGCTCCCCGTGCCGTCTTATCTGCCACCCTGGCAGGCGAACGTTGCTGCCCGTTCCCACGACTCGGGTCAGCAGAGAGGCGGGCAGCACGCGCTAAGCGTACCGCTCGTCGGGGAAACATCTCAGGCAAGCAAGCGGGATGGAAGGGCTCTTGATGTGGGGGCGGCGGGCGGCGGTATATTGCTGCGAAAGGCGGCCGCGGCTCGCTCATGCAATGGAGCTGTCCTTGGGGGGTTAGGATTGCGCGCGCGCGCGCGCCAGGGGAAGCCAACCTGGCGCCCTCCAGGTGCTGCTGCTGAACTACAACTCTCTTGTTTATTGGCTAAGATGTGGGGGCTTGTGGGTGTTGGGGAGGGGGCGTCCGGGGTGCCCGTACGCGGTGCGCGCGCTGGCTTCAAGAACTGCGCCGTACCCGATGTGCTTGGCACGTCCGTCGGCCCAATTCCGACGGCTCCCTTCCAAGTCGGGATAAAACGGTGTGGTTAGAACCAGGGGGGGGGGCAGCCGGCCTGCAGCCACTGAATATCCCCCCTTTCTTCTTCCCCCAAAGGCGATTTCGATACGAGCCAGTGTCTTCCTGCAGGTTTCCAGTGGCGTTGATGAGCCGAAAGCAGGAGTACTAAGGCGGCTGCCTCGCCGCAGCAAACCGCGGAGACAGAGCAGCGGGCGGACAAGAATGGGAAAGCTACCGGTGGCATGAAAATGGGGGCCAGGGATACAGATCCGAGGCACGAGCGGAGAGAGGAGGGCGGGGGACAGTATTAAAAGGAGCCATCGAAGGTGAAGATGCACCGGGAGGCTGGGCTGGGGAAAGTGGAAAGGCTTAAGAAAGTTTCTTTAAAAAGTCCAAGCAGTTTTCTGGCGGCTGGAAGGAACCGCGCGAGATTTATTTATTGCCGGGGATGTATAGGGAAGGTAACGACGAAGAGCTCTTCGTCTGCTGAGGGGAGCGCGCGCGGGCGCGCAAGGAGAGCGGAAAGTGAAAGTGGCCTCCCCCGCGGCGGAGCAGAAGGGAGAGCGCGCTGCGGCGCTGCTACATCGCCAAGGTGACGCGCGCCTCATGGGGGACCTTTCTCTCCCCTTCTCCGGTTAGAGAGGGAGAAAATAGAGATGTTGCCTTGAGCAGCAGCCGCCACTGTCTTGAGAGGTGGAGGGAGGGGGGGCGGTGTTTGGGGAGGAAGAAACCTCTTCCCTCCGGCTCGCCCAAGCAGACGGGGCGTCCGCACGGCACGGGAAAGATTTTCGGGACCGCGCCGGGACTTGCAGGCTGGCTGATGCGCAAAAGAGCCGGCCAAAGCCCCGAGAGCCCGGCGGGGCGGGGGAATCCCCTGGCCAGGAAGAGGGGGGTGGAGTACCGCCAAAGAGGGCATGCGGCGGCGTGTTGCTCGACAACGGTTGTGGGGCCGGTTTCCCCCCCTTAAAAATAAAAAATATTTTTTTTTAGCCTTGTGCGGTGTCAGGCCTCGGGGGTGGGGACTGCCCCAGTATCAGCCCTGTTGCCCACCCCGGGGGTCTTTGTCGACCTCCGCTTTGAATTCCGCGGAACCGACCCCCCAGTCCTGCTCAAGCGCCGTCCAGGGTTAAGCATGTGCGCAAGCCGCTCCCATGGGCCGCGGCGGATACTAGAACCCAAATGTATTTTGGAATCCTAAATCCTACTGGCCTCGGTGGTTTCCTAGGGCGCTGAAGACTTTCCCCGGGTCAGTGGTGCCCCAAACTCCAGGCCAACACTGCGCCCAAAGGGGGCTTTTGAAAGTCTCCTCTGAGGAGCCGGAAAGAAGGTGGCGCTCGCTTCAGCTTCGGAGCCACACCCGAATTCCTCCTCGGAGCTGAGCGGCTCCCAGCCTGGAGGAGAGGCAGGCACGACCTTGGCGCGGGGTTGCCGAGGTCAGAACCGGCGAGGCGGCCTCAGGGGTCCGCGCTTCTCCACCTGATGTGATCTGATCCCAGAATGGGCGCTGTGTTCGCCTGGAACGAGGCGCCCTGTCCCGTCTCTGCCAGGGGATGCGCTGTCCAAAGATACTCAGCGCATCCGCCGCGCCCTGCGCCCATCCTCCCCGCACCCCAGGCCGCTTTCCTCGGTTCAGAGCTATCTTATTTCAGCTCACAATCACTGCTGACATTCAGGCTTCCCTTTGATCGAGGAAGGCTCAGGGAAGGCACCTGAGACGGAACTGCCATAATCCTGAGGCCAGATCACAGAAGATGGGCGTTTGTAGGAGATGCGGAGGTTGCAAACCGAGAGTCTGCGCCTCCTGCAGACCTGCGCGCGCCCTCGCGCTTTTCATTTATTTGGTTTTTCCAGGAAAGGGAGGAGGGCTATGCTTTCCATGCCATTGAGTTCTAACTGCTTTGTGTGGCGCCGGAACAGATTTGTTTCCGGAATTTCCACAAACGATACCTAGCTCATCAAAAATCTATTCCAAATCCTGAGCACCCAACATTTGCCATAACTACGTTCGTGGGTGCGCCTGACCCAATTCATTTTTCCAACACACACACGTCTATTCACAGTGCATATAAAGAAAACAATTATTGGCATTCTGCTGCCCTCAGCTTGACAAGTTGTCTGTCTCACTTCAAAGGACGGTTACCTAATTGTTTCCAGAGGTTAAAAGTAATTAAGCTACATTAGAGAAACCTAAGTAACACAGAGAAGGGACTCCCCCTCCCTTTCACACTGGGACCTCTTTCTTGGACATAGGCGGCTCTGTCTCTTTCTCGGTGTCCTTTTGAAAACGCGAAACTGCTGGAATCTGCCAGTTCCACAACACAGTTGAAGGTCACTTGGCTATAGCTGCAGATTTAATTTAAAACCGGGTTACGGTGTCCGATGCCTTGGTTGGAAAAAGCCACGGTAATTGTGCATAGTTAATGCTGAGAGGACACATATCAGTCATCAAATATTAAACTATTTGTACACATGGATCATGGGAACTTCGAAAAGAGTCTTCTCCCTGCCCAATAATTCTCCAAGGCTATGAGGGTGTAAAACTGCACAGTCCTCAGCAATGGAGACGTGCATTTGATTACTGTACTTCCAATAATTTGGAATATGCTTAGAATGAACAATTGAGAATTTCCATCTTTTCTGCATGTGTGTGTTTATATAGAAGCCATCATTTCGCCAGTAATATTTGCTTTCTTGAAGTTCGGATTGCGAAAATAGCATACATAGCAGTAACGGTAGCATTCATGTGCGTAGCCAGGATTTTCGTTGGGGGGGGGGGAGAAAGGACTTGGGGGGCAGGACTTTTGTTTGGGGGGCAGAACCGACGTGATTGGTCAGTTAGTTAAGCGTTTCTGTTGTTTTACTTCATGGGCCCCTTGGCTACGCCCATGGTAGTATTGTTAGCAATTACAAAGCAATACACAAATTACATTACCTGCTTGCCGCGTTCAGAGATGTTTCCCCACTTCTGATAACTTTGGCAAAAGAGAGACAGTCATGCTATATTTTTGTGCTATATTGATAAGCAGTTGGAAATGTTGAAAGAATTTTTTTTTATAAAAATGGCCAAATGTCCCAATTAAAATTCACATGACTGACTCCCATTTTAAACAAAACAATAAGAGCAATGTTTTACAGCATAATCTTTATGGCTGTCTACTGTGAAGTAAAGCCCAATAAATTTAATTATAATGTGGTAAATGTGCTAAGATTCTCCTAAGCACGCTTGCTTAGAAGTAAGCTCCATTGAAATAAGTAGGAATTATTGTCAAGTTTACAGGCTTAGGGTAGTAAGTATGTGTAAATGAGGAGTGTTTGAAAATAAGGGGGAAAGCACTTTCAGATAAGATAAAAAATACTATTATCTGAAACTACTTTCCCCCTTATTTTCAAAAAATTGACTCAAAGCATTTTTTAAAAATGCAACATACAATTCCATGCTAGGAGATCATCTGCAATTTTGTACAAAATTTAGGACACAAGCCCCACTATGAACTCAGTCTTTAAAGAGAGGCGATCAGGAGAAATGGTCACAAAATGTGTGTGTGTGTGTGTGGTGGAAATAGGGTTTAGTGTAACTGGTGTTCATTGTTTTTGGTTTTTAAAAAAGTATTGGGAATGCTCTAACACCTCTACATTTTAAAAATCCAGTCCAATCTCTCCCTCCCTCCCTCCCTCCCTCCCTCCTTTCTCGTGAACTCCATCAAAAGAAATATGATCCAAGTCAAGACGTTTTGCTGCCTGGGGCGGACTGCCTAAATAGTGCCCTCAAGGGTGGTAAAATACGACAATAAATTAATACTTGATCGCCTGTTGCCCTTTAGTGATGCATCCCAAAATCTGCCTCTGGAGGCAGACCTCCTTACTTCCCAGATTATTCCTCATTCTCTCCATCCTTTGCAGACCCATCTCCTGTGTTTGCTTTCATCCAGGAGTAGCCAACATGGTGCCCTTCAGATGTTGTTGGACTCAATTCCTAGCAGCGGAGAGTCTTTGCCAGGTTCAAGGGTTCAAGGAGGCACAAAGGGGAGCTTCCAGTCGTCCTTGTTTCAGTGCAGCAGTGACCGGGGTCATGGTTCTAGATGCACATTCAGAGCCCATTTCCATTTGAAGTGACTGATCAATTTCTGCAGGAGCTGGGGACAAATTGGGAGCGGGCAGCTAGAAAAGGGTGGTTCAAGTGACACAACTCCTTCTGCAAGTTAAGTTTGTTGGAATGTAACCAGTGGTGGACTAAAGGTAAAGGACCCCTGACAGTTAAGTCCAGTCGTGAACAACTCTGGGGTTGCGGCGCTCATCTTGCTTTACTGGCTGAGGGAGCCGGCGTACAGCTTCTGGGTCATGTGGCCAGCATGACTAAACCGCTTCTGGTGAACCACAGCAGTGCACGGAAACGCCGTTTACCTACCGGAGCGGTACCTATTTGTCTACTTGTACTTTGATGTGCTTTTGAACTTCTAGGTGGGCAAGAGCTGGGACCGAGCAACGGGAGCTCACTCCGTCGCGGGGATTCGAACCGCCGATCTTCCGATCGGCAAGCCCTAGGCTCAGTGGTTTAGACCACAGCGCCACCCGTGAACTTGGAGCTCTCAAATTTCAGCAGTGCCCTGTGCGATGCTAAAATTTGCCGCCCCCAACTCTCTTGCTCCGTTCTTCAGCATTGTTGTGGCACCCCCTGCAGTGTGGCACTCTGGGCACCCGTGTACCAGTCGCGCTACCCTAAAACCACCCCCGCTGGAACTCAGAGCTTGCACTGGAGGCTGATGTGTTTGCATGGGAAAGAGCAAGTACAGAGAGGAACCTCATGTTTCCTAGACTGTCCTTCCTGACTTAACCTGTGATGTAAGAGCAAGCACCTTTGTTAGATAAGGACGATCCCTAGCTCCAGCAAGCATGTATTTCCTGTAATAAATTCAGCTTTCTGGTTTCTCTAAACTCAGAGTTGCAATGCGATTATATCCAGGGTAAAGTGTGCTCTTCCAACACGGATTCAGTGTCAAGTTCAACTTCTGCTGAGCATTTTAACTCCACATGTCAACACAGGGCGAGTGCAGCTTGGCCTGTTCTTCTAGTGCCCCGTGGTCCTGTCCACGACGCCTCTGATTTATGCACTTCCCCGTGTGGTCTGAGTTAGGGTCAACACCCATTTCTACGTTGTGGGTCCTGCAAGACTCTTGCGTTTAGGTTTCTCTGTCTCTTTAGGTGCAAAGGCATATACACCCAGCAGGCATAGATAGAAGCTGCGATTTCTGCCTGCCAATGTTCTGGCCAGGATCTTGTTTCCTGAAAATCTTTACAGATCTTGCTGCCTGGTCGAAGGATGAGTCTGTTGCACTTTGCACTGCACTGGTTCCTCTATAAACTACAGCAGGACCTTCTGCTGCTTAAACAACAACAACAAAAACCAAAGACAAAAACTTGTGCTGTAACCCATGGCTTTGCTTTATATGTAATAGGAACCAGTTGCTTCCTTCCCCTCCTTAAACAGAAACCACTCTATTCCTGCTATTGTTGCACTGCAAAACTCAACTCTGTTAGTAAGTCCTCTGCCAGCCGCAACTCAGCTGAGGGGAGATGACAGGATACAGGAAAACCCCACCAATAGCTGGTGAGTTAGGCTATCTTTTTAACAACATGTCTGAACAGGGCTCTCCTTTGGTCGCTGAAGTTGTGTTGAAAAGGCTGGTGTTCAAGTGAGTCAGCCAAATTAGTGCTCCAAACCGCAGCGTGGAGGCTGTTTGGAGAGTGAATCATGGCTAAGCTGTGTGCACTTGAATTAATGATGCTAACATTGTGCATGTGGCTCTCTCTCTAGAGAGAGAGAGTTTTGGCAATGGTGGTGCAGGGAGAGAGAGAGGCAAAATACTTATGACCCCAACAGATTTTTGAATGCCTTTGTGATAGCGCAACTGCATTGGAACCAGGAGCTTTTGAATCAGGAGTGTTGGTGAAAGTCTTGCAAAAGTGCCTTTCTCTGGCTTAAGCAAAACCATGCGGCACCCAGTGCTCTACTTGCTGCTTTGTGTGATTTTGGGGTAAGAGGTTGAACGTTTGGCACAATTTGCGAGATGGAAGTTTGGTACTATTTAAGAATAATGCAAATTCTGCCATGGGTTTCCATGGTGCTGGGATTTTATTATAGAGAGGTTCTAGACTGTTTGATTATATCAGCACAGAAGAACACTGTGGTAGAGACTGGGATTCCCTCCCATCACACACACAATGGCATTCATTTAAGTTGTTTCAGGTGTTCCAAAATAGATGGGTATATGAGGCAGAAATTGCTCCTGTCTATGTATCTCTCCAGCTTCTACACCCCTTCCTTCCTTCCTTCCTTCCTTCCTTCCTTCCTTCCTTCCTTCCTTCCTTCCTTCCTTCCTTCCTTCCTTCCTTTTTGACATATTGTAGGGTTATGTAGGGATAACTCACTATCCCAGGGATACAAGAGCAGCGTTTAGTCCAGGCATCCCCAAACTTGGCCCTCCAGCTGCTTTGGGACTACAATTCCCATCATCCCTGACCACTGGTCTTGCTAGCTAGGGATGATGGGAGTTGTAGTCCCAAAAAACAGCTGGAGGGCCAAGTTTGGGGTTTAGTCCTTTGGTTTCAATAATCTGTAAGGGGAATCATGCTTTGTTTTGTCACACTCACAGAGCAAAGCAGAGAGCAAATTCATGCTACACAAATGTGCAAGGCTGTTAGCTGATTGATTTGTTCTCTGCTTTTGCACCTACCGTTCCAAAGTGGCTGCAACCAAATCGGTGATGGCTGGTGTGCATTGGGACTGGTGGAGTGGAGGGCCCGGAGCCCAGTCGTAGGGGGAGCTGGAGGCAATGGCAGAGTCACCCCTCCCCATAGGTTGTATGGAAGAAGGCCAGTAGGTGGGGGGCTGGCCGAGGTTGGTGGATCCATTTGCCCTGATGCACTAGCCTCCACTGAACCAAGCAACCACGGTCAAATTGAAATCCCGTGCTGGATTGAAAATATGTATTTCTGCCTACAAGAATCCCTTGCAAGGCAAGCAACAGATCCATCGCTTTTCGTTGCTCCTCACTGTGCCTGAAGGCGCATCAGGTGTCCCCTCTCCCCCACCCAACAGCCCACAGACAGACATTCCTGCCCACAGGCATGCAATACAAGACGGGCAGCTTTTCCAAGAGAGGGGAAATAGAGAAACTGGAAGGTTACAAAGAAATTAAGGCAGGGGAAATGCTTGGGGAGCAACAGCAATGAAATGGAAGGGGTAAGCAGAGCAGGAATTCAGCTGCAAACAAATGAATTAAAAGATACGATTTAAGGTGCTTTATAAAAAGCAAATGCAAATGCCAAAGAGAAACACAGTGATGCATAAGCATGAGTAACTGTGTTTGGCCACATTCATTCTCTGTAGCTTTGTTAGGGAAGATCTATACCATATATTTAAAGAACGTGGTTCAAAGAATCATGGGAACTGTGGTTTCTCACTGTAAGCTCTGCAATTTCCATTGCTGTTAAAAAAACACAAGTCCAAGGATCTTTGGGGGGAAGTCATGTGCTTTCAATGTATATGTACCCCCCTATTGCCCTGCTCTCAAATCACATCTATACCATATATTTAAGGCACACGACTTCCCCAAAGAATACTAGGAACTGTAGTTTGTTAAGGGTGCTGGGAATTATAGATAGTTGAGGAGTAAACTAGAAATCCTCGGATTCTTTGAGGGAAGCAGGGCTGGGCCTGCCCACGAGGCAGAAGGAAGCAGCCACCTTGGGTGCCAAGCTCACCCCTGTTGCTCCTGCCAGTATTGCGCAGCTGCAGCGACAGCTTCTGGTGAGATCTTGTGAGATCTCACAAAACTATTGCAAGATCTTATGGAACTCATATGGGACGTGGGTGGTGCTGTGGTCTAAACCACAGAGCCTAGGGCTTGCCGATCAGAAGGTCGGTGGTTCGAATCCCCGCGACGGGGTGAGCTCCCGTTGCTCGGTCCCTGCTCCTGCCAAACTAGCAGTTCAAAAGCACAAAGTGCAAGTAGATAAATAGGTACTGCTCTGGTGGGAAGGTAAACGGCGTTTCCGTGCACTGCTCTGCTTTGCCAGAAGTGGCTTAGTGATGCTGGCCACATGACCCGGAAGCTGTACGCCGGCCAGTAAAGCAAGATGAGCACCACAACCCCAGAGTCGCCCGCAACTGGACTTAATGGTCAGGGGTCCCTTTACATTTTTATGGAACTCTCACTTGATCTCACTAGATAGAAGCTGCTGCAGCCACACGACCCCAGTAAATGAGGCTTTGGCAGTGGGTTTCGAGGGAAAATGTTTCCATCACGTTTCACCCCAGGTGGTAAAATGGGATGGGCCACCCCTGGGGTGTGGAATTTTTTTTTTTAGTCGAGGAGTCTCTTTTCCCTCTCCTTAAGTTGCCTCCCCTTCCCTCCCTTTGGTTCCTTTCTTTGTTTATTTTACTCTGTTAGTTTATGCTGCTCTGTACAGCACCATTCAGGTGGAATGAATAACCACCACCACCAATGCCCATGACTGCCAGGTCAAGAAAGAACGTGTGTATCTGCTCACACCCCTGCTTGTAGACAAGGTATTTGAAGGACAATTTGAATCATGTCAAACAGGCTCCTGCTCCACTTAAGCTGGTCCCCTGAGGTTTTCAGAGGAGATGTTGCAGGTCAGCTGAATGTTAAATCTATTTCAGGACTTTACTGATCAGCTAACATGATAGATATGCCTTAATTCATTATAAGAGACAACTACTAGAAAGGTATGAAAGAAGGAGAGAAAAAGCATCCTTCATGGTTTGGGACAGGCATGTCCAAAATCCATTTCGGGGGCCTAATCCAGCCCACTGGTCGGTTTAATCTGTCCCCTGTGGCAGTTTCCAAGTTTATTGTAAAATCCTAAAAAAAAACCTCAACAACTTCAATCCTAAAAAAATGGTCAACAACTTTGGTTGGCCCCCACAGCCCTTCACTTCATCAAATCTGGCCCTCTTTGAAAAAAGTTTGGACACCACTAGTTTGGGAGAATTCAGGTTGATGCCCTTTTGGAATAAATGTCCATACCTTTTGAGCTCTTGGTTTGCCCTAGGGTCTGATAACTTGCCATGTAAGGATCTTCTCTCCTTATTTTCTCCACCATGAAAAGACCCACCCTTTAAGCATGGAAATCTGAATGACCTCCCCAGTTCCCCTGAATATTTGGTATTCCTGAACAATAGAAGATGGTGTTTTGCTACCATGATTGAGTTATTTGGTGGGAGAGAGAAGGAGAGGGATAGAGAACGAACACACCAGACTGTCATCTCCTGTCTTCTAGCATTTATTTCATTTCATTTCAAAGACCATTGTATCCAAATGTAAGATCCCTCCCTTTGCTAAACTCCACTACTAAAAGCAAAGCAAAATGCCACACAAAAAGTTTTAGGAGGAAAAAGGGACAGAGTTTGACATCCACGGTCAAGAACAATGAACTTTACTAAGCTTGTACGTCACTGCTTTGCCCTGCTTCTCCTTTCAGAGTGATAACAGTCCCACTGACAGAGAATGACAAATTTGATAAAACATGGTTATAAAACTTCATCACAAGCTGGTAACTTTCCCACCAGTGTGCTCCGCAGCACACACGCTGGCGCAAAACAGCGTGTCAAGGTTGTGTTCCATAATCATATCTGCGATTGGTAACAGAATAGGAAGGCCAAAGAGATAAAAATTTGAAGCATTGGTTATTTATTCACCTTTGAAAGTTAATGAATTAATCAGCGCACTGAAGGCTTTTCTGATGACCCAGAGGAGAATCTAATTCTTAGATGAAGTACAGCACTTACGGTATAAAACTGTGTGTGTGTACATACCTGTGACCCAGAGTGTACATGCCTCACGCGGAGATGACCTAAGTCCCAGGCGCTGTCCGGTGTTCCTGCCCTGACTATTCTTTTGACTCCTTAATTGATGAGCTTTTCCACTGCCTCCCAACTCTTTGCTTTTAATTCCTCTGTGGACTCTGACCCTGGATTTATGCAAAAAAAACCCCAACAGGATTATCGGAATAGGACCACAGTATCAGATCCCTGGCTTAGTTTAGTGGGTCTCAATGTCTTGCCCCTGGAAATGGCCAGGACTGAATACTTCAAAGAGAAAAAGCAAGTAACTCTATAATGGATGATTATAGGAACATAGAAGTATCTTTCAGACTCTCATTAGCTAGTAGTTAGCTTTTGCCCTGAAGCACAAAGGTTTACACATCTCCTGTAAAAGATTCTTCCTTGTGTTACGTCCTCATTGCCCATATAAATGCCTATAATCCTTTCTGGGGAATCTACCAAGCTTCCTGACTTCACAAAAATGAAATGCCACTATGATTTTGAAAGAGGAATAAGCAGTTTCTTATAAATAAAGTTACCAGGTAATGACTAACTGAGCTGTTAAATTCAGCTGATACATAACGAACACAAATAATTCCATTGAGACGTTACAATTCGGCAAAGCCTCTCTGCTTATTGCTGTTACAAGAACAGAGAGACTCTTGGCTCTTTGCAAAACATTGATCCTCACACCACCCCAAAGAGTAAGATTAAGCCACAATATAAACCCTAAAGTACAACTGGTAGAAAGGGGACATGGATAGGAGGGATGGGGTGGTTCTCAGGAAAGCTTGACCTGCAGGGTGTGTGGAACAAATTTCCATCTCCTCCAGGGCTGGTCCACCCATGAGGCAAGCTGAGGGCGCAACCTGCCCTTCAAGGAATGCATCGCCCACTGCTGATGCCATGTGAAACACATAGGATGTACTGTATGTGAAACACATGAGATGTACCGTATTTTTCGCTCTATAAGACGCACTAGACCATAAGACGCACCTAGTTTTTGGAGGAGGAAAACAAGAAAAAAAATATTCTGAATCTCAGAAGCCAGAACAGCAAGAGGGATCGCTGCGCAGTGAAAGCAGCAATCCCTCTTGCTGTTCTGGCTTCTGGGATAGCTGCGCAGCCTGCATTCGCTCCATAAGACGCACACACATTTCCCCTTACTTTTTAGGAGGGGAAAAGTGAGTCTTATAGAGCAAAAAATATGGTAAGTATTGTCAGTATCTACCTCACCCCTTCCCTTCATCCTCTCCTTCCCCTCCTTTTTCGCTAACGTTAAACACCTGTTGAGCAATTAGTAATGAAAGAGTGTATTTATATCCAGATCCAAACAGGGTAACCTTGCTAAGTAAATCTTAAATCTTAAGCTTAAGCTTAAGCCAAGAAATAGTATTCTCTATAAAATGTAAGTATATCTGTATAATTTTTTGTAGTGTCTGATTTCACGTATAATGGATATGTAATTTTGATTTAATTGAATATTTAGAAGTGCAATAAGTTGTTTCTAATAAGATTTGGTTTGGATTATTATTAGTGAATATCAATATACGTATCAAGGCTTTGAGATCAGACCACTGAAGACGCCCGGAAAACTACCCTGGGAGTGTGCTCTCTGCAAGCCCCAGTAAAAGGGCCCCATCGGGGGCACACAGCGGCCTCTTGGTTATTATTATTATTATTTATGTGTGGAGCCCAAACAGCAATATCTATGCACAAGGGGGAAGTTTCAGCAGGCACAGGGTAACTGCTAAGTTCCATAGTTTAGTAATAAACAATTCTTTTATTAGAGGTATTTTCTGTCTTTGCCAGTACTAAGCATGGAAAAGGCATTCTGCAAATATTGTGTACAAGTATTTTTCTTTGTTCCTTGGTACTGCATCCTTTAAAATAAATTATTCTCAAAAAGCCATGTCCCCCAAGGAGTCGGGTGAGGACTGAGCATGCCCAGAAGATGCTGTCTCTGTTGGGGACAGGGAATGGAATGGACTGACTAGGAAAGAAGAAAAAGAAGAGGAAGAAGAGGAGGAGGAGTTTGGATTTGATATCCCGCTTTATCACTACCCAAAGGAGTCTCAAAGTGGCTAACATTCTCCTTTCCCTTCCTCCCCCACAACAAACACTCTGTGAGGTGAGTGAGGCTGAGAGACTTCAGAGAAGTGTGACTGGTCCAAGGTCACCCAGCAGCTGCATGTGGAGGAGCGGAGACGCGAACCCGGTTCACCAGATTACAAGTCTACCGCTCTTAACCACTACACCACACTGGCTCCTAGGACGATGGCAGAAGGGAAATATAGATATTTGTAGGGCAGACAGAACCATTTCATTTTCTAGACAAGTCACCAAGAATCTGTTTCCAAATCTGTTTCCAAGAATCGTTTCCTGCTTGGCAGGGGGTTGGACTCGATGACCCTTGTTGGTCTAGTCCAACTCTATGATTCTATGATTTTATGAAATATCCTTAGGAAGATATGTGAGAGCTGCCCATATGTGGAGAAACCCAACATTTCCATGTAACTGAGACTGGGCACCAGTGTGTCCTCCCCAGCAATAATCTAGCCCAATAAACTCTGGGCATGATCTGTGTGCATTGAATGCTGACTGTTTGGGGAGGGGAGACCCTAAACAGAGGGTCTTTTTTTGTGTGAAATGGAGTGTCTGGAACCTTGAACAAACTCCACGTTTGTTGGGGGTTCTGCTTCTTCACTTTCAAATTGCCCATGAGCTCTGCATTCCTTCTAGCATATTAGCAAAGCTCCTTCTTCCTGCCAATAATTGGCTGTCACAACATGTAGGTGACTAAGTAAGACCTTCAATAAAGTTTTTGGAATTTGAAACTAAAGTGTTTAAACCTCCTCCTCCAGAAAGAAGGGCTTTAGGTGCATCCTTTTCCTAGACGATCCCACGCTACTGGGCCAGAGGTGATTTGTCATCTCTCACACACGGCAGTCAGAATTGTATTGCTCTATGCACATGACCCATAACTTTGCAATATTGTTTTCTAGGCATGCTCAGAATAAATGTGTGTGTGTGTGTGTGCATGCTGTCAATAGCAGGATTCCAGGATGAGATGAATCTGTATTTGCCTAATGACAGGAAATGCCCACAATGATGTTGAACTTTCCATTCTTAAAGACAGGAATAAATTATTATCTTATGAGAATGGTCACCCAGTCACCCTTTTTATGGTTTACTACTGTATTTTGGAACGTCGTTGGTCTTACCCTTCAATAACACCATTGTCGTCATCAATTGTCATCATGATCAACATCAACAACCGAGACAGAAATACTTGTAAGTGAGAAGGAACATAAGATAATCTAATATGCAGTTGATACCATTATGCTCTTTCCTAATCTAATATTAGACCTTCAAAATTTAATTAGCTATTGCTTAAGCAAATTTCTGGTTTTAAAATTAATTATGACAAAACAAGCTTTGACTATTCCTGTTCCTTGGTCTATTCAAATTAAATTAGGAGGTACTTTTTCTAAAGTCAGCTAAGAAATCTTTTCCCAGTCAGAGAGGAAGGGAAGTTGAGGTGTCTATATCCAAAACCTATTATGGGCAAGTGACATTTGTCTCATCCACAGATGTCATCTTTCCAAAACTTATTTATTAACATTTATTAACATCTGCCAACCTATTTCCCTTAGCTAGGTAATAGGTAAACTGGTGTATAATATGACTACTTCCAATGCAGCACAACTTTACTAATCCAAACGACCCCAACACCAATTATTAGCGATGCTGTCTATGTTAAGTTTGCTCTGATACGGAGCAACATGAGGGATTTCTAATTAATGCAAATAAGCCAGACTGAGCCTCTTGGGCTTGCTGGTCAGAAGGTTGGTAGTTCAAATCCCTGCAACGGGGTGAGCGCCCGTTGCTCGGTCCCTGCTTCTGCCAACCTAGCAGTTCAAAAGCACGTCAAAGTGCAAGTAGATAAATAGGCACCGCTCCAGTGGGAAGGTAAATGGTGTTTCCGTGCGCTGCTCTGGTTCGCCAGAAGCGGCTTAGTCATGCTGGCCACATGACCTGGAAGATGTACACCGGCTCCCTCGGCCAGTAAAGCAAGATGAGCGCCGCAACCCCAGAGTCGTCTGTGACTGGACTTAACTGTCAGGGGTCCTTTACCTTTACCTTTATTCTTATACTAGGCCAGGGTGTCTACTACTACACAGACACCCCAATAAATTAGCTAGTTTATTACATTTATATATCACTTTGCACATACAGAGGCATCTGGAGTGATTTACAGTAATAAAATGCAAAATACAGATTACAGGAGAAATTCAGTAAAACAATGCAAATATAAAATACTAAAAATGTTTGTTCAAATAAAAGCAATCTAAAGCAGCACAACACAGGAGAGGCACCAGCAGCTATTAAATGTCAGGCCACCAGGGCTGTTCAAATGCCCAGTGAATAAAAATGTATTTGCCTGGCGCTGAAGAGATGACACAGTTTCCTTGGGGAGCGTATCTCAGGCCATCTGCCGTCTGAAGCGGTTGTCCCTCTTTGCCTAATGGTTGGGCTGGTCCTGGTCCTATGCCTGTAATCAAGCGAGGAAAAACTGAAGATGTGGATTCTCCGATACATTCATGCTACTGATATTGTTCAACAAAACCCGTGTTCACAAAGTCCTAAGCCAGGCAGCAGCCATTTTGGATGTTTGTCACCGGTTTCAGTGCTCACAATCTCCTCTGTCTTGGGATGTAGAGTAATTTCACTCATTTCAGCCCAAATAGCAGGCATGGGGCCAGCCCAGTTTGTATATTTCACAGAATAATAATAATAATAATAATAATAATAATAATAATAATAATAATAATAATAATTTATTATTTGTACCCCGCCCATCTGGCTGGGTTTCCCCAGCCACTCTGGGCGGCTTCCATAGAAACCAAAAAACACTAAAATATCATACATTAAAAACTTCCCTGAACAGGGCTGCCTTAAGATGTCTTCTGAATGTCAGGTAGTTGTTTATCGTTTTGACATCTGATGCGAGGGTGTTCCACAGGGCGGGTGCCACTACCAAAAAGGCCCTCTGCCTGGTTCCCTGTAGCTTTGCTTCTCGCAATGAGGGAACCGCCAGAAGGCCCTCGGCGCTGGACCTTCAGGTCTACTGGACCAAGGCCGTTTAGGGCTTTAAAGGTCAACACCAGCACTTTGAATTGTGCTCGGAAACGTACTGGGAGCCAATGTAGGTCTTTCAAGACCGGTGTTATGTGGTCTCGGCAGCCGCCCCCAGTCACCAGTCTAGCTGCCGCATTCTGGATTAGTTGTAGTTTCCAAGTCACCTTCAAAGGTAGCCCCACGTAGAGCGCATTGCAGTAGTCCAAGCGGGAGATAACTAGAGCATGCACCACTCTGGCGAGACAGTCTGCGGGCAGGTAGGGTCTCAGCCTGCGTACCAGATGGAGCTGGGAGACAGCTGCCCTGGACACAGAATTGACCTGTGCCTCCATGGACAGCTGTGGGTCCAAAATGACTCCCAGGCTACGCACCTGGTCCTTCAGGGGCACAGTTACCCTATTCAGGACCAGGGAGTCCTCCACACCAGCCCGCCCCCTGTCCCCGAAAAACAGTACTTCTGTCTTGTCAGGATTCAACTTCAATCCATTAGCCGCCATCCATCCTCCAACCGCCTCAAAGCTGTTGCAGGATCTTTCACAACCTGGGTTGTGATGGTCCACGCTTTGGTGTGCATTCTCTTGGCGAATGGGCAAGATTTGCCTAAAGGAATAACATAAAAGTGACACACTTTAACCCCATCAAACCTAACTAGGATGGAGACAAGCTCTGTAGAGCTGAGTATGCTTACAATTTTCTGTTGGGGGGGTTCAGGGAGACAGATCTATTATCATTTCTATCTCTCTGCTCAACGAACTTTGGCTTTATGAGCCATAGATTAGCAGGCAATGTCAAACTTCAGACTGTGACTCACTCATGAAAAATGTAAATGTTTTTGAATTAATATCGCTGACCTGGCCATAAGTATTTTTATTAAACACACACACACACACACACACACACACACACACACACACACACACACGACTCCCCAATCTATCACTCTGTAAGGGGATTTATGCATACAATTCCCATTACTGTTAATGGGAAATAATCACATAAATCCTCTTCACATCAATAAGAGAATAAACCATTAAATCATTAAGCTTTAAATGACAATAAGAACCAAATTCTCCTCAGATTTTCATCTCTGAATTGTTGCTACAGTGATCAAAATGTGTTGCTGAAGCTGCTTCTTCTGAGAATAACCTGTCCCCTAAGGTTGCCAGCCAGATTGACTGAGGAATGAAGCTTCATAATATCCTGTAATTGTAGGAAGTTTAAGCTACTTTTTTTCTTCCAAAGAAATATGCATATGGAAACATGACGAGATATTGGGCTGTTATAAAAGGGAAACAGGTAAAACCAAAATCAAACCACATGCCAGTAAAATATTCCACAACAGATGGAAGACTGGGAGGGGGAATTTACAATTCAAAATGATTGTAAGGCATAGCTGTCAACGTTTTCCTTTTTAAAAGGGAAATCCCCATATTCCAAATAGGATTCCTCGCAAGAAAAGGGAAAAGTTGACAGGTATATTGTAAGGGTGAACTTCACTGGATCTCTTTTGGTAGTTTAAGCGTAGCTTGACAGCATTCTGAACATTGTTATGAGGAAGCACTTTATTTATTTATTGCATTTTTATGCCACCTTTTCCTCCAAGTAACTGAATTTGGTGTACCTGGTTCTAGTTGGACATTTTTGTCACCGAACTAAGCAGGATGCAGAATGGTTTCGAACTGGATGAGAGACCCTGTGTTGAGATACCGCATTGCAAGGGGTTGGATTAAATGACCATTGAGTTCCCTTCCAACTCTACAATTCTATTATTCTATTGTTATACACACACACACACACACACACACACACACACACACACACACACACTTGTTGTTGTTTAGTTGTTTAGTCGTGTCCGACTCTTCGTGACCGCATAGACCAGAGCACGCCAGGCACTCCTGTCTTCCACTGCCTCCTGCAGTTTGGTCAAACTCATGCTGGTAGCTTCAAGAACACTGTCCCACCATCTCGTCCTCTGTCGTCCGCTTCTCCTTGTGCCCTCCATCTTTCCCAACATCAGGGTCTTTTCCAGGGAGTCTTCTCTTCTCATGAGGTGGCCAAAGTCTTGGAGCCTCAGCTTCAGGATCTGTCCTTCCAGTGAGCACTCAGGGCTGATTTCCTTCAGAATTTAGCTGTTTTTAATACTGAACTTTTTTTTATAACGCGGTGGTGGTGGTGATGATGATGATGATAATAACAGTAATAATAGACAATGCCTGAGACAGAATTTGGTGCTGGAGTCCTGCTTCCCTGGGCTGGCTACTGTCTGAATTGAGGTGATTCCAAGAAGCTGAAGAGAGGGCATGCTCAACTAACCTTGGAAGAAGGATTAACTTACATTCTTGAGTCCTCTTAGATGTTTTGCCAGAAAGGAGCTGGTTGGCAAGATGACTTTTAAAACATCTTTCAGCTAAATTAGAGATCCGAAGGCAACATTTAGCATGAAAGGGATATCATGTGGGTTTGTGAGCCTCCCTTGAAACACTGGTGCGAAAGATAATTAATACTTAGGTCTACCCTCATCCATAAATTTCATTGTCTTATCTGAATTGGCAGCGCAATTTTCATGGAACCGTTTCAAGCAACCACATGTGAACACAAGAAAACAGACGGGGAAATTATTCCTACAGCATGTTAGAATGACATGAAAGCATTTCATAGCAGGCCTCTTGGTGGGGGGAAAGGCTTGGAGCAGATTTCCAGCTGGGCCGAGTTTTGCCGAAGTCATCGCCATATGATATAGGTTTGACATAAATGTGACTCACATACTTACGAACAAGGACTGACTTTGACAGCCATGGAAGGTCAACACCTTCTATATTTCATGCACAAAACAGGAAGCAGCAAAGATGTAGACTTTTCCACGTGGCAGCCTTAGAGTTCTTCAGTTGGTTTTATTATGAAGGCGGGGGTAGACTCTGATGTCTCTACAGTGGTACCTTGGTTCTCAAACGCCTTGGTACTCAAACAACTTGGAACCCAAACACTGCAAACCTGGAAGTAAATCTTCTGGTTTGCGAATGTGCTCCGTTTTGAGTGTTACACTGAGGTCTGTCTGTTTTGGCTATTTATTTTGCGTTTTTGTTTTTGTTGCTCTCTTTTTTTTTTGTCACTGTGTGGAACCCAGTTCAGCTACTGATTGATTGTGTGACTGCAGCACATTGTTTATTGCTTTCCTTTTATGGATCAATGGTCTCGTTAGATGCTAAAATTCATGTTAAATTGCTGTTTTAGGGGTCTGGAACGGAGTAATCTGTTTTGCATTACTTTCTATGGGAAATTGCACCTTGGTTTTGGAACGGACTTCCGGAATGGATTAAGTTTGAGAACCAAGGTACAACTGTATAGCCCTCCTTTCTGCCATTATAAACCCAGAGCCTGACTTTCTAGGGGTTTTCTGCATTTCTACTAGACCCAAAATGTTTAAGCAACATGGACTAGAGTCACTTCTGGGGTCCCTCTGGTATTAGGAGCCCTGAGGTTTAAGCTTCATTCATTTCCTAGTAGATCCACCCCTGTATACAGGTGCTGGCATTGTATCAGAGTGGAGGTGGTAATCTTGGTAGATATCTGCTGCTTGGATGGCCGGAATCTTTCAACATTCTTTGCTCTCTGAATTTAAGCTGGAAGAGAAGAGAGTTTTCAGGATAAAAGTTTCTTTCCCTTTCTTTCTTGGAGGCAGATGAGCAATGAGTGTTGGGGGGCGGTTGGCTACATCAGTTGAAGTGGATTTTATTTGGCCAGTCCATAAGTGAAATTGTTTTTCCTTTTGGGGAGATGAGATTTGAAAGTTTGTTTGTTTTTTGAGGCGGAGGAATGAACTGGAAGAGGAATTGTTTAGAGAAGATACATACCCCACCCTCAGTATGCGACCTGTGGTCAACACACTTGTCTCTCAGCATCGCTAGGCACCTTCTGCTAAACAGGTGTTTAAACGAAACGATCTGGGGCTCAGACTCTTCCTGTGATGGGACACAGTGGGTGGTCTTGGGCAAGTCATTTGTTTCCACCAAGTCCAACCTTCTGGTCCGACAATGGTCTGCAAAATGCCTCTGGGAAGTTTATGAGTAGGAGTCAGTGGCAGCAAAGAAATATGGGTGGGAAGACCCAGAAGGGGAAGGTATAGTTGTGCCCCACATGTCTCTGAAAGGAAAATAACAGTAAGAGCTAATGACAGGAGCCCAGAAATGTAGGGCGGGGGAACAAACAAGTGTCTGGGGGGTGAGCTCCCTGTTTGGGGGAGCACTTGGCCCCACCCTCTCTCTCTCTTTTTTTTTTTAAAAAAAATATTTATTGAAATTTTCAGAAAAAATCCAGAAAAAAGAAAAAAAGAAAAAACAAAGAAAAATTAAAAAAACATTCACCGTTTACAATCCTTATTTTCAATAACATATTTCCGTGACTTCCCCACACCTCCCCTTCTTGTATTCCAATTCCAATTATTAGTTCAACAAGTTCTTGTCCCCAGTTTTTGATCTTATTCTATTTAGTTCATTGTTATATTTAGTTCATTTTATATAACCAATTTTAACTTAAAAACATCAGTCTTTATACATCAGTACCCATTCTTAGAATCTTTTTCTAAGGTCGACCGCAATTCCCTTCCACGAATTCCCCATTTTTATACTCCTAACAAAACAAAATAAAAAGAATCAAAATATAGTTATACACCCTTTGGTTTCCCAAACCCCACCCCACCCTTTCCCGGTTTCGATCCCCAACGAATGTCCATCAGTCTATCTGCTATCAGCCTGGAGACTCACGTCCGAGGCTCTTAATTCTCTCTCAGTTCCTCTCTGCCGGTTTTTTTGATAGTCCTTTATATAAAACACCAAATCTCGGAGAAGCTTGGCCCCACCCTCTCTCTGGCACCACCCATGATAGGGGCAGGCAGTGTGGGAGGGCAGCACTGCAGAGCTGCCCTCTGTGGTGCTGCCGCCACTTAAATGGATAGTATGGGGCTTTAGGCTTCACAGGGACACCAGTGTAGTCAACCTGGTATTCCTGTCCATCCCCAAGCCCATCCTCGCTCTGCCCCTGCACCACTGCGGCAGCAGTGATGGCCCACAGCTGCCACATTGCACCAACCCCTCTGGTTTATGAGAGGTTCCAAGTGAATGATATTCAGTTGTAAAGGTAAAGGGACCCCTGACCATGAGGTCCAGTCGTGGCCGACTCTGGGGTTGCGGCGCTCATCTTGCTTTATTGGCCGAGGGAACCGGCGCACAGCTTCCGGGTCATGTGGCCAGCATGACTAAGCTGCTTCTGGCAAACCAGAGCAGCGCACGGGTTCCTGGGCATATCAGCACCAGTTTCTGTGGTGTTAAGTACCACTTGTAGGTGAGTTTCAGAGTGAGTTCCCTTCCATTGACTGATATGGACTTGAAGGGAGGTTTGGACCACATTCTAGTCCATTGAGTGGGGTTAATTTCATAGCCTATGTCATGCTCCCATTGTTCTTTGATTGCCTCAAGGGGGTTTGTGGGATTTTGTATCAGTATTTTGTGTATTGTGGATACCATCCCTTTACTGTGTCCCTTTGCTTTCAGGAGAAGGTTTCTGAAGGTGGTCAAGGGCCTAGTGGCTGCTGATTTTACTGTTGGATTGTTTAAGAAGGCATGTAGTTGATGATGTGTTAGCCAAGGTATTTGGGTGTCCCCTAGTTTGTTCTTGTGTTGGTATATGTTTGTTGTTGCTATAGAAGTCTTTTAGACAGTGTAGGCCTTTGGTTGGCCAAGTTTCTATCTGGAGGTTTTGTGCTGCGTGTTGGCATAGTGGGTGGTAGGCCAGGGGGGTTAGTGGGGACGAGAATCGGGATCGTTTGACTGCTTTTCCTTTCCAAGCTTTAAGCATGGACTTTGTGAACCTGTTCGGTGTGATGGGGATTTCCTTTAGTTTGTTTGGGAGAAATGGGTATGCTGTTGTGGGGATGTTTTCGATGGTGTCTCTCTCCAAGTAGACCCATTGTTTCGTCTCCTAGAATATACAGGATTATGTGGTGTACTTTGTTGGCAATGTAATATGATTCTATGTTGGGAATTCCCCATCCTCCTTCTGAGGTAAAGGTAAATGTAAAGGTACCCCTGCCCGTACAGGCCAGTCTTGACAGACTCTAGGGTTGTGCGCCCATCTCACTCAAGAGGCCGGGGGCCAGCGCTGTCCGGAGACACTTCCGGGTCACGTGGCCAGCGTGACATCGCTGCTCTGGCAAGCCAGTGCAGCACACGGAACGCCGTTTACCTTCCCGCCAGTAAGCGGTCCCTATTTATCTACTTGCACCCGGGGGTGCTTTGGAACTGCTAGGTTGACAGGCGCTGGGACCGAGCAACGGGAGCGCACCCCGCCGCGGGGATTCGAACCGCCGACCTGATGATCGGCAAGTCCTAGGCGCTGAGGTTTTACCCACAGCGCCACCCGCGTCCCTCCTTCTGAGGTATTTGGGGCTTATTCTTGGCTTTTTGTGTGAGAAAATAAACGAGTGTAGTTTTTTCTGCCACTTCTGGAATTGGGCTGGGGAATCCAGATTGGGAGGGTTTGGAATAAATAGGTTAGTTTTGGGAGGGTGATCATTTTTATCATTGCTATTTTGTCTGAGAGGGTGAAGTTGGTGTTGTTCCATTTCCTCAAGTCTCTGTTGATTTGTCGCCATAGGGGCTTGTAATTGTGGAGGTAAAGTTTGCTGAGGTTTCTGGTTATTTGAACCGCTAGGTACCTGAATTTGGTGCACCAGAGTTTTATCTTTGTGATGCTGGTGAATTCCTTTTGGGTTTGCTGGGTGTGTGTGTTGAAGCACAAAGCCTCAGATTTTGCAAAGTTTACTTGTAGGCCCGACACCATTGCGAATCTGTTGAGTTCTTTAGTTAGGGTGTTTGCTGTGTTTATGGGGTCTGATGTGGTGACCATCAGGTCGTCTGCGAAGGTGAGATATTATTATACTAAATCAATAATAATAAGATAACTAAGGCTGCATATGAACTATACCTTTAAAGCACATTCCTTTCCTTAAAGAATTCTGAGCCCTGTAGTTTACCCCACACAGAGTTACAATTCACAGGAACCCATAACAAACTACAGGGCCCAGAATTCTTTGAGGGAAAGAAGGTTCTTTGAATGGGCTTTAAAGGTTATAGTGTGTACACAGCCTTGGCCAAGCAAAAGAGAACGAGGCAAGAGACTTGTAAATGCATGCATTTTTTAAAGTGGCATGAATGATGTTTTAAAAAGCAGAGCGAGGGAGAAAATATGAACCCTTTCTGAAATACACAGAGAGGTTCTGGTGACACCATAAACCATTTGCTCTTTGCTCCCCAGGTTTATGATGATGTCACCAAGATTCCTTGAAGCAGGGTCCTTTTAATTCTTCATTGCCACAGTCAGCTATAATTTATTTGATAATGCATCTGCACACTTTTCAGGAACAATTAATCAGCGCACAAGTAAAGTCTACAGTGGGAGACACACTTCAGACGGGCTTTTTCTTGTTCGGAAATTCATAGTCAAATGGGTCATTTTTCAAAAACCATGAATGTTACAATCAAGAGACATTATAGAACAACAGACGCTGGGGACAAGATTAATTGATTAGCAGCCATTTTAGAGTTTTAGAACACTCGGCGATGTTTTAATTGAAAGGTACAGCAACTAATGTATCAGTTGAATGCAGCACAGTTTCATATCAGATGTAACAATGTTTGACATTTCGATTTTCTTCTTCCCAATTTACATAATGGAGAAGATTGTACTGTAAAAACACTGCTGCTGTAAGTACATTTTTGCTTGCACCTTTTCTTTTCAGGGTGGCAAAATTGATCCATGTTTAGAAGGTGCAGAATTCTTAACACATGAAAGAGGTGTTCAAAGAACATAATGGCTTCTTTCATCTGTAGTATGAGATTAAGATGTGTTCTGGAGCGTAAATCTTTGAATAACTCAACTTGTGTATCTGCCTAAAATGTTGGCGCAACATCCTTTTTATTTAAGTGTTATGTCGTTTGTGACATTATACTGTTCCTTAAGCTAATTTGTACTCTGATACAAGGAAACCTTTGTACAACCATGCATCTAGACAAACATGAATGAGCTTAAATAACCAACTTAAATAAGAAAAATAGGAAAAAGCCAGAAGCGGCTTAGTCATGCTGGCCACATGACCCGGAAGCTGTCTGGCTCCCTCGGCCAGTAAAGCGAGATGAGCGCCGCAATCCCAGAGTCGTCCGTGACTGCACTTAATGGTCAGGGGTCCCTTTACCTTTACCTTACCCAACCTGAATTTTGATCAAAGGGTTAGCTGGCTGAAAAACTGGGCCTTTGCAATCTTGAAATTAGCATTCACAATGTGCCAGAATGTATGACTATTCACACTTCTCCATGGACACAAGGGCTAATAATGTTGCTCATCGTCTGTGTGATATGCATCAAAACCTGTTTAAGCATACATATACCTTCCTAGGTGGATCATGCATGTAAGGCTGAAGCCCCCTGGGCATACTGCACAGGATGAAAAGCTTCCCTAAACACCAAGACTCCCTGTAAGCGTGTCAAGCAATGGTTGCTAATGATGTATTTCACTGGGCAAAGGGACACGGGTGGCCACACTGCAGTGACAGAGGCAAGCGGGACCTGCGCATGCAAACACACAGTTGCTAAGCAGAAGGTAGTTTGGTCACAGGCGCAAGCTGCTGACATCATCAGGGGCAGCAACGTGTCCCACGAAAGGTCAGGTGTGAAGTCCTTCCTCCACTTCCAGCACCACTGGTTTCGATTAAGAACTGCCTTAATGGCAGGAGCATAAAAAGGCAGGATAATGGACTACAACCCTTCCGCTTGGCATCCAGTTTTCTGTGTGGAGGGAAGTTTTATATGAAGGAGAATTTGATCAAACGTGCCGCCACCTGTTCCTTGAACTGGTACAACCCACATACTGGTTTCATATGTCTGAGATGGGAGACAGAGAGTGAACTGAAGATTAATACTCCCGTTTTCATCAACCTGGGAGTAGGAATGATGGAGCCTACACAAGGTGTAAAGGTAAAGGGACCCCTGACCATTAGGTCCAGTCGTGGCTGACTCTGGGGTTGCGGAGCTCATCTCGCTTTACTGGCCGAGGGAACCGGTGTACAGCTTCCGGGTCATGTGGCCAGCATGACTAAGCCGCTTCTGGCAAACCAGAGCAGCGCACGGAAACGCCGTTTACCTTCCCACCGGAGTGGTACCTATTTATCTACTTGCACTTTGAAGTGCTTTCGAACTGCTAGGTTGGCAGGAGCAGGGACTGAGCAACGGGAGCTCACCCCGTCACGGGGATTCGAACCGCCGATCTTTTGATCGGCAAGTCCTAGGCTCTGTGGTTTAACCCACAGCACCACCCGCGTCCCTTTCACAAGGTGTAGGCACAATTTAAGAAAAAGAAAATAAATTGTTTATTTTTTTTAAAAAAACACCAATTGCAATAGATAACAACAAGAAACCCCACACCTACCTATTTCTTTTGTCATTTATCAGTAAGTAAAACTTTAGGTCTTGAAGTAATAAACCCTTCCCTGCAAAACCTGACTACTGTAAGCAAAAGTGGGTTGAATGTAGACCTCAAAAGCCACAGTTCCTCTCCAGCAACCTTCAACTCTCTGGAAACAGCAACTCATGCTTGCAATTTGCAAAGTTCTTAAGACATCTAGTGTGGGGACTTGGTGGGAGGGGGTGTGGTGTGTATGGAGGGAGATGAGAACAGTGGGGTGGTGCAGGGAGCTTTGTGTGTGAATAGGTGCTTGGGGTGTGCATTATGGGCGACAACATGAATAGGGGTGCAAGGATGTCCTGTGCCAGCGCTGCAGCTCCTGCCTGCTTCTGCCTGGCACTGCCACCTTCACCTTTCCTCTTTTTTGCTCTTCAAAATATGGCAACCCTAACTGCTGAGATGTATAAAGTAAAAATGCCTGCCTACCTTATTTTGGAATGAGCTTCAATCATCTTAAGGAGGCTTGCTTAAAAGTAAAAATCCACAGGATTGGTTCCTACGGCTTTATTACTTGCTATAAACATGGGATTGAACTGCTGTATTTTCAAAATTATTCTGAATAGCTATCATTTTAATACCCGCTCTTTGCTATGCTTCTTGCATTCTTCCCTACATGGATTTGAAAGGCAGGTTAAATATTAAATAACAATCTAGTTATTACAGATGGTGTACGCAAAACCGAAACAAGAATTCTTCCAAACCTGGAAAGTACAACTACTACATTTAAATGTTAAAAAAAATTTAAAATAAAGCAATTCACTCCCTTCAGTTTTCCTTTCTCACCTGAATTTGTTAACCACATTTCATCTAAATACCTGACACAACAAAAGCAATTATTTACGCATTACTACAAAGCTGACTTGGATGGGGAAATGCTGTTAAACCTGTGTCAAAGAGAGTAACAAAAGTAGAAACATCGCACTGTTTGCTTAATGAGCAAAAGAAGAAGAAGAAGTGTGAAGGTGAAAAGACAGATTCTGGGTTGGAGTGACAAGGCGAGACGGTGTCTTGATCACACTTATTGTGGTGGTGGGGAGCTGGAAACATGGTTGTAAAATCAGCAAAGAACAGAACTGGGCACCCTGAGTTGTGGCTCCTCACGGCCGAAGGGAAGAGTGCCTCTGGCTCGTGTTGCATCTTCATCCCCCTGTTTCATGGGAACTGTCAGTTTGCTGCAGTAACTTTTAATTGGTTTATGAGTGACACAAAAGTCAAGTTGCTTATTCTTTAGACATCTGTTTTTGCTTTCCTTCCCCCCCTCCCCACCACACTCTGACACTACATGAGCCATCTCTTCATATTCCTGATTGGCAGCTTCTTGGCATCTAGTTGGCCACTGTGAGAAGATGCTGGGCAAGTTGGGTCTTTGGCCCAACCCAGCAGGGCTTGTCTTACATCCTGGCTTTTCAGGATACTGCCTACTTTCCTTCAGAATAATAATAATAATAATAATAATAATAATAATAATAATAATATCCTGCCCATCTGCCTGGGTTTCCCCAGCCACTCTGGGTGGCTTCCAACACATATAAAAACATCATACAGTGGTACCTCGGGTTACATACGCTTCAGGTTACATACGTTTCAGGTTACAGACTCCGCTAACCCAGAAATATTACCTCAGGTTAAGAACTTTGCTTCAGGATGAGAACCTAAATTGCGCAGTGGCGGCGTGGCGGCAGTGGGAGGCCCCATTAGCTAAAGTGGTGCTTCAGGTTAAGAACAGTTTCAGGTTAAGAACGGACCTCCGGAACGAATTAAGTGCGTAACCAGAGGTACCACTGTAAAACACCAGACATTAAAAACTTCCTGATACAGGGCTGGCTTCGGATGTCTTCTAAAAGTTGTGTAGTTCTTTTTCTCCTTGTCATCTGATGGGAAAGCGTTCCACAGGGCAGGCACCACTACCAAGAAGGCCCTCTGCCTGGTTCCCTGTAACTTCACTTTGTGTAGTGAGGGAGCTGCCAGAAAGCCCTCAGAGCTGGACCTCAGTGTCTGGGCTGAATGATGGAGGTGGAGACACTCCTTTGGGTTTACAGGGTTGAGGCCATTTATGGCTTTAAATGTCAGGACCAACATTTTGAACTGAGCTTGGATACATACAGAGATCCAATGTAGATCTTTCAGGGCTAGTGTCCCAGAGGCCACTCCCAGTCACCTGTTTGGCAGCCGCATTCTGGATTAGTTGTCGTTTCCAAGTCACCTTCAAAGGTAGCCTCACATAGAGTGCATTGCAGTAGTCCAAGTGGGAGATACGGTAACTAGAGTGCACAGACAGGTAGGGTCTCAGCCAGCATACCAGATGGAGCTGGTAGATAGCTGCTCTGGACACAGAATTGACCTGGACAACCTGGACAACCGTGAGCCCAAGATGACTCCCAGGCTGCGCACCTGGTCCTTTAGGGGCACAGTTATCCCATTCAGGACCAGGGAGTCTCCCCCACACTTGCCCGCCCCATGTCCCCCAGAAACAGTACTTCTATCTTGTTGGGATTCAACCTCAATTGGTGAGCCAGTGTGGTATAGTGGTTAAGAGCGGTAGACTCGTAATCTGGGGAACCGGGTTTGCATCTCCGCTCCTCCACATGCAGCTGCTGGGTGACCTTGGACTAGTCACACTTCTCTGAAGTCTCTCAGCCCCACTCACCTCACAGAGTGTTTGTTGTGGGGGAGGAAGGGAAAGGAGAATGTTAGCCGCTTTGAGACTCCTTCTGGTAGTGATAAAGCGGGATATCAAATACAAACTCTTCTTCTTCTTCTTCTTGACAACCAGCCATCCTCCAACTGCCTCTAGACACTCACAAGGGACATTCACCACCTTCGTTGGTTCTGATTTAAACGAGAGGTAGAGATGGGTATCCTCTGGATATTGGTGAACACCCAGCCCAAACCCCCTGATGACTGCCCGGGACTTTCTCCTCTTCCCTCCAGAATGCACATCTTGGCTGTTTTGGCGTCCTCCTTCTACAGTCTCCCTTCCCAGGACACGTCCTCCCTCTCAGGAACATAGATGCAAATAGATCAATGTGGCAGCTGAAAATTAGCACAAATCATAAAAGGGCTTTAGTTTCTTTTTAAGCACGCAAATGCTACCCTTCTTTCTATAACTGCAGTTTTGTTGTCTCTGTGTATGAAATAATAAGCGACTGTCTTTAAAACTGGCAGCAGCTTGCTTGTTTTACTTTAATATAGACAGGAACTACAATTTGAACTTGCATCCCTTTGAAAGACCTTGTAATATGTATTCTGTAAGTGGATAATGACAGTGCGTGTATGTAGTTGTTTTTTTGTTTAAAAAAATTGCTGTCTTGTATCTAAAACTCTCATTACCTTACTGTTGCTTATCTGAACAGCTATTCAGCTCCATTGTGTGTTTACTTCCTACAGTACCGTTTCAGTACAGACTAGTCCATCTTCTGTCCAAGACTGCCTCCCCGTAAGTTCTGTTTAGAGCATACCTAAGTATGAATGAACTTCAAGGGGCTCTGAGAAAGATGCCTACCAATGGATACAAACCCAAATCTTTGCATTATCTTTTGGCTGACCTTGAACCAGACCACAATAGTCTCATTCCTAGGCAACCATAATGATGGTACACGTATTACAGATTCCTTCTTCAGAGTGGATACTTATGGACAGACGCCCAGCCATTTCCTTCAAACTGTTGCGCTTTCCCAAGGTTATATGTGAACATCTCCTCTGCTTGGATGTCCTATGGGTCTTTAGGGTGACTTAGATTGAATGGCAGCTGCCTATCTAAAAGTATAAGGCTTCATTGAGAGTTTGCCGGGCTGACATCAGATTACCCAACTAAACATGACTTCAGTTCATACGATAATAATGTCTGCAGGTCCGTAGGTACATCTGCTCACCTCTTTCTCCTGAACCACCCCATCAGTGGAGTCAGAAAAGGTGCCATCAAGAAACAAAGGAGGAGACAACTGTGCTTGATTCTGTGAACCGGTGCCCCCCTGCCGGCAGTGCCCCATATCAGTTAGGAAATGGCTCTGTCAGTGCACAGTCAAAGGCCATCATTACATAAGCAGCTAGTAGACCAGTTCTCCCCTTGCCCTGTCTCCTACTTCCAGTTCTGAAAGTGCCCAGCTTTAAATTGCAAACTGGATGGACAGGCTCTCTATTTCATTCAAAACAGTTGTAGTCCTAAGAGCTTCCAGAAGGGAGCTGCTGCAGGAAGAACAAGTGTGAGGGGTGACTCTTCATGCAAGAGCTGTTTCAAGAAGAAGACCTGCGAAGGAAGAGTCATTCTCTGATGGCCAGCAGGAGAGGGTTGGTTTCACCTGTGTTGCTACACCCTCCAGTCCCAGCAGCCTTTATAAGGGAGTTGCCTAATGGATATTTTGACTTGACAATTAATAAGCTGTATGCTTACTTAAATGTCTCTATATATTCAATGAAATGTTATTTGTTGATTGTGTGTGTGTTATATTGCAGTGATATCATACGTCTTATTATTGTTGATATTACTTTAGACTTTGATTTTTCTGTGAACTGCTTTGATGACAGTTTTTACTGTGGAAAACTTGGTATAGAAATAAACTGACAATGACTACGCTTATGTATTTTTAGTAATTTCTTTTGGTCAGTTAGGAACTTTTTGTGGAGAAAAGCAATATATAAATCTAAGAAACCCAAGCCTTGTCAGGCATTTTTGAAAGGCACAGGCATCATGCTACAAAAAAATGGCAGCCCTTGAGGGACCATGTACCAAGGGAACACCATTATTATTATTATTATTATTATTATTATTATTATTATTAATTAATTAATCTGCCCTTCATCCACAGATCTCAGGGTGCTTCACAACATAAATTTCCAATATAAAACCACAAAATGCCTAATAAAAATAGGAACAACAACAAACCAATAATCTCCCCCTCCCACGACATATTTGAAAACACGAGCTGGAAACAGCGATGGGAAATTCCAGCTTTCACTCATCCCCTCACTCGGAAACAGGCTACATTTCCATTTCCATTTGGAAAGCGTCTCGCTAGTTTTAAAATCATGGTCATTATTCACCTGAAAAAAGAAGGAAAGCCCAAAGATGCATTTAGTCAAAATAATACATTGGAGGAGGAAAAGCTTGAAGAGGAATATCCTTAACCAGCTCATTTGCAACCCAACAAAATCAAACGGTAGGGGGAAAATCCTCAGTAGATTTGTACAGCACAGCAATAGCCTTTATGCTTGGAAATTTATGGGCCATGGACAGTTTATAAGAAACGATGTAGTTCATCAGTGAGCCAAACTGATGGAACACATGGGAGCATTCGACAGAGGAAGTTGAGTTTTGGAATAATACTTACTTTGATAGAGTTGTTTTGTTAGCTAAGTAAAACAGTAGGGAAGCCTATGGCCACTTAGGCTTCAAACATAAATATATATTTATAAGTCACCCAGCTGCTTAATTGAGATCCCTAATGTTTTCACAAAGTATATCTTATCCAAAAAACAATAAAACCAGAAAACAGAAGCGGCGGCCAAGACCTGCTGCAGGCTGAAGTTCGATTAATCAGTCAGCGGTTGCTAGGAAGTAACAGAATGTGACTTAAGGACCAGATTTGGATCAGGGCACGGAGCTCAAGAGACAGTCTAATTTTGGAAGCTCTTGAGAAGGAAACTTCACGGACACTGGAGCGCCTGGGTGAAAAGGTTGATTAAACACAAATTAGTATGGTAAATTTAATTTCAAGCTGATGTCGTAAGCGGTATGGTATTCTCCTGGATTGGGAGTGGATGGGCAGGGCATAGAAAATAAACAAAGAAGTAAATTGCCTGGGATCCAAAGGGTGCCTGGTGGGCATCTGCGCATGCTCAGAGGCTCTGAAGGTTTCAGCTTCTGACTGGAGCTAAGTATGGTGCCCCAGAGGGTACGGTTGCTTTCAGCATCATTTGTGATGTTTGTGTGCTTTGCTTGGCTGGATAATTTTCCCAGTCTGCCATTTTTGAAAGAAATTCATTTTCAGTTCTGACAAAAGAAACAGAATCCGTTCCAAGTCAAATGTTTGAGTACATACGACTTGTAGCAGTGACCTCAAAGTGTAGATCTGGACACAGAAGGTTTGTTGCCAGAATATTAGCAATGGCCTGTACAGCAGAAAGGAGCTAATGTCTGGCTCGTGTTCTATCTGTTTTTGAGGGGTGAATGGGAATTACATAAGATCTGAAGTAAGAAAATGTGAGAAAAGTGAAAGCAAAGCTGACTAAACGTCACAAGGATTGTGCAGAAACTGACTAAAAATCACAAGTAACATTCAGGTATTTCAATTAAATTTCAATTTAATGTGGAAATACCCAAACCCGACTCATGAATGTGAAGCCTGCTATTTGTACCACTCCAAGTGGCAACGAGTAGGAGAGGACTCTTACATTTTGGAGATAATATTTGTGTCAGGGTAAGTACATTTTGTAATGAATGAAATGATATTTTTTTTAAATGACAGGAAAGTGAATCCTATGAAGCATAATTTAGTTGCTCATTTTCATGTTGAACGGTTAGACTTGTCTCATCCCTGTTGCTTTGTTTGAATTCTGAACTTTTCTTGTTTCACTATAAAATAAACTTTAATTCAATTCTTCATTTAAAATAAATTATGAAAGCCATTTACTCTTCACAAGCAGGAAAGAGACATCTTGGGGACTTTTCCAAATCTCCGCTTTGTTTACAAAGAGGGGGAAATACAATTTCCCTGGATGCTTCCAAACCTTCTCACATGGAGGTTACACAGGAGGCGGCTCATTAAATTTGAGCAGAGAACTGGAAAATGAGATTTCACACTCCTGGGATGGGGGAGCTGGCATGTTTGGGGTTTCACAAAATCTTTTAAAGATATTTGGCAAGTTGCGTGCATGGTTCATGAAATATTGTGGGGCTTAAGTGAAAATATTATTGCAAGTCCTCTCCAACTGGAGTTAATTGGGTTTATCTACTCAATCAAAGGGTAGATTTCATGATAGGAAGCTCACAGGTTTTCAATTAGGCATAGGCCCTTAATCAGTAAAGATTTGCTGCCAAACCATGCACTGTTTAGAGAACAGGAACAGAAAAACACCACAAGTCAGTAGGATCCATGATAGAACTAGCACGTGCTCAGGAATTGCATTAAAACAGGGGGAAATACTGGTAGTTACCTTCCTCACAGGTAGCTAGGTAATGGAGGTGAGAGAAAAGGCCTGCCAATTGCACCCACTTTCCCTACTTGGTGCTGACCTTTAAAGCAACGGCCTCGGTCCAGTATACCTGAAGGAGCATCTCCACCCCCATCATTCAGCCCGGACACTGAGGTCCAGCGCCGAGGGCCTTCTGGCAGTTCCCTCACTGCGAGAAGCCAAGTTACAGGGAACCAGGCAGAGGGCCTTCTCGGTAGTGGCACCCGCCCTGTGGAACGCCCTCCCACCAGATGTCAAAGAGAAGAACAACTACCAGACTTTTAGAAGACATCTGAAGGCAGTCCTGTTTAGGGAAGCTTTTAATGTTTAATAGGTTATTGTATTTTAGTGTTCTGTTGGAAGCCGCCCAGAGTGGCTGGGGAAACCCAGCCAGATGGGTGGGGTATTAATAATAATAATAATAATAATAATAATAATAATAATAATAATAATTTTGAGGCTTATGATTTATGTGGAAATTTTTCAATTTGGTTGTGTACTTTTTGATGTTTTGTTATGTTTGTAGTTATGTCATTGTTTTATATGTTGCATCTGGAAAGGAGGCATACAAATAAATGATTGATTATCTTCTATGGCCGCTGGCTGAAAAATCATTTGAACCAAACTGAAATTGTAATAAACACAACCAAAAAAACTGCTTTTCCAGGAGAAGAGGGTTTGAAACCAGAAATGTAACATATGCAGCTTTTAAAATGGTGAATCAAATGTAAATATTTAATAGATGAATTATTGGGCCCTGCTGTGAGGATGTTTACAGCACCTTGAATAGCTCTGATCACTATATGCTTTAAATGTTAATTCACAACCTGCATTTGTCACATATCTGCTGTATACAGATGCCAGGCCATTTTCTCCCATAATATCCCATAAATTGTTGTGCTTTTTTGGGTGGACACTGCCGCTGGCTGCAGTATTCCGGATGTGTTCGAGAAATTCCAGACGTATGGCCACCCTGTCTCTTATCTTGTCCTCTTTCATTAGGAAGAAGAATGCCCCTACATACATGTGCTTTTTCTTTCACATAGGAAATAATGGATTTTGTGGATTGTGGTTGTAATCTCTACCAGCTAAGAAAAGTTCATGCCCATTTTAGCACACCACTGAATTCACACAGGTTTTTTGAAACTTCTACAAAGTATGAATGAAAGAATGAATGGAACGCGGGTGGCACTGTGGTCTAAACCACTGAGCCCAGGGCTTGCTGATCAAAAGGTCGGCGGTTCGAATCCCTGCGACGGGGTGAGCTCCCGTTGCTCTGTTCCAGCTCTTGCCAACCTAGCAGTTTGAAAGCACCCAAAAAAGCGCAAGTAGATTAATAGGTACTGCTCCAGCGGGTAGGTAAACAGTGTTTCCATGCGCTGCTCTGGTGTCGGTGTTCTGTTGCTCCAGAAGCGGCTTAGTCATGCTGGCCACATGACCTGGAAAAACCGTCTGCTTAAGCGGACAAACTTCGGCTCCCTCGGCCTGTAAAGCGAGATGAGCGCCGCAACCCCAGAGTCGTTCGGGACTAGTCTTAACTGTCAGGGGTCTCTTTACCTTTATATAGTATGAACTGGAGCAGAATAATCAGTGACCAGGCCTAGAAGAAGAAGAAGAGTTTGGATTTTATATCCCGCTTTATCAATACCCGAAGGAGTCTCAAAGTGGCTAACATTCTCCTTTCCCTTCCTCCCCCACAACAAACACTCTGTGGGGTGAGTGGGGCTGAGAGACTTCAGAGAAGTGTGACTGGCCCAAGGTCACCCAGCAGCTGCAGGTGGAGGAGCGGAGACGCGAACCCGGTTCCCCAGATTACGAGTCCACCACTCTTAACCACTACACCACACTGGCTCCTCAGCACATGTAGAAGTTAAGGTTAAGCTCAACACTTCTGTGGATTTCTACAGGCCCAGTGGAATCCTGTTGCTTACCTATTCGAAGGCATGGTCATCTGACAGGTAATCAGTAGCAGATGGCATGGTGGGGTGGAGATGCTTAGCACTCCCAACAGCCAGTGTCATAATGTGGTTTGCCAGTGAAAGGGTTGGGGGGGAATGCGCACCCACTGGGGCCAATGCACCCCTTGGCAGGCAAATCCCCTTGATGCCTGCAGAGAGGAGCACCAGGCGGTGCTGTTCTGCCTGCCTCCCTCTGTCTGAGCCTGCTCACCGTCCCAGGAATGTGAGGGGTGAGCAAGCGCTGGCCAGCTGGCCATTCAGCAAGGGGGCCAGGGATGTGGCAGCAAGACCAGCTTGGACTTTGAGGACCAGAGACCCAAACAGCAGCAACTCAGCTGGTGGTAGCCCAGTAAGTGTCCCAACCACAATGTCTGCTACTATGGATAATGTGAAAAGGCATGTTATGAAATGAGGGCTGTGCAAGTTGCTTTTGCTCTGGAGCATGAATAAACCGTATGGTTCATAGAGAGGGGGGAATGAATGGTGAAATGGGAGCATGCACAGCCTAAAGGTCAAAGAGCGGGTTGGCAGTAAATCACACCTTTCAAAGTTGGAGTTAACTCTTTCTTAGCAGAAATACAATTTTCACAGATCTGGCTGAGTGTCAGGTCCAATGAGTACAGCAGCTCACATCTAGTATGAATCAGTTACCGAGACTGAAAGTCTCTGCTGCCCCACAACTCCCCCCCTCTCTCCAGGGCTTTCCCCAAGGAATCGGAGACTGACCCTGCATGCAGCCTGCTGCAGCTCTCTGACTTTCAGCCCTCTTCTGGTTCTGGGAGGCCGGGGAGGAGAGGGGATTGTAGCAGCAGGAGGGGGAGGTAACCATGACTCTTCACCAGCCTGACTTATCTCTGCTTCTTGGTTTCGAAGGTGACCCGCAAACTACAACTAACCCAGAATGCGGCAGCTAGACTGGTGACTGGGAGTGGCCGTCGGGGCCACATAACACCGGTCCTGAGAGATCTGCATTGGCTCCCAGTACGTTTCTGAACACAATTCAAAGTGTTGGTGCTGACCTTGAAAGCCCTAAATGGCCTCGGTCCTGTATACCTGAAGGAGCGTCTCCACCCCCATCGTTCAGCCTGGACACTGAGATCCAGCGCCAAGGGCCTTCTGGCAGTTCCCTCATTGCGAGAAGCCAAGTTACAGGGAATCAGGCAGAGGGCCTTCTCGGTAGTGGCGCCTGCCCTGTGGAACGCCCTCCCTTCAGATGTGAAGGAAATAAGCAGCTATCTTATCTTTAAAAGACATCTGAAGGCAGCCCTGTTTAGGGAATTTTTTAATATTTAATGCTGTATTGTTTTTAACACTCAGTTGGAAGCCACCCAGATTGGCTGGGGAAACTCAGCCAGATGGGCGGGGTATAAATAAATTATTATTATTATTATTATTATTATTATTATTATTATTATTATTATTATTATTATTATATTTCCCTCCTCCCATTTCTGCCTCTAATTCTGGACTCCTCTCTGCCACCGACTCTCCCAGCTCACTAAACCTTGTTACGTCTTCAGCTTTCAATACCTGCCGTTCCCTGTCTTCTCCCTGTGGCCGCTTCTCGTTGTTCCTCCACCACTCCCCAGGCTCTGAACCTTCTTCACTTGGTGGTTTCCCAGCTAGTTCCTCCCACTATTCCTCTGCATTCAACCAGCCCAGGACACTAACCATCCCCTGCATAGTCCTTTCACGCTGTCTGAATATGTCCCTGTGCACAGGACTGGCTTGGGACATTTTGTTTGCCACTTGAGCAAATGAACAGAAAATGGTGCCCCCCTTCTCCTCATCTGCCATCCACCGAAGCACCCTGCTGCTCCCACCGAAGCTGCCTCCTTCTGGACCCATGGAAGCTGCCCCGTGGGGAGAATAAAGGAGGCTAGGGAGGAGCAGGCAGCAGAGGTGGTGAAGCAGCAGGCAGTTCTCCCAACTGTCCCCCAATCATGGGTGGGCCAGCTCTGCTTGTGGATCATTGCTGGAAGGACTTTGGGAAATCTGTAAGGACCTTTTAGGGATGGGAGGAGAAATCTATTAAGAAACAGGAACTGAGAGACAAAGGAGCACATGGGAGAGGTGTACTGAATATCACCTCCTCCTGCCCCATACTTGTGTCTGTGACGTTAACATATGAGAGTGCTGGAGGTGAAATAGTTAAACAGGTTACCCAATCAGAACCCAGGGGGGTGGAGTCAGAGGGACTATAAAACCAGCTCTGGGAGGGGCGAAGGAGGAGTTCGTTGGGAGTTGGGTGGTTGGTTGGAGTGGGAGTGAATTGGGATAGAGTCTGTGGGTTAGTGTAGCGAAATAAGCTGAGTCAGGAACAGTTAGGGGCTAGGAAGACAAGTAAATATCTGAGAGGTGGTTTAGTGAGTGAGAGGAGGTAGCGGAAGTTATAGGTCTGGATAGGCACCCCATGATTGTAATTGACTGAGACCGTTTATGAAACCACACGCTTGTTAAACTGCAATAAATAAACAAAAGTTTATTTAACCCTGACTGGATTCAGTATTTTCCCAGGTAGGACCTGGGTGGTGGCAGCGAGAAATAAAGTGGTGGCACAGGGATCAATAGACGGTGAAACGTCCAGGGACCCTGTGTGATTGCCACGGTGTCCACCTAAAGTTGTGTTCCCTCCCTCTCTCTCTCTTTCAGCATATGTCATGAGTTGATGCTCTAATAGCAGTAAGAGGGATTTCCAGATGAAGCACCACTTAGAGCTGCTTCTGGTGTCGTAAAGGAGGAGCACTAAGTAGGAAACACCATGAGCGTGGCACGTACTTAGTCTCATATGACATTGTGCATTTTTGTTTCATTGTGATCATGTGCCAGGAAACTCCCGGCCAACTGCAGTTTCCCAGCACAGTGAAGCATATGCATGTTTCAATTGCCACACATGATTATTCTGTTTCCACTCTCCCCCGCCCACCCCAGCCCCCAGCAAGTAGTGATATTCATGTAGATAACTTGTCACATTTGTAGTGGCCCTTAGGAGAGAAGCAACCAAGCAAATCTGTTTGATCAGACCTTTCCCACTCATTATGTAGACTGCTATCTGCATTAAAGCTTTTAACCATTACCTACACCACAGAGCTAAAGCTATTGTTAACTTAGGTGATGGATTACAATTGAGAATGTTAATGTTACCTAAAGGAACACTTTTAATGTATGTTGCTGTAAAATAAACAAGGTCATCAAAATTAAATGGGATGTCAATGGTCTACGAAGATCACAAAGTAAACAAAAGTTCTTAAAATAAGCATGAAACCTGAATACCCCTGAGATTGTCGTGTATCAAAGACATTTGTTTATATGAAGTAAAGAGAAAATTACTTACTGGTAATGTTGTTTGTCATAAGTCTACATCTAGGCCCATCAGACTGCAAAAATCCATCATGATGAACAATGCTGTGTCTACTTCTAAGAGGAGGGAAGGAGAATGTGAAAGTGACTCATTACATTCAATTTTTTTAAAAAAAATATAATATTATGGGCTTGTAGCTTATTCACTGGCAAGTCCAAACAATTGCCATTTAGTTCTACTGTAAAATAATCAATAATCCACTTTAATGCTTTCCAATAACATGTCAGATAAGTCCAAATGCGGCTCATTGGGCAAAAGCATATTGACAACAAGTTTGTCAGCTATAAACAAATTATTTTAAAGGCCATGCTGTCATTACATTTCTTTATTCTAATTTTTAAAATGTTTGCAGGGAGGCAGAAAGAAAAAGCCAATGGGTGCATTTTTTTAATAGGACAAGATTCAGATATCGCTCCCAGAACATACCCAAAGGTTCACACATCTTGTACCATATTTATTTGACTCCTGGGTCTATGGGTACTAAGGTAATGGGTGGCTATCTTCAACTGAGTTTTACGCAGAGTAGACCTGTTGAAATTAATGGGCCCAACTTAATCATGCTAATTAATTTTTATAGGTCTACTCTGAGAAAAGTTAGTTGAGTACCACCCAATGTATTTAAAGCGTTTCCCCTCTCCAGAACACGGTCAGTTTGCTTAGAACAGCCTCCTGAACGTGATGCCCTGAAGACGTCCAACTCCCATTAGCTAAAGTTGTCATAGGGATGATGGGCGTTGCAGTGCAAAACATCTGGAGGGCACCAGGTTAGGGATGGCTTGTTTAGAATGTGTTTCTTCGGTCTTGAAGAATGAGATGGGCCTACTGAAGTACGTGGACATGAACCAGAAGACTAATGTAAAGATTATAATTTTTGGTAACAACCTTCAAATAGCCTTCAGAAGATGCCTAAGTGCCTGTGTTGGGACTCTGCCATCAAGGGCAACATTAGGCATGTACCTCCCGAAAAGTCTGCTTCACATCCCTTAATGTCAGCCATCCATGCATACCTTGGCAAGAGGTTTGTGGACTGACTGCACTGGTTGTTTCCTCTAGGAAAAATGAACATTTGGTTTCCTAACCCATATGTTCTGGGGGTGGGTTAGTATTATTTTTTAGCTGACCCCCAAAAAAGTGTAGGGATTGTTCCTACACTGAAACTCAAGGAAAACCCAAGATAACTCAGTACAGGATGAAGTAAAAGCCAGAATGTGAAATGGCTTAGTGCTTTTACTATTCCCGATCAAGTTATATCCAGTTAATGTGTGTGTTTTTCCTCCAGAAATTTTACACATGCATGGCTACATTCCAAAATATATCAATGAGAGTTCAGAACACAAATGCCAGTTTTCTCTTTTGTAAATCTGCTCCTTTTACATTGTGATATGTTCCATGTGGTCATTCATTATAATTGCAACAGAAGTGGGATAAGTATGTTTTTTTGAACAAAACAAAACAAAAAAATGAGAGGGGCATGGGGAGGTCACCCATGGAGGTGATGAAATTGACCCATGGGAAGAAGGGGGTATTTAATCTCCCATTGCTGATAGGTTAAGTGTATCTTAGAGTTGGACAAGGAGCCAGCCATGAAGGGAGGTTTTCTGTTCAAGATAAATGAGTTCCCTTCCTTCAGGAGGCCATTCCCTTGGCTACCTGATTTCTTTATGACATCCTGGCAGCCACTCCAGTTTGTCTCTCACTGTGAGACAGTCAGCACCACACTCCTAGCACTGCAGGAAAAATAAACTCATCCAAACCAAGTAAAACACTTGGAAAAACATTGTCATGAATTGTGGTTCACTTGAAAGTTATGCATAAAGGGTGTTGTTTTTTTTAATGTGGTAGGGAAGGCAAACCATGTGGAGACAGGCACTTCTTTATTCAAGTTCCTTTGAGCTTCTTCGAAGGATGCTGGCTTGGAAAAGGCACATGAATGCGGAGGTTGAAATGAAAGGGAACAAAATCAGTTGAGTGCAAGCTATGTTAATTTGACCACAGATCACTTGACCTTGTCCAGAGAAATGCTCAGACGGGACTGTGCGCACATGAGGTTCATGAGGTTCCCTCCAGAAATCAGATTCTCAGACAGAAAGTGCGCAGGATGTGAAAATGTAACTGTCACTTTCTTTGGTTCCAATTTGGTAATCTTCATACAGCCAAAAATAACGCCACCCACTCAAGAGTAGAGCTGGGTTCTTCTTCATCATGCAGAGAGGATGGTGTTGATGCCTCTGAGAAGTGGGAATACAGGTCCAGCCGCCCAGGCACCCCAAATTCTGGGACTTTGGTTTCCTCAGCGGGCAACTTATAATATGCGACTGGCAGTTTAGAGCAGTGTTTCCCAACCTTGTGCCTCCAGCTGTTTTTGGACTACAATTCCCATCATCCCTTGCCACTGGTCTTGCTAGTCAGGGATGATGGGAGTTGTAGTTCAAAAACAGCTGGAGGCACAAGGTTGGGAAACACTGGTTTAGAGAAGAAACTGTGCTAGTAATAGTGATGAGGATAATCATTTTTCAAAGACACATCTAGGGACTTACAGAGCAACCTAGGACAGGGAAGACTTAAAGCTTTGCATCTATGAGCTGTGTGTGAAATCTTCACAACCCACTGCCTCCACTCCAAACCAATTCCTGAAATGTTTTAGGATTGTTAAATGGATCCTGGGCCTGACCTAGCTGAGCCTACTGTTGTGCCCCTCATTGCACCATCTCTACACTAGTGCCCCAAACACCTTCTCTATGCTCTTCACATTGCCTAGACCTGCCTCTCTTTGGCCACTCCTATTATATTCGGCTGTTGGACATGAATTGAGAAAGCTAGAGGCTCTGGAACTCCATCCTCAGGGAACTTGCCATCTCTTTCATGGTTTTGTGCCATGTGGCAAAGGGATTTCATTGCCAACCTTCCTCCTTGTCTGTTAGGGACATTTTAACAGTGAAGTTTGATCGGTTGGTGTTTCTATATTACCACTATTTTAAGTTGGGGTAGCCAACAGGATGCCCTCCAGAATTTTTGGACCACAATTCCCTGCAGCTGGCTGAGGCTGATGGGAACTATAGTCTACCCCTATTGTCATAGAATCATAGAATTTAACGTGGATTTTCTTTTTCTTTATTGCTGTGAAATGTATGTTTCGTTCTGCTGCTTCTGGGCATTTAACTCTGCCTTCAATAATTTACTTTATTTTCTTTTTTAAAAAGTATTTAACACCTACTGTTTATTAGCTACCTTGGCAAGCTATAAATGCTTTAAATAATACAAACAAAGTCTGTCTTGGCTCATCTTAAGGGTTTTGATGTATATGGCATCTGCTATGGGATAGCAAAATTTCCAGCAATACGTAATCCTAGTGCTTTACCATTGCTTTGGTTTGGTGTCCTTGCTCAGCTGAAGAAAAGGCAGGCCTCTTTACCAAATCTGGAAAAGCAACAGATTCTGGACTGAACACAGTTGCCAGGTGCCCAGTCATGTTGCATCTTCTTCCTTTCTTAGCAGCTGGAAGAGAAGAAAACATGCATTGATGTCCTTCCCAAACCTGCAATACAGATATAAAAGGAAATAATGTGACGGATTAAATTTGATATAGGCAAACATAAAATGCTTCAAAGTTTTTGCTGTTTGAACGTCATTTGCTCACTTGTCCTGCAAACTTTATGCTGGTGGTTGACTAAGGTTGCCCCAAAAGTTGTTGAGCTATTTAAAACACGAACGCCAAAAGAACGTGATTTTTCAATTGACTTGCCTAAGATCCAGGACAAAGACATACTTCCTGGACGTATGGCAGTCCTAGGTTTACAATGGCTCCTTTTACATGTGTATTTCACTGGCTACGAAAAGGCCATAATCCCAAAAACACAACTGCTCCAAAAAGTTTCAAAAATGGAAGAGTTGTCCAGACTAGTTATTGATAAAAGAAAAGAAAAGAAAAGAAAGTCATGCCGGAAGCCACAGAATGATGTCCTCTTTGGTTCTGAACCAAATGTGAAGACATATTGGCCATAACAACTGTTTGTTTGTTTATTAATTAAGATGTTTGTTAACATTCACAACTGGTTAAAATGATATTAAAGTATGAACACTAAAAGACTTTGCGCAGCTACCCTTAGCTGATCCTTCTCCTCTCCTTCTTTCTTTCCTTCCTTCTTCCTCTCATAAAGTGTGTACCTGTTAAAGATTGCACTAAAATGGATAAAGCAAGAAATAGACTTTGGTGAAGTATGGAAAACACAAGCATGACATACTCTGCAAAGATGAACCCTTCAATTGTTATGCAGTAGAGCTTCTATTCATTGAATATGCAAATAAAAATTTAAAAATATATGCAAAAAGTCTTAAATGAGCAACAAGAATATAAGTAAAAGAGAGCTCTGTTCTATGAGAGCGAGATTGAAAATATGACAGGAAATATTAAGCTGGAATGTATTTCTCTTCAGCTTTCTGTAGTAAAAAAATATGGCAAAGAGAAGTCGTTCTAGAGGTTTTCTTGACCACTCTTGGTTGCAATATGTTTTCTGTAGGGAAAATGTTGAGTTAGGAAATGTCATCTTAGCCACCAATGTGATACTATAACAAAACTTTTCTTTCTTCTCCCATGCTGCCATGGAATCAGCTCTTGTTTCCAACAGTAAAGTTCCCTTCTCCATACCATTGGTGTGAATTTTCTTCTACAACAGAAGGACCCAGGTTATGCATGCACCATGTGGGAACATGACAAATGTCATATGCTGCTGATTTAAGCCACAGATGACTGGAAGATACATGCAATTCTACTGGCAGCTGGATTAACACCGATACAATCATCTTTCAGTGAATCAGAAGATCCTTTGGAAAATACATCTATGACCAAGAATTGTAAATCTCTCTGACTGATATTAAGAAGGCCTTTCTGGAGAGTGTAGGTTTTAATTTGGGCGCCATAGCTCAATAAGCTTGTGTGTTATTCACATTATGTGCTGATGGTTTTTGCCAGTCATCTGTGCAACTGCCTCTTCGACTTCTCTGGCGTAGAGAGAGGGGTGGGGGTGGGGAATGGTTGTATTTCAGTAGCAGAGAAGTGATGTTGTGTTAATTAGTGATACCAGACTCAAAGGTGTTAAGAGGCAGAACTATAATCCTGGCTCTCATTAACTGTTTCATTCTGAATCTTTACATGAATTTGTATATTTAATCAAGAATCTTGCTTTGTAATTGCTCCATAAAAATCCCTGTAAAACTATTCAAAGGGAATTTTTCTACACGGTGAATAAAATATTCAAACCCTTCAAGTGCTATGAACATTCTCCTATTAAACACACTCTGTATCCCCTGACTATTGAATATTGTTAGGAATGGTCTATTGTGGGGGAATCCTGCAAACCAAACCAATCAAGTCCCTGCTACATTTTAGGCATGCAGTCTGATCCTTTGCAGGTTTAAGTAGAATGGAGGCTTACTCCCAAGCAAGCCTGCACAGGAGTGCAGTCTCAATGTGATGCTAAAGCCGGAATCCTAAACCTGCTTACTACAGAGGAGATCCCATAAAACAGAGAGGGGCTGACTTCAGAGTACAACTTGCAGCTTTGGATATTATTGTCTCCATGGCCACTGGTCCAATCACCTCCTGGCAAATAGAAGGCGAAGAAATGGAGGCAGTGAGAGATTTTACTTTCTTGGGCTCCATGATCACTGTAGATGGTGACAGCAGCCACAAAATTAAAAGACGCCTGCTTCTTGGGAGAAAAGCAATGACAAACCTAGACAGCATCTTAAAAAGCAGAGACATCACATTGCCAACAAAGGTCCGTATAGTTAAAGCTCTGGTTTCCCCAGTAGTGATGTATGGAAGTGAGAGCTGGACCATAAAGAAGGCTGATGGCCGAAGAATTGATGCTTTTGAATTATGGTGCTGGAGGAGACTCTTGAGAGTCCCATGGACTGCAAGAAGATCAAACCTATCCATTCTGAAGGAAATCAGCCCTGAGTGCTCCCTGGAAGGACAGATCCTGAAGCTAAGGCTCCAATACTTTGGTCACCTCATGAGAAGAGAAGACTCCCTGGAAAAGACCCTGATGTTGGGAAAGATGGAGGGCACAAGGAGAATGGAACAACAGAGGACGAGATGGTTGGATAGTGTTCTTGAAGCTACCAGCATGAGTTTGACCAAACTGCGGGAGGCAGTGGAAGACAGGAGTGCCTGGCGTGCTCTGGTCCATGGGGTCACGAAGAATCGGACACGACTAAACAACAACAACAACAACAAGAGAGATCTGCAATGGGCAGAGATCCTGCACTAAATAACTCATGCTCATAATCTCTGATGATATCCCAGGCACTACCCAATAAATGCCCATTCAACAACCCTGTTCTCAGGTGGAGCCTCATCTGGTGAAGGTTGAGGGAAGACTGCAGTTGGTGGGACAGCTCTCCATTTGCTGTGATGGACCAGCCTCCTTACTTAGACAGCAATCCAACGGTCCCTGGAAAGGCGTCTCAGGGACTACCGGATTGCAGTCTAAGTAACAAAGTTACTTTGGCCTTTTTTCACCCTAACTTTTGAGCTTCTCTTTCTTTTCCTTGCCAGATTCCATTTCTTTCCACATATCACCCTCCTCCCCTCCATGACGACGTTGACCAGACATAACCCAGATGGCAGACAGCAGAGGAAAAACCCTCTCCATCACTTGACTTCATGCACCCATTTAAAGATAAAACACAGGAACAATCCAGCTAAAAATAATCATTCCTTGTTATTTTTTTCATTCTTCAGGGGAGAGAAAAAAGATAAGCCTGCCGTCCTCAACACTCTTACTCATTAGTTAAGAGAAACTCCCAATTAAGGCTGACGTTCTACGCAGACTTGCTCAGAGGTACATTCTAGTTAAATCAATGGGACTTATTTCCAAGTTAATAAGTTTAGAATCGGACTGTAAAAGAATTTAGAGTTGCAGCTGATATATTTCATGAACAGCAGAAATAAAATCAATGAAGAGTTTCTAGTTTCAATGTTCCTGTAAGCAACTTCAGGCTTTCTTAAAAATCAGGGCCATTTCTCTCATTACAGCAAAGCTGCTTGTGAGTCACAAAAGTATAGATGAGTCAAAGGAATCTGATATTTAAATATATACGCATCCAATAGATACACAGTCCAAATCCATCTTGATTAATCTTTTATAAAGGCATACCTATCTAGTTATTAACAATATCATCTATTTTTGTTTCCATTCTTTCTAAAGAGTGCCATTGCTTAATAAGACAAAATGACAGCACACACATATAAGGAGGTGCCATCAGTAGGCTCAGGGATATCGGAGATTTGTAGAAGTGTGTGTGTGTGTGTGGGGGGGGAATAGAACAAACCCTATGTGTCAGCCACCCCCATCCAAATAAGAAAGGAAGGGGAGAGGGAAATCCAGGGAGAACTAAGCATATTTCCTGGGCATTGCATTCTGGGTGACTGTTGAGAAGATAAAATGAGATCCAGTGTGGTGTAGTGGTTAAGAGCGGTAGACTCGTAATCTGGGGAACCGGGTTTGCGTCTCCGCTCCTCCACATGCTGGGTGAGCTTGGGCCAGTCACACTTCTTTGAAGTCTCTCAGCCTCACTCACCTCACAGAGTGTTTGTTGTGGGGGAGGAAGGGAAAGGAGAATGTCAGCCGCTTTGAGACTCCTTCGGGGAGTGATAAAGTGGGATATCAAAATCCAAACTCTTAAAATGGCACCGTTACCACTGTCCACAGAAAGTCAGAGATACCCATTATTAGAAAAAAGTAACAAACGTAACTTTCTATATGGAAAAAAGATACACACACAAACAGAAGGTCGGAGATAAAGGGACACTGAACGGTGGGAGTGGCAGCAGGAGAAGCTGTGTTGTTCTCCCCCTTGCCAGGAATGATGGGCTGGCATAAGGGCTCAGCTATACTGACCACATTACTCACCCTGCTAAAATGGCATGACTAAACTGTCCATTTTCATTTCTTGGAAGGGGAGGGGGAGTGTAGGAGCTCCATTACAGAGCAGGCTCCCACTCTGGATTGGGGCCCACACCAGTTTCTGCAAATGCATGTCCCTAGGCCTAAACCACAGAGCCTAGGACTTGCCGATCAGAAGGTCAGCGGTTCGAATCGCCGTGACGGGGTGAGCTCCCATTGCTCGGTCCCAGCTCCTGCCAACCAAGCAGTTCGAAAGCACGTCAAAGTACAAGTAGATAAATAGGTACCGCACCAGCGGGAAGGTAAACGGTGTTTCCATGCGCTGCTCTGATTCGCCAGAAGCGGCTTAGTCATGCTGGCCACATGACCCGGAAGCTGTCTGCAGACAAATGCCAGCTTCCTTGGCCAGTAAAGCGAGATGAGCGCTGCAACCCCAGAGCCGTCTGTGACTGGGGTCCCTTTACCTTTACCTAGGCCTAATAACACTTTAAGCAGACGGAGAGTTGAAAGGTTATCAGCACCCTGAATTGGGGCCAGAGGAGAATCACAGGTTGCCACAAAAGTGGAGGAATAAGTTCTCACCTTCTAACATGCATCAGCAACAAACTCTTCCAGCTGAAGCTTCTGACTCCTTCTCAAGGACACACCACACTTGAGCTGAGATATCTAGAGTGCATTTTACTACAATATTAATCAACAGGATCAATGTTTATTATAAGAAATTGGGATCTTATTTGAACTTAAGCTGCTATAAAACCAAATTTGGGTTTGGCTGCCTGTCACATGATGGCTGTTCTTTATGTTCCCTATATAAGTACCTCTGTAAATTGTCAGACTACTATGGGGTACGTTTGCTTTATTGTTGGTGGCAGTGGACTGTTGCTGTTCAAATTTCAATAGTTTTTGACAGCAAGATTATGCGTCCTAACAAAGGGGTGTAGTGGGGAATAGCCTCTATATCTGTCATCTTTGCAACTAAGAAAAAATGAAGCCCAGATTTTTGGGTTACTTGTGGGGTGAAGGGCGACGATGACTGTTTCAGTACACTTAAGCAATACATTTAAATGTGTGATTTATGCAGTCTGACATTGACTTTAATTTAGCTCATGTTACAAGTCAAGTAATTCGGTCCTTAATGAAGTGTGTTTCGCATGACATACTGAACATGTGATCTGACAATCGCTGCTTTTAAACAGGCCTAAGTTACATTTTCTTTTTGTCATTGAAAGTGGCCTGTCAGTTCATAAACTTGAAACAAGGCCTGCTGACCTGTCATTTTCCCTGAACTGTGTTATTGAAGTCTATGGAAGGCATACATTACAATACGCTCTTGTTGTAATCGGATGAGAGACAAGGAAAAAGTGCACACTGGTTGCACTGTTATACAGAACACTTCAGAATTGTGTAGGCAAGTCCTACCTCCTCCCCCCATTTCTGAAAGCAAATTAGTGGGGGAACGGGACAAAAGAGATTTCTTAAAAAAAACAAACCCCAAAACACACACACCCAACAGAAGGAAAGTACTCATCTGCTCAGAGAGGCTGACCATAAGTATCCAGCAATTGAGACACACCTAAGGCTAGAGCTTTCTTGGGAGAAAAGCAATGACAAACCTAAACAGCATCTTAAAAAGCAGAGACATCACCTTGCCAACAAGGTGCCGAATCGCGAATCGCGACCCGCACGTGTGCAGTTGTGGCATTGTGGGTTGCGAATGCTGCGGCTTGCGTACGTGCCTCCCACACGGATCACGTTTGCATCCTGAGCATCTACTGTATAGAGGGACAGAAACTGACAGTTAAAGTGCGCATACAATCTTTGTTGTTGTTGTTTAGTCGTTTAGTCGTGTCCGACTCTTCGTGACCCCATGGACTAGAGCACGCCAGGCACCTCTGTCCTCCACTACCTCCCGCAGTTTGGTCAAACTCATGCTGGTAACCTCGAAAACACTATCCAACCATCTCATCCTCTGTCGTCCCCTTCTCCTTGTGCCCTCCATCTTTCCCAACATCAGGGTCTTTTCCAGGGAGTCTTCTCTTCTCATGAGGTGGCCAAAGTACTGGAGCCTCAGCTTCACGATCTGTCCTTCCAGTGAGCACTCAGGGCTGATTTCCTTAAGAATGGATGCGTTTGATCTTCTTGCAGTCCATGGGACTCTCAAGAGTCTTCTCCAGCACCATAATTCAAAAGCATCAATTCTTCGGCCATCAGCCTTCTTTATGGTCCAGCTCTCACTTCCATCCATAGCTTTAACTATATGGGCCTTTGTTGGCAAGGTGACGTCTCTACTTCTCAAGATGCTGTCTAGGCCTGTCATTGCCCTTCTCCCAAGAAGCAGGCGTCTTTTAATTTCGTGGCTGCTGTCACCATCTTGGAAATAAAAAAAAAGTAGTTAAAAGGATGGAGGGAAGTCACGAGCTTGGTGGAACAATAGTATTTGATTTGTTATTGTAATGTTAGTATATTTTATGTTTTTTAAAAAGAAAATAATAAAAATTATAATCAAAGTAAAAAGAAAAGAAAAAGGGCGAATCACTAATGCTGCACCACAAACAACCACAAGTGCCGTGTGTATGCGTGTAAGTGAGCGCATGCATCCCAATAGAGTTAATATTTACATCCCAATGGGGTTAATAATTACTACTACAAGGAAGCCCATCTTGACAAGTTTAGGAGATGGTTGTAGTTAAGGATTGCAAATTGGTCTGTATTAGGTTACAATTCCATTCTGAAGGAAATCAGCCCTGAGTGCTCACTGGAAGGACAGATCCTGAAGCTGAGGCCCCAATACTTTGGCCACCTCCTGAGAAGAGAAGACTCCCTGGAAAAAACCCTGATGTTGGGAAAGATGGAGGGCACAAGGAGAAGGGGACGACAGAGGACGAGATGGTTGGACAGTGTTCTCGAAGCTACAAACATGAGTCTGACCAAATTGCAGGAGGCAGTGGAAGACAGGAGTGCCTGGTGTGCTCTGGTCCAGGGGGTCACGAAGAGTCAGACACGACTAAACGACTAAACAACAACAACAAGGTTACAATAGCTATTTATTTAGTATCTCTACATCATGCACTGGGCCAGCCACAGGAGGCCAGGGGCAAAGGAAAACAGGGCTCCTGCACCTTTAATAGTTGTGCAGAAGATTGGGTTTCACCAGGTGTAGCTTGCAGGACAAGCATGAGCATCTGGCCAGCCTAGCTGACAATGGAGGGAAGGGAGGAGCATCTGAGCATCTGGCCAGCCTAGCTGACAAAGGAGGGAAGGTCTACATAACCTTGAAGGCATGGGAAGGAGCCCTATCCTTTGGGAACTTCAGCAGTCAGGTTGTCAACAGGGCAAGACAGTTTGAGCATATAACCCCAATCCTGGCCCAACTGCACAGGCTGCCATCTAGCTTCTGGGCCCAATTCAAAGTGCTGGTTTTGACCAATAAGGCTAGAGTTGCCATACGTCTGGACATATCCAGAATACTGCAGTCAGCAGCAGTGTCCAGGCAGAAATCGGTAAAAAAAAATCTGGGAAAATCTGTACATATGGCAGGCCATGGCAGAAGTGCTGTTTCCCCATAAAAATAGCTCAGAAACTTTTTTTTGGGGGGGGGGGGATTTTGCCCAAAAAGCTCAAGAAATTTGGGCAAAAGTAAAAACAGCCTGGATTTTCACTGTTTGAAATACGGCAACCCTACATAATGCCTTAAACCTACCCAGACCCTGTGATCATCATCTGAGGCCCTTCTTCATGTGCCTTCTCCGTGAGAGGTCTGGATGGTGGCAACATAAGAGCAGGGCCTTTTCTGCAGTGGCTCCCCATTTGTTGAATGTTCTCCCCAGTGAGGCTCACCTGACACCATCATGATATATCTTTAGGTGCCAGGTGAAAACATTTTTCTTTTTCCTTGGCCTTTGGCTAATTCAACAGTCTGTGGCCTTATAAACTCTCTGTGTGGTATTTTTGTTTGTTTGTTACTATGTTATGTACTTTTGTGATTTTATATTGTAAAGTGCCCTGTGATGAAGGGCAGTATAGAAATTAAATCATATTAATTATATCCTCTTCTGCAGCTGCCCAGCCTAGCCAGGCCAAATCCCTTCTATCCCAATCCTATGCATATTTATTCAGATGCAAGTTCCACCCTCTTGGCTCAAGCCTGGATATGCGAGTTATCCCAATTGGCCTCATTATTCAGGGTACGTAAAGAGCTGATATGCACCCACTATAATGTGCCATTTCTCATGAGAAGGAAGTCTGCCTGTAGTCCTTCTGCAGAGCTGATTTTTTAAAAAAGGCATTTGGTCCTTATTTCATATTCTCGTGTTTTGATCCTCAGTTGTGTCGGCTGAGGCTGCAATCTAATACACACGACCAGAGAATAAGTTCAGCTGAACTCAGTGGAGATTTCCTCTGAGTAGACGTTCACAGGATTGCGTTGTTAAGAGGGCTTCCTCTTGTGAGTTAACGTGATCTGACCAGATGTCTCATTTTTCACCAAAGCCGACTAAGTAACACTTTGCGCTCGTGTTTTAAAGTGATCAGAAGGAAGCTGGTGCCCCAAAATATCAATTTCGCTTTTTATTGCAGCAGAGCTAATGCCAATGCTTCTAATATAAACCCCTGCTTGTAAAAATTAATCATTTTGCCAACAAACATCTCCTCCTGTTGGTATAGGGTAAACCATTAAAGTAGAAGGGAAAATCCTCCTTGGAATATGTTTGTTTAAACAGTTGCTTTCAGTGTGTTTTGCTTTATTAATATTGTATGGAAAGTGCTGAACAAAAAATAAAGAAATGGGGCTTTGCTTACCCAATAGGGCATTTTAGCACTTACCAAATTCAAAATGAAGTTTAAAGGACCATCTGCATATCACAGCTCTTCTGTGCCAGGAACACTTCAATCTGGTTGCTTTATTAATATTTGAAATCAAGTAGGGTTTTTGTGGGCAAAAACCAAGTGAAGCTGAGTCTCATTGATTTCATCTGCATATCCACTCAAATCAATGGGACTTAAAAGTGCTGAACATTGGCTACAGCCTAGCAAAGATTCCACACTCCTTTGATGAAACATCCATTGTAACCACACAATTTCCTGTGATACTTGATATATGTTACACAGCCCTGAGAAAATATTAGATTATGCTGTAATCCTGCTTTAAGATGTTATGTACAACAGCGTGTTTCTTCAGTGTGTTGCGTAATTTCTGGAATTTTGTGTGCTAAATCTTCCAATTTTGTGTGCTAAATCTTCCAATTTTGTGTGCTAAATCTTCCAAGGGACGCGGGTGGCGCTGTGGGTAAAAGCCTCAGCGCCTAGGGCTTGCCGATCGAAAGGTTGGCGGTTCGAATCCCCGCGGCGGGGTGCGCTCCCGTTGCTCGGTCCCAGCGCCTGCCAACCTAGCAGTTCGAAAGCACCCCCGGGTGCAAGTAGATAAATAGGGACCGCTTACTAGCGGGAAGGTAAACGCCGTTTCCGTGTGCTGTGCTGGCTCGCCAGATGCAGCTTTGTCACGCTGGCCACGTGACCCAGAAGTGTCTCCGGACAGCGCTGGCCCTCGGCCTCTTGAGTGAGATGGGCGCACAACCCTAGAGTCTGTCAAGACTGGCCCGTACGGGCAGGGGTACCTTTACCTTTACCTTTAAATCTTCCAACTTGAAATGAGTTAAAGCGATAAGACTGAGCACCAGGAAATATGTGTTCTGTTTACCTGGCTGAAAATCCTCGTAGACCCAGAATATGATAACTATTCTCCCCATGAATCGTGGAGATGCCTTTAACACAGACTGAAAGTCAGATCAAATTGTAGCTCATGTTTAAGTGTACTTGCATCTAAGAGGTTTCAGGTAGTAGCCCTGGGAACAGGATGAAAGGAGAATGGACGATGAAAGAGATTGGGATGCAACAGGAAGAATTAATTGGCGATTTTAAATTTGGAGGTTTAAGTATAATATGTTGGTATGGGAAACTGTCGTGTAACGGGCCAATGGCCGTAATAAAGATCAATCAATCAATCAATCAAGCTGTACCTGTAATAGTTGTGTTAGTAAAGGGAATTTCAACAGGTGCAACTTTTCCCAACTCCTTTATGCAAGACTTGACCCACTCCATGAATTTGGAGTTAAATTCCAAGCAAATGTCTTTTGGAAAACAGACAACTATGGCAAAACTCCTATGGCTTTATTGGACTGGGATTTCATCAACTTTCCTGAAGCAACTTGCCAAGGCTGTATTACACAGGATAGTCAGTCAGTTTTATTGCACATAGCCAAAGGCTCCCGCAATGTACACAGAATCATACCAACAAACGAACGTGTTTGCATTAGGGGATGTCCTGAAGTGGAGGACCTTATGCATTATATCTTGCACTGCCCCTTATATAATGAAGCAAGAGAAAGATTTTTAGCACATATAATGACAAGGTCCCCTGGCCAGAACCCCTCTGACATGATTTTATATCTCCTGGCAGACACAGATAAGTATGTGACCTGGCGTGTAGCACTCTTTGCAACTGCTGCTGCTAGGAAAATTAGAGCAAATTATATAGCCAAGGTAGCCACCAATTGTAAAGGAGATGAATTTATTTGACCCTATCTACATCCTACATCCTACATCCTACATGTATTCTATCTTTATCACCAAACTCTGAATATAATTGCACATTGTATTAATTAATATTATTTTTTAATATATTAGTGGCCATGTGATAATTTTAGCTTGTAAATTTTATTGTTTAATGTCTTTATTTGTATATTAAGGTACTTTCATAGCTCTGTTTAGAGTAGGTAATGTCTTGATAATATAAATGTTTAAGTTTTCTGTACACAGGATAGAAAGCTCCTCCATACAGTCCACCCCAGGGTGAAAATGTCACACGTTCCCTGAAAATCTTCAAAATGTCATTATATTTCAGTTTTATTTGCTCATTTGCAAGGTGGGATACAGATTTGTTCTGCCTTGTGAGCTTGTTGTGAAGATAAAGCCACTGGACGCTGCTGTCCATTATGTCTTTATATGGGAATAAATAAGGCTTGCTTCTGAGTAAACCTATCCATGAAAATGACTTTATCAATCGTTATCAACAGTTGCCGGTGATTGGGGGAGCATTTAGATGGAACATAGTTCTGGCATGAACCAGTCAGAATGGAAAAATCTGCTCTGGATGAAAAAAAATCACCTGGACAGCAGAACCTTTCAGGGCCAGCTATCCCAGGAATTCTCCAACAATGCCTGCTTGTCATCTTGTGGTTTGCATACCGGGAGGCTGTGATTTAGCCACGGCATCAGCATACCATTTATATAAATTAATTAATGTTTGCTTGACCACTTTTATCCAATTTCTTTCACCAGCACATAAAAGAAAACCAGACATAAATTTCTCTTTCAAAACAATTGACTTAGCAACTGCTGACCTTCTGTTCTGTCATTCTAAGGATTGATTGGATATTGTTGAATTGTTTCATTCTACAGTAATTAAACATAAAATTAATTATGCTGGTAACCCATTATTTCTTTGAACCAAGGACTAAGTCATTTATTTTTGCTTGGTTACTCAATCTGAGAGTCTGACATCAGGCAGGGAAAAAGAGCCCTATTGTTGCAGACAAACGAAATAGGACGAAGGAACAATTTATGAATCAAAATATACCATAAAGGCTTCTAATTTCCGTATGCCCAGCATATTGTATTAAACTAATATAATTTGGTCTATCAATCTTTTAAACCATATATTTGGTAATTTAAACATTTCCTGGATGACTAATCACGCAGAAAAGAAAGCATCAAGAGAAAACACACTTCAGAAAAGAGAGGGAGAGGGAGGAGAAGAAAAAGATAAGGGATAACAATTGCATAATGCTCAGTGATCCCAGGACATTATTGAATGCAGTGCTCTAATAAACCTTTGCTATGTTCAGCTTTGGAGCAAGTGTCTAATATTTTCTTGCTGTGAAAGGATTATTAGTTCCATATGCATTTATAGAGTTAGGTGAAGACAGGACCATTTATAAAGGCATTCTGGCCCTGGCAGGCAGGTAGGTAAGCTCAGTGCCTTTTGTGGGGGCTGGTCTTTATTATATGCCATATTAATTTAATTAGAATTATAATTTAATCAGAATTACTGAAAGTAGAAAGTGATCTTACATTTTGAGCTATCAGATACCAGGAACTGTTCTGTTATTTACTTGTGACTGATGTAACGCTATTTGCTAACAAAAATATTAGCAGGCTACATTTTCACATTTAGACTTTGCTTGCAAGGTGACAGTAACCAGATAAAGCTGAAAGAATAAACATTATCCTTCCCCCTGCTTGTCCTCCCCACAAATAAACAAAGTTTCTCTGATTCCCACTCAGTAAATTTAGATTCTGGTGGTCACTTTGTTTTCTTTTCAAGGCAAGGTGCTAAGTTTCCTGCCAATATATCACACACGTGCACCCCCTTTCTTTAGAAAGGTCATCGGGCCTCTTGGTCCTTATTTTTCTAAAGGTTTTGTCTGTCACTGGGAATTTCACATTCTCTCACTCTGCTGGTGAGCAAGAGACTGACCAGTCTACTGGGCTCCTATGCCAAGGCAGCGGGAACAATTTTAGAATAACCTCCTCCCCACTTTTATAAGGAAGCCTCCTCCTTCGTATTATCAAAAAGGACCTACTGTATAATGAATCGTGCCATCATTAGCAGCAAGGAATGTGCATTCTACTTTTTAGCAAAGCATGAAAATAATGAAGACCATGCCTGATCCTAGCTCAATTCAGTTTTTGCCAAGTGGTTGGCGAATCCCTTTCATGGTTTGGAGTGAAAGATTTGTTGTGGAGCTCCCACAATTCACCTGGTATCTTCCACTAGTTGCCATGTTTGCTGCCTGTAGGCTTCCAATCCATGGACTCCATTAAAACAAACTAGCAAAACCCACTGTGTCTTCACCCTCAGAAGAACACCTCCAGTCATTCATGAATCATTTGATGACCTTGTGATGCTACAGGAGAGATGTTGGCTACAGTCTGAAAGAAGCAATGAGCTAAAAAAAGACGATTGAAACAAGCAGGGGCCAAACCCACAGTTTCCTTCAACAATATTAGAAGAATATTAAAACAGGAGCCATGTTTATGATTATTTTAATTTTTGCCCAAAATTCACGAATGGCAAAATCGAGGAGGCCATTTTGCCAAATAACCTTCAGGGGATAAATGAAATTCTTTAGTGGTTCAGGAGGAGCTTCAAAAAGGAGATTTTCAAATACAGTGGTACCTCGGGTTAAGAACTTAATTCGTTCTGGAGTTCCATTCTTAACCTGAAACTGTTCTTAACCTGAGGTACCACTTTAGCTAATGGGGCCTCCCACTGCCGCTGTGCCGCCGCCGCGCGATTTTCCTTCTCACCCTGAAGCAAAGTTCTTGACCTGAGGTACTATTTCTGGGTTAGCGGAGTCTGTAACCTGAAGTGTCTGTAAACCGAGGTACCACTGTAAGTATTTGCTGTGAAATTTTGGTCCATCCTTATTGTGAGCTACAAAGTGCTTTTCAGCCCCCAGTACCACATTTTTTCATTAGATATTGGGTAGGAGTTTCAAACTGACAATCCTAACTGATGCATACATATGTTATGGAGCCTGTTCTTCCCTGTGAAACTCTCTGGTTTTGATTCAGGTGTGTTCATTCAAATAAATCAGATGGTGTGGTTGTGGTGGGGGCAGAGGCACTTACCTGACCTCCTGGCAGGTGAGTTGCTGCTGCTTTCTGGGACGTGAAGATGGCGGTGAGGTTGGTGTGCTGCATATGCACTGGCCAATCCAGTCCAGCATTCCTGCCAGTGCATTTGCACTGTTGGCAATGATCATGGCCATCGCCTCTGCCTCCTACGAAGCAGCAGCAACAGGTAAGTGTCTCCAGCCCATCACGTTGAATAGAATGAAACCAGAATTGTGGGAATTATTGAAGGCCAAGGAGGAAATACATGGGCAATCATTGTGCTTTCGAATGTCCAAAGTGTTTGATAAACATTATCCCGGTGTAAGATAGGAGTCAGTATTACTATCCATATTTTGCAAATGGGGATGGAGATGGTTGAGAAACAGTGGCACACCTAAATTTTACTCTTTTCTATTGCAGTGTAATTATCTTGTTAGCTATTTCAAGAGGTGTGTTTGAGCAATTTAAGAAGCTGAGAAATGGAATAATGATGATGGTAAAAACCAGTAGTGGTCAGAAGGGCAGCCGTGATTACCTGACCTCCCTTTGCTGCCCTGGCTTTTTCAGGGGGTGATGGGAAACAAGGAGCACTGTTGGGAGATTTCACCTGAAAGCTTCCTGGCTCCCATGCTTAGATACTGCACTAAGCCAATGGTGCAATAGAGCCAGAGTGTGGAGGGGGAGCACAACTTGAGAACTTTTCCCAAGAGATGATACAATCTTCTAGAAAGGATGATGACATCATCTCCCTTCAAGTCAATGAGGTGATAATAAGGTTTTCAATTTCCCTTTTGGTGAGAGATTAGCCAGGATCAGACATTGTGGAAGATAACCAAGCAGACCTTAAAGCATGAAACTCTTCTTAATAGGCGTTCCAGCTACATGCTAGAAATGCCCCCCCCCCGCTTCTTAGCAAGACTTTTCGCATTTCTAATTAAAAGTGAAAGGCAGCATTTTAGCTGGGTCAAGATCATTTGTTCAAACTCAACTGAACTTATGCAGTCAGGAGTAAACACCACTGAATTCAATGGAATTTATTGCCAGGTAACTGTGGCGCTGTGGTCTAAACCACAGAGCCTAGGGCTTGCCGATCAGAAGGTCGGCGGTTCAAATCCCCGCGACAGGGTGAGCTCCCGTTGCTCGGTCCCTGCTCCTGCCCACCTAGCAGTTCGAAAGCATATCAAAGTGCAAGTAGATAAATAGGTACCGCTCCGGCGGGAAGGTAAACATGCTGGCCACATGACCGGGAAGCTATACGCCGGCTCCCTCAGCCAGTAAAGCAAGATGAGCGCCGCAACACCAGAGTCGTTCGACAGTTATGCCACACTAGTAATCAGGGATGTGAACCGAGGACTGTTCAGCCCAGTTCCAGCAGGGCAACAACTAAGTCACCCATTGCCAGTTCAATATGCTCTTACTTTTCTTTGACCCTGTCCTTCTCCTAAGAGACATGGCTATGGAGCCTATCATGATGAGTTTCCATACATCAACATTTACCCCTGCACCACAGTAGTAAACCACTTCTAATTTCCCTTTCAAGGGTAATTCTTGAGCATTTGTGGACTGCGGTGCAGGTTGCGGAGCCTATGCTTTTGTGGGGGAGGGATTGCACACCTGCCAAGTACATAATTCTGTTTAAGCCCTGAACCATATCTGTGCAACGCTGGTAAACTTCTTGATCTCATATCTGCGCACCGTCTCTCGAATCTGCTATTAGTATATAGATAGAATGTTCCAATGCATAATTTTCTAGTTTTGTACATTTGTGGACATACAACTCAAGCTGATCTTAATTATCAATGAATGAAAAGAAGAGGAAACGTGAAAGGAGTTCATTGAGGTCCAACGGAATTTTGAGTCTGCAGATTCTTTTCTGAAGTGGATCAGTTTTTCAATGGCAGTTTTGCATGCTAACAGTTCCTTGAAGAAACTGAGAGAGAGGTAGATGGCTTGGTTGCTGATAAAGAGAAGTGTGCAACAGAACTACTGAGTTTCATGCTTTAAGTTTTGCGTTTTCCCTAGAATGGAAGAGACAAGGAAGAAAAATGACCAGCCAAATCTGGTCTTAAGACTGAAGTGGCTTAGCGTGTCCTTGCAGATAATAAGATGCTGAATAATGAGTTAGCCAAAGAAAGAAAGAAAGAAAGAAAGAAAGAAAGAAAGAAAGAAAGAAAGACCCTTGCTAATGGTGGCAAAAAAGAGAAAGAAGAAAGAAGAAAACCTGTTACCATGTGCTGCTGGTGTTTTCAGATTAAGATGGGGGATTAAGGAATTTTACTCAGCAATTTGAGATGCTTTGTTAAGAATAGAGGAGATTTGAACTGCTTTGTTCTGAAACCACATGTTAGTGAAAAAGCAAACAGGCACTTAATCCTGACAGACAGCAGAATTTGACATCAATTTGTCCCTTGGGAGGTGACCAAGAGTTCTTTGGGACAGACGAAAACTGCTGGGACCTAAAATGGCTTTGAGAACTTAATGCCAGGGCTTGTACCCTCATGGAAGCCCTCGGATGCCATAACTCACAATGGCTGGGGACCGGTCAACAGTTTTATAGACCCAAACAAGGCCGAGTGTTTAAAAAACACATACAAGGTGCCAAAGTGTTTACCAAATAGAGTTAAAATATGATCTAGTTTAAGGTCATGCCTTTAGCCTTAAAAGAGACGAAGCCAAGAGCGAAGAAAAAGCTGATAACTTTCCCGTTTGTGATGTTGGATGGTTTCCTGTAACAATAAAAATATAGCAGCTGACATCTAGACAGTTGAATATATACAAGGCTATATAGTGGCCTCTGATATACACACAACAATATCTTATGCAGATCTTTAAGGGGGATTAGTTGGTTGTGGTTTTTTTTTGAAAACAACAATGCTGAACAGCTTTTTAAGGTCGGTCATAGCTTGACAGTATTTGTTTCTAAAAAATCTTATTGAAGCTGGCTTTATTTTTCCATATAAATTCAAAGAATGTTAAAGTCTGGCAGCAAAGCTAAATTCTGATGCAACATTTGACTTCCTTAGTTTTAAAGTGCAAATGTTGTACTGTGCAGAAAACTTGGCCAGTTCATGTTCTGAGCCACTCGCTACTCAGATCTACTTAGAACACACTTCTTAATAATCTTGTTACAGGAATGCGGGAAGATAAACTAAAAATTAATTGCAGCCATTCTGTGGTTTAAGTTTTACAATACAGAGTAAATATCTTCAACACACAACACATGCACAAACTCTGTAAAAATGCCCCCCTATGGGAATATAAGCAGTGGGAAGTTACAGTTCTACAGATCCCATTACTTAGGTAAGTAAACAGCACCAACCCAATCAAGTAAGAGCTGTATTGGATCGTTTTTCTTTCCTCTGCAGTTTATTAGTACTGAAATACCTTTTTCAAAGAATAGCTATCTAGGTCTTAAGGAGACATACTTTAGGTAATTTGATAGACTTTTAAAATTTGCTTATATTCCGTTTACAACATCCATAGCTCATGATCATGACCTGGTAAACTTTTAATAGCATAGTCATCTATTGACTACAATATAAAATTTACATGCTTCAAAAATCCCCCCTCTTTTTTTGGATTAAATATCTTTCTTTCCCATTAAGAGAAGGCATATTTCAACATAAAATACAATAAAATAACCTATATATGATCAGGGCCAATGACAATATTTTTAAACTTAAAGCAAAGCACAGAAAAGCAACCCACCCCCCACCCCTCTCCTGTTTCTGGTTTTTAATGATCACATTAGGCAAAATATACTCGAAGAACTATAAAAGAATACCTTGACCCTCTGTCCTTTTGAAAATGATCAGATGCTTGTTAAAATCCCGTCACACGATGCATGATTTTCATTACCTTCTTGTACATAACATAGCAAACGCTGAGAGAGTTAGATGCTATAGCCTTCATAGGAAATACCAATTTGTTAATTCTGCTTTTGTAGAAGAGCAGATAACCCAAATCTTCTCTCTCTCTCTGTGTGTGTGTCTGTGCAACGATAGTGAGACATGCGGGGGGGGGGGGGGTAAAAGGATCAAAGACGGGGTGAGTTGAATTCAAAAACACAGTATTCATTCATTTAGCTCTGCTATAGCAGAGCAAATCTAGGGTGACTCAAGGGACACAGTGTCTTGTAAAACATATGTACTTAATATAAGGGTCATAAAACTTATTAAATTAAAAGCTAGGTTAAAAATAGGAAGAAAATTTATGCGGCTGTCTGAAATAGCAATAATTTCCCTTTGGCCTTTCCCTTTGCTTGCAACCAACATGAGCTTTCTTTCCTTCCTTCCTTCCTTCCTTCCTTCCTTCCTTCCTTCCTTCCTTCCTTCCTTCCTTTCTCTTTCATTCTTTTTGGCAAAGAGATCAGATTTTGGAAGGGAAGTGTCTCAGTAAGTAGGCTATTTGATTACTCATACGCTAAACCTTAAGGCTTAAGGTAAACATAACTGGGTGCTAACAAGGAAATGGGGCTCTTCAACGCCTCATTCTAGTGGGAGAGAAAGAGTGAAGATGGCTGCGATCCAAAGTCTGAACATGCAAAGTCTTCCTACTTTCTGACATAGAAGGAAAATGCTTCATGTGCCAGGGAGCATATTTTGCTTCAGAGACTGAGCAGTTCTCTCATAAAAGGATTCTGGGATACCGCTGGCATGGCCACCAGAGCACAGGCGCTACTTTGTAAAAAGTGCTGTGTGAAATTCTTCAGCAGGCATTGTCCATATTGTCATTTTGTGATGTCTGGTATCAGTTCACCGTGTGACTGAAGCAACACCACGCGATGACTTGCACGTCTAAATCAAGAGTCTGAAACAAGAGTCTTCGGTCTGCAATCACAATGTTTTTCGATGGAGACACAAAACATTGCATGTACAGTAATTAAATGCAAAGCAACCAAGTGATGCGAAGCAGTCCTTTATGACTAGAAGCTCAATATGTGAACTGACACGATAGAAAAGTATTCTTTCGGAGGTGGCATGGGTTGATAGTGTGACATCCAAAACAATCCATTCATGCATGCAAGTTATCATTTGGTATTGCCATCATCAAGTGAGGAACATGCCACTGTGAACATTATGGATTTGCCTAGGCCTAATAATAATAATAATAATAATAATAATAATAATAATAATAATTTATTATTTATACCCCGCCCATCTGGCTGGGCCTCCCCAGCCACTCTGGGCGGCTTCCATAGAATCCAAAAATACAATAAAATATCACACGTTAAAAACTTCCCTGAACAGGGCTGCCTTAAGATGTCTTCTGAATGTCAGGTAGTTGTTTATCGCTTTGACATCTGCTGGAAGGGCGTTCCACAGGGCGGGCGCCACTACCGAGAAGGCCCTCTGCCTGGTTCCCTGTAGCTTTGCTTCTCGCAATGAGGGAACCGCCAGAAGGCCCTCGGCGCTGGGCCTCAAAAATGCGGCGCTGGACCAAAAATGTTTCTAGCTTTCCTAAACATGCCTGAAGTGGGAATTTTTGCAATGGAATTAAAGCACCAGGCGTTGTTAGCTATAGCTTGCAACCAGCACTTCATTGTTCAACCTGATGGGATGGCCCATTCTAAAACAAGCCATCTGAATTTAAAACTAAGGCTCGGACTCATCCACTCATGCTCATTCCTGAAACATAGCTGGTTTTTTTTTTTGGTAGAATTTAGCCCAGGGACATAGGAATTATATATATTCAAAAAGGACATTAGGTCTGTGAATCTTCCAAGTGACTTATTGCACCACAAGTGGCCATTACATAAGTGTGTAATTGCTCATGCCCCAGAACCTCACTTTTTAGAAAGGTGAGTGAGCATTTGTCAAAATTATTGCCAACTTGGACATCTTCTTCTGATATCAGGTTTATCTGGTGCAGTTAGAAGGCCAAAAACTAGTCCACTTTTTTCTGGGGGGGGGGGGGCGGAATGACACTGAAATTGGCAGCCTTTATGAAATTTAAGCACACTGCTAATCATGTAATTATAGATGAAATATTAAAGAAGTGGACTAATTACACACAATACTCTTGAGCCCAATTAAAGTAGCATCTGTAGTGTAACGTAAGGGTATTCTCTTCCACTAATAAGAGATACTTTTTTTAACAACAGAGAATAAAACAGCTAAATTGGATAGGCAGTGGAGATTATAAATTTCCTATTAGCATATAAAATGAGGATTAACCTTATTTAATCACTTCATGCTTGATCATCAAAAGTCATGTTTCACCTCTATAATGTAGCAGTATCTAGTCTGAGGGGGGGAAATCATTAACACGTTTAGTTAACAACATGGTTTTCGTCTACTGACAAGAGCTGATAGCAACAAGTACAGCCCCCTCCCAGGTCATTTAGAAACATAACAAAGAGCTTCATTCTTCCATATAGTCGGGTGTCCTTCAGCTAAAGTCAGAGGGACTCTGGCAGCCTAGATCCCGTCCACTTATAGGCAGACCAAAAACAACCACTGGATTTCAGGACACTGGTTTTCAGGTCCTCCTACAATTCCTCCACCAAAGAGGAACTCCAAAGAAGGTAAAAGCAGTGCTTGTGATCCTGGTATAGTTGTGATCCAAGGAACTGTAAGCCATTCATTTAAAGACAGACAGGAAGTCTATGAAAATGGGTGCTGTGTGACAAAGGGTTTTCTGGGATTGTGTTGGCCAGCCTGCAGCGCCTAGTGTCACCTCTCTTGCTGTTCTGTAGGGTGCTGCAACCCTATAGAGAAGCTTTGCAGGGCATGCAGGATTGTCCTACACAACTGTGAGCAAATACTGGGCTTAAAGAAAAAGCCTCTGTACAATAGATAGAGCCCTTGGTCACCTCATTCAGTTCCTAAGGAACTTCTCTGCTCCCTTGAATCTTTTTTTTTAACAATGAAGTTCTATCCTTTCCCTCTATTCCTTTCCCCCCGTAGAAACTTCATTTTTGCCTCCAACCACCTATGAATTGTTGAAATAATGACCTTTGGAGGTTCAGCACAGATTGGCTCTGCAGCGTAGTAGCTCAGTGAGCTCACAGGGGCACCCAATGTTCATTTCTTAGGATGCCTTGCTGCAGATATGCACCCAATGTGTGGATAGGGTTGAAGTGTGTTTGGCACAATGGGCAGGACCCCTTGCCACCCTGTTGTGCTGTTGCGTGATGTTGAACACCTGAATAAGGCTATGTGCACATCGCAGGTTAACCATATTTATTTATTTATTTCAACAATTGGTAGACCACTTGATCACGTTCATCTCTAAGTGGTGCACAAGCCTAATCATATGCATGCTTGTTTGGAAGCAATTTCTTATGGAAGCTAGTGGGATTTATTCCTAAATTGGAGTGCACAGGATTTCAGCTGAAGGCTTCTTTGATGAATGCTGTGGTTTGTGGACCACAGAGGAAGGTCAGGATGTCCTCCTTCCAGTCCAGGGGTCCTTTACCTTTACCTTTAGTGGAGGAACTAATAAAGATTCATGAATGATTCCTGTGCAACTGCTGATGTTTTTCGCTTGCAAGGATCCACATGCCACATTCGCAAGGACAAAAGGAAAGATCAAAATATATTTAATTTTTTTTTAAAAAAAATGTCCAGTAGCACCTTAGAGACCAACTAAGTTTGTTCTGGGTATAAGCTTTCATGTGCATGCGCACTTCTTCAAATACTGGACATTTTTTTTTAATGTATTTTGACTGCGTCAGACCAACATGGGTACCTACCTGAATCTAGAACTAAAGGAAAGATATTATGAAGTGCCTTTCATGGAATGCATACGTTAAGGTCTGATTTTCCTTGTACACATGGAATGTGGATGCTACACTGAGAGTCAGTGTGGCATAGCCATTAAGGCTGTGATCTCTGCACTGAAAATCCAGAGTTTGTCTCAGACATGGAGCTCATCCATTCTGTTCTGCCCCTTGGGAAAGCTCAGTCTTTAACACAGAATCACAGCAAATGCCAACAGGGTTTTCCTTAGACTGACCTTTCCCCTGATTTAGTGCTAAAGGGTGGGTTTTCCCCAGGAAAGCAGCGGGACAAATAGAAAACTGCTGGGGCCCTTGCCTAGGAAGCATGGGGGAAGAGGAAAATCGCTCAGATCCACAGGACAAGTGGAAGAAGAGTTTGGATTTGATATCCCGCTTTTCACTCCCTTTCAGGAGTCTCAAAGCGGCCAACATTCTCCTTTCCCTTCCTCCCCCACAACAAACACTCTGTGAGGTGAGTGGGGCTGAGAGACTTCAGAGAAGTGTGACTGGCCCAAGGTCACCCAGCAGCTGCATGTGGAGGAGCGGAGACGCGAACCCGGTTCCCCAGATTACGAGACTACTGCTCTTAACCACTACACCACACTGGCTCCCTGGAAGTGTGGACAAGCCCTCAGCCATGTCTTCACAGGACAAGCTGCCATTTCTCAGTCTCATCCCCTTCACCATGGAATATGCAAATAAAAAGACCGTCCTCTCTGACATGCCTGCTGCAAGGATTTACTGAGATGTCTGTGAGATGCTTGAACAATTTAGAAGGAAAGTGCCACGTGATCACTTAGTATTCTTAGGACAACAGCAGGTGGGAAAAAGTCAGATATTTCCATGATTTCTCCCAGAAAGTTCTCCACCAGAATTGTAGCCTTTAATTTTTTCCTGCTAGTCTTTGGAAACTACTTCAATTGGTACAAACAAATAAATGAAAGCAACATTATAGCAGGAGTGTCTGTAAACTGCTGCAAATGCAGCACCATATTTTAGTGGTCAAAGGCTCTAAACACTTCTAAATACTGAAAACAGTTGTGACAGATAGCTGTTTGTGTTCCTAAACTGGTACTCTTCAAAATTAGCACTTGTCGAAGTCATCTTTGCCACTCACGCCACCTTTGCCACTTGTGGTCTTCTTCTCTTGCTTATTTTTGGTCCAAGAACTCACATCTAGTAAAACTTGCAGTGCAGCCTTGGATGCAAATTGAAAGTGACTGGGAATAAAACGGGCCTTTCCATTCTGAGGGATTTGAGGTGTTGTACTGTCAGAGGACTGTGGGCGAAGTGACTGAATCCAGAAACATACTGAGAACTGTAAGGTTTCCTGCTGAGTCTGACATCAAACACATGATAGAAAGTCAGCTGCCTGCTTTTGAAAATGTGAGTTCAGGGACATTGCTGCAGACAAAATATGAGAACATATGTAAAGTAGCCTTCTAGTTTTCAAGGTAGAAGAGGCCTCTGCTCCCCCCACCTTTCCCCTTTACTTCTAAAAATATTTATGCTTAATTTAATCTCCGCTAATACCAAATGTACAAAACATATTTCGAAAAGCCTGCTCTCAATGCCGGTTGAAATGTTATGGTGAAATGTCATGGAAGCTACCAAAACTGCTGCTTTGTGGCAGTGGTTCGGTGTGGGGGACATGACGACATAAGCTGCTTTTTCACATGCATCAGCCCAGATGTGTTTGTCCCAGAAATGACCAAGAATGTGTGGCACCAACACAGAAACCCCCCATGTTGATCAAACCAACCCGCATGTTGGGCTACCTGCAAATGTTATGGGTCCTTTGTGGAGTCACTGTGTGTGCCCATTTTATGTTTGATGAAGATGCTGTAATATTTGTAGCATACATGGACTTCCTCAAGCCACCGAAAATATCTGTTGGCCCACAGGAAAGAATATGGGGGAAGGAACTGTTTTGCCTGGTCAACCGTAAGTTCAAAAGGAAAGAAGAGGAGAGGCAGCATGAAGGGGGTAGGCAAGCTAAAAGTGTGCTCAGACTGGTTATTACAATCACAATGAAACAGAATGAAATTTATGTGGGAATGTTGAGGGTGGCGGGAGAGGATATATTGTTTATTAATATCCTTCCTAACTTGCGCTAGCAAGTTTCTTCACTTAAAGGTAAAGGTAAAGGTACCCCTGCCCATACGGGCCAGTCTTGCCAGACTCTAGGGTCGTGCGCTTATCTCACTCTATAGGCCGAGAGCCAGCGCTGTCCGAAGACACTTCTGGGTCACGTGGCCAGCGTGACAAGCTGCATCTGGCGAGCCAGCGCAGCACACAGAATGCCGTTTACCTTCCCGCCAGTAAGCGGTCCCTATTTATCTACTTGCACCCTGGGGTGCTTTCGAACTGCTAGGTTGGCAGGCGCTGGGACCGAACGACGGGAGCGCACCCCGCCGCGGGGATTGGAACCGCCGACCTGACGATTGGCAAGTCCTAGGCACTGAGGTTTTACCCACAGCGCCACCCGCGTTCTTTCTTCACTTAGCAGAGTGCATTCCCCATCTTACGCAGCAGAAAGCGGTTGCAAACTCGTATGAGTTTCTCAAGACAACAAGCCATTCAATCTGGCTTGTCCAGATTGAGATGTGTTCTAACATTCCTGGTAAGACCCCTTTTGAATCCCTCTTAAAAGAATGAAGACACCACAGTCTTACTCATAAGTAACAAAAAGTAGTTTTACTCATGATCAGGCAGAGCGCAGTGTGATCCCTGAAGGCAGGCTTTAGGCTTAAAGTTACAAACATGTACAAACAGGTTTACCCATATGAGAGATAACCTGGGGAACTGCTGTGGCAACCAGCCACAGTCCAGTTCTCCAGTACAGTCCAGGTGATGCACAAGCAGGCAGGATGAACAGGAAGGTTGAAAAGAGGAAGGTAGCAGCGTGGCTTGGCCTTTGACCAGGTCTGGAAAGGTCACGCCCACCTACTACAGTGGACCCTCTAGTTATGTACCACTCTGGATATGTAACTTTTTGGGTTACGAACGTGGGGTTTGCCCATGTGCTCAATCGTGCCGCGCATACATGCAGAAGCGGCAACTCTGCCTATGGACTTTTTGGGTTGTGGACGGACCCCCAGAATGAATTTAATTCATATCCGAAGGGTCCACTGTAGTCACATGCAAGGAAGGATGCTCCAGGCTAGGAGGAACAGGAAGTTTCGACCGGCTGGACCAAACATTCCCTTGCATGTCCACTCTAACAAAACAAGGAATGTTGTACTTGACTGCTCCCAGTGGATTACATCCCACAATTTACCCAGTGGCTGTAGGAACTGATGGCAGCATGGTCATAATACTGGAAACTTCCAAGTCATCGCAGAGGCAGCTGCAGCAGCAGTTCTCAATCAAATTATACAAAGGGTGCAATAGGTTCAGAAATGTGCCCCCAGCCTTTATAAAGAGAGCAGCATCAAATCATGGCCTCCAGGAGTCCATCCAAGGGGGAAGCTTCAACTTCCGCTTATCTGCAGCCTCTTGGTTGAGGGTATCACCTGAAAAGTAAAGGTAAAGGTACCCCTGCCCGTACGGGCCAGTCTTGACAGACTCTAGGGTTGTGCGCCCATCTCACTCAAGAGGCCGGGGGCCAGCGCTGTCCGAAGACACTTCCGGGTCACGTGGCCAGCGTGACATCGCTGCATCTGGCGAGCCAGCGCAGCACACGGAAACGCCGTTTACCTTCCCGCCAGTAAGCGGTCCCTATTTATCTACTTGCACCCGGGGGTGCTTTCGAACTGCTAGGTTGGCAGGCGCTGGGACCGAGCAACGGGAGCGCACCCCGCCACGGGGATTCGAACCGCCGACCTTTCGATTGGCAAGCCCTAGGCACTGAGGCTTTTACCCACAGCGCCACCCGCATCCCTATCACCTGAAAAGGGGCACACTAAAAATGAGCACAGACATTAAAATGTTTGAACTGGTGCTTCGGCTGCAAGCATGTGATAGTCCTCTGTGTGTGTTGCATTATGACACTTGTACAATGTGTGATGTTGCTCTGGGAAACATGCAAGGGAGCAGACTGCAGAAACATCTAAAGCGGCTCATACTGAACCAGTGATGAGCCTTGTGAGAAGGCCAGCAACAGTGCAAACTCCAGCAGAGGCCAGAAACTGGAATATCTTCTGTCGCCATGCATCCATTTTGCCTGTATCACCTGCCTGCGCTGGGTATACCCACTTGAGCTGGCCTTCAGACCTGGGTCGTCTTAAGCATATCCGGCGCCATGGTGCAAAGATCCCTCCGGCGCCCCCCACCCCCATTTCCCAAAGTTGTCAACCTTTTTTAAGGGCGGGAATACCAGCAGCGCCGGAGGAAGCCTCTTGGGACGGGATGGCGCTGCCGGTGACGTGGCCAGCTTTGTGGGGCTGGAGGAGGCAGGCAGTGGTGGCTGGAGGGCAGCTCTGGTGGTGAGGAGGCGGAGGCTGGACATGGCACCTCCTGGCTCAGCTGGCTGTTTCGTGTCATGGTGGCCACGGCAGGTGAATGCTTCAGGCGTGGTGCTACTTTGGCATGGCATGGTGGGCAAAGGCGGTGAGCAGGCCGGGGGAGCCGGGCCCATGAAGATCTGTGGTGCCTGATGCCTGGCTCTAAGACGAAGACGCCAACAGGATGGGCGCCATGCGCGCCTGTGCCTCAACCCGTTGGGCGAGTGAGCACACCAAGTGAGCAGGCCTGCGCTGAGCAAGCAAGCGCGCGTCCGCCACTCCCGCCAAGCGTCAGCATGGTTTTTTCCCCTTTAGCCTTGTGGCGCCCCGCAGAATTCGGCGCCTCGCTCGGTGCACTCATTGGGTGTTCCCCGGACTCTCACCTGGCGCCTTCCAGAACTTGGCGCCCCGGCGCCCCGCACCACTAGCGTCTATGGGTAAGACGGCCCTGCTTCAGACATCACGCTACATCTATGCAAGGGCAATGATCCCTGTGTTAGGGTAACAAAACAACTGGTGTGCTCCAGGATTCCTAAAGAATCATCGGGTCTTTCAAAAGAGGTTGACGTGTTTCAAATATACTGAGCACCTAGCATTCTCCACCCTCCCCCTGCTAGTGATATTTGCCCAAGTTTTCGGATGCTAAGAATGCTGGATTAAAGCAGAGCTGAGCTCTTTTGAGAAACCTTATCCCAGCAACAAGTAATGAATCAACCTGAGTGCTAATTTTTCAGCATGAATATGCACAGCAAATTAATCTCAGATTTGCTGCATTGTAGGTAAGTGGTCTCATTGTGACTTTAGGTAGTTGGAACTTCTGTAAGACGGGTCTGACTGGGAAATGATCTTTATTGACAAGATCAAAGGAATGCAAAGGGGAGGGTTGCGTTTCAATGTAACAGGAAGACAGATGATCTCTCTGTGTCCTTATTGTAATTCATTGCTTGTTTTCAGGGCCCATAATAAAAGTCTGGCATAATACACAGAGGACTTGGTTAAATTGTAAATGTGAATTACTTCAAGCACTCTGTAGAAATATTCTCCGCTCCCTATTGCCATACATTATTTTTTGCTAAGCTTATAGCAGCTCACATTTCCTGGAACTATCCCACACGGTTTCATTCACCCTACACAACATCACTTTAAAATTGTGGAGCTCTCTTTTTAATCAACCTTTGTATCAGCTACAAATTTGCCGTATGACCTAATTTGAAAAATGTCTCAAAGTGCTGACTCAAACTGTTAGTGAATAAAGGCCAGTCATTACCACCATGACACTAATGTGATGCAAAATAAAATTGAGTTGCATCAGCTGAACATTAGTTTACAAAAATGTTAGTGATTGAAGCCATTTTCTCTTCATATTTTATTTATACTTCTGAGATTTATACTTTTTTCCTTCTTTCAAACAGCTTGGCCACAAAATTTCCCTGAGTGTGAGCGCAAAGAAACATTTTAATCTCTCTCTATCTTTGTGCGTTTGGTGGCGAGGAGGAATCAAGCCAGAAACATACGTTCAATCTGCATTATATGCTTATCAGATCCTAAGCCTGTCTTGCATAAAACAGAGGAATGCACATTATTTTACAACTTTTATTAAAATATTTATACGGAAACATATGAGAACCTTCATTCTAACGGGCCATTTTACTTTGCCGTCTTGGATGATATTTCACAGCCCCCCCCCCCCCGGCAATAGAGTTAAGAACTTATACTGCATGCAAACCTGGAAATGGAATATTCAAGTGTATGGAAGTGCATGTAGGGTTGTTATTTTCAGCTGATTTTCTTCATTTTAAGAGATTGGAAAATATAAGCAGAAACACTATTATTACTGTTGTTGTTGTTGTTACTATTATTTTGCAAGAAAACAAACAAAAAAAAGTGTTACAAAGGATACCCTTTACATTTCTCACTTTTGTTCGTTTCTAGAAATCGTAGTTCTTGAAGGAAGTTCTACCTTTTCATTAAGAGTCTCAGATCTGGGACTGTTACAAATATCACCTACCATCGATGGGTGGAATTCTTCGAAACAGCACCTCCATTATGGAATTCCATTGCTCAGGAAGATTTGTCTGTCCGCCCTTCCTCCTTCTGTGAGAAAGCAGGCAAATCCTATTTTCTTTTGGTGAGAATCTTGCTTTCTAGAATTGTAAGAGCTGATTTGGCTTTTACTGGTGTTCTTACGGAACTGTTGCTAATTTCTTGCATTATTTTTTGTATATTATTGATGAATGTTGTGTTGTCTTATAATGCTGTTTTAGTGCTGCAGTTATGTTTAATGTAAAATGCTCTGGGAGCTTTTGTATAGATATATATTAAGAAATCAGCATCCAAGTTAAATAGATTCACAAGGTTTAATGACATGCATATTTGGTCTTGCCCAGTGTTGCTGCTCTGGATTTGTGAAAATATTCATAGTGACTCTCATTTCTTTCTGGTTCTAGATTCGGGTAGGTAGCCGTGTTGGTCTGACGCAGTCAAAATATATAAAAAAATTGTCCAGTAGCATCTTAGAGACCAACTAAGTTTGTTCTTGGTATAAGCTTTCATGTGCATGCACACTTCTTCAGATACATAAGGGTCTGGTGACTTCTGTTTCAGTGTATCTGAAGAAGTGTGCATACACACAAAAGCTTATACTAAGAACAAACTTAGTTGGTCTCTAAGGTGCTACTGGACAATTTTTTAATTTTTTAAATATATTTCTTTCTGGGTTCAAGAGCTCTGAAGTGCACATGATGCCTTCAGGCTTGCAACATAGGAAAGCGCCTCATATCAAGCCAAACCATTGGTCTACCTTGCTCGGCATCATCAACACTGAATGTCAGAGGCTGTCCAGTGTTTTACCTGGAGTGAACCTGCAGCCTTTTGCATGAGAAGTAAGTGCTGTGCTCTTTTCTCACACCATCTTGAGCCACGGAGAAGCAAGATAGAAATGTATTCCGTAAGTAAAGTTCTGCTTCACTAGTTTCTATGCGGAACATTTTGTGTGTGTGGAGGAATCTGAGTTGGGGGCTCAGGGAGGAGAGAGATTGTGTGAGCTGTCTTCTCCTTACACAACCATTGGACATACCCCTTAGAGTTAATTCAAGAAAATGGCATCCCTGTTAGATGTAACGGGGTGTCTACGTTATAACATAAAAAGGTAAAGGTAAAGGACCCCTGACAGTTAAGTTCAGTCGCAAACGACTCTGGGGTTGCGGCGCTCATCTCGCTTTACAGGCTGAGGGAGCCGACGTTTGTCCGCAGACAGTTTTTCCGGGTCATGTGGCCAGCATGACTAAGCTGCTTCTGGCGCAACAGAACACCGAAACCAGAGCAGCGCACGGAAACGCTGTTTACCTTCCCACCAGAGTGGTACCTATTTATCTATTTGCACTGGTGTGCTTTCGAACTGCTAGGTTGGCAGGAGCTGGGACCAAGCAACGGGAGCTCACCCCATCATGGGGATTCGAACCTCCAATCTTCCGATCGGCAAGCCCGAGGAGCTCAGTGGTTTAGACCACAGCACCACCCACGTCCATTATACTGCTTTACACTGCATTATAATGTAGGTGTCTACATTATCTCCAGGTATACCCACAAACATAAAAAGGAAATGAATTATGAAGCATAATCGTAGTAACAGATTATGCTCTGCAGCTATTATTTTAGCTTGTTTTATATGACGGATTTCATTAAAATTAAAGCATGTCCCTTTTTAAAAAAAATTCTTTCTCTCACTGGGTGTTTAGGCATTCTGTTATTCCAAATTCACTTGCCTCATGTTCTTAAATAGACCTCTGACCAGAGCATTCCATCTGAAGTGCATTTTCAGTCCTCCACCCATCACTCTACCCACCTCCCATAGAACTGTACACATTTGGAAAAGCCTTTGTTTCCCCTGTATGGAAGCAGGCGGGAAATACTTTGTCAGCATCACCAATGCAGATGTCCCCAATCTGTCCTCTTCCTGGGGTTCCTGCTGAAATTGACCAGTTCAGGAGAAAGCAGCTTCAAGACAGTTTTACTAACACTAAGCAAAGTCCACTCCTTTCCGCCATTGCTGCTGCTGTGAGGAGGGGAAAGGGAGCTTTTGGTGTTGTTTTCCTTCAAAGGGACATGTGTGTGTACCAGCATGGTGGGCACAGCATCAATCAATCAATCAATCAATCAATTATGAGCACCAGTGGAACTCATAAGGCTTCCCTCTCCTTCCCTTATGTGCGTTTCATTGTGGTTTAGGGAGAATAGTGGAGTACATGGCAATGGGATGAGCAAAGGGAATATTTCTGGGATTTCAGGAGAGTTGTCACAGGGATAGAATGGATCGTGTTACCATGATTTGGAGGAGGATGGTGGGATAGCAGGCAGCCTTCAGGATAGGCAAGTGGGGGGTTGACCTTGCAGGGTGGGTGAGATATTTAAATCAGGAGTAACATAACTGGTGAATTGTTATAATGCACATTAAATGAAGTGGGGGAAGATTTCTGAGTGATAATTAAAGCACTTTAAAATGCATGTATAATTTCAGCCTTAGTGATAGTGGCAGATGTAAGAAAGCTGCTGGTGTCTGATCTGCTTCCTTCCTTTTCTCTCCCCCACCTCTTGAATCCTTTCTTGGTTTTTTTACCTTTTTAAAATCTAAAACATATGTGTATTTTATGCAACAAATACCCAGAACCATAGCTTCTTCTTTTTTAGATAAAATGAAATTATTGCCACTCTTGATAAGACATCAAAGCAAATTCAGATTATTGCAAATGATATGCAAACCTTTTAATTTTTTTTGCCCTGTGCATTCGTAAAGTTCACCATGATTTGTGAAAATATAATATTCATTATTATGTTGAATTGCATTTTCTGCAGCCCCATTCCATGGCATTAATTAATGTAGTACAAAGATGACGACCGTCATTACCACTGGGCCGGGTGTCTTTTTCCATCCTTGCAAAAGCGAAGGGTAAAGAACCACCTGAAGCTTTTAAAATTGTTGTTTAACCTCCCACCCTTCACTTCCCATGCAGCACTGCTTTTGGACAATGTCTGATGATCTGAAAGCTTGTTGAAAAATCCTGAGACAAATACTAACTATAATCAATATATTAAAAAAATAAAGGGGGAGGGGGGAAGGGAACGCAATGAAAATTTATGACCTTCACATTCCTTCAGGGTCAAGCCATTTATCAAATTCTCTCACTCTGGTTTCAATTACACAGCTCTTGTGGAAGGAACTTATTTTAGCAGGTCCATTTGCCTCAGTAGGGAATACAGGACTTTGGCCCTAATGCTTCACCTTCAGTGCAGGCTATTTGAGCCTTAGAACAAATACCAATCATCACTCTTTGGGAGGAAAAAAAAATCTGCATCAGAGTGGCCTATTGGTATGGGATTCCTGTCAAGGTAAACGGTTGTCGGCAATGACTGTGGTAGAGTGGGTGATAAATCCCATTTTATTGCTGAAAAATTCCAGCCTCTCTCCATGCCTGACAGCTCCCCACATTCTCATACACATTTGGGCAATTTCTGCACTATGTCCATCTGGTTCTTATTACCTCTCAACCTGCCTGTGTCTGGTCCAGAAAAAAAGTGCAGGTCACAAACAGGGGAAAGAGACCAAGGTGTTGGGCAAGAAAGAAAGAAATGATCAGGGCAGCAGCTAAGTCTATCAAGCTAGTACTTTTATAGCCTGTGTAAATATATACCCATCAGGTAGCTGTGCTCAGAGGCATAAGGTTTGAATGGACTAAATAAGACACTTAAGGATGCATAATCTCTCCATTAGAACATAGTGGAAGCAAGTTCACACACACAAGCTCCCCACCACAGTATGATCCAGACCAGCTAGAATTATGGAAATTGGGCTGCATCACCAGCTACAGCCAATAGCAATTTGTATGGTGACAATACACTTCTTCTGCCTGTCAGGGCCATAAGGTGGCCAGTGCCTTGTGCACTTGCATGTAGCCCAATTTACATCAGTACTTTCCTATGTGGTACAGGCACGGCCACACTTAACATGTGTGAACACTGATAGGTAGCCGTGTTGGTCTGCCATAGTCAAAACAAAACAAAACAAAACAAAAAAATTATCTGAAGAAGTGTGCATGCACACGAAAGCTCATACCAAGAACTAACTTAGTTGGTCTTTAAGGTGCTACTGGAAGGAATTTTTTTTGTTTTGACTATGGCAGACCAACACGGCTACCTATCTGTAACTGGAACTATGGAAGGCACCACATTGAGCCGCATGAAATGGAAGTCCATCGGTATCTGAAGAAGTGTGCATGCACACGAAAGCTCATACCAAGAACTAACTTAGTTGGTCTTTAAGGTGCTACTGGAAGGAATTTTTTTTGTTTTGACTATGTGTGAACACATCCACTTTGTTCCAATACAGATCCTGTATTTAGCAGAGGACTCTGCTACGTGGTCATCAAGGTCCCTTACAATTCGAGTTGTGCGTAAATTGCATCATGTTGAGATTATACGAGATATATCTTGGTAATCAGCAGCCGTCTGCTGTGGTTGTTGAAATTATTCACCTACGGAAACACTAAATGCAGATCAAATCAGCGGAAGTGAATGTTTGGTCAATGGGCTGCAATGGCTGAAGACCTTTTCTGGAGCCTGGGTAGCCCAATCCTAGAAGCACAAGACCGTTCGTCCGGGTGGGGAGTGCTTTGGTAGTCTCTGTGTAATGTGGACCATTGCCCCGAATATCAAGACATGTTTTTAAAGAAAGTGATCTGCATTTAGAAGTTTGAAGACGTTTGTCCAAAGGCTGTGGTCACAGGCTCATTCAGTCTGAAGCACGTTTCACTGATATTAGCTGATATTTGCTTCCATGTTAAGAATGTTGTGAAAGACGCTGCAGATCCTGAAGGCAAAAATTAATATAAAATTATTGCTACCTTGTGTCCTGGATGCTGAATGATAGATGATCCCTACTGAGAAATAAATGCACATAAGAAAAGACATCCCAGACGAATCACACAAACTCAGTGTTAAAAAGTATGAAACATTTGAGGATTTTATTGCATTAAAGGTGTGGGATGTTTCAGGAAAATCCACAGTCCATACGGTAAAAATAACTCTTTTACACAATCCATCTCAACGTTCTAGCTTCTATCTGCTCATTTGATTCATTTGAAAAAAATTCTAGAGACTTTGGTTGATTCCTTAGATTAAATCTCATTTTAAATAGTACTCTGTAGATACCTTTAGAGAGTGGTTTCCTGCCAGTGTCTGTTCTTGTGTATGCAGCTGTAAAGGAATTACTAGATAAATTATTTTTTTTGCGCCAAAAATGTATTTTCTACAACATCCAAGAACCAACACCTTCAAATTACAAGGAATGTACAATGTGAGAGCTACATATTTTTTGACGGGCACAATTTTCCCATGGTCTGTCTTTTTTGTCATCTTCTGTTATATGGATATACCATGAAGTGTGATGTTCCCCTCTTGAAAATAGGGGACCTGTGGCATCTGGGACAGGATCTCTTTCCTTTAAAGATGACTTTTATATTAGAACTTTAGCATTTATTTAATGGGATATAGGTTGTCACCTGCATAAACAAGTTACTTGGTTGCAATGCTGTTCTAGCACACCAGTGTTGCTGAGCATGGAGACGGGGAGATCCCTGTTATCAGACCAAAACTATGATGTGCCCATGGGCAGGGGGCTTGCTGTCCCCCCCCACATCAAGTTAATAAATAAAAACACTTAACTAAAAGTAGAAGTTGTAGAAAGGTTTTGACAGATTTTTCTGAGTGCTTGGTGGGGTGTGTGTGTCAAAAGAGAATAATTTAAAACAACTGTTGTTCAGACATTTCATTCTGAACTTGCTAGACAGAGGATGATGACAGGTGGGTGTCCGGCCCTCCATAACATAAATCCTAGCTATGCGCATGGATGTGCCATGTCATTCTTGGCCAGCTACCGAAAGGCAAGGGTGATGCAGCCTAGGTTCTTGTGCCCAGAAGGCCTGGCGATGTGCACAGTGGTACAACCGCAACACATGTGTTGCAGTCCATGTCGGTATTAAGGCACGGCTCGACACTCACTGTTGTAGGACGAGTGGAGGCTGGGAAGCCTTTTATACTGACAGTAATGAGAAGTGAGTCAGCCAGTCCACATTGTGGCCAGTTCACAGCAGCCACAATTACGATGTTATCATCTTGGACTGGGTGTTCCTTGTATAACTCAGCCAGCAGTACATGTATAGGAGGTCCTCCACACAACCCAGCGGCCCCTTGTGGATAGCCACGTGCCCAATGTGCTCCATCCTGTTGCATTGCAATCAGCAGTTTCCCAGAACCAAGAAGGTTTTCTCTAAATATGAATACAGATGAAAGATGAGCCACCATCTTTAAATAACTTCTTTGAAAATCTAATAGCAATATGTTTCGTGAGGTTGTTATACAGGGCACTATGGATTAATATCACCTGGAAAGAAAAGAATCAAGTTGTAAGAGTTCGCATTTTATTTAAGGTTAGATAATTTGGAGAGAGTTGAGAGGAAGCTGGCTGGTTCGTTAAAACACTCAAGGCATATGCCTAAGTCACATGATGGCTGAAGACACATGCAAGGAAGTAGTCTTTTAACTTAACTGGGTTCTGCATACATATAAACCAACACACCATGCCTGGGGAAAGGCCAAATGCCATAAATATATATTAAAAAAACATTTCAGCATCAGAATGGTTAATACATAGGATAGCCTGAAAAGAGCCTATTGGTTAACCCTAAGGGATGGCTGACAATTGTTAGACTCATCAGATGAAGATAATCTCCTCAGATAGCTTTTAGGTTTGCCTAGCTGACGGCAAAAGCACAGTATACCGGTAACACACGTTTTCAGAAAGGAGTGTTTCATATACAGAGACTCATGCGACCAAGCAGCTCAGAAACACTGAAAATGAAAAGATGTAAAGCTTTGCTGCATAACTGACTCACACACTGTCAGAAATATGAAAGTCTTCCATGCTCTGGCCTTCTTTAGATCATTCCTTATTTGTGCTTCCCTTCCTCTTTGTTTCAGATTGCGATTTAAATCAAACTCTTTTCTGTGACTGTCTGTTATGCAGCATTTGGGTAAGTCCCATTTTTTTCCACAATTTAAAATTATATCTATATTTATATCTCTGTATACCCTAGGAAATCTATACCAGCAGGGCACTTTACAGAGTAAAATACATGTGATAATCTTTTAAAACCAAAGAGAAAATTATTTCAGCAGAGGAGCATGTGAAATTGTACAGAACACTAAAATTGGAATGTGCATGTATGATACATACCCAAACTCCTATTATAAAATATTCCCAGCATTTAAACCACTATTGGGTGAATTTGGGATGATATTTTATTTGCCTTCTTCTTCTTCTTCTTCTTTTTTAAATGAGACGTTCTTTGAAAAATGACACAAAAGTAAATAGTTTTACAAAGCAACAACCTAATCAGTCTCTCAAGCAGAATATAAATCATGGATTTCATTAACTGTTGGTAGCCAGTTTAAATTGTAGTCTTGTCCATAATGTCTATCTATCTATGTATGTCCGAGTTATATTAAAAACCTTTAAATGGCTTTGTAATACCAGCCACATCTAGCTATTATAATAATTAATGATAGTGTTTTATAAATCAATATATGTATTCTTGATAAATTCATATCCAGTTAATGGTGTAATTTAAATAAAAAATTAATGCAATAAAGGACATACAGGCATAGGCAGAAAATCTTTAAAGGTTAAGAGGCAAATTTGTCTAAATTCTTTTTTTATTTTTATTTTTAAAAAAACCTCTCATTTTTTAGGGCAGCAGGGCTGGGGGGAAGAATTGCCCACTGAAACCCATTCGTCTAAAAGAGTCAACCTTATATTTTGTTTGCCATTTGGTTTTACTATTATCTATAATTTCGCAAGCCTGATGCTTCCGAGTCTGTAGTTTTGTAGAAGATTTAGGTTACAACAAATCAGGAGTTAGAGCAGGTGCTCTCAGCATGGATTTAAAGGGGGGGGGAGGGAGGGACCCCTTTTTAAAATGTAATTTTACGTTTTTTAAATTTATGAACTTCTTATTCCAGATTTTGGTAGGTGAATGTTCTTTATTATATGTGTGCTCCATACTCCATAAATATGAAAACGCAGCTCCAAAATCATAAGCGCATTGCAATGATTGTGTAAATCCTCAAGAATGTTTTCAGCCAACAGAAATATGTTCCTTATCTGCTGTTCTAAGTACAGTTAATCCAGTTTATTCAAAAAAATAACATGGGAGTAACTTGGGGGGGACGGGACTTATCACCCCCCCTCCTTTCCTCCCTAAGCTGCACATTCATATTAAATTACATAAAGTTTCTTTTATGGGTTATTGTATAGTTTACAGTTTATTTATAGCCTATAACAAAATGCATCCTGAAAAACAACACAAGGTTAGAAAAACAACAGCGTTCACTGTGTATTATCATCCACAGCAATCTTAAACATATAATAATAATTGTTGTTTGTTTATATGTTGAACATTAAGCAAGGAATAGCTCACCAAATTTATGCAAAAAATTAAGCATGGCGATTGAGGCTGACATGATGCAGAAATGTTACTTTAATCCGGAGAGATTAGTTTCTGACGTTTTTCTTAACATTGCAATTGCCTTATTTAGAACAGTAAAAGTGATTCGTCCAATCTCCCTTGACAAGGATGGAAGGTTGCAAGATCCCTCATGGAAGGAAAAAGGAATGGATTTGCTGTTCTTTCACTTTAATAATACACCTTCATAGCCAATTTTTATTGTTTAAAAGTTTACATTTGCATTTCCACATGCAATTCTATATAGTTCAGTGCTTGCTTGAGGGGCAGGGAGAGAAAAGATGTGGTGGGGGAGAGGAGAGATAAAAATAAAAGTACAGTTAATAAGTGCACGTCAAAGTGAGCTGGAATAATGCAATCCATTTAAGATGTATTGTGATTTTAGGGAGAGAAAAACATGGCACAGATTTCTAGGAAACCTAATAAAAGAATACATCAACTGCTACAGATAAGTGAAGCAATGAAATATGTCAAGTTTTTAAATATATATGTTCACCTTCCATTGTATTTTTCCTCTTGGGACTACATATGTTGCTCTCAACTAGCCCCCGCCTCCAGATTATACTATGCAACAACAACAACAACCAGCTACCTGAATCTTAGGCTTTATTAGCCTTTCAGCACTTTAAGGATATATCCTCTTCATTACATGAAGTGAAACAGGAATCTTTAAAATATTGATCCACAAATATCTGTAATGTTTTTTTAAGAAAGTGTTTTTAATCAAATGTAGGACGTTTCATTTTTTTCTTTTTTACATACAAATCACAGTATTTCTCCACTTAAATGAATGTTGTCTGCTTTTAACTCACTATGCTCATTTTGAGGGTAAAAATCAATGTACCTGATAATTTTGCTAAAATTATTTTTTCCCTCAGAATGTCTATCAAGCAGCTTAATATATTAGATTTAGGTGGATTTAGTCCTGCTAACTTCCACAGGACTCTCAAGAAAATCCTCTACAGCTAATTGGCATATATAAAACACTTACTTTTGGAGCTCTCCTTTTTTACTCCAATGAGACCATTTTCTGGAATAGACAGTTTAAGGCTTTGCTATTGACAGGCCAAAATCCAAGCCGGGGAGTTTAACTGGTTTGTGGATCAAACATTTTGTTTCCTTGTGTGGTTATCCCCCTTGAGCCATGTGAAGTGGATTAGCATCACAACCACAAGTTCTCTCAGGATTCAAACCTGATTTCAGAAGAAACAGCATCCGTGTAAACAAATGCCTCTCCCAGCTGTGTACAGTCAGCTCTCATCTGCAGATATTTACATCCACAAAACCACATTGTCAGAGCCAAGGAAATTATGCAACAACAGTGACTTGTTAAATAGGTTTTCCTCATCAGATAAGGACAAGTTTAAGGAGCCCTCGAGGCAAAGGGTACTGATCTGGCCAGCTGACAGAGACCAAGATACAGGTAATTATTGCTATCACAGAACAATGGGTTAAAAGAAGGAACCGGCCTCATCCATTCAACTGGACCGAGAGGGAGTTTATAAGGATATCCTGTTTGGAACATCATAAATGTACGATCAGCTTTGGCAGCTATAAGCTGGCAAATGTGTTGAAGAAATCAGAGCACACTTCTCAGTAATAGCACAATCCAATTGGTTAAAAACATCTGACAGATATGACCATTCTCTGCAGCCCACATCATCCCAATTCCACCGGCCAGGCAGAGGATTTAAGAAAAGCAAAAGTCTTCGCTGCACAGCAAAGCTGCTTTGCTTCTCCGCATTCCTTGTGAGCACCAATTCCCTGTGACTGAAAACAGTCCTTGCTTATTAAGATGCTAAAGCTTTTCCTCTAGAGGACATACTAATTTCTGTGCAGGAATCACATGGTGTTGTAGGAAGAGTCCCGGTTTCCGAGGAACACATCATGATTTAAGGAGGCAGTAGCTGAGCATCACTGCAATTTCAGTGTTAAAAGCGGTAATCTGTTTATGAGCTTTTTGCCTGAAGTTATATATAAAAAAAACCCAAAACCGGAGGGTGTGGGGGATAAACACACACATGACAACATGCAACAACAAACAAACAGCTGGTTTAAAAGAACCAAACATTTCGCTTATAATTATTGAGCTCAGTGTAACTAACCATTCTGGGTGGATTCGCCTTTTGAGAATATTTCTCGCTTAGCAGACAGCAAGTTGCCAAAGGCTTCTTCTTGTGGCACGCAGAGGATTCGAGTAGCCATGATAAGAAATGTATTGCAATTTTAAAAGGCTCATACAAAGCCACCGGGAAGGGGGTGGAATCTAAACAAAGGATGTGTAAGCAATTTCATTTATTTTGATAAACCTCCCTCCTGCTCAAGAGCATTTTGCTGTCTTTGTCAAAGTGAATGACAACAATTTGGCCAACTCTCTCTAAGCCACACTCAGCAGTGACAGGCAAATTATCAGAGGCCCTGCACTCCTTATTATCAGAGGAGAAGTCATCAGGAGGACGCGTGGAGGATCCCTCTCCCCTGTCACTATTTGTCAGTGGGACAAGGGCCACTGCTATGGGGAGCTGACAGGTAATTTCAACAATAACAATTACTCCTATTACTGGTGTCATAAACAATTCGCCCAAGGCATGACAATAGCAAAGCTTTATAATTCAATGCCATATAAATAAATGCCAGCAGGTAACAAGTAATTTAGCTCCAATCAAGCCTTGGCCCCAGCATTAATATTGTTATTGCACGAAAATGGAAAATTGAAAAAAAAAAATTCAATAAGTTAATGAATTAAGAAAGGGTTCAAGGGCTAGCAAAGAGCAGCAGCTTTAAAATCACCCTTTAAGATCCATTTTGCATTTGCAATACTGTACATTTACTATTTCACAAGATAACACCAGAGGCATGGTTCAGCTTACTTGTGTTTCTGCCCTAGAGAAAATGCAAATTTCACTGTATTCTTGTTTGTCTTCAGTTATTAAACTGCATATTTAAAATGTACATTAAGAACCAATGCGTCCCCTGCACTTCCCTATTTGTTTTAATACAGACAAAAATCGAATTGAAGAGGTCATACGGCTTAAGATAAGCTATTAGCAGCCTGATCCACAGCCCAGTTGAAGAGGATACTGTGACTTACATCAGGTTTAACCCTGTTAAGTTCAATATAGCAGCAATTCATATTTACTAAGCCGTGAATTAGGCTAAGAAGGTGTAGTTCAAAATTCAGTACATTGTATTTTTCCTTTTCCATTCAGGTTTGATGAGACAGCAACTGAAAGTTGTTTTATTGTACATATATATGTTGCAATAAAATGCTCTTTTCTCTGTTAGTTTCCTGCCTCACTTTTGTAAGCAGAGCCACAAAATTCAAATCCTGACATTAGCAAAATAAAGCACAAGCAAGTCTTATTACTCCATGTTGATCCGCCCAATTTGCAATTTTACTCTTTGTCCACTAAGACAATGTGGCATCACTTTGACAGGAGTAAAAGAATTTGAAAATCTCTAATTAGAAGAGCTGTGGAGCAATTAACGCATGTCAAATTTCACTTCATCAAGTGCCACTCTAATTTTCTCACTAAAAATTAATGGACTTTTTTTTTTTGTATGTGCATGTCCCCTCAAGGCAATGTTGATTCAAATCTGCTCAAGAAGCAGCGTTGCACAGCTAAGCATCTTTTTGATTACAATCCGACACACTTCTAACTGCTTTCATTCTCACTGCCACAGATACTTTGTCAACAGTCAAATTACACCACGCTGATAACAATGCATAATGGTGTTCCTCAAAGGAGGTGCCTGTCATGGAACAGGGTTTCATAAAACGCGCCATCTTCTTCACTAAGAAACGCCACTGTTTTAAACCAAACTTTTTGTGTGGATTCAGCAGCCCTTGCTCTGCATGTTTGCGTCTGTTTCATTGCAATTTAGTTAATTCTAGATCACAGGGAAAGACAGTTGTGACTGCTTAAAGATGGCAAGTGTAGAACGAAAAAGAAAGGAGGATATCACTTTTCACCATTTCTTCTCCAAGACAGGTTTCTATGTAGCATCCTGGAATTGCCCAACAGCTATTCAGCAAAAGACAAAGGCACTCCTCACATGAACTGCCTTGTGATGTCAGTCGTAAAAGTTTTCCTGAGCAAAAGCTGCAAGTTTTGGCACAAATACTATAAACATAACAGAAAGTGTTCTTTTAATGGATAGTATTTGGATTCCAACAGAATTTGTATAATGGTAGTATCTGCCAGATTCCATCAAAAATAAAATAAATAATTAAAAACCGGAAGAGGCAAGTGACAAATAGCTTTTTACATTTGAAAAAATAACTCTCGAGCGTTGCAAGATGTGGAAAAATGGGCTCATCTAAACGTTTTCATTTTTAAAGTGTATTTATTTATGGTTGATATGCAAGTACAGAAAAGCTTTAGGAGAAGGAGGGGGGGGGGGGTTCCTTTTCTTTGATCAAAGCTGACTCTCAAAGACCTTGGAAAATTTCCAGTTATTCAAATGCCTCTCCCCCCCCCCCCAAATTAAAACATGTCTGTGTTGAACCACTAATTAGTGACTTAACTACCGTAATATACAACTTTGCTACAAATGTCAAACGTTATCTTTTGTGTTTGATTGCTTCTCATCATTTTAAACATCTTATATTTACAGTTTTTATGCCAAATTCATCTCTGTTGCTGGAACTTAATTAACCTGAATGGAAAGAGACCATTGGATAATAGTTCACATTTTCATTATATTCCCTTACCATTTTGACCATGTTGCCATTAACAGCTTGGTGCAACTTTATAACAATGTCTCGCAATCCACAGATGTCTCCTTTAGAAAATGTTCAGACATTTTCAGAGTTCTGGGGACAGTCATATAGATTTTTCCTTTGTCCCATTTTTGGCATTTATGTTCATAGAAACCAGATCTCAACACAAACTGCTGAAGCATTTAAAACTCCTCAGTCGTGGTGGGATGGAAACAACGTCATCAAAAGTTAAGCAAATCAAACTGATAAGATGTGTTTCCTTCTTATTAATGGTGATTCTATATTCCTTAAAAATGATAATGTGGGAATTAGACAAGGTATATAATATACACTGCATATCAAAGACCATTTTAAAACATACAATCATTCTGGCAGAAAATAAATTGAATGTGAGGATGAGGTAAAGCAATACACGGATAAAAATTTGAAAATATAACTTCAATGCAAAACAGTTTTTTCTTCAGGATTTTTGCTTTTGTTTTTAAAATGCTAAATAAACAATACATAATGCATCCCTCATCAGCCGCAAACCGTGAGGGCTCTGCACTCAAATAACAGGAAACATATTCAATTTTCCTAACAGAAGACAGTTCATTAAGCTGTGCCACATCAAATAAAACTTTAATTTCTTCAGCATCCGAGTCGCAATGAAAGCAATTGATGAAGATGAGCCATATGGTACTTCTATCAGCAAACACATATTGCTCATTCCCCAAAAGTTTTCTAATTCTGCTCCCCAGGCCTGTGTAATATAGATAATGTGCTCTGAGAGCAGCAACCATGAGCTATCTGGTGTACATTTCTAATACTGTATTTAATGGGAAATAATGAATCATAAAAGCCTGCGGAAGGCTGCTTTTGCTAACCTAAATCTCAGCTGTAATTTCATCGTTCTGTGCCTAAGATGCTGTTTGCCCTTTCTAAACAACAGCAACTGAATGTAATAATGCAGTCGCTTCAAACCTGGGTGGGAGGAGAAATCCTCCTTAATACAGCCAGGCTTCATTTAACTCTTGAGGCTCCAAAGACACACAAACTAGGATCAATAAGAGAGTATTGTATGCTTTGAAAATATCACATACATGTGTACACAGGCACAAGGCACATGGAAATGCTTATTTTCATCTGTATCTATATGATAGTATTAAATTTTTTTTGAAGCTCTCCCAAACAGATAACTAAATGTGTGTGTGGTGGGGGGAATGATTTGAGACTCCAAAATTTGGAACTTTTGTAGTAGCAGCTGCAAACACCCAGACTTTAAAATGATTTTTTCCCTATGTACAAAAAATTGAAGGACAATTCCTGAATGAACAAGTCCATATAAAAATATCAGTTTACAAGGTTAGGTATATTGTGTTTAGATTTATAGATTACTGATTCATGCAACTTTTTTTTTTTTACAAGCTTCTAAATTATATTTTTATATCCAACGAGGATTTAAATATCAAAAATTGCTAAGCAAAAATAGATGGGTTGAAGTTAAACTTTACATGGCTCAGTCATGCAGAGTGTGTTGTTCTGAGAATGTCCTTAAATCTGCAAAAAGTTCAGACGTTAAGCCAACACGTTTTCTTAAAGATATGGTACTTCCCCCGTATGCATTGGAAACATATTTAAGTGAATGTGTTTGGCAATATATGAATCCCAAACCATCACATTGCAAAGGAAGCCTTTGGAAAGTTAGAGACTGCCTTTAAAAGCTTATTAAAACCAGCATGTTCCATGTCTGTCTTTGAATTTAGAGACGCGATTGCCTTCATTAATGCTGCCTGTTTGGGTGCTTTTCCCGCAAATGTTTTAAGTGCCGGCTTTCTCCACGCCTTCTCTCGCCCCAATGCTGATTCTCACTAGCTGTCCACTTGGGAGTTTCCTCCCCGTAAAATCTCAAACAACAAATTAATCTTCCTTATGCAGCAACATTTACCGGCAGGTGAAATATACCAAAACAACACAGTATTGAATGCAATGTCCTCAAAGAAGAGGTAAAATAAACCTGACCATCTCCAGTGTGGAAAATAAATAAATACCCATTTCCAAAACGAAATAAGCACATTGATTATATTGCATGAATGTCTTAAAAACAAGTGTTTAAAGACTCCCCCCCTGTCCCCCCGGCTCCAAACAGCGCAGAAACCTCTGCCTGCTCCGATGGGTCACAATGACAATGGTCTATTGCAATGTAAAACAAGCTGCGGGATAAAAAGGTGCTTTCTGTTACCATTTTATCAAAGCTGTTCATCTTCCAGCTGCAGGCAGCATTTTGCCGGAATTGCAGATATTTCTCTGTCCAGGCGCCTTTGTTTGTGCATCTCATTTGCATATATTTATCTCCAGCTGAGGGTGCTTTCAGCTCATTAAGGCCTCCCCTCACATTATTTCATAAGCCAGCTGCTAGGAGGGATTTCACCTGTGGTGAGTGAGAAAAGAAGGGTAGAATAATAATAATAATAATAATAATAATAATAATAATAATACTCCAAACACACAACGCAGCGCACCCCCCCCAATTCTTCATAAAAAGGAAATTTTCGGACTCTCTTCCCCTATAAATGGGCACCATTTGTGTTAAACAGCTTCTTGTCATGATAGATGCCTCCGAGGGTCAGGGGTGAAAGTTGATTTGAAGGTCAGCAGTAAAACAACAGACAAACCAGACGCCAAACTGGTTCCTGAGCTGTCGGTGGGAGCGCTGGTACAACCAGGTCTTGAACCTTTCCCAACCTCTAATAAAACAGGCTAAGAATCTGAAGTGGATCAAGCAGACCCCAGAGGAAGATGCGCAGAAACACACACAAATAATATCGATATCAAGCAGCAAGGAGAAACAACGTGGGCAGCTGCCCCGCAGTACAGGCATGCGCCTATTGTTTCAAGAGCAGGGGAATTAATTCCACTTATTTATTTAAGGCGTGTCAACTCACTGCCTAAACCTGTTTCAGTGTCAAGATGAATAAAACTTTTATGGCTCATAAAATGGAGTAATTCATCTCAATGTTCTTTGTGGCGCTTTCCCCCCCCTCCCCTGGCATAGATAGGTCTCTGTTCGGAATGGTTGAGGCCAAATGTACTGTTGCTACGGGACGCACCATACGAAAAAAAGGGGGGGGGCAGCAGCAGAATTATTTGATTGGCAAACGGAGAACAGCACAAAGAATAAAGCAGAAGAGGTTAGGAGCTGAGTAATCGCCTCCAAAATTCTCACAGGCAGCGTCTCCCTTGCCTGCATTTGCAAGCAGAGAGTTGCAATGTTGACTCTGAAACATTTAAAAATAAACAAATTCCAGGGAGGAATGCGTTTTGTTTTGTTTTGCACATTATGTTGCTCACCTGCTTCTGCCTCAATCATCCATTCGCTTATTCAGTTGGCCCTTCTCAGTTTTGCACTAGTGCGAACAGTACGAAATTCTTACATTTATTAAAAAGTAGACCCAATCTCTTAACTGTAGACTCGTCTGATTTTGCTACCCAGGTGTGGGGCTTGCAGCTAATAAAGCCTCACGAACCAATTCTTCCCACCCACCCAGGATGCGTTTAGTAGTTGTAAAAAGTATAGCCTGAAATTTAAGGCATTTGAATGTGCCATATCTGATGAGTGAGAAGCAGACTCTCTCAAATAGCAAAGCTTAAATGGATTATCCAGGTTTGTAAAGGGAGGGAAAATGTACCTGCGACTTGTTTTAAATAGAACGAGGACACCTTTGAAGTAATGGGAAATAATTTACAGCAGAATTGCAGCCCTGCACCAAAAAAATAAAAGGCAATTTCAATTTTAAGAAATAAACTTTTATGACATGTCTGTAAAATAAATATTCAAATATTGGTCTCTGCTTAGATATATCTATGATACTTAGTCATTGGTTTGTTTATAGTGAAAGGGAATCTGGAATAAACAAATGCCATTTTGTTTAGTGCTTCATCCAAAATGCTCATCAGAATAACACTGTGTTTTCATTGTGCGAATTGCAGGTTCTCTTCAAACTTACGTTTCCTTTACAAATTCAGATCACTGTCACATTCGCTGCCTACAGTGTGAAGACATCCCCATTTTTAGCTTCAGCTCATCTTATCCGAAACAAGCCTTGACTCAAAAAAACTCTGAAACATGAAAAATAGGAGATACTCATAATGACCAAACTCTGCCTCAGTAACAGCTTGCATTTCTAACTTGGCCTGCATTTAAAAGATTTCCTTTTATTTCACCTAAAGAAAGAGTGTCTCTGGCCGAAATGCCTTTAAAACTTTTGAAATCTTGTTCATACCTTGATTTATTTATTTTTAACAACTTGAATAAGTTCATTACGGCTATTTTGGCGTTTGTTCTCTCTTAAGAAACACAGAATACACCCCAGATCCCAAACAGATCTCCTACTCCCCCAAAAGATCTTTAACCATGTTTCTCATTTTTCTTTGCCTCTAATCTAATCGCTAATTCCTTCACTTGGTCAAGAAGTTAAAAATGTTAAGTGCTAGCAGCGCCTCCTTCCTCCCCCTCATATCTGTCTCTGTTTATGGAACGGGCCCTGGTTTCCTCCCTCGCCTGTTCAGCTCCAGGTCTTCAGGTCAGGAGACTGTAAATACACACAGCACTGCCCCAACCCATAAATCTGAGCAAAGGGCAGGCATATATATTCAGATAAGCAATGTGGAGGGGAAAGAAAGGAAAGACAGAACAAACAGAGTCTGTAGAGCGCCAGGCGTTTTCCTAGAAACAAAATTAAAATGCCAACAAACCTCTCCGTAAGGCAGTGGAAGGAGAGAAGTCCTCTTGTTGAACATCGGCCTCTAAAAGATGAGTTTGGAATCATCACCGTTCTCCTCCCACTGTTTATATACAAATGAGTAAAATAAATGCATTTTATTGCCTTCGAGACAGTGAAAACAAACAAAGGCATTGCACTTACATTCCTGCATGCTGTTCTGGCGCCTCCCACTTGCAACCGGTTGTTTTGGTACCCAGTTCCTCACCAATTTAAGAAACCCCAAGAACAGCACTAATTCCTTTGTACAAGAAATCCCAATCCCAGGGAGGGCGGGGTACAAATTATTATTATTATTATTATTATTATTATTATTATTATTATTAAAGGACCCAATGAGACGGGGCTGAAACCACCTTACCAACCCCCCTCCCAATAATAATCAATTATTTCATCAAATAGGATTTGGTGCTAATGTAATGGCACATGCATCGTCGACACTCACCTCTTAACACGTATGCAAATGGTTGACATCCTATAATAATCTAAATATTTGGGTGGCTTTGGCCGACTGCCATGATGGCAGGATACCCCCCACCTGCCCATTCATAGCATCTGAGTAGATAGGTTTTAATGCTGGGATCAAGAACAAGCTAGGAAGAAGGTGTCAGCATTTCACAAAGCAATCTAGGTAATAATTGCAGTTGCCTCCTTGTAGTGTTGGCTGGTGTTCCCCGAGCAAAGAAAGCAGAATTGACTGACGTTTTGCTCTTACACGAACACACCAAACTTCACAAAGGCTTCCCTCCTCAGCTCAGGCTGACATTTCCTCGCACTGCTCTCATATTCACCTCTCCTGCTCTCTGATATCTGCTGTAAATAGGACCTGCTATTAGACAGCTTTCCTTTTTCACTTTGATTCAGGTGAGGTGTAACATACTGCAGATGTACCAGTGAGAGAAGCCATTACACTAAGGGCCTTTTCCCCTTCCTCAGTTGAAAACAAAGTGAAAACTTCAGTGACTTGGCAGACCTCTGCAGAAAACCATAGCAGAGAGCGCGCACAATTTATTGTAAGGCCAATTTTCTCCCCAGTATGGTGGTTTTTTGGTTTTTTTTACTTGAAACAAATGTAAATCAATTGTCATTAGTTCTGGCACATACTGGCAAGTTGTTGAATTAAAGGTTTTCAGTCATATGACAGAAGTTGTCTCCTTCCACACACACAAACATTCCAGGCCCAGTCCTTTTCCATCAAAAGGATTTAGAAGAACATTTTCAAGGTTTCCAAGCATTTCAGAGTATTAGTGTGGGTTTTTAATTTTAAAAGTCAAATCTTGATTTCATACGTATTAGAACTGAAAAACTTTTACATTTAAAATAGATTGTTACATGAAACTGTCATATCAATATTAGTTCCCTTGGTGGAAATGACTGACAGACAAATGGCGCAAATGATAATTTGTTAATACATATCCAAGAAATTAGTAATAACTAGTTTCTTAATAAAAAAAAATCTTTCCAGTAGCACCTTAGAGACCAACTAAGTTTGTTATTGGTATGAGCTTTCATGTGCATACACACATCTTCAGGTGTATCTGAAGACGTATGCATGCACACAAAAGCTCATACCAATAACAAACTTAGTTGGTCTCTAAGGTGCTACTGGAAGGATTTTTTTTGTTTTGCTTCGACTACGGCAGACCAACACGGCTACCTACCTGTAACTAGTTTCTTAATATTTACTGATATGATGAATAATACTTTTGCATTTTCTCTATGTGGATTTTAATTTATTTGACCTGAGGTAATTACCTAACTTTAAATTTTGGGTCTTCTAAAGCAGATATTACGGGACGCGGGTGGCGCTGTGGGTAAAAGCCTCAGCGCCTAGGGCTTGCCGATCGAAAGGTCGGCGGTTCGAATCCCCGCGGCGGGGTGCGCTCCCGTTGCTCGGTCCCAGCGCCTGCCAACCTAGCAGTTCGAAAGCACCCCCGGGTGCAAGTAGATAAATAGGAACCGCTTACTAGCGGGAAGGTAAACGGCGTTTCCGTGTGCGGCTCTGGCTCGCCAGATGCAGCTTTGTCACGCTGGCCATGTGACCCGGAAGTGTCTGCGGACAGCGCTGGCCCCCGGCCTCTTAAGTGAGATGGGCGCACAACCCCAGAGTCTGTCAAGACTGGCCCGTACGGGCAGGGGTACCTTTACCTTTTTAAAGCAGATATTGGTTTATGTTCTGCCCTATTGTAAAATTATCTGCCCCACAGAAATGTTTTAAACGTTTGCTTAAATGCTCAGCAGGAAAGCTCTCTAAAGTACAATTGGCTTTTAATCTGCGTTTTTCTTTTCTTTACTGCGTGGGTCCAGGTTATCTTAATATCTGCCTGATCCATTATGTCCCGACCTTATCACTGAGGTTTTCAGGACAGTCTTTGTTGGTGGTCTCCCGTGGCTCAGATGCCATGGTCTGTAACTACCAGAATCTGTGCCTTCGGTTTAGTGGGCTCGAGACGGTGGAGCTGAGAGTGGACAGGCACCTTCCTGACTGAACTTCAGGCCCAGGAATAAGACTTTCTTGTTCCATCAGGCATTTTAAGGTAACGTTTGGTTTTATGATTATTTTTATTGTCTTATTGCCTGGATAGCTCAGTCGGTAGAGCATCAGACTTTCAATCTGAGGGTCCAGGGTCCATGTCCCTATTTGGGCAATTAATTTTGGCTGCTGGGATAGCTCAGTCAGTAGAGCATGGGACTTTTAATTTCAGGGTTATGGGTTCGAGTCCAACACTGGGCAAAAGATTCCTGCATTGCAGGGGGCTGGACTAGATGACCCCCGTGGTCCCTTCCAACTCTACAATTCAATGATTAGGTTTTCTGTGAATTGTTTTTATGCGTACCACTCAGAAATATGAATAAATAAGCAGTATAGAAATGTCTTAAATAAATAAAATGAATATATACAAACTTTGTAAATGCTCAGGTAGGGATGCAAGAAATACCGTATTTTTTGCTCTATAAGACTCACTTTTTCCCTCCTAAAAAGTAAGGGGAAATGTGTGTGCGTCTTATGGAGCGAATGCAGGCTGCGCAGCTATCCCAGAAGCCAGAACAGCAAGAGGGATTGCTGCTTTCGCTGCGCAGCAATCCCTCTTGTTGTTCTGCCTTCTGAGATTCAGAATATTTTTTTTCCTGTTTTCCTCCTCCAAAAACTAGGTGCGTCTTATAGTCTGGTGCGTCTTATAGAGCGAAAAATACGGTATTTACAGGGAAGTTCATACCAAAGTTAATGAAGATGAATGAAAATGGGGGGCAATTTCATCAAAAACCAATTTGGGGTTGGTGGTTGAAAGGCGGGCAGGTGGGCAGGAGACCATTACTGGGATCTTACTGGAAGCTGGCCGTGTGGCATGCAGGAGCGCCCATTACCCTTCCTTCACTAACCCCTTGGGGTCATTCCTGGTCAAGCGTCATCATTTGACCACCATCAGTATAAAACTAAATGTTTAAATTAATGCAAGAGGCTTCTTTGAAATGCACGTGCCCAAATTCTTGTCACTTAAAAAGGTAAAGGACCCCTGACAGTTCAGTCCAGTCGCAGACGACTCTGGGGTTGCAGGCTGAGGGAGCTGGTGTTTGTTTGCAGACAGTTTTTCCAGGTCATGTGGCCAGCATGACTAAGCCGCTTCTGGCGAAACCAGAGCAGCGCACGGAAACACCATGCTGCACTGTTTTTAATATTCAGTTGGAAGCCGCCCAGAGTGGCTGGGGAAACCCAGCCAGATGGGCGGGGTATAAATAAATTATTATTATTATTATTATTATTATTATTATTATTATTATTATTATTATTTTCCTTCCCACCGGAGTGGTACCTATTCATCTACTTGCACTTTGACGTGCTTTCGAACTGCTAGGTTGGCAGGAGCTGGGACCGAGCAACGGGAGCTCACCCCGTCGCGGGGATTCGAACCACTGACCTTCCGATCGGCAAGCCCAAGACTCAGTGGTTTACACCACGGCGCCACCCGCGTCCCTTCTTGTCACTTACACCAAAACAATTGCCAGTTTTTGTCCAACAAAGAAAATGGTCAGCTTCCAAATGGGTGCATACAGACGCCTTTGTCGTACCCGTTGAAAAGTTACTCCTGAAAATTAGCGGGGTGCGGAAGGATTCTCTGGAGATGTATTTGATGCAGACGAGGCATTGCAGTATGAAGCAAAAATTGGCAAAGCCCCCGTATGTGCATATAGAAGTACTTTAGGTGTCTGGAGTGTGTTTGTTGTATCCATTCCAACTATCAGTATAAATCGAGAACATTCGATTGGTAAACTTTATAACCCTCACTTTACAACCCTATCCATGAATAAATGGGAAAGTTCTATAACATTTTTTTCCTGTATATACAGGCAAGTTTCATGTTTTCTTAGGTAATTTGTCATATTTTTAAAGGGAATAAAGCTAATTGGTTTATAGCTATCAGATTCCTCTGAAATTGTCAGAGGCAATTCATATGAAACTTAGAGTCTGAGTGTTTGGCTGGATAACCCTAAAAATATTCAGGGCTTATCTAAGCCTCAGTAAAACCTATCAGTACCATTTTAAAACTCCGGAAATTGAGCTAAAACTGTCTTGAGAGAGGTATCTTTCTTTGTAAGATTACCACTACTTCCTGACTGAAACCAGGCTTGAGAAAATATGGTGAGAATCACTTTTTTGTGGTATTTCAGCTTTCAATCCAAGTCAAAACCAGGAAGTGCAGAAGTAGGTGAAAATTAAAATCACTAAGAAAATAAGTTTCACAAAGGCTTGATTCCCAAAAGCCTTCTGGAAAGTTGGGGGAAAAAATGCCATTAACTCCCATGAATGTCTGTCACAAGGAATGCTTTCCACAGTCAAATCCTACTTTTGTAGACTGAATCCCCGTGTTGTCTGCTTCCCTCAAAAGTCAGATCCGCTTGCGTTTTATCCAGGCCAGTGCATAAATCCCAAGTCATAAATCTATATGCTGTCCCAGACTGCTGGATTTTGCATCTGTAACTTTGGAAAACGGAGAGTAAAAAGATTTACACAACTGCATGTAGACAGAATCGCCCTTGTTGATTCCTCAGCTGATTCCTCTGTTGCTGATTTGAGGAAGAATATTTTGGACACAGTCTTCTATTGAGATGTATATTCCTGAGATGAGGCAAAATGAAGACATGATTTCTTAGTTGCACGGGGTTTTTGGAAGGGATTGGACAGGGTTATTTATCGCACTTGGTCCTAGCGGTCCACATACATGCGTATCTTGTGCCTGCACCGGCCTGCTGTTGTCTCAGTGAGGTGAATGCACGTAGCACTTACGCTCCAAAGCAGAAGCCAGGCTGCAGTGCTGGCCTGCCATTTTCTGCCCCCTGTGCCAAATTCTCCAGAAGCCATAAACTGGTGGTGTGTAAGCCTATTCACGCACCATGCCTTAAAAGCATCAGATTAAAAACTGTAATTTTATGTGTTTCTTTCATTAAATTTAGGCACATTTTGATTGTAAAAAAACCACACCCCTCAAAGCAGTTTACAAAAAGATATAATGCACGAGAACAGCAGCTGGACAGGAAAGGTTTAATTGGGGGAGGTTTCCTTGGGTTTTTTTGCAACCAGAAAGAGAAATCTAGCCACAGTTTCTGATAATAATTTATTCCGATCTGCTGAAAGGTGGAATTTTTTGAGGGAATAGAAGCTGAGTGGTTCACTGGAAGGGGTACACTTAAGTTGGCCATCCGATAACAGAAAAGGTAAGCAATTAACCTACCTTGGGTGGAAAATAATTTCCCTAAGTATCTCGCATAGCTTCCTGGGGAGCACAGAACAAACCCAGATAGAGTGGGGAACAAACTTTTTGGGCAGAGGACATAGAGTATCAATGAGTGTCAATGTTCTGAGCATGGAGGCATTGCATGGACTGAGTGCAGTTGTGTCTCGACGCTCCAGAGCAGCCCTCCAGATGTTTTGAGACTACAATTCCCATCATCCCTGACCACTGGTCCTGCTAGCTAGGGATCATGGGAGTTGTAGGCCAAAAACATCTGGAGGGCCGAGGTTGAGGAAGGCTGCTCCAGAGGGACAGGCTCATCTTGGACTCCTTGAGTGGGAATGGACCTCCTGATTATCAAGAGTTAGGTGGGCACCTGGGCAGTGCTCCTAGATTCAACATGCACCTCACAGGTAGACCTTGAGGACCCCACTGGTGCAGCATCTGCTTGAGCTGCCTTCACAATGGGCTTCACAATATATTGTAATTGTTTTATAGATGATGTGTTAATTACTTTATATTATTTATGCCATATTTGTGATGTTCTATTATGCTTTATTCTGTTATTGTTATTTACTGTGTGTAAGCACTGGGGACGCGGGTGGCGCTGCCGGTTAAACCACAGAGCCAAGGACTTGCCGATCAGAAGGTCAGCGGTTCAAATCCCCACAATGGGGTGAGTTCCTGTTGCTTGGTCCCAGCTCCTGCCAACCTAGCAGTTCAAAAGCACGTCAAAGTGCAAGTAGATAAATAGGTACCGCTCCGGCAGGAAGGTAAATAGCATTTCCGTGCGCTGCTCTAGTTCGCCAGAAGCGGCTTAGTCATGCTGGCCACATGACCCAGAAGCTGTACGCTGGCTCCCTCGGCCAGTAAAGCGAGATGAGCGCCGCAACGCCAGAGTCGGTCACAACTGGACCTAGTGGTCAGGGGTCCCTTTACCTTTTAAGCCGCTCTGAGAGTCATACGAAATGGAAAGCGGCGTAGAAGTACAGCAAATCAAATCAATCCAGTTAAGTCAACGAGCCATAGTTGATTTTGCTTGGTGATAGCCCAGGGTAAGCCAAAAGTTTTATGGATAAACCTAACAATTGTTATTTGTTGTTAAGGGTCTTATACGACCCGCTGATATACTTGTTCCATTGGAGGATGAGCAGAGGCCCTAAGGGGAATGTCAGAGGATGCCTTGGTATTCTGATAGAAAGAGAAATAGTTCTGTCTATAGCAGATGGTCTGCAAGCCCCTTACTGAATGTTTAAACCAGGATTAGACTATGTGATGGTTACAGATGTATTTGTTTAAAGCTCGTCTGCTCCAACCCAGACAAAGCTGGAGAGGCGTAGATTTTTAGGGTAGAAGGCAGCACACTGGTGACAGGAGCTGAACTCTCCTTGTACTTCCTGCTGCTTATGTTTCCTTCTGTTCTGCTTTCAGGGAGGATCGCTTTCGACATCAAAGTCCACACTGAGAGTGAAATTTCAGGGAGCTAAGCCCCAGACTGGGGAAACCTGCAAATCTGATGAGCATCTCCTCCGTTCCTTCGTCCTAGTCATTTATAAACATGCGGGGCCCAGGGCAGAATGTGTTTCAGTTTTAGGGTCCTGTTTTATCAGTTATTCAGATTTTTTTTTATCTATTTGTACATATGAAACATGCAATACTTTCAGGACATTCACATCTCAGTGCTGAAGTAAGCAAAAAAAAAAAAAAAAAAAAAAAAGGAGGCTGGGTTTTTAAAACTTCAAACTCAAATGTGGTCTGGGATTTTAAAAATTTTACCTATGGAGAACCCCTTTTAGAAAAGCTGGTAAAATTCGAAGAGCCCTACAGAGACTCCTGGTGCATGGAATGCACAGGAAACCTCTTCAAACATGAAATGGGGGTGGGGTTTCCCCCCACCAGTTCACCCAAGGGTTACTTAAAAATTACCTTTTCTCTTATTAATAGCATCCACCATAAAGTTGTTCTGATCCTTTTATTGTACTGCACTAATTAAAAATGCTCTGCAAGAGCTAGTATTGAGCTAATGAAAGGCCAATAAAATGAATTTGCAAATAGCACAGCTCTGTAATCAATTATCACATTTTTTTATTTTTTTCTTTTTTGGTAAAGGCACATTCATCTCAAAGAATAAGATGGAGTCATCTGGCTATGAGCAAACTGGATCTCTAAATGTTAATGAGCCCCAGATTTACCACCACTATAGAGAAGGGTTTAATGGGGTGCAAATCTAATGCATAGCACCACTCTCGGCAAGGCTATAGATCGAGCGATTTGTTCCTTTAAAACCAGCATCTGTAATATTTAAAATTCCTGCGACTTCCGTACTGCCAACTTCTGAAGGATGTTACTGAGAACATTAATGAGAGTTGGGTACATAGTAAAAACATCTCGTGAAGATATGCCGAAATCATTAATTCAGTTATATTCATAATTCTTTGGTGTTTCCTTTCCATAAGTATGGGCCATTTAGTTTAACTAGCCCTGGAAGCAAATTACAAGGTTTTATGCTGAATGCCTTCTTGCAGCTGTTGAAGACCAAAAGCTCAACCCAGCCCAAGCCTCAACATTCAATAGCTCTGTAGCACTGGGAGATTACACACCATTTGCTCCAATATACTTTCCTTTTAGCTTTCTGTACTAAGACCTACCTTTCAGGACCTCTTATTTACTTTTTTTTGGGGGGTGGGGTGTGTGTAATTTTCATTTTACTTTGATTTCCCTGCAATGAGGAACTTAGGTTTTCCTAACACACTTTTGGTCAGATTTTTGTTCTTCACATATCTCTATGATATGTGGATGACATGCAATGCTGCCATTTCACTTTTATTCCAGCAGAAACATCCAAGAGGAAGGGAGAGGATTCTATTCCGTGCTCCCATCCCTCGTAAACTCTTGCACTACTGTCCACACCATTCAGGGCCAGGTTTCCAGGGCACTAAAGCATGGGGAAGGAAAATCTGCGGACGTAGACTTCCCTCCTTCTCCATTAGCTAATGTAGCTGCTGGATCAAAAGCCATTCTGTGTGGAACAGCAGAATTGGATTCCACCCATTAAGGTAAAGGTAAAGGGACCCCTGACTATTAGGTCCAGTCGTGACCGACTCTGGGGTTGCGGCTCTCATCTCGCTTTACTGGCCAAGGGAGCCGGCGTACAGCTTCCGGATCATGTGGCCAGCATGACTAAGCCGCTTCTGGCGAACCAGAGCAGTACACGGAAACGCTGTTTACCTTCCTGCCAGAGCGGTACCTATTTATCTACATGCACTCTGATGTGCTTTCGAATTGCTAGGTTGGCAGGAGCAGGGAAGAGCAACGGGAGCTCACCCCATTGCAGGGATTGGAACTGCTGACCTTCTGATTGGCAAGTCCTAGGCTCAGTGGCTTAACCCACAGCGCCACCCGCGTCCTATTCCACCCATTACCAATCAATAAAAAATGCAAATAAAAAATAAAATTCGGCACAGACAGTGCTATTCTCATGCAGGCATGGACTCACTCTGCCCTAAGGGACTAGAATCATAGAATCATAGAGTTGGAATAGACCACAAGGGCCATCGAGTCCAACCCCCTGCCAAGCAGGAAACACCACCAGAGCACTCCTGACATATGGTAGTCAAGCCTCTGCTTAAAGACCTCCAAAGAAGGAGACTCCACCACACTCCTTGGCAGCAAATTCCACTGTCGAACAGCTCTTACTGTCAGGAAGTTCTTCCTAATGTTTAGGTGGAATTTTCTTTCTTGTAGTTTGGATCCATTGCTCTGTGTCCGCTTCTCTGGAGCAGCAGAAAACAACCTTTCTCCCTCCTCTATATGACATCCTTTTATATATTTGAACATGGCTATCATATCATCCCTTAACCTCCTCTTCTCCAGGCTAAACATGCCCAGCTCCCTTAGCCGTTCCTCATAAGGCATCGTTTCCAGACCTTTGACCATTTTGGTTGCCCTCCTCTGGACACGTTCCAGTTTGTCAGCGTCCTTCTTGAACTGTGGTGCCCAGAACTGGACACAGTACTCCAGGTGAGGTCTGACCAGAGCAGAATACAGTGGCACTATTACTTCCCTTGATCTAGATGCTATACTCCTATTGATGAGGCCCAGAATTGCATTGGCTTTTTTAGCTGCCGCGCCACACTGTTGGCTCATGTCAAGTTTGTGGTCAACCAAGACTCCTAGATCCTTTTCACATGTACTGCTCTCAAGCCAGGTGTCACCCATATTGTATTTGTGCCTCTCATTTTTTTTGCCCAAGTGCAATACTTTACATTTCTCCCTGTTAAAGTTCATCTTGTTTGTTTTGGCCCAGTTCTCTAATCTGTCAAGCTCGACTACAATCAATCCTATGCCAAAAACACCCATGAAAGGAAAGTTAGGATGCAGCCCAATGTTCTGCATGTTGTGGAAATTTATAACTTCAGTGCTATAGTAATTCCTAAGCCCACATCCTCAGTTTGTTTGCACTTCAGTCTCAGTGACGTCTGTGCTGGCTTGGACATGTCCACAGAATGGAAGATGGCAGGATTCCCAAAGATATGCTCTATGGGGAACTGGCTTCAGGCACTAGACCTGTTGCGGGACCAACTCTGTTAATAATAACAACAATAATAATAATAATAATAATAATAATAATAATAATAATAATAATTTTTATTTATACCCTGCCTTCCCTGGCCAAAACCAGGCTCAGAGCGGCTAACATAAATTAAAATACATCCTAAAATCAGATCAGGATCAGAACCCCCCCCCCATCTCATTCTGTTCAGAAAACCTGGGGCCACTTTCAACCAATACATCTCTTCCTGCACGACAGTACAAGCCGTGCATTCAAATATGGTAGGCATTGGGCTTTCTTGATCATTATTGCTTGAGATCCACTCAATGGTTTACTTGACTGGTCCTGTGCAGCTACTCTGAAGTGGTGGTGGGGTTGGGGAATGGGACTTTCCCATGCTAGTCAAGTGCCTGTCAAAAAGCTCTCAGACACTAAATGCATATGCATGGTTGAAGCCCTCTGTGTAAGATCTCATTGTGCGATTCTAGCAGGTCAGCCTTTACCTCCAACGTTGCCTATTACTCAATAAGGTTTGATCATGTACTCTTATGATCAGGTTGTTCCTCCTGGAGGTCAGCCAGCAGTATGCAAAAAGGACTTCATGAACTTTTGCCTTAGTTCAGGCATAGGCAAACTTGGCCCTCCAGATGTTTTGGGACTACAACTCCCATCATCCCTGACCACTGGTCCTGTTAGCTAGGGATGATGGGAGTTGTAGTCCCAAAACATCTGGAGGGCCAAGTTGGCCTATGCCTGCCTTAGTTTCTAGTTCTTCCAATGGATCCAGCTATGGTAACTGTCAGAATTTATTTATTTGTTGTATTCGTTAGTCACTATGTCTTGCTCAGGGCAACCCAAAGTGACTTACAATGGGCTTATCACTGGCAAACCATTTATAGTGCTTTTGCTGACATGTTAAGTATCTTCCCTTGTCTGTCTCTGCAGAAGATCAAATGGCCTCAAAGTCCTTGTTTTTCTAAAAATTGTTCAGCTAAAAGAACAAAGCAAAATCCCCCAAAGGGTTTATGTATTAACTTGTGTATGTCTTTCTAGTTCCCATGGCTTTACCATTTCTAAAGTGTGTATGCATTTATTAAAAATCTTCTAGTATTGAATATGGCAGGCAGCCCAACAGAATCATAAGATTTTGTGGACTAGACGCTACTACTTCATCAGATGCATGAAATGCAATCTTCAGTTGGCTGGTAGGGCCAACTGGGCATATAGAAAGAAGACTGTGTAAAGTTTGAAGTCAAATTGCCAATGAGATGAATAAAGTGCAGCCTGTGACAATTCAATTAGAGCTTATATGATTACAAAACCAGAAATTGTGACCCTTCATAATATCAGTAACTGGTGATAACAGAATCATCTTAGATTTCTAGATTTAGAAGTCAGTACATCACAAGAACTTAATTGGGATGAATGCAGAGTAGGAGAGTATCTTCTGCAGAAAAAACCCCCAAATTGGGTTAGAAGAAATCCCAGCCTCTCCTACAAACCCCAAACTGATCAAGATGTCAACTATGGCCTTGAAAGAACTGTGCTTGGAGTTCCAAAAACTTATGTCAAGTTTTAAAATAAATTGCTTTCTCCAGTTGATTGTGTTATTGGGTGGAACTGAGTAGACTCTTGTATTCAATAACCATAATTGGAGAACAGTTTGCCAACAACCTTAAAATAATGAACCCCCTGGACCCATGCTGCTTCATTCCTCCACATTTATCTTTGCTTCTCGCAGAAGTGCTCCCGTAAGAATACAAAATGGACACGTGCAGTCTCTTCAACTCCTTAAATTTCATTAAGATCATGTTTCTTTAAAATCTCCCCACAAGTCAAGCAGAGTTGAGAAAACTCAAAATTGCTTACGCTCCAGTCTCGCACTATTCCTCGTGGACCACTTTCCCCATTAAACTCTTCTTCCCAAAGTGGAATTTTTATAGTGATAATAGCAAGGTTAAATTAATCAGCTAATGATGTCCCTAAAGATCATTTGCTGCTGCTTAAGATCTACACCTGGCTTTCTTTACTTATGTGTTATTGCTTTCTTCACTAAATTGGTTTCTTGGGCTGTTCTCTCTTTGTTCCCCACATTTCTCTGCTTTGACAGCTCAGGAAGAGCCAAACTTTATGTGACAACAGGCCTGATGTAATTTTATCTCCAAGTTTCACTATTACCTTTTTTATAAAGACAAACAAACACACAAAAGCCCACCTTTAATAATTGTAGCCACAGTAGGTGGGTGTGGGGGTTGACTGATTCCCCTGCTCCATTATTCCATTGGCTCCTCCTTACTGTTTGCCCTCACTACCAGAATTGTGGTTCTGATTTGATTTAGGCAATCTTGCAGATGCATTTTTTTTAAAAAAAACCCTCACAACTGAGAAAGTACCTTTGATTGTGTTCAGAGAAATTCTATAGGTTCCGAATCTGCATTAGCAATCAGTGCCTAGCAGTTTTGAAGAAGGAAAAAAACCTATGAAAAAGTACCACTCAGCTGTCATTACTTACTGCCAGACAGATTTCCTTGCAAAACACTTTAAATTACGGTGCCAATTGGATTTCAGTTTTATTTTAAAGAGTCCTAGAACTGGCACATGAAATAAACTGGAAATTTAATGCTGTAATTTCTTGCCAAGTGGAGAAGAAAAAGTCTTTGCCACATTTCTGCACCTGATCAGAAATTTACCAAAGCAGTAAGATACTCACCAACTTGGTAGGACAGTTGAGATGCCTGGATGACTAAATTGCTACCTGTACGTAGGTAAGTTACCACGTGGTAAATGGTAACTCAAGATCGGCTGCAGATTTGTTTATATTTAAATTACTTTGAACTGACATCAACTCGGCAAGATGGTATAGGGGGCAGATGGTTGATTTTCCTCTTGCTTTATTGAAAATGAACTCATTCATTCAACCACCATCCACTTTCCATCTTGCCATGTGTTTAGCTGATTTTGCACATCCTGAAAGTGGCCCCAGGACTATAGAATATGGTTAGGTGAAAATATTCTGACACAGTGAAAATATAGACGCAATTCAACACACAGCCCCTTTGAACGGTTCTGTGAGGACAAATGGTGAAAAGATGCCATAATTTTACAAGTGAATGGGAAGAAAAAGCCAGAACATATCCTGGCAACATGTTTAAGAAGTTGATTTATGTCTCATGCTGAGCCTTACACCTGCAGTTCAAGCAAAACCCAACTTTGCCGCCCCACAGAGTCTACTTTATTAGGTATGAAGGAGTCACAAGAAGCCATGTAATTAAAACTGTAATTAACTGGAAAGAGAAAGTGCCACCTGAGTTTTGAGAGGCTGTCAATTTTATTTGCCTTACAGCTCTCCTTCTGGTTCTTTTCTCTGTGTGGGCTTATTTTGTTCTTAAATCTAATCCTCCTTGCCCATTCCCCATTTACCCCAAATATTCAGTGTATATTCTCATCAGCATCATTAAGCAGAACAAGTAATCTACATGGGAATCTATGTTATTTAAATATCATTCATTCAAAGCTCAAACTTAATTCTGTCCCTCATATTATGTCAAATGCAACCTCCCTTGATCTTAGTCTTTGATTACCAGAGTGCTCTATATATTTTATAGTTATGTGTTCAAAATGTGGAATCAATCCACACTCTTAAGGCAATGTTGACAATCTTTTATGACTGGAAATATGGAGGTGACACTGGTCACCCAGTAGTCTTTATGTATTCAGGTGTCTGTCTCTATATTTAAGGGGCATTCTGGCATGGTGCAGACATTTTCTGAAACCCATGTATGATCTATTATACACTGTTAGCTTAGCCTTGGTAATTGAATATAACATTAAATATTGCCAAACAATATTTCTCAAAAGAAGCATCTGAATTTGGAGAATCCAAGTTCTGAGGAATCAGAAGTCTTCAACTTACATTGAGAAAAACAAGGCCTCCAAGCTTTAGGTAGTGCAACTAAAAGTGTATCAGTTCCAGGCTGCTAATATAAGTTGAAGTGGAAACTCTTCCCTCCAGAAGTAGAAATGACCAATATTAATGGTCTATAAATCTATATAGGAGCTTCTTTTAACACTATTCAGGGTGAGTGAGCATTTGTGTGTGTGTGTGTGTGTGTGTGTGTGTGTGTACATACACATGCACACTGAGATAAATAAATAGATGTATGTATAGATATATATATTACAATACGTCCGTTGACAAATTGCATGCAGAAGATGCATTCCATAGCAAGATGATTTGCCTGCTAAAAGTAATGGAGTAGAGAATGGACCAGGCTCTCGGCTGGTGTAAATCAGCACAGCTCTGAGAAAATAGAAACTGACACACCCCAGCTGGGGATCTGTAGCAAAATTGTCAAGAACATCATCACCTGGTAATGCAAAAGGTGTTCCTGCTGCTTATGTTTGCAGCTGCCCAGTTATTCAACTTGGTTCTTATTTCACCTGCAACATTTCCTTTCTGTCTGAAAGCAGAGGATGAGGAACATTAACACCATCTAGATACAATGCTAATTATTGGAAACAAATACAATGAAGCAGATTATACACCCCGCTCCCCTGCACCAAAGAGCTCTAATATGTGAGTTAATATACGGTAGTTTCTTCTTTAGCTGCTTAAATTGCTCTCTCCTCACTTCATATAAGTTCTACAAATTCATTTCATTTGAATAAGGGTACTTTAACAAATAGGGACGTGGTGGCGCTGTGGGTTAAACCACAGAGCCTAGGGCTTGCCGATCAGAAGGTCGGCAGTTCGAATCCCCTTGACGGGGTGAGCTCCCGTTGCTCGGTCCCTGCTCCTGCCAACCTAGCAGTTCGAAAGCACGTCAAAGTGCAAGTAGATAAATAGGTACTGCTCTGGTGGGAAGGAAAATGGCATTTCTGTGTGCTGCTCTGGTTCACCAGAAGCGGCTTAGTCATGCTGGCCACATGACCCGGAAGCTGTACGCCGGCTCCCTCGGCCAATAAAGCGAGATGAGCGCCACAACCCCAGAGTCGGCCACGACTGGACCTAATGGTCAGGGGTCCCTTTAGCTTTTACTTTAACAAATACTATTGTTCTAAAAATCAGCACCCGGCAACAGGACATTATAGCAAAAATACTGCAACAATATGCTTCTTGCAAAGTGATCAGGGTCAAAGTGTTATTATCACTGCTCATCTCGCGTAAGCCCCATAGAAGCACGTGAGATGAGCGCCGCAACCCCAGTCATTCGCAACTGGACTTAACTGTCAGGAGGCCTTTACCTTTACCTTTTAAAGCACCATTGAACTTAGTAGGACTTACTGCTGAGTAGAACTGCATAGGATTGTGCTGTTTAACACCCATTGATTTATACAAGAAATATTTAAGCATACACTTAACCCTTTCATTGAAATTAACATGATCTAGATGTGCTTAACATTGGTTGAGTCACATCCATTAAATTATAAGGAACAAACAAACAGTGAACTAAACTAAAACCTAAAACCAAATGCTTATTTTGCAGAGACTCAAGATAATAGCGTTAACCTTTTCCCCTTATCGATTTACCAGATGACAGAAAGCATCAGTTTAAAATCTCAACCCTGGAGAAAGGAAGCTATAATTCTTACAATTCATTTTCCTTTCATGTAGTTCATTTGTATCTGCCTTTGTAAACGTTATTCGTTTGCAGTTGCCCCCACTTTCGCAAATAGGCCTCTTAATTGCAAGATTGCTGGTTCCTGGAATCTTTTAACATTAGGGGAGATCTCTGTATCAGCGTATAATTTCGGAAAGTCAACTAGAGGTATCCACAGCACATTACGTGCGGGGCTTCGCTTCTTATTGAGGTACAAGTCAGCAGGGCAACTCCCTGACCATCTGTGTTCTATAAATTACAGTAACACTGGCACATGCTGCTACTAAATCACCAATGAACAGGCTTTACCTTGTGACACACTACATGAACCCTGTTGGATATTCCAATAAACTTCCATAAAGCATCTGATATAAACTCAGGATTATGTTTCCTTCAGGGGTTGGGAAACTTACATTATTCTTTCCTTGTGGGAACGTCTAGTACTTACCATGTCAAAAATGTGAGCATTGGTACATTACCTGTTTCCAAATTAGTGACTTGCACCATATTCTTAGGCTGCTATCCACAAACAGGTTGAGGCTGAGGTAATTTTGTTTCAAACAATTGGCACTTCAACCCCCCCAATGGAGTTTCAGTGGAACTTGTTTCCAAATTATAACCGTGAATAGTAATGCAGGCTTTCCCCATTAAAAGGGATTAAAACAGCTCAAATTCAGGGAGTTTATAATTTTTTTTAATTGGTAGGACTTTTAGCTATTATTGTGGTAGTCCAGGAATCCACACGTATGTGATTTTTTTTATTAATCTCATATAAAAATATTAATAGTAGTAGCAGCAGGAGTATTCGTACCCAAGGCAGGGTACAACAATAACCTACAATATTCATTCACTACGTCTTCCACCTCACAAATTAATACTACAATATTAAAATCAATTTAAAAATTTACTTTTCTAGCTGATAATATGGGGAATTTCTTAAAGCTACGAGGTTTAGATTGGCCACTTCAGAATACGATGAGCAAGTGTCTAATTTTTCTTATGCTAGAGAAAAAGAAAAGCATATGCAGGCAGTTTTCTGCAAAAGATTCAGAATAAACTTTAAAAAGTGCTACCTCTGGTCACAGAGGAGACTTTACTGTATGCTTGTCTTTGATATATTTCTTTTATTTCCGATATAGTAATAGTAATGATGAATACTGGATCCAAACCTTAAAGAGTCCTAAACTACAAGTGCACAAGAGCCCTTCAATGAAGGCGCCTCATGACTAGCACATGGCAAAAAGAAACAGAAGCGGTAAAGTTGGATGAAAATGGTTCTCATAAAGATTTCAAGAGTTCTTTAAAAAAAAACCCCAAAACTAGAGTCAATATGTTTAGGAGAGTCTTAGACTCTGTGTGCACGCATGCTGTATATGGAAATAATCAACACACCTCCTGTAAACCAAAATTACAAGAAGAATATGACTAATCAAACATCTGAAATGCTATTGCTGCTGGTTTGTATGTCTGCTTGTTAAAATAGCAGATATTTCATCTTGAACATACACTCCGAACATGACCGATTGCAGATATAACTTTCAGCAACTTTAAAACACCTAATCCAGTTCTTTAATTAATACAGTCTATTCTGAAACTTGAGGGATTTATTGGTGCTGGCAGAAACATTTGAAAATAACTTCAGGAAGTTCATGACATACCATGTATCTCAAGGGAATTCATTCATTTTCCTACATATTTTTTCTTTGCCACCATCAATAAATTCATTCAGAGGTTTAAATATACTAAGCTAGAAGGCAGTTAAAACGCTGTTGGAAATTTTCAATAGTATGATTTAAGAGAATATAAATACGGACAAAGAGATTCACTGTATTATTATTTGTTTTATAAATTTATATTTAAATATTTCTAGAATGGCTGAAGGAGACTCTCAAGTTCTCAAAGAAAAACGAAACCAAGAGATACCCAGACGAACTATGTTTTTGTGTCTTGATGTAGATATACCCATACATGCAGGGTGGGGTTCAACTAAATCCCGTAAGTGGAAGCATTGCACAAGGACTCTTGCTTGTGTCATGGGGCTTCCCCTCTCTCTGCTCCCTTTGTGTTCCCTGAAATTGGCTCTGGAAGGGTTTTGCAGAGCCCCTGGAACAGCATGCAGAGGGAGAAGAGGGGGAAGGCCCAATGTAGGAGCAGAAGATTTTGCACAGGACTTCCAACGATCACCTTGGCGCAATAATGAATTGCTCCTACGGTCAAGCGCTAAGGATTCTGAAATTGGTTGTGCCAGCACATTAGGATGGGGTGTGTGTGTGTGCTGTCCCATTTTTCTGCCTAAGGCAAAATGGGAAGGTGTTCCCCTGACCCGTGATGTGCCCCCCTGCTGCCCCCGCCAAAGCCTTAGCAGGCTCACATGGCTGAGGTCCAGGGCTGAGGGCCTTCTGGCGGTTCCCTCACTGTGAGAAGTGAAGTTACAGGGAACCAGGCAGAGGGCCTTCTCGGTAGTGGCTCCCGCCCTGTGGAATGCCCTCCCATCAGATGTCAAGGAAATAAACAACTATATGACGTTTAGAAGACATCTGAAAGCAGCCCTGTTTAGGGAAGTTTTTAATGTCTGATGTTTTAATGTATTTTTAATCTTTTGTTGGAAGCAGCCCAGAGTGGCTGGGGAAACCCAGCCAGAAGGGCAGGGTAGAAATAATAAGTTGTTATTATTATTATTATTATTATTATTATTATTATTATTATTATTAGGCTTCCAGGTTTTGGTGAGATATTGTGAGAGCTCCGTGAGATTGCGCAGACCTTCAGAAGCCTCACACAACCTTCCTTGGACCCTGGTAAGGGAGACACTCTGCCTCACTTACCCAGGTCTCAGGAAGGTCGTGCAAAGCCTCTGCACGATCTTGTGGGTATCTTGTAAGATCTCATCGGAACTCGGAAGCCACTGAAGTTGCTTCTCCTTCCTTCTCTGGTGGTGTTGGGCACCCACAGAAGCACTCCTTGGATTCTGTCACCTGAGGCGTCTGCCTCCGTCTGCCTCATGGACTGGCTGGCCCTGATTAGGATGTTGGATATTACAAAAACATGGCATTATTCCGGCATTATATTGATGCCCAGATGCAGGTCACATGTGAGGAACATGGTGAATGGCCAAGACATTTCACTAGGAAGTTGGGTTTGAGGAAAGATTCGTACAGAATTGTTGACAAGGTAATAATATAATTATATTTGTCATGGACATTCACTCTGCAAAAAATATGGCAGACACAGTTAAAACATATTGATGGGTAAGAGTAGACAATGCTATCATGTGGTCATGTCTCGTTCACACCTTTGTGATATAAGATTATTAATACCCTTTTGGAGAAATGGTAATGACCGCTCCCCACATTAAACGGGGGGTGCCCTTTGCGTGGTCGCGCACAGGCCCTGGACCCTGTGCGGCTCCATCAGCATAGGCTTGGCTTCGCCTTCCCCCAGGTGGGATACCTGGAGGTCTCCGCCTACCTCAGTCAGTTGTCCAATCCCACCTGGGGAAGCGTTGCCAGGGTGACCAGGCCAGGGAGGGGGAGGGACTACCTGCCCACACAATAGAGAAAGGATCTTATCTGGGAATCCTCAGTTGGCTCCAGAGCTTCTCCCACCCTACCCACCCTCAGTTAAGACTTCTTTTGCAGGTTAACCTTTTCTTCACAGGTATGCAGGCGCTGCTATGTCAAGGTCGCTGTTGAAGGGCCAGAAAGGAATTCCCCTGCATTGGCAGGTTTTGCCTTTCCCGTAGTAAAACATCACAACTTTGGCGTTATCAGGCCTTGGGCGGAATCCTTTAGTCTATCTTCCCTGAATGGGGGGGGGGGGCGTGCAGCAGTGACCCACACTCCCTTCCTTTTTGTGGCGGCGATACCAGGGCTCCCAGTTAAAGGGGTTTTTGAGGGGAGGCTTTGACCGTATGCCGAGAGGTCGTCATTGCTCTCCCCTGCGACGGTGGCAAAACGGGGGCAGCTCTCTCTGCTTGAACATATGTTCTCCAGAGCCGCCCCCCCCCCCACTGGATAACCCTGATGTTCCCCAGATCCCCGGCTGGGGACTGGGAGGGATAAACGCCCAATGCCTGAGCCAAGGTCTACCCACATGTGACCAATTTTAATCCCATAGCACGTTGTCTTGAGTTGTTATTCCACATGGGGGGGGGCTGCCCAGGGTTTGGGGGACTCCGCCTCTCCATGCAAACACACATGCACACACTGACTTTACTTGCTCAAAGTCCCCTATTACAGCAGTAAATGAAATAATCCAGTTTCAGTAGTGTCAACTGAAAGAGCACAGAATCTTCCAAATCTGACATAAAGAGGTCTTGGTAGTACAGAGGCACTGTGCCGTTTTGAACATTTGTAGCTATAATTGTAGCCAACTTTTTGTTTTTTTGAGTGGCTAAATGAGTACTGATCAAGCTGTGTTTGGAGATCTACTGACAGAGGGAAGTTCTGCATAGCACCACTTAATATTTTATGATGCATTCTACCTGCGATACGGTGGTAGTCGTTTTAAAGACTTAGTGGTGAGAGGCAGGCTGTAGAAACGAAAACAAATGTACAACTCTTTTTATTTTGTTTTCTAGAATAGCACAGTGCAAGAAGAGGGTCAGATTCTTTTACGCCTCTGGCAAAATTGTACCTCAAGGAAGGAGAAATTCTAGGAAGACCAAAGAGCTTATCTGATAAGTTAACTGCGCTCTGCTGAACTTTGCCTTCTGTCTTGTTGTACCATTTATGTGAATGACTGAAGTGTACATCTGCCAACCACAGCAGTGTGAGGTGGCAAAAAATGGCCGGTGCAGGAAAAAGGAAGTGCAGAGTGGTTTCTTACAGAACTGAGGTGAGAAGCTTGTGATGAAGGGACTACTTCATTCACACCCACAGTGCTATATAAACAACACTAGCAATACACACCATTGTTATGATTAGCTTTCCGGACAACCAGTGGTTTGTGGAATCAGTATGCCTGTTTCTTTTGCGCACAGTCCAGTCTGGAGCTTGAGTTGCAAGGAACCACATTTTCTAAGCACCGAATCCGCCATATTTTATGCAACATCTCCCCCAGAGAGTGCATTCACTGTAGTCACATTCACACGCTTACTCGTGTTGCAGAACATTCATGCTGCAGGAGCTGACGCAGCGCTTTTGGCCTAGTCCTGATATTACATCCCCACCACCATGTCACCTCGACCTTCACAGGTTCAGGACCGAGTTGATCACCCTACTAGGCTATTGCAATCTCTTTATAGGGCCAAGTCTTCTCAACTTTTTTTTTTAATTTGCATTTTAATTGTTAACATTGTTATATTACATCAATAAACGTTGTCATATTACATTACAGGGACGCGGGTGGCGCTGTGGGTTAAACCACAGAGCCTAGGACTTGCCGATCAGAAGGTCAGTGGTTCTAATCCTCGCGACGGGGTGAGCTCCCGTTGTTCAGTCCCTGCTCCTGCCCACCTAGCAGTTCGAAAGCACGTCAAAGTGCAAGTAGATAAATAGGTACCGCTCCGGCAGGAAGGTAAACGGCATTTCCGTGCGCTGCTCTGGTTTGCCAGAAGCGGCTTAGTCATGCTGGCCACATGATCCGGAAGCTGTACGCCGGCTCCCTCGGCCACAGTTTGTGAACCCAGACATATCACAAACCACAGTTTGCACAAACTGTGGCTTGCAAACCAACTTCAAATCACTGATGTGCTGGTTTGGCAGTCCCTCACAAACCATGGTTCGTAAGATGGTGTAGGTTCCAGCCCTGAACCATTGGGTTTGGCACTGCCTAAAGGCAACCTTTGTCTTTGGGAGATTTTCCTGTTAATAATATATTTATCTGAACAAAATAAAAGCAAATACATAAAAAGAACCTAGAAGAGGGGCAGAGAATTGGCTGTTGGAGCAACATAATGAAAAGAGCACCTGTCCTCCATAAAACCTTCAAATGCAGAGGTTTTAAAAATTATATTTCTATTTCAGCTTTATGTTCAAGGAGATGTACTACTTTCAGAGCACCTTGGCTATTGACACTTCAGAGTGAAACAAAATTGGCAGTGAATGAACCTAAAAATGCTATCAAAAGTGAAAAAGAACAATGAAAATGACGAAGCCTAAATGCATAGTCTTTGCTCTGAACCTTTTACTGATAGAAAACATCTAATTCCCTCAAACCACTTCCCGAAAAGCAAAGCTTTAGGTAGAGAAAGAGCAGCCCAACTATGTAGCATTCATTTTTCTTTTTTTGCTTTGATGCCAAAAACAAAGGAGCAGTTCTGTATTTTTCAAGATCTTGGTTCCAGCATTTTGAAAGGTCAAAAAATAGACATTGTCTCCCTTCCTCTATTTTACTGTGCTCTGGGATCAACGAGTTCTCAATACTACTGATATAAAATGTTTTTATCCATTTATAAATTTGTGTGTATTATATTTATTATTGTGGGCACCCTGGGGAGGACATGATATGCACATGCTTGCATAGTAAACACATATGCATGTGCTGTGTACTTCCTTATGGTACTGTCTATGTTTTCCACTTGGCTTTTGTTCCAGTTGAGGTATGCAGATTATTGGTGCAGAATAAACCTGTGTAAATGGGGGGGGGGGGCAGAGAATGCAAGAAACTGCCTATTGGTAAAAATCTTGCCCATAGTCTTAATTTCCTAATGTAGAAGTTCTAAATTTGTAGTCAAATTACTTTCAAGAAATCCTGTTCTTGGGCTCCACAGCCCTTTTTGACCTCACTCCCTTTTGCCTATGTCTTTCCTTCCTTCCTTTCTGTAAATTTAACAACTGCTGTCCTGTACATAGCAGGAAGACTTGGAGGTGGGGAGAAGTTACCTGTTTAACAGACAATTCTTTAAAAGCACAGGAGTGGGATCTATGAAAATGTGTCACCCCTACTCATGCAGACAGAGGGACTCAAAAGGAGGCAGATATTCCTAATAATGTTTATCCCACAGCTGAAATCCGCTGTGATCAGAGCCCTGCTGATCAGGCTTTTGATATATCTGCGATCAGGGACGCGGACTTATAAAAAATATTGGGGGGGCCCGGGAAAGCTCATGAATAATAAATAAGCTCATGAATATGCAAATAAAGTGGCGCCGCCTCCTCGTGAGCGAATAGGGGAGAGCGTGCTGCGCCTAGCCCCATGGAGTCGGCGCCTATGAGAGAGCCCGAGAGAGAGAGAGAGAGAGAGAGAGAGAGCCCGAGAGAGAGCGAGAGAGAGAGAGAGCGCAGCCAAGCCCCCTTCACCGCCTGCCCCCCCCGCCAGCCCCCTCTCCCCTCCTCCCTAGGCGGCAGCTCCGCCATGACCACAAACGGTGGCGGCAGCAGCAGCAGCCGCGCGCGGCCCGGGCTCCCCTCGCCGGCCGCGGGAGCCAAGGCGCGCGATAATTTGCTTAAATTATGTCAGCGGCGCCCGGCAGAGCAGCCCTCTCGGCCACGGCAGCCCGGCTCTCCCAGCCCCCGGGGGCCGCCCTCCTCCCTCGCGCAACCGCAGCGTTCCCGCCCGGGGAGGCGGCGCCCCCAGGAGAGGCGGCAGCAGCAGCCGCGCGCGGCCCGGGCTCCCCTCGCCGGCCGCGGGAGCCAAGGCGCGCGATAATTTTTTTAATTATTGGGGGGGCCGAGCCCCCCCAATAAAATTTTTGAGGGGGCTCGGGCCCCCTCAGGCCCCATGGGGTCGGCGCCTATGTCTGCGATGCAGAAATAGTTCCTGTGTTCTGGGCTGTGGGCAATTTTAACGGAATCAAGCCCAGAGAGCAAGGCAGGCTCTTCTTCTCTATCAGGGGCTCCACTCAGGCTGGGCCTGGGCCCTGTGGAATAGCCACAAAGCAGTTAAATACTTGGATTTAATTCTCCCAATTTAGTTCCACTGCCTTCGCTGGGTCTTAGCAACTTTAAATCCAAATCTCACGGCTTAACCAGGTCAAGGAGTGGGATGTCCACTGAACACATCTGCCGCCTTTCCTTTTTCTTAAGCACGCACGGCTTTCCACTCTCACTCTCGGCTAAGATCCTTTGACAGCATGGGCATTGTGGTGGTGGTGACTTCTAAAAGTGTAATGCTACAGACCCAGACATACGCAAGGCATCTCAGCCATCACGTTTGCTCTGACTCCACATCACTCACTGCCCATATTCCCCACTCTGAACAGAACAGGACAAGGCCAGAGGGGGAAATGCAACTGAAGTGTACTGAGCTATTAGTGTACGGCATTGTTTTCAATCTTAATATAACAGGACAGAATAAATAGGGATTAGTGCTGAAGTTGAAGTTTTTATTATGTGAAGTACTCGATGGGCTGCTGGGGGAGTTTCAGAGATAAAGAGAGTACCAACCAGAAAAAAAGGTATTTATTTTGTCAAGCCCCTTTAATCTTTTCCTTAGCTTGCTTTTGAGCCCGTGAATTACAAGTGCTAACAAATTTGATTGCCCGACAGTCTTCTAGGGCAATAAGGGGAATTTCTGTGCTTTTGCAAAAGTATACACAGCCTGCTTGTGGAATTCAGCACACCTCTTTTTTGGAGCGGTTTGGGGTGGCGGCACCTTGGAGCACAGTGGCTTCCTTCTGGGCAGGTGTCACGGGAATAGGGGTTGCTTGTGTGTAACCTTCTAGCTGTTCCAAACTGCTTAGGATCGTGGTGTGTCTTCCCTGACTGAGCAGCTTGGGTGCTGCTGCTGCTCAGTCGCTCGACGAATCCGTGAGTGGGCGTTTTCTAAATTTCCTCCAGCATAGAAGCTCCTTGACAGTTACTCTCCGCCTCCCCTCTCTGCGCGAAACCCTTCTGCGCAGAGTGGGCGTGCCCAGGGGCGGCCCTCCACTCTCTTCACTGCCTTCAGTGCCAGAGTCTCGGAGCCTCTCCTCCAAGATGCTTTCCCTCTCTTCCTCCTTCCTGGTGTCCCCTGGACATTCTTCCCCAGATGACGTTCTCTCTCTACCCTTACTAGTTCCTTCTCCTGCAGAGTCGGGAAGCCCGCCCTCTCTCCTCTGCTCCGATGTCAGTTCCCTGACATCCACCTCCCTCCCAGGGCCCTCCCCTCCCCCCGACCTTCCCTCTGACGGAGATTCAGGGAACCCTCGGAAAGAACTCTCTTCTCCCTCTGACGGTTCAAACACCCTTCTCCACTTGCTGCTCTCTCTCTCCTCTTCCCAATCCTCCCACTCCGATTCTTCTTCGGGCCAACCCCCCCCTTCCTCGTCGGAGACAGGAAAACCCTCAAACTCTTCCTCCTCATCGGTGGTTCCAAATTGCTCCCTCCAGAATCTCTCTGGTGGTTGGGGCTTTCTCGGGTACCTCCTATGAAACTCCTCCTGCAGGTACTCATCCCTCATTTCTTCTGCTGGTACCCATGCATTTTCCTCAGTTGTTTCCCCCTCCCATGCCACCAAATACTCCACCCTCCCTCCTTTCCACCTGGAATCGAGAATCTCAGCTGCATGTCCACTGAGTTCTCTTTCCTCCATCGGTGGCTGTAAGGGTGTTCTATTTTGCTGGCCCAGACATTCCCTCCCTTCCCTGAATGGTGAAAGTAAGGACCTGTGAAACACCGGGTGCAGTTTCATGTGATATGGCAATTTGAGCCTAAAGGTCACCGGATTGACTTGCTGAGTTACTTCGAACGGTCCCAGCCTCTTTGGCCGTAGTTTCTTGCATCCTCCCTTGAACGGTAACCCTTTGGTGGACAACCACACCTGGTCCCCCACCCTTATGCTTTCTCCCTCCCTGCGGTGCCGATCGGCCTGCCTCTTATACACTTCCTTGGCTCTCTCCAGGTTTAACTTAAGCTGTTGGTGTAAAGCCGCCATTTCTTCCACAAACTGCTCCGCGGCGGGAACACTCCAACTTCCCTCCCCTTCCCCTGGAAAAGCCCTGGGATGACACCCGTAATTTGCCATAAACGGGCTCATCCCTGTGGACACATGTTCTGCGTTATTGTATGCAAACTCAGCCAACGCTAATTTGTCCACCCAGTCCTTCTCTCTCTCGTGGACGTAGCATCGTAGATATTGTTGCAGCACGCTGTTCGCTCTCTCTGCCTGTCCATTAGTCTGCGGATGCCTGGCCGTAGAGAACACCACCTCCACGTCCAGCAGACTCATAAGCTTTCTCCAGAAGCGTGACGTGAACTGCCGGCCTCTGTCAGATAAAATCCTCAAGGGGGCGCCATGCAACCTGAAAACATGCTCTACAAACAATTTGGCCGTTTCTTCTGCAGTCACCACATGCGAACACGCAATAAAATGGCACATCTTTGTCATCAAATCAACAACCACCATTACTGCCGTCTTTCCCCTGGCCTTGGGTAAATCAGTCATAAAGTCAATTGATACCACCTCCCATGGTCTCCCTGGTGTAGGTAATGGTTCCAGTAACCCCGCAGGAGCCGACCTCTCCCCCTTCGCTCTCTGGCAAACCTGGCACCCTCGTACATACTGCTTCACATCCTCCCTCACCCGTGGCCACCAAAATTCCCTGGTCACCCGTAACATGGTTTTATGTTGTCCAAAATGTCCCGCCGTGGGATTGTCATGCATCTGTTTGAGTATTCTGCTTCTCAATTCCCCCTCAGGTATGTACAAGGCCCCCCTATAGTACAATGCTCCGTCCTTGACTTCAAACTCCCCTTGAGTTTCCCCAGGGGTCCCAATCTCTCGCATCTTGGTTTGTGCATATTGATCATCCCTCGTCAACCCGGCTAGCTCTTGCCTCCCTACGAACACTCCCCCACAGACCCAATTTTCCTCTGGAATGACATGTCGTGCTACTTGTCCTCCCTCCCCCTCTTCATATTCAGGCTTGCGGGAGAGGGCGTCTGCTCTGACATTTTCCTTCCCGGGCACGTACCTAATCTCAAAATTAAACTTGGAGAACTCTTGAGCCCACCGCACCTGACGTTGGTTGAGCACTCTGGCCGTTCTCCAATACTCCAGGTTCTTGTGGTCAGTACACACCTGGACCTTGTGCTGCGCCCCTATGAGAAAATGTCGCCACCGTCGAAACGCTTCGTGAATAGCCAGCAGTTCTCGATCGTAAACTGTGTAGTTTTGCTCTGACTTGTTAAGCTTTCTTGAGAAGAAGGCACACGGTTTCCACTCCCCATGTGCCTGCTGGAGCAATATTCCCCCCACCGCTCTGTCTGACGCGTCCGTCTCAAGCCTCATTGGCTTCCGCAGATCCACATGTAAGAGCTGCTCTTCCGACGCAAAAGCCCTCTTGAGCCTTTCAAAGGAACGCTGGGCCTCTTCCGTCCATTCGAACTTCTTCTTACTGCTGAGGCAATCCGTTATGGGTGCCGTTAGATGTGCAAAGTTCTTGATGAACTTCCTGTAGAAATTTGCAAACCCCAAGAACCTCTGCACGTCCTTCCTGTTCTTGGGAGGCTTCCATTCTAGCACTGCTTGCACCTTGCCCGGGTCCATCGCCAAGCCCTTGTCTGACAGCCGATAGCCAAGGAACTCCACCTCTCGCACGTGGAATTGGCACTTCTCCAGTTTGACCCACAGCTGGTGCTCCTGCAGTCTCTTCAGTACTTCCCTGACGTCTTTTACATGTTGCTCTTCGTTCTCTGAATAGATTAGGACGTCGTCCAGGAAGGCTACACAATTCTTGTAGAGCAATGACCCCAACACGTGGTGCATAAAACTTTGAAATGTCGATGAGCCTGATTGGAGTCCGAAGGGCATAACTAAGTACTCAAAGGCTCCCAGAGGGGTGAACATGGTGGTTTTCCATTCATCTCCCTCCCTCATCCTTATCAAGTTGTACGCCCCCCGAAGGTCCAGCTTAGTAAAGATCTTCCCCTCCCTCACCCTGGCCAAAATGTCATCAATCCTGGGCATGGGGAAGGTCACAGGCTCCGACACCCTGTTCACGGACCTGAAATCTACGACCAAGCGTAGTTCTTTGGAGTCTCTTTTGTCCACAAAGAACACTGGACTGCCCCCCACCGCCCTTGATTCACGTATAAAACCCCTCTTCAGATTCTTGTCAATGAACTTTCTCAACTCCTGCATCTCCCTATCAGACATGGCGTACAGCTTACCCACTGGTAACTGTGCCCCTGGGAGTAGATTTATCTGACAGTCAAAGGGCCGGTGAGGGGGGAGTCTATCCGCCTCTCTCTCGCTGAAGACTTCTTCCAGGTCTGCATACTGAGGTGGTACTCTCCCCTTTTCTCCCACCGCCATTCCTGCCACCCTGGCTACTGCCATCCTCGAGGTTTCCCCTCCGTGGCAGTGCTCTACGCAGTGGGCTGATCCAAACGTGACTGTCCTCTGGTGCCACCCTACTACTGGGTCGTGTAATGCCAACCAACTCATTCCCAGTATGATGGGTGGTCCTGCTAGGGTGGCTACGTGAAAGGCAATGGTTTCAGTGTGTCTGGAAACTGTCATTTTCATGGGAGGGGTTTGGTGGGTTACTTCCCCTCCCAAAAGTTCTCTCCCATCTATCGTGGTTACTTGCAGTGGATGTTCCAAAGGCACCACCTGGAGCTGGTGCTCTAGCGCAAAGTCCTTGCTAAAGAAGTTGCACGAGCTGCCTGAATCCAGCAGCGCCTTCACCTTGATGGGGTGTCCGTTTGGGAGTTCTAGTACCACCTCTATTGCAATGGCTGCTCGGGGGGGTTCTGGTTTGGGCACTTCTACTGATTGCTCGCCTGGCTGCTGTGCCCTCCTTCCTGCAGCCAAGCCTTGCCGTTTCCCGGCTCCTCCTTCTTCTCCTCCTCACTCCCCACTGCCCCCACCATTCCTTGCCACGCCTTCTTCTGAGGGCATGCTCTGGCAAAATGTCCCGGCTGCTGGCAGAGGAAACACCTCTTGCTGTTTTTCCCCTCCTTCTTGCGTACCTCGCTGGAGTTTGAAAGCCCGCGCGCGCTCACTCCTCCGATCTCCATTGGCTCCTCGGGCGGCACTGCTGACGTTGGCATGTCTGGAATCCGGTTCTCCTGCCAACGCTCTGGCCTCCCTTCCCGCCTTTCCAAAGCGCGCGTCTCTTGTCTAACTCCCACAGCGAGCGCCAACTTGGTCAGCTGATCCATCGATTGCGGGCGGGGCGAGCGGGAAAGTTCGTCTCTCACCCAGGGGGATAGCCCCTCCTCAAAAAGCATTTGAATCGGTTCCGAACTCAAATCCCACCCAAGTTTATGGATCAACATAGCAAATCTCGACCAGTACTCTCTCACTGACTGGTTTCCTTGTTTGCACCCCATCAGTTCTTTGCGCGTCACACTCAGTTCCACATCACTCGAGAACATGTGGTCCATCGCGGAAAAGAACTTTCTCAGGTCCTTCAAGGCAGCATTCTCCGCTGCCATCAAGGGGCGGACCCAATCCCTGGCTCGCCCCTCCAGGTGCCCCACCACGAAAGCAACTCTCCCCCCATCGTCGGTAAAATCATGGTACTGCAGATCCAACGCATACTGCACTTCAGTCTTAAAAGCGTTATAGTCTCTGGGGTTGCCCCCAAACTTCTGCACTAGTCCCGGTACCTTTCTTGCGATGGGGGTGATCTTTCCCTGGGCGTCATGTGTCCTCCTCTCATCCAGCCGCGCCGCTAGTAGTGCCAGTTGCTGCTCCAGGTCTCGATTTCTCTCCTCAAGACTCTGCCCGCCTCTGGCTCCCTCTCCGGCGCCTGCTCCTTCTGTTTGACTCATGACTGTTCCCCAGTGCTCTAGCACACAAGCAACGTAAAGGACTCACGGATTGCTGTCACGGGAATAGGGGTTGCTTGTGTGTAACCTTCTAGCTGTTCCAAACTGCTTAGGATTGTGGTGTGTCTTCCCTGACTGAGCAGCTTGGGTGCTGCTGCTGCTCAGTCGCTCGACGAATCCGTGAGTGGGCGTTTTCTAAATTTCCTCCAGCATAGAAGCTCCTTGACAGTTACTCTCCGCCTCCCCTCTCTGCGCGAAACCCTTCTGCGCAGAGTGGGCGTGCCCAGGGGCGGCCCTCCACTCTCTTCACTGCCTTCAGTGCCAGAGTCTCGGAGCCTCTCCTCCAAGATGCTTTCCCTCTCTTCCTCCTTCCTGGTGTCCCCTGGACATTCTTCCCCAGATGACGTTCTCTCTCTACCCTTACTAGTTCCTTCTCCTGCAGAGTCGGGAAGCCCGCCCTCTCTCCTCTGCTCCGATGTCAGTTCCCTGACAGCAGGCTACCCACATTCCAGAGCTCTCATAGTTCCTTCCCACTGGGCAGCACACATCTGTCTAGACGCAACAATAGAAGGCTTCTGTCACTGATATTGGCTGGCAACATGGCAACACCAAACTGCCCCATTCAATAGTGCCACTGTATTCTGCTCTGGTCAGACCTCACCTGGAGTACTGTGTCCAGTTCTGGGCACCACAGTTCAAGAAGGACACTGACAAACTGGAACGTGTCCAGAGGAGGGCAACCAAAATGATCAAAGGCCTGGAAACGATGCCTTATGAGGAACGGCTAAGGGAGCTGGGCATGTTTAGCCTGGAGAAGAGGAGGTTAAGGGGTGATATGATAGCCATGTTCAAATATATAAAAGGATGTCATATAGAGGAGGGAGAAAGGTTGTTTTCTGCTGCTCCAGAGAAGCGGACACGGAGCAATGGATCCAAACTACAAGAAAGAAGATTCCACCTAAACATTAGGAAGAACTTCCTGACAGTAAGAGCTGTTCGACAGTGGAATTTGCTGCCAAGGAGTGTGGTGGAGTCTCCTTCTTTGGAGGTCTTTAAGCAGAGGCTTGGCAACCATATGTCAGGAGTGCTCTGATGGTGTTTCCTGCTTGGCAGGGGGTTGGACTCGATGGCCCTTGTGGTCTCTTCCAACTCTATGATTCTATGATTCTATGATTCCAAACAGATATCAAATTGGTTAGAGTATATCATTTGCCCTTGAGCAGTTGAAGTTGGACTATGGACTGGAGACTCACTAGTTACTCTGGTTGTTCACTAGTTGCACTACAACAAGGAAGCTGCTTTATAACCATGTTCTATTGCGGTGTTGCCCATGTGATGTGCTGGACTAGGACCTGGGAGGCCAGGGTTCAAATCTTCACTCTTCCATGAAGCTCACTGGGTGACCTTGGGTCAGTCAACATCTTTCAATCTAAATTATCTGACAGTGCTGTTTTAGTGAGGAAATGAGGGGAGGACTGCGAGGAATATAAATGTAGTAATAAATACAAATACCCCAAGTTATAAATTCTACAGGTATTTGCTATGTCCTTCTGCGTCCTACTAGAAGTTTTGTCTGGTGGATTTTCTTCATAGCCTTGTGATTTCTGGAGGTGTTTTGATGATGAGGATATAGCCCAAACCTTGAACATACATTAAAGACCATGCAATGCATGCTGCCTCCTCATTTTTTTAAATCTAGACATAGCATTTAGTTGGGTTACCTGGCTCTTCAACTGTTTTCTAATCAATAGTGTCTCTGAGTACATCTAGCCTGCATTTATCATCCGACTTAGATCATAACCAAATGACACAGAGTGGAGATACTTCCAGTTAAGTCAGTGGTCTCAGGACCTGATGGATGCAGAGTTGGTGCTGCAGGTGGATGAAGCCTTGCACATGCTTGCTGTGGCTGATGGAAGTTGCAGTTCAAAACACCTAGAGGGCACCAGGTTGGCAAAGATTGCCTTACGCTTGCTTGGAAGTCCTTTCTGGTGATTTCCTTCGTCTTCAGTTTTCTCTTTTCTCTCGGTTGTCTCTTCATCCTGTGCTCCTCCTTCTCCTTCTTTTAAATGCATGTTTACCAATGAACACGTTTAACCCAGATGACCACTGTCATTCCGAAAAGACCCAATAAACCTGCATTATAACCCAAGATGGTGAGATATGCCTTCAAATATTTCCCCTTCCAAGGAAAAATGAGGTGCACTTACTCTCACTGAAGACAGGAGATAAACTGCTTTTCATGGAAAGGGCTGCAAGATAGGATAATATGGTTTGTGTTAAAGAACTCCCCTTCTCCTATCCCTATTGTTAATCCTTATCTCCAAAACAAAATATTTCTGCCATTAAGCACATTCCCATAGCAGCAGCCTTTTCTTTTCCAGTGGCCAGCTGGATGCCAGTTTGGATTTTGCACTGCAGAGAGATCACTTTAATCTATTTCTATTTCCATTCCAAGAACACCATTTGTACGTTGTCCAGCTTGAAAATGTTAACCTGACACCATTGGCCATGATGAGCCATTTCTCTTCAAGTGGCAAGTTTCCAACTAGCTGCCAGTTGAGTATTTACGCTGGAATGTTTCCTCTGCACACCCAAAATATACTGTTTGTTCCCTTATAAAGTGCACATTAGCATGTTAAGCACTTTCCTGGCCCCAGGCAGGGCTCAGTCATGAGGGCCAATGCATGGGGCAGTTTATTATTATTCTGCAATGCATGTGGAAGTATTATGATAGGGCGGGGGGGATTAAGTTGCATGTCTTTTGTTTGTTTGTTTGAGACCTCAAAGGACATCATATTCAACCCTACTGCTCAGTACAGGAACTGCAATGCAGGATGCAACTACCGTATTTCTTCTCCTTCTTCTTCCAATTATTTATGAACACAGCTTTTTAGAACTTTCTCCAATTGTCTGTACTCTACAGCAAAGTTTTAGGACACTCATCTTGTTTGAAGTACATGCAACAGGCATATGAATGCAGTCCTTGACTAAAGACAATAAAGGGATTCCTAGGGGATTCTATGAAGGAGATTGCTATTACTTCCAGCAATACAATTTATGGTTCCTGAAAGAATATTACACTTTGGGCTGTCTTCCATAATTGAAATAAGAAGTTGTGGTTCATTTCTGTGATTTGGCATCAGGGATGTTATGTAGCAGGAAAGGGTGTGTTTCATGTACTTCATTTCAAGCGATTCCCAATAAAACATATCCTTTCTTTGTGCTTCTCTAGTAGCCGGAGGAAATTGGAGGCGAGGAAAAGAGTAAGACTATGACAACCTGGAAACATATAGTTCAGGAACAGAAAATCTCTCTCTTCCTCCTACTCAGAAGACTCTGGATTAGGTTGGGGAAAATTCTGAAAGCTGCAGAAGGGAAACTAGGACAACAACATATTTGTCTTTTCCACCTCACCAAATCTGATCTCAACAAATCCAGCGCATTCACTTTTTACAGCAAGCTATGTGAACTGCAAGTTTTTCACTAAGGCTCCAATCCTGAGGCTCTCACAGTATTCTGCTACTTCAAAGACCTTTGCAAAATATTCACATTACAAGAAAAGCACGTGTAGCTTACCTTTGTAGTAAGAACGGTGATACTAGTAATGGTGTGTTGACCATAGAGCCCAACCTACCTGTAATGGTTCTAGGGGTTGCTTGTGTGTAAATCAACGCCACCCTTGGCTGGTTGCCTGAATGAACCCTTTCTGTCTGGACAGCCATGCGCCCGTGGCTGTCTCAATCGCTGGCAGAATCCGTTAGTGGGCGTTTCTTGAACTTCTTCCAGCAAAGAAGCTTTTGACGCCTAGTCTCTGCCTATTTTCCCTGCACGGAAGCCTTCTGCGCAGGGAGGGTGTGGGCATCGGAGGACCCATGCTTTCCCCACTGGTTCCCGGCAAGGAGTCTTGGAGCCACCTCGCCGCTTCCCCCATCTGCCCCCCTTCTCCACTGGTGCTACGCTGATTTCCTTCCCCAGAAGATGTGCTGCTTCTCTCCCTCCCGGGACGCTCTCCGGAATCCCTCTGGAGCCCTCCCTCTCCCTCTGGCTCCAATGGCAGTTCCCTGACACTACCCCAATCACTTTCTTGGCATCCTGTGTACTTGGTTGTCAATTGTAAATTATTGTCCTTAAAAATGAACTGCTGCATCTCGGAATACAGGCTTCCCCCCCCCTTTTTCTTCTTTAAATGACCTTACCTGGTATTTTGTATGAAATGATTGTCACAGACAGCTTTGAAGGGCACAGGTGGTAGAGAGCTGAGGAGGCTTCCCAAATTCTTCAGCTGACTTCCTTCAAATGGTACATAGGTGTTTTAGGCTCCTGAAAGGTACACTTTTAATCAGTCAGTCATTTCAGTGGAACATTCAGTAGCTCATTATTACAATGGTACAGTGGTACCTTCAGTGGTACCTTCAGGATACAGACGCTTCAGGTTACAGACTCCGCTAACCCAGAGATAGTACCTCGGGTTAATAACTTTGCTTCAGGATGAGAACAGAAATTGTGCGGCGGCAGCGCGGCGGCAGCTGGAGGCCCCATTGGCTAAAGTGGTGCTTCAGGTTAAGAACAGTTTCAGGTTAAGAACGGACCTCCGGAACAAATTAAGTACTTAACCTGAGATACCACTGTACTGTATTTTTCGCTTTGTAAGACACACTTTTTTCCTCCTAAAAAGTAAGGGGAAATGTCTGTGCGCCTTATGGAGCGAATGTGTGGTCCATCACTGGCTCCCTTTCTGGCCCCGCCCCCTTGCCCCGGCCTCCATTGCTGAATGTTCTGCAGGCAGAGGCTGTTTGTTTCCCCAGCGACATGGGACTGGCTGATTAGATTATCTGTCTGGAAACTGTAGAAACGGCTCCCTTTCCTTTCCTCAAGAAGCTGCAGAACTGTGAGTTGAAGCCCATCAAAACAGGATTTTCCCCCTTTGCAAAGTATGCTCAGCAACTTTGAGTTGATCCTCAAAAAGGGGGCTTTTCCCTTTTGCAAAAGAAGCTGCACAACTTTGAGCTGATCCTCAAAAAAACGGGGCTTTTCCCCTTTGCAAAAGAATCTGCACAACTGTGAGCTGATCCCCCCCAAAACAGGGCTTTCCCCTTTTCATCCTCTAAAAACTAGGTGTGTCTTATGGTCAGGTGTGTCTTATGGAGCGAAAAATACGGCACTTCCATACAGGGTAAAGGACCCCTGGACGGTTAAGTCCTTTATATTGGATTCCCCCCTACCCTTTCCCATTATTGGTGCATCAGGAACATCTTGATTTAGTTGGAGGCAAGTGGAGTCTGCCACTTGGATGCCTAAAGGAAAAGAGTAAAGCAGAGAGTATCAAATCCACATTAGCAGCTTCAAATCCACAGTAAACTTCAGTGTGGGTGAGCCCATAGGTCTCAAAAACCAAAATGAAACAAAACAACAACCCTAAGCAGTCTTTTTTGAATACTTTTAGTAAGTTTGACGAACATTAAGCTGGACTCAGATAGTATAAATGCAGCGTATCAGTATGTGCTTGGAGTTAAGAAACCAAAGCAAACAGCCCCGAAGTCTGTGAGAGATTTGGACTCCAAGGAAGGGAGAAAACCAAGTGCTTTTTGGAAGAAATTTAGTCACCGGGGGAAAACTGTGAGTGTCTGCAGAAGGATAATGGGCCTGAAAAAGAGTGATTGGGAGACTGGGAAATAACATCAGGCTCACAGAGAGGGAAAAAGCTTCGTGGCTGGAGATAGGCTTTGGGAACTCATAACTGAAGAGGCCTGGGGCTAATCTTTGTTTGGTTTCTCCCTCCTCCCCCTCTGTTTGTTTAGCTCAATCAGATTTCCGAGCAATTAGTAAAATATCATGCAAATATTTCCTGGGAGACTGCATGTGAATAACTTTAATTTAGCTGAACATTTGTCTCATTGCTGCAAAATTCATCTGCTGTTTGCATTAACTTAATCTGTTCAAATATGGCAACCTGAGTTAAGGTTTTTTAGAATGCATTTATGAAACAATTTCATAACTTGTGCCCTGTCCCTGGGAGCATACGTGAGGATCTTTGATTACATGGGGACTAGAAGCGAATGGATGCAGTACCATTTTGTCAATAACTTCCAGTTGGTTGAGAATAGTTCAATATATCCCAGCTCCTATAAGGATAAGGAGATTGCAGTTCAACTGTCTCAATGTTTCCTCCTTACTCATATAGGACACCTGTCTTTTTACCTATTATCCCTGAAACTTCCTCGCAGAACACCTGTGTGATGTTCCTCATCTCACATCCTCAAAACACACCTTTCCCATGAACTCTTTAGCATAATTTCTACTATGCTGTGCTATAATTAAGTCTATGGCTGCATTTAGACAACACTTCATTCCATATTCCCAATTTTCCCTTGACTGATAATTTCCACATTTTATGTGATCATTCACATGATGTAAAAGGCTAGTTAACTCTAATGTAACTTGGGTGTTCGTTTCTGCACTAATTGCTTTCAGGAAAAAATCTGTTTGCAACTACCTTAACCCAGAAAATGGTGAGAGTTGTGTGCTGTAATTCCCTGGTCATGTGATAAAATTGGGGGTTGCCTGAAGGTGCCATTGCGCCCCAGAAATAGAGGAAATCTTCAAAACCAATTACGCCAGCTCTAGGTCTAGATTACTTTAAACCTCAGACAAAGAGACAAACATAAGGGAATCTGATTATTATACCTTTAATCAGATTAGGACAATAAATACATATGGTGAGAGTTTGAGTTGGAATGATGGCCTTAATGAACAAACTAATACTTTCGCAAATGAATGTACAACTCTGCCTTAGCTAAATTATAACTCCTTTACTCCTCTGGAGAGCTCAATCAAGAGAATTTAGAGTACTTCTACAGCTAATAGACAAGATGCATATGAGGTGGTGGGTGTTTATTGCTTTTACACATCATGAAAACAGCTTTCAGAGACCATCAAGCTGAGCTGATCCAGGGACCAATTTCATGCTGTGTGAACACTCTAAAAAAGAATGGTGTGGCCCAATAAATCTATCTAAATATCCAAACTTGACTTTAGTAAGAACAGCAGCAGCAAAATAGAGTTTGGGTTAATATTTTGTTGACTAATAAGAGTTTCACATTGCTGACTTAAAACCTAAAGCATTTTTGAATCCACATCAACGGACGACGACATACCAGAGCTGCGTTTGTAATTGCCCCAGAACTGATGACCAACATTGATGGTCTGCTTTTGGCTGCTTAATGAATTTGTAGTCAAACAAGCAAGAACATATATAAACAGAAGATGTGGTACAAAAACATATAGCTTGCCAGTGGAGCCCTGGAACTCAAATGCTCCATTACATTATTTGTTTTAGGAGTGCTGAAGGAAACTATAATTTATACTTATATTTAAATCAACTGCAGATGTTTTTCCTTTTAAATTATGCAGAGCATTTATGACATTGACAATTCTCTCTCTCTGTTTTTAGCAAATGCATCTGAACACCATTGCAGAGAACTGGAGCTGTCTGCAAAAAGGGTTGCATGGAGTATTGCACTGGATATGTTCCCTAGAGCAAAGGGTTGAAGTACAGTGGTACCTCGGGTTAAGTACTTAATTCTTTCCGGAGGTCCGTAGTTAACCTGAAACTGTTCTTAACCTGAAGAACCACTTTAGCTAATGGGGCCTCCCGCTGCGCCGCCGTTGCACGATTTCTGTTCTCATCCTGAAGCAAAGTTCTTAACCCAAGGTACTATTTCTGAGTTAGCGGGGTCTGTAACCTGAAGCGTATGTAATCTGAAGCGTATGTAACCCGAGGTACCACTGTAGTTGGCTTTAGTAAATCTAAGCGTAGACAGCAGTGCCACATTTTTTACTTGATGGCCACAGTAGCATTGCAGAAAGTGACACTGTGGTAGCCATGCCACCTGGCAGGGCACATTCTTCTTATATATTTTGTCCATTTCAGAGTAATGTATGGCATTTAAATCAATCAATGATATTATATAAGGAAGCCAGCCATCTTTTACTGAGTCATTTTCAAATCATGAGTGTAGCCTGTAATTGGCGATATATTATTGGATAAAGCAGAACATGAAACAACTCAAATCTCACTACAAAATGAAAGCATATATGACTTATTTGGAGAATCCAACAAAAGAAAGATTATGTATGGTTCAAGTGATGATTATGCAGTGGGCGATGTTATGGCTTTGAAAGGGCAGTTTGCTGGTAGAACACATTTCAGGTATGAAAACCTCTGGTAGAGAACTGGGTTCAAGACCACATTCTGGTCAGGATAATTAAGAGTACACTGAGTCCAGCTGACCCAATTGTAATCAATGGGCTTAAACTGGCCTTCATCAGCCTGGTGTCCTCCGGTTGTATGGGACCATGACTCCCATCAGTTTTGGTAATTAGCTATGCTGACAGAGGCTGGTGGGAGTCCAAAAAATCTAGACGGTTCCAGGTTCAGAAAGATTGGCTTAAACCGACCTGACTCTATGCTGTTGTGCAGTGGTCATAATAAAATATAATATTTATACATGTTCATACTGCTGATTCCTATGGGGCACACATGGTGTATGTCACCTCGAACTCAAAGCCGTAATCCTTGGCTTGGTTTCCAAGAAAAATATGGAAGTATGGATTGGTGGAGGGTTTTTATTTTTGAGAGGGGAAAGGTGCTTCCCCAAATTGAAATATGACAGCAATTTGTAGTTCCCCTGTAAATGTTCCAAAGATCGTGGTCTTAAAGAGGCAGTTTAAGAGCACAGCACAAGCTGAATCAATACAAAGTTGTTGTATGTACATCACACAGAACACTGCACATTTCTGTGTTACCTACAGCAGCTTTAGCAATAAAAACAATCATTTTATCAGAGTCAAATTGAAAGCATGCATATGCCACACACAGGCAGTGATGCTTTGTACACTGACATAAAAGCAAATTCCACTGGCATCAAGGCTTCCAAGTAAGCACATTCTGGGTGTGAAAAATCTTATTTGTGTGAGTGAAAGATTTCCCTCCCTGTTTCCACCTATTGGATCAAATTCTAACTACATCATTATTTGTGAACATTCCCCATTTAAAGTGAAAGCAGCTTGTCCACATGTGCTCACGATGATCTTTGAGCAAAGGGTATTTTGCAAGAAAGAGCGGGAAGATCTATCGCTTCTGCTGTAATAACTGTCTAACACCAATTCTTCTTGTCTGAGAGACGCTTCCAAGTTAGGTAAAAGATTGATGTTTGTATTCATTATCCGTAAAACCACATAATGGCCCCAATTCCGCTCCCTTTTATTCATTTTTACATTTTACTCTAGGAACCATATTAGATCTGAAGCCGCTTTAAAAGTGATTCCCATTCCCCAACCCATGTGTTGGTTTATCTAGGTGCTTCTTGTATGGGTTTCCATACAATAAATGTAAATCAACTGTAAATCAAACTCTTCTGACAAAGAAAGATCTACTGAGGGAGGTTCACATGAATTGCTTCAAGCGTCAAAATAATAATAATAATAATAATAATAATAATAATAATAATAATAAGAATCATAGAATCATAGAGTTGGAAGAGACCACAAGGGCCATCGAGTCCAACCCCCTGCCAAGCAGGAAACACCATCAGAGCACTCCTGACATATGGTTGTCAAGCCTCTGCTTAAAGACCTCCAAAGAAGGAGACTCCACCACACTCCTTGGCAGCAAATCCCACTGTCAAACAGCTCTTACTGTCAGGAAGTTCTTCCTAATGTTTAGGTGGAATCTTCTTTCTTGTAGTTTGTATCCATTGCTCCGTGTCCGCTTCTCTGGAGCAGCAGAAAACAACCTTTCTCCCTCCTCTATATGACATCCTTTTTATATATTTGAACATGGCTATCATATCACCCCTTAACCTCCTCTTCTCCAGGCTAAACATGCCCAGCTCCCTTAGCCGTTCCTCATAAGGCATCGTTTCCAGGCCTTTGACCATTTTGGTTGCCCTCCTCTGGACACGTTCCAGTTTGTCAGTGTCCTTCTTGAACTGTGGTGCCCAGTACTGGACACAGTACTCCAGGTGAGGTCTGACCAGAGCAGAATACAGTGGCACTATTACTTCCCTTGATCTAGATGCTATAGTCCTGTTGATGCAGCCCAGAATTGCTTTGGCCTTTTTAGCTGCTGCGTCACACTGTTGGCTCATGTCAAGTTTGTGGTCAACCAAGACTCCTAGAGAAGAAGAAGAAGAAGAAGAATTTGTAGTCTAGCCCAGGACAACTCAAAGTGATTTACAACCAACCTATTAGAAAGCATGCATGAGGGAGTTATGGGGCTACACTGGCTAGCCTTTACCCTCATGGTGATTGGCCCAGGATTTTCCCTCATGGGAAATTTCCCCTCTATGCACATACATCAGTACATTCATAGGGCCCATTCACACTCCCACATACCTCCAACATTTCTTCTATGAAAATAGTGACAACCTAAATAATAATAATAATAATAATAATAATAATAATAATAATAATAATAATTGTACCCCGCCCATCTGACTGGGTTGCCCCAGCCACTCTGGATGGCTTCCAACATATATAAAAACGTAATAAAACACAAAACATTAAAAAACTTCCCTTATATAGAGCTGCCTTCAGATGTCTTCTAAAGGTTGTATCTCCTTAGCTTATCTCCTCAGCTTGGGTTGGGGTGTCACATAACTCCATACCCTCCAACATTTCTCCGATAAAATAGGAACATCCTAAGGAGAAGCAGAACATTCCAGGATCAAATCAGAAACTGGGATGGCTTCTGTAAATCCAGGACAGTCCCTGGAAAATAGGGACACTTGGAGGGTCTTCTGCCATGTTGTGTGTTGCGCTACAATATGGTGCAAGGGCTAACCTCATGTGCTTTCTGCTGAATAGTGAAGACCTCTAGGAAAACATACTTCATTATTCTCAACAGCAAGCAGAACAATCGTATCCTTGCCCAGGGGATTATCAGGGCAGTAAAGCCGCTGGAGTATTTGAAGCACTGCTAGCGTTCAGTGGTCAGGGTGGCAGATCAGAGGTCATGTTCTTGATTCTTTTTTGCTGTACCAGCACTAGGGTAGCATAGCAGAGGGGCCTGAATCAACCCAAATAAAAGTGAGTTGAGCTTGTCTGTTTTAAATCAGTGATGCTAAGTTCCACTTGGAGAAAGCACCTTCTCTGTGGAAACACACCAGCTGTAAAATGCTCTTCCCAAAGAGGTTCACCTTATTACCTTCTCAGAATCAGGGCAAAGACCTTTTGGTTTTCACGAATGCTCAGATACAATTTTAAATTGTGTGTCAACACCGTTTTAAATCATATTATGCAACATTACTGGGACTGTGGTGTTCGTTGTTGTATATTTGTCCTACTCTAAATTTTAAGCAAATAAACGAAATAACTAATCTTGCTGATTGTTCTATGTTTTTGTGTGTAATTCACTCTGGGATGACTGACGGGCAGTCTAAAAATACTTATAATGAATAAATGAAATGGCCACAGCTTATTTAAGCCCTACAAAACTCAATGGGACTTAAGCATGACTTTTGCGGGACTAGGGCTTAGGACTTGGGTAGGGAAACTAAGGCCCGGGGGCCGGATCCAGTCCAATCGCCTTCTAAATCCGGCCTGTGGACGGTCTGGGAATCAGCATGTTTTTACATGAGTAGAATGTGCCCTTTTATTTAAAATGCATCTCTGGATTATTTGTGGGGCATAGGAATTCATTCACCCCCGCCCCCTCCCAAATATAGTCTGGCCCTACACAAGGTCTGAGGGACAGTGGACCCTGCTGAAAAAGTTTGCTGACCCCTGGCTTAGGAGGTCTGGAAGCATAAAACAGAAGAGACAGGTTGTGTACTGATGCCTCTGCCTAAGCACACAGGAGACAAAAGTTGCACAGAATTTTTCTTAAGTCTAATGTTGAGCTGCATTACACTGTGAGTGCCATGAAGACCAACTCCCAATGCTCTATAGCAGGACCATGAAACATGTGGCCTTCCAACTCCTTTCAAAGTCAAGATGGCCAATAGTTAGAGAGGAGGGAAGTTCTCCATTTCTGCTCTAGGGGCCCTTCCCTACAGACCTTATTCAAATAACCCCATTAACCTTGTTTGGAAGTTTCTCCTGTTCTACAAGCTGGTTTTAGGCACTTAGATCATTAGGCTGAAAGCATTTCTAAACTGGTTGATTTTGTGATCTTGTGCATATTCTTGGTTTTAACGTATCATGGAGCAAGAACTATTTTGATGGTGTTTTCAAATGTGGCCTTGCCAATGCACAGAATCTTCTTCATCCTGTTCCCATGACATATATGCCAACTACACCTTTATATTATCGTGTGCTATTGCTCCCAATTGGTCTTTTGAGGCGGAGGTTGCAGGGCTACATGTAGCTTGCTGGAAGTTGCCAGGCATTTATTTTAAAATATGGATATTATTTGTGAACAGAAATGAAGCTCTGAGATCATTTGCACCACAAACACAAGCAGATAATTTTGCTCAGATTTACACACAGATATCCATTGGGTAAGATCATTATTGTCACATAGCGATTACTCAAGCATATTGCTGGATTGGGAGAGAGGGTTGAGATTCCTCTACATTGACTAAGTGTGGACTATAAAAAGTGGATGTGAACCGCATGACAAAATCTGCATCGAAAAGAGATGAATTCCTACCCCCTAGACAAATCAACAAAGAAAAAGAAAGAAATGACGTGAATTTACTAAAAGGCCAACTGTGCAGAAGGGCTGGTCTTGATTAACACTTGGAGAGATCTGTGTGCCTTTTTCTTCCCTTTTGGAAGTTAAGAAATGCAATGGGGTCTCCTGCAACTCTTGAAATATTTTTGAATTGTGGATTTGAATCCCTTTTCTCCTAGACAATTACATTATTGGCAAAGTGTGATGAATCTGCCAGAAAGGGTGGCACAGCTATACTGGGGTGTAGGGTAGCACAACAAATGGTAAGCCTCTCCTACCCTATTTGAAAACTCAGAATCTGAGCTGGCCTTTGGAGAGGAAAGCCAAATATGATCACATGGATGCATGGCTGTATTTTCATACCTGACTCGGTTCACCTACTTAGATACGGAGTCATTTTTCATCTACCAAATATGGACTGTGTGCAATAAATAATATGCACAGCAGCATAATAAATAGACAATATAAATTGCATGTATGTATTTATAGTGGCCCTTGTAGACTTCAAGCAGCACAGTCAAGGCCAAAGTGGCATTTTCATTTTTAAAAATCTGATATTCTGAATATGGACATCAGATTACAGCATGGTTTCACGAGGTATTGATATACAATCTGCTCACCATCAGATAAATTATGGACAAGGTCTTTAAGACTTATATTTGAACAGACAGGAAGAAGTAAGAAAGAGTGCTTTGTTCCATCTGCATGGTCTGTTGCCCAGCCTCAGCCACAAAAGATGTCTTGGTCATATTAAAGGCTGAAATGCCCATATCAGTAGCTAGCATCTAACTCATTTGACTGTCACAGCTCTGACTGAGGCAGACCTAGTACAGTTTAAACATAGACCCAGGGCCAAAGAGCCGCCCTGACATAAAACTTCCAAAAGACCCTCTGTGGCAGCAAGAGGACTTTGCAGTTGTGAAGAAAAGCCACAGACCGATATGCTGCAATATTGTTCATTCTATCCTGCTGCCACTCAACACAGTAGGCAGAGGCTCTTACGTGCAGTAAATAAATAGTTATTCAGGCAAGTAACAGTACACAGAGCTCAGGCATCACAATTCAGGACTTCAGGAATAAGCCAAGAAGCTCAGGGCTGGATGGAAGCTATGAAGACGTCCCAACGAGTTCTCACACCCCACCAACCAAGCTTTTAAAGATGAGGCACGGCATACTGACTCACAACACTTGTTTGCCCTGTGGAAATGTTAGCATTGCAAATGCCCAGAATAGGGAGCACCTGGTTTGTTTGCTGTTTAAAAAATTATTTATACTTTTCATTTTACACCAAACATAGATTTAAATTATTCCACACACCATATTTTGGGAGTGTCTGGTTTTAAGTGACAGGACTGTGCCTTGCTGTTCAGGCTTCCGTTCAGTCACTGATGCTTCCTGTACTGACTCCTCCCTCAGCTGCTCACAGCTAACTCCAACATCCAGTGAGGCTCTCTGCCCACAGAAAGGTCAAGGGAAATAGCTGACACCCTTTCTTCCTCTTCCAAAGTGGCTAAAATGGAGGCGGAAAGAGGAGCCCCCACCCTCCAAGTTTCCCATCATTCAGGCCCTCTCACACCTGATTCTTCCTCCTCCTGTGTCAGGGCCTGCCAGTCCAGACCCCATCCTGACAGCACTGTGGGTCTCACAACACATTTCCCATCAACAATCTACCATTCCTGGGTGGCACAGCCAAAGTCTCCAGCATGCCAGATGCCCAGCTGCAAGCAAAGTATGACCAAGCCTTAGACAGGGTTCTGTCCTTCTTAGAAATGGGAGTTGTTGTAATTGGGTTAATGTAGTATAAACACTGACAACTGGGAAACACTGGCCTGTGAGCGCTCCAGTTGGAGAACAGCCTTGACCAAAGGTGTCATGGGCTTTGAAGACATTCGAATTCAGGACACAAGGGAGAAACGTGCCAAGAGGAAGGCACGCCTGGCAAATCCACACCGTGATCAACTCCCGCTCAGGAACCAATGTCCCCACTGTGGAAGGACGTGTGGGTCCAGAATTGGCCTCCACAGTCACTTACGGACTCATTGTTAAAACCCTGTTTATGGAAGACAATCTTACTTGGCTACAAGTGATTGCAAAGAAGAAGCAGCAGCACTAAATGAGGATTGGCTCATGGGCTAACTAGGGTGGTGTAAATTCAGAATAATCTTCTGAACCCATTTCATTATCACACCAACTGGGCCATGTGAACTGGCCTTCAAAGGAGTCTGCGTTAGATAGTGGATAACCATGACTCATTCTTCTCTGTACATGCTCTGCCTATAATGCATGTGTGCAGCCATAACTGAGGTTTGTCAGAGCTTTTAAAATGCAAATATTATTCACTATTGGAAAAAGCCCTGCTTGTTTCAGCTCATTGAGATTCATGCCTCAGTACAGATCCCGCAAGCCTGTTTAAAATCATGTAAACATATGAGAGTGCATGCCTAAGGATGTCAAGCATCTTAGAATATGGGAGGGATATTCTACGTATCCCCGCGGAGCATTATTTGCACTTCACTTCATTTACTTTGGAAAAGAATAGCACTTTGGAATGGTCATATCAGCTGAACTCATATGCTTTGACTAGGAGCGGGCGGAAGGAGTGAAGATCACTCTTGAATAGCTAACTTAGGGCTCGTCCATACTTGGCAGCAAAGTGCACATTTTAGTTGTCCGTTTTGACAGCTGCCTGTCCTGACATTCCTCACACCCACCTTATTATGGCTCCCCATATCTGTTCCTTTTCATGTCGCAGTGTGAAGTGGGCATGTGAACTAGAGCATACTGAGGCCCCATTCACACCATTACATCGAAAGCACTGACTATAACACCACTTTAAAACAGTCATTAGTCTCCCCCCCCCCGAAAGAATTCTGGGAGCTGTAGTTTGTTAAGGGCACTGAGAGTCCCAAGGCCACAGTTCCAGCATTCCTTCTTAAGAGGGTTTGATTGCTCAACCATTCAGGAAATTAGAGCTCTGTGAGGGGGAATAGGGGGTCTCCTAACAATGTTCAGCACACTTAAGTGAAGGGACCCCTGACCATTAGGTCCAGTCATGACCGACTCTGGGGTTGCAGCGCTCATCTCGCTTTACTGGCCGAGGGAGACGGCATGCAGCTTCCGGATCATGTGGCCAGCATGACTAAGCCACTTCTGGTGAACCAGAGCAGTGCACGGAAATGCCGTTTACCTTCCCGCCGGAGCAGTACCTATTTATCTACTTGCACTTTGATGTGCTTTCGAACTGCTAGGTTGGCAGGAGCAGGGACCAAGCAACGGGAGCTCACACCACCACAGGGATTCGAACTGCCGACCTTCTGATTGGCTCTGTCCTAGGCTCTGTGGTTTAACCCAAAGCGCGTCCCTACTGCTTTTTGTCTACTGCGTAGCAAATCGTCACAACTTGTAAGGTTGTGCTTAGGCATTGGTTAACAATTGGTTGGAGGAGGGGTTAGGATTGGCTGGGCCTGCCCCTCCAAGGTTGCTGCGGAAAAGGAATTCCGTTAAAGGAATCCAGGGGCTTGCCATGTTTTTGTCCGAATCCCTGGAATGGGGCTAAGGCCGGCAAGCCCTGGGGAGCATGCGGGGAGAGGTGAGGGTCTGTGCCTCAGCCCCATTTCTCCCCAATATTGCTTTCCCTTACTGGCTTTCATTGGTGTCCGGAAGTCAGTTCTGTCCCCAGGTGGGAGGACAGATAGTCTTAACCAATGCCTAAACAACCACTCACATTTATGTATTTCAATAAAGTTGTGGCCAAAATTATGCCAAAAACCTTAAACAAAAATTATGTGTGTGTTGTGAGTTATTTGAGGGGTGGCTTGGGGACCTTGACACACAACTAAGTTAGTCAATCAGCTGTTTCAGATATTCCAAATGGTTTGCATAGCCATTTCATTGAGGAACATGAATATTGAGAAGGCTGATACCAGCCCTTTAGAACTGATTCATAAAAACAAGCTGTTTTGCTGCTGTTAAATCAGCATTTGTGTTGTTACAATGCAGAAGACTAAGGCTGTGTACACACGGCCATTTACTTCAGTTCCAGCACACTCCCATTGCTGGTGTTTGATGCCAAGTACACATAACATTTGCCACAATCTGTATGTATCTGTACCTTCTTGAGAAATACTGCTGTACGTTGCATTTTCCCTCAAGCCAGCTTCCATCCAACTGGAAAACATAAGCCGTGGTGAAGCTGAGGTGTGTACATTTCAGATGGCTGTTGCACATGTGCAGATGAGCGTATACAGAGATCGCAGCTTCACTGATTGCAGCCATAATGTTGCATCCAAGATATGTCTTTTAAACATCTTTTAAACAAAATCCTGGCCGTCTCTTACTGCAGACCCATTTCATTGAGCCTCAGCTTCCACAGCCCCTGCCCACCATGAGCCGCCATTGGCAGGGTTGGCAGCAAACAGCAGCAGATATACTTGTGATAATATTTTATTATCTTGCTAATTTTGATGTTTTAAATGTGCATTTTATATTGGACTTCCTTCAGTTATGTTTTCTTTTGCAACGTTGAAGATAGCTTTTTTTTGTTAACTATGCTGTGTTAAATGTGCATTCTGTAGTTGACCTCCTTTGCAATGTTTTATTCTGAAATCTTTAAGACAACATTTTCACTTCCTGTTAATGCCTTGAATGTATACTTTATATTTGACTTTCTTCAGTGATGTTTTATTCTGGATTGTTTTAGTTGATGCTTTAATGTGTTGTAAACCACTTTGAGGTTTCTTTCTTTAAAATATAAAGCAGTATAGAAATAAATAATAATAATAATAATAATAATAATAATAATAATAATAATAATACATTTTCTCCTGTAGTTCTCTGGGCAGACAAGTATACAAGTAATGTAGTCTGAGGCATACTCTTAACCCCTTCTCTCCCCTCCCCCAACTCTAGTAAGTAATACAGTTCTACCTTACAGGTTTGTTGTAAGATTTAGCATGGCAACTAGCGCAGGGGAGGGAGCATTAGGATTCGGGGGTTTTTTGTTCTGGAAGATTGCCAGTCTGTAATATATTAGCCCCCCCCCCCCCGGCCGTTACTGGAAGGCAGTAGACATGCCCTTCAGTTAAGTAAGCTGTGCAGAGAGTGTCAAATGTGTCATGCAGTGTCCCGAGGGATTTCTTTGAGGCTGGTTTAACCAAGAAAATGCACATCTTTTATTACCTTTGGTTGAACACATTAGCCTTTCTTTTTAAACAATGCTGTATGGTTGAGGAGACTTGGAACATTCCAGACAAGCGTCTGCAAAAACATCTCTGGATCAGTGACTGTGATCACGAGCTAGGTAATTTGTTTGATTAGAGCATCCGTCTAAGACAAAGAAAGTGTAGTGGAGTGAGGCAGGCTCTGGTCTCATTTACAGGTCTGGAGATGCATGTAGAAGCTATTACAAGTGGCCTTTGACCCCGGCCACCCTCAGGTGAAACTGCTTTTGCCCAGTCACCTCCTGTTAGCCTCAGTCAAATTACATGCTTTGGGGAGCTGTAGCTGCAATGGTGACTTGAAGACTGTTAATCATACAGACAATATCAGAACCACAGGCTCAGCCTGGAGCTATGCAGATGCAAAAGCAGATGAATCTGAACAATAATGGATTTTCAAACTTATTACGATGATAGTGTTACTTACAACAAATCTGTCTGCAGATCTGGGGCTATGGAGACAGAAGCCCCCAGGCTGAAAATGTCAGAGGCTTGAGTTTATTTATGTATAAGGTAACCATAAATAATGACAGCACACAACTAATTGTAGGGCATATTTATTCTGCACAAGTTGCTTCCCACATTAGCAAAGTTGTTAAAATGCAGGGTTTTGCTTTAGGAGCATTCTACTTTTATTTGCTGTAATTATGAATGTGGATGCTACCAAGTTTCCATGTGCTGGAGGAGAACTGGGAGGATAAAGAAAAGGGAGGTATCTTTTTCTTTTTATGATTAACAGAAATTGCATTGGTTTAGGCATGGAAGCAAATATGGATGTATGGATATTCTAAGAATCCAGGTACAAAAAGCCTATACCTCTCACACATGGTTTTAAATGTATATATTTCACTGATGGAGTTTTGTTCTTGTTTCAAATTAACTAATGGGAACCTACTGGCAGCTGTACATTAGTGTAGCATTTATCTGTTATGGGGTATCTTTAAGAGACTATGACTTTATCAAATTAATTAAAAGTTAAAACTAAGGGGAAACTTCCATCAGCAATAAGTGATCATGCTCTGGTTATAGTTCCTAGGAAGGTCGTCTGTTTCGGCAAGAACAACAAAGAAGTCTTGTGGCACCGAAACCTAACAGATTTATTATAGACATGAGCTTTTATGGACTAGCCTACTTAATGAAATGCATTAAGTGTTATCCCCAGCTGACAGGTATAGAGAAAAAACTGTCAACAGCGGAGGGTCCAAATGGCAACAGAAGGCAATAAGGAGAATCTGTACCAATATGTAAAGTTTAAGTGTACACAAGGTAAGCACGTTATTCACCATGGTAGCAAAATGTGCATCATCACCTTAGAGCTGTGCTTTTTTCCCTTAGAAAAAATGTTTAGGGGTACTCTCATTTTGACAATTTTATACAGTCACAACCCTTGTTACATTTGCTTCAGGTTAAATATTTTTAGGTTGCATCCCACGGTGACCCGGAAGTAACGGAACGGGTTACTTCCGGGTTTCGCTCATGGGCAGACGCTCAGAATGACATCGCATGCATGCGCAGAAGCGGTGAATCACGATCCGCGCACGCGCAGATGCAGGTTCTGTTCATTATGCGAATGGGGCTCCGGAACGGATTCAGTTCGCATCCAGAGGTCCCACTGTAGTTCATATGGGGAAAAACAAATACTGTAAATGGACAAAAGTACAAAGGTTCACAAAATGTTTAGGGGTATGCTTACCCCTGCCCCCCCCCCCAAAGCACAGCCTTAGATTGTCATAAAATTGTCATGCACAGTACTTTTTCAGTTTCATGGGCATTTGACCCTTCTTTTCTTTCTTCTTCTTCTTTGGTATCACTCGTAGCCGAGTAAGATTGTCTTCCATAAACACGGTTTTAACAATGAGACCGTAAGTGACTGTGGAGGCCAATTCTGGACCCACACGTCCTTCCACAGTGGGGACATTGGTTTCCGGGCGGGAGTTGATCACGGTGTGGATTTGCCAAGCCTGCCTTCCTCTTAGCACATCTCTCCCTTGTGTCCTGAGTTCGAGTGTCTTCAAAGCCCACGACACCTTTGGTCAAGGCTGTTCTCCAACTGGAGCGCTCATAGGTCAGTGTTTCCCAGTTGTCAGTGTTTATACAACATTTTTTTAGATTTGCCTTGAGACAGTCTTTAAACCTCTTTTGTTGACCACCAGCATTACGCTTTCCATTTTTAAGTTCGAAATAGAGTAGTTGCTTTGGAAAACGATCATCAGGCATCCGCACAACATGACCAGTCCAACAAAGTTGATGTTGAAGAATCATTGCTTCAACACTGGTGATCTTTGCTTCTTCCAGTACTGTTTATAGCTCCCCCCATCTTTATCTATCATTTGTTCAACACACCCCCTCCTGCCAACTGACACCCTTGCATCTGACAAGGTGGGCTCTAGTCCACAGAAGTCCATACTACTGTTCCCGTTCCAATGGTGGTTTAAGTAAATGAGAACAGGAGAGATCTGCTGACCAAGGAAGCTTTTGCATCAAGAAATATTTATTGAAAGGCAAGTCTTGAGCAATAAATGTAACTGCAGCAGGCAATTATGGAAATTACTTTATTGCACAGCCCCATCCCTTTGATGGAGGAAAAGGGAAGGTTAATTCTCAGGACATATCACACACTGCAGGCTACAGGAAGACCATTCTCGTTTCCTAAATCTCAAAAGACCCAGTTTACCATCATGACTAAAAGAGATAACGTTAAGAAAACCTTTGTTGACTGACTTAATTGGTATAACAGCTACAAATCCAGGAGTTGGATTCTAGGCTGGCATCTACAGAAGAGAGAGAGGCTAGCATTATTTTGGAGGTGACACGCAGCCTTGGGGAAGGTGCTGTCGCTGTGACATTCTTAGCTTTGGGGAGGGTTCATGCATTGACTCGCTCACAATTACCCCTCAGAGGAGCGTTTAAGGCAGATATGGTTGCAAAGCCAATGGAAGTTAACTATTCGTCTGTTGTGCACTGGTGTGTTCTTAAGCTATATCTCCTCCATATTGTACCAGCTCTCGGGCTGCATCTGAACTGTAATCTAACTCAGGCTATACAAATACATTAAAATTACTCGCAGGAGTTCTGGGTCTCATTAAAAGAACCTGTTTCATAGAATAAAAAGGCCAAAACTGAAACAAACCAAATATAGACAAATGTGTGTTTTTATGGTATAGTAAGATAATATAAAATTAGTCTTAATAATAATAATAATTATGAGTTTCCCCAGCCACTCTGGGTGGCTCCCAATCAAGTGTTAAAAACAATACAGCATTAAATATTAAAAACTTCCCCAAACAGGGCTGCCTTCAGATGTCTTTTAAAGATAGGATAGCTGCTTATTTCCTTCACATCTGGTGGGAGGGCGTTCCACAGGGCGGGTGCCACTACCGAGAAGGCCCTCTGTCTGGTTCCCTGTAGCCTCACTTCTCGCAATGAGGGAACCGCCAGAAGGCCCTCGGCGCTAGATCTCAGTGTCCGGGCTGAACGATGGGGGTGGAGACGCTCCTTCAGGCTCAGCACATAGAGCTAATTTGGAGAGGTGCCTTTTGATAAAAACAGATCCTTCATAATTGGGCTCAAGAAGTAGCTTTTGATTTGTCAGCTGCAATGTGGGTTGTACTTCCTCCATATTTAACAAAGGGCATCATTGACTTTGATGGAACACTGCTAACCCCAGAAAGTTGCTGAACAGTCTGGTTTCATGACCTTTGAGTTGCTTTCTTGTCATCTATTTTAGATTTCTGCACCATAAGTTGGAAATGGAAGAGACTGCACATTATAAGTTTGTGAGGTGGATAACAATAACAATAACAATAACAATAAATTTTATTTATATCCCGCCCTCCCCACCCGAAGCCGGGCTCCTGGCGGCTAACAACAATCAAATAATCCAACATTTTAAAAACATTTCATTATAAAAATTAATTAAAATCAAATTGATGGCAACCGTTAAGCAAAATTCTGTGCAGATTGCCAAAGGAGGGAGTCAGGCTGCGCCCTGACCAAAGGCCTGGTGGAACAGCTCTGTCTTGCAGGCCCTGCGGAAAGATGTCAGGTCCCTCAGGGCCCTAGTCTCTTGTGACAGAGCGTTCCACCAGATTGGAGCCGCAGCCCTGGGACCTTCAGGATGTTTTTATTTGCAGACCGTAAGTTCCTCTGTGGGACATACCAGGAGAGGCGGTCCCATAGGTACGAGGGATAGGTGGCTTAACAGAAAAGCATATCTAATACAGAAGCTTGCAGGTAGAAAAACATCAAATAATGAATTATTCCACCTAACAAAATTATTTAGTTCTGCAATGGATTCTTACCACTGAAAACTAAGGGACTGGGAATCTCTGGCCCTCCACAGGGCGTAAGCCTGAGCAGTGTGTATGGAGGTCCTGGGCAAGACCCCCTCTCAACCTCACTCACGTGATCCAAAGGAAAGAGAGCAATATGTTTGGCACCAGCTTGGCTGCAGAAGTTGCCAGAAGGAAGCATACAAGGTACCACCCAACTGTCTTCGGGAACTCCATTTCTGTATTTCCTCCTTAGGGTTTTCTGTAGGGTTTACTCCTTAGCCTTTTCGTCTCCCAAAGATAGGCCACTATTGGTCTCAGCCACTCAATCCGCCACAGCCTGTCTCTGCACGCAGGTGAAGTCCATCACTCACTGAGGGTTTGAGACCCTTTGGCTCTCCTCACCTGGTTTAATTCACCAGTCAAAGCCATTTCCTGGGGGGTGACTGCTGTTGCATGCTGACAACTTCTAGGAGCTACAGGTGAGATCTGAGTAAGAGCTGAACAGTAAGAGCTGTTCGACAGTGGAATTTGCTGCCAAGGAGTGTGGTGAAGTCTCCGTCTTTGGAGGTCTTTAAGCAGAGGCTTGACAACCATATGTCAGGAGTGCTCTGATGGTGTTTCCTGCTTGGCAGGGGGTTGGACTCGATGGCCCTTGTGGTCTCTTCCAACTCTATGATTCTATGATTCTATGATTCTATGAGTGCAGGGTGGGCACCAAAGGTGGACAAAATACCCCCAAATGTGTATTATCTCTCTCCTAGCACCCCTAACGTTAAACATGGCTCGTTCTACGACACTCGAGCAACAGGACAGTTTGTTTCCATCACAGAAACTTAACTTTACTGGTGATGGGACGGTGTCCTCCACCACACTAGAGGGCAGCTTAGGGGACACATGCAGCCCTCTCCCCCCACACCTCACCCTCATTTCTGCTCCTCAACATCTACTACCTGCAGTGTCTCAGCCTAAAGATAGGGACTTGTTGTGAACCATCCTGAGACCTCTGGGTATAGGCCGGTGTAAAAGTTGAATTAAAGAACCTTTTAATGAGGGTGAAAGAGGAGAGCGCAAAATATGGTCTGAAGCTCAACATCAAAAAAACGAAGATCATGGCCACTGGTCCCATCACCTCCTGGCAAATAGAAGGGGAAGAAATGGAGGCAGTGAGAGATTTTACTTCCTTGGGCTCCATGATCACTGCAGATGGTGACAGCAGCCACGAAATTAAAAGACGCCTGCTTCTTGGGAGAAGGGCAATGACAGGCCTAGACAGCATCTTGAGAAGTAGAGACGTCACCTTGCCAACAAAGGTCCGTATAGTTAAAGCCATGGTTTTCCCAGTAGTGATGTACGGAAGTGAGAGCTGGACCATAAAGAAGGCTGATCGCCGAAGAATTGATGCTTTTGAATTATAGTGCTGGAGAAGACTCTTGAGAGTCCCGTGGACTGCAAGAAGATCAAACGCATCCATTGTTAAGGAAATCAGCTCTGAGTGCTCACTGGAAGGACAGATCGTGAAGCCGAGGCTCCAGTACTTTGGCCACCTCATGAGAAGAGAAGACTCCCTGGAGAAGACACTGATGCTGGGAAAGATGGAGGGCATAAGGAGAAGGGGGCGAGAGAGGACGAGATGGTTGGATGGTGTTTTCGAGGTTACCAGCATGAGTTTCACCAAACTGCGGGAGGTAGTGGAGGACAGAGGTGCCTGGCGTGCTCTGGTCCATGGGGTCACAAAGAGTCGGACACGACTAAACGACTAAACAACAACAACAACAACAACAACATAAGTTGAAATAATAATAATAATAATAATAATAATAATAATAATAATAATAATTTATAGTAGAGCAATTAAGATTAAATTGTACTGAGTTGTCCATCTCTGTTGGCCAGTGGCTTGTGGTCGATTCTTCTTTTTATCATGTAGGAGAGTGGACCAGAGAATATCTGCCAGCTACAACGTTCTCCAGTTCAAGAGCACAGACAAGATGCTCTTATTCTTGGTTTTTATTGTCATGTCACCTGATGCTAAATTCCTCTATAGATACAATACCATAATAGCTAGTATTTCCCTAGCTGTGGCAAGAGAGCAGCAACATGAAAGCCAGGTGACAGGACTTAACACTCCAGTTGTTTCATGCATCAGAACTCCCGCCTCTCAAATATAGTGTGATGACGAATAACACTTCTGGGTGCTGGGAATGCATTCTATTAACAGGTTTGCTTTTCCATCACTTTAAGCAGTCTCAGATTAAAATAGCATATTCCCTGCTATTACTGGAGTGGTAATATACCCTGAATTGCAATCCACTCCAAAACATCAGCCTGAAAGGCTTTTTTGGTTTGCTGTTTATTGCAACTCTAAAGATATGTTAATTTCTATTTTAGCATATAACGCCAAACTATTTTAAGGCTTATTTTTACAACCCAATCCTACTTGTGGAGGCATATCTGCTTGTGTTGCTGGTCTTCACTGCAGTGCCATCATAGCGTCTTACTCTATGTTTAACATTGATTACTATTTTTGGCTTAACGTTTTCAGCCCTTGCGCAGAGAACTGGAATGGTCCATCTTAAAACACTTTTCCGGGTGGCACGGCAAATCTTAGGCTGAAACTGTTCAAGCATTTTATGGCTATTTAAGGGTGCTGCAGCCTGCTTACATGGCAACTGTTGAGTGTAGGACATTGAGCTGCCCATCTTAGAAACATTTTATTTGGACTTCAACTCACTTGCAGAATGAACGCAGAGGCTGTTGAAAATCATGAAGGATTAACATCAGAATGTTATTAAGGGGATTATTGTAATATTTTGAAATGCAGTAGAACTATGAGATGATTAGGATTCCCTCTGACCTCGAAGCATGGGAAGCCAGCTAAAAAATAATAATAATTTATAATTAGGCATAACATTGGGATTTGTTTGATTATTGGATAATTTGTATAATTTGGAATATATAATTTGGTTTGATTGGAAATTTTTAATAACTATTAATATTATTTTTAAAAAGAATGTATTACTACTGTGATGCACCGCATGTGGGATTGCTGTTCAAGATGGCTAGAAAACATCCAGACTGACCGCTGAGGCCACCTTTGCAGGATCCGACCATCAGACTGGCAGGCACGGGAACAGGGGCTTTTCAGTAGCTGCTACATTTCCTTGGAACTCTCTCTCCAGAATTGGGACATAATTGCTCTTCTTCATTACTTAAAATGCATTTGTTTCAAAGCGGACAACTGTAGTGATTTAGTTATTATAACTGGATTAAAAAAATCGTTTTGCAGGTTTCATGTAAGCCCCCACGAGAGGGCTTAACTCCCAAAGGCAATGTGTAAATATTTAAATAAAACTCCCCCTTTTGTGACAATTAAAATGATAGGAATCTTGTCTTCTTTTGCATTTATTCTCCCTAGAAAGTATCTAGGCTTTGCCACCCATTTGATCCCCACTAACTCAAAATTTACGATACAGTGTCTCTGCTGGATTCAAGCATTAAGCCCTTTTTGAAACTTAGCAGGAAGCATATTCAATTCTTCACATCTTTTCACTTACTAATTATAGCCTGAATAGGAGCAGCAAACCTTCTTTTTCACCCCCACAGTAATTCTCACTGGGTCCTTTTAACCCCCCCCCCAATTTTTTACAGACAGCAAACATAATTACACTACACATAAGAACAGCTTACATTATCCCCCCCCCTTTAATTTTTTTTTTTTTTAAGCTTGCCATTACCTTAGAGGCATATTAGCATTTCTTATGGGTTTAAGGGGTGAGGGACTAATTAGAGATTCTAAAAATGTGCCTAATTACATATTTACAGGAGAAATAAATAATTCACATTTCGTAAGTTTCCATGAAAAGATGGTATTCTTTTGAAGATGCAGAAATCCAGACTAGAAGAATGTTAAAGTTCAAATAATAAAAAGGCCCCTAATCCTTTATTGATCATCATTTTGCTCAGCTCAGAAATACAGGAGAACTTGCTCTTTTGCCCTAATGACTGGGAGGCCCAGTGGAATTTCACAGCCTGGCAATTTATCAAACAAAATGAGCAAACATTAAAAAGGTACTTTGTTAATTTATTTTGACATTTGAGGGAGATATTCAAAGGCGTCGGACACCTACGTTTTAATAAAAGTCCCTTGGTGTTAGGCAATCCACTTTTATTCCTGTCTTTGAAATCATATCCCCTTGATAATAATTACTCTGAAGGGTGCTGTAAAAATATGGAAATTTGATGTGAGGCTCCATTTCAGCAAGTATTTGTTCAAAATCCTATAGGCAGATTACATTTTGGTGTAGAGGAGTAAAATGCTTATGGAGAAAGCTACAAGGACAGTTCATACATGTTGGACTCACAGCTGTCCATGGAGGCACAGGTCAAATCTGTATCCAGGGCAGCTGTTTACCAGCTCCATCTGGTACATAGGCTGAGACCCTATCTGCCTGCGGACTGTCTCGCCAGAGTGGTGCATGCTCTGGTTATCTCCCGCTTGGACTACTGCAATGCACTCTACGTGGGGCTACCTTTGAAGGTGACTCGGAAACTACAACTAATCCAGAATGCGGCAGCTAGACTGGTGACTGGGAGCAGCCGCCGAGACCATATAACACCGGTCTTGAAAGACCTACATTGGCTCCCAGTAAGTTTCCGAGCACAATTCAAAGTGTTGGTGCTGACCTTTAAAGCCCTAAACGGCCTCAGTCCAGTATATCTGAAGGAGCGTCTCCACCCCCATCGTTCTACCCGGACACTGAGGTCCAGCGCCGAGGGCCTTCTGGCGGTTCCCTCATTGCAAGAAGCCAAGTTACAGGGAACCATGCAGAGGGCCTTCTTGGTAGTGGCGCCTTCCCTGTGGAACACCCTCCCACCAGATGTCAAAGAGAACAACAACTACCAGGCTTTTAGAAGACATCTGTTTAGGGAAGCTTTTAATGTTTGATGTATTTTAATATTCTTTTGGAAGCCGCCCAGAGTGGCTGGGGAAGCCCAGCCAGATGGGCGGGGTATAAATAAATTTTTTATTTTTATTTTTATTTTTATTTTATTAATTATTATTATTATTATTATTATTATTATTATTATACACCAGGTCATGGAACCACATGAGAGGAAGTCCTGGGCTCACACGCTCCTTCCTGTCATCTGTCATCTGTTTAAAGGCAAGTATTTGAATACATTTCTCCATGTCTATGCTTCACTCTAGAACTCTATCTCCTCATGAAAGGGACAAAAGTTTTCTATATGCGCAGATGCATGCCAAGGACTGAAGTGAAGCTGAGATGGGTTTCCATGCTCTACACGTGATAACCAACATTGGCCATGCTCACCACAGAAATGCACAAGCAACATACAGATCCAAAATATGAAAATATACTATAGGGTACTCAAGAAATTGATACAAAAAATGGAACAACCCAAACAATGGTGCACCGAGAGCAATGGAATGCCAGTTATTTGTCCATTTTGACAATTTGAGTCTTTTCCAAACAAGATCCAGTAATTTCGAATCCTTGGGAAGAAATATTTTCAACAAACGTCTTAGGGGAATGTACTCAATTTTTTATATGCACCAAAGGCCGATAAGAGATCCTTTGTTTATGCAGCTTGCCTCCTTCTTAGTAGGTTGTTTAAAGGTAAAGGTAAAGGTACGCCTGACCGTTAGGTCCAGTTGCGGACGACTCTGGGGTTGCGGCGTGCATCTCGCTCTATAGGCCGAGGGAGCCGACATTTGTCCTCTGACAGATTCCAGGTCATGTGGCCAGCATGACTAAACCACTTCTGGCAAACCAGAGCAGCGCACGGAAACGCCACCTGCTTCCCAGTAGGTTGTTTACTATGATTCAGATAGGATTTCTTTTACCCAAATTACACTATCCAACTTTTCCCAGAGTAGATCAGTATGCAAGTATGACTTATTTGGATTTCACCTTTGTTAACCCAGAAGAAGGAAATAAAGGAGGCTGAATCTTACTGACATACCCCAAAGGTGAAAAACATCTGCGAAGACCACTAATATATATAATTAAAGGTAAAGGTAAAGGTACCCCTGCCCGTACGGGCCAGTCTTGACAGACTCTAGGGTTGTGCGCTCATCTCACTCTATAGGCCGGGAGCCAGCGCTGTCGGCAGACACTTCCGGGTCACGTGGCCAGTGTGACAAGCTGCATCTGGCGAGCCAGCGCAGCACACGGAACGCCGTTTACCTTCCCGCTAGTAAGCGGTCCCTATTTATCTACTTGCACCCGGGGGTGCTTTCAAACTGCTAGGTTGGCAGGCGCTGGGACCGAGCGACGGGAGTGCACCCCGCCGCGGGGGTTCGAACCACCGACCTTTCGATCGGCAAGTCCTAGGCGCTGAGGCTTTAACCCACAGCGCCACCCGCGTCCCCCTAATATATATAATTATTTCAGTATAAAACTGGAACAATCAGTTTTTGATAATGTACAAGGAACTGATACACCTGGGTATTAATTAAAAAAAAGGGGGGGTTAGAAACCTTGGTTAATTTGACAATAAATAGGGAAGACTACAAAATACAAAAGGGACGCAGGTGGCGCTGTAGTCTAAACCACTGAGCCTCTTGGGCTTGCTGATCAGAAGGCCAGTGGTTCGAATCCATGTGATGGGGAGAGCTCCTGTTGCTCTGACCCAGCTCCTGCCAACCTAGCAGTTCGAAAGCACACCGGTGCAAGTAGATAAAGAGGTAGCGCGCCGGTGGCAAGGTAAACGGCGTTTCCGTGCGCTGCTCTGGTCTTGCCAGAAGCGGCTTAGTCATGCTGGCCACATGACCCGGAAAAACTGTCTGAGGACAAACGCCGGCTCCCTCGGCCAGTAAAGTGAGATTAGCGCCACAACCCCAGAGTCGTCTGTGACTGGACTTAACTGTGAGGGGTCATTTACCTTTTTGACCTTTTTTTTACAAAATACAATGAATGCTATACTCAGTGAATGACTGATCACTGGACCTCTTTCCACAAAATCTTCATCAGTAAATAAATTAATGTGAATTTCAGCAGTTTATTTGTTATTAGAGTTACAGAATCTATATAAGTGCGAGCCAACCCTTAGGGCAATCTCTTTTAAACAATGAAGCACACCGACTGAGCAATTCACACTTCCCAAGCAATGGAACCTTCTCTTTATTCCGATTTTTTCTGGGATCCTACCCTGAGTCAGTTCTCCAGGTTGGAGTACGATGAGTAATCTTATGTGTGGCATTAGAGAAAAGTGAGATGGCTGGATGTACATATGCTGTACATATGCATCTAGGTCTACCCACCCAGATGACTAGGCATGTTGCCATGCACTCATGTCTGGCCAAGGACTGGCAGGGAAGAGGGAGTGAAATGAAAGGGCTCCATTGAGATCTGTTAGGATCCACTCCCACAAATGTGGCTGAGCTCCAGAGAGCATAGATCCAGGCTGTCAACATCAAATCTGGAAACTTTATAATGTGAGATTCATCATTATGGCAGAAAATCAGGGTGACACTCTGGGTGGGAATAAGGCCACCTTTACCACAACAGCAAGCACTAAACATTAAGCAGGAGTAGCAGAAATGGAAATAAGACTACTGTAGTTTGGATGTGCAAATGTCTTTCTTTACTTGATAGGCAGCTGGCTTGTATTACTGTACTTTAAAGACAAATACAGTGGTGCCCCGCAAGACGAATGCCTCGCAAGACGAAAAACTCGCTAGACGAAAGGGTTTTCCGTTTTTTGAGTCGTTCCGCAAGACGAATTTCCCTATGGGCTTGCTTCGCAAGACGAAACGTCTTGAGAGTTCTTGCGAGTTTGTTTCCTTTTTCTTAAAGCCGCTAAGCCGTTAATAGCCGCTAAGCCGCTAAGCCGTTAATAGCCGCTAAGCTGCTAAGCCGCTAATAGCCGTGCTTCGCAAGACGAAAAAACCGCAAGACGAAGAGACTCGCGGAACGGATTAATTTCGTCTTGCGAGGCACCACTGTACTCATTTTGAGCTGAGAAAGGGCTGGAGCTTCAGTGTAGCCAGCTTGTGAGTTGTCTCAATGACTTCTGCAGATCCCACAAAGCCAGCTCAGGTATGCAAGCTTCCATGTTTTGCTTGACTCAAAGTTTCTGAAACTATATGGAAATTCCAGCCTTAGTCTACCTTTTAAACACACACACACACACACACACACACACACACACACACACACACACTATTAAGCTCAGCTTTAGAACAGTGAATCAAATATTCAATGGTGTTAAAAGACTACATTTGCCATTAATCTTAGCCAATTTGCTTGTAAAGGTAAAGGGACCCCTGGCTGTTAGGTCCAGTCACCAGGTGCAGTAGACGTTCCCCATAACTTGCATGGCATAGTCGCCCTATATCACGGTAGAAGGCAAGCACTCCAGCAGAAGGTATTATGGGATGCCATCTATAGGAAAAGGTACTGCTAAAGTCTGGTCCACACATGTGTGCTTCTCACCTGATTTAGGGATGGGTTGCATGCATAGTGGACCATCAACACAGACAAAGCTTCAATTATCAACCAATATCCCAGTGCTTGCCAGTGGAATCGGTTCACATGTTCAGCAGTTACACATAAAGGGAACCGTAATCAAATACAGAGGAAACCTGAGGTGTGAGCCAAATATGCTTGCATTCTCAAGTTAGGGTCCATATTCCTGATCTTAAGTGCTTCCAGGCAGCAACTTACAGTGGTGCCCCGCAAGACGAATGCCTTGCAAGACGAAAAACCCGCTAGACGAAAGGGTTTTCCGTTTTTGAGTTGCTTCACAAGACAATTTTCCCTATGGGCTTGCTTCGCAAGACGAAAACGTCTTGCGAGTCTTGCGATTTTTTTCGCTCCCCCCCCTTTTCTAAGCCGCTAAGCCGCTAATAGCGCTAATCCGCTAAGCCGCTAATAGGGTTGCTTCGCAAGACGAAAAAACCGCTAGACGAAGAGACTTGCGGAACGGATTATTTTCGTCTTGCGAGGCACCACTGTATAGGATTGGCCCATAGGACCCAGATATAATGGTTGGCAATTGTAGGGCAGATTTATAAATGAGCTGAAAGCCATTAATAATACTCTTCCCTCCCTCCCTCCCTCACCCACACAATATTAATTACATACACAGGACTGTTCCCATTCATTTTCCATCTATCTCATTAAGAGATGGGAGAGTTCTAGGCAAATGGGCTGATACAATGTAAAGAGGCAGGAGATACTTGGAATTGTGGTTTAAAAACATTTCTAAGTTATGCTCCTGACAGATTCATTCACCGAGTCATATAAATAAATTTCAGACTGGTGAGTCTCCATCCCACAGCTCCCATGCAGTGACTCTAATCATTCATCTATAATACAGACAAGCAATCATTTAAAATGTGGAACTGTGCCTTACGGGCACACAGTTTGCATTATGTACAGATAAATATTAAGACGAACATTCTTTATTACCAGTTCAGTGCTTTGAGGTCTAACTGAAAATGCCACAGCCGTATTGAGGAAAACCTAGAGTAATGCTCAGCACCAGCCAGGCTGTCCAGGTCGACTCAGCGGCAGAGAAAGACGATTACATGGGAAAGAGGATCTGTCCACAAGCAATAAGCAAAAGAACAACGGTAAGCTGCCTTGATCCTATAGAGCAGAGGTGGGGAACCCTGTGGCTCTCCAGATGTTGCTGGACTCCAACTCCCATAATCCCCAGCCATCATGGCCAGTGGTCACGGATGGTTGAAGTTGTAGTCCGCCAACATCTGGAGGTCCTGTGGGAGCAAAAAGGAAGAGATAGATAGGACTACAGAAGGAGCAGGCAGTATGGCCAATGAAGTGGAGGCAGGGGCAGGGCTAGGAAAGCAAGGTAGCCAATGTGGTACTCTCCTGATGTTGCAGGATTCCAATTCCCACCACCCCTTTCCACTGACTGTGCTGCCTGGGGCTGGTGGCTATTGTAGTCCAACTTCTTGAGGGCACCCCTAGAAAACGAGGAGGAGTCCAGCGACAGAAGGCCTAGAGGGGAAAGCAAACCTGAGAGAGGGAATGGGCAGAGTGGACAGATGAGCTAGGAGTTGCAGAGGGGAGGAAGTCATTGCTTTGCAATAACTTGCTAACTCTCTGGAAAACCAAAAGAGGAGCACCAAAAGGAGACTGAGAGATGAGAGCCATCTCCAAATATCTAAAGGGCTGTTGTGGCGATCACACACAGGGCCCCCGGACGTTTGATGGTCTATTGACCCTGTGCCGCCACTGCGATTGCTTTTTCCGCTGCCACCGCCCCGTATCTCACGGGGACACACGGAGTCTAGTCAGTTGTTAACATAAACAAATAATCAAGTTTATTTTTAAATGCAGGAACAAGCTTATGGTTTCAGTTAGTTTTTCTTGACAGTTTCTTAATCTTAGTTCCTAACAACTTCAAACTGATTATTCCCAACTATCTATCTGACTCCACCTCACAATTCCTCTCACTCTCTCACAACACAACTCGACCAACCCACTGCCTATTCCTCCCTCTTCCTTCTTCAACTCCCAAACCTCAACCTCAACTCCCAAACCTCAACTCTACTAACTTTCAAAACCTCCCACTCTAACTTTTATTCCCCCCTTGCATTCTCACTGGCCAATCACATCACACCCATTTTAACCCTTTCCTTATGACCCATCCGAGGAGGCAAGCGCCACAGCTGTCACATGGAAGATGGGGCAAGCTCATTTCCCCCTGCTCTGAAGAGTAAGACCCTAACCAATGGCTTCAAGATGCAAGGAAGGAGATTCCAGATAGACCTCAGGAAGAACTTTCTGATGGTAAGAGCTGTTCAACAGTGGAACAGCCTCCCTGAGAAAGTGATGCCCTCTCCTTCATTGGAGACTTGTTAAGTAGAGGATGGATGGCCATCTGTCATGATTCCTGCATTGGACTTGGAGGTCCCTTCCAACTCTACAGTTCTATGATTCTATGTGGGCCCCTGTTTCAGTTACGTTATGGAAGTCCCACTCCTTCCCTGAACTCCAGAGTGACCTAAGGCAAAGCTTATAAAGAGGCTTATAAGCTCAACACCTGTTCCTTATCTGCCCATTTTAAACAGTCTTGATACCTGTTCACTGTCCCTGGGGGCATAATTCATGAGCAGCAAGTCACTTAGGGGTTGAGGCAGAATATTTTGCCTGTTAACCAGACCTGTTCCCCTCCTTGCACTGCTTATCCTGGACTGCATCTGACATAATGATTAATTGTCAGTGGTAGAGGTTCTGCCTTGTATGCAGAAGGTTCCCAGTTCACTTTCTGGCATCTCCCAGTAGGGTTTGGAATGCACCTTGCCTGAAACCTTGTGGTCTTGCTGCCAGTCAGTTTAGACTGGGTTAGAGGGACAAACTCTCTGTCTCTCTATAGGGCAAGTTCTTGTGCTCCAATGACTCAGGAAGACCTCCATCAACACCTGGGACGGTGTGGTCAGAGGAGGCAGAAGCGGTCAGAGCACTGCTTCTGGACTCAGGGCATGGTCAGCAGATGGACTCCTCCAAGGCAACAGAGGAAGGACCCAAGGCAGCTCCAGCTTTATGCTAATAAAGTCGCAGCCCTAAGTAATCCTTGACCTTTAAAGCCCTTTGTGGCTTAGGGCCCTCGTATTTAGGGCCTCTCCTGGTATGCCCCGCAGAGGACCTTAAGGTCCATGAATAACCATAGTTTAGAGGTCCCGGGCCTTAAGGAAGTCAGACTATCCTCCACCAGGGCCAGGGCCTTTTCAGTGATGGCTCTGACCTGGTGGAATGCTCTGTTCCATGAGACCAGGGCCCTTCAGGATTTAACCTCCTTCTGTCGTGCCTGTAAGACAGAGCTATTCCACCTGGCCTTTAATTTGAATTCAGCCTGATCTTTTATTTTGCTTCCCTTCCCTCCCCCTCCCCTTTTATGAAGATCACCCGCTCTGAGACCCCACAGCTAATTCTTCCCTGGCCTCCTCGCTGGCCCAAATAGGACCAATACAGCCAGCTAGCCCTGGGGATTATCTAATGCTTATTTCCCCTAAATTGATTTTTGAGTTTTGAATTTTATTGTTATTCATGTTTTTATACTGTATTTTATGCTGCTTTCACAATTAAGTGTTTTAAATTTGTTGTTAGCCGCCCTGAGCCCGGTTTTTGAACCAGGAAGGGTGGCTGTATAAATAAAATTTTATTATTATTATTATTATTATTAATCCTATGACAAGTGCCTCTCCCTTCTATTCCAGGTGTGGGCACTGGGGTCAAGTCACTCATTGAAATGTTTCATTATTTCGATCCATAGCTTCATCCTTCTGGAAGACTAAGTATAATTCATAAATTCAAGGTATTTTCCTGTTTTGTTTATGACAAAGAGAGAGAGAGAGAGAGAGAGAGAGAGAGAGAGAGAGAGGCAAAACATCCATAAAGACTTAAAGGCTGCAGTCCTAGACCTACTTACCAGGAAGTAAGTCCTGTTGAACTCAGTGCAATCAGCCACTGTGTTCAACACTTGCCTTATCAAAGGTATGATCAAAGTCTAAAAGCGAGTCAACATTCAACATGAAGGAGCGTCTCCACCCCCATCGTTCTGCCCGGACGCTGAGGTCCAGCGCCGAGGGCCTTCTGGCGGTTCCCTCATTGTGAGAAGCAAAGCTACAGGGAACCAAGCAGAGGGCCTTCTCGGTAGTGGCACCCGCCCTGTGGAACGCCCTCCCATCAGATGTCAAAGTGATAAACACCTACCTGACATTCAGAAGACATCCTAAGGCAGCCCTGTTCAGGGAAGTTTTTAATGTGTGACATTTTAGTGTATTTTTGGTCTCTGTGGAAGCCGCCCAGAGTGGCTGGGGAAACCCAGCCAGATGGGCGGGGTACAAATAATAAATGTATTATTATTATTATTATTATTATTATTATTATTATTATTATTATTATTATTATTTATTTTGCACCTAATTATCAGTGCATAGCTATTCAAAAACTGCGCAGTGCTCATAGATTGGAACCTAACGAACCAGCCAAACACACATGCGCACCATTATTATTTTTTAAAAAAACTTCTAACTTTGGAACCTATAAGTTTCTGAACCGTTGGAACCTTTCCCACATAAAATGTCAGCTTGTTCCTTGTTCATTAACCTTTAAGGCTTATTGTACAGGCAATTTCATTGCTGACTGGGGAACCTGGAGAATCAAATCATAGATATTCATTTTACTTAAGATTCTTGCTAGAACTTCAACTTCAGCCAATGAAAAAAGTAGAGGTGGTGGGGGAGGAAAAGCTATTAGATCAATCTTGCCTCTTCAGCGGTTTATATGTTTAATTTAGAGAGAGTGAAAACCCAACTTAGGAGTAATTCCCTCCTATAATTAAAAAAACGGAGTCAAGGTCATGATGACTGCTGTTGAAAATAAAAGACAGACCTTTAATTATAGCAAGGCCATCTTAAACCATGGGTTAAGGGTCTCTTAATTCTCTGTCAGCATTCCCACTATAACCCCTCAGTTTCAGGGGTTTATAGCTCAAACATAAATATTTGCTGCAGGACAAAACTGGCCCTTCAAGGGGTCAGGCAAGGGAAGTAAATTTTGTTTACATTTTTCAAAAATCGCCTTTGATATTGAAAGACCGCACTTCCCTTTCCAAATTCAACAGGAGGGAAATACTTGACTTTGGGGAGAGAAGGTACAGCAGGGGCCCCCAAGAAGCTCTGGGAGAACTGTGTGAGTAGGATACAGAGAGCATGAAGCTGTGATATTCATTGACAAAATGCATATGGGAGAATGCCATGTCTACAGTAAGCTTGGGTATGCCATCTGTGACTCCATCTTCTGGATTCCTCACAAAGGCCCGGTCCTTGCTGTAGGTTGGGATCATATACTGCAGGTGAAAGCTCACATGATTGAATGTGTCTCTTCTTCCATACAAAATAAAACTAGACATCAGGGAGAAGGGCTCTGGCCTAGCTCTCCCAGCAGCTTAATTTCTATGTAGAGGTTCTCCTTGCATGCAGAGAACCATTTACGTGCAGTCCAAAGGGAGAAACCAAGGCCTGGGTCGTATTACCTGAAGTATGCTACACTAATGTGCAAATTTGGAATGGCAAAGGTCTTCAGCAGTCCCAGTCCGGAAGCTGCATTCGCTCAGGTGCCTTAAGCTGTTTAGCTGTTGAGGGCAATGCAACTTCACAGTGGAACCACCTAGCTTTTGCAAGGGCATAAAGAGCCTTATTATTTGCTTGCTTGTTAAAATTTAATCCTGACACTTCACCAGGTAGTGCTCAAGGCAGCTGACAAGAATGAAAATAGAGAGACTGAAATACATGCCTAACACGCTCATTGAAACCAATGAGGTTTAAAAACTGCTTAACTTGGGTTGCAACATTTGTGTAGTGATGCTCCCAAATTCAGCTTTGTTCTGATCTCCCACCTTCTGAGTGTCCCTTCTGTTCCCAGATGTCATCACAAAACATTTTTGACAATGAGAGCATGGATACAATCCTTTGACCATCCTTTCTACCACCTTATTCTGGGGCAGTATTTGTTCGTTTACTAGATTTTTTAGCCTTTTCACTCTATCAGAGTATGACGGACAAAAAACCCTGCGCATACTGGATACGTTGTCAGAATAATGCAATAAAAACTAAACCACGGAGGAGCAAACCAATAAAACCAGGTGACTAAAAAACCAGCAGACAGAAGGCAAGCTGAAAGAAGCCAGTGAAAGCTGTAAGAGAAGGTGCAAGTGAATCTCCTGTGACAGGGAGTTCCACAGGATAGATGCTGGCACAGGAAAGGCTCATCCCCTTGTTCCCAACTGGACCTCAGCTAGTGCTTGGACATATATGCAGAAAGTTCTCTCCACCTGACTGCAGAGGATGGGCAAGACGAGGCATAGGCAAATTCTGGTCCTCCAGATGTTTTGGGACTACAATTCCCATCATCCCTGACCACTGGTCCTGTTAGCTAGGGATGATGGGAATTGTAGTTCCCAGAGTTTGCCTACTCCTGGGCAAGACACTACAGAGATAAACGGTCCTGAAGACAAGCTTGTTTAACCTGGAGCATTCCAGATGTTTTGGGCATCAATTTCCATTAACTCCATCCAGCATGGGGCTGAAGTCCAAAACATCTGGAGGGTGCCAGGTTGGGGGAGACTGCCGTAAGGTATTATCTCATGCTCTAGTTACATATGCATGAATATATTCTGAATTGTACTTCCTCTCTGTGTGATCCTAGTAGATCTTGCACTTTTTTAGGTCATGAAGATGAATGCTACCTGGTGAGAGGAGCTGGCCGGCCCCTGAGCGACTTTTGCCCCCCTGTGACTGTAAAACTCATCACCATCACACTGTCTTGAAACATCCTGTCCTGGTATACAGAAATATATTTTAAGATTCCTAGGAAATATTTGCATGCAAGTCCTCAAGGATGAAAAGCACGAAACTGATGTCCTGGGTTTTGTTTTGAGGGTTATTTACATAGGACTAAGCATCTCATTTTTCTTGTGTACAAAAAGTAATTATGCAGTCAAAAGAATTATAGCCCCCATACTTCAAAAACATATGAAAAATGTAAAACTTTATTGCACACATTAATTTCTAACAAAGGACGGCCACAGCATCAGCTTAACTGGTGCAAGCCAGATAACTGATGTATGGTAGATAAACTGGTGTTCCTCCCAAATGGGCTTTATAAAGGCAAACAAACAAATAAACAATTTCTCCCGTTATGTCTTCCCCCTTATAAATTTCCTCTGCCTGTAGTTGGAGGCTGTGGGATGAGAGGGTTCCCCCCGCCCCTCTTTATTCTTTGTTAGCACTGAAATATTTTGTATCGGTGGTCCAGAGAAGGCACATTGGATCTGAGCTTATATTTTTTGCTGGGGAAGTTGCTGGTACCTGGCCTCAGTTTGCTACCCAGAAAATGCAGATATTAATAACCTGCCTTGCAACATTGTTGTGAATATAAATTAGAGTCGTTAAAATACTTGCTCATGCTGAATATTTCTATAAATCCATGAAAAATGTTGCTTGCAGGTTTTTATTTCTAACTTATTTCAACATGATTTGAGTAACTGCTCCCCTTGTACACCATCCCTGCGACAATTGCAGAACCAAAAGGTAAGCTCATAAATGCATCTTGCTCATGGATCCTTTTTTGCCTCTTCACCATAAAGGTAGGAATGTGATGTGAGGGGTTTCTTCATGAATTTTAGCCTCCATGTTTTTAGCCACACGTGCAAAGCTTCTGGAACTCAGATTTCTTTCTGTATGTGATATCTGCTTCACCACACAATGGTGATTAACAGCCCAGTTAAGTATAGCTTCACTACTGAACTACTGCAATGGGCTACAGTGGTACCTTGGATTAAGTACTTAATTCGTCCCGGAGGTCCGTACTTAACCTGAAACTGTTCTTAACCTGAAGCACCACTTTAGCTAATGGGGCCTCCCGCTGTTGCTGCGCCGCCAGAGCACGATTTCTGTTCTCATCCTGAAGCAAAATTCTTAACCAGAAGCACTATTTCTGGGTTAGCGGAGTCTGTAACCTGAAGCGTATGTAATCTGAAGTGTATGTAACCTGAGGTACCACTGTATATGTGGGGCTTCCCTTGAGACTAGTCCGGAAGCTGCAGGTGGAGAGGGTGCAGTGGGCAGGTTGCAGAGTGGAGAACCTGGACATTCACACCTGAGGGATTTGTAGTAGCTGATGATTGGCTCCTGGGACAGGTCCAAGTGAACTAGAGAGCTCTGAATGCATCAGCGCCAAGTTACCTGAAGGGCTGCCTGATGCTGTATACACACCTGTCAGATCACTTAGGTCAGGGGTGGCCAACTTCCAAGAGACTGCGATCTACTCAAAGAATTGAAAAAATGGCAGTGATCTACCCCCATTTTATTGGGATTCAGGTTGAAGTTGTTGAGTTTTTTTGGGGGAGGGGAAAAGTCCTGTTTTTAGGCTTAGCTTTTTGAGGGGAGGGAGCGCAACGTTTTTGCATTATTTGGGGGTCAAAGAGAAACAGCAACTCACTGATGGATCGCTGGGGGGAAAACACCCTTGGTTTGTAAACTCCGCCTTCCATTCTCCAACAATGGAGAGAGGGGCGGGGCAAGGTGGCAGGGCCAGAAGGGGACCAGTGATAAACCAAAACCTTGCAGGGATCGACCAGTAGATCGCAATCGACCTGTTAAGTCCAGTTGCGAATGACTCTGGGGTTACAGCGCTCAGCTTGCTTTACTGGCCAAGGGAGCCGACGTTTGTCCGCAGACAGTTTTTCCGGGTCATGTGGCCAGCATGACTAAGCCGCTTTTGGTGAAACCAGAGCACCATATAGAAAAGCTGTTTACCTTCCTGCTGGAGTGGTACCTATTTATCTACTTGCACTTTGACGTGCTTTCGAATTGCTAGGTTGGCAGGAGCTGGCACCGAGAAACCGGGAGCTCACCCCGTCGCGGGGATTCAAACCGCTGACCTTCCGATCGGCAAGGCCTAGGCTCTGTGGTTTAGTCCAGAGCGCCACCCGCATCCCCTAGTTTATGTTGTTGTTTAGTCGTTTAGTCGTGTCCGACTCTTCGTGACTCCATGGACCAGAGCACGCCAGGCACTTCTGTCTTCCACTGCCTCCCGCAGTTTGGTCAGACTCATGTTTGTAGCTTCGAAGACACTATCCAACCATCTCGTCCTCTGTCGTCCTCTTCTCCTTGTGCCCTCCATCTTTCCCAACATCAGGGTCTTTTCCAAGGAGTCTTCTCTTCTCATGAGTTGGCCAAAGTATTGGAGCCTCAGCTTCACGATCTGTCCTTCCAGTGAGCACTCAGGGCTGATTTCCTTAAGAATGGATACGTTTGATCTTCTTGCAGTCCATGGGACTCTCAAGAGTCTCCTCCAGCACCATAATTCAAAAGCATCAATTCTTCGGCGATCAGCCTTCTTTATGGTCCAGCTCTCACTTCCATACATCACTACCCCTAGTTTATAGCTGATATTAATTAAAAGAATTCTGGCATGAGGGGGCAAGGTAAGCAAAAGCCACAAGATAGCATTGTTGATCTGGGTAGTCTGAAAAACAGTCAAAAGAGGTAGAATAATGAGAAACCTGTCTTAAAGGTAGTGTTATTTATATGGAGTTGTGGAGAGAATCCAATTTACTGGACAGCTCTACCATAGCAGCTGCTTTAGAAAGAACTGCAAAAGGAAGAGAGCAGCACTTTCAGCAAAAGGAAGAGAACAGCAGAGAATTCAGCACTTTCTTTGGGTAGCTTATTCCAATGGTTAATCACACTTGCTGTTCAAAGTGATATGCTTTATTTCTAACCCTCAGCTTCAGCCTCACAATGATGCTGTGTGGAAGCCTTTTAGCCCATTATATAGTTTCCTCCCCTGTAGGTAGTTACATCCCACAATCAAGTTGCCTATTAACTTTTTAATAAGCTAAACGGATTTGAATTGCCCTGAGGGGAAGTTTTCCCATTTTACTGGTTGCCACCAAAAGCACACAGCAATGTGTCAATCTGCTACTTATATAGGTATTCAACATTAGGGCTAATGAAGATAAATGCTCACTGCATGTCAGTCTGTATATCGATTCACCAGGAAACATCCAGATTTGATCTCCTTTTCCCAATGCATACACATTCCTGGCTTGGAAGAAAGACAGCATGCAGCACAAATATTCTCATTTTCGCAAAGAAGTATAAAAAGTATCTGTAAAAAATATAGGGGCATATGAACTTATCTCAATGTTTACCTGCTTTGTGGTTGTTTGGGAGGGTCCCCAGGTTTTGTGAGTGGCTATTCAGGGGCAGGGGGCAAGCCACAAACTAGATAATTTGGTTTCTTTTGCTTTTCTACCTGTAATATTAAGCACATTTTCAGCTGTGAGTTGTCTATCATAAAGGTAAAGGTACCCCTGCCCGAACGGGCCAGTCTTGACAGATTCTAGGGTTGTGCGCCCATCTCACTCTATAGGCCGGGGGCCAGCGCTGTCCGCAGACACTTCCGGGTCACGTGGCCAGCGTGACAAGCTGCATCTGGCAAGCCAGTGCAGCACACGGAAACGCCGTTTACCTTCCCGCCAGTAAGCGGTCCCTATTTATCTACTTGCACCCGGGGGTGCTTTCGAACTGCTAGGTTGGCAGGCGCTGGGACCGAGCAGCGGGAGCGCACCCCGCCGCGGGGATTCGAACCGCCGACCTTTCGATCGGCAAGCCCTAGGCGCTGAGGCTTTTACCCACAGCGCCACCCGCGTCCCCAGTCTATCATAAGGAACTATAATTATCAATTTAACAATGCTACCTTGTTATGGAATTAAAATGGCACCTCCTCCTTGCTCTGAAAGTTGCATTGCACCTGCGTGTCACTGCCACCCAGGGTTACTTTGGTGAGACTCCCTCGAACCTGGACCCAGCCCTGTCTCTGCCCATTTCCCCACACATTCCTTTTCCTCGTTGATTTTCAGAAATAAATGGACCTGACCCACCCCATATTCCAGTGTACAAGTTGTCAAACCAAGATGGGGCCTGAAGACTCCCCCCCCCCATCTGCAAGTAGGGATAAATAATTTTAACAGGTCTGATTCTTGAAAACAGACCCTTAAAAATAAATAACAGACCATTGTATTGCTTTTGCATTAAATTCACTTCTCTCATGTAACGTTCTAAGCGAAAGGTTCGTACCTTCCCCCTCATGATTACACAATTATGATCGCACAATTAGCTCTACCTTTAGGGAGAAAGGAAGTTATTGGGGACAGTTAAAAATTCTTGTTTCCTTTAGCAATTAGAAGCAGCAGTTTAAGTTTTTTATCTCCTTTGTAGCCCATGGCTAGAGAGCTTTCCTCTGAAACTGAGGTATGCTGCTGCTGTTCTGAGCATCAATAAAGGGCTGTATTTCATGTGGTAAAGAGAGATGTTTCTAGATAAGAAGCTCAGTCCTCAAGCAACGCTGGAGCGTTTGAAGCCGCTGTGAAACTGGAGCTCACAAAATGGCTGCCAGCTGACATAACCTGCTAACTAGCGAAATAATTCTGCTAGAGATTTTAACATGGCTGTGGCTGCGTACAGATTATCAGCTTAAAACATAGCTAGGTCATTCTTTTTCTTAATTTGGGTTGAAGCTGGTTTGGGGGGGCGGAAACACATCAAAATGGAATTTGCGTGTCGAGGTCCCCAAGCCACCCCCCAAATAACTCACAATGCACACTTAATTTTTGTTTAAGGTTTTTGGCATAATTTTGGCCACAACTTTATTTAAATACAAAACCATGAGTGGTTGTTTAGGCATTGGTTAAGAATGTCTGTCCCCCCGCCTGGGGACAGAACTGACTTCCGGGCACCACCGAAAGACAGTGCGGGGGAAAGCAAGTCGGGGAGAAATGGAGCTGAGTCACAGACCCTCAATTCTCACCCGCCTGCTCCCCGAAGGCTTGCCAGTCCTAGTCCCATTCCAGGGATTGGACGAAAAGATGGCAAGCCCAGGATTCCTTTAACGGAATTCCCTTTCCGCAGCAACCATGGAGGGGCAGGCCCAGCCTATCCTAACCCCTCCTCCACCAATTTATAACCAATGCCTAACCGCAACCTTACAAGTTGTGACGATTTGCTACGCAGTAGGCAAAAACCAAATGGCCAGCCAATCTGCCAGATGGACAAAATTCCTACCAGGCCCCTGCCCCAACGGCAGACGACCCCATGACAGGCATAGCAAGGTCAATGCAACAACCCCTTACTCAAGGGCGGGTGGGCGGGTGATCCGTTGCACGCAGCAAAGAGAAAGCTCCAGGCTGCGTGCAGAGTATTTAAACATTTTACCCCTCCCACCAAAATTGCAACATAACTTTTACCCCAGCAACCCACTGAACCAATCACTGCCCCAGGCCATCTTTAGAGACCCTGCCTGGTAACAGAGGGGTGGCTCAGCAGACCCCACCGCAACACGTGCTCTCCATGAAGGAGAACACGCTATTTAAAAACAGCAAAAGATAGACACGGATTGCAGCTACGCTGTTTCCCAAACCAGTGGTGGGAGCAAACCGAAGTGTGGATGCAGCCCATATTACCATTGAAGGAAGAGAAAATACTAATGTTAAAGCACCTTTACTTGGCAGTAAGTCCCGCTGAACTCAATGAGACTTAATTCTAAGTAAACATGCTTAAGACTGTGCTGTTAGCTTTACATTAGAAGCATTAGCTGAGCTTTGCAATGGATGCTCAACTGCCGACAGGAAGTTGCTTTCATTTCCAGAAGTTTTATAACACAGAACACCTTGTATATGTATTTAGATGAAAGATCTTCTTCTTCAGTTGTCTATGTTTAAGCCTCAAGTTGCATGTATGTCCTTTCTGATAAGCTTTGCTGGCCTGACAGGTTTCCTGAGAAAACAAGAGGGGCAGGGGAGAAAAACGTTTCTTCTTCCTAAGCTTTAACCTGTTGCCGGCCATAAACCCCCAATCATGTGGCAGTATGAACACACTGAAAGGCAATGCAAGCACAGCCATAAAAAAAGACAGTGAGCCCATATGAACCTAGCACTCCCTTCTTCAGGTGTTTACAGTGACTTACAGCCATAACAAAGGGTCAGCAAAACTCCTACTGCTTATATTTTGCTTTCTAGGGTGCAAAGTGCTTTTATATTTTTCTTCACACAATATTGTGAGGTAGATTAGGCTGAAAAGAAGTCAGCAAACCAAGGAAGCTGTGTCTGGGATAATTATTCCACATACCCAAACCCAACACTTCTACCCACTGTTCCACACTACCTTCACATCTGATAAGCATTCGGACTGATCTCCCTTTGCTTCTTCTATCTCAGGTAGGGATCTTAGAGTCCACAATGGGATGGTCTGTGGTTGTTGTTTTTAATGCAAATGACAACTGTGGAAGGATGGTAACCTTGCTCAGAACGATAGTGCTGAAGAAGGGTTTAGTTATATAATAATAATTGTATAATTATTTTCCGTGCCATTTTCCCAGTGACAACGCCCCCTGCCCCAGCCTGCTATGGCTTGCGTGTCAAGCCCCCGAAACCCGCCCCCAAGGAAATAAAGACACGATGGAGACGGAATTGAGTTTAAATGTTAATGGGCAAATTTAGGCCACAACTTTATTGAATACACAAGTGTGACTGGTATTGGCTTAGGCATTGGTATCAATGACTAAAACTGGCTCCTGCCCCACCCTGCAGGGGGGAGCTCCATCAATGGCTATTGACTGGTGCTCACCCCTGGGGTTCCCAGAGGTCCTGGCATGGCCCTAGCCCATCCCCATGCTTCAGACAAGATCCAGACCCCCAGATTCCTTTAACGGAATACCCTATCAATTGGAGGGACAGGTGATGGCCGCACCTCCCCTCCCCACTTTCCCCTAAACCAATGACTAACCGCCAAACCTTACAAAGTTGTGACGATTGATAAGAGGTAGGTGAAAACCAAGCGGCCTCTGCCAATTTGCCAGATTGGAAAAATTCCTAGCCGGCCCCCGTTCCAAAACAGGTGACCAACCGAAGTCCAAAGCAAGGCCAGGCACTGACCTAAAAAACGGGAGGGTGGGTGGGTGTTCGGCAGTGCGAAGCAAGAGGAAGTCCCCATGTCGCACTGCCGCTTTAATATGCTAGCCCCAATCATGCCATGACACTAATTGGCTAAAGCAAGCAGCATGATTATGGCTCCACCAGCTGGGGGCGGGGGGGGGGGGGAGTCCCAGGGACTATGCACAACATGGACCCTCTGTAGAGGAGGATCCAACTTTTCATTTCCAAATGGTAAAGAGATAGAAGATCCAGTTATGGATTTCCATTGCCAGTGGCTGACTTGGGGCTTTCAAATTTCAGCGGTGCCCTGTGCAACGCTAGAATTCAGTGTCCCTCGCCTTTCATGCTTCGTTCTACGGCATTGTTGTGGCACCCCTAGCAGCACAGCGTCCAGTGAAGCTGCAACGGTCATGCTACCCTAAAATCACCACTGCCACTGCCTTCTGTAGTTTAGCTCTTAGAGCTTCAAGGCTGGGAATAGTACACATAGACAATCTCTCAGCAGAGCATTTGACCTACCAGAATAGCCCCTGCATAATTTCTCCCTTTCACACAGCTGTTAAAGACCCAAAGCTACGTCTAGGATAGAATATGAAAACTTTGGTTTGGGTATGAGTTGGTACAATACAATTACTTTCATTTTTGGAACAACAAAGTCTATTGTGGCCCAAGGCACATGATTGCACCTTTTTAAGTGGAGGATAGACCTTTTCATGCGGAATTAATATTGTTATAATGTACCACCACCAAAGGAAAGGTATCAATTCATTAGCACTGGGGTTTCAAAGCTCAAAAGAGTAGAAAATGAGTTTGTGATGTTGTAAGGACTTTGGAAATGTGTTATTGTACACATAGAAGGGGGCCCACTTGCCTGAATGAATTACTGGAGCTAATGCATCTTCAGACACATAATTTGACTAATTATGTAACACATTAGGGTGTTACACCCTACACGAACAAGAATAGTGGATTCTAATAGCACTACTAAAGTTCTGCCGGCATTCTAGATGGTTGCTGGAGCTTGTTAAATTTAACTTGCACAGAAGAAAACTAAACTGGTAGTCCCTATGAGCTGGATAAAATGCCAGATTAAAGTCTGACATATGATCTTGATGGGACACGGGTGGCGCTGTGGGTTAAACCACTGAGCCTAGGACTTGCCGATCAGAAGGTCAGCGGTTCGAATCCCCATGACGGGGTGAGCTCCTGTTGCTCGGTCCCTGCTCCTGCCAACCTAGCAGTTCGAAAGCACGTCAAAGTGCAAGTAGATAAATAGGTACCGCTCTGGCGGGAAGGTAAACGGCGTTTCTGTGCGCTGCTCTGGTTCGCCAGAAGCAGCTTAGTCATGCTGGCCACATGACCCGGAAGCTGTACGCCGGCTCCCTTGGCCAATAAAGCGAGAGATGAGCGTCGCAACCCCAGAGTCGTCCGCGACTGGACCTAACAGTCAGGGGTCCCTTTACCTTTATGATCTTGATGACATCCTGACATCCTACCAAACTCCCTTTCAGTAGTTAGCAGGGTTAGCCAACCTGGTGCCCTTCAGATTACAACTCCCACCACCTTGGTTTGGCACAAAGGGAAGCCAAAGTATAACAATATCAGGAGGGCACCAAGTTGGTTATCCCTGAGGTATGGCAAATGAATTGCTTTTAGAGGGGAAGAGAAGATTCTCATTAAGATTTGGAGGCTTACTCTTGAGTATGTTCAAGATTAAATGGTTCCCTTAGCTGATGCCTCATAATTAACATTGTCACTCACCATTTAGAGAGGATTTATGGCTTGGACTTTATAGGTAGTACATAGGTCGGCTTGATTTTTTTATTATTATTATTAAAAAAAATAGCCACCAAAGTGTAGAGGTAGCAAACTGGCCAAATATTGAGGTGCTCAGTGTCCCAAGGAATATATCCATGCGATCAGAAAGTTTGAAGGGTTGCTTATGTGCTCTCTAACTGTGCTCCCGACAGCATCCTGCACGTTTGCAAAACGAGCCTTGCAGCCCAATTCTATGCCTGCATACTTGGAACAGAAGTCTGGAGTTCGATGGGATGTACTTTCTTGTAAGAAGACCTAGGACTGCAGCTCCAAAGAAAGAGAAGACCATTTTTGTTTTTGTTTTTTGCTAAGAAGCTCAATCCTTCCTCTAAACCTCAGTGAAAGGTGAAGACAAAGGCACTCCCTATCTCTAGCATCTCTATATATGATGGCATGATGCAAACATAAAATAATTGTACACAGAGAGGCTTATGCAAAGAGGGCTTTGTTTGCAAGGGCTGGAAAGCAACTCACCCTGAAACAATGGGGGCAAATTAGCATGCATCCAGCCCAAGGGTGTATGTGGCAGACACACAAACTCCTAGTGACGGATGCGGAGCTCTTGCTGGGAGGTCGCCACGAAGCATCTTTCTTGAGGAGGCAGCATGTCAGATTTCAGACACTTTCTCTACAAATGGGCTCCTGCCGCTCAAAGGAAAGCCTTCCTCCCCTTATCCACACAATAAAGGCCATTTACATGAAAAGATGCCGCCTTCAATGACATGATTAATTTCGGAAATACCTGGCATCTGAATGAAGCGAAGCCTCCAAGAGATGACAGATGACGAGGAAAGATAATTAGGCAAATGTCAGGAGTCAGTGTTGTGATTGGTGACTGAGGGGCTGGCCTGACTCGGTTATCATATCCTCACCTCAGATGGAAATAAATGGTCTTTGCAGGGTTTAGGACGATCAGCTTATGCTTACATGTAAACTCCACCTGTACTTTCAGTTCCCCATTTTCTCTTACGCAGCGATGGGATGCGAGAACATCACAAAACACCAGCTTTTCTCCTTCTACCTTTGCTTTGCCATGTTTTAAGCATGGTAATCTAGCTTCACTTTTCAAAATGTGGAGTCACAGCTCTGCTGAACTCAGTGGACTATTATGGCCAAACCCTAAACACTTTCAGAACTTTCATCGGTGACTCCTACTCTATGTAATAAAACTGTATTTTAAACACAGGCATTTATTTCTCCCCACCCAATTTTAGATGATGGATGCACTCTGAAATGGCTGTTATGTTCGATGAGTAACTGAATTCCTAAGGATTTCAGTCTCTCCCCCAGAACTTGCTTTGGACCACTGTATAACAATTTTAAAAATAAACTTTTAAAAAGCCTTGAAAAATCTTGACTAGTCCTTTCCTTTCGCTATAGTTCAGGGATCAGCAAACTTTTTCAGCAGGGGGCCGGTCCACTGTCTCTCAGAGCTTCTGGGGGGCCGGACTATATTTTTTTGGGGGGAAAGGAATGAATTCTTAGGCCCCACAAATAACCCAGTGATGCATTTTAAATAAAAGCACACATTCTACTCATGTAAAAACATGCTGATTCCCAGACCATCCGCAGGCTGGATTTAGAAGGCGGTTGGGGCGAATCTGGCCCCCGGGCCTTAGTTTGCCTACCCATGCTACAATTGAACAAAAGTCATGATTGCTCCTTCTTTAAAGGAAAACCCCTCTTCTTTCCTTCAGGATCCACAGCATGTCCTTTGGTGAAGAGACAGGGCTGAATCCTGGTGCCCTCCTCAGGATGCCTCTGAAATTAGGAGGGTGCCGAAGACGCCTAAGGAAACATGTTCTGACAGAACCCCTCCTTCTGTGTTGATGGATAGCCTGCTCTTGGTGAAAGAAGAATGAACCATTGGGTGTTCTTAATTCATCATGACCTTTTGGGCCAGGGCTGACATTGTATTCACGTCATTATGCTCACTGGGGTTTTTTTTTTTAGTTGGGGAAGGGGCTGCTGCTGCTGCTGCTGTGGTGACGCCTAGATTTTTAAAGTCTATGGGCATTTCTAAGTCTTTAATGGTAGATTTCATGAGCCCATCCCCCAGCCAATCCATGGTGAAGATGGAAATCCAGCCTGCTTTTTTCGTCCTGGTGTACCGACTGCTGGCAAAGGACCCTTTCCAAGAACTGACAGACCATCAGGCAGACACGTCATGCCTAATTTGACTAACTATCCAACGGCTGCAGCTGCCATTAGTTAATCTTCATATAATTTGTTAGAGTGAGGCTTTGTGAAGAACTGGAAATAATTGTCTCTCTCACCCCCCCCATCCTGCTGAATTCTGTAGCTGTGGGCAGTTATTGGTATAATAACATTCTGCATCTTGCAGCCAGGAATGGTGATGGTTTTATGGCTCTGCAGTAGCCAGAGGTGTATAATGTATCTCTGAAGGGCTTGATTGACTGGAAACATATTTTCAGCCTGCTTAAAACTGCTTAGAGTGTGTCACAGAGGTCCTCAAAAATAAAGCATTCAGTGTATTTAGTGAAACTCTACACTCTAAGTACATGCAAGGGCGCTGTAAGAGACTAATTAGGTTGTAACATAAAACACCGTAAAAACCAATGGCAAGACTCCTAAGGCCTCACCAGCTTTTTAATGTTATGTTATGCGAGTGCTTATAAACAATACATGAAGGCTTTGAGCTGATCTAATTCTAATTGTGCCTAAAAGCTGGGAGGAACTGAAAGCAAAGTGAGGTATTACCCAACCTACAAGTAACTTCGGATTCATTTCACAATGTAAAGGGAAACAGAAACGCTGTCATAAAACTTTCTTTCCCTCTTAGCAGCTGTAGTGCGGGGAGAACTGTCCTACAAAGAGGGAGGAAAAATATTCAGGCTTTAAAAAAGGCTATTCAGTTTCATATGCCTGATTTAAAGAAAGTAAACCATGCACTAATGGACATGAGTTATTCCAATTCGAGCTGTTTTAAAGTGCATTCCTAGTCATGTCTACTCAGGTGTAAGTCCGGTTTAATTTTATGGGGCTTACACCTGGGAAAGTGTGATTAAGATTCAACCTTAAAGTACCATTGATTACACTGGGAAATAACTGCACAGTTTAAAGCTATCAGATTCATTCTGCAACAAAACAGACAGATTTAACTAGGATATTGCCCCACTTAATATGAGCTTAATATTATACCCAGCTATTCAGAACTTCCAACTCATACCCTTCAACTTTTCTCCGATGAAAATAAGGATGTCCCATTCCATAATGATAATTTTACTATTTATACCACACACATCTTACTGGGTTGCCCCAGCCACTCTGGGCAGCTTCCAACATATATAAAAACATAATATCTCTTATTTTTTAATTTATAATTTTAGATTATAACACAAATGAAAACATTTCGCAAGTCATTCAACAAAAATTCTAACTTCAACTTCCCTTCCACTCTTTCTGCATTTCCTTGAAGTTATTTTCATCTTTCCCTCTATATCCAAAATTATGTTGTCTCATTCTTTTTATTCCTCTGTTATTTTATATATACTTCAATTTTTTACAGTAGTCATGCTAATGTCTTGATTTGTTTGCAATTTGTAAATATTCAACAAACCATTTCCATTCCTTGATAAAGAGTTTGTTGTCTTGATTTCTAATTCTACCAGTAAGTTTTGCCATTTTTGCATATTCCATTAATTTCTGTCACCATTCTTTCATTGGAACATCATCTTCTTTCCATTTTGGGGCAAAGAACAAAGCTGTAGTTGTATACATAAATGAATTCCTACATTGCTTAGGTATCTCTAATCCCATTATCCTCAAAAGAAAAGCTTCTGGCTGTTGCTGTTGGTTTTTTTTACAAATGTTACCTTAAACATCTTTTTCAATTCATTATATATCATTTCTCAGTAAGCTTTAACCTTATTGCAAGACCACCACATATGGAAAATGGTACCTTCTTTCTCTTTACATTTCCAGCACTTATTCGATTTTAATTTGCACATTTTTGCCAGTCTACTAGGTGTTAAATACCATCTATATAACATGTTCATATAATTTTGTCTTATAGCATAGCATGCTGTAATTTTTATATCCATATTCCACAATTGTTCCCAAGCCTCCATATCTATATTATGACTAATATCTATTGCCCAATGTATCACGATTTTACTTGTTTGTCTTTTGTCTCCCATAATAAAACAGTAAACATTAAAAAAAAAAATCCCTATACAGGTTTGCCTTCATCCAGCACGGGAGTCAGATAATTCCACGCCCTCCAACATTTCTTCAATGAAAATACGGATATCCTAAGGAAAGGTGGTCTAAACCACAAAGCCTAGGGCTTGGCGAAGGTCAGCGGTTTGAATCAGAAGGTCAGCGGTTCGAATCCCCGCGACGGGGTGAGCTCCCATTGCTAGGTCCCTGCTCCTGCCAACTTAGCAGTTCAAAGGCACGTCAAAGTGCAAGTAGATAAATAGGGACCGCTCCGGCAGGAAGGTAAACGGTGTTTCCATGAGCTGCTCTGGTTCGCCAGAAGTAGCATAGTCATGCTGGCCACATGACCCGGAAGCTGTACGCTGGCTCCCTCGGCCAATAAAGCGAGATGAGAGTCATGTCCGACTCTTCGTGACCCCATGGACCAGAGCACGCCAGGCACTCCTGTCTTCCACTGCCTCCCGCAGTTTGGTCAAACTCATGTTTGTAGCTTTGAGAACACTATCCAACCATCTCATCCTCTGTCGTCCCCTTCTCCTTGTGCCCTCCATCTTTCCCAACATCAGGGTCTTTTCCAGGGAGTCTTCTCTTCTCATGAGGTGACCAAAGTATTGGAGCCTTAGCTTCAGGATCTGTCCTTCCAGGGAGCACTCAGGGCTGATTTCCTTCAGAATGGAGAGGTTTGATCTTCTTGCAGTCCATGGGACTCTCCAGAGTCTCCTCCAGCACCATAATTCAAAAGCATCAATTCTTTGGCAATCAGCCAAAGTGAAAAGTGCTAGCCAACTGCAAAATCACTGCCACAAATAAAATTAGTTTAATAAAGTTAGATGAAAATGATGGCCCTGCCGTTTTTAATGTTAAAAACACCCAGGTTGTTTTTTAAAGAACAACAAAAACAAAAACAACAACAAACATTTCTAGAGTTTTGTAAACTAAATGCATTTGGAGCATTAATGACTGAGGAAGAAAGTATAGAGGCATTTCTTTTTATTTACCATAATCTTTTCTAAGGATATTTTGAAGGCCTTGACATTGTTAAGACATGATTGAAAGGAATAAAGTGTTAATTTAATAAATGTGTTGCTGGTCCTGGTGAAGCTAAACACAATTAACATGTGTCCATTGGTGTATGCATATAATGTTGCAGAACCCTTAAACCTTGAGTATAAAAAAGAGCCTGCATTGAGAAATGAGTTTACACTTCGTGGGGATTTTATTGTTTACCTTTCATGTGGACTGTCGCTTTCCTTCCTTTGTTTTGAAAAGTATAGTTTATAGTTCTTTCCAGATTGATTATTTTCCTGGAGGGTTTTGTGATTAACAATATAATATTTTTATTGAGTTACTTCACAGGCACACACCGACTAAGCCCATAGGGTATTCTTGGTTTACAAGATTTTACTAATAAATGTGCTCCCCTTTGTATTCAGGCTGCTAATTAGTGCTTTTAAACAACTCAACATTTAATTCTTGGAAGGCACCCTATCAAGGGCTAATATAAAAACTGTTTATGTAGGAGGATATATAAAATAAGGTGTTAAACCCAGAATAAATTGAGTGACTAGGGGTTCCCTACAGTGCTAATTTTATGTTTGTTTTCATCTCATTTAAAGTTAAGATGTCTGCATTATAACGTGAGATGTGTTCCATGCACTCTATACAGAATATGTGAAAGGCGCCTGTTTATGAGCTTCAGTTTTCAGGAGACACATTCAACTAGTAGTTTCACCACACACACACACACACACACACACCTGTCTGGGAATGTAATCTCCAGAAGCTCTAAATATATTTATTTAAATTATCATTTTAATAAGGAAAAATATCTATGGATAATTATGGGACTATAGATTTGTACAGCGATTGCTATGGATAAAATCATCTATGTAGAAAGTTTGTTCCACTGAATGTGATGCCTACAAGATATATTTAACAGAGGATACAGTGCTGTTGCTGCTTCTGCAAGGGCTACGACTACTTTTTATTGCCTCTTTTAACTGCCATCACCATCAATATCCACAGCGAAGCTGGAAATACAACTTGCTTGGACCAGTGTGATGCAACTCTGAATGTTGCATCTTGCATGGAATTTGCACAGATATAAGATGCACACTTACCAGAACTGTATGTCATGCAAGGGCACATAACGTTTTGTTCAGCCTTTCCCTGAACCATAAGATTTGCCCGTTATAAATTTCTGTTTTTACCTTTGTTTATTTTTTAAACGATGCTATCCCACAGTTTTTGTCTGTATTTTTGTAGACTGCTTAGAGATTTTAAATATTAAGTGGTGTAGAAATGTTTTGGAATAAATAAAGTCATTCCGAAGTAGCTCGTAGAACAGAATAAGAGGTTTCTTCTCTCTCTCTCTCTCTCTCTCTCTCTCTCTCTCTCTCTCTCTCTCTCTCACCACAACTTATAGGGCACAGCCAGTTTACAGAATCCATGATGCAATAGGCTTAGATTTAGGACTGTAGGTTTTCTTAATTTCATATCTAACTGTATTATCATAGCAGCAAAATTGGATGTGGGTGGGTTTTATTAGGTTAGCGCTCATCTAGTTCTTTTAGCTTTTTGGTTAATTCAATGAGCTGCTCCTGGTTTTGTATACGTCAGTTATGGGAAGAAGTAAATAATCCTATATGATGCATCCAAGCATGGAATATTAGAGCTGATCTTTTGAAATTTGCTTTGCAATTTATACAAAGACTCAACCAATACAGCAGCTTTGCTATTATATACCTTGCAGCTGAATTATCAGACATTTTAATGGGATGAAGGCTACTATATATTAAAGCTTCAGGTCTGACCAGTCTACCAGATGACCCCTTCCAGAATTGTTTGTCTCCCTCACTCTTTTACTCTCGGCTGAGGCTGTTCGACATTTTGAACTGGGCAGCATAGAAATATGTGGCCTAGGGCTTGAATCAGGTGTCATTTTAATAGAGATGTACAGGGGGAATAAACTGAGCCGCACTCAGATAGCAAAGGGACTAAAAGACTGTGTCACCAAATTAGAAAATCCCTTATCTTTGAAATCTATGAAATGCAGAATGGGACAATTAGGCCAGACCTGGGAACAGTTCATTTACATAAAGGGATATTGGTGATTATGGAACTGTCAACTTTAGGTAATCTCCGTATACCCCAGAAACCAACTTCGTACATCAGCCTAGCCCATGTCCTCCCATTATAGCTACACACACATATAGTTGCCCAGTGCTTTTTTCTGGGGGGATACGCAGGGGTACACATACCCCTAAACATTTTGTGAATCTAAGTTTGGCCTCATTGAGGGGCAGTATGAGTAGGAAAATGACAGTAACCCTAAACAATTTTTTTAAACAAAAAACAAAAAAACAGCAACACTCTACTTGCCTAATGTGGAAGGGAATCACAGCTCAGTCCAATAACAAGTAAATTAACAATTTGGCCACAAATTCTGTGGTTTAACCTGTTGCAGTTTAGCTTGCTGGGTAGATATTTTTTTTATGATGATGATGCAAGAAGATATATTAAAATGGATTTTAAAAACATTTAATTTGATGTTTTTAAAATGTAAATACCGAATGTCTCCTAAATAATGGATAGGTTAATGTTAAATAATTTGTATATAAGCATGTTAGCTTTGCAGTTCACCTCTAAGAGGACTCTATGAAATGCACTGCTTTCCTGCAGCACCAAATTGATCCTTTCTCAAATATGAAGTTTTACAGTGTACTTACCAAACGCAGGCTTTTTGTTTTCACCCGATAAAAATAAACTGCTCTAGTTTTCCCAGAAACAACTGAACCTTAATGTTTACCTGCAAGTCACAGGCATTTCATTTGTTGTTTGCTCCTTTGTTTTTGTGAGAGTCTCGCTCGATCAAGACAAAGTGAAGCAGAAAGGAAGAAAGCACTGGAAGAAAGAAGAGAAGAACAACAACATAAAGCCCAGTGTCCAGGTTCCTAAATTCTGAACAGCTTCATAAACTGTCATAGCAGTTGGTGATTAAAAGGACTATATGGCAAAGCCTGTGGTTCTTCAGATGTTGTTGAACTACAGCTCTCACCATTCCTGTCCATTGCCCATCCTGGCTGGGCTGATGGGATTTGGAGATGAATTTGAAATGCTGCAAGTACATCTATGTGGAAATTTTTCAAACTGGGGTTCCCAAACTCGCCTGCAGAAAACTTGAAAATGACTGAAGGTTTTTGCAGGCGCCTTAAATATTTTTCTGCCTGTTGCTTTGAAGTTGTGTTGCGTGTCAAGGTCCCCAAGCCACCCCTCGAATAACTCACAACACACACATAATTTTTGTTTAAGGTTTTTGGCATAATTTTGGCCACAACTTTATTGAAATACATAAATGTCAGTGGTTGCTTAGACATTGGTTAAGACTATCTGTCCCCCCACCTGGGGACAGAACTCACTTCTGGACACCAACAGAAGTCAGTAAGGGAAAACAATATTGGGGAGAAATGGAGCTGAGGCACAGACCCTCACCTCTCCCCACATGCTCCCTGGGGCTTGCTGGCTCTAGCCCCATTCCAGGGATTTGGACGAGAAAATGGCAAGCCCCTGGATTCCTTTAATGGAATTCCCTTTCTGCAGCAACCTTGGAGGGGCAGGCCCAGCCAATCCTGACCCCTCCTCCACCCAATTGATAACCAATGCCTAACCACAACCTTACAAGTTGTGACGATTTGCTACGCAGTAGGCAAAAACCAAATGGCCCAGCCAATCGGCCAGATGGACAAAATTCCTACTAGGCCCCTGCCCCAATGGCAGACGACCCCATGACAGGCATAGCAAGGTCAACGCAAAACCCCTAAAATTAGGGCGGGTGATCCGGTGCACGCAGCGAAAGAGAACGCTCAAGCTGCGAGCACACGATTTAAGACATCCGATCCCTCCCACCAAATTGCAACATAGAATTTACCCCAGCAACCCAGCCATCCAGTTGTTCCCACAGGCTCCCATAGGAATCCTGCCTGGCAACAGAGGGGTGGCCTGGCAAACCCCACCGCAACAGGTCCTCTCTATGAGGGAGAACACGCTTTGTGCTGGATGCGAAAGTCTATTTTAAAATTATATGGAATTCAAATCTTAATACAATAAGTGAGTAAGAAATAAAAGAATCAATAAAAAGAATTTTGAGAAATGAATGATAACCAGAAAAGAGAATTGTCGCCACTGCAGACTAGTTGAAAAAAGCTCAGAAGTTATTGGTGGTCTGTAGACCACACTTTGGGAGCTCCTGTTTTAAAATCTTTCCCTCTGAAAGTAAAAAAGTAAGTATGCAATGAAACTTACTTGTAAACTTGGTTAAAATCCGTGATTGAAATTGGTTCCACCCCTGCTGATTTAAATAATAGATTTAGATCAATCTACCCTTTTGAGAAGGGGAAGGGTACGACAGAGGATGAGATGGTTGGATAGTGTTCTCGAAGCTACAAACATGAGCCTGACCAAACTGCGGGAGGCGGTGGAAGACAGGAGTGCCTGGCGTGCTCTGGTCCATGGGGTCACGAAGAGTCAGACACGACTAAACGACTAAACAACAACACCCTTTTGGTATAGGGACGCGGGTGGCGCTGTGGGTTAAACCACAGAGCCTAGGACTTGCCGATCAGAAGGCCGGCGGTTCGAATCCCTGTGACGGGGTGAGCTCCCGTTGCTCGGTCCCTGCTCCTGCCAACCTAGCAGTTCGAAAGCACATCAAAGTGCAAGTAGATAAATAGGTACCGCTCTGGCGGGAAGGTAAACGGCGTTTCCGTCCGCTGCTCTGGTTCGCCAGAAGCGGCTTAGTCATGCTGGCCACATGACCCGGAAGCTGTACGCCAGCTCCCTCGGCCTATAGAGCGAGATGAGCGCCGCAACCCCAGAGTCAGCCACGACTGGACCTAATGGTCAGGGGTCCCTTTATCTTTACCTTACCCTTTTGGTGGTAGTCCTGTACGCAGCAAGTCGCTCAAGTGGCAAAGCAAATGTTAAAAATACTGAAATCAAATTTTTAAAAAGTGGAGAGAAGAAAGAGAGAGACAATATTTACTAGCTCGCTTTGGGGGCTATGAATTAATCAGAGCTCTTTAAGAATATTCCCATAGAGTGTCAGACTAGATCTGAGCTTGCATTAGTTGTATTTCTTTTACGATACTTCAACGGGGACAACAGTCTGCTGAGCAAAATGCTGTAACACCATTAGTCCCATAGTCATTCCTTAGCCATGTGGAATAACAATGTGCATCAATGCCCTGGAGCATGAGAAGGGTGTGCATGAAGTCTGATGAACAAATGCGTCTGCTTCCCAAATTGTTCCCCATGCAAACATGCCTGAAACTAAAGTTTGAATCTCACTCCCCCCTGCACCCCACTGATTCAGCTTTCATCTGCGAGAGGCCTTTGCAGTTTGTGACAGTGACCTGATGATCTCCAGTGGCTTTTGGGGTCCCAGGAAGCAGCAAGAAGCGAGTTTTCTAAAGTCCTGGTCAACACCAAACATGGCTGCTGTGCTGTGTTGCTTGGTGGGTCAGAGTTTGGGCAAGTCTGTTCTATGAAAATGTTGGAACTCAGAAAGGCTTAAGACCCACGTGGGCACAGTGCTCTTTATCTAACTAATATTTCATTGACCATGTCAGTTACAAAGTAACGTTTACCTTTTTACAAAGTATCACGTGAAAATCTGTGTTTTAGTATTTTCTATCAGCTGAAGCTGAGGCTCCAATACTTTGGCCACCTCATGAGAAGAGAAGACTCCCTGGAAAAGACCCTGATGTTGGGAAAGATGGAGGGCACAAGGAGAAGGAGACGACGGAGGACGAGATGGTTGGACAGTGTTCGCGAAGCTACAAACATGAGCCTGACCAAACTGCGGGAGGCAGTGGAAGACAGAAGTGCCTGGCGTGCTCTGGTCCATGGGGTCACGAAGAGTCGGACACGACTAAACGACTAAACAACAACATCAGAGAGGAAGTAAATTTGGGCTCTCTGATTAAAAGAAAAGGCTGTGTCTCTTGTTTCCCATTCACAGTGGTACTTCGGGTTAAGTACTTAATTCGTTCCGGAGGTCCGTTCTTAACCTGAAACTGTTCTTAACCTGAAGCACCACTTTAGCTAATGGGGCCTCCCGCTGCCGCCGGAGCACGATTTCTGTTCTCATCCTGAAGCAAATTTCTTAACCCGAGGTAATATTTCTGGGTTAGCGGAGTCTGTAACCTGAAGCGTATGTAACCTGAGGTACCACTTCAGCTAATGGGGCCTCCCGCTACCGCGCCACCGGAGCATGATTTCCGTTCTCATCCTGAAGCAAAGTTCTTTACCTGAGGTAATATTTCTGGGTTAGCGGAGAAGCGTCTGTAACCTGAAGAGTCTGTAACTCGAGGTACCACTGTATTTCAGTTGTACATGTTATTTAAGGATGGCATTTCAGAAGATGTAATCATTTTCAAAGTATTCTTTCTTTTAGGAAAAGAAAACAAGCAACTCCCCCCCCCCCCAAACTGGCCACCTTCTATGCAACCTTTTCACTTGCACTTCCACCAAGGAGTTAAAACACCCAAGGACTTTTAAGCATCTCGTTTTACTTACACACACAGCCCATTATAACCTGCATAAACAAGGATGACAAGTTGAGATTAATGAGAGTCCCAAAGTGACAGAACAATTTAATTGTCAAAAATCATAGGAGGTGAACTTTGCCAGGGTATTTATGTAAAAACTGCCAAGGTCTTAGAAACTTCCCTAATTGATTATGACCAATAAGTAATAACGCTGAACACAGTTTTCTGGTAAACCAATAGTAAGTGACCCATAATAGTTAACTGAGGAATTAAGATGCAAAAGGGAAGAATCTTAGTATGAGAAGATAAATGACCCATAATGTTGTGCAAATCACTGTGCCGCTGACACTTTACTGCTAGTTAATATTTATTAGGATCCAACCGTGTGCAAAGTTCAAATCTGAACACAGAAGTGACCTGGTGGTCTCTACTTAGATGATTCATAGTCACATCATACTTAAAAGGCACATTCTTTTGCTTTATTTAAGTGAATGGAACTTGATTCTGTATAAATATGTTTAGGATCAAGGTGTGAGTAATAGTCAGTACACACCAACACATTTGTTTAGAACATTTCTACATTCATCTTCATAATATCAGATTTCAGGGCAGTCATAAAGTGTTCATCACTTGGATGACGTCAACTTCAAACTTCAAATTTTCATGTGTGAATAAGACAACACAGATATTGACTGAATGATTTAGAAAGTGAAAAAATTGCTAGATGGTGTAGTAAGATGTTGCTTATGATAACTTTAGGTTTGCATCTCTGTCGCCCTAGCACAACCAATCTACTAAAAAAAGAGAGAATTTTTGGAATTGGGAAAGTGAAGGGGAAAATGCCCTGAAAAGTGTGGGATTAATGAGTGATTATGAGGAAGAGGTGTAAACAAGCAAATCAGAACGAATGCTCAATAAAGACTAGACCTATCATGTAAGCTTTGTTTAAGCAAATCACCATGAATGCTGAATAGCAGACCATCTGGAGGAGTCCTCAGGCTGTATCCTTCGCAACAGGTTAGAATACAAGAGTCCTAGAACTGTAGACATGGAAGGGACCTCAAGGTACACCCTGTAATCCAGGAATATCAATTTAGAAATCATAGAATAATTTGCAAATGCAGTTTAGAGTAGGAATGGAAGTGCATATATAATGGAAAACTACCACTTATAGTCAACATAATTGACTGTATAAAACAATTACTTTCATGTTTAGCAGATACTAGCATTTTGAATTATGGTGCTGGAGGAGACTCTTGAGAGTCCCATGACTGCAAGAAGATCCAACCTTTCCATTCTTAAGGAAATCAGCCCTGAGTGCTCACTGGAAGGACAGATTGTGAAGCTGAGGCTCCAATACTTTGGCCACCTCATGAGAAGAGAAGACTCCCTGGAAAAGACCCTGGTGTTGGGAAAGATGGAGGGCACAAGGAGAAGGGGACGACAGAGGACGAGACGGTTGGATAGTGTTCTCGAAGCTACCAGCATGAGTTTGACCAAACTGCGGGAGGCAGTGGAAGACAGGAGTGCCTGGCATGCTCTGGTCTATGGGGTCACGAAGAGTCGGACACGACTAAACGACTAAACAACAACAACAAGCATTTTAATACACCCTACTTCCCTCAAAAATAGGGCAATTCAATGATTTAAAAACCTGCCAGTTTAAGATCACAGCTAAGGCTACCTCAGGTTACCTCAGGTTCTGCAAAGCTGGTAGATTAGGCTAACGCCTTAACAGATGTGCCTACAGTGATCAGCATTCAGCAACAATGTTGTGCCATGTCACAAATTGTGTTTGCTCACAACTTACTCTTCATGCAGCCACACTTTTCCTAGGTCTTTTGGACCTAAATTGAGATAGAGACTGACAAAGGTCTGGGACAAGCACAGGCACCCCTCATTGTCCTGATTCTCTACTGCTTTCTGAATAAATACTGGGCCCATCCATTAGAAAATAAATCACAAAATACTTTTTTCAAGTACTCCTTTCCTCCACGGAGCCCAAAGCAGAATCCCTGGTTCCTCCTCCCTATTGTATCTTTACAACAACATTGTGAGGCTAAGCTGAGAGATAGTGAGTATCTGCTAAAAGCTATATTCTGTCTTTGGATTTTCTCATTACGATTCTTGTTTATATGAGTCATTGCAAGCTATCCCCAAGTGCACTTGTGTGCACAAATGTGAGTGAGGGCTTTGCTTTCACTATTGCCATAGCAATTTTAATAATCCTTGAGAGTCAAACAGTAGCCCCCTCTCCTGGAAACTGCTGCTAGCTAATAATCACAATTAATCACAATAATCACAATGCCCTCATCTGATCAGTATGTGTAAACTTAGCAGTAGAGCTATGCAAGACACGAGCAAGAAGCATTTCTGTTTGAACTAGGCCGGATTCTTTAAAAAGGCAACCTTTTTAGATTTTTCAAATTATACGTATTTATCCAATTATTGCTTAAATATATTTAACACTGCTGAACTCTGTCACCTCAAAGAGAAGTCCCTTCCACCTGTTCCCCATCAAAAAATACCGCCAAGCATTCTTCTAACAAATGTCTTCTTTTATCTTAAACTTACATCCTTTGACCCCAAACAGCTCAAACTAATTTAGTAAATTACCCTCGGCTAGTTAAAATACATTGGACGTTCTTTAAAACATTTTATTTAAAGTTTCACAAAGACGTGTTTGAAGAGGGGTGAATAAGTGAAAGGGACCGACGTTCCAAGGAGACCTCCAAGGTTTCTGCAAGGTTGTTGCAGATGTTCGGCTTTCATTCAAACAAACTAAAGTTCCTAGGCCTCATGGCATAACAAGACCGGAGTTTCATTATGCCTTTTGAAATCAGAACTATATTCTGGAATTTAACAGACCTCAAAGACATGTTCTGAAATACCAAGGCATAGTCTCCAGTTTCCACGAAAAACCCAGGACCGTCATAAAAACTCTTAAGCCATCACGACTTCTCACTTTGTCGTGCAGAGTCCTGAATTCTCAAATTCAAGTCTTTCCTTTTTTAAAAAAATGATATTTATTAAAAGTTTAACAGTTACAGAAAAAAGAGAAAAAAAGACAACAAAAGGTTACAATACATCAAAAAATAAAAAGCAAAATTAAAAAAAAACAATACAGCAAAACAAAAAACAACAAAAAACACAAAAACATTTAAAAAGAAAAACATTTAAAAACACGTCCAGTATTTCCATATCTTTGTCTTTCATTTACTTGTTTCATCGACCTCCTCACACCTCCCTTTTTTGTATTCTTAATTCAATTAGCTATTTCAGCAAATCCTTTCCATCTTTCTCAATTTTTGTTCTATAATTTACCTTAACACAATCTGACCTTAAATTTTGCACTTTGGCCCATTAACAATCCATCTTTACTTAGTTCTTTATAACATTTCTGCTAAAACCATGTAACTTCATTCCAGCATCCTCAAATTCAAGTCTTTCCTTCCGTCTGCCTCAACCCCCCCCCTCAAATCTTTCTCCACTTTTTTATTCATTGCTCCTTCCATCTCCTGGCCAGGGAAAGACGGAAGCAGCACCCGACTTTGGGCTCTCATTTGCACGTTCCAATAATGATAATAATAATAATAATAATAATAATAATAATAATAATAATAATAATAATTTATTATTTATAGCCCGCCCATCTGGCTGAATTTCCCCAGCAACTCTGGGCGGCTACAAGAAGAGAAGAAGAAGAGTTTGGATTTGATATCCCACTTTATCACTACCCTAAGGAGTCTCAAAGCGGCTAACAATCTCCTTTCCCTTTCTTCCCCACAACAAACACTCTGTGAGGTGAGTGGGGCTGAGAGACTTCAGAGAAGTGTGATTAGCCCAAGGTCACCCAGCAGCTGCATGTGGAGGAGTGGGGAAGCGAACCCGGTTCACCAGATTACGAGTCTACCGCTCCTAACCACTACACCACACTGGCTCTCTAAGAGGGTCAGAAACATTGTGCACAAAGAGGAAGGTCTGCTTTGTGTCCAAACCTCTTAGGTCCCTGTGACGTTAACATATGAGAGTGCTGGAGGTGAAATAGTTAAACAGGTTACCCAATCAGAACCCAGGGGGGGTGGAGTCAGAGGGACTATAAAACCAGCTCTGGGAGGGGCGAAGGGGGGAGTTCGTTGGGAGTTGGGTGGTTGGTTGGAGTGGGAGTGAATTGGGATAGAGTCTGTGGGTAGGTTGAGTTAGTGTAGCGAAATAAGCTGAGTCAGGAACAGTTAGGAGCTAGGAAGACAAGTACTTATCTGAGAGGTGGTTTAGTGAGTGAGAGCAGTTATAGGTCTGGATAGGCACCCCGTGATTGTAATTGACTGAGACCGTTTATGAAACCACACGCTTGTTAAACTGCAATAAATAGAGGTTTATGTTCCAATTTAACCCTGACTGGACTCCGTATTGTCCCAGGTAGGGCCTGGGTGGTGGCAGCGAGAAATAAAGTGGTGGCACAGGGATCAATAGACGGTGAAACTTCCGGAGACCCTGTGGGATCGCCACAGAACCTGCCCAATTTCTTTGCATTGCTGCCTCACCTTTCATTGCCAGTTTCGTTTGGGAACCTGAAATGACACCGAGCCATTACCACCTGCATGCAGAGCGGGTGTTTCCTCTTTGGCACCTGCTTTGAGCAAGATGCAGAGATCTGATTCTACAACTTCTCTCTATTGCTTAAAATGAACCGGGGCTAGATTCCTAGAGAGGAAGGGGATTTGGGGAGATGGGGAAGGGTCCTCCGGAGCAAAAACACCTCCCTCCAAAGCCCTTCCTGCCTGGCTTCTCACGTGGGCAGGGAAAAGGCATTGATCTGTCCCATGAGGCGAATTGGTGGTGCCTTCTGAAATCTGATGAGTTCCCTCATTTTGTGCATTTGGGTGAAAAGGAGTCCCAGGGCAGCTGTGGGCTGTGCAGCTGATCTATCCAAGACTCACTACAGCACCAGGGTGATGAAGTTGCTTACACATTCCTAACTTGCTCAGAAGTTTGAGACACTAAAAAAAGGAGAAGTTTATGTATCCCTGAAATCAAAAGTTTATATACCCTGGACCCCAAAATAAACACTGGGATGCCCCATGCCATACTGCACAATTGTTTCCCCAAATGCAATACATAAATTCAAAGATTCCTACTGCAGTTTTGTTTGTTTCCTCTAATAACTTTTGTACTAGACCAGGAGGAAATGCTCAGGCAGTGATACTGATGTAGAATGTAATGTCCCTATTTTCCTGAGGAATGTTGAAGGGTATGCCAAGGTACAGTGGTACCTCGGGTTACAAACACCTCGGGTTACAAACACTTCGGGTTATAGACTCTGCTAACCCGGAAGTAGGGGACGCGGGTGGCGCTGTGGGTAAAAGCCTCAGCGCCTAGGGCTTGCCGATCGAAAGGTCGGCGGTTCGAATCCCCGCGGCGGGGTGAGCTCCCGTTGCTCGGTCCCAGCGCCTGCCAACCTAGCAGTTCGAAAGCACCCCCGGGTGCAAGTAGATAAATAGGGACCGCTTACTAGCGGGAAGGTAAACGGCGTTTCCGTGTGCGGCTCTGGCTTGCCAGAGCAGCGATGTCACGCTGGCCACGTGACCCGGAAGTGTCTCCGGACAGCGCTGGCCCCCGGCCTCTTGAGTGAGATGGGCGCACAACCCTAGAGTCTGACAAGACTGGCCCGTACGGGCAGGGGTACCTTTACCTTTTACCTTTAACCCGGAAGTAGTACCTCGGGTTAAGAACTTGAGAACAGAAATCGCGCACTGGTGGCAGCAGGAGGCCCCATTAGCTAAAGTGGTACCTGAGGTAAAGAACGGTTTCAGGTTAAGAACGGACCTCCGGAATGAATTACCGGTAAGTCCGTAACCAGAGTTACCACTGTATTTAACTTTCACTTGAACAAGCCAAAAAATCCAAGTTTCTGGACCTTATGGTGTTGCCCCAATGCCTTCTGTAAGGAGAAGAACATTCTAGAACCCACAGGACCCTCTCAGGATCCTTGTCTTTGTCAGTGGTTTTTATGGCCCGTGACGGGGTGAGCACCCGTTGCTCGGTCCCTGCTCCTGCCAACCTAGCAGTTCAAAAGCACGTCAAAGTGCAAGTAGATAAATAGGTACCACTCCAGCGGGAATGTAATCGGCGTTTCTGTGTGCTGCTCTGATTCGCCAGAAGCGGCTTAGTCATGCTGGCCACATGACCAGCTGTACACCGGCTCCCTCAGCCACTAAAGCTAGATGAGTGCCGCAACCCCAGAGTCGGCCACGACTGGACCTAATGGTCAGGGGTTCCTTTACCTTTTTATGTCCTTCCCCCTTTTCCTTTCCTTGCTGCTAAAGCCAAGCTCCCCTACCCACAATCCCATGGGCCAGGCACACATGACATGCTCCTTTTCCTGCGCTGTCTTTCCTCCCGGTCCCCCATTCACCACAGCTATGCAGCACAATCCTGTGCATCTATGCAGAAGTAAGTCCTGAGTAGAGGGAGTTTGCTCTCCTAGGTAAACAATCCTAAACGGAGTGACTTTAGGCTGCAGCCACTATTGCAGCAGGAAACAATACTGCTGAAAATCTTGAGGCCACACAATAACCTGTGGAAATAATGAGCCCTGTTACAATTAATAATAAAAAGAACCAGCGCAGTTATTGAAAATGTGCAAAGTGTTACATAAGCTTCACAATAACCTGGTGACGTGTAGGTCATTATAATCCAACACGCTGCCAGTTTCGGGACAGCTAGTAGTAGCTTGGGGAAGCTAATATACCGCAGTGTACCATTTTTGTTCTCACACTTTTTACTTGATAAGTCCAAAGTGGTCAAGTTTGACAGGTCCTTTGTAGGCAAGCTTGAAAAATAACCTATTTAAAATTCCCTAAGCCTGTTACATGACCTCACTGGGAAACTATGCAAAAGATACTTTGGAGGCAAATATGCACTAGAAATTACGGCTCTGTCCGAATGACCCTCTCTCTACCTTGGAATGTCTAGAACTGTGAGAATTATAAGGTCAGGCAAAATGTACAGGCCCACGGCTTGGAAAAGCTACTATGCCTTATTTGGAGTCCATACGGACGTGGAAACTGAAGTTGTATAAACTAAAAGGAAGATTTTTTTCCCTGTCGCTTACATGCCTAGTCCCTGACCTATCCCATTTATAGCTTCCTTTAAGATACTGTGCCTTGCTAGTTCATTTGTTTCCTAAAAGACTTCCAGCAAAGATTTTCAGGCCTAGACAGCACTTTATACAGAGCAAGGCTGTGATGGTGGGAGTTTTAAATTACATATCCCAGAAAAGGAAAACAGAATAAATATATTGTGGCACTGTATTTTTAGCAGACAGATGTGACCCTCACCCTCTGTCCAGGTGTGTGTATGTGTGTGTGTGTATGTATGTATGTATGTATGTATGTATGTATGTATCTGGCCTTTCCTTCCAGTTGAAATTTGTTGAAATACAGGCACACGTGAATATTCACTCTGCTTTAACAGAAGGGAAAATACATACAAATAGCTGCTTCTTAATAGATCAGCTTATCTGGCCAGAAGAATATTCTACAGATCTTTGCAGGATCAACATTGCTGCCAGATGGCCTGTTTACTGAGCATTCATCCTGGGTTATTTTCAAAAAGGTTGGGTCATACCAGCTTGTTTTTAAGCATTCATTCTCCTCTGTTTGTGGGGAGGCTAGACAACGCTGCCTCGAAGCAAGTATCACACACACACACACACACACACACACACACACACACACCACACTTCCCAGTGTGTTTCCATGTCCCTTTCCTTATTGCAAAAAGTCCAGTCTTTCGGAGAAGTGGATTTGTTGCACAAGAACAGCAAATCAGCTTCAATTGTGCAGCTTGCCACAATTGTGGAAATGTGAATTTGTTGGAATGTGTGCAAATCCCATCCAAAATTAGAAACAGTCTAGAAGTGCTGTTGTTGTTGTTAAGTCATTTAGTTGTGTCTGACTCTTCATGACCCCATGGACCAGAGCATGCCAGGCACTCCTGTCTTCCACTGCCTCCCGCAGTTTGGTGAAACTCATGCTGGTAGCTTCGCGAACACTGTCCAACCATCTCATCCTCTGTCGTCCCTTTCTCCTTGTGCCCTCCATTTTCCCCAGCATCAGGGTCTTTTTCCAGGGACTCTTCTCTTCTCATGAGGTGGCCAAAGTATTGGAGCCTCAGCTTCAGGATCTGTCCTTCCAGTGAGCACTCAGGGCTGATTTCCTTCAGAATGGATAGGTTTGATCTTCTTGCAGTCCATGGGACTCTCAAGAGTCTCCTCCAGCACTAGAAGTGCTACACATTGCTATTGACCCTGCAGGGCTGCCAGTGGCCAACTGGATGCCTATGGAAAGCAGGCAAGCAGGACCTGTGTCAATAGTACACTCCCCTCCTGCATTTTCCAGCAACTAGCATATACAGTGGTACAGTGGTACTTTGGTACCAAGAGCGTACTGTGTGCAATAGTACGATCCCCCATAGCTGTCAACTTACAGATTTGAAAATAAGGGACCAGCAGCCTTGAAAATAAGGGACCAGCAGCCAAAATAAGGGACCTGCAGCCTCACCTGTTCCAGGCACTCCAGTCTTCCTGTCCTCCTGCAGTCTGGTCAAACTCATGCTTCGAGAACACTGTCCAACCAACTTTGTAAATAGAGGTTCAACTGAATAGAATCTGAATCACATGCACCACAAGGCCTATGCAGCCTCAACTTAAGGTGGCTCCCCGGCCTGGCTTTGCACTGCAAAGTTTGCAGCAGCACGTGCAACAAAATGGCGTCCAGCATTCAAAATCCCCCTCAGCTTGCATTAACTAGCCACACACAAGGCATGCAAGCTCCACCCCCCAGTCGTTCTTAGACTTCTTATTGGGTGAGCAACACAGCCAAGCAACACAGTTGGAGCCTCCCTCCTCCCTGGCCAGCAGGGAGGGGGGGAGGGAGAGGAGCTGCTTCCTTTGAAATTTAAGGGACATCATTTAAGGGACATCTATCAATAAGGGACAGCAGTGGGACATGGCGCTAGAATAAGGGACTGTCCCTTCAAATAAGGGACACTTGACAGCTATGCGCTCCCCTCCTGCATTTTCCTGCATTTTCCAGCAACTAGCATATACAGTGGTACTTTGGTACCAAGATACCTTGGTGGGTACCTTGGTTCTCAAACACCTTGGTACTCAAACAACTTGGAACCGAAACACTGCAAACTCAGAAGGAAGTGTTCCCGTCTGCGAACTTTTTTCGGAAGCTGAATGTGCTCTGTTTTGAGTGCCACACTTCTGTTTTGAGTGTTACGCTGAGGTCTGTTTTTGCTATTTATTTTGCGTTTTAGCGGCTTTTTGTTTGTTTTTGTGACTGTGTGGAACCCTCTTCAGCTACTAATTGATTGTGTGACTGCAGTACATTGTTTATTGCTTTCATTTTATGGATCAATGGTCTCATTAGATACTAAAATTCATGTTAAATTGCTGTTTTAGAGGTTGTTTTTAAAAGTCTGGAACAGATCAATCCGTTTTGCATTACTTTCTATGGGAAAGCACGCCTTAGTTTTGGAACGCTTTGGTTTTGGAACAGACTTCCGGAACGGATTAAGTTTGAGAACCAAGGTACCACTGTAGAAGCACATTGCCTCTAAGCATGCAGGAGGAGCAGAGCCATCATTGATTAGATTTGTCTAATCCTCTTAAAGCCACCCAACTTAGCTGCTATCACCAGAGCCAGCCTGCCCACCTCAGGCAGTGGAAGCGCAAGAGGCGGTGCTCTTCTTGTCCCATGGCTTCTGCTGTGGGGAGGGAGGTGTTCTGGCAAGTGGCTTTGCAGCCTGTCTTCCCTGCTCCCAGGCGGCAGAGCTGAGCAACACTTGGAGGAGCGCCCGGTTCCCTCTGAGTTCGGCAATAGTCGGGATGCAGCAGTGATGGAGGTTGTGATGGGGGTGTGGCAGTGGTGGGGGCAGGAGGCAGTCGCTCCCTCCTTTCCTCAGCTGGTGAAACGGGATAGGCTGCCCCTGGCCACTGTCTCTTGTGGGAGTAAATTTCATGGTTGAACCATGTGCTGCATGTAAAAGATAAAGGTACCCCTGCCCGTACGGGCCAGTCTTGACAGACTCTAGGATTGTGCGCCCATCTCACTTAAGAGGCCGGGGGCCAGCACTGTCCGGAGACACTTCCGGGTCACGTGGCCAGCATGACAAAGCTGCATCTGGCGAGCCAGCGCAGCACATGGAACGCCGTTTACCTTCCCGCTAGTAAGTGGTCCCTATTTATCTACTTGCACCCGGGGGTGCTTTCGAACTGCTAGGTTGGCAGGCGCTGGGACCGAACAACGGGAGCGCACCCCGCCGCGGGGATTCGAACCGCTGACCTTTCAATCGGCAAGTCCTAGGTGCTGAGGCTTTTACCCACAGCGCCACCCGCGTCCCTTCATGTGCTGCATGAAGAACTGCCTTATTTTACCTGCCTTGAATCAGCTTCTTGGGACATCCATGACTTCTCGTGCTATGAGAGGGAGAACTTCTTCTTCTTCTCAGTCCCCCTTCTCCATGTCATGCAGAATTTTACTGCCTGTTCACTCAGTTTGGGGAGGTCCTTTTGGGGCTCTTCACCCCCCTTTTTTTTCAATGACCTTGGGCAGTTTAGTTGCATATGCAAACCTGGCCACACACAGAGACACACTGTTATGATAGCTACCCTCCTATCTAGAAAGGGAGCTGGCTGTGGCCTAACAGAAACTAGGGATAGAAGGATCCATCAGTCTCAGTTCTCTGTTTCTCAGTTTTCTAGCCTTAAATTCTGGTCTCCATATTTATGCATCAATTTATGATTTTTTGCAATAAATCATCACAAATATTATGCAGCATTTCCGTGTAAATTTCTCCCAATAAGCACATATGCAATTTTGACTATTGTATACATTTGCAGGTGATTTCTCCTAATACAATGCATTTTTGTATGTCATTTTCTCCAACATATATACCTTTTTATGCACACTTTCACCTCTTATATGCATTTCTTTGGTTGGATAACTGTTTTGCAAAATTCTAATAAGTGCGAATTCTGAAGGCTGTCTATGTTTCATTTCTCATAGTGTTCCGGAAAGTGCAAACTTGAAAGACACACCTTTAAATGAAAGCTGAATTGACTTTACCCCCATCCCTCGCCAAAACACATCTTTAGAAAGGCAAAAAAGGAAACGGATAGGAAGCCCCTTGTCAGGGAACTGAGGGAAGAGACTCAAATAAGCCTTGCCCAACAAAGGTAATTCAAGCCTCTTTGCTTGTTTTTTTTAAAAAATGTTTTTATTAACAATTTCAACATAACAAATTATCAAAACATATCATATTCATTATTTTCCCCCTTTCCCCCCACCCCCATCAAACCCTCCCTCCCTCCTCCCAGAGACTTCCCTCAGCTCCTCTTTCTGATTTCTCATCACATATTATTCTCTGCGTGTTATAAAATTATCCATATCCTTACGTTGTCTATCTACCAATAAATTTGTGCCAAGGAGTCCAATTCCTTTTGTTGTCTTTTTAGATAATTTGTAAAAAGCTCCCATTCTAAGCCTCTTTGCTTGTTGAGTGTTTTTATATGGGTGGCCTAAATTGTATTCAGGCTGCAATCCTATACCCACCTGCCTGGGAGTGAGCTCAGCTGAGCTCAAATGAGATTTACTTTTGAGAAGGAACACATAGGATTGGGCTGTAAATCTGCCTTGTGTCTGGTCATTGTTAAAAGTGGAACACAAACAGGAACAGAGGTGTTTCTATTTAAAAATTGAGTTTTCTTGCCAATATACGTTTTACAAAGTAAGTTGGGGAAAAAACTGCCTCAGAAAGGAGGGTAACACTAGGCTATACTTCAGGTTTTGGCTCACTAAATCATTCCCAGCCCTGCAGTATGAGAGCAATACAGTGAATCTAGATCGCAGGGTCATTGTAGACTTCTCTCTCTCAGCCTCACATCCAGTATTAACACTGCACTATATTTTTATTCTTGGGAGAAGGGCAATGACAGGCCTAGACAGCATCTTGAGAAGTAGAGACGTCACCTTGCTAACAAAGGTCCGTATAGTTAAAGCCATGGTCTTCCCAGTAGTGATGAATGGAAGTGAGAGCTGGACCATAAAGAAGGCTGATCGCCGAAGAATTGATGCTTTTGAATTATGGTGCTGGAGAAGACTCTGGAGAGTCCCATGGACTGCAAGAAGATCAAACGCATCCATTCTTAAGGAAATCAGCCCTGAGTACTCACTGGAAGGACAGATCGTGAAGCTGAGGCTCCAGTACTTTGGCCACCTCATGAGAAGAGAAGACTCCCTGGAGAAGACACTGATGCTGGGAAAGATGGAGGGCACAAGGAGAAGGGGGCGACAGAGGACGAGATGGTTGGATAGTGTTTTCGAGGTTACCAGCATGAGTTTGACCAAACTGCGGGAGGTGGTGGAGGACAGAGGTGCCTGGCGTGCTCTGGTCCAGGGGGTCACGAAGAGTCGGACACGACTAAATGACTAAACAACAAACAACAACAAAATATTTTTATTTTATTTTTCAGCATTATATTTATAACCTAACTTTCTTCCATTTTAGAACTCTTACATGGTATACGAGAGTTTTCCAATCTGGGCACTGACCAGACCCAGACCGCTTTCAGCAGCTGGTAGCTTCATTTTGCTTCAGATCGTAAGAAATCATAGAAATCATACATTTCCTCCACATATTACATAGCCAGTAACCGTCGCAGTTGCTGGTTGTGCAATATAATGAGTCAGCCACATCTGCCCATTGAGAAATACAAGAATAATATACTTAGATTGTTATTCATAGAGCAATTCTTAAATGTTCATTGTTTATTTTTTTACAAAAGAAATCTGCAAAATCTGCTTGAAATAAATCATGAGTTAGAAAAACATTTTGGGGTTTTTTTTGGGGGGGGGGAAGAAAAGGTGATGATGATGATGATGATGATGATATTTTTTATTTATACCCTGCCCTCCCCAGCCAAGACTGGGCTCAGGGCGGCTAACAACCAATAATAAAAACAAATTGACTGAAATACAACTTAAAAAACAAGATTAATGATACACTATTACCTAATCATAAGTGAGCTAAAAGCCTTGGGTGCCCCCCCCCAATAAACAGACTTCACTTTTGCGCTGGGGAAAATGGGGGGGGGGGGAGAGATAAGAAGAAGGAACCAGAAAGCCTGGTTCCAGAAAACTGAATTTTCAATTTAAGGGTTTTTTTTTATTATATAAATATGTGGGGTTAGCATTTAGATATAGGAAATACAGGATGTCAGGTTTTTGGGTTGCCAAAGTGACAGACAGGAACAATAAAGAAAACATTTCCTGGGAAGCCCTAGTCAGGGATAAAGGTGTGACAGACTCTGGGTTGAGTCTGACAGACGCAGAAAACTAACAAAGCATCTTAGCTTGGCTGACTTTTTACAACGGAATTTGGGGGCTTTCAAAAATGTAAGCCAGAATTTCAAGCTGTCAAAGCCATAGCTATGATTTCCAACAGAAATCTGGTTCATTAGAAGAGTGACTTACACTAATGACACAAGCCCAAATTAGTTCACTTGTGAAACACGAAAATCAGACCCTAAACTATTGTTACCAATTGTTATTTGCAGCTAAAGAACATCACACACATATAATGTATGGCCAAATATATTCAAGAGATCAAACTATTTTTTTCAGCTTTTGTTTAGAACTCTAGCAATGGGTTCAGCAGTCGTTAATTGTTTGCAGCGCAATGAAACACACAAGACATGTAACAACTGATGCAGGCAGTGGAAACTGGAGTAGATTTTGTAGGCCTGTGTGGACAAGCATATTAAAATATGCAAAAAAAATGTAGCTTTTGTGAATTTCGTTTGCTCTGAGAACACTATTAAATGTAATCTTGCATCACCCTTTATTTTCATGCTTTTACTTAAAATTTTGAGATATCAACAAGGGTGCTTAACTACATTGTTATAAACTTAAACCTGAATGTTATTTTCCATTCCTATTGATCTTCAGGCTGAGAATTTAGCGAGGCTTGACTATGATTGCAGGCTCCATCAAGGTTATGAAAGGACTGCAATTGCCTTGCATTAAACTATCTTTGTTGAAGGAACCGCACAGCTAATTGACTACTGGAAGTTTGCTTATAGCTTTTGTAATGGTCCAAGCTGTAGTTAAGATCATATCCCAGAGTAGTTTAGATAACATACTGGGGCAGTTAAGATATCATTGTTGACCATTGAAATTTTATTGCCACATCTCATCAGCTGAGAAAGCTCAGGCAGTATGCAACTGCAGGCTTGGGGTAACATGAAGGCAGCAGCCGCAAACAAACTAATGTTCTCAGCTTTGAATTACCATAAAGACAAAACTGTCCATACAATCCATTTTGAAACTATATCATTTTAAAAAGAATATATTGATGCCATTCCCAATTCTTTTGCAAAGATTGTGAGTGTGCTCTAACGTAGCAAGAGTAGATGTTAGCTTCTCTGTCCTTTCCTTCCTGAAGGTAAATGATGTTTCCGTGCGCTCTGGCACTCGTCACTGTGCGCCGGAAGCGATTTAGTCATGCTGGCCACATAACCCGGAAAGCTGTCTGTGGACAAACACTAGTACCCTAGGCCTGAAGCAAGATGAGCGCCGCATCCCATAGTTGCCTTTGAATGAACTTAACCATCTGGGGGTCCTTTACCTTTTTACCTTACCCAGGTTGTTGCCATCTTAGCATTCATTGCATTGGGTGTGGGAGTGGTCCATGTGGAGGCTACTAACGGGTTCCATTTAGCACAGCAAGGTAAAGTCCAGTCAAACTTTGACTATGGGGTGCGGCGCTCATCTTGCTTTCAGGCCGAGGGAGCTGGTATTTGTCCACAGACAGCTTTCTGGGTCATGTGGCCAGCAGGACTAAACCGCTTCTGGTGCAACAGGACACCGTGATGGAAACCAGAGCGCCGTTTATCTTCCCGCCGCAGTGGTACCTATTTATCTACTTGGACTGGCATGCTTTCGAACTGCTAGGTTGGCAGGAGCTGGGACAGAGCAACGGGAGCTCACCCTGTCGTGGGGATTCGAACCGCCGACCTTCTGATCGGCAAGCCCAAGAGGCTCAGTGGTTTAGACCACAGTGCCACCCGCCCTAGTGGGATCAGCAGAATCAGAGTGAATATTTTAAGATATCTCCACTTGTAGCTCTTCACTTAGGGGATCCTATGTGACTCCTCCCTCTTTTGCCTTCATTATGAAACATCAAGAACTGGTATTAGAACGGGGTGGAGAATCAGGTCCCTTCAGCCTCTGCCAGCATGCCTAATGGGAAGGGATGAAAGGAGTTATAGTCCAACAGCCTTTTTTTTGGGGGGGGGGTTACATGTTCCCTGGCCCTGTATTAGGGGAACTGCTGGTCCAGTCTTCCACTGACTGAGGTCCTTACTTGAGTCATGCTCTCTTCACTGGGCACTATCCGTTATCCACACTAAAAGGACAGTGCCAAGGGTTGCACGGTGACTAAGTTGGCTGTTTTCTGTTTTAATCAAAGGTGCCAAGAGAATTCAGTGAAGTACAGGCTGCAAAAGTCGCCTATGTAATGCACCAAAGATCAAAGCAAAGCATGAATCTCTGGTCGTCATGGTTTATCAAATAAAATATACATTTCAAGTCAATTTGTCAATTTTGGGCCGTTCTCTTCTTTGCTATAGTGGTGGCACACAGCAGAATGTCATATTCATTCTTTGGGACTGGGGCTTGATGTGCAAATGTGACTGAAAGGTGAACTGGTGTAGAAAGAACGCCTTAAGCTTTTCATAAGAATATAATATGCTTTTCACTTACATTTTGTACTTGTCTTACTTTAACAGCCCTTCTGGTTTGTTCCTGAACTTCGAAGTCAGCCATCCTCAGAACATCCCTAGAAGCACCAATAAAAAGCATGCTCGTTTGAGCCATGTTTTAATTTGACTCAGGGTTCTCCCACATCTTGGGCAATTTTCTCCAATGTTTCCATCATCCCACACCAAAAACTTAGCTATGCTGTAATATGAATGGGTTGTCCCCTCCTCTTTCTCAACATCCATTCTTAAGTTGAGATTTGACTCTTAAAAATTTGTGACACAATCCAATTTGTAGCAAGGCCTCCCCCCCCCCCCCTTTGCTTTTTGTGGCAGACCACTGGCATTAATAAATCAGATTGTTCAAGCCAAATGAATCTATTTAAAATACTTATAAAATATTAAAGATGCATTTGGGAAAAGCCTCTAAGGTTGCTTTGACACCTTGGCACCTCAGAGCAACTAATTTATTAAAGGGTTTGCAAACCTGAGAAGAAAGGAAAAAGAAAAATGGTTTCATAAACCAAGAGCGGGAGCCAATTTTTCAGCTCAGATGATGAAAGGAAGCATGCATTTCTAATCAAAAAGACAGATAAGCCCTTTCTCTCCCACCATTCCCTCACCAGCAAAGTGCCTTTTCATCATCAACAACACTCCATCCCTAATGTCTGCTGAGGCCTTTCTGCACCTTCTCCACACACTAGTAATGTACGCACAACATCCCTTTGAAACAAGAGCCCATTAGCTTTGACAGACTACCTTTTCACATGAAGTTCTTCTGTTGATAGTCATCAACTGAGTGTTAAATCATTCTAACTGGGCATGCTCAGAAACATGTTGGTGGGATAAACAGATATTTAGAGCCATCAAATGAAAATTGTTTTTCATCCTGTTACGAAGGACAAGCTGGTTTTTGTGTGTGGAGGGGTAAGGAAGGAAGATCATAAACTACACAGGGAACACCTTGCTTCTGTCTAGTCTACCTCCCTCCCTCCCTCTACACACACACACACACACACACACACACACACACACACACACTGCTTGCATCCAGGTCACCTGTAATTGCAGACCTTCAAACAACAGCCAGTTCCTTTTCAAGATTACCAACCAAACACTGTACCATAAATTAGTCTGACAATAAGAGGCCAGTTTGAGCATGCCCAGAAATAGGGATTTATGTGATCGCTTTCCTTTTAGTGGGTATGGTGAAGGCCTACAGAAAACGGCTGCTAGCAGGGAGGAAGTGCGTTTCTTTGTAACAGCAGCTCAGTGGGTGATACAAAAGGGATTAAACCCCAAATGAAGATTGCCATTTCTGAAGCTCATGAATTTTCTGCATGCCAGGAAAACCTGACATTTCCCAACAGGAGTTTTGATTCCTTGCAAAGTTTTAATTCATGCATTTCAAAACCTTTGAAAGTCCAGTTGAGTCAAAATCCATTTCCATTGTATTCTCTCTCATGAGCTGGAAGGTTAGCAAAAATTCTGAAATCTATTCTGTAATCAGACACTTGATTTAAAGCTAGCTATTGCTATTTCTTAGGGACGCGGGTGGCGCTGTGGGTAAAAGCCTCAGCGCCTAGGACTTGCCAATCGAAAGGTCGGCGGTTTGAATCCCCGCGGCGGGGTGCGCTCCTGTCGTGCGGTCCCAGCGCCTGCCAACCTAGCAGTTCGAAAGCACCCCCAGGTGCAAGTAGATAAATAGGGACCGCTTTCTAGCGGGAAGGTAAACGGCGTTTCCGTGTGCTGCGCTGGCTCGCCAGATGCAGCTTTGTCACGCTGGCCACGTGACCTGGAAGTGTCTCCGGACAGCGCTGGCCCCTGGCCTCTTGAGTGAGATGGGCGCACAACCCCAGAGTCTGTCAAGACTGGCCCGTACGGGCAGGGGTATCTTTACCTTTACCTTTTATTGCTATTTCTTAACCAAGCTAATTCTCATTTGGAACACCCATTTCCTCTCTCAGGACTGACTGCCGATCTGGTATGGAAATTTCATGCTGCGTTTTCCAAACTGAAGCAGCAAAGCTGAGGTTAGTGAGACAGACGGCTTGTCTAGAAGATTCAATGGTCTGAGGACCATAGGCACTGTGACATGCAAAAAACCTTGGCAATTGGAACATTCAGCGTCCAACACCACAAGCTCCCTTTGAAACCGATGGCTGGACTATTTTAAGAGAGCCAATATATCATGTTTATGATTTGGTTTGACAGTGCATTCCTATTTATGTTTACTCAGATCATGCCCACTATCTTCAATGGAGCTTTATACAGAAAGTCTTAGGCTGCAATCCTATACACACTTACCTAGAAGGAAGCTGCAAGGATTTGCTCTCAAGCATCCACAGGATTCTGCCGTTAGACTGGATTGTGCTTTTAGACTGGGCTCAAATCAGTGTTCATCTCAAAGCTTATTGCATGAGCTTGGGCTAGCTCTTGTTTCTCAGCCTAACCTACCTCACAGGTTCTTAGTGAAAATAAAAGTGTGCTTTTGATTTGGGGTGGAGGGGGTGTTTCTTAAATGTTTTCTGGAACGCTCAAAACATGGCACGTAACAACTGCTCAGCAATTAAGTACTAAAAATGGAGCTTCTGGGACTCAAGCCTGCTTGGACACATCTTCTGCTCTGCAAATACTGTCCTCCAAGTCTTAGATTTATGGGAGGGTGCTGGAGTTATTCATTATGGAGGAAGACACACCTTATTTTAGCTTTCATGGATCAGTGCCACTTATGTCACATGTTTAACAAATCCCATGCCAGGACATGTTCAAATTAATCTCTGACACCAGTAATATTTTCAGAACCACTGGGGCTCAGAATCGCCAGGGTCCATCCTTGTCCATCTCTTTACCACACAAGTTTTGGAGCCCACTTATGCGAGTCTTCCCCCCCTTCCTTCCTCCCCTCCCTTTCTCCCTCATTCATTATGGGATTATTGTGTGATCAGAATGGAAGTTGTCAGGGGCTCAGGAGCAGAGGCACAGGAAAGGGAGGAAATAGAGAGCGAGGGGGAGGAATCCGAAGGAAATGTTAGCAATGACAGCGGTCCGAGGTCTCTGAGTCTTTCCAGCGAATCGGAAGATTCACAGAAAGGGGCTCCCATGGTCAGAGCAAGGGGGGTGCCTAGGGGGACACCCCAGGAAGAAGGGGCCAGAGGGGACTCAGAGAGCAGCAGTTGGAAATCAGGACCAGCTTCCCCACCAGAGCGCAGTAGGGGGGAGGAGTCCCAGGTATCGGGATCAGGAGGCTCACCGCCAGCGGGAGGAGAGGAGTCAGGGTTGGCCACGCCTCCATCGGAGAGCGAGGAAATGGTCAAGAGGAAGGTTGAAGGCTGGGCGCGCGCGCCAAGTTCAAATGTACAGGAGGGCGGCGCAGTTGGGAGCCAGGTCCCAAAGCCCGCCGAAAAGAGGGGGAGGAGTCAGGGGGGTCAGCGTCAGAAGAGTCCAGAAAGGAGGAGACCCCGGGGGACAGAAGGACCCAGAGGAGAAAGGAGAGACGGAAGAGGTGGAGTAAGGTTAGAGTCTTAAGTTGGTGTACAGGGGGTGGAGACTCAGATGGAGCTTCGCCGGTCTAGCCTCTAAGACGTAGAGCTGGGGCGCTGCAGCTTGAAAATGGAAACTGTACTTCAATAAAGACTTTTGTACATTACTACCGGCTAGCGTTGGTCCTCTGTGAGCTGGGACCTGGAGCCAGCTCTGACAGAAGTGAAGGCTGGTTCTTAGATCATGCTTCAGGAATACTGGCAGTGCAGCACAACCATTCATCCCTCTCAACTCAGATGAATATACTTCAACTACCAGGAATCAAGATAATTGTGAATGTACCAAATGAGAGACAAAAATACAGAGATTTTTGCACAATCCACAGAGAGGAACAGAGTACAGATACGCAATGTATACATTCCCTCATTTTTCCGAGGTAAAATGATAGCCTTGCAGTGTCCTGGGGAAACCTTATAGCATGTATTTGGTTTGCGGGTGTGTGGAGGGTCTACAGTGGTGCCTCAGGTTACAGACACTTCAGGTTACAGACTCCACTAACCCAGAAATAGTACCTCGGGTTAAGAACTTTGCTTCAGGATGAGAACAGAAATTGTGCGGCGACGGCAGCGGGAGGCCCCATTACCTAAAGTGGTACATCAGGTTAAGAACAGTTTCAGGTTAAGAATGGACCTCCGGAACGAATTAAGTTCTTAACCCGAGGTACCACTGTACTTTATATGTGTAGAAACATCTTCTCTGTACCACTATTGATTCACAAAGTGTGTGGAAGGGTTCCTAATTTACTCCCACCATTGTAATTCAGTTTCAAAAGCTGCTAACTGCTGCCACAATATATTTATAATGTGTTGTCTACCAAAGTCTTACATCTTAATCTATAACCCAGTAGCTATGGTACAAAACCAGCTAGACTCACTAGATAAGTAAAATAAAAGTAACACTTTTATATTTTTATGTTGTGAACCCTGCCCCTCCCCTTCTTCAGTTGAAGGGTGGTATACAAATTTAATAAACAGACAGTCAAATAAATAAATAAATATCACCCCTCTCCCCCACATGTCACCTTGACAATGAAAACTGAAAGCAATAAAAATTTAGCATGACATCCTGGGAAAATATATCTGGTTGTGTGCTGTGTAAGACATAGTGCCAAGCTGATGTATAGGGTTATTTCTTTATTACTCTTGCACAACATGCATGCACACACTCTCTAAGAAGGGTTAACGCTCCAACCAACTGAGGCAGAGGGGGGAAATGTTGAGAGATCAGGGAGGTTATTATTTCCTTTTGTGCAGGCTGGTTTTAATCACTTTCTTGTACCTCTCCCTGCATTCATTTATCAACCCTTCACATAAAAGTTGCAAAGTGAGGTTATTCATCGGGTACCTCCATTCATCTCTGATTATTGACCAGGGAGGTTTCCAGTGGAAGCAAACCTGTGGGGTGGGATTCTTCTTGTTCATTCTGTACAGCCTGCTTTTGTTTCAAACCAGAACTGCATGTTTTCCTTCTGCATACCAATTTCAGGTTCCACAGAAAATACCAGTCATCTTCTGTCATGCAATATAGGCTTCATACCGGCCTGTCTCTATATGGGCAGGAATTTAGAGAAGATTAATGTAAGAAGTGGGCCCCAAACCAAAGGTCGACTTCTGACCTCCTGCATCTCTCTGCAAAAATAATTCTTATCGTGGAAGCAACATAGCAATGATAATAAAAACACTAATATACTGTTGTTTTTATTATTGTTGATGCTTTTTACACCATAGCGTCTCAAAGCAACTTGTATAATAAACGCTGAAATAGCAAAAAGCCTTAAAACCAAATATAAAAACACTGATCAAATTTGACCTCAAATGCACCTCTCAAAAACTGTGCTTGAAAAGAACACACCTTACCTATTTTACTTAAAAGGAAGAGAACAAAAAGAGGCCACAGACATAATTAGTTACTCCCTCAGGGAAGAACCTGTCTTTATCTCTCAAGGTAGTTTTCTCCTGTTAAAATCTCAAAAATGTCAACTATAATTGAAATAAAAGTAAACATCTAGCCCTCATGAGTAGAGAGATTAATTTGAAATGCAATGGCAAAGGAGAAAGAAATGCTGACATTCCCATACCATTTGTTCTGTTTGTCAGGACTGAAGCAGGGTTTCCACAAACTGTAGTTACCGTTAACCAAGGAAAGAAATTCTGTGCAAACTAAGTTAATTTTTATATATAGGCACTGTGGTCTAAACCACAGAGCCTAGGGCTCGCCGATCGGAAGGTCGGCGGCTCAAATCCCCGCGGCGGGGTGAGCTCCCATTGCTCGGTCCCTGCTCCTGCCAACCTAGCAGTTCGAAAGCACGTCAAAGTGCAAGTAGATAAATAGGTACTGCTCCGGCGGGAAGGTAAATGGCGTTTTCGTGCGCTGCTCTGGTTTCACCAGAAGCGGCTTAGTCATGCTCGCCACATGACCTGGAAAAACTGTCTGCGGACAAACGCCATCTCCCTCGGCCTATAGAGCGAGATGAGCGCCGCAACCCCAGAGTCGTTCTCAACTGGAATTAACTGTTAGGGGTTCTTTACCTTTTTAAATATACTTTTATGCAGAGAGCTGCCTGTGATTTCCACCATTTTTTTTTAACGTGCATAGGTGACTGACCCCTTCTGGGATGGAAGTGTTGGTGTCATACTCATATCTCGTGGCAACCCTTTATTTGGCTCTGTGACATTAAACCCATCAAGCAGGGCTTGATTTGAAGCCCTGCTAACCAGAGGAGAGCTCTAGGATCTCTGTCCTATGTCCAGGCTCTGCCCTAGAACAAAAAGGAGAGTGCTTCTGAGCACAAGCAAAGCGCATTTCTCTTAATAACTAGCAACCTCCATTGACCATACAAGCTGCGGCTGTGAAATCAGGCTTACTAGGGAGTAGATGTGAAATATAGGGAAGCTTTGGCCAATGCCCTATTAAGCATTGCCTTCAAGAGTTCCTGGATGACACAGCAGGGTTCATATGATGTTCTACAACTAGTTATGCTGTTGCATTTTAAGGAGAGAAACAACAGGCTCAATTTCCCTAAGATATGGAAGTGTCTAAAGCTCAAAGGTAAAAAATGTCAACAGTATGAGGCATATCTTTCTCTAGGTTGCACCAAGCATTATTTTGTAATCCTCCCTCAGGATATAGACTGTGGGCACTTCAGGCACTCCCAGGCTCCATCTACAGGATACATTTGCAGTACAGTGGTACCTCGCAAGACGAATGCCTCGCAAGACGGAAAACTCGCAAGACGAAAGGGTTTTTTGTTTTTTGAGCTGCTTCGCAAGACGATTTTCCCTATGGGCTTGCTTCGCAAGACGGAAACGTCTTGCAAGTTTGTTTCCTTTTTCTTAACACCGTTAATACAGTTGCGACTTGACTTCGAGGAGCAACTCATAGCATGCGGTGTGGTAGCCTTTCTTGAGGTTTTTGAAGACTTTGGTGATTTTTGAAGCTTTTCCAAAACTTTTCCGACACCGTGCTTCGCAAGACGAAAAAAATCGCAAGACGACAAAACTCGCGGAACGAATTAAATTCGTCTTGTGAGGCACCACTGTAGTATCATACCATTTCAAACAATCATAGCTTTCCCCAAAAAATCCTGGGAACTGTAGTTTGTTAAGGGTGTTGCGGAGTTATTAGGCGCCCCCATGGTGTTACAATTGTCAGACTGGTTTTACAGTCAGTCTCTCTGTCCAGGGAACTCAGGGAAGTGTAGCTCCCTAAGGGAATATAGACTCTGAGGATTCATTGAGGGAACCATGACTGCTTAAAGTGGGATGATACTGTTTAAAATATATAGTGCAAATGGTTTTCATTATTTTGGGGTGGGATTCAGTCACAAACTGGGAAATTCAGGTTGACTGGAAGGTCTTGTGCAACAAACCAGCTTCCCCATAAGATTGATTTTTTGGGTGGGAATTAGCTAGTGGGAATTTGGGTGGGAAGTCCTAGTGCATGAAGGGGTTAAAACTACAGCATTTTACCACCTAGACTCAGTTAGGTCATGCCCCCTCACCTCTGGTGAGGGAGGAATTGAAGCTCCTTCATTCCCCTTTACACACTCTCTTTTTGCGCCATGTAATTGACTAGAAAGGACATGTCTGAGCTTGTTCCAAGTTCTGAAAGCATGCTAGAAACCATGGGTAGGCAAACTAAGGCCCAGAGCTCGGATCTGGCCCAATCGCCTTCTAAATCCGGCCCGCGGACGGTCCGGGAATCAGCATGTTTTTACATGAGTAGAATGTGTCCTTTTATTTAAAATGCATCTCTAGGTTATTTGTGGGGCCCTCCTGCTGTTTTTACATGAGTAGAATGTGTGCTTTTATTTAAAATGCATCTCTGGGTTATTTGTGGGGCATAGGAATTCGTTCATTTATTTCCCCCCAAAAAACTAGTCCACCCCCCCAAGGTCTGAGGGACAGTGGACCAGCCCCCTGCTGAAAAAGTTTGCTGACCCCTGCTTGAAACCATCTTTTTATATTTGGTAACCAAAAGTAGTCTGTGTTCTCCTTACTGCTGCACGGAATAACACCTTTGGATTTTGTAAGTAAAGTTTTTAAATTTACTTGAGAATGTGGTCTGTTCGTTTTCAGAGGGGTAGAGAGAGGGACAAACACTGTAGGCAGATTAAAAGGGATATGCAAAGGGGTCTAACAACCCATATTCCCACACTATACTGCTGCTTAACCCTGTGAATGTTTGAAACTTTGCTGGGTGCTTTCTCCCTCTGGAGAGTGTGCAAAATCCTATGTTTTGAATCCAGGTATCTAACCAGTTCTTTTGTTAATTAACCTACACATGGGTCACAGATCTCATTATTTTTCTCCCACACTTTTTGCAAGAAGGAAAGTGATGGGAAAATGCCCTGGAATCCCCTTCTTTGTTGCAGTGTCATCTAACCTTCCTGCAAAACAAATCGGGATACATGCTCAAAGGTCATTTGGAAGCACGCCACGACAACATTAGAAATGTAAATAAATTTCATTGAAATAACTAGTATTTTAAAACATGTATAGATTTAGTTTTGGTTTCTGTTCCTGGAAGCTTGTTTCTCTGACAGCTTTTCTCAACATTCAGTTTCCAACAATGAATGGGCAATCTGGTCCTGATCATTTGCTGAGGCGCATTTAACACCAGCAATCTACTTTGCTCGGCTTCCCACTTTTTCCCACCCCAAATCCCCACCACTCTCAAATGGAACTCATAATAACTCTCTGTTCCTTGTCAACAACTGAACTGATATCTTTTCCCCATGCACTACAACCTACCAAAAGAAAAAAGAAAGAAAGAAAGAATGAATAATCTGGCAGCTGCTGGCTTGTTGGAAAACGCAAAAAACCAAACACCTGTTTGCCAGATATTGAGAGCTCTGCCTCTGACACCACTGATCCATCTGTAGAGCATAAACATAACTTTCATCAGCTGCTTCTCATAGCATGGGGTGGCACTGGAGTCCATTACAGAGCACATCAACATTGTACTCCAACAACAACAATAATAGGAGAGTCTTTTATGATGGCATGAACTGGCAGACTTCCATGAACAGCACTAAGCTGCAGATTGGGCTGTATCGTCTGACATTTTCTCCCCTCGTTCTCTCTGCATCTCCCTCACCTCCACTGCTCATCTGTCCTGCTTTAGGCTCCTAAAAACTATTCTAAAAGTCAGAAACACAGAGAATGTGATGACAGGAGTGACAATATTATGAATATCAGTTAGCACCAATCAAAACACCTGTGTGCCAATCCACCTTGGGGTCACATATGCATACAGAAGCAGGCTTCCATGAACTATCTTTAGCTGGGTGGGGAATACCATGTTCAGATGGGCACTGTGGATGCTGTTTGCCTGCCAGGACCAGCAGCTGAAGCTATGTAAGCAGAGCCTCAGTTAAATATTCCAAAGACTGCTGATGTGCTGTTTAAGGGGGCAGCAGGAAGCTGGACTTGTCACCCCACATGCTGCTTCTCCTGTGTGAAGAGCTGCTTGGCAGTAAGGACGATTCTGAATTCCTCCTCATCCAGATTCTTCCCCTGATTGTAGTTCTTTCTAGATGGCCTGGTCTTGTTTCTAAAGTGGAATCCAATGCATTAGGAATACTTCATTGTTCCAGCTCTTATTTTCAAATTTTGTACAGAGTCCTCCATACCTGCCCCGCTCCCCAACACTGCTCAGAAAACCCCTAAAAAAAACCCAAAACCCTCTGCCTTGATGAGTGGGCCTTCTACATCAAGCAATACAGGGAGCTTAAAAGCCCTTTTTGTGCGAGGTCCACTTGGATCATCCGGCACAAAGAGAACTTTTGAGCTCTCCTACTTTCTAGCAGGGCTGGATGAATCCCAAGCTGGAATTAAGATTGCTGGAGACATCACCTTGCCAACAAAGGTCCGTATAGTTAAAGCTATGGTTTTCCCAGCAGTGATGTATGGAAGTGAGAGCTGGACCATAAAGAAGGCTGATCGCCGAAGAATTGATGCTTTTGAATTATGGTGCTGGAGGAGACTCTTGAGAGTCCCATGGAGTGCAAGAAGACCAAACCTCTCCATTCTGAAGGAAATCAGCCCTGAGGGCTCACTGGAAGGACAGATCCTGAAGCTGAGGCTCCAATACTTTGGCCACCTCATGAGAAGAGAAGACTCCCTGGAAAAGACCCTGATGTTGGGAAAGATGGAGGGCACAAGGAGAAGGAGACGACAGAGGACGTGATGGTTGGATAGTGTTCTCAAAGCTACCTGCATGAGTTTGACCAAAGTGCGGGAGGCAGTGGATGACAGGAGTGCCTGGTGTGCTGTGGTCCATGGGGTCACGAAGAGTCGGACACAACTAAACGCCTAAACAACAACAACAACTTTCTAGCTGGGCAAGGCTTGCTCGGTATGTGGGCTGTGTGAGTACTGGGGACTCCCTCTCCCCCTCAAATGCTAACTGATCTCCAAGGGTTATGCATAATCTTTGTGCAATTGTGGAATCCTTGGAACCAAACCCCCACCTAAGGTGCAATCATACTGTGATTCAACACAGGTTCTTTTAATAGAAGACCTAACTCCTTAATACTCTTTCCTAGATTGGCTTCCAGAAAAAACTATACTTTTAAAGCACATTCAAAGCACATTCTTCTGCTCAAAAGGAAGAATGCAGTTTCCCCCTCAGATTTATAATTCATTCATTATTTTATTTGCAGGCCACTTTTCTACACCCCCCCCCCATAAAAAACCCCCAAATCATGCTTGAAGCAAAGAAAACCATACGGTGCAAAAACAATTCCGTAAAACTAGAGGAAATATCACAAAATAGGAAAACCAACGTTGTTATATTTGCTCTAGTTTTATGGAATCGTTTTTGCACCGTCTGGTTTTCTTTGCTTTCAACATAGGAAAACCAACAGGGATGCAGATGGTGCTGTGGGTTAAACCACTGTGCTGCTTGGGCTTGCCGATTGAAAGGTCGGCGGTTCGAATCCCCGTGTTGGGGTGAGCTCCCGTTGCTCAGTCCCTGCTCCTGTCAACCTAGCAGTTCGAAAGCACGTCAAAGTGCAAGTAGGTAAATAGGTACCGCTCCAGCGGGAAGGTAAATGGCATTTCCGTGCGCTGCTCTGGTTCCACCAGAAGTGGCTTAGTCATGCTGGCCACAAGACCCAGACAAACGCCGGCTCCCTTGGCCAGTAAAGCGAGATGAGCGCCGCAACCCCAGAGTCATTTGCGACTGGACTTAATTGTCAGGGATCCCTTTACCTTTACCTTTAGGAAAACCAACATGTCACTACTATAAATATAGCAAGATTACAATAATGACATCCAACAGGAAAAGTAACAAGGGAGCTTGACAATTTCACAACGGTGCTAGAAACACACTTCCCATGATGTTGCCTCCATAATGACTGCTTGGACTTTTTGTGTAATACTTTTTGTGTAATAGCATTTCCAGGAAATAACTTGCAGGCAGTTGTTGATCTCAGATGAACCACCAGAGGAAACATGCATCTTGGTTGTTAGGAAGAAACAAAGGACAAAGCAAGTAGCTAGCATGTTTTCAAGCTACAGAAATCCAAAAGATTAGAAAATGAAACAAAGACGAAAAATGCCCTAAAGGAGAGGGAGAAACAGCAGCTCTTTAAGGACTGCAGAGATCCAATAACCGGGTGTCCAAATAAATAACTTATCACGCATAGTTCTGTCTTCACTAATTGGTGGCTGGTGCATGATGGGAAGTAAGAGGATAGGACCTTCAAGTTATAAGAAGTGAGATCTTGACTAAATATCAGAAAGAACTTTCTGATGGTAAGTGCTGTTCAACAAGGAATTGGACTCACTTGGAATGTGGTAGACTCTCATTCATTTGAGATTTTAAAGCAGAAGTTGGAGGGTCATCTGTCATGGATGCATTAGTTGAGATTCCTGTGTTGCATTGGGTCAGACTGGATGACCCTCAAGGTCCCTTCCAACTCTACAATTCCATGCTTGTAACCATCCTTTCATTTTTTGCTATCTAACTGTGCAGGTGCCTTCCCTGACAGCTATTTTGCTTGAGAACGTATAAAGTACATCAAGTACATGCTTGATTCTGTAGAAAGTACACCTGCTTGTCCAGACCAGAGCCATTTCCCCCTCAAAGCAGTATTTTCAATGAGTTCTCAGACTAAAAATATACTTCAGTCAGCTCCAGTGTGACAAAGTTCATTTACAGAATTTCCATAGTACTCCAGACTTGAAATGTGTAAATTCCAGAAAATCCAGCATTTGCCAGTTGCACTATCAGCTGGAGGTGTAAAAAATCAGCCGTGCCTCCATGTAGCAATCTTGTAACACACTGTATGGTGAATGAGACTTTTTGAGGCCCTCTCCAATTGCTAACTTTAACACTCACCCCTAATATATTCTGACTTAAAGTGTGCAACCTTGTTTAAAATGCACTGCTAAAATGCACATTTTCCTGTATTGCTATATCTGAATGCATGATAACCAGGTTGAAAATCAAATTATCTGTTACAGTGACTATTACAGTGTGAACACTGCCTGCTGTGCTGTGAATGAAACTTGTAAACAAAATTAAGTCTGTTTCATTTCTGTTTTGTATGGGCACGAACACACAGGCACACACCACCCCTTGCAACAAAACAACAACAACAAAATTGTCACCTTCTGCTGTCCTATTGTCACAGCTGCTCTCCTTTATTATGGATGGCATCTCTAGTGAAAAGTCAGTACGAATCCTGTTTCTTGAAAGCAAAGATTCTATCGGAAAAACCTGCCAGTTGCAATGAAGAATGAAAAAACATCATCAACTGACGTCACAGTTTAGTGGGATACCAAATTGCTTTGTATGACTATAGGCTAGCTTTCTCTTACAACACCCAGCCTTTCTCAAACTTGGGTTGGCAGATGTTCTTGAACTACAACTCCAGTAATCCCTGACCACTGGTCATACTGGCTAGGAATGTGGGGAGTTGTAGTCCACCAACATCTGGGGACCCAAGGTTGAGAAAAACTGGAATACGTGTTGCTTTAAAACAAAGAAGCCTGAGGCCCACCACTCCCATCTGCCCAAGGCGGCATGGCCAATGGGATGATGGGAGTTGTAGTCTAAGAACATCTGGAGGACCACCATCCCTGCTTTATCATGGACAGGTATTTTGATTGTTCTCATTACCCTTCTTACTTCCTAAAATATCTAAATGAGAACACATCAGACTAGTATTACTTACAGAAAACGGTTCCTCTATACACAAACTGATTGCTCTGTGTGACCTGCTTCCCTCCTGTCAAATACCGGAAGCTGCCTTGTCCCACATCAGACTACTTGTCCATCAAGCCCAGCACTGGGCAAGATCCCCAGGGTCTTGAGCAGAGGACATTCCCATCACTTCCTGCCTGATCCTCTTTACGGAGCCTGTTGGGTTTGGCAAGAAGTATCAGTGGACCTCTTAGTTCAAAGGGAGAGCCATCACAAATAGAAAAATCCTGAAACAACGGGAAAGTTCTAATCACAACCATCCGAATCTTAAAATAATTCACATGCATGGTAGGGAGGCTGTTTAAGGCTCAGTTTCATTGTAGCAGTAGTTTCAATCTTTCTTTCTTTTTGGTTGTGGGATACTTGAGACACAATAATTAGATTATATGAATGTATAACATCAAGGGGAATTCAATTGTCTTGATGCCATACAAGGCAAGGTTATTGGAAGATCTCCGTGAAGGAAGCTGTAAGCGTCACTGCGCTGGATCGACAAACTCTCTTGGCAGCCTCGCTACAGGCTACTGCCAACCGTCAGACGTTCCCAATCACAAATTTGAGAGAGGAAAAACAAACCCCGTGAGTTATGGGGGTTATGGTGACCAGGAATTACTGAAAAAGCTATCTGTTACAGAAGGAGTTTGAGGGTTTCTGCATTATTAAGAGCCAAGCAGTCAAACGTGTAACGTGGCATCACCATGTGCTAGGAAAAGCAGAGCACTGTCTGTAAATAATGGCAGTACGTTGCAGTTCAGAAGGAGCCAGCAGGCGAATGCTTCATAAATAAGACTACAGACTTAACCTCATGTGATGGGTGATTTTGCACCTCTTCTTATTCCTTTGCAGCCATAATGTTGACCAACGCCAACCTTGAAGACACCTAAGTACAGTGGTACCTCTGGTTACGTACTTAATTCTGGAGGTCTGCTCTTAAACTGAAACTGTTCTTAACCTGAAGCACCACTTTAGCTAATGGGGTCTCCTGCTGCTGCTGCGCCGCCGCCGCCAAACAATTTCTGCTCTCATCCTGAAGCAAAGTTCTTAACCTGAGGTACTATTTCTGGGTTAGCAGAGTCTGTAACCTGAAGCATCTGTAACCTGAAGCATGTGTAACCCGAGGTACCACTGTAGTCTTGTCTCAAGAAAGACAAACTACGGCTGGCATTTGATCAACACAAAAGGGTTATACACACCTTATCACACACTTGGTTTCAAGATGTGAGGGTTCATGAGGCAATGCCAACTTGCATGACATGTGCCAGTTGAACCAGCCACACACACACCTTGTTCAGCAACCATCTTACATGAGGAAGAATCCTAAATGGCCCACAGATTCCTCCTTGCCTGAAGGAGCCCTAGACATGTATGTCTTTGGCAGGGAGGTGGGGCTAGGCAGCCGGAGACTCCAACCTATTCATATGTGCTTTTTGATCCGTGAGGAGGGTTGCTTGAAACACCCTAAAGCAAAGAATCCCATCCCATGAATTTGGTCCCAAACTTTCCAATCAGTTGACTCTTTACAAAGAATAGCTTCTTGGTGATAAGACAAATGACCAAATCAAATAAACAAGCACAAAATAATAGTTGGGTACAGGGGGCAATGGAGGAATGGCTCTTTCAACTAGACGCTCTATACCTATTACAAACTGATTTTCTATCCCCAATAATAAAACACTTTTATGCTTTTGACTTTAATCCAATTGAGGTTTGGTTAAAAAAATGACAAATGAGCTGAGAACTTGGACCAGCATCTTCTTGTTGAGAGAAATGTCCTGCTAATGTGCTTCTCTCTAGTTTCATTCATGCCCGACTAACTTTAGAAGAAAAAGGCAAGCAGCTGTGGCTACTGACAGAGCAAAATCGGCAGCTGCAAGACTAAGGCTCCACTTTTCAGCAGGCTGCTTTCTTGCAGAAGGGTCTCTGAGTGTGTGGTCGGCTTCATAACTGTCCTCTTTAGGAAGCACTTAAAACCCATATGTCTGACTCAATTATTGTTCTTGGGATAGGCTGCCATGTTCATCAGGGGCTACCTGTCTAGTTAGTTTGCTTTTCTGGTTGCTCTCTTCCTTGCAAGCGGTGTTCACAAAGAGGTTCTTAATGAAACCAATAGACAAAGATTTAAGGAGGGGGAACCAGCGTGTCTTACGGGAGTGTGTGTGTGTCCGTGTGTGTGTGTCTGTATCCCTGGATGAGAAGCACTTCTATGTAAAAAAAAAAAAGAAAAGAGGCATAATGAGTAGCTTCAGCAGCATATAGTGAACCAGGTTGCCAGCTGGAACCACTGGCCAGCACTGCATGGCACGTGGGAAGTCCTTACTGTCTAAGCCATGGGTAGGCAAACTAAGGCCCGGGGGCCAGATCCAGCTCAATCACCTTCTAAATCTGGCCCGCAGACAGTCTGGGAATCAGTGTGTTTTTACATGAGTAGAATGTGTGCTTTTATTTAAAATGCATCTCTGGGTTATTTGTGGGGCATAGAATTGATGCTTTTGAATTATGGTGCTGGAGAAGACTCTTGAGAGTCCCATGGACTGCAAGAAGATCAAACCTCTCCATTCTGAAGGAAATCAGCCCTGAGTGCTCACTGGAAGGACAGAGTGTGAAGCTGAGGCTCCAGTACTGGCCACCTCATGAGAAGAGAAGACTCCCTGGAGAAGACACTGATGCTGGGAAAGATGGAGGGCACAAGGAGAAGGGGGCGACAGAGGACGAGATGGTTGGATAGTGTTTTCGAGGTTACCAGCATGAGTTTGACCAAACTGCGGGAGGTAGTGGAGGACAGAGGTGCCTGGCGTGCTCTGGTCCATGGGGTCACGAAGAGTCGGACACGACTAAACGACTAAACAACAACAACAACAACAACAGGAATTCGTTCATTTTTTTAATTCAAAATATAGTCTGGCCCCCCACAAGGTCTGAGGGACAGTGGACCGGCCCCCTGCTGAAAAAGTTTGCTGACCCCTGGTCTAAGCACTGGGAGTTGACATTGAGCCATGCTAGCACACAGCATCATGCTAGCATGCAGTTCCGGCCTGAATAGGCACCTTTGCAGACATCAGCAACCTTCGCTGGAAACAACTGTGTAGTTAGGAACTAGGTGCTTGGTTGCTGTGTGAGGAACTCCTTTCTCACTGCTTCTTGCAAATATACGTAAGAGTGGGAACCACCCCTGCTGCCCTTTGCACCTTACAGCTTACACCTGAGACAGTGTAAAAAAGGTAAAGGTAACCTTCCTGCCACAGTGATACCTATTTATCTACTTGCTTTCGAACTGCTAGGTTGGCAGGAGCTGGGACAGAGCAACGGGACCTCACCCCGTCATGGGGATTCGAGCCGCCAACCTTCAGATCAGCAAGCCCAAGAGGCTCAGTGGTTTAGACCACAGCGCCACCTGTGTCCCTCTTAGACAGTGTATGGGGTGCTAGAGAGGAAATTTGCCTCCAAATTCTCACTGAGCCGTGAAGCTCACTCAACCAACAATCTAGCACAGGGATCAGCAACCTTTTTCAGCCGTGGGCTGGTCCACCATCTCTCAGATCATGTGGTGGACTGGACTATATTTTGAAGGGGGGGAAATGAACAAATTCCTAGGATTTTGCACACTCTCCAGTGGGAGAAAGCACCCAGCAAAGTTTTAAACATTCACAGGGTTAAGCAGCAGTATAGTGTGGGAATATGGGTTGTTAGACCCTTTTGCATATCCCTTTTAATCTGCCTACAGCATTTGTCCCTCTCTCTGCCCCTCTGGGGGGGATGTGGGTGGCGCTGTGGGTAAAAGCCTCAGCGCCTAGGGCTTGCCGATCGAAAGGTCGGCGGATCGAATCCCCGCGGCGGGGTGCGCTCCCGTTGTTCGGTCCCAGCGCCTGCCAACCTAGCAGTTCAAAAGCACCCCCGGGTGCAAGTAGATAAATAGGGACCGCTTACTAGCGGGAAGGTAAACGGCGTTTCCGTGTGCTGCGCTGGCTCGCCAGATGTGGCTTTGTCACGCTGGCCACGTGACCAGGAAGTGTCTCCGGACAGCGCTGGCCCCCGGCCTCTTGAGTGAGATGGGCGCACAACCCTAGAGTCTGTCAAGACTGGCCCGTATGGGCAGGGGTACCTTTACCTTTACTGCCCCTCTGGCAACAAATAGACCACACTCTCAAGTAAATTTAAAAGTAAATCCAATCAAGTAAATCCAAAGGTGTTATTCCATGCAGCAGTAAGGAGAACACAATTAGATTACTTTTGGTTACCAAATATAAAAAGATGGCTTCAAGCAGGGGTCAGCAAACTTTCTCAGCAAGGGGCCGGTCCACTGTCCCTCAGACTTTGTGGGGGGCCAGACTATATTTTGAAGAAAAAAATGAACGAATTCCTATTCCCCACAAATAACCAGAGATGCATTTTAAATAAAAGGACATATTCTACTCATGTAAAAACACGCTGATTCCCGGACTTTCCGCAGGCCGGATTTAGAAGGCTATTGGGCCGCATCCGGCCCCTGCGCTTTAGATTGCCTATCCCTGATCTAGCAGAAGGAAAGCTCTGATCCTAAACCACCTCTGCCTTGTGCGACAGCGTCGGGGGAAGAAAAAAAAACAAGGAGTGAGCCCTACACAAATCCGGTGTGGAGTCCTTAAGATGGTTGGATGGCTTCTTGTACGCCTCTTTCTGGCAACTCCTTCAGCCCAGCTGGTGCCAAACGTATTGCTCTGCTTTCCTTTGGACCACATCAGCGAGGCGGGGTGGTGGTCTTGTCCTCTGGGCAGCCCAGGGTCTACATACACACTGCCTAGGCTTGCACCCTGGGGAGGTCACTTTGGTGGTGCTGATGCAGTGATTTGAGTTCACCCCAGGAGGCACACTCCATTGTCTCTTGAGATAGATGGTTGCCAACCACAAGCACCAGAGCCACTGCAATGCCAGGGAAAACCCTCTGGCCATCACTTTAGATTATCACCCACATCTCTTTTCTGCTGTGTGTACATGCATTGAAAGGGAGCAGTTGCTAACAGGTCCTTAGGTGAAGCATATCTATTGGGTGCACGCATGTCAAGCCACCACATGCAATCTGCATGCGGTCATCATGTTTCCCCCCCCCCCATCACAGAAGTGCTTTCTGTACAGGATATTTGTAAAGTCTCAGGCAGTCCTCAGAGGGCATGCGTGCCTATTTATCTCCCTGCAAGTTGTATACGAGGTGGAACGTTTGGCTAGAATTGGACACTAATAAAAATAAACGAAGGCAACGGAGCCTTAATTTATTGGATGTTCAGATTTAGTGGTTGTTCTCGGTAGGTCATTCTCCTTACAAGTGGCCAGGAATTATGACAGCTTGTACTTTCCCATGAGAACTATATGTAGAAACAGGTAATTAGGGCTGCCACTCAAGTGTTTTCTAACAGACAGGAGTGCAGCACAGTTGGGGCTTGATGCTAACTGCTCTGACTGGTGAAACCTTTCTCCCAGCACCCTAGATTCAGATGAACAACATTTATAATGGTAAGTTCTTTGCAAAATGGAAGGCAAATATTGTGTTATGGGGAAAGCATCAACTAATAGCTCTTTGGAGAATCAAAAGAATAGCAGAGAATTCAAAAGGGAAAAAAACCCTCTTCTGCACTTTCTAAATATTAATAGTTTTGTTTCTGTAGGGAAAATCATGTCTACCCTATCCATCCGCTTTCTGAATTGTGGGTTCCACAGCTATAGCATTTATTTTAAAAGTATGATTGTTAAGGAAATATGTATTCCCCAGAAAATATTTGTCCCCCCCCCCAAAAAAAATTGTTTGTTGAATGCTAAATATGATGCTTTTAGTAGTCGCCGTACACAAAAGCATTTTTTTAGACTGCAATCCTATACACATTTTCCTGGGGTTTACTTCTGAGTAAACATAGATAGGATTGTGCTGGTGATAGCCATGTGTGTGTGTGTGTGTGTGTGTGTGTGTGTGTGTGTGAGAGAGAGAGAGAGAGATAATCCAAAATTGGTTATATCAACTTTGATTTCTGTTTTGTTTTGGAAATTTACTGGAATGTACACCAAAGCTATTTAATTTTACTTTCAGATGAGCACAGAGATGAATGTTTGATGGAATTCCCATCTTTTTACACTAGTACTGCTCTGTCAGTCTTTACCAGCCATGTGACACCACATATTGTAACAGGTGACACATTCCCCATCACCTTATTTCTGTGCCAGGAAAAGTTTCTTCTGCTTGTTTCAATTCATCCGGCTGCCAGTACAGAAGCAGAGTCAGGAAAAAGCGAGCAGTTTTGTTCTGGGAGTTTCTTCAGCAATCGTAACACTGAACTTGCGGAAGGGCAATCCTAGCCAAATCATCTCAAAATATGTCCCTTCGATTTGTTGAGATGGTAAAGCATTTATAACTCAGCTCGACAGAGCACAGTGCAATGACACTATAAACTTACAATTACGAAAGGTCCGTCTTTCTTCAGTTTGCAAGAATACAATGCCCCTTATTTTCCAAAAATTACCTGGCTGGAGTAAATTACAGTAGCAATAATTTAACAACTGTGGGAGAGACCATAAAACTTTCTGCCCCTTATTAACTACTGTGTGACTATTAGGTTTATGGAGGATGTTAACATTGCACAATAGGAGGAGAGAGGGGGAAACCCCCATTGTAAACAGGCCTCCAAACTGTTGGAAAGCAATTTTCCCCATGAGAGGTAAAGGGGGCCTTGCCAACTTCTCTGAGGTATGTGAGGGGTCATGCGCCAATCATCTAAAGCAAGTCAATTCCCTGCTGCTAAGTAAATAAACTTAATTGCAAATTTGTGGCGTACTGAGACGTTTTAAAGTAAGCACGCCATCCAGAACGCCGAAATCTCCATTCTAAGTTCATGGAGAAAGAAAACGGCCTCTTTAAAAATCAGCTTGCTGCTCACGGCTCCCCTGAACAGTGCCTCCAGGCAAGTGGTTAAAAATACGGTTTTTATAAACAAACCTGACATTGCAAACTTAATGCAAAACCCTATGCATATATCATAACTTACGCGTTCGCAACTTGTTTAAATTAGAGCCAGAAAGAGAGGGTGTGTGTGTGTGTGTGTGTGTGTGTGTGTGTGTGTGTAGGGAGGGAGGGAGCAAACAAGCAAGAAGGAAACAGAATTGGCAGATTAACTCTTTCTTAAACAATGCTCACAAGGCGGTAGTGTACTTTCCAGCTTCAGCTGTGGCTCCACTAGCTGTGCTCTGGTTATTGGTCTCCTATGTTTCTACGTTTAAGGCTGTCCCGGTGCTTTTTGTTCACAGCTCCTCTATACAGCGTTCAGCTCAGCTCTGAGAAAAGGGGTGCGCGCGTGTCTTTCCCCCCTTTCCCCCCACTTCCATTTACCAAAGCCTATTACTGTCATATTGGCACAGTCACAGGAATCTAAGGGGATGTTCACACGAGTCTTGGAATGCTGTGGGACCATTCTGCATCTGCTGCCTTTTCAAATTGCTTTCTTCCGTTTCTGTTCACAACTGAGTTGGGGCAGGGCTGCCTTCACCTGATAATTCGCTGCCCCATGCCAAACTCCAACTCAGTGAAGTGGTAGTCGGCGCATGGGCCATCACCTGCCATAGCTGTCAGCTTACAGATTTGAAAATAAGGGACCAGCAGCCTCGAAAATAAGGGATCAGCAGCCAAAATAAGGGATTTTGCTATTGTAAAGAGTTGTCAATCTGGCATGAGGCAGTTGCGGTGGCGCCACGGCTGCTGAAGCGCCGCCCTTCTGCGTCCCTCCCCATCCCCTCCTCTTCCTCCTCCCTCTGGCCGCCTCCTCAGCTGCCACCACCACTGCCACCTCCGGGCTCATGGGCGGCGTGGGCGAGAGTCTCTCTCCCTCCCCCCCCTCGGGCGGGGAAGGGCTGATGGAACTCCTCGCGCCAGGACGACGGCGCCAGCGCTCTCTCTCTTTCTCTCTCTCTCTCGCAATGGAGGACCCAGAGCCGCTGCTTCCCTCCTGAGCCAGGCGAGCATGAAAACTGGGAAATTTAAGGGACATCATCAATAAGGGACAGCAGCGGGACATGGTGCTAGGATAAGGGAATTTCCCACCAAATAAGGGACAGTTGACAGCTATGTCACCTGCACATACGCAAAAGCCTCCTAAACTGTTCACACCACAGTGTAACCACACCTTCCATTTTCTGGAAGCTGGTTTGAGGTTAGGTGCATCAGTGGGGAGCATTTCTCAAGCCACAGATGGATTGTGGCTAATATAATGTGAAGCCGGCTTCAAACTCCAGTGGACGGAGTGCACTGGAAATGCAGCGAATACTGATGTAAATGCAACCAGAGTGGGAAGGTACAGGATTATTATTTTTTTGTTCTTGTCTTCCTGCATGTGCATGTTCAAAGGAACCCATGCTGTTCAGCTGAAGTGTTCTTGGCTAGAGTTAAGTAGAATAAATTTCTTTTTAAAAGCCACCAAACAAAGCATAATTTAACTGAATAAAAACAGTCTATTGTGTAAACTCAGAAATGTTTCCAGATCTGTTTTATAGAAGCAAAATCTAGAAGTTCTGTTAGTCAATCTGCATATGAGCAAAGCTGGGCTTGAGCATCAAGCCATTAGATTTGTATGTAGATTTGATTCATTTCGCCATACCAGCAGAAGGACACCGTGATGTGATTCACAAATATTAAACCATAGTTTAAAGCAAACTGTTGCTGTTGTTTAATGTGAAAAAGCAGCATACTGGATCCTACTGCTCAAAAGTTCCCATTGCTGTGCCTTGTCCAGACCTGGATTCATGGTTCATTTGTTCCAAACAAACCATGAGTGGTAGCTGATATTTGTTTGTGAATTACTACTTGTGCATACCCTCCAACATTTCTCTGATGAAAATAGGACCGTCCCATTCCATAATGATAATTTTACTATTTATACCTCACACATCTTACTGGGTTGTCCAACCATTCTGGGCAGCTTCCAACATATATAAAAACATAATAAAACGTTAAACATTAAAAAAATTCCCTATACAGGAATGCCTTCAGATGGTTCAGGGGTCAGATAACTCCATAAAGGTAAAGGTCCAGTCATGGCCGACTCTGGGGTTGCAGTGCTCATCTCGCTTTATTGGCCGAGGGAGCCAGCGTACAGCTTCCGGGTTATGTGGCCAGCATGACTAAGCTGCTTCTGGTGAACCAGAGCAGCACACGGAAACGCTGTTTACTTTCCCGCCAAAGTGGTACCTGTTTATCTACTTGTACTTTGACGTGCTTTCGAACTGCTAGGCTGGCAGGAGCAGGGACCGAGCAACGGGAGCTCACCCCATCGCGGGGATTCGAACCGCCGACCTTCTGATCGGCAAGTCCTAGGCTCTGTGGTTTAACCCACAGCGCCACCCGCGTCCCTAGATAACTCCATACCCTCCAAGAATTCTCCAATGAAACTAGGGACACCCTAAGGAATAGTGGGACATTCCGGGATCAAATCAGAAACCAGGACGGCTTCTCTAAATCGGGGACATCCATGGAATATAGGGACACTTGGAGGGTCTGCATGTGATGTGTTTGAAAGAAATGAACCACGAGTCCAGGTTTGATGAACCAGACTCTGCAGGGTTCAGTGGTGCCAAGCTTAGCTTCAGGCAGAAAAATCGCTTGGGCCTATTACTGAATTATACTGAAAAGCAAAGCAAACATGCCTGCTGGAAGCCAGGAAGGGAAGAAACTGAGAAGTATCTGGTTGAAAAGAACCTTGTACAAAGCTCTAATGGTCAAACAGTTGATTGTACTTACATATGTGTGTGTGTGTGTATAAATTAAAAGCACACTTTTTATTTTTTTAAAGGGACATTTGATGGAGCAAGTAAGCTAACAGATGGACTTCACAGGTTCTTGTTAACACCTCCATATATGTGTGTGTGAGAGAGTGGTACAGTGGTGCCCCGCAAGACGAATGCCTCGCAAGACGAAAAACCCGCTAGACGAAAGGGTTTTCCGTTTATTAGTTGCTTCGCAAGACAAATTTCCCTATGGGCTTGCTTCGCAAGACGAAAACGTCTTGCGAGTCTTGCGATTTTTTTCGCTTCCCCCCCTTTTTCTAAGCCGCTAAGCCGCTAATAGCCTTTTAGCCGCTAAGCCTTTAATAGCCGCTAAGCCGCTAAACCGCTAATAGCGCAAATCTGCTAAGCCGCTAATAGGGTTGCTTTGCAAGACGAAAAAACCGCTAGACGAAGAGACTCGCGGAACGGATTCTTTTCGTCTTGCGAGGCACCACTGTATACCCTTCTTCATCATAAGATCTCAGGCCGGTTCACAGAATCAAATGCAGGATAAAAACAAGTAAATAACTGCAGCAAAACAGCAAAACAATAACCCCACCCCCTTCCCACAGACACATTTAAAAGGCTGTAGAATATTAATCAGCATTTTTTATATATATATATATATATATATATATATATATATATATATATATATTGAAGGCACCAGGCAAACCTCCCTGCAGGAGCATTCCACAAACGGCATACCTCCTCGACAAAAGCATACCCATAATTAACTCAAAGCTACAGGTAGGAAGAGCAGTTAACAAAAGGTGAGGAGGCAGAAGGTAAAGGTCAAAATCTCCATCTCCTGCTAGAGTCCCCACTACAGCACAAAGCACTCGTGGTACTCACTGTTATGTAGTACAGGCACCTCTGTTTTTGCTGTCTAGGTTCTGTTCTGGCATCCATGGCACATTTATCAAGATATGAGCACTGGCCTCTCATTTATTTATTTTTTGCCCTCCCGAAACACACACACAGAGCATGTTGAATTGCTCTTTCCAGCCTGCCCTCTACAGTAAGGTTACCAGATTTTTTTCAAAGAATCCAGGAAAACATTTTTTTTAAAAAAGAGGGGGGGGGGAGTTATTTTTAAAAAGTTATTTAAAATAATAATAATTAAGAAGTAATATCTTCTGTGGGGAAAAGCCTCAGCGCCTAGGGCTTGCCGATCGAAAGGTCGGCGGTTCGAATCCCCGCGGCGGGGTGCGCTCCCGTTGCTCAGTCCCAGCGCCTGCCAACCTAGCAGTTCGAAAGCACCCCCGGGTGCAAGTAGATAAATAGGGACCGCTTACTAGCGGGAAGGTAAACGGCGTTTCCGTGTGCTGCGCTGGCTCGCCAGAGCAGCGATGTCATGCTGACCACGTGACCCGGAAGTGTCTCCGGACAGCGCTGGCCCCCGGCCTCTTGAGTGAGATGGCCGCACAACCCTAGAGTCTGTCAAGACTGGCCCGTACGGGCAGGGGTACCTTTACCTTTAATATCTTCTGTGGTCTCCTCTGTCACACAGCCTTCCTCTGGGCCCTGGCCTGCTCTCTTGGAGGGCTAGCTGCCATGGAGTAGGCTCAGGTTGGGCGTGGGCTTGGCCATGTGTCCTTGCCCTCCCGGTGCTCTCCTACCTCTCCTCCTCAGTGGTGGCGGCAGTGGTGTGGCAAGGTCAGGGCCCCACTCTTTTTTCTCCTTCCTCTTTCTCTCTCTTCCTTTTCCTTCTCCTCTCCTCCATCTCCCTGCTTTGGCTCCGGGGTTTTCCTGGCCCCGGAGCGCCACTGGGCAGTCGGCTGGGTGGCCAGGCGCTCTCGTTCCCAGCTCAATTTGGGTCGGGTGGGGGTCAGTGGTTCCCCCAATTGACGCGCTGGGCATCCCTGGTTCCTCCTTGGCAGTGGCAGTGGCATTGGCAGTCTCAGCAGTCCGGAGCCAACCTGGTAGCGCAGTTGGCTCTGGCTGGCTTCAGGAGCTGCTCGCTGCCGTAGTGCCCGCCATTTTGCCTCGCTGGAAGTCCCCATACGATGTGCCTTGTGCCGTTGAACCAATCACACAACATTCATTCCCTACTAATAAATCTACAACACTTAAAATATTAATCCGGGGACATTAAATGAAATCCGGGGACATTCCGGGGACGGATTTTGTCCGGGGACAGATTTGTAAATCCAGGGACTGTCCCTGGGAAATGGGGACATCTCGTAACCATACTCTACCTCTCTTTTAAATCAGAACCAGTGAGGGCGGTGAAGGTCCTGTGTGAGTGTCTGGAGGCGGTTGGAGGATGGATGGCGGCTAACAGACTGAGGTTGAATCCTGACAAGACAGAAGTACTGTTTTGGGGGGGAAGGAGGCGGGCAGGTGTGGAGGATTCCCTGGTCCTGAATGGGGTAACTGTGCCCCTGAAGGACCAGGTGCGCAGCCTGGGAGTCATTTTGGACTCACAGCTGTCCATGGAGGCACAGGTCAAATCTGTGTTTACCAGCTCCATCTGGTACGTAGGCTGAGACCCTATCTGCCTGCGGACTGCCTCGCCAGAGTGGTGCATGCTCTGGTTACCACCGCTTGGACTACTGCAATGCGCTCTACGTGGGGCTACCTTTGAAGGTGACTCGGAAACTACAACTAATCCAGAATGCGGCAGCTAGACTGGTGACTGGGGGCGGCCGCCGAGACCATATAACACCGGTCTTGAAAGACCTACATTGGCTCCCAGTACGTTTCTGAGCACGATTCAAAGTGTTGGTGCTGACCTTTAAAGCCCTAAGCGGCCTCGGTCCTGTATACCTGAAGGAGCATCTCCACCCCCATCGTTCAGCCCGGACACTGAGGTCCAGCGCTGAGGGCCTTCTGGCGGTTCCCTCATTGCGAGAAGCAAAGCTACAGGGAACCAGACAGAGGGCCTTCTCGGTAGTGGCGCCCGCCCTGTGGAACGCCCTTCCAGCAGATGTCAAAGCGATAAACAACTACCTGACATTCAGAAGACATCTTAAGGCAGCCCTGTTCAGGGAAGTTTTTAACGTGTGATATTTTACTGTATTTTTGGTTTCTATGGAAGCCGCCCAGAGTGGCTGGGGAGGTCCAGCCAGATGGGCGGGGTATAAATAATAAATTATTATACTCTACAGGGAAGGAAACATTCTGTGAAGAGGATCAGGAACTCATCCAAACATCCCAGACACATCCAGATTCTAGTCCAGGACGGTTGCCATATTTGGCATTAGGGAACTGGAATTTCCAGAAAGGCTTCTCCTTTGTGTGCCCTCTTGCAGTGTCATCCAAGGTCATTTTATACCACAGGTATAATAAGGAAGATAATGAGCTGTGGTCACATGTGATGATGCTGGGATCCAGGTAATAGAAGAAGCATTCTTATTGCTCCTTCCTCTTCGTTGGCTGACTGTAGATCATTTGCAAATCAAATACAGATAATGTTTCCAAGTTTGGCATAGCCGCGGCTCTTTTGGGTAATGAAGATTAGGTTACAGTGCCCCCTATATCAAAATGGCCAAACCTAGCTAGAAATTCCTAAAGAGAGGCTAGGTTCAAGGAAATGTCTCATTTTAGTTAAATGAGGAAACTCCATCTTTGGCCTGCTTCATCTGGGAGGCTTTGTTAAGCTTCTGTCTGAGATAGATCATCTCTCAGTCCAGACAAGGGCTTCGTTTTTACAATAAATATTGAGAAAATGTGGGGGAAAGAGAAACTCACAATTTCAACTGGTTGTCAAAGACCTCTTTAAATAGTTTTACAGATGAGTAAGTTGCAGATCCAGACAGCAGACTTTTAAATCATCGCAAAGTTGACACAAACTGATCCTACTCATAATTGAGTATGGTTTTTGTTTTTTTGTTCTGTTTATTACTTTAAGGCTTCTGACAATTACAAATAGTTTGCATTTAGTCTCAATTGTGCTCTGAGCTGATTGCATTGTCACAATCCATTTATCTCAACCTCGTAGCAGGGTCTTACATATTTTTAACCCCCATCCCGTTCCTGGAAATTTCTAGCAGACTATCCTGCTAGACAGCCTACAGAAAAGGGCTACCTAACACTCTCATGTTGTTTGGGATGTGGTAGCTTTTGAACCAATGTAGTTAAGAGTAGTAACCCCAGCAATAGCGTACAGATAGGGAGATCTTAACAAATTTTCTCTACCTTGCAGGAAATGTCTTAATGGACCCACTTCTATCCAAGTTATTTTGAAGTGTGCTAATATAGGGACGCGGGTGGCGCTGTGGGTTAAACCACAGAGCCTAGGACTTGCCGATTGCATGGTCGGCAGTTCAAATCCCCGCGGCGGGGTGCGCTCCCGTTGCTCGGTCCCAGCGCCTGCCAACCTAGCAGTTCGAAAGCACCCCTGGGTGCAAGTAGATAAATAGGGACCGCTTACTAGCGGGAAGGTAAACAGCGTTTCTGTGTGCGGCTCTGGCTTGCCAGAGTAGCTTCGTCACGCTGGCCACGTGACCAGGAAGTGTCTGCGGACAGCGCTGGCTCCCGGCCTATAGAGTGAGATGAGCGCACAACCCCAGAGTCTGGCAAGACTGGCCCGTATGGGCAGGGGTACCTTTACCTTTACCTAATACTGTGCAATATGAAAATAGCTTTTTTTTAGTATTCATCTACAATGGGATTAATTTTTTTTTAAAAAATGAGCAAAAAACACCCACCGTTGTTCATTTCCTGTTGTGTACAGACTTAAACTCAATATAATTTTGTTCTAAACAGTATCAAAGATCCAAACAGCTACTACAACGAAACAATCTGGTTTGCCAGAAAACTGTAGATCACATTGTTTCTCTAGCAAGAACAAAATGTTCATGTGTCCTGGTAACTGTATGTACTTTCATGACCCTTAATCAAAATAATTAGGATCAATGTGATACGTGGAACTGCTAGGCTTTTCAGAAGACGTATACTGCAATCTTTCTAAGGTCTATTCAAAAGCAGTTCTCAGACCTCACACAGCTGATCATAACTGGGATTCCGTTGAGGATTTAAACAAGTAACTTCAAGTAAACTACTGATTGCAAAGGACGCCTTGGGAACGTAACCCAGTTTGCTGCTTTGTCCCGCTGCATGAAAACAAATTGTCAGATGTAAGTTCAGACAATTTACTCTGGTGACTGTTAGGATACTAATTTATTAGCTTAAGAAAGGCAGGAGTTTGTGGTAAGCGGCTTGGGAGAATCAGAGCCTATGCAACCATTCACTTTTCTGTAATCAATAAAGTTGTGGCCTAAATTCTGCCAAAAACCAAAACTATAATTTGAGTCAAATGTGTCTTTCTTTAAAGGGGAGGTCAGTGTGATGTAGTGGTTAAGAGCAGTGGACTCATAATCTGGTGAACCGGGTTCGCTTCCCCACTCCTCCACATGCAGCTGCTGGGTGACCTTGGGCTAGTCACACTTCTCTGAAGTCTCTCAGCCCCACTCACCTCACAGTGTTTGTTGTGGGGGAGGAAGGGAAAGGAGATTGTTAGCCGCTTTGAGATTCCTTCGGGTAGTGATAAAGTGGGATATCAAATCGAAACTCCTCCTCCTCCTCCTCTTCTTCTCTGGGTGTGAACACACAACAAATATTCTTACTGTTTGCATCTGATGCATCAATTAATTGTCAAATAATTGTTCTGTCAAATAATTGTTCTCCTATTTGATCTAGAGATTGCTGCAGAATGCAGGGCAGAAGGCTGCTTTCAACATTAGCAGACACCAAAGTTTTAAGAATTATAAGGCAAAATCTGAAAAACTTAAGAAACAATTATTTGTGTGCATGTAAAGTTTGCTGGGCAGGGGGACACGGGTGGCGCTGTGGGTAAAAGCCTCAGCGCCTAGGACTTGCCGATCGAAAGGTCGGCGGTTCGAATCCCCGCGGCGGGGTGCGCTCCCGCTGCTCGGTCCCAGCGCCTGCCAACCTAGCAGTTCGAAAGCACCCCCGGGTGCAAGTAGATAAATAGGGACCGCTTACTAGCGGGAAGGTAAACGGCGTTTCCGTGTGCGGCTCTGGCTCGCCAGAGCAGCAATGTCATGCTGGCCACGTGACCCGGAAGTGTCTCCAGACAGCGCTGGCCCCTGGCCTCTTGAGTGAGATGGGCGCACAACCCTAGAGTCTGTCAAGACTGGCCCGTACGGGCAGGGGTACCTTTACCTTTACCTTTTTAAAGTTTGCTGGTGGGGATATACATGCAGAGAGATTCTGTTTTAAAATGCCATAGATATTTCCTTACTGGGATATAACACTCTTCCAACCCTCTTTTTAAAATTAAGTATAAATGTTAGAAGAGGAGCAACTTACTCAGTAGACAATGCTCTAGTACGTCACCAGCATTGTCATAATGATGCATTAATGTAATGGATCATCAGAGACTTGTCAGAGAGAAGATTTATTACCCCCCAAATACTTCAAGGAGGTAGGAAAGTATCAAGAATGGAGTTGACTGACTGTTTATTTTGCTAAACTAAGGACTTTTAAAGTAAGCTTAAAAATCCCTTTTCACTTCAGGAAATAGCTGAAAGGAAAGGACCCCAGACCAAAAAAAGAAAAGAAAAGGGGTTTAAGTCAACAACATGATGAGGACTCAGGAGGCATCATAAATGCCTCGGAAGATATCATACTTGCTGCAACAGAGTTTACATAAGGTCTCTGAAGCACAGAGTTTTATACAAAACACATTCAATGTTTCAAACGAATATTTTAAAAGTTAAATTTAACAAATGTTAACTGGGTTTCTCTGTGTATTTATTTCTGTGAGGCTCTAAAAATGAACTGGTTATACTTAGTTACGAAAAGCAATACAGAGATAAGTGGAAGAGATACTGCTGGCCATTGTAAATAATCTTTCACGGCCTTATGTATACTTGCATTCAGCATCTCAGAATACTCCCTTGCTGGATAAAGTTTGTTTATATGTTATACATCTGCTTTGTAGTACGTTTGGTTTGGTACAGATCAGGTTTTGTGCCAGTATTTAGCCTTTGATAGAGTCAACCATCTGCTCTGGGCTACATTCCCAAGCAACTCAACTCCGAGAAGACCTGGTCCCAGCACGTCAGAAGCTTCTGCCAGCCTCTCAGCGTCCATGGGCACCTCTTAACTGTTTTGCACCCTCTTGAGCTCTGTCTTCAAAGTTCTTTTCAACTTTCCCTTCCGGCTTTTGGTTTGGTACAGTTCATAAGAGCGTCCACACACATCCACAAAGTCACACATTCCTAACCATTAACAACCCCAGGGATTTGCAACTGGTAAGAGCCCACACATTTTGGACTCTACAAAAAAATGTAATGTCGAAAAGAAAAAGAAAAGAAAGAAGTTGCTTAGTGTGTATCATTGAAATAGGAAAGTGTGTATGGCGGAAGAGAACAGAATTAGGGACACAGATTGCAGCCCACTGTGTACACATGAAATTGCAGGCTGCACCTAACTTAAGCAGGCAAATAAATAAATTGGATTGCACATAGCAGGGACCCGGATCCTTGTACATATGTGAGCATTCTCACATGACAGACAACACAGGTCTTAAAGCAAAGATCCCCTGAGAGAGTTGGAGGAAAGAGAAAGAGGGACATCCCACTGCAAAGTGCCTTTGGTATGAGCCAAGAAATTGGTCTAAACCACTGAGCCTAGGGCTTGCCGATCAGAAGGTCAGCGGTTCGAATCCCCATGACGGGGTAAGCTCCTGTTGCTTGGTCCCTGCTCCTGCCAACCTAGCAGTTTGAAAGCACGTTAGAGTGCAAATAGATAAATAGGTACCTTCCAGCGGGAAGGTAAATGGCATTTCTGTGCGCTGCTCTGGTTCACCAGAAGCGGCTTAGTCATGCTGGCCACATGACCTCGAAAAACTGTCTGTGGACAAACGCTGGCTCCCTCGGCCTGTAAAGCGAGATGAGCGCCACAACCCCAGAGTCGGCCACGACTGGACCTAAAGCCAGGGGTCCCTTTACCTTTACCTAGCCAGGAAGGTAGGGCTCCACTTTGTTCTCAATCCAAATAACAAAGAAGTGCTTCTAGCGGAGTTTTCTTCTAAATCTGAGCAACCCTTTTAGCCTTTTGCTTTTTAAGTGGTAGGGGAAAAAATCCCAATGACTGATTCTCACACTGAAACTCCTTTTACTTTGCTGAAGAAGCAGCCCCAATGCAGAGAAGAAGAAGGAAAAAATGCCACATCAATCCCAACAGTTCAACATTAAACAGTTCAGTGTTAACATGAAACATAGCCAGTGAGCAGTCAAAATGGAGATGGGGGCAAGAGACAGAGGAGAGCTGAAAGTAAATATGGGCCCAGGGCATGGTCCAAAGGTGCAGCAGGCATCAACTCTGCTAAAGCTAAGCAGGTCTGTGTCTGGTTACTGCCTGGATGGGAGACTGCCTGGGAACCCTATGTAGACAAGTGTGATTTCCCCCAGGAAGGCAGGATATAAATTTTGCGTTAAATAGTATGCTAGACACAGTTGCCCATGGTGTGTACATTCATCCCAATATCATATGTGGAGTGTTCAGGCGTGTGAGTGAGGTGAACACATTGTGCAGCGTATATAGCTGCCACAGAATGTTGGCCACCCCTGCTGCCCCTGGTCATGCTGCTCCCCATCCCAAAATTTGAGGCAGCAGCAGAAAGGGATACTCCCCCTCCCTTTAGAAAGAATTAATGGCTGGGGTCAAGCAGCTGAGTGCAAGGCCCATTGAAGCATCACTCAAAGTTCCAGGCACAAAATGAAGATGGCAAGCACAGCTGGGACCTCAGCCAGCACTTCAACGAACAGTGTACCTGGTCTCATGATCCTGGCTCTAGATATTTTTTTAATATTTGGGGGGAAGGGGCATTGCACCCCATGCCAAGAGCTGAGGTGGTGGCCATTTCCTCTGTGTTCCCAACCTTAGTTTGTTATAAGAATGCTTAGTCAAGCATTTTGAACGGAACAAATTCATACACCAAAGCAAATAATCACATATTTTGGCCCTTTGAGGGTATCTGATGTGCTACTTTCTCCAGCAGACCCAAGTTGGACTAATTCCATAGCAATTTCATATTTGATAACGATGATCAGAACCACATTTGCCTAAAGAGGAATGGTCCCACCGTTCACAGTTCCTTATTTTCATTCTCAATCAACCATGAAAATTTCAATAGGGTGTAAGAGCTGGCAGTTTTTGAGTTCCATTTTATGTCCAGTATTTCTATGCTGAAGGTTTGAGATCTAGCTAGTTTTCCTACATATTTAACAAGCACCAGCTGGTTTTAAAGCCCAGGTCAGTGGACTGCCCCATTGTTCAAGTTTTCAAAGGGATATCAATTAAGTTGACAACATTTTACAATGGCCAGGGATCTAAAGAACTATTTTAGGTGTGCCCAAGGGCATTTTAAAAACATTTTCTCACAGCAAGCTCCTATGCCATATCACAGAGTGTTTTCAAAAATCAGAAAAAACCCAGGATCAATAACAGCTGCATTCCAAAGACAAACAGAGCAAAACAACAGCTGCGCAGGTGGATTTGGTTGCCAATGCCCTATGAGGGAACTATCAAGTGAAAACTTTTAATGCTCAACAATAAAAAAATTATAAAAATATTGGGAAACATTTTCTGCAGGAGCACACACCAAAACAGACGGGGTCATTTCGAAAGCCCACTCAGTTTCAAAACAGGTGTGATATGTGGTACAGAAAGCTGCTTTAAAAAAAAAGGAACATAAGCTTAAAGCCCCATTGGACATGCAAAACTAATTGTTCAGCCATTTGAATCTTGGTTCATAGTAGTAGTAGTAGTAGTAGTAGTAGTAGTAGTAGTAGTAATGTCCATTGAACCATTTCTACTAAGAAGTAACCCCCACTGAATTTAATGGGGCTTACTACCACATATGGGACGCGGGTGGCGCTGTGGGTAAAAGCCTCAGCGCCTAGGGCTTGCCGATCGAAAGGTCGGCGGTTCGAATCCCCGCGGCGGGGTGCGCTCCCGCTGCTCGGTCCCAGCGCCTGCCAACCTAGCAGTTCGAAAGCACCCCCGGGTGCAAGTAGATAAATAGGGACCGCTTACTAGTGGGAAGGTAAACGGCGTTCCGTGTGCTGCTCTGACTCGCCAGATGCAGCTTTGTCACGCTGGCCACGTGACCCGGAAGTGTCTTCGGACAGCGCTGGCCCCTGGCCTCTTGAGTGAGATGGGCGCACAACCCTAGAGTCTGTCAAGATTGGCCCGTGCGGGCAGGGGTACCTTTACCTTTTTACTACCACATATGTGGGGTTAGGGTTGCTGTATTAGTTTTGTTTCAAAATTCTTAGAAGTCTGCTGCATGGCTCAACGTCCTGTTACCAATCTGGATGCAATATTTTCTGGAAAGCTTTCCTAAAGCAAAGCAAATACATTCAGAACCAGGGTCACTGAGATTTTTGCACTTAGTAAAGGGCTTGTCTGATTAAGTAAGTTATGTGAAACCGAAAACAGCGCTGTTTTTCAAGGTATACTTCATTGTCCCAGCTTATTTGTTCGCCGCCACCTGTCTCCCACACATTACGGCACCGAGTGCGCGTTTCAAAACAAAAGTAATAACACAATTGTCTCACACCACACATATTCCCAGTGGAAATTAAAATGCATGCTTTTTCTCATCATTCTTTATTTAACAACTGGGAGGGTTTTAATATTCGAAACTCAGCAAGAAAATTGTCAGGAAACACAGAGATGCCTTTTGAGATTTCAAATTCCACTTTCATTGTTTTCCTTTCATTTTAGGTGAGTGTTTGTTTTCCAGCCAAGTGACTGTATCCTGTGATGGAATGATGGCTAATGGGATTTTCTGCGATGATTTCTCAGTCAATTATAGCACTAGAAGACCTATGCAGATGGATATGAAATCATCCCCAATGAAATCATTCCTGTTTCTAATTGCAGGAAGAACAAAAAACAACAAAAAACTCCCAAAACCATCTAGCCAGGGGTCCTGCACATGTGAAAGAAGGCTTGAGGAAGATGAACTGGAAGCCTACACATGCAACCGCTGTAGTATATATGGAACCCCCCTCTCCTCAAATCCAGCTTCTAGGACCCTGCATGTGGAGGCCTTTTAGAAAATCAATAACAAGGCCAGTTACCTTTTAAGGAAGGAGAACAGAGAACAGAGTGGACCTGATTTTGGCTTCTCTTCCTATTCCTCTTTTCTCAACGAACTGCTGAGCAACACAGTTCACACATGCACAGATAGATCAGGGCCTACATCTTTTGCCCGGCTTATTGTGATGGAGCACATTTCAGATCTATTTCTCTATCATATAAGGGTGCTTCAAGTGCTTCATTTCTCCCCTTGCACATATAAGGAAGCAGCTATATCTAGAAATGTTTTGTATAACATTGCTAATATGAGGCCCATAAATGTGAAGAACCGAAGACAGGAAAAATGAGAAACAGAGATGAAACTGGAACTGGGATTTTTCTCCATCACTAGCATAGTTCCCCTCTGAATTAAGACTTGTGTGCACATACTGTAGGCTTCCCAAACATTTGTGAGTGTGATATAACATTACAGATAAACTCGCTCTGTGGTGATAAATTCACTCTACTGTAATTAAAAACAACACATTTACCCAGAATAAACACCAACATTCTTTGTTACAAAATTGTTGCTGCGCCATACACTGCTCTGTTTTAATTTAGAGAGCATTCGGTGCTGATTCTTAAAAAAAAGCAATAACTTTTCAACTTTTTTTTTAAAAAATAGCCTGCTGAAATTTCAGAATGAGAGAAAATTCAGTTTGTGATTTCAGGATGTTTTGCGCAACAGCAGGGGTGAGGGGAGTGAAGCAATACCATGTTTTAAAAGTGCACCGTTTGTGCAGTACATTAAAATGTGCACTGCATTTGCTAAAATGACACATTTTTGGGGGGGGGGGGCAAAGCAACTGTGGAGTTAGTTCATGCAGTTCTGAGATATAAGTCATCGAGAATTCAGGCCATATCTTCCAGAGTGAATCATCTCTTGTCTGCATGGAAGATGGCAGGCATAACCTGTTTACTGAAAGCTTTATCACCGAGGAAATACAATTCTAAGCATCATCATGTTGAGCACCTTTAACATTTACAATTCCCTTGAAAAAAACCCCACAGTAAGTAAGTCCATAGATGTAAATAGAAATAAGAGCGCTGCATTGCCTTCCGTATGCGAAATATGGCACACATGTCAACAGTTGTGTGCGGGAAGTCAGTTTAAAAATGAGCTATTGATGATTCAGAGTCAAATTTATTAATAAAAGCGCAGCACAAGGGCAATTTTTGACACACACACACACACACACACACACACACACACACACACACCCTGCCAATAGGTTAAGTCCCAAAGATGCTCCCCTGTCTTTTACTTCTTGCACAATGCCCTATGGGCCTTTCTAAAAGTGTAGGATGCTAACACAAAAGGGGTGGGCCCTATTTATGTCGTCGGGTGGCGCTGTGGTCTAAACCACAGAGCCTAGGGCTTGCCAATCAGAAGGTCAGCGTTTCAAATCCCCGCGATGGGGTAAGCTCCCGTTGCTCGGTCCCTGCTTCTGCCAACCTAGCAGTTTGAAAGCACGTCAAAGTGCAAGTAGATAAATAGGTACCGCTCCGGCGGGAAGGTAAACGGTGTTTCTGTGTGCTGCTCTGGTTTGCCAGAAGCGGCTTAGTCATGCTGGACACATGACCTGGAAGCTGTCTGCGGACAAACATCGGCTCCCTCGGCCTATAAAGCGAGATGAGCGTGCAACCCCAGAGTCGTCCGGGACTAGACCTAGATCAGAGGTACCTTTACCTTTATGGGAATACAGTGGTGCCTCGCAAGACGAAATTAATTCGTGAGTTTTTTCGTCTAGCGAATTTTTCATCTTGCGAAGCACGGTTTCCCATAGGAATGCATTGAAAATCAATTAATGCGTTCCTATGGTCAAAAAAAGTCCAAACAAAGCCAAATTTGGTACAACAAGAGTTTATTAAGTGCTCTTTAAAGTCACACATACTGTAAAGAGCATTTCAAAATTCAAACCCATAATTTTTTTAAAAAAACAGCAGAGTGGCCCAATGGTCACAGAAAATCATTAAAATGCAGAAAAAAACCACACAAGCTTCCAGATTCTTGCAAACCCCTCCCCAACTGTTCCCCCAGCCACCCAGCACACAGAAATTCAAATCCAGATTTTTTTTAAAAAAAACAGCAGAGTGGCCCAATGGTCACAGAAAATCATAAAAATGCAGGAAAAAAAGCTTCCAGATTCTTGCAAACCCCTCCCCAACTGTTCCCCCAGCCACCCACCACACAGAAATTCAAACCCAGAATTTTTTCTGTCTTGCGAAGCAAGCCCATAGGGAAATTCGTCTTGCGAAGCAGCTCGAAAAACGGAAAACCCTTTCGTCTAGCGAGTTTTTCATCTTGTGAGGCATTTGTCTTGCGGGGCACCACTGTACTGCACTTGAAGCATTTATCAGGCATAGGATTCAGCTTCAGCAGCTAAAATCTGTCCATATATCAGATGCAGCTTATCAAATGCACATTGATTATTACTAGAACCCCAGGAACTACCAACTAGAAAGCGGATGCAGAGTTATCCCCTCCCTGTCTCAGTCCCATTGAATTCAATGGCGCTTACTTTCAAGTAAGTGTTATAGGACTGCAACCTAAATTTTTTTCCTCTGAGCATATGATGGAAAATGTTGGCTTTTGCGTCTTCTAACACCACTATCACTGTCAAACCACCCCTTTCCTCCTAGGCCTTTCTCATAAAAATCTGGTGTTCTACTTCATTATATATTCCTGTTACTAAAATGTCATTAACCAAGAGGTGTATTAACTGATGATGTTAAGCTGGTTAGTGGGAGAATGTAAGTGTCACTTTGATGACATAAAGTGGCTGTTATGATTATATAATATCAATTATTCCTTCAGAAACTGCATTAGTTCTGAACCAATGTAGTTGGAGGGAGGTTAATCCCTCCACAAGGCATTTGTCTAATATTTATTATTAACAGTAAAATCTATTTTGGATTAAACCTAGATTTTTAATAACTTTAATAACTTTTAATAACTTTTCACCCTTGGAAATACTATACCTGCCTCTCAGATCCTCTGGATGCTATCACATCAGAGGAGAGTGTCTTCCTCACTTTACTGCGTCTACAGAATCCAGGTTTATGGGCTGCATATTTGAAGAAACAATAAACACATCTTAAAGAGCAAATGAAATTTAGAAGTAATAGACACTCCATGAAACCCTTGTACATAGTTTTTACAATTTCTTTTATCTGAAGGGCTTAAACTTTGTGAAATACTCAGCATGTTTCAAAATGTTTTCCCCCACCACCTTACTGAGACACAGGGACTGAGAGGATCCGAAAGGGTGCAGAGCCAGGTCGTGTGAGGAGATTTTATGAGCTATACACAGGGTGACACAGAAACTCCAGAAAATGGAGCAAATCAAATAAACAAATAAAGAGTAAAAAATTCTTCCGAAAGCAAAGTGGAAATGCAAGTTTTGATTCTGATATATATATATATATATATATATATATATATATATATATATATCAGAATATATATGATTCATATATATAAAATATATATATATAAAATATATATATATTTTATCTGTAGTGCCCTTGATATAAGGAAGGAGGGCCATGCCATTGTTTTCTTCTGTGTCTTGGTTTTTGGGGGGTGTTTCTTTTTGGATTAGCTTCGTAACCCTGTTTTGCTGGTATCCATTGGCAATTAACACATTTGAGAGATTCTGTAACTCAGTTGTCAAGTGGTCTTTGTCAGCCAGGCGTTTGGTTCTGGAGATGAGAGTCTTGGCTACGGAGTTTATTTGTGCAGGGTGGTGGTGTGATTGTGCATGTAAATAGCGGTTGGTGTGTGTTTTTTTCCGGTAGATAGTGTGTCCTAGGGAGCCATCAGGTTTTTTGTAGATTAGGATATCAAGGGCACTACAGATAAAATTAGCAAAATCCTCCATAAACACAATATCAAAACAGCCTTTTGCGCCAACCAAAAAATAGCCAATATCCTCAGAAACCCCAAGGATAAAATCCAGTTGGAAAACCAAGGGGTCTATGAAATACCCTGCAAAGTCTGCCCAGCCACGTACATTGGACAAACAAACAGACGAATAAATGCACGTATCGCAGAACACAAGAATGCCGTCAAAAAAGAAGAAAAAACTTCCTCTCTTTTCCAACACATGAAAGAAACAGGACACGAAATTAATTTTGCAGATTCCAAATTGCTCTCTAACATGGAACATCACCACAAGAGAATAATCATGGAAGCCATCGAGATAGAGAAACACCCTCACAACATGAACAAGCGTGACGACACATCCCGCTTGCCAGACATCTGGAAATTAGCCCTCCCCACAAAAACTGACACCAGATCCAGAGGCACACAGAACGCCATCACCAATCAACCACACCAGACCCAAACCCAGACCCTCTCCACAGATAAATTACAGACACCATCCAGTAGCCAAACCATGGTGGCACCTCCGGATGCTGCACCCCCCTGCAATCCCTACACAGATCTGGCTGGCACAGGCCACAAAACCACAGCTCGCCCCTATACACGAAGCCAAGCCAGAGCACAACTAAATGCAGTACAGCCATCTTCTCAGAAAAACTCTTCACAAAGTTCAAGAGGTCAAGACACAAAGGCTTTAGCAACTAATCCACACCTAATGACCCACCTAAGTGGTACTCAGGATATCACTCAAGAAATCACTCAAGATATCCCTCAAGCAATTAAGGAACAAAAGAAGAAAAGGCACACTAGCCTGGGAACTTCCTCTCTGCCCAGAACATTGGAGGCTATACAACACACCTCCTCAACAGTATTTATAGGAACTCAAACACTGAGATCCTGCTCTGTTCCAGTAACAAGAAGCCGAAAGCACCAGCCTGAAGATGACGAGTGAGACCTCGTCGAAACGTCGCCTAGACACCCCAACTTTTACACGGGAAGACACCCGAGGACACCAAAACCTGCATATATATATATATATATATATATATATATATATATATATATCAAAGCTCGCCCCTATACACGAAGCCAAGCCAGAGCACAACTAAATGTAGTACACCCATCTTCTCAGAAAAACTCTTCACAAAGTTCAAGAGGTCAAGACACAAAGGCTTTAGCAACTAATCCACACCTAATGACCCACCTAAGTGGTACTCAGGATATCACTCAAGAAATCACTCAAGATATCCCTCAAGCAATTAAGGAACAAAAGAAGAAAAGGCACACTAGCCTGGGAACTTCCTCTCTGCCCAGACCATACCTCCTCAACAGTATTTATAGGAACTCAAACACTGAGATCCTGCTCTGTTCCAGTAACAAGAAGCCGAAAGCACCAGCCTGAAGATGACGAGTGAGACCTCGTCGAAACGTCGCCTAGACACCCCAACTTTTACACGGGAAGATACCCGAGGACACCAAAACCTGCATTCCTGTACCCGTGAAAATCTACGAAAGCATATATATATATATATATATAATCTTCAAAGTTATAACAAAACATATTTTCCAAAAACATATTTTCCCCCATTTTTCCTCCCTCCCCCCTCCCCCCTGTAAACCCCCCTCCCCACCCCCCGACTTCCCTCAGTTCCAGTCTTTGGTTTCTCCAATAATGCCATTTTCTGCATGTTACAGAGTTGTATAGATCCTCCAACTGTTTAGCTAATTATTATCAGTAAAAAATTGTGAATGTTTATTCAAAACCTGCCAAGGAGTCCAGTTCGCTTTGTTGCATCTTCAAATACTTTGTGAAAGGTTCCCATTCATCCTTAAAGTCACAGTTATCCTTATTTCGTAGTCTATGTCAATTTTGCCAGTTCTGCACAGTCCATCAATTTTTCTTGCCATGATTCTTTAGTTGGGGTTTCTTCAGTCTTCCATCCTTGTGCTACCAGAACTCTCGCGGCCGTTGTCACATACATGAAAATGTTTTTCAACTTTTTTGGCAGGTCTTTCCCTACAATCCCCAACAAAAATGCCTCGGGTTTTTTAACAAATGTTAAATGGAACATTTTCTTCAATTCATTGTATATCATTTCCCAATTTTTTTTGATTACATTACAATCCCACCACATATGATAAAATGTTCCCTCCTTTTCCTTACACTTCCAACATATATTTGAACTAGTTTTGTACATTTTCCCTAACTGCACTGGTGTCGTGTACCATCTGTACATCATCTTCATGTAATTCTCCTTCAATAGGGAACAATCTGTAAATTTTAAGTCAGTTTTCCATAATTTAACCCAATCTTCCATCATAATGTTGTGACCTACATCTTGTGCCCATTTAATCATAACTGATTTTACCTCTTCATCTTTCATCTCCCATTCTAATAGTATTTGATTCTGCTTTATAAACAAATATGTGCTCATTAAAAATAAACTTGGGATGGAGGTATTGTCAATCTTGGTCCTCTCAGCTCCTCTTTCACCCAACCTTAAATTCCACATTTCTGCAGCGATTTATACTTAAAAAAAGAAAAACGAAAATTCAGCATTTAGTGCAACATTCAGAGGATAACGTGTTTGCTTCACTTTTTGTTTCAGAAAGTGTGAATTTTACAGATTCACCTTTAAATGTGAACTGAATCAACCCCCCCATCCCTACTGAAAATTAAATAAACAGCACAGTCCTAGATTTGTATACTTACAGACAAGCCCCTCAGACTTCAGTGGGACTTACTTCCAGGTAAGAGTGCATAGAATTAAAGCCAAAATCTCTCAAAGAGTTCTTTTCAAATGTAAGCCTATTTAAAACATGAGTAGGTAAACTAAGGCCCGGGGGCCGGATCCACCCCAATCGCCTTCTAAATCCGGCCTGCGGACGCTCTGGGAATCAGCATGTTTTTACATGAGTAGAATGTGTGCTTTTATTTAAAATGCATCTATGGGTTATTTGTGGGGCACAGGAATTGGTTCATCCCCCCCCAAATATAGTCCACTACCCCCAAGATCTGAGGGACAGCGGACCAGCCCCCTGCTGAAAAAGTTTGCTGACCCAATTTAAAATAATCCACACAATCATACAATTTTCAAAGCTATGTTGTAATCAATAAGGTCTCTTTCACAAGGAAAGATTTTAATGAGTATTGTTACAGACCCACTCCTAAACCAATGCTTTTCAGGACAGCCATGTTGTGCTGGTATCCACAGCACTATTATCAAGATATGTACACCAGTATCTCATTTAAAAACTAGAAACCAACCCCTCCCAAAAAAACCCCAGAAAAGGGATTGCCTTAAACTATGATGTTTTGTGATCCTTGTGTACATCAAGAAACCATCTGTCATGGAGCTCAGCCCAGTTTCCAGTTCCGCCATGTTTTCATGATGAATGCAAACATTTAAAAATACACACCTCACCTCACCGTTTTAATCAGCACACAGCACAGGTCTATGGCAGAGGCTTGTGAAAAATCGTACTGGGAGAAGTGACCCCACCATATATGTTCACGTCAGATCACAACAATATTCCCAAAGAATTCCATATTGGCATCAACTTAATGAATTACTAGTTTATAATAATAAATCTTTCTGGAATTACAGTGGTACTTCGCAAGATGAATGCCTCGCAAGACAAAAAACTAGCTAGACGAAAGGGTTTTTTGTTTTTTGAGCTGCTTCGCAAGACGATTTTCCCTATGGGCTTGCTTCACAAGACGGAAACGTCTTGCAAGTTTGTTTCCTTTTTCTTAACACCGTTAATACAGTTGCGACTTGACTTCGAGGAGCAACTCATAGAACGCGGTGTGGTAGCCTTTTTTGAGGTTTTTAAAGACTTTGGTGATTTTTGAAGCTTTTCCAAAACTTTCCCGACACCGTGCTTCGCAAAACGAAAACATTGCAAGACGAAAATACTCGCGGAATGAATTAATTTCGTCTTGCGAGGCACCACTGTAATTACAATGGGAAGGAACTGCAATAAATAATTACAATTGTGGATGTCCATGGTGTACGAAACACATCAGGCTTTCATTTTCTAAAATGTCTTTGATGATTGATTGATTGATTGTCACGTTGTTTTAGGAAGGAAGTACTTGATTTTGGTTGAATTGCAGTTTTCATGTTGAATTTCCTATTATACATTTTTAGCAAGTTAAATGTTGATCACTAGAAAGCAAGAAGAATCCTTTTAAAAATATGAAGCCACATGAACCAAACCCCTGCAGTTGAGGTTCCATGCAGGAGTTGGAAACCTCAGCCCTGGGACGTAAATTTCACCTGGCCTCAGGAATCTAGCCAGACCATGACTTACCTGGCTTTCTGTGCCCCTGCCTTGAGTGAGTTCACCAAACTGTGTCCTTGAGCTGTGATCTCTCTTTCATACTTGGATGGAGCACAGAGAGAAATGTTGGATAACCTATAAAATAATTAGAATTGTATACTTTTAATGGATCAATCAATTAAATAACTATAATTAAATGGCTACCAACATGAGTTTGACCAAACTGAGGGAGGCAGTGGAAGACACGAGTACCTGGCGTGCTCTGGTCCATGGGGTCACAAAGAGTCGGACACGACTAAATGACTCAACAACAACAATAACCACAACAAAATTAAATGAATAACATATTACCCAAACTTCAATATAGACACCTTCTTAAAACAGCTTGACATTCTGAAAACAAACTTAGTTGGTCTCTAAGGTGCTACTGGACAATTTTTTTATTTATTTAACCCAGGCTTCCTCAACCTCAGCCCTCCAGATGTTTTTGACCTACAACTCCCATGATCCCTAGCTAGCAGGACCAGTGGTCAGGGATGATGGGAATTGTAGTCTCAAAACATCTGGAGGGCTGAGGTTGAGGAAGCCTGATTTAACCAAAAGCTGTTATCTTGGCACAATGCTCACATTCTTTGTCAAGTTACCTAAAGGATTCCAAATAGACCAAACGAAAAAACCCGCTTAGATCTGCCCAATCTTGCTTGACCTCCTTCGTTAATACTGGCAACCAGCAATTAAGGGTGCATGCCAATATTAACTAAGGGTGCCTTCATTCTGACACTATTTTGCAGGAGCAAATCAAGTGCACAATGGAAATTTAGGTTTGCACAGTTAATTAAAGCACACTTTTTACCTAGCACAACAAATCCACATTTAAAAAACTTTAAAAGTGACTTTTTGTAGTGTTTATCCATCCACTTGGGCATGTTTTTATCTACTGCAACATCTTTGACTTCTGTGGTGCTAGTAAAAATAGTTCACTAGAAAAGAAAAATCCTTAGAAAATGGCATCCTGATTGGGAAAAGTTCAACAAAGCTTAGAAAGGACTGTATGACAGGACAGTTCATCTGCATCAATTGTATAACTAGGCAAAGAAAGTGAGACACTGAATTACAGGAAGAAATGAAATGAACTAAAACAGGCATTCTGATTGTCTGAAATAGGTGCTGGAATTGTATGGTATTGTGCAACAATTTGTTGTTTAGTCGTGTCTGACTCTTCATGACCCCATGGACCAGAGCACGCCAGGCACTCCTGTCTTCCACTGCCTCCCGCAGTTTGGTCAAACTCATGTTCGCAGCTTCGAGAACAGTGTCCAACCATCTCGTCCTCTGTTGTCCCCTTCTCCTTGTGCCCTCCATCTTTCCCAACATCAGGGTCTTTTCCAGGGAGTCTTCTCTTCTCATGAGGTGGCCCAGGTATTGGAGCCTCAGCTTCAGGATCTGTCCTTCCAGTGAGCACTCAGGGCTGATTTCCTTAAGAATGGGTAGGTTTGATCTTCTTGCAGTCCATGGGACTCTCAAGAGTCTCCTCCAGCACCATAATTCAAAAGCATCAATTCTTCGGCGATCAGCCTTCTTTATGGTCCAGCTCTCACTTCCATACATTACTACTGGGAAAACCATAGCTTTAACTATACGGACCTGCAACAATACTGCAAGAAATTTCTCAGACCATGTGAGAGAGATCAGAATTTGTGGGGTCCTCAAGCAAGCCTCTCTTACTGGTTGGCCTTAACCTGGAACAGACCAAGGCTGAAGATGCTCTCCCTCATCTTGCATGCTTCAGGTAAAGTGAAAATGTTGAGCAGTGAGCCCCTTGAAGGTATTGGGGCTGCCATCCTTTCAAACTGATCCTGACACCAGTTCTCCCTTTCCTGCTAGTTGATTTATCAAGATACCATACTTTTACCCCAGCTGTTCTGCATGCACTCCATTGAACTGGGGTTTAGCAATAAGGATTCCTATTGGATTTTTAAAAATGCTATTACTTGTGATGGTACAGAAGTCCTACTTGTTTCCTCGCTACCAGATAGAAGGTGGGCATTTTTCGTTCTTTCTACAAATCAGCAAGTTGATCATCTTCAGTCTTTCAAACAGATCCTGAAATGAATCAGAGCCTGATATGTTTTCATATAGATCCTGGAATCACTATGCATTCGAAATAAAAAGTTGCCTCTGTGTGCAATTGTAGTATTACTGCGGCTTTAGATAAAGAAGTCCCAACATTCTGGATTGTAGATTATTATAATTGTCATCATACCCATCCATCCATATTCACGAAAAGTGTTGGAAGCCTGCACATTCATATTCATTTTAGTTCAACTTGACTTGAATCATAAAAGGAATGTGAAGACAGAGAGCCTGTTGCTGAAATAAAGTTGATTTTCTCTCCCTCTCCCTGAAACTTGGGTTCATGACAGCTTTTTGTTGAGTAGGACATTAGCCTTTTGTAATTTATTGCTTTTAGATTAAATCTGGGGAAACTCAATATTGCAGTTGAATGATTAGAGCAATACCCCTTGGAGTAATAAATTTTCTTTGGTGCTGTGCATCTCCCGATCTTGTTTCCCTTCTAATTACATTTACATAAATGATATTCTGCAAAATTAAATTAACATTCCAACTGTTACACAGGCAACAAGAGACAAAAATAACTTACAAACCTGCAACTCTTAAGAAAATGTTGAGGTCTTTTCATGAACTGAATCCCAGCCATCCCTGAAGAGACAACTACACAGCTGCACATTATTCTTAGTTAACAACCAATCTAGATGCTTTTGTTCTGGTTTTGGAGACCCTGTTGTTGCAGAATCCTGGTTCCCAGAAAGCCTTATTAAATAAAAGATGGGTGACATTCCAATCTTCATTAACGAGTGTTTGGATAGTACTAAATTTGCTGTAGGCTTTGGCCTATGTCCTCTTCTACACTTTTATCATTTGGCTCTTATAAAGTGTACTTGTACACAACTTCATCGAGTTGCACATGAGTGTGGGGCTTTTTCCAGGGGGTTGAGGACACAATACTGTAAGAAGAGCTGATTCTCAAACAGAAGGGTATCCTTTCCCCCCCTTCTTAGAATGGTGCAAGATGCATAACCTAGATTGTGGGGAAGAAATTTGGGTCCCAAATTATTATTTCCCCAGTCATGGCAGCGCTAGAGGCAGGTGGTGGTGAGGTCAGCACCATACAGAAGGGATTGGCAACTTCAGGCCCATGGGCCGGATGTGGGCCACGAAGGCCGTTTAACCAGCCCCCGAGCTGCCCCCGAACTGAGTCACTCGCTCGGCGATTCCCCCGCACTGCGCTAAACCGGCACAATGCAGCGTGGGGACTCTCTTCTGCGGCTCCGGAAATCACTTTTGCGCATGTCCAGACACCAGAAATCACGTCTTCGCATGTCCACGGCGCCGGAAATTGCTTCTGTGCATGCCCAGACGCCGAAAATCGTTTCTGTGCAGGTGCAATTTTCGGCATCTGGGCATGCGCAGAAGCGATTTCCAGCGTCACGCTACGCCAGTCCAGCCCACAGAGGATCTCCGTGGGAGAGATCCGGCCCATATCCGGTAAGCTTTGCCGATCCCTGTCATACAGGCACACCGCTACCAGCGGTTTTCTATGCAAGCATGCATTGATGACACCAGCAAGCTGCACAGGAGGTTGTTGATCATGTTCTTGCCCAGTTCTGACCTCACTGTCCCCTGCCTCTAAATATGATTCCTACCTGCCACATTCCTACCAGAGGATGAATACTTTCTTATGAATTTAGCTCACTCAGTTCTCTGTGGCCCTGTGGACATTTATTTTTGGCTTGGCTCAAAGCCCATGCTTGTTCTCTGTTTTTCCCTGACAGTCCCCTACATTTTGGTAGCATGCTGATGGAAACAGCATCGGCACGTTTACCTGTCCTGGTACGGCTAGCAAGAAAATGCACCATTCATTCATTCATTTACAAATCTAGAGACCTTTTGCCTGTACGCAAGCACACTTAAGCTGGCATATTACAATACAGTACACATTACCATAAGAAAACGGACTAAAAACAAAAGCAGCTACCAGCAATGAAGATAAGCAATGAAAAATCCCTCAGGCACAGGCCCTAATTGCTGAATGTCACCTGGAATTAAACCAGTTTTTAGTAAGGGCTTTAAAATGGGCAAATAAAGGCAAATATCTGCTGGGAGAATGTTCCATAATCTGGTTGCCAGAAGTGTTAAGGCCTTCTCCCTTGTATACTTCTTTAGGACACTGGGTACAGCAAGACAAGATAAGACTCAAGCCTTGGGACATTCTTGAGCTGGTCCATATCAACCAGGCTTGTATTCTAGTTTCAAAGTTGAAATTAAATGCTTGGACTATTTCAGATTTATCCTGCCTCACCTGCCCCTGTTAACCAAAGTGACATGGTTCCATTTGTATTTTTTTAGCTTGTCAATTGAACGACACATTTCATTGACCCGCTTTGATTAGCTGGTCAGAACAAGACTTGTTACCAGCAGTTTCAGTTTACTGGAAGCAAAGTGACATTTAGCGGTGAACAGTTTCAGTTTGCCAATTAAAAAGCCCATGGCATTTTCAAATCAAAACCTATAGGAATCAGATCCCAAGGGCTGAAGAGAGAGCTACGTGCGTTTGGCTTCTGAACTTCTTTTCAGACAAGCTGTTCACCCCGCCCCCCAAAAATTCAGGGAACCTTAGAAATGGTCTCCAATACAGCACTGTAAACTGAATGATGAAGAATAAAAGAAACAGGAAAACACTGATGTATGCATCTATGGGAGTCCTTTCGATCAAAGATTCATATTTCCACCCACCTCCAATTTTGTTGCCAGAAGTTTCAACCTTACTGCTTTTCAGTGCAATTAGAGGTGCAAAACCCCCTGACGTTTCCCCTGGGAAGACTGATACTACATTTGAACAGAAACCTTTCTCTTACTAAAAAAAAATACATGCCACCCCTATGAATTGCATTGTCTTTGTGGGCATTTGCCAGACCTAATGATCAAGCCAGCCTTTAACATGCAAGTGGGCAGGAAACGTTAGAGAGGCTGATAGAACTCCCCTCCCCCTAACTTATCTGCAAAGCTGTTCTTTGCCCTTATATAACCGCCTTGGCTATACTTAAGGATTAAATATAATAATTTTCAGCAACAGATGTTGGTGATCTCATCCAAGACCAAATGCCTTTTTAGACATTGTTTGGTTGTGCAACAACAAGCCAGAATTGTTGGCTTCAGATAAGTGAAAGCAAAATCTGTTTTCACTGGCGATAACTGAGCCCATTATCTATAAACATTCACATTTTGAAAACGGGATCAAAAGCTGCACAGGGACATGACTGTGTTAGGGAATGTGGTCTCCTCTTGCAAAAAAAGAAAAGAGGAAGAAAAAAAAGACGGCAAGTATGTTGAAAACTGGCAGCATCTGATTTCCACAGCAGTAGTCTAGTTGTTCAAAAGGCACCATTAATTGCATGGAGCCTCTGGATGGGGAATTAATAGACTGTTTGAGACACAAATATATGGCGAAAACATCTGCAAAGACATGACAGGGAACATCCTCTGAGGAATAAAGTCAAGGAGGCCCTTCAATATGGCAGCATCCTTCCCCCCCCCCCCCGCTTGTTTGAATGGATGGCTGACAGCTTCTAAAGGGCATCCCAGTCAAAAATCAATGTTGGAATGGATGGGGTTGGTATGGGTGGCTTAAGCCTAGCTCTTTCATCAGGGGAACAGGGCAGTTTCAGTATCCTTTGCAGGAAGAGTAGCCTCATAAGAAGTCACACACTTTCAAAATACTAGCAGAGAGAATTAACCAGTGAGTATACCGCCAGCGAATGGCATGGGGGGGGGGAGCACAGTATTGCCCTTTCTGTATTAATAACTTTCTTACACAGTTGTGCTTGTGGATAAAGCAGATCATACTTCCAACACACACTAGGTGGAAGTGTCTTTCCCATGTGGTCACATCTGTATTCTGAAGTGTGTATTAAATATGGCTGCTTCTGAAAGAGGAATAAAAAAATATGTAGGCACGGGGTAATTTATTTTTTTCCTTCAAGAGAAGAAGACAGGGCAAAACTTGACTGGTGTGCAGTCTGCTCCTATTTTGTGGTGGTTTGGAAACGAGTCCTCTGGAATTTAATAAGGTTTACTCCAAAGTAAGCACACAGAGAACTGTAGCCTCAAACAGGGTTTGTTACAAATAAAAAAGGGAGATGGTTTTGTCAGCAGAGAAGACACAGAAATCAGACCATCAAACGATAAAACAGTCTGGGGCAAGCTACACATTACACATAGTTTCAAGTAACTTTCCCTCAACTTTTTTTTGTGAAACAGAAAACAAACAAAAAATGATTGTGGCATAATCAATCTTGAGCAGAGGATGGGCATCAGGGAGGGCTGCTTAATTTTTTTGTGTAGTTCAAATTACTCCTTCAGGCTGCTTTTATCTGTATGGAGGAAAAATATTGGGATCTGTAGCTTTTCTACACCAGGTGAAAAAGCTGCCTGGGGTGATTTGAAGCAGAAATATATCTGGTGTTGAAAGAGATACATTCTTTTTCCCATTTACTCTTCCTTTGCTCCTGATTGCAACCTCCTGCGACTCTTTTTCACACAAACAACCCCAAAAAATCAGAGGAAAGTTGCATTCAATTGGATGTATATAACATGTAGTTCAGCCCTCTGGCCAATGTACACCTTGCACAACTAATATGGCAAGTTTGAGAAAACTGATTTCTGTTAATACAGTGAAAACTAACCTCATTTGTCTACTTCACCTGAACTTATGTGCAGATTGCAACACAATTATTCTTGGGATTTAGCTTTTCAAAACTGTCAAAACATTGACAGTTCTTCGCTGAAAAAAAAGGTACTAAAATCCACTTTATGAAATGTGTACTTTTGGATAAAATTCATCTAGAAATGTGTGCCTTGAGATAAAATATGTACTTAAAATACAGATTTTAAGATCCACAGATTAATGTGTGGTAATGGGTTGGAATGGACTTTTTGAATGAAGTTGAAATTGACAACAAACCAAAAATTGATACTGAACTGCATATCCAGAGACTTCACTTTATGCCAGTCAAAACTAATCAGGATTAAATCAGGGTAGACTTTTCCTGTCCTTAATTTAGATAATAGATGTGCAGAGCTGAAAGGAACGCAAATGAACACTTAGTCCAAAACTTCTTTCCCAAAATAGATTGTGTGAATCTTCTAGAGACACTCGCCCATAGCTACTGAAAGCTGTGCTCCAGGCCCAGTCCACATGAGACTGCATCGCTTGGTGGTGGTTGGCCCAGTCAAGATGCAAATGGGGGCAGAATTTCACCCACATCTTGAATCCTGCATGGACTCATGGGAAGAAGTCTCAGTGAGATTTGTGACTATTTTGTCAGGCAGAATAAAGGACAGAACCAACATATAGTCAAGGAGGCCCCCATAAGGGACCTGAGGGGTGGATTGGTGATTACATCCCCAAGCTCACGTTGGGGTCTCTGCCTGGCCAGAGAAACCTGTTGACTCTACGGGTTTGGTGTAGTCCAGCCACAGCAGATCCTATTCCACCTCCATGGGCGAGTGGAATGATGAATTGATCCTCACCCTCCTGCCATGCCAACCCTTGACCTGCCTGCTGCAGTAAATAAATATTTGGACTGATTTTATTACAACACCTGGTGTACCGCTGGGTCATTTGCTGCTCTTCTGGGTCACAGAATGCGCCTGCTTGGGCAATAGTGAGAGCTACACATCCTATTTCAGAAGGTAGATGTTTTGTTTTGTTTATTCCACCCAAAAGGCTACAAGATTAGTATTAAGGCAGCCTGTGCCCTGTGGTTCACAATCTAAAAGGCATGATGCTCAAAGAAAAAGGGAAGGCTTTCGGTTCTGAGGATTTCCTACTTTTGGGTGATTCATCCATTTGCATTCTAAAGTGGTACAGTCTCAAAAGAACTGCAGGCATTTTGAAGAATATGCTGAACACTCTGAAAATGGCTACAAGTCCAGAATAGACTGCTGCTTCCTTATTCAGGAAACAAAATCTAATGAATGCTTATGTGGGAGGCTCTTACTACCTGCTTAGTTAGAGTGCAGTACTATTATCAATCTGTCTCTTGGCTAGAAGAACAGTATTTATTGTGATTTGCTGTAATAATCATGATTAATACAGCCTTTTCTTAAAATTGTTTTGCTTTCCATTATGCAAACTCAGCTTTTCTTCAGGAGAGCAGTGATGCTGGCTTTAATTAAATTTGGGAAAGGAGAGCCTGACTAATTTTAAGATTATTAGGAAAGAACCCCATCTATACTTGGAGCATAAAATTTGAAAACCGGAGGAATAACATTACAACACTCTCTAAACCAATACGCCAGGGGAAATGTTAAGTTTTAATTGAGTGCATATAATCTGCTTTCAAATTACACAATTCTTCTGAAAGCAGAGGGGTTTATGCAAACCACAGGTGCTGAGGTCTTTCCCTTTATCATCCCCATTAATTTCTGAGTAATTGTACTGTTTGTACAAATCACAAAGGCTTTCTGCTCAAGAACATAAGAAGCCAATGGGTCCATCTAACCTAGCACTCTCAGTGTCCAACCAGATTGGCCAGTCAGATTGGCATGAACTGGCAATCAGATTGGCAGACTGGCAGCACACAAGCATAAACTGAGCAGAATAGCACCCTCCTAGCCATTGTGAAAGGGACGCAGGTGGCGCTGTGGGTAAATCCTCAGCGCCTAGGGCTTGCCGATCGCATGGTCGGTGGTTCGAATCCCCGCGGCGGGGTGAGCTCCCGTCGTTCGGTCCCAGCTCCTGCCCACCTAGCAGTTCGAAAGCACCCTTAAAAGTGCAAGTAGATAAATAGGTACCGCTTTCTAGCGGGAAGGTAAACGGCGTTTCCGTGTGCTGCGCTGGTGCTGGCTCGCCAGAGCAGCTTCGTCACGCTGGCCACGTGACCCGGAAGTGTCTCCAGACAGTGTCTCCTGGCCTCTTAAGTGAGATGGGCGCACAACCCTAGAGTCGGACACGACTGGCCTGGGGTACCTTAGCCATTGTGAAAAAGAGTGACAAAGCTGCTGCTGATGGTGATTGAAGTTAAGAAATGTACCAAACTGAGACAAATCAGAGGGCCTCCCAACAGCAAACTTTGCTCCTCCAATACAATTAAGCAGAAACTCTCTCTAACATGAAATATTAACATATCTCCTGGAATCTTAACTCCTATTCCACATTGCCATCACAGTCTTCCTCCTTGACCTGATCTACAGTTAAGTATTTCTAAACTGTTTTGCAGACTTCATGTGTAGAGGTCATGCATAGAGGGCACCGGAACAGATTCAGCCTTTCAGCACAGTCATCCCTCGGGTTTAATGTGCTTTGGGATGAGCGCGTTCGAGTTGCGAACCCGGAAGTAACGGAATGCGTTACTTCCAGGTTTTGCCTCTTGCGCATGCGCAGACGCTCAAAATGACATAATGCGCATGCGCAGAAGCGGCGAGAAGCGGCGCGTGCATGCACAGACATGCCGTCGCTGGTTACGTTTGCTTCAAGATGTGAACAGGCCTCCAGAATGGATCTTGTTCACATCTAGAGGTACCACTGTACTCAGCACATTGTGGCAGCTAAGTCCACCGTTATCCTTATGATGGGTATGCATGCCTACAAATAATGAAGGCAAAAGAAAGATAAAATAATTGAAGAGATTCATGACCTGTCTGACTAATTATTGTTAAGTAGACTGCTGGCATAAATAGATAGATAGATGATAGATAGAGATAGATAGATGATAGATAGATGATAGATAGATAGATGATAGATAGATAGATAGATAGCTATAGATAGATGATAGATAGATAGATAGATAGATAGATAGATAGATAGATAGATAGATAGATAGATGATGATAGATAGATAGATACCGGTAGATAGATAGCCATTTCCCTGGATACAAAGATTCAAGAAACCTAGCAGAGAATTAAAGTCACAAAATATGCAGCACAGGAAAGCATAGAAATATAGGCTGTTAGACCTTTAAAATATACTCTTCCAAGTGAGATCCAAAATTTCCCTCTTCCCCCAACAAAGGAAAAGACTGCATATTTGGTAATTAAAAACTGGGTTACAGTACTTACAAACGCTTCAAAGTTCAGGTTTATGTGCTTGAGTAAAGTTGCAGAAGCAGTAAAACTTAGCTTAGTTACTTTTACCAAGTAAAACTTTTACCAAGTAAAAGTAACTAAGTAACTAAACTTAGCTTCGTTACTTTTACCAATGTGGTAAAAGTTCCTTTTGCTATAGGAACACAAAAGTGGCTGTTGAGAGCCATGTGACTGTTGTTGTTGTTGTTTAGTCGTTTAGTCGTGTCCGACTCTTCATGACCCCATGGACCAGAGCACGCCAGGCACCTCTGTCCTTCACTACCTCCCGCAGTTTGGTCAAACTCATGCTGGTAACCTCGAAAACACTATCCAACCATCTCGTCCTCTGTCGCCCCCTTCTCCTTGTGCCCTCCATCTTTCCCAGCATCAGTGTCTTCTCCAGGGAGTCTTCTCTTCTCATGAGGTGGCCAAAGTATTGGAGCCTCAGCTTCAGGATCTGTCCTTCCAGTGAGCACTCAGGGCTGATTTCCTTAAGAATGGATGCGTTTGATCTTCTTGCAGTCCATGGGACTCTCAAGAGTCTCCTCCAGCACCATAATTCAAAAGAATCAATTCTTCGGCGTGACTGTATCAATTCTTCATGTGACTGTATTAAGTACTTAATACTTAAACAATGAGTCAAGAAAAACCTGATTTTTGCAACAGTACTAAAACTGGATTCAAGTTACAATCCTATAGTCCCTGGGGCCACTGAATTTTCCTGTGGGGCCACTGAATTTTCCTGATCTCCCAATGCATCCAGCAGAAAGGAAGTTTCATTCTCATCCTGGGAGAAGAGAGGACGGAAGAGGACTGGAAGAAATTCAAGATTTATCTAGAAAAATATTGTAATTTGATTGAACGTTAAGCAGGATGCTAGATCATAAATAACTGAGCACCACTAAATTAGATGATATGGGATGACAAGTGAGATTGAGAGAATATAAATTTTATTAATTATTACATTATAAATAAATAGATGGGTTATAAGAATGCAAATAAGATGATGAATTGCTGGCAATAGCCTATAATGATGAAGGTGGGAGCGGGAGATGTGAGGAAGTCCAAGGAAGATATGAAAATATGTTATGACATATGTTATATTCTGTACTATATTTTATTTGTATTTTAAACTATAATAAACATTTATTTAAAAAAAAGGAAGTTTCATCCTCAGAAGCTTTCTCCTGGGTGCTGTGAAAAGATTTGCTTCAAGATCAATGGGAAGGAAAATCTAAAATAATAATAATAATGAAGGGGGGATGGGAAAATTCAGCTTCCCCGCTTTATGTTTTACTGGTTTGAGCCCCATAGGGCTTTGAATTCGGCAGTTCCACCATCTTCAGCTCATCCACCTTCCACTTTGGATGGTCTGCTTATTGGGATCTTAAAATGTATTTATTTATGACATTTCTATACAGCAGTGCCCACTTAACCACATCCTCTGGACAGTTCATATGTTAAAAACAATCAAATGCAAATACAGGCAACTAAACAACTTAAGCAATCAGTATGAAAGCAGCACCTGGGCAGAAAAGCAGCACAAGGCCTGGTAGATTAAAAAGTTCTTTGTCTGGTATTGAACAGGCATAATGGTTCATACCCAAATGTGGGGAAGGTGTTGCAAAGGAGGAATGCCACCACTGAGACGACTCTCTTCTATCTGATTTTCCTCAACCCATGGGCGCACATGGAAAAGGGCATCTAAAGGTAACGTGGTATATATAAATATATAAACCTCTGTTCTCAAGAGTCACTACTTTTGGAGAAATGCTGACAAAGTTCAGATATACTCAAATCCTTTTTAATGAAGAACACGCTATGAAACTAAACAAAATTCCTTCCAGTAGCACCTTAAAGACCAACCAAGCCAGTTCTTGGTATGAGCTTTCGTGTGCATGCACACTTCTTCAGATACACGCTATAAAACTAAACACTGTTGGAGAACTGAACTAATTTAGTATTTCCTTTCCTATGGTTGTTCGATGCCAATCAAACTGCTGTTATTAAACTTGTAAATCTTTATTTATGACACGTTGTCATTGCTATGAATTTGTGCCGTAAAATATGATTTACGTATTAAGAAGAGCCTTATAACCATTAATACCCATATTCAATTAGTATCTGCTCAAAGAACAGAGATATATTACACTTACGCAATTTGACTTTTCAGCGTAATGTCACTCCTGTCCTGTTCTTCGACGAAAGTTGCACCAATTACATTAGGAATATAATTGGCATGACTGCTCTCATTCTTGGTCTGGAGCAAACAGGAAGATAACAACGTTCTTCTGAAGACTTCCATGGGCAGCCTCTCCCCATCCATTATGCCAGTTCTTCATCTCTTCCTGTCCCTCTGACATAATCTCTTTAGTATGTTAAATAGATTATGGCCAACAGTAAACTTCTAATTATTCATCCTAAATCCCATGCTTTCTTCATCCCCCCCCCCTCTCTCTCAAAACAAAGCAAAACCCTGTTACCACTATCCAGAACATGATCTAGCAGGTATACTAACTGTCTTACTTGATTTTATTTCTCCCTTCTTCAAGGGGTGATATGATAGCCATGTTCAAATATATAAAAGGATGTCATATAGAGGAGGGAGAAAGGTTGTTTTCTGCTGCTCCAGAGAAGCGGACACGGAGCAATGGATCCAAACTACAAGAAAGAAGATTCCACCTAAACATTAGGAAGAACTTCCTGACAGTAAGAGCTGTTCGACAGTGGAATTTGCTGCCAAGGAGTGTGGTGGAGTCTCCTTCTTTGGGGGTCTTTAAGCAGAGGCTTGACAACCATATGTCAGGAGTGCTCTGATGGTGTTTCCTGCTTGGCAGGGGGTTGGACTCGATGGCCTTTGTGGTCTATTCCAACTCTATGATTCTATGAACTCATTTTCCTAACTCACCACCATGTTCTTGGGTCCCAGATTTGGTAGTTCCATTCGCTCTGCATCTCATGAACTCACAGTCTTGCACCTTGTCTCTTGGTTGGAAACAGCTGGTCACTCCCTGTGTAGCCATAGCTTTAAAACAACATGGGGTTTTTCTACATGCAGACTTGGTCAAATGGTAACAAATCTAGGACACAGGAACATTGTAACATTCAGCATTCCACACAGGGAGAGCTGCCACAATGGAAGTTTTCAAGTGGTTGACCTTGCAGTGAAGGCCACAGGACATTATGTGGATAGCATCATAATTTAGTCATGAGGTGGCACTGGGCTTAGTTGTAAGACAAAGGTGGAGTCCAGAGCTTCCTCTTTGGTTCTTGACTAATGTATGAGTCAAGACATGGGTGCAAAATAGCTGGTACATTGCACAAAAAAAGGCACAGCCCAAGGCTGTCTTTTCACCTAATTAATGTGTACAAAATTACATTCTTCCTTACATATTTTTATTCTCTGCCTTTCCCCCCAAGTATTACCATTAAAACCACGAGGTCCTAGAAAAGTAGCTTAATAACTGACTAACCCTCATTCATTTCCTGGATGAAAGAGCTGAGCTTGTAGAAGGAGAACGGAGGAAACGAAAGGTCAGTTTATACTCCCACTTTTTGCTGAGTCACAGGGAAGCGACAAAACATTTCTTGCTGCCTTCTTCACTGCAAGATAAGGCAGAAGAGTAGAAACAAGGAGTTTTCCTCTGCAAAGCAGTAATTACCACTGGGGAGAAGTAAATTAAAGATGTGGTTGAAGAAATTCCAGGGTTAACTATGTTGCTCAAATGGCAGTAAAGTTGTACTCCAGCCCTCAGGATATATTTTACTCCATTTATTATTTTTTAAAAAGATATGGATGTCTGTTATTCCTTGATCTTGATGTTAGATGGATCTAAATACAGTGGTACCTCGCAAGACGAATGCCTCGCCAGACGGAAAACTCGCTAGATGAAAGGGTTTTTTGTTTTTTGAGCTGCTTCGCAAGACGATTTTCCCTAGGGGCTTGCTTCGCAAGACGGAAACGTCTTGCAAGTTTGTTTCCTTTTTCTTAACACCGTTAATACAGTTGTGACTTGACTTCGAGGAGCAACTCATAGAACGCGGTGTGGTAGCCTTTTTTGAAGTTTTTAAAGACTTTGGTGATTTTTGAAGCTTTTCCAAAACTTTCCCGACACTGTGCTTCGCAAGACGACAAAAATCGCAAGACGACAAAACTCGCGGAACGAATTAATTTCGTCTTGCGAGGCGCTACTGTAATGGAAACTGAGAGAATCTGAGGGAAGAAAAGCAAGGAAGACAGGTGCAAGAATCAATATACAGTGGTACCTCGGGTTAAGAACGTAATTCATTCTGGAGGTCCGTTCTTAACCTGAAACTGTTCTTAACGTGAAGCACCACTTTAGCTAATGGGGCCTCCTGTTGCTGACGCGCCGCCATCGTGCGATATCTGTTCTCATCCAGAAGTAAAGTTCTTAACCCGAGGTACTATTTCTGGGTTAGCGGAGTCTGTAACCTGAAGCGTCTGTAACCCGAGGTACCACTGTACCATGCTTTCATTTCAGAGACTTTTCTGGCAATAATGCCTGTGCTGCATGCAGAAAATGCATGTTCCTTTATTGATTACTGTTAATGCGTGGCCACTTTGAATATGCTATTATTGGCTTTAAATCCTGTGATTGTATGAATTCTATTTGCATGTATTTTATTGCTGTAAGATCCAGGGACGTCTTTAGCATATGCGGCACTGGGGTGCAAAAAAACGCCCAGCGCCCCCCCCCCCCAATTTTTGGGGGGAGGCAAGCCAAAGTTGTTGAGCTTTTTGTGGTTTTTTAAATACATTTTTATTAATTTTAACATACAAATTATAAAACGTACCACACAAATTATTACAAATACACTTTTTTTGAACTTCCATCAGCACCTCCGATGATCTTCCGTTTTAACCTCTTTTTATGCATTACTTAATTTTATATTGTCTTTACCTCTCTTAACTTATCATCTCCCCTTTTCCATTTTTACAATATTTCCAACAATACTCCTCACAGAACTTCTTGCAAACCTACAAACGTCATCTGATCATCACAAATACTTTTCAGATAGTTCGTAAATTTATTCCAGTCTTCGGTAAATTTCTGGTCCCGCCGGTTTCGAATCCTTCCTGTTAATTTGTCTAATTCTGCATAGTCCATCAACTTCATCCTCCATTCTTCAATCGTTGGCAATTCTTCTTGCTTCCATTTCTGGGCCAATAGTATTCTAGCTGCTGTTACTGCATATAAAAAAAAGCTTACATTCTTTTCTATTTATATCATTTCCTACCATTCCCAATAGAAATGCTTCTGGTTTCTTTGTAAATGTATATTTCAACATTTTTTTCAACTCATTATATATCACTTCCCAAAAACATTTCACCTTTTTACATTCCCACCACATATGATAGAATGTTCCCTCTTTTTCTTTACATTTCCAACATTTATTGCTAGTTTTATACATTTTCGCTAGCTTAACAGGAGTGATATACCATCTATACATCATTTTCATCACATTTCTTTTAATGCATTACATGCAGTAAACTTTAAACCTTCTTTCCATAATTTCACCCAGTCACTCAATTGTATGTTATATCCAAAATCTTTAGCCCAATGAATCATAACTGATTTAACCTCCTCATCTTTCAAATGCCATTCCAGCGGCAATTTATACATTCTGGACAAAATTTTAAAATCATTATTTAATATTTCTTGTTCAAATTTTGATTCCTTTCCCTCAAATCCTCTTTCTTTAAAATCTTGTTTAAACCTTTCATTGACCTGGTAATAATGTAACCAATCATAAACACAATCTTTAATTTCTCCATATGGTTTCATTTTCCATTTACCATCTTCCTTAAGTTGTTGAGCTTAAGGAAGATGGTAAAGGAAGGGGGGGGGCATGCAACTCTCTCCTATGCCACTGCAGGTGGTAGAAAGAGAACAATCCCTGCAGAGGCCTGGGAGGGAAGCTGCGCACCTTGTGTAAGCAGGGCCTCTCGACATCCCGCCAATCCCAGGTTCGCAGGAGGGCAGAGCCAGCCGGCTGCCTCAGCGCCTGCAGCAGGAAAGCCTGTGGTGCTCCAACGGGCTCTGCTCCGCTTGGCAGCGGCTGTCAGCTGGTCTGGCTCTTCAATCCCCGGACTCCAAATCTCAGCACCGGACTCTCAGCCTGGCGCCCCTGAGAGCCCGGTGCCCTCCACCCCTAGCGCCTATGGATAAACCGGCCCTGGTAAGACCCTATGAAACTCTTCTGTGGAAAGAATGCAATAAATTAAAGAAACAATATGGAAATATCATTGAATAAAAATCAGGAGAAAAGAAACTGGCCAGAAACTATGTCCAGGTCCTAAAGAACACATGCTGGAACAGTGTTTGAAACTCCCATGGTTCTAGGCACATTTTGCGGCAGGGAATATCATTAGCACGAGCAGTATCTGAGCTCTGGGCGCAGTACTGTGCCTAAGATTTCAGAGTAAAACTGCAGAGTGGAAGGAAAGGAGAACCTTTCCCTGCCTCCCCACTTCCAGCTACTTTCTGAAGACTGGAGAAGAGATCCTCTTAAGAGTATATGGGGGGTGGGCAGGGGAAGGACTAGCCCATGTGACAAGTGAACATAATATTTTAGCTGCAGTTCTTTCGTTTCCGGCTTTGTATCCTTGTTATAAAAAAGCGCGCCCGGACATTCCGTAGTTGTGCTCATAACCTCGGTTTAAGGTGCCATTCAGCTCCTAGCTTTCATATCTCTGAGCTGGAGTAGTATTTCCATTTTTCTTTGCTGCCGAACAGACACCACTTTCAAATCTGCACAGTGGGCTTTTTGTTTAGCAGCGGGAAGAGCTGGAGGAAGAAGGAAAAGGAAAATGTTCAGTAACGTGTCTGTGTTCTCCAAACTGAGGCAAGCACAACTTTACAGTGGGAATCTGAAAAATCATAAGTCGGAAGTGGTGGTGGTGTGGGACTGGCAACACTCCAGTCCCATTCAAAGCACAGTGTTGAGCTGACCAAATGCATAAGCATCATTAGAATTGACACTGCCAATATGGACATCTACTTAATCATTTATGATCCTATTTACTGAGTATTATAATTTTTTAAATCTCTGTTCTTGGGTATATAGGCAGACCTACAAGCAGCGCAATCTTAATATCATTAGGGAACACCATTTCGCTCTGCGTCACCCCTGATAAAGCTTTGTATCTAATTGCCCTATTATCTGAGTAATTGCACTGAAAGTATTATTGACTATACCTTGGGAATGTGGAGGGGACTAGACTGGCCACTACGCTGAACAGGAAAGTATGATATTAAAATTAGCAAACACACTTCTGTGAGGCGTAACAGGTGCACTGCAGGAACAAACAGCCACATTGTGCTTTTTCCATCCCACTCTTCAGTATGTCTAAATTTCCATTAAGAAGATGTGTACAAAATTCCCTTTGTTCACTGGGGGGCTGGGGGAGGAAAAGAACCCTCCATTTTTTTCATGTCTATGCTTATCTTTGGCAACCCAAATGCAAATGAAAACTAACCACAAAGTAGCTGCACTCGATACAGCCTAATTTTAAGTTCCATAGAAAACTCTTGAATTATTTAGCATTAACAGTTTTACAAGATGAGAGTCAAGCTGTGAAAGAGAATGGGGAAAGCACATTCATTTCTCCATTTTCTCGAAGCCCTTAAAACACCGATTTTCACACAGTAAATCCACCGCTGCTGAATTGTCTCCTTGCTTTCTCAAAGGAACGCTCTTTGCCGGGTTGCAGCCTGCTGTGGTCAAGTATGATGGAAATAAAAGTGTTGCTAAAGAGTGACTGAAATGTATTCCCACTGCTGCCGGCCAATGTTGGTTTTACACCGGGCAGTTTTGTTGAAACACAAAAGCAACAGGAGACAGTAAACTCTCTTTAAAGCTTTCTAAACTTTCAGTCACCTCTGCTGCCCTCAGTGTTACTACTGGCATATCCCACATCCTTCCCTAACTCCACATTCACATTAACTCTGTCAGCACCAAGTGTTAGGATGCTCATTTTCTCGCACAAATGCAAAGCGTAGAAATGCAACGTGTCTAGCAAATGCAAAATAATGCAATGCTGCCTCCTACGGAAAAAAACAAAACTTTTCTCCGCTTATCCTAGATCCTGCCTACCTCCCACCTCCCCCAACTAGTGCTGTATGATCCTCATTGAAATAATACGGAAGCTCTCCTAGAGGGAAAGTTTGCAGCATTTTGGACTTCTGAGTTTAGAGAAAATGCAGGTATGAGGTGACATAGGTGATGAGGTGATAGATGTTCGTCAAACTATGCATGGCATGGGAAAAGTGGATAGAGAAAGGTTTTTCTTCCTGTCTCAGAACTCCTAGGCATACAATGAAGATGAATGTTGGAACATTCAGGAAAGATAAGAGAAGGTCTTTCTTTCCACAGCACATAGTTAACTTGGTCTCACAAGAGGCTGTGGTGGCCACCCAATCTGGATGGCTTCAAAAGAGGATTAGACAAATTCATGGAGGAGGAGAGGGCTACTGACGGCCCTCTCCTTGATGACTATGCTCTGTCAGTGTGGTGTAGTGGTTAAGAGCGGTGGACTTGTAATCTGGGGAACCTGGTTCGCTTCCCCGCTACTCCACATGCAGCTGCTGGGTGACCTTGGGCCAGTCACACTTCTTTGAAGTCTCTCAGCCCCACTCACCTCACAGAGTGTTTGTTGTGGGGGAAGAAGGGAAAGGAGATGGTTAGCCACTTTGAGACTCCTTCGGGTAGTGATAAAGCGGGATATCAAATCCAAACTCCTCCTCCTCCTCTTCTTCTTCTGTCTCCACAGCTGGAGGCAGCAATGCGTCTGAATTTCCATTTGCTAGAAACCACAGAAGGGTTCTTGTGCTTGAATCCTGCTTGCATGTTTCCCATAGGTCAGCCACTGTGAGAATAAAAGGCTGGACCAGATGGGCCATGGGCCTGATCCACAGGCTTTTCTGATATCTTTAAAGCCCATTAAGTGTTGACTTACATTTAACATCAGGTCTAGTTTGGCCCTTGGAGATGAATATATAAGAGGGCTTATGCGTGATTGTGCTACAGCAGTGGTTCAGGATTCTGGAATGTTCTTCATTTGTACACCACATTCCATTTGGTTATGGCCACCAGATGACAAGATGCTTGGGAGATTTATGGATTAAAACCCTCAGTGACTCCAGTGAAGCTTCACTGTCCTCTGCATGTTTACTCAGAAGTAAACCTCATGGCGTTCAGTGGGGCTCATTGCCTAGGAAATGTCTGTAGGACTTGAGGATTGTGCACATACCTGGGTTGTGTGTCTTTTTAAGTCCCCACTGAACAAAATCAGGGTCTTTTCCCTTGGCATTTTAAAATTTATTTTTCAGATGTGTACCCCACCACGCTGACCCTGTGACGTACAACAAAAGCTGAGAGTTAAAGCAAATACCACACACCCTGATTTAAACTTTAAATGTGGGTTGCTTGTTCTATATGGGGTGAAACTCTCTGACTCATTAGCATTTCTCTCTTTAATTTTTGTAAAGACCACCTGAAGGGGTATTGTTGAATGCTGACAGTTGCTGAACTGCAACTTAATATATGGTTACCAGATTTTTTCCAATGAATCCGGCGACACTTTTTTTTTTTTGAAGCTGAGTAGCAACAGGGAGTCAGTAGTGTGGATGGTGAGGCAAAAGACCCTGGGCCCAAGCACACATGCATATTGTATAAAGGTGCAAAGCCCTTCTTTCGCACCCTGTGAAACATAAATGCACAGAGTTTTTTAAAAACGGCCATGGCGTGCCACCCACCCGTGACTCCTGAGCCTCCCCCGATATCCTCCCCCTCCCCCCTTAGTTTTGACTGATCAGGGGAGGCTTGGGAGTCGCAGGCGGGCAGCCGTTGCCCAGTTTTTTAAAAAAAACTCTGTGCATTTATGTTTCACAGGGTGCGAAAGAAGGGCTTTGCACCTTGCCTGGCAGGGAAACTGTGCACCTTGTGCCCCTCCTGGGCAATGGTCACCCACTCACGACTCCCAAGCCTCCCCCAGTCTGCCAAAACAAAGGGGGAAGGGGGCAGGAGATCTGTACCACCGGACGTCCCCAGTTCCCTTTTAGCAGTGGCGGCGGCAGCGAGCAGCTCCTGAAGCCAGCCAGAGCCAACTGTGCTACCAGGCTGGCTCCGGGCTGCTGAGGCTGCCGCTGCCACGTTTCCCCGGGGACAGATTTGCAAATCTGGGGACTGTCGCCGCGAACCGGGGACGTCTGGTAACCCTAACTTAATAGCCTGTATATTTTTGAACCTATACAAATTATTACCAACGCAGAAGACAAACCTTTGCCTTACTCTGAGTTCATGCGCTGGTTCTTCTTGCAGTGCTGGTAAACCTATATTTGGACTTTGGCATTAACACCTGCATGTGGAGACCCGTAGGACTGAATGATCCTCCACAGAAAGAACTCGCTCCATGTTGACAATTAACATGCCAAGGAGAAGAGTACTAGTTTGACATGCTAGGTGGTTTCTGTTCCTCCTTTTCCAGGGAGTTTCATAGCACTCCATGTCCCTACTGGCAGGCTGAAGTGGCACAGCTCAGTTCTCAGGCTCAGCGGCATCTGAAGCAACGTCGTCACACTTCAGCCCTCTCCTTTTCAGCCCTGAGCCTTAGCCCAAGGACCTTCTAATACCATCCCGTGAAGATGGACAGCTCTTTTCAGCACTTCGAAGAGGCCTCCTAAAAATGTCATTTGTCAGCAAGTAAATGTGTCCAGCTGAGGCATCTAGTTCTTCTTCTGGAGTGAATCCTCTTTGCCGGCTCCACCTTCGACAGGGTCAAGCACGACAGAAATGAAGAGCTACCAATGTTTGTGGCCAATGCCCTTCATCATGGAGGCCAAATTTGTGGAACAGAAAGCAGCAGGAGACAGTAAACCTCCCCTAAGAATGACTAAACTTTGAGTCACCTCTGCTACCCAAGCCATTCTGTTAGCCCTGTTTGGAGTAAACTGATATTATAATGACTAATCTCAGCAAGGGCCTAACATGCAACCTGAAGCGCTGCTGGCATAATTATAGATAGGGCTGTGGAAGGCTGGAGGCACACCCTCAAAATAAACTAGATTGGGTTACCGCCACAGCCAGGCTGCCATGGACAGGTAACTGAGCAGTAAACTGCAATGAGGGAAAAATTATTATTGTCAAAACTGGCTGCCAGCTATTAAAGGTTTGAATGTCACCTCAAAAGAACTCCTTTTTTGACCTTTAAGTGGTGGCGTCTCGAGGGCTCTCTCAAGCAACGGTTTTACCCTCCTGGGGAGCAAAGGCATGACAGTTGAGAACACTTTCATTTGTTTCTTTTCTGCTGCCCCTCCCTCCCCATCCCATAATTGCCTCCGTCATGAAATATTATTGTTCCTTCCGACAGAAATATTTTCACTTGCTAGATTAATTTTTACAGTAAGGTCCACTTTGCCTGAGAGCTATGGAGACTCTTTTACATCATGTAAACATATTGCTTTAAGATCCTAGTCAACACTTCATTTGAGAGCCCCCCCCCTGTAATATTTTCTGTTAAGGGAGCTAAATGCATAGCAAACTGCACAATACACACACACACACACACACACACACACACACACACACACTGTCCTGAGCTAGCACCTGGCTAAGACATTTGAGGAAGACAAATGTTTCCAAAATGTCTAGAAGAAAACTGAAAGATGATTCAAAACAATGAAGGCTCTAAGTGACGTCTAAGTACATCTCCCAGTACGTTTCCGAGCACAATTCAAAGTGTTGGTGCTGACCTTGAAAGCCCTAAACAGCCTCGGTCCAGTATATCTGTGAAGGACCGTCTCCACCCCTATCGTTCTACCCAGACACTGAGGTCCAGCACCGAGGGCCTTCTGGCGGTTTCCTCGCTGTGAGAAGCCAAGTTACAGGGAACCAGGCAGAGGGCCTTCTCGGTAGTGGCACCCACCCTGTGGAACGCCCTCCCACCAGATGTCAAAGAGAACAACAACTACCAGACTTTTAGAAGACATCTGAAGGCTGCCCTGTTTAGGGAAGTTTTTAATGTTTGATGTATTACAGTATTTTAATATTTTTTTTGGAAGCCGCCCAGAGTGGCTGGGGAAGCCCAGCCAGATGGGCGGGGTATAAATAATAAATTATTATTATTAAGTGATGGTGTTTATACTTATCAGTACATATTAACTGAGAGAGTAAATTTGAATCGATGATTCAAACCTTAGAATCATAGAGTTGGAAAGGACCAGAGGGGTCATCTAGCCCACCCCACAGAAATACAGGAACCTTTTGCCCAACGTGGGGCTCAAACCCCACATTAATCTCGAACTCCTGAGGTTCAAACCCCTTAATCACGAACCCTTGAGATTAAGGGTCACATGCTCTGCTGCCTGAGCTATCCCAGCAGTTGTAGTTTATCAAGAAGATTTTGTGAGTAATCTTTGCTGTATTGTACTGCACTTGTTTTCCACTTCCCTGTGTATAAATTTCTTGCAGCGTAGGATTAAGGCTTTCTGGGAAATGATATATAATGAAATGAAAAAGGTATTTAAATATACCTTCTTGAAGAAACCAGAGGCCTTTCTCCTGGGTATGGTCGGCCAACTGGTGCCAAAGAAGGATAGAACATTCTTTATGTATGCTACAACAGCAGCAAGAATACTTAATGCAAAGTATTGGAAGACACAAGACTTACCCACCTTGGAAGAATGGCAGATGAAGGTGATAGACTATATGGGACTGGCTGAAATGACTGGCAGAATCCGTGACCAGGGAAGAGAGACGGCGGAAGAAGATTGGAAGAAATTTAAGGACTATCTTAGGAAACATTGCAAAATTAATGAATGTTAGAACGATGTTGGTTTAGAAAGTAAGTGGTTTCCAGCTGTAATGATTAAGTAAAAAGAAAAGAAAGGTTAAAAATTAAATAAAAATTAAGGGAGAGGATTTGCTAAACTTATAATTAGAAATTGGAATACAGAAAGGGGAGGTATGAGGAGGTCGGGGAAGTAAGTTATAAGAAAATAAGGGATTGAAATTATACTTGGTTTTGTCTGTGTTTTGTTTGTATTATTGTTTTTTTCTTTTTATATAATTTTTGAAACTTCAATAAATATCTTTAAAATAAATAAATAAATTTCTTGCAGCGGTCAACAAATGGAAGGCCATCACCCCAAATTCTTTGAACCTGCTGTGATCCCCCAACACCCAGTGTGTTGTTTTTGCCATAGAACATTTCCACCGCATGCGACAAAAACTGCCCTTTCCTTTTTGGCAGTTCCAGCAAGAACAAAGCATTTTCAAGATTGATTTTATTTACCTTTGTGGGTGTGATATAAAACCTGCTCATGATTTTGTAGCATTTTTCTCAAACTCCCGAGTTTAGGGAGAACATACTGCTGTCAGCCATAATTATTCCCATCCACCCACTGGGATATTTTCTCAGATATTCTGAACCCAATCTCACTGTGTATTCCTTAATTTGTACTTGTTCTATACCATATTTAAGTAACAAATATTATATTTTTGTCAATATGGTGTTTTTTTTGTTATTACCAGCTTTTCAAACTAAATTACTGTTGTCAGAGCTGCTCTCCGATCCCAGCTCACAGAGGATCACGCTAGCCAGCGTTCGCTTTATAAAAGTCTTTATTGAGTTACAGTTTCCATTTCCAAGCTGCTGCGTGCAACTCTACGTCTTATGGCTAGACCGGCGAAGCTCCGTCTGAATCTCCGCCCCTCGTACACCAACTTAATATCCTCGCCTTACTCCACCTTTTCCGCCTGACCGTCCTTCTCTGGGTCCCTCTGCCCCCCGTGGTCTCCTCCCTCCGGGACTCCTCTGACGCTGACCCCCCAGACCCTCCTGTCTCCTTGCATCGGGCTTTAGGACCTGGCTCCCTTTCCGGGCTGCTTACTGCGCCGCCTTCCTGTGCATTTGAACTTGGCGCGCGCGCCCAGCCTCCCACTTTCCGCTTGACCGTTTCTTCGCTCCCCGATGGGGGCGTGGTCACTCCTGACTCATGCCCTCCTCCCTGCTGCGAGCTGCCAGGGCTCGATCCCTGACGTCCTTCCTCTCCACTGCGCTCTGGTGGGGACGCTGGCCCCGATTTCCAACTGCTGCCCTCTGAACCCCCGCTGGTCCCTTCCTCCTGGGGTGTCCCCCTAGGCCCCCCCTTTGCTCTGGCCACTGGCGCTCCTTTCTGTGAATCTTCCGATTCACTGGAAAGACTCGGAGATCTCGGGTCGTCGTCATCACTCATCCTTTCTTCGGACTCCTCCCCCTCGCTCTCTGTTTCCTCCCTTGCCCTCGCCTCTGCTCCTGAACCCCTGACAACTGTTTTTATGTGGTTATGCGCCTTCGAACATATTCTTGCAACTTTGAAAGAATGTGAAAATATTTAAACCATAGGAAGTTCTGTCACGGTGAGCGTCTTTTCGGAGTATGAAATCACTAAATCCTGAATCCTAAACAAGTCGCAATGTCATCCAAGTAAATTTTATTTTTTCTTCCCCCCTTAGTCTTGTTGACCATGAAATGAAGCCATGTAACACAAAAAAAATCCCTTAAAAAACCCAATGAAACAAGATGAACCAAATACAGATCTCCTCTCCACGTTGACAGAAAACCTCACATTACTGAAAATTCCAGAACGTGACATAAATAGTCTTAACTTTTTTTTTTGGGGGGGGGACTTCTGTTTGCCCTTGAGTAGGCATGTCACGTGACAGGATCTGACTCTGGCAACATTCTGCTGCTCTAGTTACGCACCAGTTACAGTATCAACTCTTTACCCTGACCTTTGACACTTGACATGTATATACTTGTTTTTAATATTGTATTTTAAATTGTTTTATATTGCCCTGGGATGATAAAGTGAAGGGTGGGTGATTGATGCTAATTTTTATTATTATTGTTGTTGTTGTTGTTGTTGTTGTTGTTGTTATTTATTAATAACACTCCCATCTCCTATTGGTCAAAAATAACTTGCAGGATTTCAGTCAAGTAACACCTGCATCATCTCTTTTTGAATTTTGAAAGGTTTTCTTTTAAATTTTCTGAATAATTACAGTGGTGCCTCGCAAGACGGAATTAATTCGTTCCGCGAGTTTTGTCGTCTTGCGATTTTTTTCGTCTTGCGAAGCACGGTGTCGAAAAAGTTTTGGAAAAGCTTCAAAAATCACCCAAGTCTTCAAAAACCTCAAAAAAGGCTACCACACCGCGTGCTATGAGTTGCTCCTCGAAGTCAAGTCGCAACTGTATTAACGGTGTTAAGAAAAAGGAAACAAACTTGCAAGACGTTTCCGTCTTGCGAAGCAAGCCCATAGGGGAAATCGTCTTGCGAAGCAGCTCAAAAAACAAAAAACCCTTTCATCTAGCGAGTTTTCCGTCTTGCGAGGCATTCGTCTTGCGAGGTACCACTGTATACACTTTTCATCTCTAGAACGATATAGCAGTAAATCAGGTATGAACTGTCCAGAATTAAGAACCAGCCCTACTGCTTTATCAATTAAAGAGTTAAGCAGGTATTATTTAAAAGAACCCTTTGTGTTTTCTCCAAACCTAGCTAGTTCAACATCCTGGGTCTAACAGTGACCAGCCAAAAGCCCCTGGGAAGTTTTCAAACATGATATAAAGGCATGAGATGAAAAAGATGTTGAAATATACATTTTTTAAAAAAAACAGAAGCATCTTTACTTGGTATTATAGGTCAGGACATTAATAGGCAAGAGGTTAAATTGTTTTTATATGCAGCAACTGTGGCAAGAGTGTTGTTAGCCCAGAAATGGAAACAAGAAGAAATTCCGACGAAGGAAGAATGGCAGACGAAATTAATGGACTATGCAGAATTGGACAAAATGACAGGAAGGATTTGAAACCTGCGGGACCAGAGATTTACAGAGGATTGGAAGAAGTATATGAATTATCTGAAGAGCAACTGTAATCAACAAATTACGCTAGTAGGGCTACAAGAAGTTTTGTAAGGAGAAATATACGAAGTGTTACAAAGTAGAAAAAGATAGAGATATTGGTTATGAGTTTGAAATGTAACAGGGAAGATAAGAAACGCATACTGATAGATTAGATTGGAAAATTTCCAGACAGGATTGATGGAAGTCAAAAATTTGAATAAGATGTAAAAGTATGTTTAATTACTGTTGGAAATGATATGTTAAAAAAATTAATAAAAAATTATATACTATATATATATATATATATATATATATATATATATATAGGCAATAGCATCCCAGGGGGGAGGACTGCAGCTGGGCATGCTTTGTGTGGCATTGATTCCATGTTCACTCCCTGTGATCTTCAGGTAAGGTTGGGCATGTATCCTGAATCAGCAAACCTGGGTTTTCCTCCAATTTTTCATTGGCGATAAATAACGGTACAAAGTGGAAACTTTTACTGTATCATTTTATATTATTCTCCTCTTGTAAGAAGTCACCTTTTGCAGAGGGAGTCGTCGCTCTTGTTTAGTTGCCACCAAGCACCAGCAATTGATGGTTTTAGCAAGCTAATATTTCATCTGTGGATACCAGGGCATTAATACCTATATATGCCTAAAAAACCAGAAGCCTTTCTACTAGGAATGGTAGAAAACGAAATCAATAAGAGAGACTGTAAACTGTTTCAATATGCAGTGACTGCCGCAAGGTTACTTCTGGCCCAAAGATGGAAACAGGAAGAAATTCCAACAGTGGAAGAATGGAGAAGGAAATTGACCGTATGCAGAATTGGACAAATTGACTGGGAAGATTCGATACCAGAAAGACCAAAAGTTTATCGAGGACTGGGGAAAATTTACAGAATATCTGAAAAATATATGTGATGCACAAACAACGCTTGTTGGTTTTGAAGAGACTCTGTGAAATAGTAAGAAATACTGCAAAAAAGAGAGTAAGAGGAAAAGGAGTTGGGAAAGGCAATATCATGTTTAGAAATGCATCAATAAATAGAAATTTTTCGAAAGATTGACAGAGAAACTGAGGGAAGTCAAAAATTGAAGCATGAGTGTAAAATAATTTGTTGACTGTAAAAAACTTGTTTGGAAAATGAATAAAAAATATATATATATAAAATACCTATATATGCCAGTTGGGGGAACGAGCCCATGTGCAGTTACATTTGCCTGACACAACTTCTCCTGTCAAGGCCTATTAAGACCAGTTTACAAGTGCATGCTGAATTTGATGAATATGCATGTGACCTCTTTTGCAGCCATCACTCATTGGACAAGAACCCTCATGGCAGAAGCAACAGCACCTCTCATTAAACACAACGTGAGTTACAGGCATGTTATGGTAATGCTTCTTCAGAACTTTAGGGGTTTTTCTTGTACTAATAAATCTTAAAATAATGCAATTTAAAAGTATAATTAATGAAACTTCCCCTTAACTGTTTCACTTGATGCATTTTCTACTGAATTTCTCCCCCTCTGTGTTAGAAAAGATGTCAAACGAGGTTATAGCTAATGCATTCCATTGCTGATATTTCTGCCTTTTTGTTTTGCAAGGAGCCGTACACAAAATCTTCCGGGTTTTTACTTTTTGAAAGCATGCCTACATGCCCATAACATGAAAAGTGATCTGGTTTCTTACTGAAAATATGAACCGTATTAATGAGCTTCCTGCATACAGTTTTAGGATTTCCATTTCTCTTCATGTCCTGCTTCAAGCAAGGGATGGTTCACATGTGAAGCTGTTTCTGTTGATTAGATGGTTGTGTGAATCTGGTGTGAATCTGCTCTCAGAAATGCAATGAACCCTGAGGAGTGAAAAGAATTACTGAAAGAATATAAAGTATATCATCACAAGGTGTCCCATGGTGGGTCAAAACTGTATAAGATGTAACCTAACAAAGTGCAAGTAGATAAATAGGTACCGCTCTGGCAGGAAGGTAAACGTTGTTTCCATGTGCTGCTCTGGTTCACCAGAAGTGGCTTAGTCATGCTGGCCACATGACCCGGAAGCTGTACACCGGCTCCCTTGGCCAATAAAGCGAGATGAGCGCTGCAACCCCAGAGTCGGTCACGACTGGACCTAATGGTCAGGGGTCCCTTTACCTTTAACAATAAAATACAGTTGTCATGTTTTAAATGTAGGTTTAGGGCCATATGAAAAGAGGCTCTTAAAAGGAAAAGACTGGCTATAATCGCAGTCCACACTTTGGACAGCTTCCCCCATCCCTCCAAAGCCAACTTACCTTAGCTATGAGCCCTTCCGTACTCCACCCTTCCTGCTCATCCAACAAACCTTTTCATGCCCAGTTCTGGCAGGGCAATGAGAATGAACTCTGCTGTACTTCCTTTGCAAAGCTTCTGGCATCTACAGGCTCGTGATGCTGTGGTGCATTAGAAATGGCTCCTACATATGACCTTAGCAGCTGGTATGCTTCTGTAGGTGACAACATGAGGCCTCTAGATATATAAAGCTAGTGTTTGAACATGTCCCTTTTAATGCTTACTTTTTGTGAAAGCGGATCCACCTCTTTTATTTGTTATTAAAAAGCTTTTTTTTTTTTAAAAAAAAAAAAGGTAAGTAATAATATAGCCATTCTGAAATTGCCCAAGAGGGTCTTCTGCTCCCATTTCCATTGTATTACCATGGGGGGTGGGGAGTGGGGAAGAGTGATTTTAAAAAATAAGCTTTGCTTAGACTGAAATCCTAGACTACACGCACTTACCTGTGAGTAAGTCCCACTGAAATCAATGAGGAAGTGTCTGAGGAGTCCTATATATAATCAAATTGTTAAAAACTTTTATTTGTTGCCATACACAACCACAGTCATTTGTAACGAAAGGAAGGCACCATAAAAAATGTACAATTTATATGTACAACTATTAAAACAATTGAATGGTGATGATGCTATGATAAACAATTCAATCACATATTCCATTAAACTAGGAACATAGGAACTATCTGCCCATATACAGTGGTACCTTGGGTTATATACGCTTCAGGTTACATACGCTTCAGGTTACAGACTCCGCTAACCCAGAAATAGTCCTTCAGGTTAAGAACTTTGCTTCAGAATGAGAACAGAAATCGTGCTCCGGTGGCGCAGCGGCAGCAGGAAGCCCCATTAGCTAAAGTGGTGCTTCAGGTTAAGAACAGTTTCAGGTTAAGAACGGACCTCCAGAACGAATTAAGTACTTAACCCGAGGTACCACTGTAGCTCAATATTACAACAACCATCTGTCCATATAGCTCAATGTAGCCTACAAAAGCCTTCCAGAGTTTGAGAGAGGGGCATTCCCTGCTGTACCTGAAAGCACCAGGGATGGACAAATACTGATCAGACCATTTATATTCGGACTTTCCCACCCAATATTACTTTGCTCTTCAGAGCCAAAATCCAAGCCTACTTATAATGAATGCATAACTCTAGAAAAACATGTCAGGAAACCAAAAGATAAAATCAAGCACCAGCCACCCCTTTCCATGGGTGCAATGGAAACATTTGCTTTAACAAGGAAACTATCAAATATCCCACATTGTTCAAACAAGTTGTTAATGCGTGGGTAGAGAACATGAAACGGATCGCAAGAAACCCTCGAGACTTCCTTATCTCATCTCAGAGCACAAGTAGCTCTAGCTGAAAGTTATCTTAATTCTTCGTAAGCAAAGGACTGAAAGAAATGTCTGTGGACTTGACGGTTGTTTAATAGACCTGCTTTGAAAGCCCATTAACTGCATGAAACCACAGGTACAAAAATTATTTATGATGACACACTGGACAGCGATCATGAGAAAATATGCATACAGTGGTACCTCGGGTTACAGACGCTTCAAGTTACAGATGCTTCAGGTTACAGACTCCGCTAACCCAGAAATAGTACCTCGGGTTAAGAACTTTGCTTCAGGATGAGAACAGAAATTGTGCGCCGGTGGTGCGGCGGCAGTGGGAGGCCCCATTAGCTACATACATAGGTACATACCCCATAGATTAGAAAAATGCACATGGAGCAGTGGTCATAAGGATATGTAAGCACTGCTACCAGTTACATGATACCTGAAGCATTCCCAGGTGGTGCTCATTGCAGGGAGACTGAATTGCAGTATTTCAATTTAAAGGTACAGAGCAATATAACAATAGAAAAACATCAAATAAAATAATTTCAATCCAGTTCAGAATTAAGTTCTTTAGGGTGAATGGTCTTAAACATAAAAATGAATTGAGATTCTTCCTGTCATAGCCATCTTTCATGATCTAGTCTTTTGTTGATGGTTTTCTGATTCACCCACAGTACAGTGGTACCTTGGGTTACATACGCTTCAGGTTACATACGCTTCAGGAGGCGGCAGCAGGAGGCCCCATTAGCTAAAGTGGTGCTTCAGGTTAAGAACAGTTTCAGGTTAAGAACGGACCTCCAGAACGAATTGAGTTCTTAACCCGAGGAACCACTGTTAATTGCTTGGCTTCCCCTCTGCCCCACTCCAGACGATCAGCTTCCTCAATACCGTAGACCTGCATTTTTAGGAATAGATCAGAACAGAGGACTATGCAATCAGATGCCTCAGGAACATGGTGCTACTGCAACTTATGAGAGGGTTATCTTTCTGGGGGTTGTGTGTAAAGGCAAAATAGCACAAGCACAGAATGACCCCCAGAACCATCCCTGCCTCCAGAGTCTTTGCACGACTCTGTCTCAGAGTCTGGTAAGCAAGGCGGAGAGGAAGAAGAAGAAGAAGGAAGAGTTTGGATTTGATATCCCGCCTTTCACTCCCTTTAAGGAGTCTCAAAGCGGCTAACATTCTCCTTTCCCTTCCTCCCCCACAACAAACATTCTGTGAGGTGAGTGGGGCTGAGAGACTTCAAAGAAGTGTGACTGGCCCAAGGTCATCCAGCAGCTGCATGTGGAGGAGCGGAGACGCGAACCCGGTTCCCCAGATTACGAGACTACCGCTCTTAACCACTACACCACACTGGCTCTCAAGAGCTTAAACACTCTTTGATAGCGTGTCCCCCATAGCTACATGCAAGAGCTCCAGATGCAGAAAGTGCTCGTGAACCTCACTACTTGCAAGTGCACATGTCCCCTTTAGATGCTGGAAGTGCATAAATCACCTACACACTCCCTCTTCCCACCCCACCTTTATTGATGGCCTCAGAGCTTCCATTGAGAATGCAGAACTTCTGTTTGCATTTCAAACAAAGCTTAAAGCTCATAAACTTCAGTTTTTGTATGTGCTGAGAGTGCAGGAATGACATGCAACTCTTTTCTGAATTATAAATGCTATCAATTCAGGGGATATTTCATGACTGTTAATGGAAAATGTAACCAACCCAAAGAAAGGCCATGGATAAAACCAGCATGATTCATGAATTTGATGGAGGAGAGATAAAGAGCGGGGGAGGGGAGGGACTTCAGGAAGAACAAACAGGATAGGGACTGCAACATAAAACCGTGCTACAGAAAGAGCTCAGATTAACATGTCCCCTAAAGACTTGGGAAGAAGTCCATATCCAATTACAAAGGACTGGGTATTGGCTATTAATTAAGGCAACGCCATCATGATACTTGCTTCTTGTCTTTCACAGGAGAATCATTTTCCTTTCTGAGCTCACAGAATCAGAAATATACTGACGTACGTCAAGATTATCAGACAAAACTAAATTCAATAGACAACTTGTTCTTCTGTGAATTAAAATATAATGATTTACCAAAAAAAAGTAATGCAATCTTGGGTACATTCAGGTAGACCTGTACTTTTATCTGACAACTCTTTATCCAACCTGATTTATATGTTACCACTGTGACCTGATTGCACTAAAGCACACCCTCCCTTGTGGTTGTAGCTCCATGTTGCACTGAGAGTCTAGGGAAGCAGAAACCACATGGGTCACTCATTTGGTCTAGTTGCTACCATGTTGCTGCCACACTTTCACTGGACCCTCTGCTGGTAGTGTAGAAAGCAAAACCATATGATTGCCATTGCTTGCAGATATTACTTGCCAGTAGGCTTGGCCTGCTGGACAGTGATGCATACACAGGTTTTCTACATGGCGGTTCCCCAGTTGTAGAATCATGGAAAATTCCAAATTGAACAGTATACTGGTACCTCCTTTAAGAAACATACAAGCTCCCTCAATTTCAGTTTTCAAAATAGCTAATAGCGGAATTAGCAAAGAATTTATTTTACTGGACGGTATGAATGGGTGTGATGGTATGAACACAATTCTGTGTTTAGACTCTAGAACTGGCCATAGATGGAACAGTTCCCCGTGGTTTTTAAAGAACAGAGTATTCAGGTAGCGCTCACTTGAATCTGCTTACTTTATCAAAGTTGTAGGTGGAAAAGGAAGATGCCCATGAATTTGGCAGAGGAGACTCTAAGTGGCAGGTGAGTGCAAGCCTCTAAACATTGCAGCATTTTGAACCAGATTTTCAGCCTCTGAGAGAGAGATGGACTGCGCTATCCTAAGCACTCAGGAAAGCCTGGCTAATTCAGATATTTTTACAGCTTGCTTTTATCTCCCAGAGTGTTCCTGGCTAACTCACAAGTGATTCATTATGTATACGACTCCTCCCAAATATCTCAGGTCATTACACCATTGACTTCCTTTGAGGACTGTTCAAGGCTGGATGCAGGCTGCCTCCATGGAGTTATTTATCTAGCTGTATGCTCTGGCTTGTTCCAGCAGGACCCATTGTGCCAAACAGGCACAACCCTCTGTCAGAGACTGTTGGGGCCTGCATTGCTCCAGCACGGAAAGTGACACACTAGCTTTAGTTCAAGGAACTATTTTTGATAGAAGGGGCTAAATGAATAAATTAAGCAAAGTGAATTACAGCTGGGTGTGGGGGAATCAAAGGGTAGCTGCTGGTGAGTTTCATGAGTTTACAAATGTATGGCTTGAGAGAAATCATTTTGCAAAATTGCTTTATTTTCATTACTTCATAGAGATTTTTTTAGTGCTGTGGTGAGGGAGTTGGGTGTGTTTAACCTGAAAAAGAGGAGATACGATAGCCATCTTCAAATATCTAAAGTATGGGTAGGCAAACTAAGGCCTGGGGGCCAGATCCGGCCCAATCGCCTTCTATATCCGGCCTGCGGACGGTCCGGGAATCAGCGTGTTTTTACATGAGTAGAATGTGACCTTTTATTTAAAATGCATCTCTGATCTAGATAGATGGGAAAGAGGATAAACGTGATCCAAAACAATTGCTGGACTAGTTTGGTTCCTTATCACCTACAGCAGATGTGTTATGTTCAATACAAGATAGAAAATCACATTCTTTTTCAGAGCAATGTTTTGTCTTAGTATGCTACTTTGGCAATTTAAATATAAATAAAATAAAATAAATTGAATGCATGGACAGATACAACTTTTGCACCACTCAGTATGAATCCAAAAACATTATTTTTCAGTATAGATGGTTCATGTGCTGAGAATCATCAAGTGATGAAAGATCGAGTAAAAAAAACAAATGAACCATATTAAGTCCACTCCCACACTATTGTCCTTAGGATCCTGTTATATATAAAAAAAGTTTCATAAAATGTACCTAATTATTAATTAGCAAAATCAATACCAAATTTTATTATTTGTTTGTTTGTTTGTTTTTTAAAATCTCTTTCTGCCTTCCCCACCAAATGATACAAACAAGAACTGTTTATACGGTATCCTAAGAGGTTGTATAGGGACGCGGGTGGCGCTGTGGGTAAAACCTCAGTGCCTAGGACTTGCCGATCGCATGGTCGGCGGTTCGAATCCCCGTGGCGGGGTGAGCTCCCGTTGTTTGGTCCCAGCTCCTGCCAACCTAGCAGTTTGAAAGCACCCCCGGGTGCAAGTAGATAAATAGGGACCGCTTACCAGCGGGAAGGTAAACGGCGTTTCCGTGTGCAGCTCTGGCTCGCCAGAGCAGCGATGTCACGCTGGCCACGGACAGCTGGCTGTCTGCGGACAGCGCTGGCTCCCGGCCTATAGAGTGAGATGAGCGCACAACCCTAGAGTCTGTCAAGACTGGCCCGAACGGGCAGGGGTACCTTTACCTTTTTTAAGAGGTTGTATTCAGTAAATGTGTAGGGCACTGAGGCTGCCTATCAAAAATCCCTGTGCAAAAATGGAATGGGTTCACAGTTAAACTCCTAAAAGGTAAATACTGAGAAATTAATCTCTCTCTCTCGCTTGAGACAGCTTCCTTCTTTTTGAGAGATTTCCAGAAAACATGACTGCCTCTGAGATGATATATTGTATTTTTACAGCTTAAATGCTGTCTTGGGCAGGAGAAGAATTAAACATAACAACCTTGGTAAGTAAACTGAAGTCGACTCTGCTATCGGTAGGATTGGCTTTCATTTGTTTCAATAAATCTTTGAAGAGCAATAGCAGAACAAGCTGGTTGGTTTTCCTCAGAGTCAATGTCAAATCTGCCATTTTAATGGCTTTATTGAGGCTCTTCCAAAATCCCGGAGAGGAAGGGCTAATAGATAAAATAGGTATGCTTGCAGGTCGACAGAAATGCAACACGCCAACATTTGAGAGGTGGCAGAAGTCTTGTTATATATTTGATCCAATTCTTAAAGCTGACTAAATGGGAAACATTGACATGGGGCATTGTATTAAGGGGTGATATGATAGCCATGTTCAAATATATAAAAGGATGTCACATAGAGGAGGGAGAAAGGTTGTTTTCTGCTGCTCCAGAGAAGCGGACACGGAGCAATGGATCCAAACTACAAGAAAGAAGATTCCACCTAAACATTAGGAGGAACTTCCTGACAGTAAGAGCTGTTCGACAGTGGAATTTGCTGCCAAGGAGTGTGGTGGAGTCTCCTTCTTTGGAGGGGATTCTGGGGGTGTGAGCCTGTCCGAAGCCTGGGGAGGCTAGGGCCTAAGGCACGACCCCTATTGGTGGCCTTGGAGGAACTCCTAGTTGATGTGCATCAGCAGGACTCCCCCTACTGGTGGTTAACCCTTCCCGGACTCCGCACAGACGGGCGGGAGTCAGATATAGTCAGGTCCAATGCCTAAACCAATACCGCTCACAATCTGTAACCAATAAAGTTGTGGCCTATTTTAGCCCATTAACCTAAAATATTGTTGTCAAGTGTCTTTATTCAGCCTTGTGGGGTGGAGCAGTCGGGACCTTGCCACGCAACAGACATCTTCAAACTTGATGGGGTTAAACACATGTCACATTTATTCAATGAATATTCACAAAAGGAACTGCAGGATGACTGTAGGTGGCCAATGTGAGTGTGGGCGGTTTTAATGCCACCCCCTTCCATAAGCCACACCCCAAAAGGAGAGGTAAGGAAGCCTGCTCCACCACTTCTTGGAGCCCTACAACTCTGAATGGGTGTTGCAGGTTCAGCGGCATAGCTAGCTGCTTAGGCACCCAGGGCGGCGCAAATGTCCTGTGCCCAGGGCGGCACAAGCAGGGGCAGAGCACATTGCGCGGAACCTCCACGGAGTCTGCAAGCCCCACGTTGCCATTTCGGGCAGTGCAGAGCCTGCAGGTGCCCAAACCACTGCGTCACTCCCCAGGAGAAATGTGTGGCTTGGGCGCACTGCAGGGCAGACCCCACGCTCACCCCACTCAGTGATGACACCGCACCCACCACACACCCCTTCCTATGCCACTGTGCAGGTTACCCCTATATCATTTGCAAATGGATTTTTCTGATGCCAAATAATGCAGAAATGAATGTTAAATTTGCACTATAGTGGCACACGAAAGCTCAAATACAATACAGAGCTTAACAGCTAGGAAAAAGTTGTGAACATGGAATTAACTACCATGTGAATGGAGTCTAGGAATGAAAGCAGCTTCCTGCAGCAACTTTGGATATATTTCTACGTGTTTGGGTCAGATTTCCTATCTTTGCATTGACCGATTGGCACCTTGGGCATTCTGGAATCTCATATACTCAAAATATCAACCAATGTGATGAACAAAATAGTTGCCAATCTACATTGCTTCTTTTTAACAGGAGGGCAAAAAAACATTCTAGTACTTGGTGCTAAAGAGGAAAAATCCATTCCGAAGGCAATTTCCTCTATCTGGATACAAGATTTGCATTCTGTAGCCATTAACGATAAAAGGATGCTTACTGCCTTCTTCCCTAAGAACAAATTGAAAATCCTTCATGATAAAATTTCCCCACATTGTGATTTTCAGCTCTGTCACATATTGCAGAAAAATGGTAATAGGCTTAGCATACCTATCTTCTCAGTGACAGATACATTTTGCTTGCAATTGAGATACCCAGCTTTTTTTCAGCTCTGATGTGTATTGCATTCGATATGACCTTTGTTATTAATACTTGATCCCAGATTTCCTCTCCAATTGCAAACCCCAGTTTGCAGAGGTCCTGTAGCAAGATAAACACACACAAACAAAACAAACGCACGCTGCATTGTTTGTAGAATTAAGTTAAACTCTCTTTGTTGCTACCATCTTCCCTGCAAAATTTCTATGCCATTTGATCTGGGAGTGGAATAGCTTGTTGAAGTCATTGGGTTTTCTGCCTGCCAAGATGGGATTGCTACCACCATTCATCTTAATTTTTATAAAATCTGAAAAATAAAATATACATTTTCCTGAATTTCCAAAGCATTTAAAAAATAAAAATAAAAATGTACAAAAAATAAAAATAAAAATGTACAAACAGTTCCTAAGCTGCCCCTCCCTTGAAATTTCCCTGGCCTTTTATCACCCCAGATTTGATTGTTAGGGTATATAGAGTAACAGTTACATACAGTTAGCAGTAGATAAACCTGACAGAGCAATTAATATAGAAAATATCAAGATAATGGAAAAGGAAGAGGGTCGTTAGTGCAGGATGCGGGAAATGTAAAGATGCATCAATGCAGGACAGAGATGCTGATGGGAGCACTCCAGGGATACGGTATGAAGATCTTTGGGCTGTGTGAAGTGTCATGGTCAGGGATGGATAATAAAAAGGCTGGAGCATCCACCATCTGGTGGAGCAGAAGGGAAGATGGGAAACATCAACAGGGAGTTGGGAAAGCCAGACGGTGAGAGCATTGATTAAGATTATTTTGTTGATTAGGTGGTGGCACTCTCTGATTTAATGTTCCTTGTGAAGGAGGTGTAGCAGCTAGCCTTGTGGGGTAAGAGCTCCGGCCGTCAAAGGCAGCTGAAATTGGCCCTGACCCTGACAGTGTCAAAAATGCTTCTCTATACAAAACTGGCAGGAAGGGTCACGCAAGAGGAGGAGGTCATTTCTAAATAAGGAAATGTTGCACATTCCAGGGCAGAAAGGGCTGTGGAGATATTCAGCAGCATAGCCCTTACATCTCAGGTGCAATTTGCTCTGCAACCCACTCCCCTCCTCTGAAAGACCTTCAAATGCTGCACTTTTTGGCACGTAGAAGGTAATGCCTTTATTTCTTTCATTCCCCCACCCCAGCATCTTCCCAAAAGGTCTCAGAGCATCTTGTAACCTTTAAAGCACTGATTAAAAACAACACCAACTCACAACAACAGCAACATCAACCAGAAACTTGCTACCTTGATTCAGCAAGGGCTTCCGTATAGAAATGATAGAAATGACCCATATAGAAATGACCTGTATGTGCACCTTCATGTGGATGCTCTTCTAGGTCTGACTGATGTGGCTGAATGGGCTGGATGAGAGCCAGTGTGATATAGTAGTTAAGAGCGATGGACTCGTAATCTGGTGAACCGGGTTCACTTCCTCGCTCCTCCACATGCAGCTGCTGGGTGACCTTGGGCTAGTCCCACTTCTCTGAAGTCTCTCAGCCTCACTCATCTCACAGAGCGTTTGTTGTGGGGGAGGAAGGGAAAGGAGATTGTTAGCCGCTTTGAGACTCCTTAAGGGGAGTGAAAGGCGGGATATCAAGTCCAAACTCTTCTTCTTCTTCTTCTTCTCCTGAGCCAGATGGGCAGGAGGGGTACGCATACCCCTAAACATTTTGGCCTCATTGAGGGGCAGTATTTCAATATGAGTAGGAAAATGAGAGTACCTCTAAACATATTTTTTTAAGGAAAAAAAAGCACTGCAATTGGGAATGCACAGCCCCCCATCCAGAGGCATTAACTGTTGTGTGTGACAAGTTGCACATGCGACTGGGGCCAATGTAACTAAAGCTTTACAGTATGTTCAAAAAGTCCTCCACGATTGGCTGCAGATGGGATCCTTACCAGAAGAGAATCTCACCACTGATGAGACAGGAATGACAAAGCCATGTTGTCTCTGTCTGCACCTGATGGCCAAGGGCTAAGGACAAGTCTTGAATTGGACCTGGAAAGCATACTGGCAGATGGAACTAACATCCATGCACAGGTGTTTTTGTATGTGCCTAGCATTAGTAGGTGCCCTGTATTAGCTGAAGCTATAGTATTTCATGGATGAGTCCAGATATCCACAGTAAGCTGGATATAATAACATTGTCCTTGTCATATCCAGGGAACTGGGCAGGCTAAGAGCCACCTTCTGCAAAATCAAACAGAGAGTATCATTGCCTCAGGACCCTGGGAGCAGGTCAGGTGGGTACACACATTCCAGGTACTGGATATAAAGTGTTTTCTTTGTTTATTAAATGTAGCAGCCACACAGGTCATGGTTGCAAGAAACTAGGCTTCTAAGGTACAGGGAATGGTGTGATGGGCAATTCAAGAACATTGTGTGAGAAAGTTAACACTGAACGACTCCTGCTGAAATCAACCCAAGAAGTTAGTTTGGTGAAGGTGAGTCTCATTGCCTTTCAGTTTACTAATTTATAAAGCTTTACAAGTAAAGGAAATTTGATGGAGTTTTAATGATTGGAAGATTCTGAGAAATGGCAGTGCCAGGGGAAAAGCATCACCGACCCTGGGTGAAAACTGTATACTTCCTCCTATTTCTAAAACCCGGCCTGTACTAGCTATATAATTGTTCTTTTTTCTTTTCAAAAAGTGTTCATACCTCGTTTTATTTTAAAAGACAATGAGAATGTTCTTGTAATCGAAATATTATAAATGGATCGCCACATATTTTATTTTTATGAAAATAGCTTGCAAACTGAAAAGGACCTGCATGATGGTAAACAAATGCGGGTTTGTGTATGTGTAATTTTCTTTTTAATGACTTGAAAGGACTATAAGAATTTTGGACCAAACAACAGCATAAACCCAGCTGCAATCTTGAAAGCATAAATTCCTGACTGACTTATTTTTGAATTTACTGAATGGGGACAGGACTGTAGTAGTGTAAATATTAAAGTATTACATTCTTCTATTCAATAAAGTTGAGCTGAATAGAATTATCACCTTGAAATTATAGGGTAAAACTCCCTATACAAAAACAGATTAAAGACAAATTAGACTGTGGGCCAGGTCACTATGATTGTTAATTAGTGATAATGGAAATACAATTAGCATAATGAGTTCCAATTACTGTATATGGAGAAATATGAGCATACTGCTTTCATAAATCTTGGTTCCAGGAAAAATAAAATGCATCCGATTTAACAAAGCATGCCCTTCTCGTCCATACAAAGCTTTACCTTTTTATGTAGCTAAACTGTTCTTGTGGTTTAGGGAGCCGAGCGCAGAGCAAGGGCGGGGGGCAATGCAACAGAATGGATGTGCTCTGCTTGATAGTTGAGCAGCAGTTCCTGTATTAGCTTGGCTTTTTGCTTTAAGCTTCCTAGAAAATCTTGCCATCTGTTTCTCCAATTCTGGGGTAAACAACAGAAGAGAAAAATCACAGGCTATTACATCAAATGAACTTATTGCCTTTGAATCAACCAGGATTGCTTTTGGGTCTCCTTCCTGATTAGAACAGAAAAAAAAGGAGAAATTAGGCTACTTATAGATACTGATAATCTGTGGAAGTAGAATGCCCTTTGCACCCACAGATTTATTGAATTTGAATGGCTGATGTCAAATGCTTTACCAAACAAAGACCACCAGTGGCTCCTTCTTTTTTTAAGTTAGTGATTTTTTTTATGCCACTGACAACACAGGGATAACCAGTATAAAACCACAAGCCTAAGTTTGAAGAGCTTCAAAGAACAGTTTGGATGTCAGAAAAGCAACCTGTAAAACTTGGAGATCGTTGCCGTCGTCACTGTAACCACGATGCCACGAGTCAGAAACCTAACAAAGCCAGAAAGCGCAGCATGTGGGTGAATGCAGGCACAGGGCAGTTCTGTCCTGATATCAGGATGACCTAAATGTCAGACGATTAGTTGGCCTACTTTCATCCTGAAACTGAATGGGGCAAGCAGGCAGCTTTCTCTTACTGGTCCAGGGTCAGGGGCTCATGACCTCAAGCGCAAGGAAAGGAAAAGCCATCCATCTGTGAAGTTAATAGTTTGGAGTTAACTTTAAGTGGGTTACTGGGTCTTGGCCATTCGTGTGCAGCCTTCTGCTTAACACTCGTGGGAAAGAACAGCCACAGAGCACCATGGATGAGGAGCTCTTGAGTCAGCCTTGCAGCAACCGACTGTGCTGTAGCAGGAGGGGCAGGGGGCCCAGCTACATCTATTAAGGGGAGCTATGCAGTTGACAGCACAACCTCCGTTTTCGCGGAAAGACTGGGCGAAATGATTTAACAATGAATGAACTTGGGTGGCATGTGGTACACTGCTGCTGAGAGAAGTAAAATTAGATGACATGTGTTCTTTTTGCTTTTGGAAGCCACCCAGGGAACATGTGTTGATGGGCTACCACGTAAATCTTGTTACTTTAAAAAAACAAAAACAAAAATGTTTGCATGAAAAACCTTGAGATATTGGGCTTTTAGGAAGGGAGAAACTACTACTAGTTTTGAGGATGTGCAAGGATCTGCCTAGAGCAGGGATTGTCAACCTGGTCCCTACCGCCCACTACTGGGCGTTTCAGGATTCTAGGTGGGCAGTAGCGGGTTCTGCGGCACAAGCTGAATCCTCCTTCCATTGAGCACTGGGGGGCGGTAAGGAAATTTTACCATCAAGAAAGATGCATTAGTGGGAGGTAGGTATAAAAAGGTTGACTACCCCTGGTCTTAAATATTAAATATTAAAAACTTCCCTAAACACACACACACACACACACACACACACACACTCACTCACACACACACACACACACGTAATAGTAGTAGTAGTAATAATAATAATAATAATAATAATAATAATAATAATAGGCAGGCTTTCTTTCAGGGTCGTGGTTAGAGTGTCAGGCCCTGGGTTAATAATAATAATAATAATAATAATAATAATAATAATAATAATAATAATAATTTATTTGTATCCCAACCATCTGTCTGAGCTGCCATAGCCACTCTGGGTGGCTTCCAACATATATAAAAACACAATAAAACATTAAGCATTAAAAAGCTTCCCTATAGATGTCTTCTAAAGGTTGTATAGTCACTCGTGTCCTTGACATCTGGTGGGAGGCAGTTCCACAGGGTGGGCACTACTGCCGAGAAGACACTTTGCCTGGTTCCCTGTAGCTTCACTTCTTGCAGGGAGGGAACTGCCAGGAGGCTCTTGGAGCTGGATCTCAGTGTCAGGACTGAATGATGGGGCTGGAGATGCTCCCTCAGGTATACAGGGCCAAAGCCATTTGAATTGTGCTCGGAAATGTACTTTTGGAACTGTGCTCTGCCTGGATCTTTTGCCCCTTCTTCTCCCTTTTAATTATTTTAAAAGTTTATATTGTTTACAGGACTACCAGGCACCCTGCAAAGAGCAGTGCTGGTAAGAGCCCTGCCACTCACCTTCTTAATTTGTTCGGAGACTTAAATTTGCATGCATACATACAAGTCAGCATATGCAGTTTTTATGGCATAGCATGGGTCTGTGCCCTGAACTTTTTAAAAACTGCCTAGCAGTGCCCCTGGTTTCATGACAGCAGCTTAGGAATCCCCCTGCACATATTCTACCAGCAATAAATTGCCTTCTGCTTTTGTTTTAGAAAGACTTATCATCAGTTGCTATGACAAGAAATGCCGTGGACAAAAGTAAACACCATGCAGAATTTATCCTGAATTCAAGTTCCATTTTGTGTGTGTGCTGGATTAGTCGCTGTACGTCTAGACAAAAGTGATACAATAGGATTTGCCTGACTTGCATGGAGAAAAATCTGTTTCTCATCATGTTTGGCATTTTCCATATATCACAAACTTTGTTTTGGATTATTTGTCATTGGATGAAAGGAAGTGGTTTTGGAGGTGTCATGATTGCTGGAAATATTTCTGTTATTGTGGATTACTGTCTGAAAGTAGCGCACGTCACCAAGACAGGAACAGCAGAACATAGCAAGCTGCTTTATACTGTGCCAGACCATGGCTTTATCTAGCTCAGTGTTGGTCTACACTGACTCCGACTAGTTCTCCAGGGTTTCAGGCAGGAATCTGCCCCCAGAGATACAAGGGACCTTCTGCATGCAACACAGATTTCTGCCCCCAAGCTATGGCCCTTCTGTGTACCAGCTTTTGAATGAAGATGAAGAGATGAGGGTTAATGGTAGTGTCCTAGTGGTACAGCAATAAATCCTCTAGCACATTTGCAAATCTAAGCGGGCTCACTCAGAGTAGAAAATAAGTCTCTGTATTGAGATACCCTGAAGAATATGATCCCATGTTGTTGTTTTTCTCTTTGACCATCACCACTAAAACACTGAGGCAAATGCTGCTGTACTCATGCTCTTGTTTGTGGGCTTTCCATGAGCACCTGATGTTCACTGTGAAAACAGAATGTTGGGCTAGATGCATGTTTGGTTTAATCCATCAGGACTCTTCTTTATCTTATTAAAGTTACTAGTTCATCTAAACAAAAGGATCTGGAGGAAATAAAGACCAAGTTGCCCGGTACCTGAATTGCACTCTGACAATTTAATGGTTCATAGAACAAATAGCCACTTCTTATGCAGAATTCATCATGCAAAAGCCTGGGCTGGATGAATCCCTAGCCGGAATTAAGATTGCCGGAAGAAATATCAACAACCTCAGATATGCAGATGACAAAACCTTGATGGCAGAAAGTGAGGAGGAATTAAAGAACCTTTTAATGAGGGTGAAGGAGGAGAGCACAAAAGATGGTCTGAAGCTCAACATCAAAAAAAACGAAGATCATGGCCACTGGGCCCATCACCTCCTGGCAAATAGAAGGGGAAGAAATGGAGGCAGTGAGAGATTTTACTTTCTTGGGCTTCATAATCACTGCAGATGGTGACAGCAGCCACGAAATTATAAGACGCCTGCTTCTTGGGAGGAAAGCAATGACAAACCTAGACAGCATCTTAAAAAGCAGAGACATCACCTTGCCAACAAAAGTCCGTATAGTTAAAGCTATGGTTTTCCCAGTAGTGATGTATGGAAGTGAGACCTGGACCATAAAGAAGGCTGATCACCGAAGAATTGATGCTTTTGAATTATGGTGCTGGAGGAGACTTTTGAGAGTCCCATGGACTGCAAGAAGATCAAACCTACCCATTATTAAGGAATTCAGCCCTGAGTGCTCACTGGAAGGACAGATCCTGAAGTTGAGGCTCCAATACTTGGGCCACCTCATGAGAAGAGAAGACTCCCTGGAAAAGACCCTGATGTTGGGAAAGATGGAGGGCACAAGGAGAAGGGGACAACAGAGGACAAGATGGTTGGACAGTGTTCTCGAAGCTACCAGCATGAGTTTGACCAAAGTGCAGGAGGCAGTGGAAGACAGGAGTGCCTGGCGTGCTCTGGTCCATGGGGTCATGAAGAGTCGGACACGACTAAACGACTAAACAACAAGTGTAAGTTTAGACTATAAATATGAAAAACAACACCATTTTAAAAGGGGATGAAGTAGAAGTGGAATCCTTCAGCACCAGTATGCCAGGTCATTTGGAGATATACCCATGTCTTCATAAAGCGTGTTACACTTCACATTTGACGTGACCATCCTAGCACATTTTGCTGTTCTTATCAGCAGTGAGTACAGTGGTACCTCACAAGACAAATGCCTCGCAAGACGGAAAACTCACAAGACGAAAGGGTTTTTTGTTTTTTGAGCTGCTTTGCAAGACGATTTCCCCTATGGGCTTGCTTCACAAGACGGAAACGTCTTGCAAGTTTGTTTCCTTTTTCTTAACACCGTTAATACAGTTGCGACTTGACTTCGAGGAGCAACTCATAGCACGCGGTGTGGTAGCCTTTTTTGAGGTTTTTAAAGACTTTGGTATTTTTGAAGCTTTTCCAAAACTTTTCCGACACCGTGCTTCGCAAGACGAAAAAAATCGCAAGACGACAAAACTCGCGGAACGAATTAATTTCGTCTTGCGAGGCACCACTGTACCTTAACTATGGGTGTTGTTTCCACCACCCCAGTCCCTTTTGCCAGTGTGGTGTTTGGAAGACACAGTCTGCAGCCTTGTTGTGGAAGTAGCAAGTGGTGGTGTGTCTCTTTCACCAGACCCAGGCACCATCACTGCACCTGACTTGCAACTCTATTATAATCTCCTAAAGACCATCCAGTTCCTGCCTCCCTGGTGAGCTGAGGCCTTTGTGGGTTAATGTTTGTCCCTGCTGTTACCTTCTAACCACACAATGTCCAATTGTTGCCAAATGTTAGATTGTCTTTACATGCATTTCTGTGAGCACCATTACTGCCAGTATAAATAAGTCTCGATGCTTCTATTACATCAAGCTCTTCTCCTTACAACTCTTTAGTTTAACGCACAATTTTCTTGATTCCCAATTTAAAGTAAACAAACAAACTAAAGACCTACACTCTTCAAACACAAAATTAGCCCCCCACCCTCATTTCCAACATCCCTATACTCTACCACATATGGTTCAATTTAGCATGTGTTTCATTCCATGAACTGCTAGCATTCCTTGAACTGCAGTTCACTCTAATAATGCATTAAGTATTGATAGAGGGCATTGATCTTATTTGAGGTCTTGTTTGAACCAGTGACATTTGGCCAGTGATTGGTAAATGAACTTGAAAACATTTGACCCACACAGGTGAGGTAGTTGCTTATTTAGACCAAATGGAGCATTTCTGTTGCTGTATTCCAGACTAATAGATTCTGCTAACCTTTTCAGCCTTATGGGCATCTTACATAGAGCTGTGTCTCCCCTTTGTAATTGTCGAATGTAGCATTTCTAAACATTGACATATCATTGTTCAAATATTTGAAACAAACAAACTTGCCTCATAAACACTTTCCCCCCAACTGCTTTCTGATATATGTCAATGGTTTTCCTAGAATTATGTTAGAACTGGAAAATCTATGGCATCTGCCAGATGCTTACAGAATATAATTTCTTGTTTCTTTCCCCCCATTGTGTGGTACCTTCTGAAATATATGAAGAAAAACTATAGGAATCTGAAATGAGCAAATCTGGACACCGGTTTCTGCTTAGATCTGAAATGCTGGATAACAGCGGACAAATCTCTAATTGTGTGTTTACCTCACCTTTCTTCCTCCCAGGATCTTAAGCCAACTTGAGATCCTTACAGGGGAAATGATGGGATATAAATTGTGAACACAAAAATCTCTTGGAATAAGCTATTCCCGAAGGATCTCAGAGGGATCAGGTGACTTGCCCATTTAGCCAAGTTCTCCACCTGCAGCATCAGATGACAGGGTGGGACAGGTAAGGCGCCACATTCCTGATCTCCCAGCAGTGGAAGGTGCAAGGTGGCAGGGACATCACTGCTGTGCAAATCCACTAGCAGAGCTAATACGTTGACCCCCCCCCCCAGCTGCTGCAACCCTCTCACAGTCTTCTGGGGGGCATATGAGAATTGCTAGCAATGAGAAAAAGTAACATATACACTGGAGTCACAGAAAAGACCTTGCCATATAGAGAGTAGATTACCATCGGCAGCAGTGAGTGAAGGAAAAATGTAAAATATAAATAGCAATAATATCCACTGCAGTTAGCAACTGGTGGTGATTTTGGTGGCATCCGTCAGCCTCAAGAGACAATGGAGTGCACCTCCAGTCCAGGGTTATGTCAAATCACCGGACATTCACAGTGCCTGCTGTGGCTGCAGAGACCAGTAACTTATAACTGCTGCCTCCCACATTGTTTTTGCTGAGTTAGCAGCACTGAAGTGACCTTCTCAGGGCACAAGGCTGGGCAGTGTGGATGGAAATCCTGGGCTGCCTAGATGACAAGACCTTCCTTTCAGCTTTGCTGATGTGGTCCAGAGAAAAGCCGCCCTCCTTGGCTGCAAGGACTCCACTCCAGATTTCCTTAGCCCTTTCTTCTCCTGACGATATCTCACAAGGTAGCAAGTATGGGTTTTTCCTCAGGGTTTATTCCCAAAACCTTTCTCATGAATGAGTATAGCAAGACAGTGGAGGTTTAGGAACAGAGTTTTTCTTCTCTTAGACAGGCTACCTTCCCAGGTTGATATGAACCCCATCTGCCCATCTGATGATGATTATGAAGATGATAATGCTTAGCAATGGGAACAGAATGAAGCTGTGTCTGAGATGGGTGCACTGGTATTGAACGACGAGAAGCTGCTGTCGGTTGCCATTCTGAGTTCCTTGAGTCCTGGAGCTGAAGCCTGGATACACGGTGCGAGGCAGCGGTGTGGCAGGTGGCAGTGCTGCGGTGCTGTGTGTGGCGGTCAGCTCAGTGGGATTCCATCCTCATCGCCAGTGAAATATACTCAAGAGTCGAGAGTGGATTTCATGCTCTTTATTCAGCTCACAATGGTGAGGAGTGTTGAATGGTCACTGTAAAATGTGAAGGTTCCCCCAGGATGTCTGCTTTATATACATTATTTACACAATGGGCCCCACATGATTGGCTAATTCCGGGATTCTCCTGTAGGCCAATCAGGTTGTGGATTCACTTCCACCTGGAGCTGGATTGGGTGGCTCCTGTGGACCAATCATAATGCTGCATTGTTCTAGGACCAATTAGACTGCTGCATTCTGAATCCTATTGTTCTAAGACCAATCAGACTGCTGCATTTTGGATCCTATTCAACTCAATACATAATACCATCCATCTGCACTAGATTCATTTTGCAACTGAAACAGTTTCCAGACAGTCTAACAGGGGACCTGTGGTCTTCCAGATGTTGTTGGATTCCAGCTCCCATCATCCCCAGGCAGAATAGTCAATGGTCAGGGTTGATGGGAGCTGTAGTCCATGTGCAACAACATCTGGATAGCCAGAGGTTCCCTACTTCTAGGATAGAGTCCAGTCCGAAAGGGAAGGTGCAAGAGTATTTTTACAGAGTTCACTAGTCTCTCTACTGAAGCAAACAAACATCTGGTTTACAGCACAACTGTGTGATAAAATTCCATCCAGGATCCCATTTGCTCATAGGTTTGTTTTTGACTGCCGTCATTCATATTGAAGAACCTCCTGGGTACTGTGTGGAATACAGAAGAGACTTTTTAAAATAAAAATAAAAATACTTATATTTAAAAATAGGAACAATATGCAGGCAGTTTCTGTTGCACAATCTAAAATTACCATCACAGGTTGCGTGTAGTCAAATATATTGATAGCCTCCCTTGTGACATCTGCTGACACTCAGGTTTAATTGTAGTGAACTTTGAATTCCTATCTTAAGGTCAGTTATTAACTATTGATGGATTCTCCTTTTCTCCACTTAATGCTAAAGTATTCCTACTAACCAAGACAGATGGGAATGGGTAAGAAATTTTTCAAAGCCTCGGCTCTGTGAGTTTCTTTTTCTTTCTTTCTGTTGGCATTCTTCTCGTAGCAGAAACTGCAATGACCAGGGATTGATCATTCAAACCAAGTGGGGGGGGGGGGAGAAGCCCCTTATAAGTGCACAGCACTATTGCCTTCCTAGCAGCGGACAGTCCTGTAAGTGATGAGAACAGAAAAAGCAGTTCCTTGTGTAACAACCTTGGCTGCCAACCTTGAAACCGAATGGGGTCACTAGGCAAAAGAGCTGCCCGTGCAATCGCGCGCTGGCAAGTCACGCTGACAAACAGCTCTGCTATTTTGGGTTTCTCAGAAGGCCAAGAGAGTTCCCCTAAGAGATTTATAAACACCTACATAATAAATGGGGAAGCTGAAGTTTAAACTGTTATGAAGCATTCTCTCCTCTGGTTCCTAGGTCCTCAGTGATTTAAAGAGCTGACATTTACTATGTGCAGACCTATTATTCAGAATGACTGTTTGTGTATAGACAATATTTTAAAATGGCTCAGGCTAGATGAAAAATTCTTATTAAGTCAGAAAAAAAACAGTTTAAGTAGGCAACACTCTCCCACTTTAGTCAGCTATAAGTCTCACTGCTTTGCCTTGTACAGAATACTCAACGCCCGCCGTTCTCCAATTAAGATGACAGGACACTTGAAATAAGATGCTCCTTGCAGAAGGAAAGGTCAGACTAAGGAGACTTGGGGCTAATTCTCACATTATTTTTTGATAAAGTCCTTGCATTGTGATCTTACCATGTAATTCAGAATGGGAAGTTATTGTCATGAAATTGTCTTCCCAGGGAGTTGGGAAATGAAAAGTTGGAGGAAGTATTTGAGAACTCTGCTGTGGACTACATGGAACTGGCGGAAATGACTGGCAGAATCCGAGACCAGGGAGAAGAGTCGGTGGAAGAAGATTGGAAAAAATTTAAAGTATATTTACAGAAATATTGTAAAATTAATGAATGTTAGAAGGATGCTGGAATGAATTTACATGGTTTTAGCAGAAAGGTTATAAAGAATTAAGTAAAAATCGATTGTTAATGGGTCAAAGTGTAAAATTTAAGGTCAAACTGCGTTAAGATAAACTATAGAACAAAATCTGAGAAAGAGGGAAAGGACTGAAACAGCTAATTGAATTAGAATACAAAAAAGGGAGGTGTGAGGAAGTCGAGGAAATAAGTAAATGAAAGATAAAGATATGAAAATATCGGATGTGGTTTTTTAAAAATGTTTTTGTTTTTAAATGTTTTTGTTTTTTCTTTTTGTTATTGTTCTGCTGTACTGTTTTTTTATGGTACTCTCTTTCATTTTACTCAGAGTAGACCCACAGAAATTAGTGAACATGATGTAGTTTGATCCATTAATTTTGATGGGTCAGCTCTGGGTAAAAGTTAGTTGAATGCTACCCATTTCATTTTTATTGTAGAATATTTGTTTAAAAACAATAGGTTCTTATTCGGGAAGGTTCAGAGCCCAGCCTGCTGCCCTTTCAGCTGCCATCCCAGAAGATCCTATTAGATCTGGAGAAATCCCATTGACATCAGTGCCTATGCTACAGCCTGTTTTATTCTTATCCTTCGGTGCTCTGGAGGAAAAATGGAGGCAAATATTTTTAAACATAATGTGAAGCAAATCTTTAAACCCAATGGACTTTGATCCTCAGAGCTCAGGCATCTGCAGGAGATTGGCCTTCTCACACTTTTATTATTGAATAGATTAAACCTGTGACTTAAGCACTAATCACCTATATCTGATCTAGAATCATTTAACTCTCTTGCTTAAGGCCAGAGAAAAACCATAAAAGAAACAGAAGCTGGCAATCGTTAAAAGATTTATCTTCACATTCAAGAAATTTCAGTACAGTAGTGAAATGGGGGGGGGGGGGGAATCTGCTTCTGTCCTCTATGAGACAGACTCAGACTGATATATAATATTCCAAAACATACCACATGAAATATTAGTCACTGACAACTGATTGAGCAGGTTTTAGGGTTTCCACACAAGGCAGCAGATAATTTATGAGGATTTTTGCCTTCCATGACTGTGGGTAAGCATATAATGGAATGTAATCCTACTTGCGGATCAAGGAGCTCCATTATTAGCCAAATGTTGGCAACTATCCTTCAAAGTGCTCGGTCCTCAATTATCTGGGTCTTTCTGAATGGCAACGTTTCTCTGTCCCCTTGTCTCCCCCGACCATGACTTAAATTAGGCCAGTTTTACATAAGACTACTTGCTGCATTAGATTTTGAAACAACTTTTAAAAGAATGAAGCTCCTCTCAACTCTCCCCCCCCAATTTTTCCAAACGATCCCTCACATACTTGTCTAATCATCTGATTAGAGTTTTTTAAATGTCATTTACCAATACGAGCCCAGCTCCAGATTCTGGGAAGCCCAGAAATGGCAACGCTTGGTGGTGCCCTGAGCGCCCACTGCGAGCTGACTCCCTTGTGATGATGGCACACCTGCCAGTTTCCCCTCCTGGACCCAAGTGGACACATTAGCTCTTGCCATTGTCAAGGGCTGGAAAGCAAGCAGCTGTTCAAGTCCAATAAGTCCCTGGTAAGCCCCACTGTGGCGATCACACACAGGGCCTCCGGACGTTTGACGGTCTATTGACCCTGTGCCGCCACTGCGATTGCTTTTTCCCGCTGCCACCACCCCGTATCTCACGGGGACACACGGAGTCCAGTCAGTTGTTAACATAAACAAATAATCAAGTTTATTTTTAAATGCAGGAACAAGCTTATGGTTACAGTTAATTTTACTTGGCAGTATCATATTCTTATACCCGGGTGCGCTCCCGCTGCTCGGTCCCAGCGCCTGCCAACCTAGCAGTTCGAAAGCACCCCCGGGTGCAAGTAGATAAATAGGGACCGCTTACTGGCGGGAAGGTAAATGGCGTTCTGTGTGCTGCACTGGCTCGTCAGATGCAGCTTGTCACGCTGGCCACGTGACCCGGAAGTGTCTCCGGACAGCACTGGCCCCCGGCCTCTTGAGTGAGATGGGCGCAAAACCCTAGAGTCTGTCAAGACTGGCCCGTACGGGCAGGGGTACCTTTACCTTTACCTTTACCTTATTCTTAGTTCCTAACAACTCCAAACTGATTATTCCAACTATCTATCTGACTCCACCTAACAATTCCTCTCACTCTCTCACAATACAACTCTACCAACCCACACCTAAACCTCCCTCTTCCTTCTTCAACTCCCAAACCTCAACTCAACTCCCAAACCTCAACTCCACTCAACTTTCAAAAACTCCCACTCTAACTTTTATTCCCCCCTTGCATTCTCACTGGCCAATCACATCACACCTATTTTAACCCTTTCCTTATGACCCATCCTAGGAGGCAAACGCCATTTATATTATTAAGTGATATAACATATGGAAGGCAACAGGTACCTTTTGGTACCAACCAGCTTCTGGGCTCCCAGCCTATTACAATAAGTGCAGTTGCTGGGTAAACTCATTCACTTTTGGGGGGCAAGGAAAGTCGCTAGCCCTGGTGTGCACTTGTTGGGATGGATGGAATCTGGTAAATGTCCCAGTATTCTGGGTACCAAATTTGGGCCTTGTGGAGTCTTCTGAAGAAGGAAAATAAAAGGAAGTTGAAGAAGTAGAGAAGTAGAGCCACTGTTGTTGGCATCCGTCTGTCTGAAGAGATAACGGGGTGAAGTCAAACCACTGCATTAGCAACACCAAAGCCTGGGCATTGTGTATGGAGGTCCTGGCTGCCCAGATGACAAGAGTCCCCCTCCCCTGCCTCACTGATGTGGTCCAAAGGAAAGCAAAGCAATACGTTTGGCAGCAACTGGGCTGCAGGAGTTGCCGAAAGGAGGTGTACAAGGATCCATCCAACCATCTTAGGGACTCCACTCTGGATTTGTGTAGGGTTTACTCCTTGGGTTTTTCTTCTCTCAAAGATGTCCCATAAGGCAGTGGTGGTGTAGGATCAGGGTTTTCCTTCCCTAGATGGTCTACCTTCCCAGCTTGGTGAGCTCCATCTGCCCCTCACTTCCCTCTGCAGCGCATGCAGAAACTGCCTACTTGACCACTGGACCCACGGTTGGTCTCATCCACTCAATCTTCCAGAGCCTGTCTTTGTATGCAGGGGAAGTCCCTGACTCACCGAGGGTTCGAGACCCCTTGGCTACCCTTAGCTAGTTTAGCTGGCCAGTCAGAGCTATTCCTAGGTTGTGGCTGCTGTTGCCCGCTGACAGTCTCTAGGTTCCGCAGGTGAGAGGTGAGTGCAGGGTGGGGACCAAAGGTGGGCAGACTACCCCAGGAAGAGCACAATGTGCCTCTTGCCAGAGGTACTACCCCTTCCAGCACTCCATACACTCCAGTAGAGCTGCTACACATGAAAAACAACTGGGAGGCAGGTTAGGCTTAGGGTGAGTGGCTGGTTGAGAGAGCTTCATGGCTCAGTGGGAACTTGGAGTCAGATTTCCCATCTTACAATGCCCTTACTACTAGTGATTTCAAATTCCTTGGGACTTGGACTAAAAACAAATATTTTAAGCAGCAGCTCTGCTGTGTGTCTGTGGACCAAAACTTGCAGGAGTGTTGACAATGAAACAAAATAACATTCCATATTGCAGGAGATGTCATTAAGATCCCTCCCAACCCGAAGATGCTATTATAGAGAAAATAGCTTTCATATTCAGGCAGGTTGTTTCCGAAGGGCAATAATTTGTAAACATTAGCTAATGAAGAAAGGATTAAGATGCCATATACCATCATAAAGCAGATCTCCTCTAATATAAACCAATTATTTCAGATGGTGTCTAATAGCTATAATTAACATGCATCTGGATGTCAGCTTCTTCTCCTCCTGCTTACACAGAGTGGTATCTCATCTTCTCCAAGATTTCAAAGATGAAAAGAGGGACACTCAGGGATGCAGAGAACTGTCCCTACCCCCCTCCCCAAAATTGTTGGGGGTACAACTTCCATCATCTCCAGCCATTGGCCATGCTGGCTGGAGCTGGTGGGAGCAGAGTCCAGGCCACTAGTTTCCCTCCTCTACTTTAATGCATCCATGGGTGGGGCTATCAGCTCAATGGTGTGACTTGTAGGACAACGGCGAGCCAACAAGATCCAGATGCAAATGTGCCTCAACTAGAAATCGGGAACCAAAACTGCTTGCAAGCAGATGGTTCCAGGGACAAAGCCATTAGTGAAGGCCACACAACAAGCCCAAGAACATAAAATACACATGTTGTCAGAGCTGGCTCCGGGTCCCAGCTCACAGAGGACCAACGCTAGCCGGTAGTAATGTAGAAAAGTCTTTATTGAAGTACAGTTTCCATTTTCAAGCCGCAGCGCCCAGCTCTACGTCTTAGGAGCTAGACCGGCGAAGCTCCGTCTGAGTCTCCACCCCCTGTACACCAGTTTAAGACTCTAACCTTACTCCACCTCTTCCGTCTCTCCTTTCTCCTCTGGGTCCTTCTGCCCCCCGGGGTCTCCTCCTTTCTGGACTCTTCTGACGCTGACCCCCCTGACTCCTCCCCCTCCTTTCGGCGGGCTTTGGGACCTGGCTCCCTATCCGGGCTGCCAATTGCGCCGCCCTCCTGCACATTTGAACTTGGCGCGCGCGCCCAGCCTCCAACCTTCCTCTTGACCGTTTCCTCGCTCTCCGATGGAGGCGTGGCCAATCCTGACTCATCTCCTCCCGCTGGCGGTGAGCCTCCTGATCCCGATACCTGGGACTCCTCCCCCCTACTGCGCTCTGGTGGGGAAGCTGGTCCTGATTTCCAACTGCTGCTCTCTGAGTCCCCTCTGGCCCCTTCTTCCTGGGGTGTCCCCCTAGGCACCCCCCTTGCTCTGACCATGGGAGCCCCTTTCTGTGAATCTTCCGATTCGCTGGAAAGACTCAGAGACCTCGGGCCGCTGTCATCGCTAACATTTCCTTCGGATTCCTCCCCCTCGCTCTCTATTTCCTCCCTTTCCTGTGCCTCTGCTCCTGAGCCCCTGACACATGTACAGTATGCACTTTGGTGCATTATGTACCATTAAGATGGCAATAGAGTGGTGGAGCTGCTACTGTATTCACAGCCTGAGCACCCATTAAGTCAGAAGATTGGGGTGGGGACAGGCAGACTGGACATGATCAGCGCTGATTTCCAGCTGGCAATGGCTGTAAGAGCAGCTTGGGGCCCAGGAATTCCCCGTGTTGGGACTATCTGCCAGGCTCTCTCAGCAGAGATACCACCTACAGGCCCACCTGTAGCAGGGAGTCAATTTGTTGCCGCCATTGTTAAATCATGAAGGGTGAGAAATCCTTGCCTATCAACTGCAAACCACCAGTCAATCTGGATATATTTCTGGTCCAGCCCGGTCTATGCTTAGCACTTGGACATTGCAGAAGTGCACAACTTTGAAAATTATAGCTAGGCTTCAGCTGCTGTATCGTGGAAAAAGAGGAGGGACAAATCTATGTATTTTCTGAGAACAAGGAAGTTGGAAGCTTGGGTTTCTTTTTTTCCTTTGCAGCAACTGAGGTCTGAAAAGAGGCCTGTGGCAAGCAGGACAACTTTGAGGGTCAGTAAGGAGAATCCAGCTAGTCAGTCCCAGGCCTTACTCAAAGATGCCAACTTTTCACCTCAGACAATGTATGTAGGTAAAATGTGTCCATTGTCCAATTGCAGTGATGTCATGTTCATTGCAAACTTGACACCTTATTGTCTTACTGCTAAATTTCTAACGGCTTGATCTGTTAGCTGAAACTGGTTCTTTCAAAGCACAGCTTCTATTTTAGGTCCTTTCCTTTCTTCTGAAATTCATTATTTAGCCATTGTTTAACATGGAAACCCACAGCCTCAAATGGAATTTAGGAAGAATCTAACATCCTGGTGGAGTAATCCCAGGCATATTTAAATAAATAACATATTATTCAAATATTGAATAGTGTCATGTTTTTAGTTCCATAAATATCTGATGGCTTAAAGGTAAAGGTAAAGGGAACCCTGACCATTAGGTCCAGTCGTGACCAACTCTGAGGTTGCGGTGCTCATCTCGCTTTATTGGCCGAGGGAGCCGGCATACAGCTTCCGGGTCATGTGGCCAGCATGACTAAGCCGCTTCTGGTGAACCAGAGCAACACACGGAAACACCGTTTACCTTCCCACCAGAGCGGTACCTATTTATCTACTTACACTGTGATTTGCTTTTGAACTGCTAGGTAGGCAGGAGCAGGGACCGAGCAACGGGAGCTCACCCCGTCGCGGGGATTCGAACCGTCGACCTTCTGATTGGCAAGTCCTAGGCTCTGTGGTTTAACTCACAGCGCCACCCGTGTCCCTATCTGATGGCTTACAGACTCGCAAAATATCCTTCTAGCTCTTAAAATATTAAATACATCTATATGTGTCTACTCTGAACTAAGTCCATCTGATATCAGTGGGACTGACTTCCAGGCTATAGAGTATGTTTCCAACACGGATCTGCTCTTGAATTCAGTATTTCATTCTCCAGTTCTTTTAAATGCTTTTGTTTCACAAATGCTCTCTGTTTCTGATTGCATGTAATGAATCACAACAAGCACTGTAAATACTTTATTCTCTTTTGCAGACGTCAGACTTATTAACACTTTAACATGAACCAGAAGCAGGTCACTTCATCCGGGGGAATAATAATAAGCTTTTTGTACCATATGCTCTTTCCTTCTTTATAGCAGTGCTTTTGAAATCCTAGTATGGGCAGCATCAGGGCAGAACGTAAACTTGGCACAGAGGCATTGCCAAGGTGAGTAAACCTTTCATCAGGGAGATCTGCCATTTTTTATTCTCAGTTTAACCCTTTCATTTTTTTGCTTGTACAGTAACAAATGAACCAGCTGGGTTTTGTTTTGTTTTGTTTTTTTAAATCAACTATCAGCAACATAGAAAAGGATAGAGAATCATATTTTCGAAAGAATGACCATGGCATTTCTAAATATAATCTCCACAATGTGTTTAGAAAACTCCATAATGTATTTAGAAAACAAATGAAATAACCTTTGTCCCCTCATTTAGCAAAAGTCTACGGTATATAAAATATGAAACAAAATACACCAGTTTTATTTTTTATTTTTTGCGATACCCTTAAAGTCCACAGAACAAGAACACGGGAGCTGGTATGATAGCAGAAAAGCCCTATAGCACATAATTAAGAGATGCATAATGTCTGGTTACTAGTAATTTCCTTCTAGCTGAGTAAGGAAATAATTTAATCATGCTGATCAAATGAATCCCATGAGGCCTGTGTAATGTTACACCTCCCCTGAATATGTGCACACACACATTCCCAAATCTGTGTTAACTGATAAGCCGCTACTTAGTGAAATCATGGTCCCCCAGATTGTTTAAATATCCCTAACTATATTTAAAAATACGAGTCTGATTGACTTGTTGTGGGGCTAGAGTAACTGCTCCCAAATGCTGATGCCCAGAGATGAGAAGGCATCCATCTCATTTAGAAACAACAAGAAAATAACAATCAGTGTAAACTCCATGTGCCCTCACTCACAAATACTTGCTTCTGGGTTCCCCCCCCCCCTTTAAAAAGCAATGCTAATTATCTGCCACATAAGGCAGTAACTGAACATGTCCAAAATTTCCCCATACATTACCAAAAGCAACTAATGCAGACATTTCCTTGCTGACCTCCGCAACATTAGTTGTGTTATCATCAATTTTATTTTACCCCTCACGCTTTCTGGTGGGTTTCTACTTTTGTTCTAATTGAACTTCCTTCTGTTCCAGCACAGATAGTTTCCCCAGTAATGAGGTGATATAATTTAACACTTATCACCATACATTTTATCCGTCCATTGTTTGTGAAATAATATCTGCAATAACCCTTTTATCCTTTCCATAACTCTTTAGCCTAATGCTTGGGGAGGATTTTTTTCCTTTTTCCTTTTTTCTATCACCGTGATTGATGTCCGATTCTACGCCATGAATAGGCCTCCATGAACTCAAGCTATTGATAAGCATCCTTAAAAAAAAAAAAAAAAAAAGAGCATGAAAAGAATATCAGAGATCAAAGGGTTAATGCCATTTTATGAGGTTGTAAAAGCCCCTACCTCAGGATTCTTGTGTTAGCAATATTCTTTGTGTAAGATGTATGTTATTAAAACAAGTAGCAGCATCTGAATTAAAGTGACAGTATGATGGATGACTGCTGAAGTGGAATCAGAGTCCTTTGCAGCATTTTGGTCTAGATGTGGGAATTCTGGCTCGACGCTAGTGAGCCTGGCAGACGCATTGATTCGAGGCTGACGCACATTCATAAATATGCCCCCAGAGAGGTGTGGCCTAGCTGAATTTACAAAATTACGGTCATGAATTATTTAACATTTATTTATGGACGATATATTTAAAAAGAAAGCCGGGAGTTGCAAAGGCGAATGGGCCGTAGCGCATGCCCTGATCTTTAGATAATGCAATTCCCACCCCCCCACCCCGCCTCCTGCTCCACAAGCCAGAGATCTATTGTGCATAACGCATAGAGATGCTAAGTCTATCAGAGCTAGATAAGTAAGTCATATGTCAGGGTGCCTGCTTAATATACTACAGAACCACGGCACTTAAGGGACCGCTGCTCTCGCCAGGAAACGCCTGACAAGTTGACAGTTGCAACCCTCGCCAATGTGATCTTCCAAACACCAGGCACCGGCTGCCCTCAGATCAATTTCTTCCACCAGTCTCTTCACAATATTATTTTCATAATGACCACATTATTATTATTATTATTATTATTATTATTATTATTATTATTATTATTATTACCAGCCTACCTAAAGAAACATGAAGAAATTCAAAGACCGCAGCAGAAGAAAGGGAAAATCTATTCTGCAGGCAAAAATGCAAAATGAAGTATTCAAATACTAAGGAACGTGAAAGCAAAGTTGACAGCCTACTTGCGCCCTTTCCTGCGTTACTGAAAGTAGGCTTTGATTTAACGTTACGCTGTTTTTTTCAGCATTTTCTCCTATGCAATAGCTTAGCAAGCTGTGCACTGAAGGCAAATACAGAGGCCTCAATCCTGAAAACGTTAGTTACAGTGAAGTCTGCAAGACCAGTGAATCAAAATCGAATAAGGCTGCTGCACCAAGCATGCTTACTAGAGAGTAAGCCACAACAAACTCAGTGTGAATTACTTCCAAGTAAACATGCACATGATTGCTCTGGAAATTCTATTTCAGCACATTGAGCTTTCTCTTGAATTTGGCTCTTAAAAGTCATTTGAAACTGTTGGTTCACAAACAGGAGCCATATCACATCAACAATTAGCTGTAAAGAATCACGGGGTATCGCTCTGTATTGCTGATGAAGTACTTAGAGTTGAAGAACAAAATACAACCTTTCGTTCAGGAACTACACTTCTTTTTTCAGTCCTTAATGAAGCTGTAGGAGTGGCTGGCCCAGGTACCATTTCCAAACTTAATGATATCAGTAGATAGGTTGGAGAGAATGTTGTGGGCATACAAAAAACAAATCTCCGTATGTGAGCTCCAACTGGAGTTCATTTCTACCCAAAGTTCACCAGGGCCAGAAGAAACATGCAATTTCTTTTGTTTAAAACAACAACAACCCATTATGATACCATATTGAATGTGAAATAAGGAGACAGTCCTGCTCTTATAAGTGGAGCTTTCCCTCTTCTTTCTATGCAAGGCAGGAGGGATGCCACAATCTCACAGAGACTGGTTGTCCATAGCCAGTGGTCCAAGCCCCAGCTCACAAGTCTCTCATTCACCACCGTTTATTAAGGGTGTGCTATTGTTGTGTGAAGGACGCGGGTGGCGCTGTGGGTAAAAGCCTCAGCGCCTAGGGCTTGCCGATCGAAAGGTCGGCGGTTCGAATCCCCGTGGCGGGGTGCGCTCCCGTTGTTCGGTCCCAGCGTCTACCAACCTAGCAGTTCGAAAGCATGTCAAAGTGCAAGTAGATAAATAGGGACCGCTTACTAGCGGGAAGGTAAACGCCGTTTCCGTGTGCGGCTCTGGCTCGCCAGAGCAGTGATGTCACGCTGGCCACGTGACCCGGAAGTGTCTCCGGACAGCGCTGGCCCTCGGACTTTTGAGTGAGATGGGCGCACAACCCTAGAGTCTGTCAAGACTGGCCCGTATGGGCAGGGGTACCTTTACCTTTATTGTTGTGTGACAAATGGGTGGGGGTGGGGTGGGGAGTCAAATGGGACCCTACTGGAACATTTGCCATATGTCATAAGCTGAATGTCACAGATAAAAATGAGTCCCAAATGAGTACCTATTCACTTGGCAATGTTTGTGCCTTATCTTCTTTCTGTCTTTCTTGGTTTCAGTTCCGATGGAGAAGGCGACACGATTCTCCAACCTTCAGATTTGACACATTTTAGTAGATGTTTTCATTACTGTGATGGTTACACAGGGATCTGCCCTCTCTATGCCTATCCCTTCCTAGGTAAGTCATTATTATTTCTGCCATGAATATTTAATAGTTATCCATCTGCTTGTGTTGGAAGCCAGCAATTTAATTTTGTGGGGGATGGGGAGGGTGGGGCAAACATTTCAAAAAATCTTGGGCCAACACAATTGCTTGCCTGCCTTTCCATCCCCCCTGTCAGGAGGGTCAGAATTACTTCTGCCTCAACTAAGTGAAGAATTGAATTCCTCAGCCTATTTTTAAGAAGTCCAGTAAAACCCTCTTCAGTTTCTGGCTTGCTAAAATTCCACCTGGAGCAGCTTAATAGTTCTGTGTTATGGAAACAGAACCACCTGAAAATTTATTGCCAACTGGATGGAAAACATTTAAGCTACAGGCAGCAGAAGAACTTCTGGTCTCCTATTGAAATCAACAGGAAGCAACAATGAAGGGGAAGGATGAACTTGGCTGAAATTCACTATGAAACCAATGAAAAGCAAAAGAAACAAAGGCTATAATAAAAATGGAGTTATAAACACGAGGGATGGAGTGTTAAAACCGTGCTACAACCATCTCCATTTATAGGCTTAACTTATTAATGTGCTTCATTCACAAAATAATTGATCACAGTATCTCACAAAAACAAATAGTTCAGAGTCATAGGCACCATTCTATTATAACAAATGCCTTCTTCACAGATGTGTTCAATTGTGACCAGTGAACACGGAGAAGTATGAAATCAGCTCCATGATGGCCCTATACTGGGCCAATCATGCTTGTGGGAAAAAAAAAACCTATACAAGCAGAATTCCTGCCAGTCAGTCCATAGCTGCTGCTGTGTTTCATGAGTTTTCATCATCATGTTGGCACATTTAGCTGCATTTATCCAAGAGCTACAGTGTAAACCAAGCTGGAATCAAAAAGGCTCTGCCTATCTGGCTTTAGGATTCACAGACTCATCATTAGCTTGCCCTTGCTTGGATGCAAATTATTAAACTCGAGCTGAGTCAAAACCATATTTCCATGAATGGCAGCTGTATTGCTGGCTCCATATAGGGAACACAGAGTTAGGGATGAGGGACGTGGTTCTGTCTAGATTTTGTTGGACTACCACTCCCATCCATCCTAACTAAGCTGGATGGGGCTGAAGGGAATTAGTGGCTAATGACCTCTGGTTGGGCTGCACAGTTTCCATCCCTACTGTAAATTCTCACGCAGTACCAGCCATAACCAACAACACAATTTGTTCAACCCCCTCTTCTCCCATCAAACAGCCCCTGATTCAAGCTCATAAGAGCCAAGATACCACTAGGTGTTCTTTAGGCAACATAGGAGACACAGATCTATCTTACTAGGCGGTTGCAAAGATAGCAACTTGATACCATTTGAAAAGGAATTGAACATTTTGAATTTCTATATACATGCCAAGTACCATAGTTTCAAATATGCCCTGCTGAGTGCCATTAACTGTTCATCCAAACATTGCATGCATGAGATGAAGTAAAGAAGGGGTGGGGGACTTACCTTTGAAAGAGGAAAGAAAAGTATTTTTATGTTATATGGGAAACAGATTTGTGTGGATTTGCCCACAGCTTTCTCCAGTTACTCTATTTTGGGGATCCAGCTCTACAAATGTGAAAACATTCTCACCAGAAATCAAGTAATTGGAATGGCTCTACATGGTATCCCAGTCGTGATTTGATTTCAGCACAAGTTGCCAAGCTTGATTTTCTCTTATTTTATTTCAGCCTCTTTTGTCCCCCCCCCCCCCCCGTAGTCTATTTCTCTTGTTATGTTCCAGCTTACTGGTCCAAAACCCATAATATTATACAGTGGTACCTCGGGTTACATACACTTCAGGTTACAGACTCCACTAACCCAGAAATAGTGCTTCAGGTTAAGAACTTTGCTTCAGGATGAGAACAGAAATCGTGCTCCGGCGGTGTGGCAGCAGCAGGAGGCCCCATTAGCTAAAGTGGTGCTTCAGGTTAAGAACAGTTTCGGGTTAAGAAGGGACCTCCGGAACGAATTAAGTACTTAACCCGAGGTACCACTATAACAGGAACCAAGAGCATGTAGATTTGTGACTTTTTTAGTACAAATTTCTCCTCATATACAATGAAATTTCCTTAATATAATGTCCTTTATCTATTATTTTCACCAATATGATTTCACCACCACCACCACTATTCATTTGGAGAACTGCATCACAAAGTGTGAATTTTAAAGGATAGCAATATGGTTTGGGAATTAGGCAGGTTCACATTAAAATCCCAACCGAACCAAATTTGTCCCCGTTCCTACAATATGGGTTAGGATTGTAGGATCAGCTGTGACTGCTGCCATCATAATGGCTGCCTTTTCCAGAAGATGTTTAGGGGATTTGAACTGCAGCGACTCCCAAAATCATCACTGAAATAGTCTCCCATTTTCCCATCTGGTAAGCTGTAATTACACTGGTTATTGATGATAGAAACATTCATCATTTAGGGTACATAACATATATGACACACTCATTTTAAAACAAAAGACAAAAAACCATGACTTGCAAAAGACAGGGGAGCTGTGAAACATCATACCATCAAGAAGATTGATCCTGAGGGCTTGATCAGGCATCTTGAGGGAGGCAGTTGCAACCTGGGATAGTTGTGTGTTTAGACCTTTTAACCTCCCCCTTAAATAAATTCAGACAAGACTCAAATTTTGGTTTGGTTTTTGGCAGCATTTAGGACACAACTTTATTGATTACATCAAGTGGTTGCATAGGCTCTGGTTTGACTAGCTCCCTGCACCGTGGCAGGTAGCACTGACCCAGGGCACCAGCATAGGTCAACCAAGGGTGAACACCTGGAACAGCGGAAAGCTGGGGTCAGGCTAGTCCACCACCCAGATGTCCCCCTGGACTCAGGCACAGGCACAACCCCTCTCAGGGTTGACCAAACCATTGAGTCCCTGATTCCTTTAATGGAATACCCTTCACATAGGGATGGCGAGAGTGTTCTCCCATCCCTATCACCTGAACCAGAGCCTATCCGCAACCTTACAAATTGTGACGATTTGCTACGCGGCAGGCAAAACCCAACTGGCAATAGCCAAGTGGGGAAAATTCCTGCCGTGCCCCTGTCCCAACGACAGATGACACACAACGGCATAGCCCTAAATATAGGGCTATGGACCTAATAGCCCTAAATATAGGGTGTTCCGATGCACTGGCCCAAAGAAGAAGCTCAGGGTCACGTGCATGGGCATATATAGGTCTCTCGATCTGTTTGGCTAGCGTCCCACTGGCCAGATTAAACCCAGCATCGAGGGACCTACCAATAGGGTGTTGTGGCTATCCAGTCGTACCCACCCACAACACAGGATTTGGTTGTCAGGTCTTACCGCAACATGTGCCCTCTTTGAGGGAGGACATGATATAACAAAGATTGTATCCACATATTAATAGTGTGAGGGGGTCTCAATACGGTTTAGAGTTTTTCTAAATATCAAGACTTGTTGGGAATGCAGTACATGTCACAGAAGACTTAAAAGACCCACCAGCCAGGAAGCTAGACAAGAAGGTCATTTTATCTCTCCAGCAAAACAGACCAGGAAGCACCTGATGCCACCCTGTTACAACTAAGTTCAGTGCTAATATGCAAACTATTGACAAAACTGTCCACAGTCCACTCAGTCCACAACAATGTGGAAGAGTAACAAATAAATTATTATTATTATTATTATTATTATTATTATTATTATTATTATTATTATTATTATTTTATTTATATCCTGACCTCCCCGGCCAAACTGGGCTCAGGGTGACTAACATCAACGTATATAATATGCTGAAACATAAAATCCAGCAATTGACTGAAATACAGCTTAAAATCAGATTTAAATCAGAATAAATCAGAATAAAGAGTACCATCCATTGCTGAGGGGGTCACAGGTGCCCTGAGCATCAGATGGAAGGATATGCCAATTTTGGTTCTCTCGGTTTCTCATTTTTACAACCTTGAATTCAGTTCTCCACATTTTGCAGTAATTCACTATATATATGAAAATTCAGCAACATTTTAGTGTGAATTCTCCTGTCAAACATGTTTTTACATGCAGCTTTGACTAATGTACACCTTTTTGCAAGCAATGTTCCCTAATATAATGCATCTTTTGTATGTTATTTTTACTAAGATCTGGATGGAGCTGGATGATCTACATGTAAAACTTAAAAGTGGTGAAATTAAATATAAAACTGATTTGGTTGATCTGGGGCGGGGTGAAAACCAACTGAATACGGCATTTGGGGTGATTTGAATGGGGAATTAGTTGGCTCTCTTATGTGAAATTTAAAACCCAGTCATTATTTATAAATTTGCACTCAGTCATTAGCCTATGCAAATTCTAGGTTGGGAAAGGCTGAAGTACAGAAGCCTTGGCTGGGCTATTGCTTGCAAGTCCATTACCATATAAGGAGGTAAGCAATGAAACACAATTACAGTGGATCTCACATAAGAATATTTATGCAAACTTGTATCCCACATTGTGTCCTGATCTTTTCACATTTGTAGGAGCAAATCTAAGAATCACCACCACCATAAGTAACATGCATATCATTTTTTTGAGTTGCTGGCTTTGATCGCACTCCAAAACACATATAAATGATTCAGGCCTGAACGATGGACCATTCATTCAATGGCGATGGTCTCATTAGCCTCACTAGTCTTCTTGTTTACTAGTGGTTTATGCTTGTGCTCCCAAGTTCCCCTTACATTTTAAAAAAATCAATAAATTTAAAATGTGAGGGACTCTATTGCCAACCCCACCCTGACAACTTGCAGCAGTGGGGAACTGACAACATGGTGATGCCATGTGATGTTTTTTGTTTGACTAGAGTAAAGGAACAGGGAACATGGGACTTTGGCTTTTGGCTCCCCTGACACCCAGTTCCACTCTTAGTGTGGTCAATCTTTGTCTTTGTCAAGCCCTTTGTCTGTGAGCCTATTCTCCATCAAGCAGCAAGTGTAGCAGTTTACAGGAGCTGGGGTGTTATATTAATGAACCATTTTATTTTAAATAACTTTTTATGTGAACAATTATCGATCAAAGTCCAGCCAGGGAAAAGCTGGGTAGATAAGGGGCTGTAAAAAAATACAGGAACCAGGAAGACACGCAGGCTGTGGTGGTGCTGAGAAAACTGCCTCCCAGTGTCCTTACTTCGAAGTGCAAACTTCCTTCCCCGTCAGCAATCAATCAAGCAGTTTATGGAGCTGCAATATTTACACTCTAATTAAAAAATCATAAAGCCAGACCCCTTCAGTTTGTAAAAAGAGGAACTCAGGATCTGCTACTGAAACATGGTGTTAATCAGTAACTCCTAATGATCTGCTCCAAGGCCTTAGAGGTTATACGCTTATTCAGCCACACATAGCAAACAAGATAACGAGCAAAACGAAGATAAGTGCAATGGAATAGGCCAGCAGGAACACACCATTCAGCTAATGTCACGATGAGCCCCCTTTGCGTTTTGTTTTCTCAACACGACCAGATTTCCAGGTTGGTGCTCTGATAACAGAACATTTCAGGGAACGTTCACGGAGAGGTAATTTCAGTGTGGTTAGCTCCCAAAGTAGCTAAATATCATGCCCAAGGAGAAACATCTGCTTTTACCTCTGCCTGGCCAGCACTGAAGCCCCATCCGCCTCTATGAAAAACGAGCCCAGCGAGTGAGTTTCTGCACACCAAGTCTTTTTCAATTCATCGGGGAAACAGTCAATCTCCCCATCTACGTTGCTTTTCTGCTTAGATCGCCAAAAAGGGGGCTATCTCTGAAGCAATGGGGGAAAGCGAGGCTGTACATCAATAGTAATAAAAATTAGGGAACAGTATGTTAGCCATAATCAGGGGTTTGCATTTTTGATTTAAAGTGATATTTATCTCCCTGCTGCAATGCACACTCTCCGAGAGCAAGCAACTGCAGAGACTGTGAAAGAGAGCGGCCGCAAAACCCAGGAAGAAAGACAAGACAAGGTATCTGTTTAATGTCACTACTTAATTAATCTAGGGTGATGAGGTCTGTTGAGCTCATAAGAACAGAAGAAGAGAAGATGAACCTGCTGGATCAGGAAAATGGCCCATTTAGGGCAGCACCGTCTTCTCACAGTGACTGACCAGATGCCTCCGCTGGGAAGCAGGACATGCACAAGGCCTGCCTGCCTGAGACACTCGACAGACAGTGGGGGTAAAACATAGGCATCATGATAGCCTGGTCCTCCATAGAATTGTTTCTTTATCTGAATTACTATATGTACAGTGGTACCTCTGGTTGCGAATGGGATCCATTCCGCAGGCCTGTTTGCAACCTGAGAGGGGTGCAACCCACGTCTGCACACGCGCGGGTTGCAATTCGCTGCTTCTGCGCATGCGCGTGACGTCATTTTGTGCATCTGCGCATGAGTGAGCTGCGAATCCCAGAAGTAACCCTTTCCGGTACTTCCGGGTCGCCGCGGGACGCAACCTGAAAACACACAACCTGAAGCAAACGTAACATGAGGTATGACTGTATCTTTAGAACTAGCTGTAGAATTCCACCAGTGCACATTTTTTGAAAAGAAAAAAAGCAAAACAACCACAAAAGAAGCAATTATTTTAAAATTCTTTAAGATTTCATGAAAAGCTAAGCTCACCAAAGGAAGGCCCAGCCACCCCCTCCCAAATATATATATATAGAGAGAGAGCAAGCTCCCCCACCCATTGCAGAGACAAAGCTATTTGCAAAGTTTCACCATTATGCAACTGCAAGATATAAAAATGACTTATTTTGGATAAATTTGCATAATTCTGCCCCCTGCATTGCAGAATCTGAATTTCCACCCAGAATTGTAAATTACCTCCAAAGGTCTCTCACTGCATACCCCACAATTGTCCTGGGATATCCCATTTTTTCATGCGAAAGCACAGCAGCCATTTTGGGCGCCATGATCTTGCCCTGAAAAAGTGTTTCTTTGGGGCCGTGATCTCACACGGTGCCCCCAAAACATGTGTTTTGAAATCATGTGCCCTGAAAAAGGGTATTTGGGGCCCCATGATCTTTCACGGGTCATGTGAATCGCACAGGAACACATCTGGGAAGACATGCATCCCAGTTTGGGGACTCAGCATGTTGGAGGGTATGTCATTCTACCCTCACCTGAGGACGACTGCCTAAAGAAGGCTCACCTTTTCCACGCTAGGAATCATATAATGTCCTATAGGCTTCCACCCACAGGGAGGACAGGTCAGACCTCTAGACTTGGCTGGATCTAATAATAAGCTTCTTTCTCCTCTCTAGAGAATGAAGTCTATGAATGCAGTTCTATGCACAGTTACTTGGGACTGTTGTACAAACTGTTAGAATTCCTGATCCGTGGTTGCAGTCATGGGATTGTTGTCTTTCACATGACGGAATATGTTTTGACTCCACAGAGAGGGATGTGATGGAGACAGGATGTTTGTGTTACTGTGTTCCACGAAGTGGTACTATTGTCCTTTGTTCTTTCTCTTTGCTGTCTGATGAGAAAGAGGAAGGAGCTAAGTCAGAATGCTCCATGCGTGGTTATATGTAAATAAAGTAGATTAGCCAAAATGCTGAGTTGCTGAGGTCTGTCACGCATGATGCACAAACTCTGCGGATCCCTAAGTGTGCCGGTGTCAGTTGGCCTCGGTCGCTGTGATGTTCGGGCTGAAGAAAGCTTTTGAAGCTCCCGAACGAAAGACCAGGAGGGAGAGAACATGCCAGTCGGGCAGGTGTCTCTACCAGGGTCCTCCTTGAGTGTAGGCTGAACTCTTGACACAAACTACAGGTAACAAACAAAGGTCAATAAATTAGGTCCAGCTGCTATTTTAAAAGGAGCTTCAGGTGGATGTGATGTTGAAGAGAGTTGTTGGGGCAAGAGGCAAAGGTACCTGAACCCTTCTTCTCCAGGGGCTTATTTCTGTTCCAAAGAGCTTTCCCGGTACACAGCTCCAGATGTGTGTTTACATGGATAAATGCACACCTGAATCCATATAGGAGACGTATCAGCTCCTGATTTTGGAGTGAATAACCCCCCCCCCTTTTAGCTGGGAAATGTTGACCAGTCTCATCCATTGATCCTCTGCTCCTAATTCTGCTCCTTTGACATTGTTTTTCCAATGTAAAATGATGATGTTGCAGCATCAGCCCAACAAATATGAAAACTACTTTGAGCTGGGGAAAAAACAAAAATCCAGCGGCATATAAATTTTATGAAATAGATAAACTATATGCGCCAGGCACAATCAGGAGAATTATTGTAAAAGCACATTTCTAGTGGCAGGTACGCCGGGAAGGCAGGTGGCTGAGTTTCCAGATGATGAACCCTCCAAGTCAACATATAGATCTATCAACAGCTAATAGCTATGATTGAGCAAAGCCGAAATTCCATTTCTGGAGGCAGCACACCATGAAATATCAGAAGCCAGGGATGAAGGTCAGGGATGCTGCTGTGTCCATGCTCTCCTTCTGAGCTTCCTGAGGGTCACTATTAGAAATGAGATGTTGGAATAAAGGGACCTTTTGTCTGACCCAGAAAAGAATCTGCTTACATTCATATGGCTGTAACGTTCACAGCGAGTCTTAATTATATGCCCTTTTTGTACTTCGCACTGCGTGCTACAGTCCTGCCAAAGTTAAGACTATATGCAGACCATCAAAAATATATCGTAGCTTACCAGGAGCTCAGTACAAACTCCTGCACAGTTTGAAAGAGAAAAACTCAAATCTCATTTCAGCAAACCAAAGGGCCAACCTATTTCAAAGGTGATAACTGTGGAAATAGCCAGAATAGGTTCACAGACATTAAGTAGCGAAATCATGCACATCCCAGTATTTCCTCTTTTCTGCTAGTAATAATTTAATTGATTTTTGCAATAAAATTTGCAATAAAAGGAAATATGCAGAGGTCCAACCGTTTTCAGCAATATACAGCTATTAGTCATCATAGAATTTAAAAACTGAATCATCTTCACTTCCTTACTCCTCCCTTTGTTTTGAGAAGATCTATAAATAGAGTCTAGCATAATCTACTCCTCATCCACCGTCAGAAACTCAGCCTGAGGATATATAACGGCATTTGCACATATTCTTCTGGTGCATCTGACTTTTGCTGCCAGTCTCATTGCAGTTGTGTGCATGTGTTAAGAGTGTGTGATTTTATGTTGTCTGTCCACACCCAGCTTTAGAATGTGGCCCCTGAATGTTTTCCACAGGGGTAGTGTGAATATTGGCCCTCGGAAGAATTCACCCATGCTGTAAGGCACTATATATGTACATAGGTAAAGGTAAAGGGACCCCTGACCATTAGGTCCAGTCGTGACCAACTCTGGGGTTACGGCGCTCATCTCGCTTTATTGGCCGAGGGAGCCGGCGTGCAGCTTCCGGGTCATGTGGCCAGCATGACTAAGCCGCTTCTGGCGAACCAGAGCAGTGCACGGAAACACCGTTTACCTTCCTGCCAGAGCGGGAGTGCAACCTATTTATCTACTTGCACTTTGACGTGCTTTCGAACTGCTAGGTTGGCAGGAGCAGGGACCGAGCAATGGGAGCTCACCCCGTCGTGGGGATTCAAACCACCAACCTTCTGATCGGCAAGTCCTAGGCTCTGTGGTTTAACCCACAGCGCCACCCGCGTCCCTATATACCATATTTTTTGCTCTATAAGACTCACTTTTTCCCTCCTAAAAAGTAAAGGGAAATGTGTGTGCGTCTTATGGAGCGAATGCAGGCTGCACAGCTATCCCAGAAGCCAGAACAGCAAGAGGGATCGCTGCTTTCACTGCACAGGGATTCCTCTTGCTGTTCTGGCTTCTGAGATTCAGAATAATTTTTTCTTGTTTTCCTCCTCCAAAAACTAGGTGCGTCTTGTGGTCTGGTGCGTCTTATAGAGCGAAAAATACGGTATGTACATAGATGGCACCAAATATATAGGTACAAACATGGCATATGATATAGAACAGAGGTAGCCAATGTCATACCCTCAAGTTGTTAATGGACTATGAGTCACATCAGCACCAGGCAGCATGATCAATGCTCAAGAGATTGTGGTCAGTGGTCAGGGATTATGGGAGTTGTAGTCCAACAACATCAGGTGGGCATGATTTTGACTACCCTGATATAGAAGAGCCATAGGTTAATAGCCAATGTTTGTCATACTCATAGGAGACCCATTGTACATTTATTTCAGTGAATCTATCCAGTGCAGAACTTAGTTGGATATTTCGCATAACACATCCTTTAACAAACATGGCCAACCCACACCTCCCTTCTAGACCAGATGGTCATGGCTTCTACTTGGAACAAACAAGTCTCTTAGATTTCTTTTAGTGACAGTGTCCTCCCTCTTTCTGTGGGTGTTCCTGATCCCTTAGAGAAACAGTTCCCTTGAGAACTTTTGGGTTCTCATGTTTCCTGGTAGATCTGTTCTACCAGTTAGCCAGCTTATTATATTTTGCCATTTCACTTAATAAATACTAATGAGCTCATGCAATGGAAGAAAAATGAAGATCCACCTTGCTTTAATCAGTCATATTCAATAAGAAACAATTCTGCTGTAAAGGTTCCATTCAGCCATAAATCAGTTTAACTATATGAGAGAGGTGAGAAATCTAAGAGGTTAAAATCAGTAGAACAAAAGCTGAGATAATGTCAGTTTAATAATTAACCTAGGGCCAGTCAAGACATGTGCCAAGGCTGATTTTCTTCCACGTGTGTTTGTGAGGGGTTCACGCTCACCCACAAAAGTAGGAAATGAATGAAAAGTGAATGAAAAGTGAATGAAAAGTTCTCATGCATTCTGTCGACATTTGCAACTTGCCAAATTCAAAAAGGGAACCACTGCAATCATGATGTATCTCATGAAGTCCAAGAACGCACATGTCCCAATACATGTGCTAGAGTGGAATTCAACTAAGTTCTACGCATACTAGATGCATTGAAATTAATGAACATGATTAACGGTTTATCCACACTTAGCCCCATTCTTTCTAGGCACTGTTCTTCGCTTTACATCATAATGGCTTTTTTAAAGATAGACATGTTAGTGGCTATTTGCCAGGCAAGAAAAAACCCCACATATACACATTTTTCGATGTGTACCTTGATCTACCAACATGAGGTAAATGTCATCATAATGCCCAGGTTGTTAATCTCTCTGAGTTAACTGTCTGGCTTCTGGCAATAGACGGAATGCTGAATTAGATGAGCCCATTGGTCTGCACCAACAAGACATTTCTTCTTACGTTCTGACTGTCACAAAATGCACACATAGAGAGCTAGCTAAAAGTCTTTCTTTGTATCGCTACCTGTAGATGAATGTAGATCTTGCTTTTTTGGATATTTAATCTACTTGGCCACCAAGACACCCTGATTTATGAGCATACCGGAGCAGATTCATATATTCACGACATATAATAAAGGCAGAAAACAGTGGAAAGATAAGGTGTGTGAAAGAATTTAGCAGCACAGTGCAGCCCTTGTTATGATTTTCATTTGGAGTCAGCCGTATAACAATGTATTGCTTAATGAAAAAAAAAAAACCTCGGCATAAAAGAAAAGCAAACAATCATTCCCTGCCACTAATAAGATTTACAATCCAATCCTATGAGCCACTCTGCTGAGGCGAAATGGATGATAGGGTTTGGAATGAAGACACAGGTGGTGGTAGAATAAGGAAGGAATTAATGGCTGTAAATTGACTCTAGGAGCCAACTTTGGCCCGAGCACCGCAAAGAGTTTCTGGAAATGCAGTCCTGACAGCTTATTTCCATCCTTTCTACAACTGTATCCAAATACTATTTCGCCACTCTGGCCCAATCATGCATAGCAGAATGCAAGACATAAAGTAATCAAGTATAGACAAGGCATTTCAAATGATATTTTAGATGGATACACCGAATGTAGGTGAAGGAGGCCCCAATGCACACACGTTTATGGGAATATCTGAAGAGAGCCAACATGTGCCCTACTGTTCAAGCATAAGGCTTTCACCCTGTGACCAGGGTTCCCAATTGAATGGAGATAGCCCTACCCCTGCTGGATTCTTCAGATCCTTAAAAAGACACAGGTAAGACTGGAGATAGAGCCTTCTGTTGTGATCCCTTTCTCCTACCCACACGGTCATTTTACCCACAGGTGAAATCTAAAAAGGTCTAGTATATTCATTTGGAACACTGTTCTGTTAACCTCTTTTGGTGTAGGATGGGACAAATTGTTTTCCTTTCCATTTCTCCCCACCCAGTTTGAAATTTCATGGTCTTCCACATGGTCCTCTGTGTTTAAACATTATCAGTTTTTTTGGTTACATCTGTATTACATGAGATAAATAGTTTACCCGTGCAACTAATATGGGCAAAGTATCCACCCTTTGCCCCTTCATGGATCACTGCCTTGCCGTGGCGAAGGGGCTTGAAGAACTCAGAGAAGCTATGAACTACGCCGAGCAGGGCACACAAGATGAACAAGTCATAGTGGAGAGTTTTGACCAAACGTGATCCACCTGGAGGAGGAACCGGCAAGCCACTCCAGTATCCTGCCAAGAAAACTCCATGGACAAAGACAACAGGCATATAAAAGTTATGACGCTGGAAGATGAGCCCCTCAGGTCGGAAGGTGTCCAACATGCTACTGGGGAAGAGCGGAGGGCAAGTACAAGTAGATCCAGAGCTGATGAAGCGGCTGGGCCAAAGCCGAAAGGACGCTCAGTTGCGGATATGCCTGGAAGCGAAAGGAAAGTCCAATGCTGTAAAGAAAAATATTGCATAGGAACCTGGAATGTAAGAACCATGAACCTGGGTAAGTTGGAGGTGGTCAAAAATGAGATGGCAAGAATAAATATTGACATCCTGGGCATCAGTGAACTAAAATGGACGGGAATGGGCGAATTCAGTTCGGATGACCATCACATCTACTACTGTGGGCAAGAAACCCGTAAAAGAAATGGAGTGGCCCTCATAGTCAACAAAAGAGTGGCGAAAGCTGTACTGGGATGCAATCTCAAAAATGATAGAATGATCTCGATACGAATCCAAGGCAGACCTTTTAACATCACAGTAATCCAAGTTTATGCACCAACTACTGGCGCTGAAGAAACTGAAATTGACCAATTCTATGAAGACTTACAAGACCTTATAGAAGTGACACCAAAGAAGGATGTTCTTCTCATTATAGGGGATTGGAATGCTAAAGTAGGGAGTCAAGAGATAAAAGGAACAACTGGCAAGTTTGGCCTTGGAGTTCAAAACGAAGCAGGGCAAAGGCTAATAGAGTTCTGTCAAGAGAACAAGCTGGTCATCACAAACACTCTTTTCCAACAACACAAGAGACGACTCTACACATGGACATCACCAGATGGGCAGCATCGAAATCAGATTGATTATATTATCTGCAGCCAAAGATGGAGAAGCTCTATACAGTCAGCAAAAACAAGACCTGGAGCTGACTGTGGCTCAGATCATCAGCTTCTTATAGCAAAATTCAAGCTTAAACTGAAGAAAGTAGGAAAAACCACTGGGCCGGTAAGATACAATCTAAGTCAAATCCCTTATGAATACACAGTGGAAGTGAGGAACAGGTTTAAGGATTTAGATTTGGTGGACAGAGTGCCTGAAGAACTATGGATGGAGGCTCGTAACATTGTACAGGAGGCAGCAACGAAAACCATCCCAATGAAAAGGAAATGCAAGAAAGCAAAGTGGCTGTCCAACGAGGCCTTACAAATAGCGGAGGAGAGAAGGCAAGCAAAATGTGAGGGAGATAGTGAAAGATACAGGAAATTGAATGCAGATTTCCAAAGAATAGCAAGGAGAGACAAGAAGGCCTTCTTAAACGAGCAATGCAAACAAATAGAGGAAAACAACAGAATGGGAAGAACCAGAGATCTGTTCAAGAAAATTGGAGATATGAAAGGAACATTTCGTACAAAGATTACCATAATAAAGGACAAAAGTGGTAAGGACCTAACAGAAGCAGAAGACATCAAGAAGAGGTGGCAAGAATACACAGAGGAATTATACCAGAAAGATATGGATGTCTCGTACACCCCAGGTAGTGTGGTTGCTGACCTTGAGCCAGACATCCTGGAAAGTGAAGTCAAATGGGCCTTAGAAAGCACTGCAAATAACAAGGCCAGTGGAAGTGATGGTATTCCAGCTGAACTATTTAAAATTTTAAAAGATGATGCTGTTAAGGTGCTACACTCAATATGCCAGCAAATTTGGAAAACTCAGCAGTGGCCAGAAGATTGGAGAAGATCAGTCTACATCCCAATCCCAAAGAAAGGCAGTGCCAAAGAATGCTCCAACTACCGCACAATTGCACTCATTTCACACGCTAGCAAGGTTATGCTTAAAATTCTACAAGGAAGGCTCAAGCAGTATGTGGATCGAGAACTCCCAGAAGTGCAAGCTGGATTTAGAAGAGGCAGAGGAACCAGAGACCAAATTGCAAACATGCGCTGGATTATGGAGAAAGCTAGAGAGTTCCAGAAAGACATCTACTTCTGCTTCATTGACTATGCAAAAGCCTTTGACTGTGTCGACCACAGCAAACTATGGCAAGTTCTTAAAGAAATGGGAGTGCCTGATCACCTCATCTGTCTCCTGAGAAATCTCTATGTGGGACAAGAAGCTACAGTTAGAACTGGATATGGAACAACTGATTGGTTCAAAATTGGGAAAGGAGTACGACAAGGCTGCATTTTGTCTCCCTGCTTATTTAATTTGTATGCAGAATACATCATGCGAAAGGCTGGGCTGGATGAATCCCAAGCTGGAATTAAGATTGCCGGAAGAAATATCAACAACCTCAGATATGCAGATGACACAACCTTGATGGCAGAAAGTGAGGAGGAATTAAAGAACCTTTTGATGAGGGTGAAAGAGGAGAGCGCAAAATATGGTCTGAAGCTCAACATCAAAAAAACGAAGATCATGGCCACTGGTCCCATCACCTCCTGGCAAATAGAAGGGGAAGAAATGGAGGCAGTGAGAGATTTTACTTTCTTGGGCTCCATGATCACTGCAGATGGTGACAGCAGCCACGAAATTAAAAGACGCCTGCTTCTTGGGAGAAGGGCAATGACAGGCCTAGACAGCATCTTGAGAAGTAGAGACATCACCTTGCCAACAAAGGTCCGTATAGTTAAAGCCATGGTTTTCCCAGTAGTGATGTATGGAAGTGAGAGCTGGACCATAAAGAAGGCTGATCGCCGAAGAATTGATGCTTTTGAATTATGGTGCTGGAGAAGACTCTTGAGAGTCCCATGGACTGCAAGAAGATCAAACGCATCCATTCTTAAGGAAATCAGCCCTGAGTGCTCACTGGAAGGACAGATCGTGAAGCTGAGGCTCCAGTACTTTGGCCACCTCATGAGAAGAGAAGACTCCCTGGAGAAGACCCTGATGCTGGGAAAGATGAAGGGCACAAGGAGAAGGGGGCGACAGAGGACGAGATGGTTGGATAGTGTTTTCGAGGTTACCAGCATGAGTCTGACCAAACTGCGGGAGGTAGTGGAGGACAGAGGTGCCTGGCGTGCTCTGGTCCATGGGGTCACGAAGAGTCGGACACGACTAAACGACTAAACAACAACAACAACATCCACCCTTTGACTTCTTCCCTATATGAATATCACATTATACTTTTCCCTTTACTTGTATGCTTGTATCAAATGTAAGAGAATGAGATAAGACGTTGCTGAGAGAGGTGTGTGTGGGGGAGAGAGATAATATTTCCTTAAGACATTATTATTATTAAAATTTTGTAGATGTTTTTCATATTTTTGTAAACTGTCTCTGGGTGACATACAGTCAATATCCAAAATAAAATAAAATAAAAAAACATAACCCCTGCTAGACAAAAAAAAGTAACTACCATACCATGCTAAGAACATCTGTGGCAAGCCTCACTGGAGAGAGTATTCTGTAAGTGGGAGGGAAGGTAACAGCTTAAAATGCCCCTCTCCCCTCTCACTACTCTCTCTTGGAGGTGGGTATCAAGAGGTGGCCTTGGATTTCAGAGTCCAGGTATGTTTATGTTGGAAGAGGTGTTCCATTTGGTCATTGAGGTCCTGAGCCATGTGAGGCTTTCTGCGTTAAGATCAGAACTCTCTCTCTCTCTCTCTCTCTCTCTCTCTCTCTCTCTCTCTCTGTCTCTCTGTCTATATATATATATATATATATATATATATTTGGTATTGAAATATACTCGGAGTCGAGAGTGGATTTCATGCTCTTTATTCAGCTCATAGTGGTGAGGAGGAATGGAAGTTCCCCCACAATATCTGCTTTATATACATTATTTACACAATGGGCTGCATGTGATTGGCTAATTCTGGGATTCTCCTGTAGGCCAATCAGGTTGCGGATTCACTTCCACCTGGAGCTGGATTGGGTGGCTCCTGCGGACCAATGGTATTGCTGCATTGTTCTAGGACCAATCAGACTGCTGCATTCTGAATCCTATTGTTCTAGGACCAATCAGACTGCTGCATTTTGGATCCTATTCAACTCAGTACATAACAGGTATATATGCTGGGAACATTTTTTGTGGCTACTGGGTGCAGCTGTCTTCCAACAGGACTGCAAGAATACCTCTGGGAATGACAGTGTAACTCCTATGGCAGTCCATCCCCCAAATGCTTCAGATCAGTCAAGCAAAGCCTTTCAGGGATAGTGGTAGCAATCAATGGGGTGCTCACCTGACCTCCTATCACTTATGCCATGGCTGCTCATTGAGAGGTAGATAGGGAAGGGTGAGGCAGTGGTGAGGTTTGCACAGCGCCATTGAACTGGCAGGAGTACCAGAATGGCTCTGCCAGTGCGTTTGCACTGCATCAACTTTGCACTGCATCCACCTCCCAGAAGCAGTAGCTACATGTGTGGAGGGATGCCAGGTCAGTCCCACCACCCCATCATCTGGAAGCAGAAAGAAAGGGGAGGAACCTTAGTCACTTGCATTCTAAAGCAAGACATCCCCTCCCCAAGTCTTCAAATCCAATCACCCACTCACCTCAAATCGAACCAGATTTGATTGGTCTGAACACATCAGCCAAGAACTAATCCAAGGTATGGGCCGGCACTTTCCGTCATGGTCCTGCCAAATCAATGCATTAAAATCCAGAATTGTGTGTGTGTGTGCGCGCGCGCACACACACACACACGCATGGCTCCTCTCTCTGGTAACGTGCTGCTGGAGATTCTCAAAGCCAAAGCTGTCCTTTCTTGTTTTTAATGAAATTCCTTTCTATTTCTTCAGGTATGACTCCCCTTGGACACACAGGGCATATTTTCTCCTTGAGTTAGGACAGCTTATGACAAATAATGATGAGGAATCAATAGACAGGAGGGAAATATTGGGTGAGAGGCTGAATGAATCTCAGAGATAAATTATTGACCACAGGCCTGGCCTCCTTCTCTCCCTTTCTCTTATGTGTTTGTATTCCATCTCACTAACAACCTGAAAGAAAATCAAATATTTTGTTTGGGGGCTTCACTAATATCAGCAACTTTTACTATCTTAATGGCATTTTTATTGATCTCAGCTTTAATGGGAGCTGTATATATTTGATGTTGGTCATTTAAAGTAGATGTGAGTAATAGACTTTCCCTGTGTGGCTCATAAAGCAAGGCCCCTTGTCTGGCAAGCGAGGGAAGCAAAGCAAAAAAGAAGACAGCATTTAATCTACTGTTCTCCTGCAGTTATCAGGGGCTGGAAGTGGAGGTTGAGGGGGGGGGAGAGAGAGAGATAAAATGGAAAGGTTGGCTCCTGTTCCCCCCTCTCCCTCCCCGCTGCTTCGTGTCGGCTCTCGGGCACACTGGTCATCAGCAAACGAACAACAAAAGGCCATTGGCGCAATGACCTTGGCTGTGGCATCACGCACTGGAGGAAAGAAATGAAGCCATTAGACTGAGGCGGGAGAGCAGGTTATAAATCAAGCCATTTCCAATAAGCTGCCGTAATGGTCATTCATCATTGCCAGCTACGGCGCACAGCAGACCATGGAGACATTGGAGGCTGCTAAAGCTGAGACATAAACAATAATAATCCGGGCTTGATGTTTCAGCCCTTCAGGAAATTTAGGAACATTTGCTTTTCTTTTGTTTGTCAGAGGTGATATTTAAAGTGTAAGATGTAATAAATAGAGGATAGTTGACACCAGTACAGTTTACAAGCACTGCATTGTGGGTGTGATTAAAGTGGTGGTGTTGGGGTGGCGGGAGGCAGGAGGAGGTTGGAGAGGGAACTGAATATCAAATATATCCAGAGCATCTGAGAGATGGCTCACTCCTTCCAGCACAATATATTTAAGGCTCCGGATGCGGGAACCCTCCGGTCTTTTCTCTGGGAACAAAAGGCGCACGGCTTCCTCACACCTTGCAATGCTCCCCTGCCTCCTGCTAAACTTCTCCGCGTTTTGTGAGGGTCAAGGGAAAGGAATTGATATGTGTAATTAGGTGGCATGTGGAGAAGTGGGATTAGATATGCATGGGCTGTACATTTTAATAACGTTTTATCGATTGTTCTGCACGCAGCAACAACGCTGCGCCAGATGAAACTCTGACGGCAAATATCGCGAGGGAATCTAAGAAGAAATGTTTGTAGTGAAAGCCATGGGGGAAAACCCTCCAGATTCTCCATAGTGCACAAAATCATGAGTTAGTTGGACTTTGGCTAAACACATGGAACAATCCTTTACTGGATGGTTCTTTTGTTCTTCAGGAAAAGACAGATATGTGGTTTAACGCCAGTCCTCCCCCCCCCCTTGTGAATCTGACCTTGCTACTCATAGGGTGGGAACTTGGGCTGTGCCAGAATGAGGATGCAATCCGAGCAGGGCAGCTTCAGCTCTTTACAAACACACAGCAATGCTCAATGGCACATGTGGCCTCACAAAAGAAGTGGGAAGCCCTTCTCTCTGCAGAATTCTTGAGGTGCAATTTTCACTGGGACAGATTCTGCCGATGGAAGCGTAACGCCACTATCACATCTTCTCTACATTTTCTCTACATTTTCACAGTCCCCTGCCAGGCTCCTTGTCTTGCTGCATTGGCCATTCCATTGCCTGCCACGGATTGTGCAGCAAGACCGTGCTATTTGCATGTGGTCAGGCCTGACTAAGGATAAAGGGAGAAATTCGTTGCAGTTCACATTTGAATGCAAGCTTAGCTAAGTCACGTTTTTGGAAACAACCAAACCGAAACATAGCTGTCTTTCAAAATTCACATTTCTCTGAATTTTCTGGTGCTGCTCTCCAGCATACTAGTGTGTACAAAAATGAGTATGTGAGGGAAAATTGTGCCAAAAATGTACATATTAGTGAAAATAATACAAAAATGTATTGCTTGCAAAAATGTGAATATTCGGCAAAATTGCCAAATATACACAATATAATGTGCAATAAAATGTAGACAATTTTTCATGAGGGCTATAAAAATGGTTTGCAAGCTGATGTGGAAATGTGCCAAACTGAACAAACCAAAACTGCCATCTTTGTCCATCTATAATACGTGAGGATATGCTTTGTCACATTACAGCTAAAGGTTGATAGCAAAGGGAACTAATTGTTTGGGGTTGTTCATTGGGATTTTCCCATGGATAAGTGTTGGGTGTGTTGAGTGGGAAACTGGGCTCCATCCACCCCTTTCAGGCTATCCTGAGCATATTACGACAATGTGGAATTGTGCCATCAAATGGAGGTGATAGCAGCATGTCACAGGCTAAAAGCTGGGAAGTCAACAGCCGAGATATAGATCAGTGGTTTTCAAACTGTATTCTGGGAGCCCCTGGGGCTTCTCAAGATCAGCAGTTGTGGGCAAGTGGCCTTGAACAACAGGATATTAGTGTCACTGTTCGTACCCTGAAATGAGAAGCCACAGGAGAGCATTCTAGGTCACACTCTCAATTCAAGCAGGGCAAAAGTGGAAGACCATCAGACCCAGCCCATGCCCCCCCAAACAGAATGTGCACCCTAGAGCATGACCCCAAATCAGGGATTGCTAATGGTAGAGTGTTTGACAGCCAGCAGTGTCTGCTCTGCCACCCTGGGTAGTGTACTGCCATTTGAGGCACACCAGTTCTGTACTGGAAGAGCGCGAGAGAAGAGCATTCCTGTGCCCTCTTTCTTGCCTCGTGAAACTGCATAGGGCTGGAATATTTCTTTTTATTCCTCCTGCTGTAAACTCTAATACCTGGTTTAAAATTATATTACAAGCTATTAATACACACGGAGAGTTGGGGAGGATTTTATAACCCACAAGAGATGGCACTCTGGGGTTATGATGTCATTCAAAGCCATTTGATAATATACTGCAACTAGCTTGCAATATTCCAAAAGCAGCTATTAAACTAAATATAGACAAGGAACATGTTGCTACAACAACACAAAATATTATGAACAGCAATTCTCAGTAATATACTGCAGCAAGTGGGATTATTTGTTTAGCCGTACTGGTCCACCACCACCTAAATGTTGAGATCTGTAACATAAAGGCAGCGTTAGTAGAAAGAGAAAAAGCTGGCTGTTTGGAGATGTTTATCTGTAGGTAACATAAAAATATGGCAAAGGGCGGATGGAGAGAGAGAGAGAGAGAGAGAGAGAGAGAGAGAGAGAGAGCACAGATTTAAGGCAGGAAATAGAGCAAACGGAGAAGGCGGAGGAAGAAGACAAATCAAATGGTGAAGTAATCCAGAAAGAAAATGATGTATGTAAACCACAGCACTCCAAGCCTGATATAAATCAGTTGCAGCCATTCAAGATAATTCAGATGCATTAACTTTTCTTTCCGTACCAATGTTTGAGCAATAAAAGAGGGAGCAAATGTAAACATCAGTTCCTACACTTTAGTAAGTCACCATTAGCAAAACAGAGTGCTTTTAATTACATTTCCAGACCAGGGTATGGACCTGGTGACATGTTATACTGGAGATCAATGTGAGCAATAGCTATTTTTCTTTCCCCGTTAGAAAAACACACACATACACAAACATTTGCCAAGGCCTGTTAGAAACTGCTGGCTTTAAAGATTGACATGGACTGCTTCATTAAATGAGTTTTGTGATCTGTTTACTTGTTATCTTTGCAAAGGCAAATTCAGCGCTTCTGCCATTTGTTGCCATTCGTAGTGGCTTTATGCTACTGGAAAGCCCTGGGATGTGGTCATTCTCCCATCCAGGACAGTCCTCAGGCAGAGCCACCTCAAATGCACTCCACAGCCTTTGGAGGTGGTCATGACATTATAAAGAGGGATGCAGAGGAGAGCTCAGAATCATTCCCAGATTACATCCCTGGGTTTTTGCAAGGAACACAACTTACCCCATATTTTCAGCTCAGCTTGGCAGTTTGACAGGAGCTGGCCGAGAGCACACTGCCAGCATACATATTTTATGGTTTGTCTAAATATTCTCTCTTATAATTAAATATTTGAGCATGTTTTAATACGAACGTAATAGATTGCTTTTCTCTCTTTCCTGATGAGCTGCTGTTTAAATGCTCCGTTATAATAAATATTTATAAAGCATTTATAAATAAAATATTAATTGCTCAAAAGGACATTTTAATGTGGTGCTAAACGTCCAAGGAACGCTGTGCTACATGAAGTCATCTCAGTCTGGGATCTGTGAGCTCAGAGGCAGGGATGGCATTGAGTCAGAGGGCTATGAATAATCCCTGCCTCAGCAGGCTACGGTGGGAGCTCTCTCAGGCAGCAGGAAAGCAAACAATGGACAGGTTTTCTGCCACCATGATTGGTTTTTCCCTTTCCTTTCCTTCGGCCTACTGCCATGAGAAATAGCAAGAACCTGTACAAAGTTCATTGAGCTTCATCTGAACTTGAGGGGGAAATATTGTTAGGTATACTGTATATTTCATCCTTGCAAACACAGCTACAAAGGTTCTTGGTCCACAAATATATTTATCACCCATATGCACCCATATTAGTGACTGTGACAACCTGAGAGAAAAGAACTGTTTTGTCTCAATATTACAAAAGGTTTCCCTCTCTGGTTGCCTAGAGGTCCATAGCACAGGTGTGTAGCTATTCATCTCATGTATTTTAAAATAAGTGTTCATGGCATAGGCTGCATCTTAGGATGGTCTCACTGATCCATTTCCCCTGCAGTACATAATGGGCTGGCTGGAATGGCCAAGAGTCACACAATAGTGCAAGAGAAGCTAGAATGTGTTGTTGGACTCCAGTTTCTATCAGCCAACACGGCCAATAGTCAGGGGAGATGGGAGCTGTAAAGTTTGTACATATTTGTACATTTATATAGACTTATGGTTCTAGGGTGAGTCAGATCTTCCTACAGGAGCATGTAAAGCTAGAGAATTGCAGACTTGAATCCCACCCAGACCATTTCCTAGTATATATTTAGACAAATACTTAACTATTCCTTTGGGAACGATGGAGTAGAACTGAGCATATTTCCTTTCCCCCCCAAATTGATTTTCCAATTTTTTTAAACAGACAAACAAACAAACAAACAAACAAACAAACAAACATCTCAACCGTAATTAAACCAATCTTAGTAACATTGTTAAGTGACTCCCTTGTACCCCCCGGTTGAATTTCAGTGTATATCATTTTAACAGTTTTCCAAAACCAATTTTCTCATAAAATTAACTTAATCACTTAACATCTTTCTTTCTTTCTATTTTGGCATTAAACATATTAATTCCTAACATTACATATTTAAATCCTAAGCCTATCTGATATTTGCAAGCTTTTCCAATTAAATTAACTTAACATATTTAAGTAAATCGTCTTTAAATTTCCTCCATTCCTCCTGGTACTCCTCCTCCTTCTGGTCACGGGCTCTTCCAGTCCAGTCAGGTCGGCTGGCTCCGAAAAGTCCACCATCTTCATCTGCCATTCCTCCACTGTTGGAACTTCTTGTGTTTTCCAATTCTTAGCTAATAAAATTCTCGCTGCAGTTGTGGCATACAAAAACAATTTAACATCTTTCTTGGGCAATTCCAAACCTATTATACCAAGAAGAAAGGCCTCTGATTTCTAGAACTGAGCATATTTCTGCATTTCATAAAACTTTCTGTGTTGAGGATCAGTGGAGCACCATTCTATGAGCAGAAAGCTTTTTGTCGCTTTCGCCATGGACAGGAGCTACATCATTTGGCAGATTTTTGCTTCTTTAAAAGTGAATAATAATAATAATAATAATAATAATAATAATAATAATAATAATAATAATATATTTATATCCCGCCCTCCCCAGACGAAGCCGGGCTCAGAGCGGCTAACAACAGTAAAATAATACAACATTCTAAAATCATTTCATTATAAAATCAGTTCAAATCAAATTAATGGCCACCATTGGGCTAGAGTTCTGTGAGGATTGCCAAAGGAGGGGGTCCGACTGTGCCTTGGCCAAAGGCCTGGTGGAACAACTCTGTCTTGCAGGCCCTGCGGAAAGATAAATGGTGGAATCTTTGGAGCTGGCATAGTCTATTTCACTCCCATTGGTTCCAATTGGTGTATAGCTAGATAGCTAGCTAGATAAATAACTAACCAGATAAATAGATAAAGATATATACACACACTCAGAAAGGAGAGGGAAAGTGTCAACCCCCTCACAACTTGTTCCCTGCTAGCACCAGACAGATAAGACTTTGGATTTGCTGGTTTGCCTGCCATTTAATCTCCATCCCTTGGCCTGGTAGGACTGCTCTGACAGTGTGTTTTGGATTTGTTATGAGTCATCTGTTGTGCCCCAAACTCAGGGCAAAATAGAAATTATTTTAATATGCACATCAAGCTTTAAACCAATTACTTCAATCCTGTCAGATATTACCTCAGAAAACTTGACTAAATACTTCGAGAAGAGAATAAGCAAGAGTGCTCATTCCAACCATATTTGCTATATGTATTCATTTCAAAAGCACTGCTCCAAAACTACACTTCAGTTAATTAACGTAATAACCTTCCATTACTTTATTGACTACTGATGAGCATTATCAGAATTTCTGGCACAAGTGTTAAGAGACAATGTTCACAACAAGCGAGTTTTTAAAGGAACAGTTGCCATCCTCCAATGGATAATACCTCTGGGCGCTATTTAACTTGTCACTGAGAGGACATTTGACAGGATAGATTGGCAATAGTGACATATTTGGGGATGGAGATACCTTCACCTCATGAGGTGAAATTATAATGGACCTGGATTGCAGATCTGTGCATATTTACTTAGGCGTAAGCCTCGTGGAACAGAGAAATTTACTTCTGAGTAAATATGTTTTGGGTTGTAGCAAGTATTTTCATGCCTTAAAACTCACCCCTTGTTTTTACTGAAACGGAGAAGGATGTTTTCATCTTTTTTTCTCATCTAGAATTTAAACTGTGGCATCATTATTATTTTCTGACTATCAAAGGGTTGAAAGTGACTTAAATTAGAATATGTCAAATGATAATGTTTCTACGGATTTCGAATGGATTATTAAATAATCAACACTTCCAAGGCAATGTTGAAAGATTACTTCAGTTGCTTCAGAATACAAAGAACTTCACTGTCTGTCAAGCATATATTTCCTGAAATATGGTATCAAGGCCACTAAGTCTTCTCCCCGCCCCCCAATTTTTCCTATGTTTTGCAATGGTAGAAATGCAGAAAAATAAGGAGACAGGTTTACGGGCATTTGAAAAACCCCTGTTTGCTGTTGGTTTCTATATTAAACTTTCACCCCCCCCCTTTTTGTTCAAGTGGCAAAATCTCAGTTATAATCAGGTACAGTGGTACCTCTGGTTACGAACTTAATTCATTCCGGAGGTCCATTCTTAAGCTGAAACCGTTCTGAACCTGAGGTACCACTTTAGCTAATGGGGCCTCCCGCTGTGCCCACGCCTCCGCCACATGATTTCTGTTTGCATCCTGGGGCAAAGTTCACAACCAGGAGCAGCTACTTCCGGGTTAGCGGAGCTCATAACCTGAAGCATTCGTAACCAGAAGTACCACTGTATTCAACTTACAGGCCTGTGCATAGTCTTCTGGTTGCACAATGGTTGCTTCCTGCCCCTCCTCCCCTTGCATGTCACTTACAACTGGCTTGGGGGAGGGGGTCAGGAGAACCTTCAGAACACCAAGTGGGAGAAGGAAAGGGGGGGATGTTTCAGCTTGCCATGATGGAATGATTAACATAGTGCAATGTTGAATTCCTCCTCTTAGTTTTAACCAGTGTATAAAACTGTTCTATGTTAACATCCAAGGGACATTTCAGGTTCTTATGTTTAGATCTGATAAGAAATGAAGTAAAGTTCAATGTGTGACCTTGGACCAGTCATTCAGAAGATGAAACAGAGAGGACATCCTCTTCCTGTATGAAATGACCCAGACCCTGCAATCACCATCTGAGGCTCTTGTTAGGTTTCTGTTATGCCACTGTGCAGTTCTTAGAGTCACAAGACTCTGTTGACATTCCAGACTGCTGGAAGTCTCACGGGAGATGGGAGACGGATGTTGATGTTACTGGTTTCCTGTTTCTTTGGTCTGTTGTTTTTCTGTCTCTCACAGAGAGCAGATGCATATTCTTTTCTGTCTTACGTAGTTAGAAATAAAGTAGCAATGTAGCACATATTTCTGGCTCCTTCTGCTGCTGTCTGCGTACTCTGCGCAATGGAGAGCGTGCCTGAAGTCTCATTCAAAGGCTTGGGTCATTAATCACCATTGGAGGAGAGCCTGGATGAGTTCCAAAGATATGTCGGAGGAGTAGCCATTACAGCTTGGTCGTGTGGAGGCTCCGACAGCTCTTCTTCACGTGCCTCCTCTGCAAGAGGTCTGGAGGGTAGCAACATGAGAGTGGGCCTTTTCTGCAGTTGGAAGAATCACAAAAAACCCACCAGTTACTTTAGGTACATGGTGGGCTGCTACCTCACCACTCAAAGTGTGTGAACCAATGCACTGATAGAGAGAGTTCCAACAGTAGCTGTACTTACTGTTATGCCAGTTCTTAAGATCCAGTGGTCATGGTCTAGCTAGAGGTATGTACTTTAAAATTCCAATGGGAAAGCTGTAATGAAACTAAAAAGTGCTTAACTAAAGTTGGTCCATATCCAATGCTATTAACAAAAAACAAAAGTGGTGGGTGTGTTATTAGCACCCAAAGCCTTTTATCACTTAATATCCAAAGTGCCCGGGCTTCGGAATTGAAACTTTTGCCCCACGCTGCAAATCGATCTTCTGTACACCTGCCTGCCAAATATATATTTTCATTTCTTTGGCTCAGCACCGGACCCAACTGCAAAGGTCATTTGTTGCAGGCAATTTGTACGATTGCATTTGGAGGGAGAGGGAGAGTTAAGGCTTCAAAATGCCATTGTGCCAGGCCCATGACAGCCAGAGGAAAGCATTGTATTTAGAGCCAAATGACAAGTAGGCTAAGGTCCACAATGCACCTTCAAAATTGCCTGTGTCAATTGCCTTGGAGACTCACTGACAGATTCTGACAAGTCGGTGAGAAAGTACCATATTTAATCTATTTAAAACTAGAGTGGACAAAACACTTGAGAATATACTACTGGAGTAGGGGGCAGTGAGCAAGATAAAGGGTGGGTGCGAAGAGTGACATTAAAAACCTATGGTGACAAACGGGAATAGTGAGTAGTCTAACAGCGACTGCACATTCCCACCTAGAGGCTTTGGAGAAATTTATGAATATTTATCTGGGTGTGTGAGACATAAACTATGCATTTTGCAACTGCATCACGTTATAAAAGGGCAGCATACAAAACTGGAGAGAACGAAGGTATGCAAGGTCTCTTATTTTGAGACACCTTTTCGATCCTGAATAACATGGGTATAAGTTCTTACTGTTTACAAAATGTTAAACTAATAATATTGTAGCATATCATACTTGGACAGGATATAAAAGCTTGTGATCTGATTCCCCATCCTCAGGGGATGAGGCCTGAAATCTAGAAGGAAAATCAGAGCAAGAGAGGGAGTTCCACCTAAACATTAGGAAGAACTTCCTGACAGTAAGAGCTGTTCGACAGTGGAATTTGCTGCCAAGGAGTGTGGTGGAGTCTCCTTCTTTGGAGGTCTTTAAGCAGAGGCTTGACAACCATATGTCAGGAGTGCTCTGATGGTGTTTCCTGCTTGGCAGGGGGTTGGACTCGATGTCCCTTGTGGTCTATTCCAACTCTATGATTCTATGATTCTATGAGTTGTCCTCAGAACCAACCCCAGTGGTCCCAGAAGCTCCAGGCCAGAAGCCCATATTTCTGGCACAGCTTCAGCCTGAGGAGGTTGTGTTGCCATCCTCAGCCTCTGTAACCCAGAAGCCCCATCAGAACCACGGCCTCCCATGAGCTTCCCTTTACCACAGCATGCAACAGTGAAGCCTGCTTCCACCTCCCCAGCCCCATTTCCGAAGCCACTTGTGTTCAAAGCCACTATTTCCCTTTTATTTTCCCTCTCACACTTCTCCCTTGTCCAGTCCTCAGCTACCCCATGTGAGAGAGGTGAAGGATGTGAAGACCTAAAATATTCCATAGTACTTCACTAAAACCTCTGCTGTTGATTTAAATCACTGTTTTCCTTTTAGGTCCCTTCATCCCTGCTTTACTTAAACTTCTCCCATTGTTTTAAACCACCACTTTCTCCCTCTCAGCACCCCTCCCTTCTTGCCCCCATGCTTTCGCCACTGCCGGTGTGAAACCTGCCCTCACTTTGGGTCATCTCTCACCCCGTCTACATGCAAATCCCAGACTGTGATGAGCACTATAAATCCTCCAATGGGGGGCACAATGGCTATTTTTTTGGTGTGTGTACATGTTGGTGAGGGGGGATGGAGTGGCGCCATGGCTAATGTGTCTGTCTAGGATTGCAGGAGTTTGATGTTCAAATTCTCACACAGCTATGAAGCCTACTCGGGCAAGCTTAATACAAATACCTGAAAGGGTTGTGGTAAGCATGGGGGTGGAGGGAATATTATATACCACTTTGCACTCTTTGAAAGAAAAACAAGAAGCAGTGCAAATAACAAATGAAAGTAAGTAACTGCCTTGTACAAAATGCTATTTGTTAGTTTTCTGTTTCCTCCCACCCCTGTAATTCCACTGAATTATGACTTGTAATGTTTTCTGTGGTGCTCAGCATCCTGTTACCACTAGCTAAATATTATTGAAAGAGATTAGAGGGGCGCTGTGCAAATGCAGAAAAGTAGGTCATCCCCATTTCACTTGCAAAGTAGTCGTCTCTCGCAGTACATTTTGCTGTCCGGCGAAATTACTGCTAGTTGACAAGAAACCACATCGTTATGTGTGGTCATCTGCAAACCTCAAGGAGGATCTCCAGGATGAGAAAACTGTTGATTAGAGGAGTGCTGTCAAGTGCAGGCAAGAGAAGCTTCACTCCTTTTATGCACATTGCTGATGCTTCCCGCGGACAAAAATTCTCTCTTGCACAGTGTGTTGTAAAGGAATTTGGTTAACGACTTGTGTTCACTGGGAGGATGCACTGCGATTGCAATGACCAGACAAACAGCTGACTCCCTCTCTTTTTTGTGTGCAATGCACTTATCTAAATGCTATGAAACTGAATCGAGAAAAATGTTTCGCTCACTGCTGTACAGTTTTCAGATCCAAAAGTTTGTAGGCTTCTATTGAGGGGTTTGAAAACAATATTCATGAAAACAAAAATAAGTACAACTTACCCAAATGATTTAAGTCTGTGTTTCTATGGTAGGGACACGGGTGGCGCTGTGGGTTAAACCACAGAGCCTAGGACTTGCCGATCAGAAGGTCGACGGTTCGAATCCCCGCAACAGGGTGAGCTCCTGTTGTTTGGTCCCAGCTCCTGCCCACCCAGCAGTTCGAAAGCACGTCAAAGTGCAAGTAGATAAATAGGTACTGCTCCGGCGGAAAGGTAAACGGCGTTTCCGTGTGCTGCTCTGGTTTGCCAGAAGCAGCTTAGTCATGCTGGCCACATGACCTGGCAGCTGTACGCCGGCTCCCTCGGCCAATAAAGCGAGATGAGCGCCGCAACCCCAGAGTCGGTCACGACTGGACCTAATGGTCAGGGGTCCCTTTACCTTTACCTTCTATGGTAGCTGTTGTCTAAAAGCCCAGTTCCTAAAAGTGGCATAGCAGAATCAGACATTGGACTATGTCATCGCAGGGTGTTAAGTAGGAGTTTGTATTTTTGGTGATGCTCCATGAAAAAAAACAACTTGGTGGGAAAACTAGGCCAAATCCTTCAGCCTGACATGTTAGCTTTCTGCATACAAGGTTCTGTGGTTTGTGTGTGTGTTTGCAGGAGAGCAGTTAGACACACCAACCTCCATCTGCAATTAGAGAAAACATCACATTCTCCTCTCCACAGGAAGGTCCATCTGGTTTTTCTTTCTTTCTGAAGGAGTCTGGGAGCCAATTCCCTTTCCAAAATGCACCTGAAGTGCCATGATGTTGGTTTCAGTACTTTGTTAAAAGTACACAAGCTTTATCATTGCTCTACTGATTTCGAGTCACTGCTTCACAATCATGAGCATGCAAGTGTGTCTTTAAATCTCATCGAGAATATATGTGGCCACACTTTTTCCTTTAATGAAAACAAGATCTGCTGCTGCTGCTCGCAGGGGAGGAATCTGTAAGAGTCTGCCTCTCTTTTGGGGGTTCAGGACAGGATATTGAAGCTCTCATTCTTTTCCCCTTTTCTTTTTTTGCACAAAGGCAGCCACATCACCCACACACTGTGTGTCAAGAGGAAGGCATTCAATCAGCTGGGACATGGCATCAAAACACAGCATGTTCCAGCCCAGAAACGGGGGAGAAAGAAACAGAGAAGGAGAGGACAAGAAAGAAAGGGGGGGCCCTCTTCCCTGGTCCTTTCATTTCGGAAGAGACAGGGCAGTAAGGAAAGTGGAATTGGTGCAGTGGGTCTAGTGCTGAGCCATGTATGGGGGCGATGAGGTGAGCCATGAAATCGGCATTTGAAACACAACTAGGAACTCAGCCAAAAACAGCAGAGTTTGCTTTGGCAAAGCATAAAATATATGTGTTTAGATGAACACGTACCCTTGCAGAGTCCTGAGCACAGCAGGTACCCGATCCAGGCACTTTTGATGCAGCCAGTGGGATTCTGGGGGTAATCTCCACACACGTTACTGTAGGCATGGGATGAATTAAGACCCTGGCTCTCCCCGTAACCTACAGTACAGTGGGAGAGAATTGTCTTGTTAAGCACTAGAAAGAATTTGGCAGACTTGCCAGAAAGATCTTGCTAACCACAAGGATTAACACAATATGGAATGCTTCTAAACGGAGCATGAAAGGCAGTGACAGACTTCCAGAGCTTGGCAAGGGAGCAAGACCAGCTGGGGGTAGCTCTTTTGCTGTCACCGCAGGCCTCACATGGACCAAAGGAGGGCGGCTGGATGACTTGGCCAAATTTCGATTAACCCAGGAAGTGATCAAAATAGTAGTGCTATATATATTTTAGAAACCTGCAACTACAATGATGCCAATAATGTCTGTCTGTCTATCTGTCTGTCTGTCTATCTATCTATTATCTATCTATATATCATCTATCATCTATCTATCTATCTATCTATCTATCTATCTATCTATCTATCTATCATCTATCATCTATCTATCTATCTATCTATCTATCATCTATCTATCTATCTATCATCTATCTATCTATCTATCATCTATCTATCTATCTATCATCATCTATCATCTATCTATATCTATCTATATCTATCTATATCTATCTATATCTATCTATCTATATCTATCTATATCTATCTATCTATCATCTATCTATCATCTATCTATCTATCTATCTATCTATCTATCTATCTATCTATCATCTCTCTCTCTCTCTCTCTCTCTCTCTCTCTCATCATCATCATCTATCTATATCTATATCTATCTATCATCTATCTATCTATCTATCTATCTATCTATCTATCTATCTATCATCTTATATCCATCTATCATCTATCTATCTATATCTATCTATCATCTATCTATCTATCATCTATCTATCTATCATCTATCTATATCTATCTATCTATCTATCTATCATCTATCATCTATATCTATCTATCTATCTATCTATCTATCTATCTATCTATCTATCTATCTATCTATCTATCATCTATCTATCATCTATCTATCTATCATCTATCTATCTATCATCTATCTATCTATCATCTATCTATCTATCTATCTATCTATCTATCTATCTATCTATCTATCATCTATCTATCTATCTGATTTGTGGTTGGACAGAGCTTGAAGAAGCCACCTGCCCAAACATCCTGGCCTACATTACACCTCCCAGATGCCCTTTTGTGAAACCTCCCACCCTATCCCACATGCAACAGGAAAGCTTGAAAGAAATTCTATGGTTGCAATCCCAAGTGCTAGAGCCTACCAGTAGCAGTTGGTGTGGTTTTTGTGGTATGTTGCATATGCTGTCCCCTGTTTCAGATGTGAGCAAACAATAAACAAACAAGCATGGCTGGATGGCCCAAAATGGGACGTTATGCACAAAGATAGTGTAGGCCATGGTTTAGAATCTTCTGGCCCTCCAGACATTTTTGGAATGTAACTTCCAGTATGGCTAATAATCAGGGGTGATGGGAGTTGGAGTCCAACAACATCTGGAGGACCCGAGTTTCCCCAGCTCTGGCACAGACCATTGTTACCATGCTGAGACTTACAGCTGGTTCACATCTGCATCATTGGATTATTGTGTGCTTCAGTCTTCCCTAACCTCTGGCCCTCCAGATGTTGTTGGACTTCAACTCCGATACCCCCAGTCAGCATGATCAATGGTCAAGGATGATGGGAACTGTAGTCCAACAACTTCTGAAAGGCCCTGGGCTGGGGAAAGCTGCTGTACCTGGTGGCTGCAAGTGAAGATATCAGACTCCAATTGTAAAGCATGAGGTGACATGCAGAAACATGGGCATTTTGTCACAGATATGGGACGCGGGTGGCGCTGTGGGTAAAAGCCTCAGCGCCTAGGGCTTGCTGATCGAAAGGTCGGCGGTTCAAATCCCCGCGGCGGGGTGCGCTCCCGTTGCTCGGTCCCAGCGCCTGCCAACCTAGCAGTTCGAAAGCACCCCCAGGTGCAAGTAGATAAATAGGGACCGCTTACCAGCGGGAAGGTAAACGGTGTTCCGTGTGCGGCTCTGGCTCGCCAGAGCAGCGATGTCATGCTGGCCACATGACCCGGAAGTGTCTCCGGACAGCGCTGGCCCCCGGCCTCTTGAGTGAGATGGGCGCACAACCCCAGAGTCTGTCAAGACTGACCCGTATGGGCAGGGGTACCTTTACCTTTACCTTTATGTGTGTCATGGTCCATCCCCAGGCCATCACTTGATGGTGTAGTCATGAATTGCTGAGAATGTACATCTGAACCAGTGCTTGTGGAGTTACCAGGGAGTCACTACTTTCTTACTTGAAGTACATTCGGAAAGCACTGGATACTATTGAAAAGGCAGCTGTGGCTTAATTTCTCAGTATATCAGGAGACTCTTGACCTCAGGATTGTGGGCTGTGGGTTCAAGCCCCACAATGGGCAAAATATTCCTGCGTTCTAGGGGATTGGACTAGATGACCCCCGTGGTCCCTTCCAATGCTATACAGTTATACACAGGGCTGTATTAAGCATATGTGGTGCCAGGGTGCAAAGATCCGTCCAGCGCCCCCCACCCCCGGTTGCCCAGTCCCAGGTGCTTAGGAGGGCAGAGCCGGCCAGCCACCACAGCATCTCACTGGCTCAGTCGGCCCCGAACTTGTGGCACAGAGCCACAGCAGAAGAGCCCACCGCAGCATGTGGTGGCCTGGGATTCAGACTCGGAGGCTGAACCTCAGGAGTCCCCACCTCCAGAACCAGCTGAGCCAGGGCTGGGGCTTGAGCCTGAAGGGTCCTCACCTGTGCTGGATCCTCAGGTGCAGGCACCAGCTGAGTCTGCTCTGGCTCCTGAGGTGATGGAGGACCCATTGCCTGCAGGTGCTCCACTCTCAGCCCTGTCAGAGGAAGCTAAGGTTGCCTCTGGGTCTGGTAACCCTCCAGCCTCTCCTGAGCTGCAGAGGCTCAGGGCAGAGAGGCGGAGGGAACTAAGTTCCTGCAGGAGGAGTGCTCGCCTCCAGGCCAGGAGAGGCGAGTCACCAGAGGATCGGGGCCGCCCTATGCCTCGGGGCAGATAAAAGCCGGCAGCCCCAGTCCCAGGTTGCGGGAGCAACATCGCTGGTAACCTGTTCCTGCCTGCACCCTGTCCTGCTCTTCCGCCAGAGTTCCTGACCTCACCCGACTCCCTGCCTTGGACCCAGCTTCAGCTTTGACGGACAGCCTCCATACTGCACCCTCGACCTTGGACTGGTTTCAGACCTTGCCGCACGGTTACTCCTAGGGACCAGCACACCAACCAATGGACGGGCTCTTCCCTGGACTCAACTCTCAGGCCCTGGACTCTCAGTCTGGCCCCCCTGAGAGCCCAGCACCCAGGTGCCCCACACCCCTAGTGCCTATGGGTAAGACGGCCCTGGTTCTACAATTCTATGATTTTATGATTCTCAAAAATAGGAGGTGCTGGCACTGAAGCCTGCCCAGAAGTCACACATTATAATCCAAAAGCCTTACCTGCCTTCCTCCAAGCCCCAGCTCTGTGTGGGTGGACTTTGAGAATCATTCTTTCCTCTGTTGCAGCACATCTGTCACTGGGCTCTGATAATGAAAACAGGTTCCAACAACCCTAGTAAGGCCTGGTACATATGTAGCCTGTGGACTGTCCACTCTTTCCTCAGTCCCCCCCCTCCTTTTAAAACAAGAAGCCACTGTTCTCATTCTAAACATTTCCACAAACACACGGCCAAGTAAGTAATTTCCTTTATCATTTCTAAAAACACGTGCATCATTTCTTTAGTCGCATTTTCCGCGTTTGTCCCCTTAGTTCTTTCTCTTCCCCATTTGTGCAAGAAATGCTGATGCACACACCCCACTGTCCCAGCACCCCATATTCTGGCTCTTTTGATCAGATTGCTGAATCTCCCCCCCCCCCCCAAAAAAAAAGACCCTTTGAATGACTTGTTAGGATATTGCAACAGCCTTGCTGAAGTTATAAATGTTTGCCATATGGCAACTCAAGGACTTTGCCGCTTCCCAGTTCACCCCTGTTGTCACTTCACTGGAGTCCGTCCAGGGATGAAATCAGTGCTATTTTTTAAATGCCTGAACACCAGCAACATTAATCTTTCAAGAAGCTAGCCCATACTTTAAGGAGATGAATAGTTATCTCCCGGCAGTGATGCCGTTGCAGTCTCTTTCTGACCTCTGGGCTCTGCTTTTGTCCTAGCAAGGGAGCCCCAAGGGTAGGGGCAGAGAGCTGCAAGTCCTGGCTTCAGGATGTCCTCTGGCAGCAATCACACAAGTGACATTATTAACATGCCCAGCAGAGGACTGAACTTGGCACGTCAATTTCTTATTTGAATTAATTCCCAGGCAGGCTCCATTTATGACCTTTATTGCAACCACATTATGGCAATGCAATGGTTGTTCAGGACATTCTCTATATTCTGGGTTGCTAAGGACGTACGCAGAGGCAAATGGTTTCTGCTCTAAAACAAAACTTAAAGCAGGAAATGCTTCTAGACAGATAAATCAAGATTTTTTTTCGGTCAAGTCCAATAAGGGAACAGGGTGTTTCCATGGCTAAGGGAAAAGCCTTCACTAAGCCAAAAAGAAAAAAGATGTAGGTGGGGGGGGGGGAGGAGGAGAGGGGAAAAGGGAGTTGAGTATTCACTCCTTGAGCATCTGTGTCACTGAGCCGTCTAGTAATGTTGGCACCACAAAGGAAATGAAATGACAAACAAAGAGTAGACTGAAAGATTATGAAAGACCACTGGCATGTCTTGCAACTCCCACATGAATGGAAATGTGTTTCTTAGAGAATTAGACACCCCTCTCCTTGTGTATGTTTCCTTAATTCCTATTCACACACAATTCAGACTGAGAAGATACAGTCAGCGAGAGGCAAGCATTCTCCAATAGCCCACCGATTTCCAGAAACATATGCAGGAACTCATATAAAAGCCATCAAACCAGCCATGATTGCTAGGACTGACAGTGCTGATGGCAAGCATCTTTTTGTCCTACAGTTTCCTTAATATTTCCATGGTGCCTTTCCTAATGGGAGAAAGAGACAGCTGTTGCCAACCTCAAACCTTTAAAGTCTGGAGTCAACTATTTCAGGTCATGAAATGCATTAAAAACGTCGTAAGATTTTTGTTTTTAAAAGATCTCCTCCTCCCCTTTGTGTGTATTATTCTATCTATACAGAAATGCAATATGATTGCTACATTTCTGTTGGAAAGGGGCAGGAAAAAGAGTTTGCTTCAGTCAATAATATGTATTATATCGTATGTATATATTATATGATGGCACGATTGTAAATTTACATGAGACAATTCATAAATCAATAAACTATTACCATTACTACTGCTATAAAATGATGTAACTAGATCAGTGTTCATAAAGGCTACTACTTTTTAATAGTTTGGAAGGTAGGTAGCTTCTCAGTGGTTGAAATTTAGAATTAGTATATGAATGGCAAAACTGCCACGTGGCTATTATTTACCCAGAGGGCTTCTTTTTCAATAGTTTGATGACTGATCTTCAACTTAAGTGTATTTGCTGCCCTAACTCCTCCTTACTCCTTTGCCGCCTTGGTTTATTAACAGTTATGACTTGGAATTGTTATATTTGTATACCAGCCAGTGACAACATGGGTCCTTGGACAGTTCATGACTGCTGGGAGTCTGAGGGCGCTGCCCTGCCTCTCTCCCCCTGGTTTGAGGTGGGGCCTGACGGGCTCCATAAAGGACTGCTGCTGCTGCTTGACACAGATGGATCTTTTCAAAAACCGTTTTTATTTTTTATCTATGTCATTTTAAATTGTTATTGATATTAATCTTGTATTTTTTTGGTTTTAGATTTTATGATTTATGTGGAAATTGTTTTCCATTTGGTTGTGTTCCTTTCGATGTGCTTCATTTATTCATTGTTTATGACGTTTGGTGGGGACGCAGGTGGCACTGTGGGTTAAACCACAGAGCCTAGGACTTGCCAATCAGAAGGTTGGCGGTTTGAATCCCTGTAGCAGGGTGAGCTCCCATTGCTCGGTCCCAGATCCTGCCAACCTAGCAGTTCGAAAGCACATCAAAGTGCAAGTAGATAAATAGGTACCGCTCAGGCGGGAAGGTAAATGGCTGCTCTGGTTCGCCAGAAGCGGCTTAGTCCTGCTGGCCACATGACCCGGAAGCTGTACGCCGGCTCCCTCGGCCAATAAAGCGAGATGAACGCTGCAACCCCAGAGTTGACCATGACTGGACCTAATGGTCAGGGGTCCCTTTACCTATGACTTTTGTTATGTTGGTAATTACGTAAATCCTGTCATGCTGTAAGCCGCTTTGAGCATTGTTTTGACTATGGAAAGGCGGTATACAAATAAAAAATGATGATAAATGCAGCCAACAAGCAATGTGCTGCAGGAAAACATGCCAATCATAATAAAACCAGGAAGAAAGCAGGAGTTTGAGCACATTAAGAAGAGAGAGACCTTTAAAGACCTGGGGAAACAAAGTCTTACCCTGATGCTCAATGGAAAACAGGAGGTGGGAGCTCAGCTTCCCTTGGACTCCAGAAGTGGGGCACCACCACTGAAAAGGCCCTGACCGCAGAGGAGACCCCTGAGGTGGAGTCAGCTGAGTAGTCTGCCCATGACAGGTCAAATATCAGGCAGGCCACAGGCCACTTCCCTGGCCCACACAAGACCCATTTGGCAGTTGCGCTAGCCTGGGAAAACCCTCCAATAGCTGCTTCCTGGCTGGACCATGGGGGGCCTGAGGCGTCGTACTGGAAAAGTGCCCAACCATTGAATGATGATGATGATGATGATGATTTATTTTATTTTTTAATAAAGATTTTTATTCATGATTTTCAACATACATAAAGAAAAGAAAAAAACCAGAATAAGCATACAATAGAAAAAGCATACAAGAAAAATAGAAAAAATATAACATCATAGTCAGAATCTTACTTTCATAATTATTCAGACTTCCTCACATCTTCTGTTCCTGCTTTCCAAATTTGAGAAATTCTAGACAGCAATTTATCACCTTATTTCAGATACTTATTTGTATTTTCCAATTATTATGTTTCCCATTTTAGATTAACCTCCCAAAAACTTAAAACCTTGGTTTGAACATAATATTATTCAATAATTAACTTTAACTCAAATTTCACCATACTCTCGCATTCTTTTTAGCTAATTTACTGATGCCACCCTTATTTTTACTCTTTCATCCTCTTAACATTCATACAGTTTACAGTATTTTTGTAGATAGTCCTTGAATTTTTTCCAATCCTCTTCCACTGCTTCTTCTCCCAGGTTGCGGATTCTGCCTGTCATTTCTGCTAGTTCCATACGATGATGATGATGATGATGATTTATTATTATTCATACCCCGCCCATCTGGCTGGGTTTCCCCAGCCACTCTGGGTAGCTTCCTACAAAATATTAAAATACAGTAGTCCATCAAACATTAAAAGCTTCCCTAAACAGGGCTGCCTTCAGATGTCAGATAAGCACACTTAGGGTACGATAAAAAAAGGAAATGTAAAAAATGCCAGTCACATGTATAAGAAATTTAATACCAATAATAGTAATGGTAATAATAAGATGAAGACAAAGTTAGCCTTTCCCTTTATAAACAGGAAAAGCTATTTTTTAACCGTCTATTATTCTTTGTAATCAATAATTTATTCTGCAATAATATTGGTTTAATAATGCACATCTGTATTCATGCAGCAAAATGCTTTGCTGGAAGTAGACTTAATAATATATGTAGAAATTGGACAAGAGGAGCAGATGAAATCCACAGCAGACTATGCCTGGGAATACACCATGGACGGAATCTGCTTGAACTGCTCATACGCCTTGATGGGTTCTAAATTAAATGTAGCCACTCAGGAAAAAGGAGCTAGGCATTGGTGTAGACAGCTTGATGAAAGCACCTGCTGAAGGCCCAGCAGCAGTCAAAAAAGCAAACAACATGTTGGGCTGGATTAAGAGACAGCTCAGCTGGTAAGAAAAATACCGTAATATATCTTCAAAAATAGCCTTAACTGGTGTCTCTCTCCCCACACCCCTTCCCCAAGGAAGGAGAAAAACCAAAGAGAAAAGATGAGGGGGAAGGAGGGGGAGAGCTTATTAAAACAAAACACCATTCCCTTTTTAAAAAGAGAAATGAAAATAAAAACTCTACTTTAAAAAGTTTGAGATGTGTCATTGCACTGGACAATGAAAAGTACTCTTGGCTAGCACGAATGAATTCAAGCAGCATGGAATTTGAATGTGCCAGGGGCTGCCAACTTGGGTTATGAACATGTGGGCAGGGAACTAAGTGTGATGAGGACGATGGTGAAAATTCTGCAGTGGAGTTTGATGGGCATGGATACAGGATTCTTGCCTATGAAGCTCATCAGGGATACAGTGGTACCTCTAGATGGGAACGGGGTCCGTTCCGGAGCCCCGTTCGCATCTAGAAGCAAAAGTAACCCGTGTCCACGCATGCGCGGGTCACGGTTCGGCACTTCTGCGCATGCGCGGGGTGTCATTTTTGAGCGTCTGCGCATGCGCATGCGGTGAAACCCGGAAGTAACGTGCTCCGTTACTTCCGGGTTGCGGTGGAGCGCAATTCGAAGGCGCTCACTCCGAAGCACATTGAACCCGAGGTATGACTGTACTGGCTTGTGCTGCTCCACATGACTGATGGAAGGGTAAATATAATAAGAATAATGAAGCACTTTGGCTACCTTTAGAAAGCCAACAACAACAAGCAGCAGCAGCAGTTCAACCACAGTGTTTTGTGGTTCAACCACAGTGTTTGTCCAATATGTATGTATGTATGTATGTATCTGGGATGCAGGTGGTGCTGTGGTCTAAACCACAGAGCCTAGGGCTTGCTGATCAGAAGGTTGGCAGTTCAAATCCACACAAAAGGGTGAGCTCCCATTGCTCAGTCCCAGCTCCTGCCCACCTAGCAGTTCAAAAGCATGTCAAAATTCAAGTAGATAAATAGGTACCACTCCAGAGGGAAGGTAAACAGCGTTTCCATGTGCTGCTCTGGTTTGCCAGAAGCAGCTTAGTCATGTTGGCCACATGACCCAGAAGCTGTCTGCGGACAAACGCCGGCTCCCTCGGCCAATAAAGCGAGATGAGCATGGAACCCCAGAGTCGTCTGCGACTGGACTTAACGGTCAGGGCTACCTTTACCTGTATGTATGTATGTATGTATGTATGTATGTATGTACTGGATTTTAATCATCCTCTTCAGACGAAAAGGATCCCAGAACAGCTTACAAAGATAACTAATAAGCCAGTAAATCACCTCAGACTTACAATCTACGGAAAAGTGATGGATAGGGAGAAGGAATAGGATGAATTTTGGCACTCCTTCTCAGATGCATTAGTATTCACCAAGGAAGTTGATTGAGGGGAACACACGTAAAACATACAGTAAGCAAAGTGAAGCAAAACAAAACACTACCTCCCCACCTTCCATAACAGGAGAAAAGAAGCCCAGTGGGTTTTATTGAATATATTATTTAAAGTAGCAGAGCAGTGTGGAATTCTAGATCCTGTGAGATATTTGGGAGAAACTGTGGCCTTCCAGATGTTGCTGGATTAAAACTCCCACCATCCCTGACCATTGACCAAGCTGCTTGGGGCTGATGGGAGCTGAAATCCTGCAACTTCGGGGGGGGGCACAGATTCCCCACCCCTGCTTTAAGCATGTGAAAGCTGTTTCTCCATGAGGAGATCCGGAGGGCCTGGAAGCTGCCTCGGAATAATCCACCAACATGGGTGGGACCCGTTTTTCTTTGGGAATTGGCTTCCCCCCTCTGGGTGGGGTGTTGATTTCCAGGAAAAGGCCCATGTAATAATCAGCCTTGCCCAGATGTTTGCATCTTGCAGATGCAGCAACAGCATCATGAGAATCTTTTGCAGACAACAGTTTTCATGTGGCTGGGCTGTAAACAGCACTTTCCTTACTCACGGGCAAGAGGTTGAAATTGGTTCTATCTGACCCCCTTTTTGGTTCACCAACTTTAACCTGCTGAAGGACCAAAGAAATTCATGGCTAGATCTCATGATTTCAATGGGAGGGTCTGCTGGGCTTCCGTGGGCCCATCAAGAGGTCCCATGTCCAGGCTCCTTGTCCCTTTCTCTTCCTGCATACAAATCATGTCCTCCCTAAAAGAGGGTACGTGTTGTGGTGAGACCTGGAGACTGACCTCCTGGTTGTGGGTGAGTCTATTGGATAGCCACACCCACAACACCTGATTGGTAGATCCCTTGATGCTGGGTTTAATCAGGCCAATGGGGTGCAGTCTAAACAGATTGAGGGACCTATATAAACCCATGCACGTGTCCCAGAGCTTCCTCTTTCGCTCGTGCATTGGAACACCCACCCACCTCTCCCTAATTTTAGGGCATTTTGCGATTGACCTTGCTATGCCGTCGTGTGTCATCTGCTGTTGGGACAGGGGCACGGCAGGAATTTCCCCCACTTGACTGATTGGCTGTTGCCATTGGGTTTCACCTGCCGCGTAGCAAATCGTCACAACTTGTAAGGTTGTACCCACCTGCAACACAGGGTTTGGTTGTCAGGTCGCACCGCAACACATGCCCTCTTTGAGGGAGGACACAATCTGCAGCAAGCACTGTAACTCTCCAGTAATTTGACGTTGCCCCCAAAGGGTCCCTCTTCCATTGTCTCCCGAGAGAGGTGGATGCCAGCAACCAGCAACAACATTACAGTCCCACAATGGTGGGGTAACAGTGCTTGGCAGAAATATCGCACTCCAGGTGATCAGTCGGTGACGGAGGGAAATTTTGTAAGCCTAGCAACCCCTCTGGAGGTGAAACAGGACTGTCTTTGTTCTATCCAGGGAGAAGCATTTCTGCAACACCCACATGGTTAGCACCCAAGAGAAACCGCATCATATGCTACTGCTGAAGCTGAGATGGAAGATATTAAATAAAAAACAAACACACAAATAACAACACAACTGTTATTTACAACTGTTAACTTTAGGTTTTGCCCTTGACTTTGCTATGGGCTTCGGCTGGTCGCCGCAAGGGGCCTGGTAGGAGTTTTTCCATTTGGCTAATTGGCTGGAATTTGGAGCCACTTGGTTTTTTCGCCTACCTCGTAGCAAAACGTCACAACTCCCTTGGTTTTGGCGGTAGGCATTGGCCGGGGTAATTGTCATGCAAATGAGATCGGGGGGGGGGGGGGAGGAACGCCATCACCTCCCCCAATGCTTGAAGGGTAGTTCGTTAAAGGACTCCGAGGGGCGTTGCCTCGTCCGAAACCTACGGAGGCTAGGGCCTAAAGCACACCCCCGAGCGGTAACCCCTCGGGGAGCGCCTACGGATATGCATCTCGGGTTGCTCCCCCTGTTGGTGTTTAACCCTTCCCGGTTAGACCGGATAGTCTGTTAGGGCTAATGCCTAAAGCCAATACCCCTCTTACCTGTAATCAATAAAGTTGTGGCCATTTTCGCCCATTAACCAAAATGCTTGTTTCCAGTGTCTTTATTTATTCCACCTGTGGGGGGGGGGGGAGGGAATAGCCACGCAACTGTTATTGCCATCACATCACATTTCAATGTGCAAGTGGGACTACAGAGATGATGATAGCTGTAGGATATTTATATCTCCCAGAAATCTCTCACAAATTGAAAGAAGATGTGTGTGTGCTTTGCTGAGGCTCCAAGAGGTGCCGTAAAACCTCTTTGCCTCTGATGGGGAAGGTGTTACCGTAACAGGCAAGGAAGCAGAGTCCTGCAATTATTTGGGTTTTAATTCAAACTGGAAAGTATCCGCAGGAGGACTGCAGCATCTGAACGTTCTGAGAGAGGCACTACAAGATAGGGGGAGAGAGAGCATGTTTATGCTATCGCACATTGTGCATCAATTAAATATAATCTGAGCAAAGCACAACTGGTGGCTACAGACATAAAAATAGCCTTAATATTTCAACGCCTCTGTTGCTTTGTGCATCCAGGTTCTTAGAAAGGTGGCTGCAAATGATTATTTCCCTTTGCAAGTTCACATGGAGTTGTTTGCTCAGTTTAATAATAGTCTATCTTGTTCAGGGTGAACAAACTGGTCCCGGGAGGGGTAGTGGGGTGGGGGAGGCAGTAATAAATCAATAGCCCAGATGTAATCTTAGGTGTCTAGAATGCAGAGAGGGGTTTTGGAGCATAATGGCAGTGGTTGTCTATTGTCATTCAGACATGAGCTGCATCAGAAAAGGGCTTGTGGGAACTAGATAAGGGTTGGTCAAAAGTGGGCTATAAATCAAACAGAGGCAGGATTCTGCTGATTTCCCGCGCACGCTCGCTGGGAAGGGAGGGGGGCAGTGATAGATCTGCAATTTACTGCTTATCGCATCTGCTGGAAGTTTCATAATACAAAAGCCTGACCTTCAATGAATAAACACCCTCATTGACTACCTGTTTCTGGCTGCAATATATATATATATATATATATATATATATATATATATATATATATATATATATGCTCATTGCAGAGAGCTGCTGAAAAAAGAAGAAGACAAGCAGTGCTATGAAAATGATGTGACATCTTTTTGGGCTTAACAAGCTCTCGCCTGTCGCTAGCAGCTGTCACTTCAGCTACGTGTAGTCACTTTGCCATCAAAATGCGCAGAATTTATTGAAAGGAACTAGATACTTATTCAACAGGACTAAAAGGTCTACGGGGAGAAAACAGCCGCTCAGCCACTAAAAGTGTGCAGAGCGGGAGGTCAGGCTCTTTTAAAACACTCTTGTGTGAATAGCCCTCTTCCCTTTTAAGTGGGGAAGAGGCCTTTGTTCTGTCTTCCTTTGGTTGTGAGAAAATTCAAAACAGCCTCACCACTGGAGGAGGAGGCACTGGAGTCTTGGCTGATATAGCGCAGAGACTAAGAGCCTGAATGATGGACCAGAAAGACCCTTGCCTCTGTTACAATACATTTTGTTTTATTTACTTAATCTGATTACACGTATACCCAAGGAGCTCGAGAAAATGAGCTCATCCCTCAAAACAACCCTGTGAGGTGGGTTAGTCTGCAAAATGGTACCTGGCTGAACGTCCACCTGTGGTTTTTCATGGCTAAGGGAAGATTTGAATTGGGGTATCTCCAGATCCTCCATTCTGAAGGAAATCAGCCCTGAGTGCTCACTGGAAGGACAGATCCTGAAGCTGAGGCTCCAATACTTTGGCCACCTCATGAGAAGAGAAGACTCCCTGGAAAAGACCCTGATGTTGGGAAAGATGGAGGGCACAAGGAGAAGGGGACGACGGAGGACGAGATGGTGGGACAGTGTTCTTGAAGCTACCAGCATGAGTTTGACCAAACTGCGGGAGGCAGTGGAAGACAGGAGTGCCTGGCGTGCTCTGGTCCATGGGGTCACGAAGAGTCGGACACGACTAAATGACTAAACAACAACAACATCTCCAGATCCAGCCCAACGTTTACTGCTAAAGTTTCTAAGCTGCTTTAGGCTGGCCACTATCTCTCACCCTCAGCGTCTCCTTTCCAAAACAAAAAGAAACCAAAACTCATTAAAATAATTTGGCATTACAGTGTGAGTTTCTATTAATTTTCCTACACAGTTTTGACTAATGTATACATCTTCTGCAAGCAATTTCCCCCAGTATAATACATTTTTGTGTGCTATTACAATTCCCAGAGTGCGTGTACAGCGAATACCTCTTCCCAGGGCACTCTGGGAATTGCAGCTCTTTAAGACGAAGAAGAAGACTTTGGATTTGATATCCCGCTTTATCACTACCCTAAGGAGTCTCAAAGCGGCTAACAGTCTCCTTTCCCTTCCTCCCCCACAACAAACACTCTGTGAGGTGAGTGGGGCTGAGAGACTTCAGAGAAGTGGGACTAGCCCAAGGTCACCCAGCAGCTGCATGTGGAGGAGCGGGGAAGTGAACCCGGTTCCCCAGATTACGAGGCCACCGCTCTTAACCACTACACCACAACAACCCTAATCACCCTTAAACTACAGTTCTCAGGATTCTTTCGGGGGAAGCCATGACTTCCCCCAAATGGTGTGATACTGCTCTAAATGTAAGGTACAGATCCGACCCTTTCAGAAGAAGTGCTCTTATGCCACCAGGTTTCAGCGTCTTGTGTTGTGTCAGTTTTGGGTCACTGCTTGTTGATTCAACAGCATAACATCTTGAGCTGTTCAACGCTTCTTCTTTTTTAGCAGTTTTCACTACTGTGTTGTCCTACAGCCGTTCTCCCAAAGCAAGAGCTCAGCTGGCTTTACCATTTGGCATGCTGCATGGATTTTAAAAACAAACTATAAAACAGATGGCGGAAATACTGATTAATCTGTTTAGGAAATGCAGGTTGTATATACATGTATATTAAAGGAGGAGAGACTTAGCAACACCAGCTGAACCAGCTGAACCACAAAATATGGATTGGCATACAATCGTAAATATGAATGGGATGTGCTGTATCTTATTTATTTATTTAGCAAAACCTATGTACTGCTTCACGAAGAAAACGTCTAAGTGTTTTTTCCCCCTCCAAAGTTTCAGGGAAGAAAAGAAGATTGATGTGTGCTATCTGGGTAATGTTCTGCAGGATGAAATTTTATCAAAATTTTAAGAAACGGTGAGAAGTACAAAAGTTTTTAGCAGCGGTTAGCCAAAATCTGGATGCAGTTGCTATTTTGGGAACCTAGTGCATTATTAGTGGTTGTGCTGCCTGTTATATTTTGTATCTAAGTCTGTGTTTTCAATAGACTCTGCTTGTATATTAGCATATAAACATATATTACAAAGGCACTATAAATCATCCAACGGAAACTAAATCCTTCATTCCCATTCTAGACTTCTCACTGTTTAGAGAAGAGGGGAATATTTCTGTATTATAGACTGTGGTCTCCTGCTTATGCAGCCTTTGTGCTAATTTTTGCTTAACACAGGTAAAATTAATGAATCCCCCTCTCACCCTGCCAGTTCCACCATGTCTTTCATTGCTACATACATACATGTATTTTATTCCTTTCCCTCCGTAACCATTGGATGTCCTACCCACAATCCAACCAGGATACCTCTCCTTCCCTCACTTGCCCTGCAGGGCCAGAGTTGTGTCCTGACTTCTCCTTCAGTTTCTTACAAATGTCCCCATCAATTCCACTTGTTGTTCAAAATCTTTGGTCCTTGAGAACAAGGAAATAGACTTCTGTCTCAGGGTTCCAGAATATGCTTCGGACACACTGGCAGAGGAAGAGGAGTGGGGGGGGGGGAGCGCACCACCCCCGGCAGCGCGATCCCGGTGCGATGCCATCGCAGCTTCCCCCTCGCCCGTGCTGGGCGCCCCGCCCCCGCAAACAGCATGCCATGTCCCCAGGACGCGTGCCACGCCCCTGCAGGCGGCGCTGCATGCCTCCAGGACTCGCACCAGCCACGCCTCCGCCTGCTCTCCGCCCCCCGGTGCTGGAGCATGAAGCTCCGCCACTGCTTGGACATCTGCAATAATCTTCATTGAATGTGCTGCAGCAGACTTTTAAAAGCTTCTTCTTACGTTATCTTTTCATCAGGAGATCTTCTCTTTCGTAACATTCAAACCTGGGGTCCCGATCACAATTGGGACACAAAAAAAATGAAGCACTCCTTCACACAGGCCGTTGCTAGACGGGATCTGGTTTTCCTAGATGTGATGAAGGACACCGGCCTAGATGGCTTTAGGAGTAGAATGGACAATGTTTCGGAAGATAAGTATATCAATGGCTACTAGTAATGAATGTTGGATATATTATGTCCAGTTTCTGAGGAAATATATCTCCAAGTCTTCAAAGCCCTTGACACCTTTGGTAAAGGCTGTTCTCCAATTGGAGCACTCGCAGGGCAGTGTTTCCCAGTTGTCGGTATTTATACTACATTTTTTTTAGAAGCTAAGAGGAAAATCCTCACTGTGTTCAACTCCCGCCCAGAAACATCTCCCCACTGTGGTAGGACGTATGGATCCAGAATTGGCCTCCACAGTCACTTATGGACTCACTGTTTTTTTAAGGACCCCTGACCATTAGGTCCAGTCGTGACCAACTCTGGGGTTGCAGCACTCATCTCACTTTATTGGCCGAGGGAGCCGGCATACAGCTTCCGGGTCATGTGGCCAGCATGACTAAGCCACTTCTGGCGAACCAGAGCAGCACACGGAAACGCCGTTTACCTTCCCACCGGAGTGGTACCTATTTATCTACTTGCACTTTGACGTGCTTTCGAACTGCTAGGTTGGCAGGAGCAGGGACCGAGCAACGGGAGCTCACCCCGTCATGGGGATTCGAACCGCCGACCTTCTGATCGGCAAGTCCTAGGCTCTGTGGTTTAACCCACAGCGCCACCCATGTCCCACGGACTCACTGTTAAAACTGTGTTAATGGAAGACAATCTTACTCAGCTACGAGTGATCACCAAAGAGGAAGAAAATCTCTAAGTACCAGTGGTTGGGGATCTTGAGCAAGAGAAGGCTATTGGGTTCATGTCCTGCTTCCGGGCTTTGCATGCAAATCTGTTTGGACACTGTGGGAACAAAACACTCGATTACATCCTTTGGCCTGATCCCACAAGGCTCTTCTTATGTACAACACCATTCCTTTGTGCATGGCAAAGGTGACACCAGAAGCCCCACAGCAAGGGGGAAAGCCCACACAGTGAAACCCCCTCCATCTTTTCAAGAAGGGGGCAATTCTGGCATGGCGAGGAACTGCGAAAATGAGCTCCTCCAACATGGCCAGGTTCTCCTGGCATCACCTTCATGGTGTGGGAAGAAGCCGTGCTGTACCGCTGTAGGGTTCCCACACCGCAAAGGCAACATGAGACAGGGCCCCAAGAGGCAGTTCTGTGCAAAAGGGTTTTCCTTTAGTGGTAATCTGTGTTTTTCCTCCATGTAAAACATTTTGCAGCTTGTCTCGTTACAGCATTTGCAAAAACACCAGCTGAAAGCAGCATGAATTATTTAGGTTTTGCAGCAAATCACCCTGATCTTGGTGTTCAACTTCTTAATGCACTCTAAGTGAGCCCTAGGAGGCAAATCTTAGCAGACAAGGGGCATAATGTAAAGCAAGCTTTATTAGCCACAGAAAGCCACACTATAGTGTTTATTAAGTTTACCATAGATAGTAAATCGCTTTGATGGTGTGCATGAGAATCACCATCGCAATCAGCACTGTCCAGGTCCAAGCGCCTTTCTTTTATGAAAATAAATTTATGACTTTGTTGGTCTGATTAATATAACGGACCTCCCCCACCCCCTTTTAGCAGATAACTGATTTTCAACAAATCGCTACGTGTCACAAAGAGTCTCAGTCTCTCGTGGTTTAATTGTTTTCAGAAAAAGGAAAGTACATTAGTGTTATCATTTGCCTGCTGCCTGTGCCAGCTCCGGAGAGTGTTCTGCCTCCAGTGATCTGGGGGAGTATACGCAAAGAGCTTGCTGCTTGTCCATTCAGTTGAATAAAGAGTCATTAAGCTTCAACCCTCCCCAAACATTTTGTTCATTTGAGAAACTGCTGCTTGGACTGATCAGAAAGAGTAACCCCCCCACCTCACCCCCATCTTACATCATTAAATGACATTTGCAGGGAGGCTACATTTATGATCCTAATCAACTTTTATCTTTGGCCAATGAGATTACTCTCTGACCAGACAGACAATAACACTAACCTCCCCCCTCCCTCCAAGTCCTCAATGGGCAGACACTGGCTAATAAATATTTAATGGATCAGATAGAGCAAGTTGGGTATTTGCAAAATATAGCCAGTCTCTCTCTCTCTCTCTCTCTCTCTCTCTCTCTCTCTCTCTCTCTCTCTCTCTTAGAGAAATACACATGGCAAGTCCTAACATTTTCTGAATGAAGAGGAGGTACACATCATCCCTTGTGTGCGCTATGCTCTGATCTCGTTGAGCACAGTGGGAGCAATGGAGCCAATAGGAACCAAGAACAGATACGATGACATGGTGGGTACTACCTGTTTTATTCTTAAAATTTAAAATATATGCACACAGAAGTGAAAAAATTCAGGAATAGAAAGCAGGTGGTAGAGGGTTGGGATAAAGTAATTGAGGGGAGGAACAAAAATACATTCCAAATGCATTCCATCAAGCTTCACCCACTGGGCTAAACGGCAAGTGGCAAAATATTTATTTGTTAATTTGTACACCACCCTCATCCATAGATCTTGGGGTGGTTCACAACATAAAAATACAAGATAAAAACACGAAAAACAAGGCAAAACCCCCCACAAACCAATAGCACCCTCTCCTACATCCCTTATCCAAGACTGAAAAAATGGCAGTGCGCCAAAGCTAATGCGCCAAAAGCACACACATAAAGATCAGATCTGAGTGATCCATTTGTGATCTAAGGTTCCCACCTGGAAGTACTCTAAGCCAGTAATGATTTCATTCCTTTCCTGACTTACAGTATTCTTTGCTTCCCCTCCACAACACAGTCTTATTTGGCAATTAGGTGCAACTGTCACTTCATCAAAAGTGTGATTTTTCTACAACCCTGCTCCTCCCAATCATCTTAATTCTGATAGTTTAATTCAAAATCTGATAGCTAATATCGACTGACAGTGAAAATATAATCCATGTAACCACATCACTTGCGATAATATATTATTCATTTATTTTTGATATTGATTGGGGGAATATTGTCTGTGCTGTATGTTTATGTAACTAAGGCTGGCCTGTGTAGCCCCAATAAAAATATATGGTGAAAATAACTTATTCATATAAACTTATTTAAGATGACAGTCTATAACTTGAACTCTTCCCTTGCACGTATTTATTTACCAACGTATACTCTGCTTTCCAACCATAGCTTCTGAAAACATTATGAAAAGAAACACTACGTTATATCCATAAAAGTGCATCAGCTATAACTCAAATGTCACAGCAATGAAACACATACTTTAAACCACCAGCAAAACCCATAAAATCTACTCAAAAACCCAAGCAGTAGCTTCTCCCTAGAAAAGAACTTTCAAAAGAGGAAGATCTTAGCTATCTGCGTAAAGGCTGAGTGCACACTACCGTTAATCTGGTAATTTACCTGTGATGCTTAAGACAACAAGAGAGCCACTTTAGACAATAGAGGGACATGCAAAGAAGGGCATCCCTGGTAGATTAAACATGTGCCTGGAGACAGCATGTTTTATGCTTCAACTATAGAAGTCATTTCATTCACACTCATCTCTATAGTCAAGCAATCTTAATAGGCTCCACAGGACACTAGGGCTACTGACAGGAGGTCCACAGGTACCAGGTCCTGAACCAGCAGGGCCTCCTGACTCTTCACTTTCATGCTTTAAAGCTATGTCAATTGGACATATACAAAGAAAGTTAGAAAGGAAAATGTGGAGGCTAAGACTTTATCAGGCAGCAACATTGCAACAGACAATCAACCATGGCTGCTAAGCAGACAGAAGGAGGAATGCTGGCCATCCTCATCTGGGACTCATGTAAGCTTACTGTTTACATACCACAGAGGTTAAGTGTGAATGTCTTAGGTTGCAATTCTCATGCTTTTGAGTACCCCAACTCTTCTCTTAAACCAGTGTTCTTCAGCTTTAGGGCAGGTTATCTGTTGTACATAGGGATCTGCTTCCCATACAGCATTAAGTTATGTTCAGTTTGACTGTATAAGCGCAATCAAGACATGGATACAAATCTAACCCATTCTATTTCCTCTGTGTGCTCATCAGAACAAAGCCCTATTGCATATTTATAGTACACCTAAATCCATTTATGTCACACACCAGTACTACCTTGCTTAAATCCTAAAGCTTTCATGAGCAGACATTATAAGCTGATACATATTTGAGACATGCAACCTAGTCAAAAGCTCAATGGAAGCACCGGTATTCACAATGATTTATGTGTAGGAGCTCTCATAGCAGCCAATGAGAAAGCCTTTGCACACCTGGAAGCTCTGTGTACACATCAGAGTGTCAGGTGCCACAGGGCTGAAGGATGGAGCCTGGGTCGCTTACGCTTGCCTTGCAAGAGCTGCTGGCTATTGTGGATGGAGAGAGTCTACAGACTGGGCTTCATCAATCTGTTACCCTTCAGATGTTTTGGGTTCTCTTCACCCCCAGCCAGTGCTCAGATTGTTTGGGGCTGAAGGGAGTTGCAGTTCAAAACATCTGGAAGGCACCAGGTTGGCAAAGGCTGGTGTAGGCAATACCAGGCTAGATGGTCTGACTTAGTATAAGGCAGTTATCCTATGTGGCCCAAAATACTTGGATGACTTCAGGTTGCCAACAGCTGCTAGAGACAATTCCAACTCAGAGCCTCATAATAACATCACAATCTTCCCTGGCCTGGCAATTTGGGTGATATGGGAGGGCAAATCAGGTGCTATTTGTTGTTGTTTAGTCGTGTCTGACTCTTCGTGACCCCATGGACCAGAGCACGCCAGGACCTCCTGTCTTCCACTGCCTCCTGCAGTTTGGTCAAACTCATGCTGGTAGCTTCGAGAACACTGTCCAACCATCTTGTCCTCTGTCGTCCCCTTCTCCTTGTGCCCTCCATCTTTCCCAACATCAGGGTCTTTTCCAGGGAGTCTTCTCTTCTCATGAGGTGGCCAAAGTATTGGAGCCTCAGCTTCACGATCTGTCCTTCCAGTGAGCACTCAGGGCTGATTTCCTTAAGAATGGATAGGTTTGATCTTCTTGCAGTCCACTCTCTATAAAGACTCCCATGCTGCTGATTTTCACAGCTCGGCTGAGGCCACCTTGTCATTCGTCTTGGCATCAGAGCAGCCTCTTTGGCCAGCTTGCCTTCATCCTATGCATTGCAGAGGAGAGTGACTGCATAGCTAAAGACTTTTAAAGGAAGAAGCTATTTCAACACATCAAAAAGAGAAAAGATCTAATGAACAATTTTAATAAGCTGGAAGAGAATCCAGGAGAACACCCTGAATCCAGCGTAATTTCCCACCAAGCCAGGGTCGTCTTTACCCAGGGGTGCAAGGGGTGTGGTGCACCCGGTCACTGAATTCTGGGGGGGGGGGGCAGCAAATGTATTCTGAGGGGTGCCAAATGTATACCTACTGTATACCGGTCACTCTCAATCAGCAGCAGTGAAATGCAATGGAGCAAAAGTCCCCGCCCCCCTCTTCCGTCGCTCTGTTACTCCGTAGCGTCAAATATTCCCGACGAGTCAGGAAACAAAAGCAGTTATTTTCACTGTGTTGTTGTTACAGGTGAGCGATTTTCCTCCCCCCAAAAAAGTCAACAACTTTGAGTTCGCCCCTCCCCCCCAAAAAATCTGAGGGCGGTTAAACTAAATTTGGGGGCACTGGGCGGATCTTTGCACCCCGGTGGTGCATATGCTAAAGATAGCCCTACACCAAGCTACTAACAATTCTCAATACCACCTCTCCTAGTTTTCTTCACCAAATGCAGCACCTCAAAGTAAAAGAGAGGGTAGCTCTGTTAACACTTTCTGAAAGAAACAAAAATAATAATTTGTGCATGTCTTGCCCTTTAAAAAAAAACAGTTTTGGCAATGCATGAAACCCTTATTTGGGAAAGATACATTTTTCAGATACCGAGATCTTTGCAAGCCAAATATGCTTGCAATATCATTTGATATTCCTTAGCCCTCAAGTAGGAGCATGGGGAGTTTTAAATGCCAGGGTGGGATATTGATTTTTCTGGCCCTGTGAAATTGAATAAGTTAATTCATAAGATTATCTCCGGGAGAGAGAGAGAAAAAGTCAAAAGTATTTCTTTTAAATGCTGCCCTAAGAAAAAGAGCATGGAAGTCAAACTACTCCTCTCTATGAAGGCACATTTAAACAAAAACGGGAAATTATTTTTAAATAACCTTTTAAAATGATATTTCCTGCCACATAATTTTGTGGAAGCACCATTTTTTAAAATAAAATATGTTTCTAATAGCATATTATATTTTACTCCCCACACTAGGGGAAGGCAGCACAAGGGTTCTGAGGGCCATTTTCTTTTTCCTTTTCTTCCAGGAAAGGGAATAATTTATTAACCCCACTGGTGCTGATCTTTTAGAAATCTGCTGACTGGTGTCTACTGCGATATAATGCCAGACAAATTATAGAACTGAATTATAAAATGATGAGTCACAGTTTTGTGCCGCTAAAGCAAGAAGGAAAGGAAAGAGCAGAATCTGCTTCATCCTCATGGAATCAAATGGTTGGAATCCAACGGAGTTTAGTCATGCAAACTACCTATTCGGCTTAAGAAAGAACGCCCACCAAAAACCTCCCCTTGAAAAACCCTCCTAAGAATGACAACCCAAAGCCTCATGATGGAAGAGTAGCTCCATCTCAATGCCATCCAAAGCTTTTTGTGGCACACAGTTTTCAGCAGATCGTTGATAAGACAACCAGATGGAAGAGACCTGTTGATTATTACAGGAGCCTGGCTGTGAACTGAGACAACACACAGCAAAGATGATTGCTATCTCTTTTAAAGAAGCAACCACTCTTTCAAAAAGCATCCGCCAAAATGTTTTACTGTGAGATCATGCTGTTTCTTCGAATGGCCTGTAAGTACTGCAATCTAGGGCTGGGTGTGGCTCATCTGGAGAGAGTTGGGTTTTAAATGGAAAGGGTCTAAACAACGGGATTTCTACTACAGATCACAGGAGTGTATGGGTTCCCAGGGTGAGAACTGTCTGCCTAGGAAGAACAGAGGTTACCGTGACAGATTGCCGTGACTTGGTGGCGGTTGAGAGACTGAGCTATGAATCAAAAAGTGCCAGTTTTGAATATTGCTTCTGCGATGAACTCACGAGGTGACATTAGGCAACCTCTTTTCAGTCTCAGCCTGCAATGTAAGCATTTTGAGGAGGAGAGGATAATGTATGTGAAACTATTCAAAAGTACTGTTTCGACCCTTCATGTCATTTACAGAGCAGTTTTTTTCTCTGATAGCTACCTGTAAAAGGGAAAGGGACCCCTGACCATTAGGTCCAGTCGTGGCCGACTCTGGGGTTGCGGTGCTCATCTCACTTTATTGGCCGAGGGAGCAGGTGTACAGCTTCCGGGTCATGTGGCCAGCATGACTAAGCCACTTCTGGCGAACCAGAGCAGCGCACGGAAACGCCGTTTACCTTCCCGCCAGAGCGGTACCTATTTATCTACTTGCACTTTGACGTGCTTTCGAACTGCTAGGTTGGCAGGAGCTGGGACCGAGCAATGGGAGCTCACCCTGTCGCAGGGATTCGAACCGCCAGCCTTCTGATTGGCAAGCCCCGGGCTTTGTGGTTTAACCCACAGCGCCACCCGCATCCACAGCTACCTGTAGGAGGTCTCAAATCCAGTTTTCCATGCTTGTGTGGCCCAGACTTTCAATTGCTAGAGCATTATTGGTTTTGCTGCCAGCTTGGCTTGCTGGAAACATCCTTCCTGACCTTACAACGGTCTTTTTCTGTCAGTTATGAAGTCAAGTATTACGCTGGTTCCTCCTACTAATGGGGATTTGTCTAGGACCAAGTTAATTTTAGCCTGCCCTTGTGTTCAGGAAGGTTCTGTTCAGGCCGTTCCATGGGAGGTGAACGAGGTCTCTTTGTGGCTGTATGCATCTCTAGCAGCCATCCCGGGTGCAATGCCTATGTGTTTAAGACAAGCTGGAGTTCAGTTGGCCCAGAGAAATATTTTCTGTGGGATTAACCTCAGTGCAATGCCTAGCTTAATACTATGGAGGACCTTTCCACATTGTGTTAGGTGGCTTTTGAATACTTTGTTCCACTTATGCCTAACTGGATATAGATCAGGGCTTGGTGTGTTACTTGCTATTGTGTATGCACACTTACTGAGTTTTCTCGTGAAGATGAAGGCATGTGTTGCTTACAGGTGTGCCTTTTTTAAAGTCATCTAAGTTGGTGGTCATCACTTCGTCTTGTGGAAGCAAATTCTGTAATTTAACTACACACTGTGCGAAGAAGAATTTTCTTTCATATGTCCTGATTCTTCCAATGTTCCAATGTGCAGTCCCCAGGTGGTATTGTTGGAGAGGGAGAAGAAATTCCCCCAGTCCACTTTCACCACAGTGTGCACCATTTATACACCTCCATGATTTCTCTTCTTACTCTCTTTTTCTTTAAATTGAAAAGCCCCAATTTTTGCAGCCTGTCCTCATAGAGAAGTTGCTCCATCCCTTTGCATAAATATGTACAGTGGTACCACGGGTTGAAGAAGGCTGATAGCCGAAGAATTGATGCTTTTGAATTATGGTGCTGGAGGAGACTCTTGAGAGTCCCATGGACTGCAAGAAGATCAAACGTATCCATTCTTAAGGAAATCAGCCCTGAGTGCTCACTGGAAGGACAGATCCTGAAGTTGAGGCTCCAATACTTTGGCCACCTCATGAGAAGAGAAGACTCCCTGGAAAGGACCCTGGTGTTGGGGAAGATGGAGGGCACAAGGAGAAGGAGAAGGGGACGACAGAGGACAAGATGGTTGGACAGTGTTCTCGAAGCTACAAACATGAGTTTGACCAAACTGCGGGAGGCAGTGGAAGACAGGAGTGCCTGGCGTGCTCTGGTCCATGGGGTCACGAAGAGTCGGACATGACTAAACGACTAAACAACAACAACACCTCGGGTTACAGACACCTCAGGTTACAGACTCCACTAACCCGGAAGTAGTACCTCAGGTTAAGAACTTTACCTCAGGATGAGAACAGAAATCGTGCTGTGGCAGCGGGAGGCCCGATTAGCTAAAGTGGTACCTCAGGTTAAGAACGTTTCAGGTTAAGAATGGACTTCCGGAATGAATTAAGTTCGTAACCTGAGGTACCACTGTATATAACATACATGCAGGTATAGTGCAAAATATATTTTCAAAAAAAATTATGAGAAAATATGATAAAAGAAAAATACTCCTCCGTAAAGCAATGACCAAGTAAGTCACATAACAGCTTTTAGATATGAGCAAGAAGAGGTGAACTTTGTTTACACCATGTCTCCAGATGTTTCATGTAAGGACAGTGCGCAACACAGCTGGGATGATGAGCTCTAAATCCTGGGAAGACGTACGATTTTAAACCCAAACTTCAACTGGGGGGGAAAGAACAGCCCATAATGGTGAGAGATAACAGGTGGAAGCCTTGCTTTGCCATTGTGCCTGGAGGGCAAAATCTGGCAGGCAGAAGTCGCTTCAGAACAAAAGCCACGGCATCTGCTGTTCACTGTACTTCTTCAGTCCATCCCTATTTATTCAGCATCACTGACAACACTCTCACTGCAGTATTTTAAGCTGGTTTTACTTTTTTTAAAATAACCAAACCCTTACGACATGACCATCAGTTCTGGAAAAACAGTGATTTAAAGGATGGTTTGGGCCTAAAGCTGGGTCCAAAGTCTTGTTTCTGATTCATAACAATAACTAACTAATAAGACATTGATGCAGTCCTTACAGGCTGGAAGGTGGGTCAGTATTATTACAGTGGCACCTTGGTTCTCAAACTTAATCTGTTCGGGAAGACCGTTCCAAAACCAAAGTGTTCCAAAACCAAGGCACACTTTTCCATAGAAAGTAATGAAAAACGGATTAATCCGTTCCAGACGTTTAAAAACAACCCCTAAAACAGCAATTTAACATGAATTTTACTATCTAACAAGACCATCGATCCATAAAATGAAAGCAATAAACAATGTACTGTACTATAAAATAAATAAGACAGTATTGTAGATGATGAAAATTAAAATTATTATTTTTTCTTACCTGCACTGATGATACTCATTGACTGGATGGGGGTCTTTTATCCATTTCCGCAGTCACACAATCAATCAATCAGTAGCTGAACTGGGTTCCACATAGTGACAAAAACAAATTAGCCGAAAAAGCCTCAAAAACAAAAACGCAAAATAAATAGCAAAAACAAAAGCGTCAAATACAGTGGTACCTTGGTTCTTGAACTCAATCTGTTCTGGAAGTCCGTTTGACTTCTGAAATGTTTGGAGAACAAGGCGTGGCTTCTGATTGGTGCAGGTGCCCCCGAAATATAGCCGACAACCACATCGGATGCTTAGCTTCTGAAAAATGTTCGAAAACCAGAACACTTCCTTCCAGGTTTTGAGTGTTTGGGAACCAAAGCATTTGAGAACCAAGGTGTTTGAGAACCAAGGTACCACTGTGTCTGCAAATTGCAGAGAGGGGGCAGATGCAGAGTGGCTTCCTTAGTACTACCTAGTGAGTTGTAGGCAGAGAAATTGGGAACTATTCCTGATTTAGGGATGCGGGTGACACTGTGGTCTAAACCACAGAGCCTAGGGCTTGCCGAACAGAAGGTCGGTGGTTCGAATCCCCGTGACTGGATGAGCTCCCGTTGCTTGGTCCCTGCTCCTGCCCACCTAGCAGTTCGAAAGCACGTCAAGTGCAAGTAGATAAATAGGTACCGCTCCGGTGGGAAGGTAAACGCCGTTTCCATGTGCTGCTCTGGTTTGCCAGAAGCGGCTTAGTCATGCTGGCCACATGACCCGGAAAAATTGTCTGCAGACAAACGCCGGCTCCCTCGGCCAGTAAAGCAAGATGAGCGCCGCAACCCCAGAGTCATTCACGACTGGACTTAACTGTCAGGGGTCCTTTACCTTTTTATTCCTGATTTGGAGCCAAGTCCTGGGTCACTTCATCAGCTGTATGAATTTTGTATCAAGGCTGGAACTCCACGAAAGACATTTCCCTCTTCCCCCCCTCCCATGGTTCTTCACAGTAGGGAAATATTATAGAAACAATTCTAAACTAAGCCTGCTGGGTCTTCTTAGATTAATGGCAGGGAATCAGCAGCTCAGCAGATGCAATGGTTCCACTCCTGCTCTCTGGACAACCCCTCCAGGAATTGCTTCCAGGAATTGTGTGTGTATGAGAGTGGGCTTGCATTGAGACATGGGGTTTATTGCCTTAGCTTTCCTTGCATTCGTTACACCGGCTTCTGTGCCGATTTCGAACAGTTCTTTTACACTGCAGTATTTGCTGAATTATGGGATGGTGGCTTTTTGGTTGACACCCACCACGCCGTGCTAATTTCTAAATGGCAAGAGAGGACTGTGTGCCAGGAAACAGCCCCAGATTTAATCATGTGAAATTGCAACGCAAAAATCCCACAATTTTCCTTAGGGTTGCCAACATATCCCCCCACCCCCAAGGAAACAATTAACACAGAAATGAGTGCTAAACCACTGCTAGATTCCACTAGGTTGCCACTAGTGGCTTTTACATTGTGTGAAAGATTAACAGGTAAGAAAATGTCAGGAAGATGGAGTGATGTGCTGCCTGAATACAGCCAGAGCGAAAGTGAGAAAGATCTAGGCAACACTGCCACCTGCTTCTGGCTCCAAACAAATTACCCCTAAGGTGAGGTAAAAGTAAAGGGACCCCTGACCATTAGGTCCAGTCGTGACCGACTCTGGGGTTGCGGCTCTCATCTCATTTTATTGGCTGAGGGAGCCGGCGTACAGCTTCCAGGTCATGTGGCCAGCATGACTAAGCAGCTTCTGGCGAACCAGAGCAGCGCACGGAAACACCGTTTACCTTCCCGCCGGAGCGGTACCTATTTATCTACTTGCACTTTGATGTGCTTTTGAACTGCTAGGTTGGCAGAAGCAGGGACTGAACAACGGGAGCTCACCCCGTCGTGGGGATTCGAACTGCTGACCTTCTGATCGGCAAGCCCTAGGCTCTGTGGTTTAACCCACAGCGCCACCCACGTCCCCTAAGGTATTGAATTACCCCTAAGGTAATTCAACCCTAAAACAGAAAGTTTTTGCCCTAGATCAGGCATGTCCAACATGTAGATCATGGCTTCTGGCCCCTCAGTGATCTCCTAACAAAAAAACAAAAACCCACCCCAACTTTGGCTTCCTAAAAAAAGCTCCACGACTTTGGGTAGATCACTGCCAGTCTTTTTTTAATACTGTGAATAGATCGCAGTCTATTGAGAGTTAGACGTCCCTGCCCTAGATATTGGGGTGGGGGGTTGGGGAAGAGGAGAGGAAACATGGAGCTGGTGCTGAAAAGACTACTTCCAACCCATACTGTAGTGGACCACCTTCAGTCACAGAGAATTCAGACTTCTCTGTATACTTTGGTTATTAATGCTCTTGCACTATTGTAGTGCAGGAGGAAGCATGATGGAGATGGCAGCAATGTTGCTTTTCCAAGAGAGCCATTCCATGCCCCATTCTCTACATGCAGAGAATGCAGGATTGCAGTTTTAGTCTTTTTTCTAATTACCTTTGTTTCATTATCAATGGCCCACTTTCACCATACTGGATACAGGCGCGAGGAGAGGGAGGGAATATGTGGACCGTGTCCATGGCACTGTCTGAATCACAATCTTACCCCCTTGTTTGTGATGTAGAGCTTCACTCAACCCCTTCTTCTCTGGCGGGAGGTGGGCACCATTTTGTGGTTCGCCTCAGGGGCCAAAATGCCTTGGGCCAGCCCTGCTATGAATCATATTCATAATCTTCTTAAACATCTGCCTTCTGTACTTCTGAATTTGTTAAGCAGATGTGCGGCTCTTTGGATTCAGAGTGGAAAGTAAAGGCCAAGTTAACGCCTTTCCCTTTCTACCCAAGCAGTTGTACTCAACTAAAGGTAAAGGTAAAGGGACCCCTGACCATTATGTCCAGTCGTGGCCGACTCTGGGGTTGCGGCGCTCATCTTGCTTTGACTTAGTCAGCCAGCATGACTAAGCTGCTTCTGGCGAACCAGAGCAGTGCACGGAAACGCCGTTTACCTTCCCGCCGGAGCAGTACCTATTTATCTACTTGCACTTTGACATGCTTTCGAATTGCTAGGTTGGCAGGAGGTAGTCAACTAAGTTTTACTCCAATTACACCCACTGAAATTAATGGACCTAACTTCTTCATGGTTGTTAATTTCAAAGGGGCTGCTCTGAGGAATGCTTGGTGTGGTGTTTCAACCTATGGAGTCAAAATATTTCTTTTTTAAATATCATTTTTATTAAATCATAATAATATTCCAAAACATTTATTGCCATATACATTTTTAACGCAAAGTTTCTTCTTGACTTCCCATCTCTCCTTTCCCGATGTTTTTCTTCTTCTTTTTATTAGCTGTTTTACAACACATTAGCTGTTTTTCTTATCTAAACTTCATTATCATTAGTTCTTTCAATAACCCACTGCTTATATTTCAAATCCTGCCCACAACTCCATGTTTGGGCGATACTTTGACAGATAATCCGTCCATGGTCTCCATTCCTACTTGAACACTTTGTCATTAAAAAGGTAAAGGTACCCCTGCCCGTACGGGCCAGTCTTGACAGACTCTGGGGTTGTGCGCCCATCTCACTCAAGAGGCCGGGGGCCAGCGCTGTCCGGAGACACTTCCGGGTCACGTGGCCAGCGTGACATCGCTGCTCTGGCGAGCCAGAGCCGCACACGGAAACGCCGTTTACCTTCCCGCCAGTAAGCGGTCCCTATTTATCTACTTGCACCCAGGGATGCTTTCGAACTGCTAGGTTGGCAGGCGCTGGGACCGAGCAACTTTGTCATTATGTCCTCTTAATTTAGCAATTAATTTCGCCATTTCAGTTTCATAAGCCATTCCTCCTTCCTTGGTAATCCTTCCTTTTTCCATCTCTGTTCATATAAAGTTCTAGCTGCTGTTGTCGCCTACATGAATAAGTTAGCCAGCTTTTTCAGGACTTACGTCCCCATTATTCCTAGCAAAAAGGTTCCAGGGTTTTTTGTTTTGTTTCGTTTTTGTTTAGGAATTATCAGTTTAAACATCCTTTTCAATTCCTTAGATATCATTTCCCAAAGCCCTTTCACCTTTTCACATGTGATAAAAGGACCCTTCCTCCTTTTGGCATTTCCAGTAGGTGAGTCAAAAGATTTCATGCCCAAGAACTGGTTTGTTTAAAAGGTCTTGTTACTTCCTACATTAACCAGACCTGATGATTTCCTCAGTGTCAGTTAGCTAATATGTTTCTTGCTTGGGTTGAGCTACAATTTAAGCGAGGGTCTAGTCTGAGCTGAAAATATCTCTGGAAGCATATACTTCTGGGTATTAAGCATACATTCTTAATATGGCTCCACCCGGCCTTCAACGTACCCTTTGGAATGCAATCCTGATGCAGAGAGATCTTTTCAATAAGAAAAGGGAAAGATGGGGTGGCCATTTTGTTGTGGGGTTATCCAGAAGGAGCCTGCATTATACATACAGCTGCTTATACGAGCTATAAAGGATAATTTTCTTGTATTAATGCCATAAATTTTGTAGAGCCAGCAAGGCTTCCCACTGCATAATAGCTTAATTTTTCATTCTAATAATAACTGGCTGCCAGCAGAAATGAATGGGTGAAAAAACAAACATTTCTGTTCTGTGACATGATCTATGACAGATGTACAGTTTTTGGAGGCCCTCCGGCAGGGTATTCCAATCCTCCCCCCTCTTTACCCAATGGCAAGAAAGAGAATTAGCACCAAGACAAGAGAGTGAACTGTAAAGGAACTCCAAGAAAAATGACTCCCTCCATCTTCCACTTAAAACTGTAATTGGCAATCAGCCCAATTTAAAGCTGCGCTGAAACACCCCGGATGTTTCAAAAGTGCTTTAAGACTATGAGTATTGTGTCTACATTATTTAAACCAAACAATGAAAACATCTCCCTAATACTCACAAATGCCCGTATTTTTATATAGGTAAGGGCAGGGAGAAGTCAATGTCTCCTGTAAGAACCAATTTCCCCGGACTTTCTGAAAGCAGCCAAGATAGCTAGCATCCAGGAGTGTGTATGGGATACTTTTGGAGCAGGCCAGAGGCAAGAAGGAAATTCTTCGCATTAAATGTTTACAATTCAAGCCTTTACGGTGGGTAATAATTTTTGCTTGTATTGGACTATTGGATTGCAGAATTACCAAATAGCTTCAACTAAAGTGGCCATTACAGAAGTCAATAATTATGGTTCTCTCTGAAAGGCTACTCTATTACAATGTGAAATAAAATGGGGGAGGGGGGACCCAGCAAACTCTTTACAGTTCCAAAATATGTCAGACACCCAGAAATCAGAAGTATGACAATTTGGGATGGGATACAAATCCACACATTTGAACCGGGAAAGGGGGGTTGGAGTTTGGGAATCCAAAGGGCGTACAATTATATTTTGAACTTTTCTTCTTTCTTTATTTTCTTTTGTTATGAGTACAAAAAAGGGGAATTCGTGGAAGGGAATTGGGGTCAACCTTAGCAAAAGATTTTAATGTTTAAAGACTGTGGAGTATAAAGGGAAAGTGGCTATATAAAATGAACTAAATTGAATAATGGGCTAAATACAATAAGATCAAAAACTTTGGATAAGATCTTGTTGAACTAAACAAATGGAAATGGAATACAAGAAGGGGAGGTGTGGGGAAGTCTTGGAAAGATGTTATTGAAAGTAAGGTTTAAATGTAAATGTTTTCTTTTTTCTTTTTCTTTTTTCTTTTTTTTGGATTTTCTGGAAATTTCAATAAATATGATATTAAAAAAAACAAAAAACAAATCCACACATTTGGTGGATGTGAATGCATTTTTGAAGCTCATCAGAGATAGCCACAGCCTCGTTAAACGAAGGTAAGCAGCTTTCAGAAAAATATGGAAATAAAATAATAATCCATAGCTCTACAGCTGTGGTGGTTGAGGAAGTCTGTTTTTGTGGATTCTGATACGAAATGGCCTGATCCTGCCCTCTAATGTGCGGATTAGAATTTGTTCATCCTTTCAGATATTTCGTTTCTCCAAATTTTCCAACATGCTTCTCAGCTCAAAAGCATGAATTTTAAAATACGTATTTTAGGATGAAATACATTATAAAAGGCTTATTTTGAGGGGGGAAATATGTTTAGAAATGCTTGAGAATGGTCAAAATATCTACTGAAATTGAAAGTTGCGTCATTTTGTGGGGGAACCCTTTTTCCAGATTAATGTACAAATGGGATGGATTGTGAATGAATTTATGTGAAAGTAATAAAGACTGGAATTAGGTTATACTGAATACTTCTCTGTGCGTTCAGTACTGCAAGCTCATCCTGGAGGTACATGAATGAGTGCTTCTCCATACAAAAAAAATCATTCCCTTTCAGGGTTCGAGACTAGCCATCACCTTGATTTGCTAGCTTCACGGCCCTTTTATTTAATGACACAGCAACACATCCTATCACTTGTAGTCTTTGATGGGATATTGGTTTACAGTGGCTGGCATTTGCAAAAGCAAAACTTAAAAGTCCTGTGCTACTCACATTTATGTGGAACTATATACTATATGCAGAGGGACGCGGGTGGCGCTGTGGGTTAAAGCCTCAGCGCCAAGGACTTGCCAATCGAAAGGTCGGCGGTTTGAATCCCCGCGGCGGGGTGCGCTCCCGTCGTTCGGTCCCAGCGCCTGCCAACCTAGCAGTTCGAAAGCACCCCCGGGTGCAAGTAGATAAATAGGGACCGCTTACTAGCGGGAAGGTAAACGGCGTTCCGTGTGCTGTGCTGGCTCGCCAGATGCAGCTTCGTCACGCTGGCCACGTGGCCCGGAAGTGTCTGCGGACAGCGCTGGCCCCCGGCCTATAGAGTGAGATGGGCGCACAACCCTAGAGTCTGTCAAGACTGGCCCGTATGGGCAGGGGTACCTTTACCTTTACTATATACTGCAGTGATCGGTGGCTCATTGATTAATTGCATTTATATCTCAATTTCTCTCCCCAAGATGGTACATAAGGTTTCCTCCCTCATTTGATCCCCACAACAACCCTGTGAGGGAGGTTAGACTGAGAGGTAGTGAATGGCCCAAGAGCAGTGAGCTTCATGGCAAAGTGGCGATTTGAACCCTGGTTTCCCAGTTCGTAGTCCTTGCAAAGTGTGTGTGCACAAAATTATGTGTGTAGGGAGCTGTGTGTGCCCATATTTCCCTGTCACCACCATTGCTCTTTTCAAACAACATGATCTCTAATATACTCCAACTTACCTGCTTCTTGAATATCAGTTGGGCATGATAGGACACAGCAGAGATTCCTGAGATTCTTGCATTGCAGAGGATTGGACTAGATGACTCTCGGGAGCCAGCGTGGTGTAGTGGTTAAGAGCGATAGACTCGTAATCTGGTGAACCGGGTTCGTGTCCCCGCTCCTCCACATGCAGCTGCTGGGTGACCTTAGGCTAGTTACACTTCTCTGAAGTCTCTCAGCCTCACTCACCTCACAGAGTGTTTGTTTTGGGGGAAGAAGGGAAAGGAGATTGTTAGCCGCTTTGAGACTCCTTCGGGTAGTGATAAAGCGGGATATCAAATCCAAACTCCTCTTCTTCCAACTCTGCAATTCTATGATAATTCTGCATCCTTGCTTAATCTGAGACACCTTGTTAGCTGATAACTGATCAATACCTTGGGTATGTTAGGATATAGTTCCATTCCACCTTTAGAACAGATGTGCGGATTGTTGTATGTCACATGTCTGTTTTCTTCCAGCACAGTCTGCTGGGAACTTCCGTTGAATATTGCTTTTGCTTTGCTGCTGTTTGCTTGGACACGAAGGGAAGCAGACATGTTTTTCTTTTGTCCTGCTGCTGAATAAAATGCTGTAAATATGCTTACACACATCTCTGTCCGCCACTTCCGTTGTGAAGATTTATTCACTCTGCTGATAGAGCATGCTTGTGCTGGTCCCGTGGGTTACCCGAGAGGCGAGGTCCAAGTCCGGTCCGTGGTCAAAGGTGCAATGTGGAGGCAGTCCATAGTAGCTGAAGCTGGGTGCAGGGCAGGGAGTTGGGTGTAGCCAGGAACAGGCATACAAGCAGGGAGCCAGGACGGGTCAGGAGCTCAGGCAGGTAAGCAGGACAGGGGGCAGGCAGGAACTAGCAACCTACAATGTTGCCCTTGGGACTGGGGCTGGCCGGCTTTTATCTGCCCCGAGGCATAATGTGGCCCCGATCCTCTGGTGACTCACCTCTCCTGGCCTGGAGGCGAGCACTCCTCCTGCAGGAACTTAGTTCCCTCCGCCTCTCTGCCCTGAGCCTCTGCAGCTCAGGAGAGGCTGGAGGGTTACCGGACCCAGAGGCAACCTCAGCTTCCCCTGATGGGGCTGAGAGTAGAGCACCTACAGGCAATGGGTCCTCCATCACCTCAGGAGCCAGAGCAGACTCAGCTGATGCCTGTACCTGAGGACCCAGCACAGGTGAGGACCCTTCAGGCTCATGCACCAGCCGTGGCTCAGCTGGTTCTGGAGGCGGGGAATCCTGTGCAAGCTGGGATCCCTCAGGTTCAGCATCCGAGTCCAAATCCCAGGCCATCACAATGCTCAAGTTTCTGAAGGCTTCTGAAGCTATGAGTCACTGATAGATTCTCTTCCAAGGGAGACCGGAGTTCACCCGGCTGCCGGCCGGTGGTTGGAGCCATCTGGGGGACTGCCTGATGCCCCTGTCTCCCTGGCAGCATCCCAACAGGGTATCCATTCTACCTGTTTTACTGGAGTGCGATTCATGGCTCCAGAATGATCAACACTACAATTTGGCTTATTTTTGTACCATATTACTATTTTGTACAATATCAACACTCAGATTATTTTTGTACCATGGGAGATTGCAAGTGAGAAGAATACCTATGTAACAGTGAAGCCTATAGGATGGATTTGCGTGCTGAGGTCCCCAAAACACCCCTACCCCAATAACTCACACATCACACATAAATTTTTGTTTAAGGTTTTTGGCATAATTTTGGCCACAACTTTATTAACATACAAATTGTGAGTGGTTGCTTAGGCATTGGTCATGATTAGCTGTCCCCCCTTCCCCCGCCTTGGGGGACAGCACTGACTCCCGGATTCCAGCGAGAGCCAGTGTGGAGGAACAAGGTCAGGGATAACTGGAGCTGCGGCACAGACCCTCAGCTACTCCCCGCATGCTCCCAGGGGCTTACGCGGCCCGCACCCTGCACCAAGGGTTTGGACGAGAGGATGGTAAGCCCCTGAATTCCTTTAACGGAATTCCCGTGCAGCAGCAGCATTGGAGGGGCAGGCACAGCCAATCCATACCCCTCCAAGCACCAATTTAACCAATGCCTAACCGCCAACCTTACAAGTTGTGATGATTTGCTACGCAGTAGGCAAAACCCAATTGGCACACACTAATCAGCCAAAAGGAAAAATTCCTACCAGGCCCCCACACCAATGCGGACGACCCCATGACAGGCATAGCAAGGTCAAAGCACAAGCCCAAACAAGGGAGGGCGGGCGGGTGATCCGGTGTCCACAACAAAAGAGAAAGGAACATGCTGTGGACCTTGTTTTAATAACCTCTGATCCCACCCCTAAATTGGCAACATCAAATTTACCCCAGCAACACCAACCACCAATCTGATCCAAGCCCCTTGAATCTATCCTGCCTGGCAACCGTGGGTGTTTTGCTTGGCCCCATCCACAACACGTGCTCTCCTTTAATGAGAACACGCTTTAACATAACACACCCCAAAATAGATTAGCATACTACCATCAATGAGAAGATTTATTTTGTGCGTATGTACTTTAGAACACAAACACCTGTCTAAGTACTTTGCCATGGCAAGAAGTACGAGGAAGAACAATATTTGCCTTACAGAAGTGCGGGGGGGGGGGGGAATCCTTTTTATTAATGAATACTTACAATATTGAAATTAAGCCCACATGCTGGCAGGCAAATGTTGTTCAAACACACACACACACACACACACACACACACACACACACACACACACACGGTGGAATATGTTCAGCACAGTTATCACCATGCATTGCGCAACTAGTTTAGCCAATTATCCCAGGACACTGAGAGAAGCACAAAAGTAGCTGCATAGATACCAGTGGGAAAGTGAAATCGAGCAACATTTAGCACTGTTGCCTGCTCCTACTACTTCTAGGCACCTCTTAATTTAATTAAAGAAGCCACATCCTCACGAGTTTAGAAGAGGGCCCGTCTACTGTTTTCCTTTTCTAATGGCTACAGACATTTATTTGATCAGTGGCGATGCAGAAGGGAGTTAATCAGACTTGCTCCTTGGTGTAAACTGCATGTGCTCTTGGTTTGCCTTTACTTCTTGAATTTAAACCATTTGGTTTAGTTCAATACATCCAGAACCTTCTGTGGTGTGTATGCTTGTCTATAAGATTCACGTTACAAACTGAACTACACTTAGTTGTTGTTCTTGGGTGTCTGGTTTTTTTTTTTTAATGGAATCACCTCCTTGGTTTTAAATCATTCTTCAATGTGCAAAGTAATTTAAAATTACTGGAGTGCTTCCAATTTTTATTAGTCCTTGAATCTGGAAGTGACTCAGGGTCTTCTGGGCATGTGCAGTGCACTGTGACTTACAACCATAAAGCCCTTGCATTTTCCTTACCTCTTGTTGAAAAGCAGCTGTTTTGCAGTAACAGAAGCCACTGAATTTACTGCGCTAAAAATTAATAAAATGAGATTCGGCTTGAGATCCATTCTATATATACCATGATTGTCCCATTTATTAAGGATAGTCCCCATTTTCTAGAATCTGTCATGCCATGTCTCCATTTGGTCTTTGATGGAAATTCTGGGCAAACTTTTTATAAATGTTGTTGTGAACTGCAGGAGTTGCATCCAGACTTGATTTTATTTGCACCAGACCCATTGAAATCAACGGGACTTAAGTTAATCATGACTAGAAATGGTGGAGAAATTCCACTTAGTTTCAGTTTAAAGGAAAATCCATCGAACTAGCACTTTCTGAAACAATATGAGAGCAATAACATACAGATATGCATTATATTAGGAAGTTGCTTGCAAAAGTGTGTACATTAGTCAAAACTTTTAAAAGATGTGTACTGGGAACACACTTGTATGCAGTGGCGTAGCATGGGTTGTCAGCACCCGGGGCAAGGCAAGTAATTTGCGCCCCCTAACCCGTGGATTTGCGCCCCCTAACCCCCAGATGTTGCCCCCGGTGCGGCCGGGCCCCCCCCTGCACCCCCCACGCTACGCCACTGCTTGTATGTGGCCTTCTGTGCTCATCTTTGTGAAAACTGATGCATAAACACTTGTTGGTATGTACCCAGTCTCGGCAGACAACGGAAGAGTGTGCCATCATGGGTAATGTCAAACAGCTGGAGAATTACAGTGCTTGGTGTGGCTGTAAAGACCAATATGGGAGAGACATGTTTTATTGCAGGTGGGGCAGATTAGGCAACTGTTTTTGCTGTTACAGATGCTCTACGGCATTTCTTGTCTGTGTTATCCTCCCAGTGGTCATTCCTCCTGTGGTCAACGCTGTGGATGCATGACCTGACTGTCTGTCTCCAGGAACTGTGGTCGTGTGCAAGGGATTCCCATGTGGCGGGGTTAATGTTGTCAGCCTTCGTGTCACATTTGCAGACATCTTTATAATGGAGGGTTGGGCCTGGTGGCTGAAGTCAGGCTCCCCGTCTTCCATTTGGTGGGCATGGCCAACCCAGCAGAAACATCACTGAAACAAAAGTGCGAACTAAGCTGGTAAGAAGTGCTCTGTATGACATTTCATTTGCTGCAGCTTGTGAGGTTCATGTTGGACTATTAAGCATGGTAAATCCGCTCCACTTCACAGTGGGGAGGAGTTGCGGTGGACCATGTGGTCACCCACTCCCCTCTGGGGGCGGGGGACAAAGCTTACATACGCTTCAGGTTACAAACTCCGCTAACCCAGAAATATTACCTTGGGTTAAGAACTTTGCTTCAGGATGAGAACAGAAATCACACACCGGTGGCACAGCGGCAGCGGGAGGCCCCATTAGCTAAAGTGGTGCTTCAGGTTAAGAACAGTTTCAGGTTTAGAACAGACCTCCAGAACGAATTAAGTTCTTAACCCGAGGTACCACTGTACAGGGAAGTAGGGAGGGTGAATCTCAAGAGCCGACTGCCTGGCTGTTGTCAGCTCTGCCTCCCATTTATAAATGGGGCTGGCCCCACCTCTCAGCAAGAACTAATTACTGAGGTTGGGTGTGAGCCTCTGAGAAGCAAGCCAGCCCCCTTTTACTAGTAAGTTCCCTGGGAACTGTAGTCCCGCGCGCGATCACACAAAGACCACGCACATTACGGAAACAGCTCCTCCATCTGAGGAGCAAAATGGTCTTGCAAATGTTGCATTAGCCTACCTGAGTAAGTAGATTGTCCAAGTAAATTTAGAGACAGCATATTAGCATCAAGTATCAGCAGTCGGCAAAGGAAATGGGAAAATTTATTGTATAGTGCTTGTTTAATATTTGATACACATAGGCTTTGTAATGGAACAGAATTCAAAGATTCCCCCCTCACCCCTATCTGTATCAACAAGGAGCTCGTTATTAAAAGCGATGAGACTTTATTTTAACAAATAAGCTAATCAATGAACAAGCTGAGTTTGTTTCAAAAAATGCTTTATTTTATTTTTTTAAAAAATATATATGGTATGTCCACTTCAGTTTCCTGCTCTCAGCTGTGCTAATAAAACTTTCAGTCTAGCTAATGCTGTTTAGCTAAACAAATTAGACAACTGCACCATTTAGATGGAAGGAAAAGTTTCCATTAGTGACTGAAAAGCTCTATGCCTGCTCAGCTAGTATTTTTTATTGCAAAGCTAGAGTCACAACTAGAAGCTAGAATATGCTGCTTTGTTGTGATATGCTAGCTATCTATAGTATGTAATCTCCCATGTAATTTATTTATTGTTATTATTACAAGTAGTAGATCAGAGCAGATCTCTTTATATTAGGCATAGGCAACCTTCGGCCCTCCAGATGTCTTGGCCTACAACTCCCATGATCACTAGCTAACAGGACCAGTGGCCAGGGATGATGGGAACTGTAGTCCAAAACATCTGGAGGGCCGAAGGTTGCCTATGCCTGCTTTATATGGTCATAGACCCCTTGGAGAATTCAACAAGACAATAAAGGGGTACATACAGTTTTAAGCACAACACAAGCAAGACATACAGAATGAGGCGTCCATCTCAAACTCATTGTCAGACCATGTGAACTTTTAAAAAGGGCTACTTCTCTAGTGATGTACTTGTTCTCTCCTGCCATTCAGAATCTCAACACAACACCATTCAGTTTTCCACATAAATATTTTAAAAGTGGGAGGATGAAATCCTTCCTAGCTCCAGTCTAGCATTTGCAATAATACGGAAACAACAAAATGCATCCCACACAATGACAAAGATTCCCCATAACCTTTATCACAAGGCTTTCCACCACCAACCGTGGCATTCCAGTTAAATCAACTCTCCATCAGTGCTCCTGGCAAAGCATTACAGCATAAAGACCCTTTGAAATTTAGCTGAAACCCACTGATAACATTTCCCATTATCCAAAACCCAGATACGTTGGGGAGCAAGTCCCAAGAGAAAAGGCCTCCAGATCTTATAAATCCATATCCTTAATTATTTGGTTAGTTTTCCCATAATGAAAGGCAAGGTTAATGTCCACAAAAAATTCTCAAAGATGTGTTTCATGCAGAATATTCCCTGACCCACCCCCCAAACTCATGAAAGAATCTGTATATACTGAATCAACCAACTGGGCAGATTTCCTAAAATAGACATGAAGCCAATAATTAAAAACAATGCTCTATGGCAGGGGTGGCCAACTCCCAAGATCCAGTGATCTACCGGTAGATCACGATCTACCTGTTGGACGTGCCTGCTCTATGCAGTGAAAGCTGGTCGTTAGGGCAACCAGGACTCAGCCCACCTACCAAGCGAAGTGCCCAGCAATTTGTTAAAAAAGAAATAAATTAAAGTCACATTCTTTCCTGCCCCACATATTGTTCCATAATCCATTTCACTCTAGAGAAATGTTCTGTTCATTTAATGCAGCATGGCATCTTATCATGATTTCAGGGGAAAGTAGGAAAAACAACAACCTGCCAGAGAAATAAAAATTTCAGTTCCATCCAAGAGGGTTTGGGAAGAGACTGAGAGAGATTTGCACATTTTCCTTCTTCTCAAGCTCTGAGGCAATGGGGTGTTGAAAGTTGCAGAACCTCAAGAAATATTCTTAATTAAGCCATACAGTACTTGGAAGGGTTAATTCTTTTTGAAAGGGGAAAAAGCTCTCGTTCTAATAGCTAGATTACTTTGAATGCACTGCTGGGTCAGCACCGTAATTAAGAAAATTGCCTTTAGCATGCTTGTTTGGTATTGCTATTATCATCTTTTTTCATCTTTTTAAGAAGAGTAAACTACTTGAAGACGTCTCCATTTACTCTTCTTGCTTCTAGTAACCTCTGAACCCATTGAGTCCATACTCTTCCAGAAATTAATGGCCTAAATGAGTTACTTTATCATCTGGTTCAACCCTGAAGTCTTTTACATTTTTCTCCTGACCTCTAACCCTGCTGCCCTGACTATTATTTTGACAGCTATCATTAATGCTGTGTCCTGGAAAACCACACATAGACTAAGATGGATGGCAAGGCAGCCAAGGAGTTGAAAGCAAGATGTACATTTTCATCTTCCTCGTGATTAAAATCAAAACCATATGAAACCGTGGAACTAAGCAAGAAACACCTTAGCCAGGTTCTGGGTGTCGCATTCTTTCCGCATAAAAATTATGTACAGTGGTGCCCTGCAAGACGAATGCCTCGCAAGACGAAAAACTCACTAGACGAAAGGGTTTTCCGTTTTTTGAGTCGTTCCACAAGACAAATTTCCCTATAGGCTTGCTTCGCAAGACGAAACGTCTTGCGAGTTCTTGCGAGTTTGTTTCCTTTTTCTTAAAGCCGCTAAGCCGTTAATAGCCGCTAAGCTGCTAATAGCCGCTAAGCCGCTAAGTCACTAATAGCCGCTAAGCCACTAAGCCGCTAATAGCCGTGCTTCGCAAGACAAAAAAACCGCAAGACGAAGAGACTCGCGGAACGGATTAATTTCGTCTTGCGAGGCACCACTGTATTACAAAATCCAAAGAAACTGTCATTACAAAGAAGGCTATTAATTATATATTCATCAAAAGTTAATTATCTTAAGGTTACCAGATTTTTTCCAATGAATCCGGGGACACTTTAATTAATTAATTAAATACTACAGGTTCGGGACATTGATGCTGCAGCGATGGCGGTGGCAGAGGAGCGGCCGCCGCCTTGTCCTTAATCGCCATGTTTCCCCTTCCTCCGAGGCTTCTATCTCCTTTCTCCATGTGCCTGGGCAGCCCCTGAGTTGTTGGTTCTTTGGTTGTGGTGGTGGGGAAGCGTTGTGTGGTGGGTCAGGCATGGAAGGCGGAGAATGAGGGCAGAGAGTGGCAGTGGCAGCGAGGCTCGGGCAGCGCGATGCCTCCCTTCCCATCGGAGCAGCCCCAATCCCACTCCTACTTGTGTGCAAGCAGGAGGGGGTGGGGATCCCTCAGCTGGGAAGGGAGGCTCCCCGTTGCCTAACTGAGAGATCCCTGCCCCTTCCTGCTTGCACGCAAGCTCCGATAGACAGCATGAAGCCTCCCTTCCCAGCTGAGATTAGTTGCTGGGGTCAGGGAAGGTGGAGACAGCCCGGAAGCTGCATCTTAGAGCCCCTGCACCACCATCATATGGGGACTTCCGAGAAGTTCCTGAAGCCAGCCAGAGCCAACCACTCTGGGCTGCTGAGACTGCCGCTGCTGCATTTCCCAGGGACATTAGATGAAATCCAGGGACATTCCGGGGATGGAATTTGTCCGGGGACTTATTCACAAATCTGGGGACTGTCCCCTGGAAACGGGGATGCCTGGTAACCCTAAATTATCTTAGTGGTCCATTCAGAACTTGTTGTGTTTGTATGTATAGCATTTGGTGGTACACCTCAATATGATGAATTTAGCAATCAGCAGGATTTGTGTTGGGAGCTTCTGTGTGAATGGAAGACAGGATCCTTATGTGAGCCCAGCTCCTCTTTCTGTGGGTGGTAGATTCTTTCCTTCACAGAGCAAAAACAAGATCCGGGCCAATTATTATCTAGCTTCTTTCTCTCTGGCTGTAGTTAGCAAAGCCAAAGAATTGTAAAGCTTTTCACAAAGTCTGCATGGTATTCTTGCAGAGAAGCTGGTGAAATGTGAGCAGGATAAGGTAACTGGTAGGAAGTTTTATACTGATTGACTGACTGAACCCAAAGAATGCTTGCTGAGGGTTCCTCACCATTCTGGAAAAAAGTTGCAAGTGGGGTGCAGCTGGGTTCTGTCCTTGGCCCGTTGCTGTTCAGCATCTTTCTAAATGACTTGGATTTGAGGGGACACTCATCAAATTTGCAGATGACACCAAACCAGGTGTGGTAGCTAATGCCGCAGAAGTATTGACATGAGCCTTCACTGAAACCCAGCAGCAAAAAAAGGTCTAATGCTATCTAGGCTGCATCAACAGAAGTATAGAGTTTCGATTAGGGGAATCCAAAGTACTGCTCTATTCTGCCTTGATCAGACCACACTTGGAGTCCTGTGTCCAGTTCTGAGCTCCACAATTTTAAAAGGATATTGACAAGTTGGAATGTGTGCAGAGGAGGGCAACCAAGATGATCAAGGGCCTGGAAACCAAGCCTTATGAGGAATGGTTGAGGGAGTTGGGTATATTTAGCCTGGAAAAGAGGAGACTGAGAGGAGACATAATGGACATCTTGAAATATCTCAAGGGCTGTCACATGGAAGATGGAGAAAGCTTATTTTTCCCTGCTACAGAGGGTAGAACCCGAACCCATGGCTTCAAGTTACAAGAAAGAAGATTCCGACTAAATATCAGGAAGAACTTTCTGACAGTAAGAGCTGTTCGACCGTGGAACAGTCTCCCTCAGGAGGTTGTGGACTCTTCTTCCTTGGAGTTTTGGACATGGCCATCTGTCATTGGATGGCCATGCTTAAATTGAGATTCCTTCATTGCAGGGAGTTGGTCTAGGTCAGGGGTCTGCAACCCGCGGCTCCGGAGCCGCATGTGGCTCTTTTACACCTTTGCCGCGGCTCCGGGGCGGATACTAGCGAGGGGAGGAGGCACATTGTGCGCCCCGAAACTCCCCACTGTGGCGGGCGCTGTACTGGCTGTGACGTCGCATGGGGGCGGTGCGTGCGTTACTCACGCACCGTCCCGACGTCACCTTCCCGCCCGCCCACTACATTGTAAGGGGCATGTACGCTGGTCACTGTTTTGAAGGGGAGTGAAGAACACACACACACAAAAAGGTAACTTGTTAATTTAACGTTTATTTCTATGAGGAGGAGTAATTCTGAGGGGTCAAACAAAAAAATAATAAAAAAAGTGACAAAAAAGTTATTTTTGCGGCTCCCAGTTTTTTTCCCTTCGGAAACGGGTCCAAATGGCTCTTTTTGTCTTAAAGGTTGCAGACCCCTGGTCTAGGTGACCCTCAGGATCTCTTCCACCTCTACAATTCTATGATTCTATGATTTTTCATGACCTCCTTCTGTGATTTCTCTCATGCCAGTAGAATATATGCTACAGCTACAGCCACTTAAGACGCAATCCTGACAAAGGAAGCAGGTGGACTCCTTAGCCTTCTAAGGAAGACACCTGCTTAGGAGGAATCCCTTTATTACAATTTGCCACAAAGGCAAGATCTTTAATCATCGTCGTCATAATCACCATCATCTGGTGCTTGATATTAATTGAATCATTAGTTAAGGAATGCATAAAAATGTATAATGAATTATGGAAAGACATTTAAGGAAGGCAAATACATGCTTCTATTAAGCAGAAGGCTTGGCACTTGGATGCATCCCTGATTGATCATTCTGGTTCTGTTCAAAATCCACTTGTCAACCTTTGACCTGGAAACAAAAGAGCTTCAGGTGATTTATCTGCCATTGTTCCCTGTGATCTCTGGCTGTGGGTAGAGAAGTGGACCATAGACATTTCTTTGTTTCAAAGGCACAGTTCCCAGAGGAATGTCTCCTGCAAGTCAGAGTGGCGCTGGCTGCAGTCTTTTGCTATCAGTAACCCCAGGGGTATAAACTAAGGATTGCTTCTTTACAACACGGTCTTTGGGGCCCTAGGTTTTTCACCTGCACATTGTTTCAGAGGGTTTCAGAGAATTAACCTCAGTCTTGATCTGCTGATATCTTAACCTCATACTTTGTAGGATGATGCCAATAGCTAGGCAAACCATCCAGTTGTACCCTGGACATTTTCCAGTGCCTTGGCTGCTGTACTGATAGAGATCCATTTCGGGGCCTTTTATAATATTATTTTGCACTTGGGTATATGTCAGGGACGCGGGTGGCGCTGTGGGTAAAAGCCTCAGCGCCTAGGGCTTGCCGATCGAAAGGTCAGCGGTCCGAATCCCCGCGGCGGGGTGCGCTCCCGTTGCTCGGTCCCAGCGCCTTCCAACCTAGCAGTTCGAAAGCACCCCCGGGTGCAAGTAGATAAATAGGGACCACTTACTAGCGGGAAGGTAAACAGCATTTCCGTGTGCGGCTCTGGCTCGCCAGAGCAGCTTCGTCACGCTGGCCACGTGATCCGGAAGTGTCTGTGGACAGCGCTGGCTCCCGGCCTCTAGAGTGAGATGAGCGCACAACCCTAGAGTCTGGCAAGACTAGCCCGTACGGGCAGGGGTACCTTTACCTTAAGTAAAAAAGAAAGTTATGTTAAATGACTGATTATTTGTCTTCTGTAAGCAACACTCAAATACTGGCACCTGTAGTATCTGCATCACTCCAACTCATGACAGACCTTGCCTTGGTGGGAAATGAGGACATGACTATGCTCAGTTTCTAGGCTGAGACCAAAGTGTGGTGGTTTTCTTGAACATTTTCAGCACTACTGTGATATTTTGGCATTCACATAAAAAGTGGGTGAAATTCTTCACTCGTATAAAATGAAGGCAGTCACAGAGATGGTTTGACTGAGGTCATCCAAGTGTCCAACTGAAGAAAGATTGTCTTCACTCTCAATCAGTTTTAACCAAATCCTTCTAAAAGTAGGAGCTATGAGAACTATCAAAACATAAATTTAAGGAGTCTGGGCCTCCTTTGAGTCTTTCCATATAGCTTGGGTACTAAACAGAACATTGCACAAAGGATATGTGAGAGTTTGCAGTTAAACTAAAGCATTCATCCTGGCACTACTTCATTGTGCAAATACTTCTTTCAATCTTCTTTTACCTTAGTTGTATTTCTACCAAGGTATGAAAGTCAATGTAAATAAACAATAAAATCAAACAATTATCAGTCTTTAAAAGCCAAGAATAAAATGGAAGGGCCTGAGAACATCAAAATCAACTGACCTATAATCTCAGTCTTAAGCTTAAAACATTCCTTTGAGTGCACACTTTGCCGTTTGAAGTCTGATTATTTCCAGACAATGCCGTGTAAAGTCCATGTGTTAAGCAGGTGCAAGTAGGATCAGTTTTACAAAAGGGGTCAACGATCTGAGAATATAAAGGAAAATGGGGACACTACCACAGAAATAGCTTTCAGTTCTTCATGACAGAAGGGTGATTGATGCATGATGATCAGAGGGGGAAACACCCCCCCCTAAAATTTAATTCTTTCTAATAGCTAGCCCTTCATTGTAGGTCATCTTAATCATCTACTGAAGTCTTTTACTTTTGGTCTAGATTTCTTACATACATTTATTAAAATTGCTAAACACGTACATGCATCTTTTTTATTATAGGGTGACATCTGACATTATGAAAATAGACTTCTCCTTAGACGTGGGGACTTCCCCTTCCTCCCCCCCCCCAGCCCACAACCCCCACCATTCAATCTGCTCCAGTGGATCCTCCAACCTACTAGAGCAGCTTTGGGGGAAATACGTAGCAGGGAAAGATCAGCATTTCATCAAGAGAGCCAGTGTGGTGTAGTGGTTAAGAGCAGTAGACTCGTAATCTGGTGAACCGGGTTCGCGTCTCCGCTCCTCCACATGCAGCTACTGGGTGACCTTGGGCCAGTCACACTTCTTTGAAGTCTCTCAGCCTCACTCACCTCACAGAGTGTTTGTTGTGGGGGAAGAAGGAAAAGGAGAATGTTAGCTGCTTTGAGACTCCTTAGGGTAGTGATAAAGCTTGATATCAAATCAAAACACTCAATGGTGGTCCAGTTCACTGAAGTATGGAGAACTAGGGTGTGTGTTTGTGTGGACACCTTTGAATGTCACCTATAGTTATTTTCAACAACTGTGCAGAATTATCTCTTACCAATGGCCCAGGAAAAGGCTGGAATGAGCTCTTTCTAAGACAGTTTCTCTTTCGTCACTCTCTTCTGATTCTGGTTCTCTCTTCTTCAGCCTTAACCTTCTCTCAGCATCTACTGACCCATGTATTTTGATCAGCTATAGTGGCTCAGCTCACGGTGCCACCATGGGCAGCTTGTGTGATTATACCTTCTCAGTGTTGGTGCCCAAATGGAACCTTCCTCCCAATGGAAATATGGTTGTCATCCTCATTACTGGTCTTTAGGCACCAGTTAAAGACCTACATATTCATTTGGGCCTTTGTAAATTAAGTGTCCCAGGGACCGAACAGTTGTAAATAGATGGCACTTGTTTGTTTGTTTGTTTGTTTGTTTGTTTGTTTGTTTGTTTGTTTGTTTTGTTATGGTGTTTTAATGGTGTTCCCATTGAGAGGAAGGCCAGTACAGAAATAGCATTCATCCTAATAATATCTCATTCCTTTAGATGGGTAGATGGGTGGATGATGACGATGACACAAATTGAACCACCAGTTTTATTTAAAGCAATAACTTTGCATGTATATAATAGTACATAGCAATTAGGGACAGAATTCCCCACAAGCGAGACTGTGCCCATAGCTGTAGCTCCGCATACGCACGGTAGTAAGAACTGACGAAAAAAATAACTGTTTAAGAAAGCAACTCCCTTTATTTATTAAACTAATTGCTCTCCTTTTATTTATTAAACTAATTGCACTACTTTACCAACGGGAATTGCATTGCTACCATTACCCCTTAATCTGAGTCCTGAGCACCATCTTCAATGTTTTAGCTCAGTAATTTGAAAACCGTCTGCTGTGTTATTGCAGCGCGGTGCATTATTACCGTCGTAAACAAAATATTCTGGTTTCTAGATCATAAAAACAGTAGGTAGGTGATGAGATCTCAGAATATAAAGTTGGCCTTGCATCATCTGAAGTCTTTCACTCTTCCTAGCACGCTTCCCTTACATTGCTAAGCAGATTGGTATTTTTAAATTGAAAGGGCAAAAACTACTAGTGTTGCCGCCCGCCCCCCGTAAAATATATATATTAATGATACCTGAATGGTTTTTGTTAGATGGATTTTGATAAGTAAGAGAGGATTTAATTCCGTAATTATCTTTCCAGTTTTTCTCACTTGTGTGGAAATGCAAATACCTGTTACAGCACAACATATCACTAACCTTCACAAATGGAGACCAGTTTGCACAAAGGTTCAAATGTGTAATACTCAGTGTTTTTTTTCTGGGGGGGCACAGGGGTACGCATACCCCTAAATATTTTGTGAATCTAAGTTTGGCCTCATTGAGGGGCAGTATTTCAGAATGTGTAGGAAAATGAGAGTACCCCTAAACTAATACTAATACTACCGTATTTTTCGCTCCGTAAGACGCACCTGACCATAAGGCGCACTTAGTTTTTAGAGTGGGAATGCAAGGGGGGAAATCTTTTAAGGGAGCTCTGAGCAGAGCCTGTATGCATCCCAGGCTCTGCTCAGCTCTCCCATTCACCAGCCGCGTGGAGCGTGTGTGCAGCGCTTGCGGGCTTTTCCCCGAGGAAGGCTGCCCTTCTCCCTCCTAGGGGAAAAGCCCCCAAGAGCCGCACACACACTCCGCACGGCTCGTGAAAGGGAGCGCAGCTCTTGGGGGCTTTTCCAGGAGGTGGGGGATGGGACTGAGGGGCGAAGCCAGAAGCCAGAACAGCAAGAGGGAGCACTGCACAGTGATCCCTCTCTCTGTTCTGGCTCCTGGGATAGCTGTGCAGCCTGCATTCACTCCATAAGACGCACACACATTTCCCCTTACTTTTTAGGAGGGAAAAGGTGTGTCTTACAGAGCGAAAAATACGGTAATTTTGGAACAGAAAGCTTAATCTTGATACTAAAAATGGGGGGGTAATGTAACGGGTGTATTTTCTGTGAACACAGTGAGTTTTGACCCAGTGGCCCCCTCCACAAATGGAAGGGGAGGGGGGAAAGCAATTTTTGTCTGCTCACCTGCAGCCCCCCCGGTTCTGGAGGGTGCATCTAATACTCTCTGGAGCTGATTTTTGGGGGGGAGTGGGAGGGATGCTGCAGTGGGGAGGAAGAATCAGCCCAACCTTCTTATTCTGGTAGCTGAGGTAACCACTGGATCCAAAACCACTCACATAGTCACAAATACATCAGTTGGATCCCAATCATACTTGGCTGTTACTTAACCCTACCAAGGCGAGTGGAAGCCATTGTTAGCATTCTGATCTATATCCATGGCAAACTTGTTTGAAAAACCAAGACTTATTTATTTTACAGCAAATGCTGAGTTTTCACTTTTTTGTTCTATACTTTTGGGTCTGCGGAAAGCTATGATCACATGCTACAGGTTCAAGACTTCAGAGGTTATTTTTTGTTCACTTTTAAGAGTTGGTGGCACTTTTTGAATGCTGCAGACTGATTATAATAACTTAAAGTAAAAGGACCCCTGACCGTTAGGTCCAGTTGCGGATGACTCTGGGGTTGCGGCACTCATCCCGCTTTACTGGCCGAGGGAGCCGGCGTACAGCTTCCGGGTCATGTGGCCAGCATGACTAAGCCACTTCTGGCGAACCAGAGCAGCGTACGGAAACGCCGTTTACCTTCCCGCCGGAGTGGTACCTATTTATCTACTTGCACTTTGATGTGCTTTCAAACTGCTAGGTTGGCAGGAGGAGGGACCGAGCAACGGGAGCTCACCCCGTTGTGGGGATTCAAACCGCCTGATCGGCAAGTCTTAGGCTCTGTGGTTTACTCCACAGCGCCACCTGCGTCCCTATAATAACTTACGATAATACAAAATATGAACAATGTGAATCTATACTGCAGGCAGCCCTTCATAGTTATTTGAAACTTTCCTCAGAATTTTCTTAGCCAGCCTTTTTAAGTTGCATATTCCCACCCCATTTTTTTTTTAAAAAAAACTATATTGTTTTTTGATACCTGTCAGTGTATAACAAATGCTGGAAGCACGTGTGGCTTCCATTTCTTGGCTAGTATTCACATAACAGACTTTGCAAAAGACTTTGATAAATATTGCTATGGTCAGTGAAGAAGGAAAAGCAAAGCAAAGTGGCCAATCACAGTTGCTTTCTTCAAAAGGTGCCAACTGGCAAGGTTGGATGTTTGGAACAGCTTCCTGGCTGCGCTTGCCTCTTCTACATTATTGGTAAAAGCTTTGACAAGCTCGTATTTTTCTTTTAATGTTTGTTTTGCAGATTGCACTATTGCTTCAGTTTCTTTTTCTACATTGGATGAAATTCCAGAGTCTCCTCCTAGTTGTCTTCTCCTCTCTGCCCCCACCTGTGTCAGACCAAAGACGCTCAAACATCTCCTTATCTAGGAAAGAATATTTGAGCCTCTCCCAGTCACATACAGTGCTGCACTGAATATCATCCTCCTTCAATTGTGTTTCAAACAAAAAGGGAGCCATTTTTGTGACTTTTGGGGGGGGGGTCCTGCAAATTTTGGGAGAGGTTAGTATTAGTAAAGGGGGTGGCAGAGGACGATAGCTTTTCTTCCTTACTTTTATTTAAAAAAGTGTTGTTGCTACTTTCAGTGACGCAAGATATTGGCATTCTTCTGTCCCACAGAATCACACAATGGGGACAATGCTGTATCACGGCTATTCATGAAAGATTTGCATGAAATAGGGTTGTATCCAATATTCAGCAGAATTTTGTGGACACACTTTCTGACAACCAACCATCAAAGAACAATCAAGACAGTGCCGGGCCACCTCAAAATGGGGTAAGGGGCTGGACCCCCTTCATACAAATATAGAGGGGTTGAGGACATATCTGCCCCCTAGAGCTGGCATGCCTGGGTGTTCCGGAAAGTCATCTATCCTGAGCCAGGGAACTGTGATGATTTTCTAAAATTGCTGTATGCTAGATGATGGACAGTTGAATGTTTCACCTGTTTGCACTGAAATGCTGAAGTGATGTGAAGCTATATGAAAGCTCAATGTCTGTTAGTTCATTCAATTATCACTTGATGTTACAGCAGTCAAGCAATGAACACCATTGTGCCAGCCAGCCCCCAAATACAAAAGAAGATTTTATATTGAATCAGGAGCCAAGTATAAATTTAAATGTCACCCAAATAATAGAATGGAAAGGTGAGAGTGACCCAGAAACATGTGCTGGAAACCAACAATTCAAATCTAATTTAAATGATTAATTCACTGATTAATTAAGGGGGGGAACCAAACCCAACCAAGAATAATTCATAGACAGAAGGAGCTCACACAGTTGGATAAGCAAGTAACAAAATGCTAGATGAAACTAGATTATCAGATATAACATTAACCAAGTGTTGACAACATTGATCTCTAAATTAGTCATTCCACCCTGTGAAAGAAATGTTTGTGGCTATTTCACCTAGAATACCAGATCAAAATGTCTTAAAAAAGAGAACAGTAGAAGACCTAAGTCTAATATGTTCCCCAATGTTGCCATAGGGGGGAAATGCAAAAACGTTGCTCTTTAATTCCATGAAGTACCCATGAATACCATAGATGTTTTTGGTATACATATGCATTGGGCCCCCTTTGCCTATAGCTCACCCAACTTTCTAGATTAACTTAGTTTATACTAATTTTGTTTCTTTTTTTCCTGCAGGAGCAAAATAAGTAACTGGAAAAGAAATCATTTCTTTGGCAAAACAACGAACGGAAAGTTTGCTGTCCTTATAGTCTGTTTGAGCCAGAGAAGTGAGCAAGCGGTTTTTATGGTAAATACTGCAAGCATCTCCTATATTAGTTCCAACTATTAAAATAAGTGACTGAGATGGACAAAGCAACGTTGGTGGCAACCGTCCATATTACTTGGGGAATGTAACCAAAATTGAGGGTTTTCAGTTCCCAGAAGCTAACTGGTTATGATTAACCAGTTTGTCCAGGTTTGGACAACACCCTAAATTACAATTAATCTGTAACTTCTTATCTCCTCCTCATGGCTGCACTGGAAGATTTGAGGGGTAGAACAGGTGAGCATATAAGCTAAGGGGGAGTATGGGCGAATGATAATGCTAACTCATGGTCCAGATGTAGTCAACAATCTCATGGAAACATAACAGATCTCTCATGTTCACCCTTCAGGCTCTGCTGAAAACTGTTTTTCAGCTCACAAGCTCACTGTCCCAAGTGAAGAAAATGTTGGTCAAATATTCAAAAATTGCCATTGTCCCCACCGTATTCCCTCCAAAAGAAAAAAGAAAACAAATGGCATGTATAATTTTACCTACAGCCCATGCATCCAGTGTGTCTCTTCAGCCTGCAAATGTTTATGGAACATAACTCTTTACTAGGGCAAAACCACATCACACACTAAAACTCTTATGACCGCAGCTATCTGCATTAGCTTTGAAAGATTTCTTTTTAACTGTTTTGCTTAGATTAGAAACCTAAATAAGGCACAATGAAAAAATGTGTTGCATTACATGCAGTAAATGCCTGATCTTTCGATAAAAATAGCCACAACTAAAGTTATGGGTGAATCCTCATGACTTCTTTTTGCAGAGGATTAGCTGAGCTCCATAGAATCTTAGAATTTCTGGAGACCAAAGGGTATCAAGTCAATTCTTCTACAGCCACTTGGCAAGTTCATTTACCATCAGAACTTTTTGACACTTTAGGTCAATTTTACTTATGGCTACTCTGGCGTGTCCTGCTGTAAATACATCAGCGATTAAAATAAATGTGTTGCCCAAAATGCTATTTCTTTTTCAAGCAATACCAGTCACCCATTTTTAAAAATGGCAAAAAGAGATTTCAAAATTTATCGGGGGGGGGGGAGGGGCGGCAAAAGTCCAAGGATAAAACATAAAATACTTACAGATGTAAAAAACAGAGGCGGGTTTGCCCTCCCAGACCTTAAATTGTATTATGAATCTGCTTGTTTGGTATGGATCAGGGACTGGATGAGATTATAAGCAAGAGGCATTAGAACTAGAAGGACATGACAACAGAAAAACACACACAAACTATATTTACCTGGTGATATAGGGATGTCTCCACTGCTGAAACAAACAATGCCAATAGGTGGGGCAGAGCTACGTCATTGAGTCACTGTTGCTTACTGGGAGGGGGAGGAGCAAGGCAGTGAGGAGGTGGCCATGGTGCAAACACACCAGCAGGCATGCCAGATTGGCTGAGCCAGTTCATTTGCACTGCACTGACTGCCCAGTCACATTTTCCTTCCTTTCTTGGGAAGCAACAGCCGTCCACCTGCCAGGAAGCAGGTGTAGCGACTCTGCCCCCTCCAGCCAGCTTCTTCTCCCAACGCTCCATCACATTCCATCCACAGGTGTGCCTGACCATGGATGCCATTCCTCCACACTGCCCTATAGTGCAAAGAAAAAGTGGCCTTGTTGCCTAAATTAGGTTCAAACCAGAGATAAGGAACACCCCCCCCAAAACACACAAATGTTGGTGGACTCCATCAACCTCAGCCAGCATAGAAAACTTCCCTTTGCCACCACATCCACTCATGAGATCAGACTTTGAGATCAAAACTTTATTTATTGAAATATGACAACTTGGAGGAACTGAAAACAAATTAACAGAATTCAGGAAGTATGGGCAGGTAGGGACCAGGGCCGGATTTAGGTTTGATGAGGCCCTAAGCTACTGAAGGTAATGGGGCCATTTATATGTCCAGCTGTCCTTTGTCAACAACAAATTGTCACTGTTTTTGTGTGTGGAATATATCCTGTATGGTAATTTATGGACCTAATAGGTATCTAAAGCCATTTGCACATAGCAAAATATGTATTTTATCAAAGTAATTGTTGAACTGAAATACAGTTAAGAAGAAGTATATTAATGGTGAATTATTTTTGGGGGGCCCTCAAGAGAGGGGGCCTTAAGCTATAGCTTGTTTAGCTTGTACATAAATCCGGCACTGGTAGGAACAAAGTAGATGTGAAGTGGACTTTTGTTAAAGGTCTCCATTTACATGAAATATTTAAAAAAGAGAAATGAACACGAACTGACCAAGCTATACGAGTCTTAGTACGGTCTGCTTTCACAGCATCCTTTTTCTGGTTCCATGTTGCTCAGCAAATCGGATGCTAGTTGCATTGGGATTAGCTTGTACTTTAATGGATCATATATGCAGAGTCCACATTTCACATTAGAGCTATTAATTTTTCTAGAGGCCAGTGGAAAAACAACAACCCAGGTACAGGTTCGTTCTTTCTTTCTTTCTTTCTTTCTTTCTTTCCTTCCTTCCTTCATTCCTTATTTCCTTCCTTCTGTCTCTTTCCCTTTCCCATTTTTGGGGGAGCTGATTAAAAAGTGATGGATTGTTTTCATGTGGTATGAAACATAATGTTTTCTTTAGCACAGCAGGATATTCTGTTTGCAAGGTTTAACAGTGAAATATTATGCATATCTACAGCTGGCCTGCTGCCAAAAATTAAGCAGGAGAAAAAAAGAGATTGCAAATCTGAACCTTAGAATGAACACAGCCCTATACAATAACTAATGAGCCATTCTTAACAGAAAACTATTTATAGTAATATATGATTGCTGTCATACATGTCAGCATTTAACAAAACAGTAAATAATTGCTCATTTGAATGTTACCACAAACTTTCATTTGGAATATTATATATAATATACTGCACACACAGAGAGAGCATGTAAGGCATGTTTATTTTATCTCCCGTTCTGCAGCCCCAGTGTTTTATTAAACTTATGCAACGTGCAAAAGGAATACTTATGAACAAATATTCACACTGAAGTCTGTTTGGACCGCAGAGTGCAACGTTGCGCAATCCTATTTATCTGAATTCAGAGCCACCCTCTGACCCCACCCACGGCAGAGTCATCTGAGCAACTGCTCAGCCACAGCTGTCAGGAGAGACGCCCAGGTTGTTTACTGCTCCCTGCCTCTGATGGTAGCAATGGGTAGCAGCTGTGGGTGTGGGTATCAGGAACCTGTAGATACAATAGTGGCTGCAAGCTCCAACTCCCAAAGGGTGGATCGTCCCCATATTTCCCCAAGTTTGCTTCCACACTCAAGCCTCCACTCAACTGTCAAAGTCTCCAGTTGTGTGAGCTGAGCCAAATCGTACCTAACTGCCCCTTGGCTGACCTTTCTCCACCAACTCGTTATGTGAGGATTCTTTATAAAGAAATGCAATACTTGATTAATTGTAGACATGCAGTTTTGCACAGGGTACTATCTGAACCCAACCCCCCAGACTCTTTGTAACGTTTCATTCAGATATTTACATCTCGGTGCGTGTTAGAGAATCTGAACTTTGTCTAAACTTTTTTTAAAAGCTGAAGAAGGAGCCAGGTACTTTTCTGCACATCTGGTTCCTGAAGTACAAGCGAAGAAGAATGGACCCCAAGACTGAACAGCTTCAGCCCCAGACAGGAGAAAAACATCATGTGGAGCATGAATGCTTATTTGGGGAGAACGGGGCCCTTCTATTCTAAGAAAGAAGAGAGTCTAGACAATTGGTGTAATTCTGTAAATGCTAACAATTTACACTGAATCAGAGCCAAGAAGGTTGAGTGGTTCCAGTACTGGTTTTTAACTCCAGTGGGAATTTGTGGTGTAGGTTTGACTACATTTTGTGCAGAACATCTGTCCGGAAATGTGCTGAGCACAGATTTCAACCTCATTCATGCTGTGGACTAGGAGTAGTTATTCAAGATTAAAAATTAATCCATGGATTAATTTTTTTGTAACATTTCAAGGATCTATGTTTTAAAGAAAATATTTTGGTAATGACCCAACTGAGAAGACATACATCATATGAAGTGCTGGTTGATGAGACCCCAGTGGCCAAGTCTGTAGCGCGATTTTAGTTTTCACAGAATACAGTTCCCTGCAAGTGTTGTCATCACAAGTTTTATCATTCTATAACTTTGTGAGTAAAAGCAAACAAACGGAGCAGCCATTGCAAAAACATGATGGAGAACGCTAGGAGGCATCAGCATCAGCAGCGGGCCCTGGCAACTGCCTGAAGATACAATATATATTTTAATCTATAATGAACCGAAAAAGATGTTTAAGATAATATTTGTAAAAAAAACCCAAACCCAGAAGCTTTTCTTTTTCGGAATTATTGGATTAGAACTACCAAGACAATATAGATATTTATTTATGTATGCAACTACAGCTGCAAGAATGTTATTTGCCCCCAAATGGAAAGAAGTCCCAATGAGAGAAGACTGCCTACAGAAATTAATGGACTATGCAGAAATGGTGAAATTTCCCAGAAGAGTAAGAAATCAAGACAACAAACTTTTTAGAAAGGAATGGAAATGGTTTGTTGAATATTTACAAATAAACTGTAAACAGATTAAGACTTTGGCAGGATTATTGTAAAAACCTGAAGTTTCAAAAAGCATATACGAGAAATAAATGAGAATAGATGAATAAAAGAAGAAGTGAAGTAATTGCAGGAAATGATAAAAAATAAATGTAAGGAACTGCAGAAAGAGGAGGAAGTTGAACTATTGTTGTAAGGTATATGTCATATTTTTCCGTGTATAAGACTAGGTTTTTTTAACCAAAAAATAAGGTTTTAAATTGGGGCTCGTCTTATACACGGGTAGTGCTAAGGGGTGTTTTCTTACTTTGGAGACCCCCAAAATGTCTTATACATGGGGGCATCTTATACACAGATAAATACGGTAAATGGAAATTATAAATATATATTTTAAGATCTAACAAATTCAAATGACGATTTTCTAAATAAAACAGCAAGAAAGTAGCATCTCTTCTATTGGGCAGCTAGCCTTAGTTGCGTATACACCTAGATTATGTTATGCATGGAAACTTTCAGCTGAGGGACTCAGAAGAGGAACAGCCTTACACCAAGCCCTGAGTCAGTCTACATCTAGGAGCCACAATCCTACAATGAGGTTGGAACGTTGGCACCCGGTTGAGTTCAAGCCTCTGCCATCAAGGCCTAATGGGTTTCAAGCTCAAGGAAAAGATGGAGCCTTAAATTCTACATGGAATCCCAGCCCATGCAGAAAAGTGCCGAACCAGGCAAAGACACCTCAGGAGAAAAGGTCTCCTCAGGAGTAATCCCTCCTTGCAAAGGCACCTCTGGAGAGAAGCGAGTTGATATAAGTCAGCTGTGGTTCAAAAACCACAGTGCTTGGCTGAAAGTGTTGCTGAAACATTACCTGTGCAGCAGCTTTGCATCCTGCTTGCTTGGAATCTGACATTGGACTGACTCTGGCTCTGGTTGCTGCCTCATTGACATGGCTCCTGGCTACTCATGTGTCCAGTGAGAACAGGGCACTGGCCCACAGGTCAAATTAAGGGTGGCAGGGGTCCTAATTGAGCCCAAGAGCTGATTTTCCCCAAAGCCACACCTACCAGCTCCACACTTCATGTCAAAGGCTTTCATTGCAAATGCAATTCTACCGTACGTTGACAATCCTTCCTAGTAAGAATTCAGAGATTCGGTTTAGACATCATGCCCACCATGGTCTGCACTAACCATTCAGATAAGCAGTTGGCTCCTTACCTCTCTTGCCCTGACCTAGCCACTGTGATCCACGCGACGGTCACCTCCAGACTGAATTATTGTAACTCGCTCTACATCTGGCGAGCCAGCGCAGCACACGGAAACGCCGTTTACCTTCCCGCTGGTAAGCGTTCCCTATTTATCTACTTGCACCTGGGGGTGCTTTCAAACTGCTAGGTTGGCAGGCGCTGGGACCGAGCAGCGGGAGCGCACCCTGCCGCGGGGATTCGAACCGCCGACCTTTCGATCGGCAAGTCCTAGGCGCTGAGGCTTTAACCCACAGCGCCACCCACATCCCCCAAACCATAGTTAGCACAAACCATTTTGATGTGATGTCTGAACTGAGTCAGAATTTTTGTTGTGAACCACACTGTGATCGTCCGATGAAGGGTGGTATGCAATTTATTTATTTATTAAATGGTAGCCAAATAATTTTCATGGGAGTTCCAGCTTATTACTGTTTTCAAGGTTAAGGTGGGGGGAGTCAAGTGAAAGAAAGGTCAAGTAGTATCTATTGTGGGAAAGCCATGCAGCAATACAGGAGTCTGTCAGGTTAAAAACAGGCAGATTATACTTATTAATTTAGAGGGGGGGGAATGCTACCCAGCTTTTTAGTACTGTGGCAAGTTGGTTGCATCTGAAGGAGGGAGTGTTTATAATTAGATTTTGAAGTAATTTGGGAGACAAAATAAGCTGTGGTGGTTGCATATTAGAGGATATAACCACAGCAGAAAGCCATAATTGCACGGGCTCATTGCAGAGACGAAAAAGTACAAAACAAACCTGGGACAGTAGCCATCTGTTGTAACAGACACAAGGAATGGCACCTTAAAGAGTAACAGACTTATTGTGGTAGAAGCTTTAATGGGCCAGAGCCTACTTTGTCAGATGCAAGGAGCATTCGCCTAAGCCAATTCCTGGTATGCAGAAAATGCCTTTGCCCCCAAGCCTGCACAACTTGAAACCCAATGGATGGCAGACTACTAGGTTTCGCTGCCTTCCTGGGACTGAAATAACAGGAGGCTTGTCAATCACTTGCAAAGGAATAGGCAAATCTGACAATTTGGATTCTCTCCGTGTCTCATGCCTTCACTCTTCAGTTTTTTTATGTTTCACATTAGTGTGCAATAACTTTTTTTTAAAAAGTCTCATGAAAATCCATCTGTATCATAGTGTGAATTTCTCCATCATAAATACAGTTTTGGATGCATTTTTCATTGTGAATATATACATATTTGCAAAGCAATTTCCCCTAATATACTGGATGTTTGTATCTTATTACTATTATTAGAAATGTGTTTACGTACATGCAAACTTTACCCCAGTATATGCATTTTTGCACATTACTCGGAGGGAGAACCGCATTGCAAAATTTGGAAAAGCGTGAATTTCTAAGAACGCCTGTGTTGCATACTGTTTCAGGAAGTGCAAATTAGGTAAATTCACCTCTAAATGTGAACTGAATTGAAATTTCTCCCTCATGTCTACTTGGAAGACCTCAATACATGGCTGCATTTGATTGCATTTGGATTGGTATATTATCTAAGTACTGTATTCGTAGCTGATGCCGGGGTGGGTGGGTGAGGGACAAGGCTCAGTGGAAGTGTGCCAGTTTTGAATGCAGAAGATCTGTTTCAATACCTGACCCCCCCCTCTCTCTCTCAAAAAGCATCCATTTATGGGAAAGGTTTCTGTCTAAGAGGCATATCAATCCAATCAGGGCTAGGTAGACAAATTGTGTAACAAGTATAAGGCAGCTTCCTCTGTCCTATGTTTCTAGCTGCCCTAGAGAAGCAAAGCTGGGATGTCTGACCAGTGGCGTAATGTGGGTTGTCAGCACCCGGGGCAAGGCAAGTAATTTGCGCCCCCTAACCCATGGATTTGTGCCCCCTAACCCTAACCCCCAGATGTTGCGCCCGGTGCGGCCGGCCCCCCCTGCACCCCCCACGCTACGCCACTGTGTCTGACAGCTCCAAATCTATACCTATACATCTTTTCCTTTGGGTGGATTCAAATGATAAGCAGCAATGTGGGAATGAAAGAAATTTAAAGATTATTTAGTTAAATATGTTCAGATAACTAAAATAGCTTGCGAGTAACAAATTGGCCTAGGATTTAAATATGTGATGTTGTAGAATACTATGGATAAAAGTCAAAATGAAAAGAAAGAAAGAAAGAAAGAAAGATGTTAATTGACCAAGTAAATATTATGTGAAAATAGTTTTGGAAAACTGCTACAATGATTCATATGGAAAATCAGCCGGGGGACTCGAGGAAGTCACCTAACAATGATAACAAAAGTGGGTTTGTTACAGTCAGGATAAATGTTTGTTTGTTTTTTCATGTTTTCTTTTTATGTTTGTTGTTAAGTAAAGGTAAAGGGACCCCTGACCATTAGGTCCAGTCGTGACCGACTCTGGGGTTGCAGCGCTCATCTCGCTCTATAGGCCAAGGGAGCCGTCGTACAGCTTCCGGGTCATGTGGCCAGCATGACTAAGCCGCTTCTGGCGAACCAGAGCAGCGCACAGAAACACCGTTTACCTTCCCGCCGGAGCGGTACCTATTTATCTACTTGTACTTTGAAATGCTTTGGAACTGCTAGGTTGGCAGGAGCAGGGAGCAAGCAACAGGAGCTCACCCCGTCACAGGGATTCGAACCGCCGACCTTCTGATCGTCAAGTCCTGGACTCTGTGGTTTAACCCACAGTGTCACCCGCGTCCCTGTTTGTTGTTACGTTTATTATAAATTGGAAAATTAATAAAAAAAGATTTTTTAAAAAAAGATAAGCAGCAGTGTGATCACTTCAACAGCACCTGCAGAATAGCTGGTTGTGAACAGAGGCACAAAATGTAGTCACCTGTGTTGATTCATGCTCCTGGCACTCAGCATAGGACCCAATTTCTTAATTTCAGCTGGTACTCATAGAATAGTTAGTTTGCAAACGGTGATGTAGCTGTTAGCATAGTGGAATTTGACTTGGGGTACCTCAATCTCCCATTCCCGAAAGTGCCACTGGGCTCATTGATGCGTTCTTCTGACAGCACAGACCCGTCTTGTGAAAAACACATGAAAGTTTAACAGAAGGTCTTCAGCAGCCAAAATGGCACCTTCAGTTTTCAATCAGAAATGCAAAACAACCATGCAAAGGGGTGTTGCAATTCACACTGCCAACTTGGAGCTGGAAGCCCATCGAAGGAAAGAAACTGTGCTGGACTGTCACAAATTAGAACAAAACTTGAAAGTCTTATTATCACTTTATCCACTTGCCAGAGCAAGGATGCTCTATCAGTTACTGATGTCATGGCTTCGACCCTGAAATAAAGTCCCAGAGTTGTGCTCCCTGACTTCAGTCCTGTGCCACTATCCTAGTGGTTCTAAAGCAGTATTTGGAGTTGGGACATTATTCATTTGCCCCTTCATCTTTTTTTTTTTTTAAAGATATTTATTAAAGTTTCAAAATGTTACAAAAATAAGAAAAAGAAAAAAAGAAAAAAAGAAAATACAAAGTACAGAAAAATAAAAACAGTTAAAAACAAATCAATCTTTCCATATCTTGTCTTTCGTTTGCTTGTTTCCCTGACCTCCTCACACCTCCCTTTTTTGTATTCCAGTTCAATTAGTTAATTCAGCAAATCCTTTCCCTCTTTGTTTTTATCTTAATCCTTCATCTTAATATATTATAACTTTAGATTATCACCTGTTAACAATCCATTTTTACATATTCCTTTATAACATTGCTGCTAAAAACCACTTAACTTCATTCCGACATCATTCTAACATTCATTAATTTTGCAATATTTCTGTAAATAGTCTTTAAATTTCTTCCAATCTTCTTCCACCGACTCTTCTCCCTGGTCTCAGATTCTGCCGGTCATTTCTGCCAGTTCCATATAGTCCATCACCTTCATCTGCCATTCTTCCAGGGTGGGTAGATCTTGTGTCTTCTTTGACCCTTCATCCTGCTTCATCCTGGAACTTGTGGTCGGGATTTTTGCTGTTACTGCTGCTTTTTGAAATATCTGGAATCAACCTGCATAATTGTATTGCTTCAGAACGGCAGTGTCCAAATAGAGGAGTGTTGTTGCTTTTTATGTGGACAACTTGTGTGGGTGGCAGAAAAGCAGAAGCCCACAGACGGCACAGGAGGAAACAAAACCCACAACTAATACCTATGGACAACATCTTGGGGCTTGAAACAGTCTACTGCAATGGACATGTAATTGTGCTAATATTTCAAAAATATAGAAGATACAGAAGTTGGTATAAGTCCTGGGAAGACACAAGGAACTTGATTTCCCACTTACCTTAGGGCCAATTCACATATCCATGTTCACCATGCACTGACTACTGTACAAAGGGAGTACATGTGTGAATGAGCCATTATTACAGATTAATCATAACAGGCAGAAATTTCCTATCATCTGATGTCAACACAAACACAAAACTTTTCCTACGGTCCAGTCCCACACAGCTGCTGATCAAGTGCTAAGTGATCAGGTGATAAACAGGTATGTGTGAACTGGCCCTTAGGATCGCTCTCTTAGCAAGTGCCTCGCTTGTGTGAAGAGCAAAACCTACAGCTTCTAAAACTATGTTTCAGAGATGACAACAGCCTTATATGTTAGCTGCCAAAGCAATGTTGCAATCCCAATATTAGAACTGTACATATACATATTAACAGTAATTTATTTAATGCAGAGAACAGTGTATAGTATTTGGTTATGCAACAAATGACGCAATTTCCCCAAAGCTATGAATTCGAGGACAATTGTCTATGTTTCAAAATTAGCTGGACTGTCTTTTCAAAACTGACCTTGCACCGAAAAGTTTTGGAATCATTTCTGATGAAAAATGTATAATATTGTTATCATTTTCCAGTCCTCCTGAATTTTAACTTCCATGCTCATAGCAGTAAATATCTATCTCTATGTGCACGTGTTTGTAGTTGCAATATTCAACCATTGCAAAAACAAAATTTCTATCGTGCATTTCTTTTCTCCCCCCCAGTCTTTTCCTAGCGTCTTGAAAAAAATTGCATCTCCCTCCAAGAATTCATGGAATGGATTTGTATGGTAAAGGGGGTATTGAGAGAATAAAACTACTAACACGAGGCATCTGAAAATTAAGCCTCCTTCTGGACCCTCCTGTCTGCCTAGCAAGACAGCAAGGAAAAGAAAAGCACACATTTGACTAGAGCCGAGTTGCCAGTCCTTGGCTACCCCCTGCTGGGCGTGAGATCCCTGGCCTTTGTACACCATTAAGCATAAACCGTAAGTCATAGGATAAAATATAAAGCCATCATTATCACTATTCCTAAAGGAGTCTGGATTCTCAATTCTTAACAGGGCTAAATAATGAAAGGCAGCGGGGCAGTCAGAGATTAAATAAACAGATATCAAACTATCAGTAATAGTTTATTTAGAGTATTCATTGGTTTGTTACAGAATTCCCCAAAGCCCATAAGCAAAGATACATATTAGAGAGAGAGGGAGAGAGAGAGGAGGATATGATGTCTTAATACTAGTTACCAAATTAAACAAACAAACAACAACAAATTTGCTACAAATTTATCTGGTAGAGGGGAGATGGCGGTAGTAAATCTGCAGGTAAATTTTTAGGGAATTCTTTCACGCAGTTTAATCCACCCATTTTTGAGAGATATTCAGTAGCCAGCATACATTTGGCAGTACTCTTAAAATACAGAAAAGAAACTCTTTACTCTAAAAGGTTTTGTTGAGTAGTATGAAAGAGAAAATTTGTTTCCAGATGTGACCAAACGACTATCAAGTTCCTAATATATATATATGAAAAAGTCTGTGAGTGCGAAGGAACAACTTGCTATAAAATATAAGCCAGCTGTATGTGTCTAGGCTCAGGAATCTGTAAACAAAAGGGAGGAGCCTTGCAGCTATTTTGCCAATGGTCTAAGGCGCTTTGCCATCATCATGAAATTTCAGTACTAAATATTTCCCCCATTCTGTTTATTTTGCATGCTAAGCAGAAAATAAATGAACAGTTGAACTATATAAACAAAGTCTTAATATTCAGTCAAAGGGCTCCCAGTTAGGCAAGGATCTGTTTATATTTAACACAGGAAGGATAAAGAAACAATGTTAGAAATGCGTCCCTCGGAAACATTTATTGTCACCAAAAGGGAATCGTGAAATATATCTACCAACAAATTAATAAGCAGCACGGTTAGCCTCCAAACATCTGTATGGGGAAGAGGGGAACGAACACAAACCTTTTCCTTGTAAACAGAGAGAAGGGAAGAAAGTGTTTATAACAAACAGAGGTATAAAAAGGATCATATTGCAGTTCTCTGCGAGCGAAAATAAAGATGCTTACAATTTATATTGGTTGTGTACCAGCTTAACTACTTTGGCACATGAAAGAATTCTGGGAATTACAAGTAAGCAACAGAGTAAAACTACATATGCCTATGCTGTTGAAATCCTGGGAGCCAAGGCCCAAGTTTCGTGCAATTGCTCTTCAGTGAGAGAACTCCAGCTGAGATTTAGCGTTGCAAAACATACGGCAAAGAAGAGTGTGGAAATAGAGACTGTAAAACTCTTAAAATGTGACCTTCCAGTGAGCCCCCAAAATGTCCTCTTTTAAAAGCTCTTTCCCTAGCACAGAGACAGATCACACATTTGGTAAGTCATCAAATGATTTACTTCCAAAACTCTTCAAAGGTCAGATTCATGTGCTTTCCCATGCAGCAGTCAGGAAAGATGCGCTGGCAGCTAAAATGTTGCTTAGTTACAAAAGGTAAAAGTTTTTAATCATCGGTAGAGAAAAATGCTAGTTTCAGACCCCGTTCTGGTCTGAAACAAAAGAGGCTTGTTAAAGCCATGTGCTGGAGCAATCAGTTCAGAGTTCCTTACATACTGAAGCCCACGTGGAGAATGAATGGCAACAAAGGCTTGGTGACCCGTTACCTCTCAAGGTGGGAAATGTTGACATAGGTTAAGCCCAGCAGGACAACTTTATGGTACAATACAGGCATAGGCAACCTCGGCCCTCCAGATGTTTTGGGACTACAACTCCCATCATCCCTAGCTAACAGGACCAGTGGTCAGGGATGATGGGAGTTGTAGTCCCAAAACATCTGGAGGGCCGAGTTTGCCTGTGCCTGGTTTAATACCTTCATGCACTAATTAGATTCAAACATGCTTGAGATGTATGAGATTGGAACCCTACATATTCAGTTCAGTGAGGCTTACTCTCAAGTAAGCATGTATCAGATGTCAGGAAGAGAGTGTCCATTTTTACCAGTGATAAATGTTTTGCATATAAACCTACAGTTCCCAGGGCTCTCAAGGAAGATGAGGTGGGAATGGCCATGTTCTGGGATTCACCAGAACATGTAAATGCTGAAGGTGTCAAAGGGAAACAGGCATTTATATCCTACCTTTTCCTCCAAGCGAGCTCAAGGTAGCATACAGTGGTACCTCAGGTTAAGTATTTAATTCGTTCCGGAGGTCCGTTCTTAACCTGAAACTGTTCTTAACCTGAAGCACCACTTTAGCTAATGGGGCCTCCTGCTGCCGCCATGCCGCCGGAGCACGATTTCTGTTCTCATCCTGAAGCAAAGTTCTTAGCCCGAGGTACTATTTTTGGGTTAGCGGAGTCTGTAACCTGAAGCGCATATAACACGAGGTACCACTGTACATAGGTCTCCCCCCTCTTCATTTAATCCCCCCTCCCCAACAAGTTATATACAGTGGTACCTCGGGTTACAGATGCTTCAGGTTACATACTCCGCTAACCCAGAAATATTACCTCAGGTTAAGAACTGCGGGACTTGATATCTTTCGCTATAACGCTATAAGGAGTATGAAAAAATGGGTTATTAACAGTCAAAAGCTAATGTTACACATTATTTTAAGATTAAAGATTAGGTTAAACAAAGAGGGGAAGGATTTGCTGAACTAATAAATTGAACTGGAATACAAAAAGGGAGGTGTGAGGAGGTCCGGGAAATAAGCAAATAAAAGAAAGTGATGGAAAGATGGAATTGTTTTTTATCTATTTTTACTTTGTATTTTTCTTTTTTCTTTTTTCATTCTGTAAAATTCTAATAAATATCTGTTAAAAAAAAAAAGGACATCTTTCCGCAGGGCCTGCAAGACAGAGCTGTTCCACCAGACCTTTGTCCAGGGCACAGCCTGACTCCCTCCTTCGGCAATCTTCACGGAGCTCTGAATTAATTTTATAATGAATGATTTTAGAGTGTTGAGTTGTGTTGTACTGTTGTACTGTTTTATTGTTGTTAGCCGCCCTGAGCCCGGCTTCGGCTGGGGAGGGCGGGATATAAATAAAATTTATTATTATTATTATTATAGCAGCAGCTACGTAACACAATCCCACAATTCCTCACACTTCCTTTTCACATATTAAGTAAGGGGTTCTGCCTCAGGGTAGCAACTTGTCTCATCTCTTAGGATTCCCCCTTTTTTACATTTAATAGCAAAAGACTGCTGTAAAGTTGGAAAATTAGTATAATGAAATATGCATCCTGTACCTAACCTTTCATCCATAAAAGAAAAGAAAGATCAGGGGTTGAAACCTTTGGTGTTATTATTGACTGGCTCAATGATCAAAAGTTCTACGGGAACTTTCTATTTTACCATTTTAAGTTCCTCGCAAAATGCACTTCTGCTCACGAGCCAGATGAAATATCGGTCAAAAACTGTGCCCTTTTTATACTTTGGATGTCATACTTGGATTTGAAGAGAGATGTCATACTGAGAAAGACATGCACCAGCAATGGCAAGGGCACTGGAAGGGACGCGGGTGGCACCGTGGGTTAAACCACAGAGCCTAGGGCTTGCCGATCAGAAGGTTGCCAGTTCAAATCCCTGTGACGGGGTGAGCTTCCGTTGTTGGGTCCCTGCTCCTGCCAACCTAGCAGTTCGAAAGCACGTCAAAGTGCTAGTAGATAAATAGGTACTGCTGTACGCCGGCTCCCTCGGCCAGTAAAGCGAGATGAGCGCCGCAACCCCAGAGTCAGTCACGACTGGACCTAATGGTCAGGGGTCCCTTTACCTTTACCTAATGCTATGAAGGTTGAAGGGAGAGAATAAGTGGTGGTTGAAGTGTTATTTTCAAAGCCTTGCCAAGCACAAGCCAGCCAGTGCAGAAGGTGGGAGTGACATTCATTCATTCATTCATTCATTCATTCTTGCATTTATATCCCATCTTTTCCTCCAAGGAGCTCAAGGTGGCATACATGGTCTTCCCCATTCCTCCTTCAATCCCCACAACTACCCTGTGGGGCTAAGAAATTGTGTGAGCTTTATGGCTGAGCAGGGATTTGAACCCTGGTCTCCCAAGTCCTAGTTCAACACCCTAACCATTACATCACACCGACTTTTAAACAGGAAACACACAATCAAATCAGCACCATACTTGCAAACAGGACTTTTTCTCAGCCAGAACTCACTGGGACTCAGTTCTGGCACCTCTCAGGTGGGCGCCTTTGCCATTCTAAGAGAACAAGGGAGGTGTTTGTGGTGAGTTTCTTTTTTTAGAAAAATAGCACTGCTTGCAAATAAAGTAAATTTGGTGAATATATTTGACAGCAAAGGTAATCCACAAAAGCAAACCAAGTCCCCAGACAGATACAGAGTCCTATCAGCAAAGGCCTCTCCACTATGGTGACAGAAAGTTCTGCCATCATACTGCCAGCAGGGGTCAGTAGACAGGGGCCCCCAAAATGGGGAAGACGCAGAGCCCTCTTTCCCTTGACACACTGAAGGAAACCCATTCCTTCAACACCCTTAAAGGTAAAGGTACCCCCTGACTGTTAAGTCTAGTCGTGGACGACTCTGGGGTTGCAGCGCTCATCTCACTCTACTGGTCAAGGGAGCCAGCATTTGTCCACAGACAGCTTTCCGGGTCATTTGGCCAGCATGACTAAACTGCTTCTGGTGCAACAGGACACCGTGACAGAAGCCAGAGCACACGGAAACACCATTTACCTTTCCGCCGGAGCGGTACCTATTTATCTACTTGTACTTGACGTGCTTTCGAACTGCTAGGTTGGCAGGAGCAGGGAGCGAGCATCGGGAGCTCACCCCGTTGCAGGGATTCAAACCGCCACCCCTTCTGATCGGCAAGTCCTAGGCTCAGTGATTTAACCCACAGCGCCACCTACGTCCCTGACACACCCTTAGAAAGGCCAAGAAGCATGCCAGCCCTGCTGATATTTGTATCAATGGGAGGGATTTTATTTTATTTTATTAAGGCTGAATGTTGGGGTGCGCGCGCTAGAAAATCTCCCCATCTTCTGCCTTGGCTAGACAGAGCCGGCAGGGCTGAGCAACTGATGCTTTCTCCACTACAGCATCTTTCTGCACCATCACTTAAGGGTTGCTCTGCTAATATATAAAAATATCACTCCATAATCCATAATCCCCTGCCGTGGTTTCCTAAGCTTAAGACTTCCATTTTTTATTAATCACTTTCATGCCTCTTAGCTTCTCTTATTCTTTTTTTACCATTTTCGCCTCTTCTCCTTGATCCAGTTGTCAAGTCTGAGCAATAGGGCTTTCGATTCATAATAGCGCTTAGTTAATTAATCATCTAGCTTTTGATCAACAAATTAAAATAAATTGGCCTATTACCAAGGTGCCTTTTGACGTTATTATAGGAACGGCAAAGTTTTTGTTATGACTGAGCAAATTTTACCAAAAAAAGCAGCAGCAGCAGCTATTGTTCAGCTTTAGAAGAAAAGTCTGTCTTTTAACATTTTCTTTTGCAGCAGAATGTCCCTTGTTGCAGAATATTATTGCTGTGATGGAGGTGGTGGGACAACAAGAGACCCTCCCTACATTCTGAAGTGTGTGATAACTACCGCCTGGTCACAAATATGTTTGGGAAAGTGGTGACTATCCAGCTTTAGAGATGCTAGGAAAAAGCAGATTATGGTGGCGCTGTGGTCTAAACCACCAAGCCTTGCAGATCAGAAGGTCGGTGGTTCGAATCCCCGCGACGGGGTGAGCTCCTGTTGCTCTGTCTCAGCTCCTGCCAACCTAGCAGTTCGAAAGCATACCAGTAGATAAATAGGTATCACTGTGGCGGGAAGGTAAATGGCATTTCCGTGTGCTCTGGCTTCCATCACGGTGTTCTGTTGTACCAGAAGCAGTTTAGCCACATGACCCGGAAAGCTGTCTGTGGACAAATGCCAGCTCTCTCGGCCTGAAAGCAAGATGAGCACTTGCACCCCATAGTCAAAGTTTGACTGGACTTAGAATCATAGAATCATAGAGTTGGAGGAGACCACAAGGGCCATCGAGTCCAACCCCCTGCCAAGCAGGAAACACCATCAGAGCACTCCTGACATATGGTTGTCAAGCCTCTGCTTAAAGACCTCCAAAGAAGGAGACTCCACCACACTCCTTGGCAGCAAATTCCACTGTCGAACAGCTCTTACTGTCAGGAAGTTCTTCCTAATGTTTAGGTGGAATCTTCTTTCTTGTAGTTTGGATCCATTGCTCCGTGTCCGCTTCTCTGGAGCAGCAGAAAACAACCTTTCTCCCTCCTCTATGTGACATCCTTTTATATATTTGAACATGGCTATCATATCACCCCTTTCTGGAGCAGCAGAAAACAACCTTTCTCCCTCCTCTATGTGACATCCTTTTATATATTTGAACATGGCTATCATATCACCCCTTAACCTCCTCTTCTCCAGGCTAAACATGCCCAGCTCCCTTAGCCGTTCCTCATAAGGCATCGTTTCCAGGCCTTTGACCATTTTGGTTGCCCTCCTCTGGACTTAACCACCCAGGGGTCCTTTACCTTTACCTTATCTAGACCACAGTCAGTGGTAGCTTCATACTGGATTTGGCAATGAAACAGCTGGTTGATGAAATCTGGTAGGAGGTAGATAAAGGAGAATGTGACCCTGTTTATTCTCCTTGATCTTTTGGCAGCCTTGGATACCATTTACCAAGTTATCCTTCTTGAAACGTTTTGTAGCTTGGGAGATGGAGATATTCTGATATGGTGGTTCTTGCTGGCATGGAGTCTGCTTGCATTCATTTATTTAGCCTGCTCTTCAGCCAAAAAGGAGCAGCTTACAGAAGATGATTTAGAATTGCCAAGTGTCCTGCTTTACGGAAGACAGTCCACTGTTTGAAGTGCTGTTAGAGGACAGTCTTCTGTTTGAAGGAGACCCCTTTTTGAAGAGCTGCTTGGTCTGAATCTGTTATAAAGAGAGAGAAACTTAAGGAGGAGAAACAGACACCTTGAAGTTGTCCCTTACTGGTTAGCAGCTGGACAGTACACTGAGCAAAAGCACAGGCCACTAACAGCCACAGGCTGCTTCACCATAATGACATCTTTTGTATTTCTATTTAAATTATAGCAGTTTCTAAATTACATATGAGTATATGCATACAAGTGAGTATATGCAAATATTGTGCAACTCTGTATACTCTTTTTTGGTTATGCATCAGAAAGCATTTTAAGAGCAATAAAAAGAAGACAAACTTCAGGAGCTATGTTGACCTGAAGAGCCCCGTCTCCCCTCACAAAACCCCCCCAGGAAATAAAAAGAGATTTTTGGTTACCCAATGCTCCATTTTACTTTTAGTTTTCTGACATGGGAGATGAAAGTTTTCTTTTAAAAAGAAAAATCCAGGAAGGCTTAAGCAGGAGCAATATAAAATGAATTACGAACCATCTGGCCTCGCTCGAGGGATCAGATTATACCACTACCTGGAATAGTCTCGCAAACAAACAAACAAAAATTATGAAGAATAATTCAAGCAAGGGGAGCAAAGGAGAACCCTGCTTACTGGGAGAGAACAGTCTTTGCGAGACGAAGGTTCCAGCTCCAACACATTGTGTTCAGCAATGCTCCTGTACATGCTCCTACATAGTTTCTGTACATGTTCCTACATAGGGTCTGTACATGGAGCTCATGGCTCTGTGTTTATGGTTTGTGCACATGTAGTCTCTGTGAGAAGGTCTCGACACGATAAGGGGCAGAGGGCAGGGCCAGCAGATGCAATCCCACCCTGCCCTGCACACCCTCAGTCTCTTCCAAGGCAATGCTGGCAATAATAATAATAATAATAATAATAATAATAATAATAATAATAATAATTTATTTATTTATTTATTTATTTATACCCCGCCCATCTGGCTGGGCTTCCCCAGCAACTCTGGGTGGCTTCCAACAAAATATTAAAATACAGAAATGCATCCAACATTAAAAGCTCCCCTAAACAGTTCCACAGTAAAAGCAGTGGCATAGCGTGGGTTGTCAGCACCCGGGGCAAGGCAAGTAATTTGCGCCCCCTAACCCGTGGAGCCAGGTAGGGGCAGAGAGCTGCGAATGCGAGCGCGCGCCCCCCAGATGTTGTGCCCGGTGCGGCCGGCCCCCCTGCACCCCCCACGCTACGCCACCGAGTAAAAGCATAGTCAGTGGAAGTTACACGGCACCTCCTTCCAGGAGATACTAGTCCGTAATGTTCTGGTTCTGGATGCGGATTGTAACACGAATATTCATCTATGGCGATTTTGTCTTATCCTGCTGCAATTTGGTTTCACACATACTTGGAACCACCAACATTTTCCTTGTACTTGAATGCTTGATGTGGCTGGGAAAACCAAGCCAGATGGGTGGGGTAGAAATATTATTATTATTATTATTATTATTATTATTATTATTATTATTATTATTATCTGTAAGGAGAGGTAATAGCTCAGCGGCTGACTGCAAGTGTTTATGTTCACAAGGTTCCCCAATGCGCTTTTGGATATCTCCAGTTGAAAAGAAGTTTGTTCTCAGGTGGCGATGCTGGAGAAGCCTTCTGCCTGATTTCTTAAGAGTGATGCTGCCATAGACATTGTGAGCTTGTGGGGAAGAGAATCGGGGAGAGAGGGAGGGAGAAAGAAGGCAGGCAATGATCTTTTTATTCTTTTGCTTATGGCTACAGTGTCTCACAAGGGACGCGGGTGGCGCTGTGGGTAAAACCTCAGCGCCTAGGACTTGCCGATCGCATGGTCGGCGGTTCGAATCCCCGCGGCGGGGTGCGCTCCCGTTGCTCGGTCCCAGCGCCTGCCAACCTAGCAGTTCGAAAGCACCCCCGGGTGCAAGTAGATAAATAGCGACACTAGCGGGAAGGTAAACAGCGTTTCTGTGTGCTGCTCTGGTGCCAGTTCGCTAGAGCAGCTTCGTCACGCTGGCCACGTGACCCGGAAGTGTCTGCGGACAGCGCTGGCTCCCGGCCTATAGAGTGAGATGAGCGCACAACCCTAGAGTCTGTCAAGACTGCTCCGTACGGGCAGGGGTACCTTTACCTTTACCTTACAGTGTCTCACACCAAATGTAACTGACCTGTAGGAAGGACTCTGTGAATTGAAAACAGAGGTGTTATATGTACCCTTCTTATCTATGAAAATCCTTTAATAAAAACTTTTTTTAAAAAAAAAAAGAGTGATGCTGTCCATTGGACTTGAGAGTATTTAGCTAATTCACAGCTAATTTCCTCCAGAAATACCCTGCCTGTGGTGGTCATGTGCATTTTACTGGTCAATAGTACAAACAACAATAATCGTAATAATAACCTTGAAGACGACAACACTTCTTTGACTTCTACACAATGAGGTTTCATGGTGAGGCTTTTTCTTATAGACTGGAATGGCAGTCTTTAAAGTTATGCAACGGCAGCAAGGTACACTAAAAAGATAGTGCTGTTTCATATCTTGACATTTGCTGATGATTTTTCTTCTTCTTAAGCTACACATTTGTAATTCCACCAGGAGAACTATTTCTATTGACACAGGAACAGAAGAGTAAATTTTAACCTTAAAAAATTTCCACAAAGCAGATGTCTTTTCGTATGAGAATTGGTATATTTTTACCCTCTGAATGATCTCTGCTTTTATATGCCTAATTAAATTTTAGAGGTCCCTTGCTTAAATAAAGATTTATTAGCTGTTAAAATCGTAGCATAATTCTTCTACCACCTACATGCTATCCTTTAACATATTTACAAGCATAAAGGCTTATCCACTATAAAAACGTGGATGATTTAATGTTGTTATGTTATTGGTGTCAATTACGAAAATTCAGGCCCACAATAGACCTTTCTGAAGACACTATTACTTAACTCTAGGATTGTCAGAACTCCTTAAAGAAAAAATACTCTGAATTTTGAAGAATGAATTCCTCAAAAGAAATGAACAGGGGCATTGGTGTTAAAAACAAGGTCCTACAGAGGTAACTGCCTATGTTGTATTTTCTGAGAACAGAGCCTCTGAACAGAAAAATTGGGATGAAAGTTGTAGAATAATAGAAGGGTAGTCCTTTATACATCAAAACTGTAAACTTTCAGATTACAGTGGTACCTCGGGTTAAGAACTTAATTCGTTCTGGAGGTCCGTTCTTAACCTGAAACTGTTCTTAACCTGAAGCACCACTTTAGCTAATGGGGCCTCCTGCTGTTACCGCACCACCAGAGCATGATTTCTGTTCTCATCCTGAAGCAAAGTTCTTAACCCGAGGTAATATTTCTGGGTTAGTGGAGTCTGTGACCTGAAGCGTATGTAACCTGAAGTGTACGTAACCCAAGGTACCACTGTAGAAAGGTAGTCCTTTATACATTAAAACTGTAAACTTTCAGATTAACTACTGATTGTTAGTCATCATCATTAACAGAAAGAAAAATATTACATGACAGCAGAGGTGGGAAAACTTTGTCCTTCCAGGTGATGCTAGACTACAACTCCCATCATCCATGACCATTGGCTGTGCTGACTGGGCTGAGGGGAGTTAAAGTCCAACAACATCTGGAGCGTCAAAAGTCCTCCACTCCTGGATTACAACATGAAGCATAATAGGTACAATATAACATAACCCCAAACAACAAGTCCATTCATTCCTGGAAATAAGTGCTTTAATTATATTTTATCCCTAACTCTTAACATAGCTCAGGATAGGATTTAATGCTGACATTGATCATGTGGCATAAAGATGTGTGGGTCTGTGCATGTGTGAGAGAGAAAGTGGCTGAAGGTCACCCCGTCAGCTTCATGGCTGAACCTACATCTCCTGAGTTCTGGTCCCATACTATCAAACATACTCCCCACTGACTTATTGATATGTGGTTAATTTGGACTTTTCTTTAAAGGCCAAGTCCCATCAAAATCAATAGCACCAATTTAGAGAAATGAATTTGCAACAGAATGGGACACATGTCACCTTATGCACTTGTCATCTCATGATGCGTCGGCAAACAGGTGGAGGCTGGAGAAATAGCAGCAGCAACAACAACATTTATACCCCGCCCTTCTGACTGGGTTGCCCCGCCACTCTGGGTGGCTTCCAAGATACATTAAAAGTAAAGGACCCCTGACAGTTAAGTCCAGTCACGAATGGCTCTGGGGTTGCGGCACTCATCTCGCTTTACTGGCCGAGGGAGCTGGCGTTTGTCCGCAGACAGTTTTTCCGGGTCATGTGGCCAGCATGACTAAGCCGCTTCTGGAAACCAGAGCAACGCATGGAAACACTGTTTATCTTCCTGCCGGAGCAGTAACTATTTATCTACTTGCACTTTGACGTGCTTTCGAACTGTTAGGTTGGCAGGAGCTGGGACCGAGCAATGGGACCTCACCCTGTCACGGGGATTTGAACCACCAACCTTCCGATCGGCAAGCCCAAGGCTCATTGGTTTAGACCACAGCACCACCCGCATCACACCCCAACTTACATTAAAATATAATAAAACATTAAACATTAAACTTTCCTATACATTAAAAAGCCTTCAAAACGTTGTTTTCTAAAGGTTGTATAGTTGTTTATCTCCTTAACATCTGATGGGAGGGCATTCCACAGGGTGGGTGCCACTACCAAGAAGGCCCTCTGTCTGGTTCCCTGCAACTTCGCTTCTCGAAGGGAGGGAACCGCCAGAGGGCTCTTGGAGCTGGACCTCAGTGTCCGGGCTGAATGATGGGGTGGAGATGCTTTTTTAGGTCTACTGGGCTGAGGATGTTTATGGTTTTAAAGGTCAGCACCAACACTCAGATACTCAGGGATACTCAGATTGTGTTTGTGTGCACACAACCTGGACCCTTTGCAACATGTGGGAGATGTTCTATGGCAGACATGCATGTGCTTCTCTGCATAAAAGTCAGGCATCAAGTTCCTTCCATGTCCTGATTTCTTCTTGTTGAGGAAAAGCAAATTTTTCTATCTATAGGTTTCCCACGCCCCCCACTTAAGATCCATGATCAATACTAAAAATAAAATTATATAACCATCTGTTATTCTAAAATCCCCCCCACACTCTGATCATGTTTTAAATAAGTTAGAAGAAGACAAAATACGAGATAAATTTTATTCTTGCAAGACACAAATAGTGAATGGTTAAAATACTTCTTATTTAATAATTGCTGTTCTTCATTAGTGTGAACCAAAGGCATAGTCTATCCAAGACAATAACATCTGCACCCCATATTTCATTATCACCAAACTTCACATTTCACACAAAAGCAATAGCTAGCAAAGCCTTACAGCTTTAATTAGTTTCTACCATAGCTGTGAAGGTCAGCCAATTATTGTGTGTGAAATTTCAATATGAAGCAGCTGAATTGAAGACAGCATTGCAACATTGTGAAATTTTGTAGTGCTGTAAATCTAGCATGATAGAACCTCTTTTTTTAACACAAAACAACAAATTAATCACCAGGTATGCAGAACTTCAAGGCTTACTGACTAATTTAACATGTGTTAGTACATGAAAAAAGGAATTGATAATTTTGGATGCTTTCTTATGTGCTTTCACATTATGCTGTCACAAACTATGACATAATACTTAAAAGATGGAACCACATTTTTTATTCTTATGAAGCTCAGCAATCCATGATTATTTCTTTCAAGGCACCCCCCAGCTCATTTTACAATGTTATCAATTACTTCCAAACCTATTGTCATTTTCAAGAACGTAGCAATCTTTTCTGGGGGAATTCTGGTAGATCCTTCTTTGCAGTGGCTTTGAGAAGAGATTAAACAACCTTCCGATGATGTCCCATCAGTGCCTGAGTACTGAGTACCACAACCTTAAGCGTGTCTGTTGAGAATATCAAATATTAAGCAGCACCATTTGTTCAGTTCTATGGTTTATTCTGAAAACAGTGGGATAAAATCTTTCAAAAAATAATTGTGTGTGTGTGTGTGTGTGTGTGTGTGTGTGTGTGTGAATAGCTAAGAAGTGTGGTAAAAGGCAGACTCAACTTCCATCATTACTGCTAAAGGAAATTATTGCATCACATGTAAAAATGCTGAAAACAAGTCAGATGACACAGCTAGTTCTGATACTCACCAATTCATTTCAGTTATATGATTATGTAAAGGTAAAGGTAAAGGTAAAGGTACCCCTGCCCGTACGGGCCAGTCTTGCCAGACTCTAGGGTTGTGCGCACATCTCACTCTATAGGCCGGGAGCCAGCGCTGTCCGCAGACACTTCCGGGTCACGTGGCCAGCGTGACAAGCTGCATCTGGCGAGCCAGCGCAGCACACGGAAACGCCGTTTACCTTCCCGCTAGTAAGCGGTCCCTATTTATCTACTTGCACCCGAAGGTGCTTTCGAACTGCTAGGTTGGCAGGCGCTGGGACCGAGCGACGGGAGCGCACCCCGCCGCGGGGATTCGAACCGCCGACCTTTCAATCGGCAAGTCCTAGGCACCAAGGCTTTAACCTACAGCGCCACCCGCGTCCCTAATGATATGATTATGTAGCTGTTGCCAAAGCCTTCATTTTTTTTTCATTTTTTAAATTCAAAGTTATAACAAGACATATCCAAAAACATATCCTTATTCCCCCCCATTTTTCCTCCCCCTCCCCCCCTACAGAACCCACCCCCCACCCCAACTTCCCTCAGTTCCAGTCTTTGGTTTCTCCAATAATGCTGTTTTCTGCATGTTACAAAGTTGTATAGATCCTCCAACTGTTTAGCTAATTATTATCAGTAAAAAAATTGTGAATGTTTATTCAAAACCTGCCAAGGAGTCCAGTTCCCTTTGTTGCGTCTTCAAATACTTTGTGAAAGGTTCCCATTCATCCTTAAAGTCACAGTTATCCTTGTCCTGTAGCTTATGTGTCAATTTTGCCAATTCTGCATAGTCCGTCAGTTTTTCTTGCCATGATTCTTTAGTTGGGGTTTCTTCAGTCTTCCATCCTTGTGCTACCAAAACTCTCGCGGCTGTTGCCAAAGCCTTCAGACCCATGTCTCATCCACCTTTCTCCCTTAGTAATGTCTATTGCTGCAAAATTCAGAATATCATTACGACATCATTATGTTGCAGAGTTCTACTCCCTCCCTCTCAGCTTTTGTTGCTGATGCTTGTGTGGAGAAGAAAGAACAAGGCACTCTCAGAGTTATGAAGCATACTGAAACCTGCCTTAACCCCATGCTTTTTTTTCTGGGGGGATACAGGGGTACGCATACCCCTAAACGTTTTGTGAATCTAAGTTTGGCCTCATTGAGGGGCAGTATTTCATTGTGAGTAGGAAAATGAGAGCACCCCTAAACATTTTTTTAAATAAAAAAGCACCGTGTTCACCCAAAAGAACAGCACGAATCTGTAGCCTTCAGAAATGGACTTTAAAAACTAGTTTATCTAAGGGATAACCTGAGAAGTTTAGATTTAGAGAACGGTGGGCCTATTAGAGTTAATCTGCCATGCGTTGTTTCACTTTGTCAATTAAATGCACATTCAGCAGAGGCTAAGCTAAATCAAATGCAGGGTAAGCACCCATACATACCCCTATTAAGACAGCATGAATACTATACAAACGCACCTCTCAGCAATTAAATGCATTTTTGGAGGGTTGCCACTGGTCACACATTCTCTCAGAAGCATCAGCACAAAGCATCAGTCCTTTAAAGACACCTGAGAGGGTCTATGTGTCAGAAAGCCACAGCAGCATAAATTGGCTGCCCTGAAATTCTCTCTCTTTCCCAGCTCTGCTAGTGGCTGAGTTCCAAGGACATTAGTTTTCAGGAAAAGAGTCCCTTTCTCCATCAGAAACATCCAAGACAAGCTCTCTTACAGGAGAACTTGCCAACAGCAGCTGCTTCCACCCAAAGAGTCTCTCTCAGGAGAAAAGCATGTTCTCAAAACCAGCCATGCTTTGAAAAGTGCCATCACACCCCCATTGACAAGTCCGCGGCAAAACGGTCTTTTTCCAGGGAGCAACACATGAAAAAAGTTCCCTCGCAGCCGCTCGCCTTTCCAAAGGGAGCAGTTGTACATTAAACCACTGAATAATTCCAGACTGAAAGATAAAATATTTAAGACTGAAATATCCTCTAACTTTTTACAGTTTCCAAGTCAGCTGCCTTCAGAGCTCACAAGATCACAGGCACTTGCCAAGGAGGATCAAGCCAAAGCGCATGATGATACAGAAACATGGAAAACCATGCGTGGTAAACCAGTTGAGAATTCAAAATGTAGCAAGTGCAGGAGGCAATGGAGCTGCTCAAATGTCAAGTGGGAGCAAGTTCTTCATGGCGCCATGATCTAATTGGGCAAGCTGACTGACAGGATGTAGAGCACAGAATGAAAGCACAGGAGCTGCCATACTGAAACATAAATATGAACCACTAGTGAGCAAAAATAAAGGGCCCAAAAATGTCACAAGGATTAAAGAAGAGGCTCCTCAGAACTCTAGAGACTTCACGGAAAGTGGCATCCATGAAAGTAACCTTGGCAAGATGGCATCCATGAAAGGGGAATGGTGAAGAAGAGGACACATCTTGTCCACCCTGGCTACGGGTGATCTTTATAACATTTATAGTGTGCCTAAAATTTTCTGAGCACCGTACAGATGGCAAAAGATTAGGCAGTCCCTGCTTCAAGCTCACCCTATACTAGACAAAATACAAAAGCAAAAGGGAAATGGGGTGTAAACGCAAGAGTAGCGGCTCCATCTCTGGCCAATGAGTGAGATCAAGTTGTTTTTCACTGGAGTCAGAACATCACAATCTCCATTGGTCCTTCCTGCCCTGGCTGATGGCAGTGGCCAGAGAGTGTAAGAGGGAGCCCAATAGGAAAACATGGTAATGTAATTCCATTCTTAGCTGAAACGAGCCAGAAGCATCTTATGGAAATGATCCAATTCCACATCTGCCCAACTGTTTTACCTTCTACTTTGGGGCACCAGAGAACATGCAAACTCCATGAACAAACCTCAGAGCAGCATTCTTGCAGGTACTCGTAAGGATGGCTCATATGGGAAGAGAATGGCACTAACAGAATAGCCTTCATTGGGACTTGACATTTGCTACATGCAGATGGTGACAGCAGTCACGGAATTAAAAGACACCTGCTTCTTGAGAGAAAAGCAATGACAAACCTAGACAGCATCTTAAAAAGCAGAATCATCACCTTGCCGAGAAAGGTCCGTATAGCTATGGTTTTCCCAGTAGTGATGTATGGAAGTGAGAGCTGGACCATAAAGAAGGCTGATCGCCAAAGAATCGATGCTTTTGAATTACGGTGCTGGAGGAGACTCTTGAGAGTCCCATGGGCTGCAAGAAGATCAAACCTATCCATTCTTAAGGAAATCAGCCCTGAGTGCTCACTGGAAGGACAGATACTGAAGCTGAGGCTCCAATAGAAGAGAAGACTCCCTGGAAAAGACACTGATGCTGGGAAAGATTGAGGGCACAAGGAGAAGGGGACGTCAGAGGATGAGATGGTTGGACAGTGTTCTCGAAGCTACCAACATGAGGTTGACCAAACTGCGGGAGGCAGTGGAAGACAGGAGTGCCTGGCGTGCTCTGGTCCATGGGGTCACGAAGAGTCGGACACAACTAAATGACTCAACAACAACATTGTACACACAGCTTAGTTTACCTGGTAGCTTTTAGTTTGGTGGAAATTATCAAAACATACAAAGACACCACAACCTAGTTAGCAGAACCTTTGCTTGAGTCTTGAGATCAAAATAGGATTCTTGGGATTCTGAAGATCACAAGACAGATTGAAAACACAGTAATTTTTATCCCAGGTTCAGTTATCAAGGTATTTATTAGCACAAATTCAGATATTAGAACCTCCTTCCTGGTATGAAAGGAAAGAGGTGTCCCAGTTCCTCATTCTTATCAATGAGATAATGTAAGAGGGGTCATAAAGCTTGCCTCAGCAGACTGGAATAAGCTTGACTCTAGAAATTTACAAGCCACAAAGGATCGAAATGCTTGTATTTTGGATGTCTGAAAGGTGAATGCTCTGAAAAGCAGATCAATCTGTAGTCCCTAAAGCTCAGGCTTTTCTTACGTATAAATAACCAGAGTCTTTCTCCACAGTAAAAGAAAAAAAGGGGGGGAGGTGAGAGATCTAAATCAAAATGTTATCTGAATGCGCCTCTTTTTGTTACAGAAAATGGGGAAAGGGAGGAATTTGTTGTTGTTGTTGTTTAGTTGTTGTTGTTGTTGTTGTTGTTGTTGTTTAGTTGTTTAGGGAGGAATAGAACAATATAAAAAGGCAAAGGAATCATGAAATGATTCATTTCCACATTGGTTCCCCCCACAACCACCGCCAAGGGAGAGGAAGAAAGAGGTTGTTCTGGCATATACCAGTCTGTACATATAATAATAAAGAACATAGGTAGAATGGGAGACCTATGGAAATGCATGCACATTTTGCCTAAAGAGCAGAAGCAATGAGGAATGGAAGAGTCAAATCTATTAACAGACTGTGGAAATGGCTAGTATAAGATTTTGACAGCAAAAGCACAGGGTCACTCTGGGTATTAATATCAGTGGTTAAGACCTGGCACACAGAGGATTTTATTACCCACCAGTTTCTGACCTTTCAACCAAAATAAACTCTCCATTGCTGATGGGTTTAACCCAGACCTGTAACCAGCCTTCCTTGTCAGGGGGAAACACATTTCAAGGTGGGGCAGTTCTATGACCTGGCTGAGGCTGTTCTATTACGATTAGGACATGGTGCTTAAACAGTGGCGCTGGTAGTTTATTATGTTGTAATCGTAAATTGTGTATTCCATGTATCTTTGGATGCAAAATTAGTGCTAATTGGATTCACCAAACACTGATTTAATATTTTCTTTCTTCCATCAAATAGTCTATTACCATTGCGCTTAGCTGGTGTGCAACTTCCTCAAAACTAGTTGTATATTCTGTTCTGTTTGTGCAAAGACAACGTTGGATACATTCCTACCTCTTTTTCTTGAATTGTCGCTTCATATGCACAACATTGTTTCCTTGTCAAATTTAATCTTTTAATTGTCTTTAAGCATTTTTCATTTGGCTATTGATTGTTTCTGTAAATCTCATGCTTTACAAATAATATAGGCAATTTTGCTTTGTTTGGAGTTAAAAGTATCTCAATTGACTCCACATTTATTTGGTCTTAAAGCCTGCCCTATCCTGGAGGATCAGAGCTGGAGAAATTCTGTTTCTTAAAAGAGAAAAACAACAACCCAGTAAGACTATTGTATATACTGATATTTTAAATGAAAATAATGTCCTTATGGACAGACAAGGCTGTCCATAAGATGACATAATATGCAAGCCTCTTGAAATGTGTGTACCTTTAAAAATAATAATAGGTGAGTGCAGAGTCCAGGTTTACCAAAGAATAACACGTTAGCGTGACACCTGCCATTTACATATGATGAAATGAGCGAAGGCTACTCAACCATGAATAAGGCCAAACTGTTCACTGCCGTCTCGTTCCAAGCACAGCCTCAAATTAGTCAACTCGGACTGAGAAGAGTCCCCCCCCCCCCCGCACCTTTCTTTTTTAATTTTCCAGGCAAATAGAAAATTCTGGCCAGAAATCCTCTTGCTCTTTCTGGCCATAACAGGAAGTTGTAAAATGCACATGGTGCTGGAGGAATATCAGAGTACAAGGGATTTACCTTGAATAATACCATGTGACTCCACACCCACCCCATTCTGCTGATCTGGATTATGTCAGGGAGGATGAAAAGACTAGTCACAAAGGTATTTGGGTGAATACTCATAAAGCATCACAGAGCAATTTCGCAGCTGTTGGAGTCAGATCCTCTTTGTTTACACCAGAAAGGTAAAACCGGCAAGGGAAGAAGTCGGTCTCCAAAATGGGGGAGGAGCTGTGTGTGTACTTATTGCCAATTCAATACAGACTGGGGTTCACGAGTGTAATGAGTCTAGACTCTTAGTTCACTCTCTTGGGAGACATTCTGATCAAAGGCAAAACGGTTTGGCACAATTTTCTGCATGGTTTCAATGGTACTTTCAAAACAAACAAAGAATCAGATTCAGACTATATATACATATATCTATAGCTAGCCAGATATAGATGTATAATGTTACAGTGGGTGCCTGAAATTTGATGAATGCCCACACTCCCATGTGTATGTTGATGGCCCCAAGCAAATTTGGTGAATGTCTGGAAACTTACAGTGGAGAAAGCTAACACGGCCTGAGCGTGAGCGTAATAGATCACTGTTCGAAGAGTGTTGAAAGAGATGCATCAAGCATTCACAAGACGCATCTAAGATTGTCAGCATTCACATGTGAAGGTCAATATGCAACATATTTGAGGGCATTCAAAGCATGTTTCCATGCACACATAACCAGGGAGTCAGTTCCATTGAAAGCAGTGGGACGTACTATGTATTAAAGGAGATAAAATGTGACTTCTAAGGTTACACAAGTGTCCAGTGCAGCTTTCTCTCAGATTGTGGCAGTCGACTGAGTTGCATGGCATTTCGCATTGTGGACATGAACCTCAGTTATTATTATTATTTATTAAATTAGTACACTTCCCTATATTCACAGGTCAGTTACAACATAATATAAAACTGACAATATAAAAACACAAAATACAGCTATCACAACATCCTGTGGCTGAGAAGTCCATTTTAATCATTCCACACTCGCTCCTGATCAGATTCTTTGGGTAACCTTGAGTTCTAAGATCGTGAGAGAGGGAGAACATTGCAATAACTCCGTTAATGGAATTCAGTAAGCTCCCTTTGGCGAAGGAAGCTCCCTCGCAGCTGCCACTGCCTCGGCCACTCAGGACAATCACCAGCTCCTCCTCCTCATTGAGCTTGGCAGTGGCAGCAATGACAGGAGAAATAGGGACATTCTGGGATCAAATCAGAAGTCGGGATGGCTTTCTTAATTCCGGGACTGTCCCTGGAAAATAGGGACACTTGGAGGCTGTGTAGCAGGGCAGTAACTGCAGCAAGGCCTCTGTTGAGGCCTATTTCCTCTCTGGACACAGCAGACCCCAGGTGCCAGAGAGGCTGGGAAGCATTGAGCTCAGATGCACGACTCATATCTTCCAGAAGCCATGTGTTTAGTATTGTGGGCCCAATTTTATGGCGCTGCCTTCCAGACAGGCCCCCTCCTTATGGAACCTCAGGTGCCTACTGAATACTATTTTTTATTCCAACAGACATTTGAATTGAAGTGTGGATATATAGTTTTAACTGATTTTTGTAAAGCACGTAGAGATTATTGTAGTTTAGTGGTATGCAAATTGTTTAAATACATAAATAAACAATCTAGAGGTGAAAGCAATACCTTGACCAGAAAATAATCATCAAATTTATTGATGGGAAGGGAAATGATGACAGAGTAACCATTCAGGGTGCAGCACAAAACAAGCTGTACAGACAGCACACCAACCCAGATGCTGATGATGACTCTCCAGATGTTCTCTCCAAAGTTATCCCTGCATCCCAACACACAGACGCCATAATCTGTTTCAATCTTCATTTTCATTCACCGTGGATCTGTTTGTAGCACATTTTCCTACTTCCTTTATTAAATAAAATGTTGTCTTGTTTTAATTTAATGGGCATGCTTTCCCCCACAGGCTTCATACTCTGTAACCTAAGTTAACTGGAGTTTTGTCATACGTCACAGCCATGTAAATCTTAAATTCACCACTTTCCCCTCAAGAAATAGCTCAGTGGTCGCTAAAACAAACTTATCAGTTAGATTCAGGATTGTATTCCATGGGAGTCCACAATGTAATCCTTACAAATCATCGGCTTCCTCAGAGAACATAAATTCTGCTTACCATAGTAGTATATTCAAATTTCAGGCCAACTGTTTGTCATCAGATTAGAATGTGATGACATAAAAAAAGATGGGCGGCCGAAACTGCTCAGCAGCTCTAAATTCATCATGACAGCCTGCAGGAAATAAAGACACCACACCAAATACTGTTCATTTAAAAAAAAGGACTTTGCACTTCATCTTGCCAAAACCAAAGACATGATTGCAGCTGTACCTTCAATGGACTGCAGTGCCTTTGCAAACAGGCTCACCTGTGAATTTCCTGACTCCAGCCAGGCAGAACTTATAAGCTGGAAGATGAGTTAACGTACTGTCACTATTCTTAGTAATATTTCGAAACTACTTTAATAATTGTCGTCAAGTTTATAATTGGTCTTGTTTGTTTTTGAACAAGAAGGAGACAAACTGAAATTGCAGAGTTTTGAGAAACTAAAAGATAAAGTGCGAGACTGGCTTTACTACTATCAAATAAGAGAGGTATATAATTTAGATAAAAAAATTGGCTTCCAGGTGGAAAAATCAAAGTTGGAAACAGAATTGTTAGAACCCAAAACTAAGATACTATCAAGAATGTATAACTTGCTGTTAAAATGGAACACTCAGGATGAAATGGTTAAATCTGCTATGATTAAATGGGCACAGGATGTTGGACATAACATTATGTTTGCTGACTGGGAACAGTTGTGGACCACAGGTTTGAGATTCACGGCATGTAATGCCTTAAGAGAGAATATTATGAAAATGATATACAGGTGGTACATGACACCAGTCAAGCTTGCAAAAATCTATCATTTGCCTGATAATAAATGTTGGAAATGTAAAGAGACTGATGGTACATTCTTTCACCTTTGGTGGACATGCCCAAAGATTAAGGCTTTCTGGGAGATGATCTATAATGAAATGAAAAAGGTATTTAAATATACCTTCCTGAAGAAACCAGAGGCCTTTCTCTTGGGCATGGTCGGCCAATTGGTGCCAACGAAGGATAGAAACTTTTTTATGTATGTGACAACAGCAGCAAGGATACTGATTGCAAAGTATTGGAAGACACAAGAGCTACCCACACTGGAAGAGTGGCAGACCAAGGTGATAGACTACATGGAATTGGCAGAAATCACCGGCAGAATCCGAGACCTGGGAGAAGAGTTGGTGGAAGAAGATTGGAAGAAATTTAAAGACTATCTGCAGAAATACTGTAAAATTAATGAATGTTAAAATGATGTTGGATTGGAAATAAGTAGCGTTGGCAAATAAGAGTAATAAGAATATGTAAATATGGATTGATAATGGATGAAAATATATTGTTATAATAGGTTATGATAAAAAGTTAAGATAAATGAAAGAAGGCTAGGATTTGCTGAACCAACTATATAAATGGGAATACAAAAAGGGGAGGTGTGAGGAAGTCAAGAAAATAAGTAAATGAACCCACAAGCTCTGAAAACTGGATTGGTTTTTCAAATTTTTCTTTTTCTTTTTGTTTTTCTGGGTTTGTGTATGTATTTTCTATCTGTATTTTTTCTTAGTTTTTCTGTAATTTCTACCTTCTTTTTTCAACACTGTAATTTTTTGTTTGTAATTTTTTTAGTTTATAAATCTATGTGTATTCTTTGAAAAAACCTAATAAATATCTTATAAAAAAATATATATAATTGGTCTTGTTTGCGAGGATTTCAGGACCACAGAAGCACACATTGACTCATGAGAAGAATAAATACGGCAACACTACTGATAACTTTTTAAAACATGGGAAAGGTTGCATATATCCAGTAGTCTGCCTCTCTGTTATAAAAGTTGTTGATCAAAGAGGGCATGGGGCTGTGGTTGGAGGATAAGAGCCAAAACTTCATCTACAGTAGCAAACTAGACTGTCAGCTCGCTAGATCATGAACCAATTTCACTCCTAGAAAAGAATAAGGTTTCTAATCATCAGTGATTGTAATTAACTATTGTTAACTATATGTTAAGTGAGGGAGAAATTATGTGTGTGATAAGCAGTCTGTGACTAGCAAAATCTTTTAAGATGGCAACATCATGTTCCACAGAAGCGTTCTTCAACCTGGTGCCCTCCAGATATTGTTGGACTACAGTTCCCATCAGCCCTAACAAGGGTAGGCAAGAATCAAAGACGATGTAAGTTGTAGGCCAGCAACATATGGAGGGAAGCATGATGGTGAAGGTGGTGATGGTACTTATAGATGCAAGGATATGCCAGGATGTTGTGTACTAAAAGAAGCTCAGAAAGTCCAAATCTAGGAATAAACCCAGCGCCTCCTCTGAGGCATTTTGTGTTCTGCCAAGGTTTGAAAGTACCATGTTTGTTCCTGAAATATTCTATATGCCTTCCTGGAAGAAACAGCTTCATAATACAACCTTCCTCAAATCTGTGACCATCTTTTTTCCTCCTTTGCTGTTTGGAAGAAGGGTGCCAAGGGGACAACATGAATATCATTAGTAAGGATGAATCAAAATATCCCAAACAGCCATGTGATCTGTTTGAGCCTGGACAAATGCAATGTTGACATGTAGCATTAAAGATTCCATCTCGAAACCCACAGCAATAACAAAAAAACCAGGCCAGGGCTGCTGCCACATTTTTATAGATGATGTTTTTTTTCCAAAAGCACCCCCTACTTGAAATTCAGCCTGAAGTCTAAGTTAAAGTCAAAGCCCTAGTCAGTTAACTGGGCTATAACATGTGAAGAATTGATTTTCTTATTTTCAGCTGTCAGGCCTGCTACAAAGAATGAGTTTTAATTCTGGGGATGTTATTAAAACTCCTTGCTTAACCGGCAGAAAAATGGAACTGCTAGAAGAGCAATAGCGGTACTGCTGTCGGATTGAATGACACCTGTCAGAGTATGATGAATGACCCTCTCTGCCCCACAATCCCATTCTCTGTCAGTCAGGTAAGGGCCATTAATCTTCATCGAGGGCCTGTCACACTAGGCAGCCATGACGCCAAAAAAGTCTTCGCCTGTTTGCCACCAAGACACATGTAACAATATGATGCTCTCATTGTCAGAGCGATGCCGAATTTACATAATTTATTATGACTTTCCTCCCCCGCACCCACCCACCCCAAAACACCATCCTCCTCCAGCACCACCCTTTCTCCTGCCAAAGCGAGTTGGGGATAGATGTGATTAGACAGATGGAGGCTGGGCCCAGGCTGCCAGCCACCAAACCCCCTGCAGTGCTTGATGAGGAGCAGAGCATCTATACAAACCAATCAAAAAGCTGGCAGTTCAATTACAGAGTAATAAAGGGACATTCATCATTCAATTAGGCACCTGTCATGGTTTCACAAAAGGGAAAACTTCTAACCTGAAACTCCAGGGAGAAGATGCTAGAATCAGAAAGCAGGGAAACAAATGGAGGGAGAAAAGTGTAGGGAGAGACAAAGTCAATTACTAGCCAAACAGACAAAAGGAAACAAAAAAGCCGGGTGAGTTATCTTCAGGCCCAAAATTTAGGGAAAGTAGATGAAAACCACAGTGCTCTGTGAGATATGATTTTTTTTTTCTTTTCATTTGCAGCCTGTGCTGAGAACTGAGTGCGACCACAAAGACTGATGTGCTGGGGAAGGGGAACTCTGCCTTTAAACCCTAAAATGCTGCTGATAACAGTTCATATGTGCAGCTTATTAAATTGCTAACAATTATTGGGAATGGGGGTGGTGCAAGCATCACACTTGTAGCATTATAAATCAGGGTAAGGAACCATCTTCATCCCAAGAGTTACATTACTTCATAAGACAGGTTTTAGGGATCACATTCCACTGAGCCCAAGCAGAAGTGGTTGGACTCATAGATGTGGCTCTTATCTTTGGACAGTAGGCTACATCCTATCCACACACACACAAACACATCTTTCCATCCTCCATCAGAGCAAGTAAGAAGCATAATCAGAGTTCAAGGATGCATTTCAGCAAGGAAAAGCACTCAGAGAGAAGATAGAGCAGGGCTGGTCAAGCAATGTAGAGGGCATGGCTAGGGAGAGTCCCAAAAACCAAACGGAAATGCCTGAGTCCCTTGGCCTGAGGTTCTGGACCCAGCATAAATGCACATTTGAATTCTGGTGCTGGAGGAGACTCTTGAGAGTCCCATGGACTGCAAGAAGATCAAACCTACCCATTCTGAAGGAAATCAGCCCTGAGTGCTCACTGGAAGGACAGATCCTGAAGCTGAGGCTCCAATACTTTGGCCACCTCATGAGAAGACTCCCTGGAAAAGACCCAGGTTTTGGGAAAGATGGAGGGCACAAGGAGAAGGGGACGACAGAGGATGAGATGGTTGGACAGTGTTCTCAAAGCTACCAGCATGAGTCTGACCAAACTGCGGGAGGCAGTGGAAGACAGGAGTGCCTGGCGTGCTCTGGTCTAGGGGGTCACGAAGAGTCGGACACGACTAAACACTAAACAACAAAATCCACATTAGCAAGTACATGTATGTCAGCTAGCAAAGAACTGGTTGTCACGGGGAAATCTAAAGAGAATACTGATAGTTAGGAAACAATGTGTTTATTACCTTATTGATAGGGTTGCCAAACCTGCAGGGCCAACCTGAAGACTCCAGGTTTGACTGGCAGTCGCCAGATGGTAGAGGGAGAGCTTGACTCTCTAGGCGAGTGAGGGGGCATTCTTTCTTGTATTAGGAAGACTGTGCAGACACCGTGCAAGCTTCAGCCTGGCATGAGCCAGCTGCACAATCTTGCATACAGTCTCTGGGGTGTCCGTCCTCCTCTCCTCCCTTTTCCCAATTAACCACCATCTCCAGGGTTCAGTACTGGGAGGGAGCACAGAGGACGACAACCAAATGAGGAGCAGAATGTTAGGAGCAGGCATGAGGGTCTGGCTTGTTTGCTAGAATGACATGCTCTCAGCGACACTGGTTCACACAAATTAAAGTCATATATGGCTGTCAACTAGCCATATATGACTTTAATTTCCTTCCCAGGAATCTCGACATCATCTCCATCTACCTTCAGGAGTCTCTACATCAATATGGCTAGAGACATCAGAGCATGTATGATAATGTGATGGCTACATCAGTGTTTACCAACCGGTGTTCCACGGCACACTAGTGTGCCGCGAGACGTTGCCTGGTGTGCCACGGGAAAAATTAAAAAATTCGAAAGATATCCGGAGAGGCGGCCTTCAGGCGAGTTTTAATTTTAATTTTCCTTCTCCCACTTAATGCCCCACGCTCGCCCGAGCAGCTTGCAGTCCTCGGTAACCACGGCGACCCGAGGGAGGGGAGGGAACAGGGAAGTCGAGGGCGGCGGCGAGCCGCGATGATGTCAGTGGGCCGTGCCGCCTCGCCCTGGCATGGTGTGAGAGCCCTGGCTAGTGGCGCGAGCTTCAGAATAAGTGGGATCCGCGTGCGCGAGACCGAGATCGTGGGTAAGGAGCTCAGCCCTGGGCAGGAGGAAGCGGGGCCGCGCGTGCGGGCCACATCCCCACAGAGAGCGAGCCTCCCCCGGCCCACCACTCCGGGCAGGTCCACTCGCATGAGGGGGCGGCGATGGCGACGGCTGGCAGCTTGCCTGCAATGCCATCCCTCGAGCAGGCGAGGAGCCCGGAGGCTACCAGATGCGAGTCCTCTTTCCCACCCTGCTCGGGAGTCCAGAGCACTTGGTCGCATTCAGGATCTAGAGTGGGGAAGCGGGGCTTGTGTCTGGGCTGGACACATTGGGCTGCCTGTGCCGCTCGACCTGCGGGGAGAAATCAGGGTGGGAGTCACGACCGTGAGGCAGGGCTGCCAAGTGTGGCAGAAGAGGACATGGCCGTCGCACCTGTCCTTAGGTAGGAGCTTCTTCCGTGTCGACCTGCTGCCCTAAAGTCTTGGCTTTTTTCTTGGCTTTTTGGCGGTTGGCACAGAAGGAAGGCAAGGGGGAGGGGAAAAATTGAAACTTACACTTTCGTGCGTCCCTCCCAGCGTGACGCTGCGCGCTGACGTCACGGGGCTGTAATGGTGGTGTGCCTCGAGATTTTTTTCATGAAACAAGTGTGCCTTTGCCCAAAAAAGGTTGGGAAACACTGGGCTACATCATCTAAACATGGGAGGAATGCCAACCAGTGCACACCATCTTTTTGTTCTAGTATTAGGATTTTGTCCACGAGTGTTGCCAGCTCCCAAAGATTGGGCTGCCAGTGTGTGCTTTGGATTATTTTATTTATTTTCAAATGGTATTTCAACATAACTCTTTGAAAATAGCAAAGTTAACCTTAGATTTGGTGAACAGCAAAGGTCAACTTGGCCTGATAATGTGACATTGAATACAAGAATAATTTAGTCACTGAAAGGTTAAAGAATTCACGAGCAACTTAATAGTTACTCAGCTGCCTTGTCAGGGTAGGGCAAATTATGAACATATTAAACTGCCTTACACTGAGTCAGACCACTGGGTCCGCCTAGTTTCGTGGCTTCATGTGGTCTCAAGCAAAGGCCTCTCTAAGTCTTGTTATTTCACGTTTTCTAAGTGGAGATGCCGGGGTTGAACTTCAGATCTCCTGCACAAAAGCCTTGTGTTTTACTACTAGCCTTAGGCTCTTTCCTAGCTTGTTAAGAGCTATCACAGGGGCCAAAACTTGATTAAGGAGCTCACAGCTAATTCTAGAATCTTCATTTCTCAGTATAGTACTCCACATCTATAATTTTATGTCTGTTCCCCTTCTTCAGCTACATCCCTTCACCTGCCTGAATGGGAGAGATAAAGTTATATTCATTTTTATTTATTCAGCAAATTTTAAAAAACATTAAAAAAAAAGCTATAAGCAGTTTACACAAAATAGTATGTTTATTTTGTGTAAACCTCTTCCCAAGATTTCTAAAATGATTGCTATGAACCAGTGTATAAAGGTAAAAGTAAAGGTACCCCTGCCCGTACAGGCCAGTCTTGCCAGACTCTAGGGTTGTGCGCCCATCTCACTTAAGAGGCCGGTGGCCAGCGCTGTCCACAGACACTTCCGGGTCACATGGCCAGCGTGACAAGCTGCATCTGGCGAGCCAGCACAGCACACGGAAATGCCGTTTACCTTCCCGCTAGTAAGCGGTCCCTATTTATCTACCGTATAGTTAAAGCCATGGTTTTCCCAGTAGTGATGTATGGAAGTGAGAGCTGGACCATAAAGAAGGCTGATCGCCGAAGAATTGATGCTTTTGAATTATGGTGCTGGAGGAGACTCTTGAGAGTCCCATGGACTGCAAGAAGATCAAACGCATCCATTCTTAAGGAAATCAGCCCTGAGTGCTCACTGGAAGGACAGATCGTGAAGCTGAGGCTCCAGTACTTTGGCCACCTCATGAGAAGAGAAGACTCCCTGGAGAAGACCCTGATGCTGGGAAAGATGGAGGGCACAAGGAGAAGGGGACGACAGAGGACGAGATGGTTGGATAGTGTTTTCGAGGTTACCAGCATGAGTTTGACCAAACTGCGGGAGGTAGTGGAGGACAGAGGTGCCTGGCGTGCTCTGGTCCATGGGGTCACGAAGAGTCGGACACGACTAAACAACTAAACAACAACAACAATTTATCTACTTGCACCCAGGGGTGCTTTCGAACTGCTAGGTTGGCAGGCGCTGGGACCGAATGACAGGAGCGCACCCCGCCGCGGGGATTCGAACCACCGACCATGCGATCGGCAAGTCCTAGGCGCTGAGGTTTTACCCACAGCGCCACCCGCGTCCCATGAACCAGTGTATACATTTTGTTAAATGAAGAATATACTTCAAGCAGAAGTGAAGGAGAAGGGAAAAGGGAAAATATGGGATTCCACAATGGGAGCAATGCTGGAACACAGAAGTTGGTACCTGCCCACCCATTCATTCATAGAACATCTTTCTTGCTACATTCCCATAAACATTGCCATTTGGTGGGGATCTTTATTGGTGATTTCTATGCAAATAATTAATATGCGATTAAATCTGATCTATTCTCAGTTTTGTTGGGTTGCTTTTGCAGTGACCAGTATGGGAGGACAAATGGTAGTGTTTTGAACATGACCATCAATCAAGTGAGAACTTCATTTGCATTTATTAAGACTCAGCAGTGAAATTGTTTTCACGAGGGTGCCTGTATTACAAAGAGGTCAAAGACAAATCCCGCCTCACCAGCTGCGCTTTCTAACCTGCTGAGATGACCGCGAGCTCCAAGATTGCTAGCTCCAAAATCCACTGGATTGATAACTAAAGAGAACTTCAAACACCGAGTTGGCAAGTTGACGATATTACATCAGAAATGTCATTAAAATGTGGCGGTGGTGGTTTCATCCTGTTGCTTTGTAAACATTTCATATCACATGCAGAGCTACTGAGTTTGGTGTGTGTGCCCCTTCCTGGGTGTGCACAGCTCTCTGTGGAAGAGAGGGGAGAAACCATTAGAGAGCCAGTGTGGTGTAGTGGTTAAGAGCGGTAGTCACGTAATCTGGGGAACCGGGTTCGCGCCTCCGCTCCTCCACATGCAGCTGCTGGGTGACCTTGGGCCAGTCACACTTCTTTGAAGTCTCTCAGCTCCACTCACCTCACAGAGCGTTTGTTGTGGGGGAGGAAGGGAAAGGAGATTGTTAGCCGCTTTGAGACTCCTGAAGGGGAGTGAAAGGCGGGATATCAAATCCAAACTCTTCTTCTTCTCTTCTGGAGTTCTAGATCATGATGTATACTTTTCTTGGCCATCATGAGGCTAAAGATACATTTGAGAAAAAACTACAAAAACTGAGATCCATGGATTTGCACACCTGTGTTTTACGGGACATGAGCTAACTCACCACCATTCATAGATTGGCTTATAAATCGTGTCCTCCATCATGGAGAGCATGTGTTGCGGTGAGATCACCTAAACTGCCTCCCTGTTGGGGGCGGGATGGTTTGGATAGCCACAACACCCCATTGGATGCCCCTTGGTTGCTGGGGCAGAAATTTGGCTTTTGGGGAAGACTATTGGGGAAGACTATTGGGAAGACTATTGGGACGCGGGTGGCGCTGTGGGTAAAAGCCTCAGCGCCTAGGGCTTGCCGATCGAAAGGTCGGCGGTTCGAATCCCCGCGGCGGGGTGCACTCCCGTTGTTCGGTCCCAGCGCCTGCCAACCTAGCAGTTTGAAAGCACCCCCGGGTGCAAGTAGATAAATAGGGACCGCTTACCAGCGGGAAGGTAAACGGCGTTTCCGTGTGCGGCTCTGGCTCGCCAGAGCAGCGATGTCACGCTGGCCACGTGACCCGGAAGTGTCTCCGGACAGCGCTGGCCCCCGGCCTCTTGAGTGAGATGGGCGCACAACCCTAGAGTCTGTCAAGACTGGCCCGTACGGGCAGGGGTACCTTTACCTTTACCTTTACCTTTATTGGCTATTTAAGCAGCTGCACGTCCTGTGGAGCTTCCTCTTCATCATGACGTGCATCGGATCTCCCTCCCTCCCTCCCTATATTTAGGGTTGTTCTTATGGCCTTGCTATGCCTGTCTAGGGGGTCGTCTGTTTTGGAGCAGGGGCCTGGAAGGAATTTTGCCATTTGGCTGACTGGCTGGTGTCATTTGGTTTTTGCCTACTGTGTAGCAAATCGTCACAACTTTGTAAGGTTGGCGGTTAGGCATTGGTTCAATGTTTTGTGGAGGGGAAGTGGGTGGCTGTGCCTGCCCCTCCATTGCTGCCGCTAGGGAATTCCGTTAAAGGAATCCAGGGGCTCGCCTTGCTTTTGTCCAAACCCTGTCAAGGGGCTAGGGCCATGCCAGAGTCCCTGGGAGCATCTGGGGTGAGCTGGGAGATCGAAGGAGTTCTCGCTCCGCCAGGATGCTTTCCCTTACTGTCATATGGTGGTGCCCAGTATCAGTCCTGTTCCTGCCACCGTGCATGTTCAGGTAGTCTGGAAACAATGTCTATGCAACCACTCACATGCTGTAATCAATAAAGTTGTGGCCAAATTATTGCCAAAACCCTTAAACAAAAATTCTGTGTGCATTGTGTCTTTATTTTGGGGGTGGTTTTGGGGGTCTTCACACGCAAAGTATAAACCATCATGGAATAAGTTTGCTCAACAAAGCTTTAGACATAAGTATTCGTCCAACTCTTTAAAAGACTGATTTTACACTACAGCATTTCTGTATTTGGCTATTCATGGAAGGCATTGGCATTTATTATGTATTATACTCCTTACCAGAGTAACAAATTCTACACCAGGGTGCCGAAGACTTTAACTAAATGACATTCATTGCCAGGGCTCTCTCCCCTGATTTTTCACGCCTCCTTTCCAGTTCCTAATGAGATTCTGATACAAACGCAACAATGAGGTTAATAATCCTTACTTACCTCCTGCACAGGCGTGCTGTGAAAAACATAGCCCTGTGTATTGCTGCTGCTACACAGTTCTGAAAAAGTCATCCTAAACAATTCTTCCGGCTTAAACAGTTAAGGAGATTTCTTTGTTAAGGCTGCTGTAAATTCAGTTCCCACCATCCTTCAAAAAGAAAAGAAAAAGGGGGGAGGGAGGAAGGAGAAGCCAATAATATTAACAAAGGACAGCACAATACACTATTGAACTAGAGAGCCGCAATCCTCAAAATGTCTCAGGGCTTGTCCAGATGGCAGCCTCCTGCACTCCCAGCTGGGTACTGTCATGCTTAACTGGGATTATGGGAATCAACCAAGGGAAAGGCCAGTAGCTTCCCTTGCTTTGGACAACCCTGTGCTAAGCCTGCTGTGCTTGTACCAGTACCAGCCTCAGACATTTCTGCACCTATCACAAAAAGCAAAATATTAACCGCCCCCCTTCACTCACCTGTTTTATTAATAAAGATATGGAGGCTTCGGGCAAGAAAATGGAGCCCGTTCTAGAATCTGCTATCTAAAGCTTCACCTCACCTCATGGTAAAACTGCCTTGCCTTGTGCGGCCTCTTCCCTTAAAAAAGGTAAAGGTACCCCTGCCCGTACGGGCCAGTCTTGACAGACTCTAGGGTTGTGCGCCCATCTCACTCAAGAGGCCGGGGGCCAGCGCTGTCCGGAGACACTTCCGGGTCACGTGGCCAGCGTGACGAAGCTGCTCTGGCGAGCCAGAGCCGCACAGGGAAACGCCGTTTACCTTCCCGCTAGTAAGCGGTCCCTATTTATCTACTTGCACCCGGGGGTGCTTTCGAACTGCTAGGTTGGCAGGCGCTGGGACCGAACAACGGGAGCGCACCCCGCCGCGGGGATTCGAACCGCTGACCTTTCGATCAGCAAGCCCTAGGCGCTGAGGCTTTTACCCACAGCGCCACCCGCGTCCCTTACCTCTTCCCTTACCAAGCAGCATATGAACTGTGGGAACTGCAAAGCATCAGAAGAATGCACACGGTGGTCACTCTTGGCTGGTGTGCGGCTAAATCTATGGATAGATCTTTATATAGGCTGGATGGTTTGGAGGTATGTTTATTCTGTAAGGTCAGGACCATTCTTGACTCCAAAGTCCCGCCCTTCCCCATGCCATACAGAGATGTGTAGCTGCACAACTGCAGAAACACATTCAAGTCATTCCAGGTGTGGAAGTGAGATAATTTACCTTTCCCTTTTCAGTTGTAGTTAAAGCTATGGTTTTCCCAGTAGTGATGTGTGGAAGTGAGAGCTGGACCATAAAGAAGGCTGATCACCGAAGAATTGATGCTTTTGAATTATGGTGCTGGAGGAGACTCTTCAGAGTCCCATGGACTGCAAGAAGATCAAACCTCTCCATTCTGAAGGAAATCAGCCCTGAGTGCTCACTGGAAGGACAGATCGTGAAGCTGAGGCTCCAATACCTTGGCCACCTCATGAGAAGAGAAGACTCCCTGGAAAAGACCCTGATGTTGGGAAAGATGGAGGGCACAAGGAGAAGGGGACGACAGAGGACGAGATAGTTGGATAGTGTTCTCGAAGCTACCAGCATGAGTTTGACCAAACTGCAGGAGGCAGTGGAAGACAGGAGTGCCTGGCGTGGTCTGGTCCATGGGGTCATGAAGAGTCGGACATGACTAAACGACTAAACAACAACAATTCAGTTGTACTCAAGTAAACACAATACAAAACATTACACCGTCTCACGTGGGCTACCCCTAAAAAGACAGGAAGTCTTTTTCAGCAGTTCATCCACTGGGGCCTTGATGTACGATGGAACACTTAACCAAGTTAGGAGCCATGTTACCTAATGTGGTCTGCAAGCTGTGCACAATTCATGATTGTGTCTACAAACAAAGAAGAGGCCTTTACAAACCAAAGGAATCTCATGTACACAGAAATTCAAAGTACTAGGGACATTATTTTAAAATATTATTAGGGAAATTATTTGAGAAATTACAGCACATTCCTATACATGTCTATTCAGTGAATGAATATTCAATGAGGCTCCTCATGAATATTCACCAGCATTTTTGTGTGATGTTCTCCTAACAGACTCATTTGATGCAAAATTCCTCAATATATACATTTTTGCAAAGCAATTCCACGTAATGTAATGCATTTTTGCTTGTTATTTCATATTATTTCATATTATATTCTGTACACCAATATATGCATGAGATCTATGGATGAAGAGTGGTATACAAATTTAATAATAATGGTAAAAATATGTATATCTATGTGCACTTTACCCCCAGGACATGCATTTTTGTACACAATACTTTGGTGAAGACCTGCAATGCTCAATTTTACGTTTCAAAAGGTGCCTGTGTTTCAGTTCATATATTGCTTTAGAAAGTGTGAATTAGGTAGGTTTGCTTTTAAACGTAATCTAATCAGATTTCTCCCCCACCTCTAGAGGAAAGTAAGATAGCTTCATTTCAAAGTAGGATAAACTCAGTTTCAGGGTTGCTTTTGTAAAAGTAGCACCAACATGTTTATTGAACGTGGAAAGCATGCATTTTGCCGCTGCAGTCCTTTCGTCTTTGACGAATACTTGTTAGGACACTGCAAATACCAATAATATCCTTTAATCCAAGAGGAATGCTAGTGAGACCTTGTAAATATACAAATTCAGAATATATCACATGCTTAAGAAAAACAGGAACACAATAAAGGATGGGGAATGCGGCTAGGTGAATAATTGATGTGCTGGTGGCCTGTGAATGTGTATCATTAATATTATCCCATCAGAACTTCAGGTCTTGGGTTGTGACAATTTGTGATCCAAGCTATAATTCCTTCCACCTAGCACCTTTTGCAGCTTTTCTTTTTAATTCCCCTCCCACTAATCATAAGTCCCTAACCATGACAGCAAGCCTTAGTAAATAATATATCAAGATAAATGATAATTGTTCTGCCTTAAATGTCTCCTAATGAGCACCATAAATTAAAAATTAATATTGCAAAGACTGTATGAATAGCATCAGTGCTATAAACAGACCAGCAGGGATCAAGAATGCAAATGAAAGTGAACCACCTCCCTTATCCTCTCCCTCACGGTAACTGAAAAATCCTAGAGCCAGCAAATTGTTAGGCATTAGAGCTAATAAACAAGTTTAATGTAGTTGTATAACAAGCAATTCGTCCTTATATTTTATTCCAGGTTTGGCAGTTTTTCGTTGTTTTATGGTCCCTCCAGAATTATTGTTTCTCTCATTAGGAACAATGAACTAATTTTAAATTAAAACATTGTCTTGGGTCCAAAATTAGCAAATGAATCAGTTAGTGCTGCTTCTTGCGATGATCATAAATGCACACTTCTGCCCACTGAGATACCCATTCATTTCAATGGAAAGAGAGCTGATCCAAATGTTCATGCAGATTAATTTTCTGGACTGAAATTAATGGAGATGTCCTTTCTGGAAAGAGAATGTATCTCTGTTCACCAAGCAGTGAGCACCAAAAACCCCACACCTCTGTTCTGCTCCCCCCCCCGCAAAAAACCCTTTACCTTTACCTATCGATGGGTGGGACATGGGTGGCGCTGTGGGTTAAACCACAGAGCCTAGGACTTGCCGATCAGAAGGTCAGCGGTTCGAATCCCCGCGACAGAGTGAGCTCCCGTTGCTCGGTCCCTGCTCCTGCCAACCTAGCAGTTCGAAAGCATGTCAGAGTGCAAGTAGATAAATAGGTACCGCTCCGGCGGGAAGGTAAACAGCATTTCCGTGCACTGCTCTGGTTCGCCAGAAGCGGCCTAGTCATGCTGGCCACATGACCCGGAAACTGTACTCCAGCTCCCTCGGCCAGTAAAGCGAGATGAGCGCCGCAACCCCAGAGTCGATCACGACTGGACCTAATGGTCAGGGGTCCCTTTACCCTTTACAAAAATAAGCCAAGTTGTAGTGTTGATCATTATGGGGCCATGAATCACACTCCAGTACAATGAATGGTGCCTTAGGAAACAGGGTTATGAATGGAGAGCCTACACCAAGACCACCAGAGAAGTACGTAGGGTTAATCTGTTAATCCCAATGGTGTTCAACTGGAAGAAGAGATTGAATTTTACAGTCAGAACCATTACCTTATTTCATTACCCCTGTTTTTGTTTCTTTGGTTAGTTTTACTTCAGTCACAGCATTCTGATGGAACAGTGCATGTGTAAGTAGGAAATATACTGGAAGGAAGACATCATTGCCTTTAAAATAATTAACAGGACATGATACCATGAAGTGATAAAACTGAATATCTTCTATTAGCCTGGCTTTTGCTGGTGAATGCTCTTAAATCATACAAAAGTTCACATCCTTTAAAGGTAAAGGGACCCCTGAACATTAGGTCCAGTCGTGACCAACTCTGGGGTTGTGGCACTCATCTCGCTTTACTGGCTGAGGGAGCCGGCGTAGCCGCTTCTGACAAATCAGAGCAGCGCATGGAAACACCGTTTACCTTCCCGCCGGAGTGGAACCTATTTATCTACTTGAATTTTAACGTGCTTTTGAACTGCTAGGTTGGCAGGAGCAGGGACCAAGCAACGGGCGCTCACCCCGTCGCAGGGATTCAAACCGCCAACCTTCTGATCAGCAAGTCCAAGGCTCTGTGGTTTAACCCACAGTGCCACCCGCGTCCCTCCCTTTAAAGGATGCGTCACATCCTTTAGGCTTGTGCAAAAACTTAACCCATCAGCAGGCAAAACTGAAACTTCAGTGATCAAAGACCAGTCTGATACAACACCATTTTGAATTTTCTATTTCCCCCCATGCTGAATTGTAAAGTCAGATGTCACAAAACATATATAGTGTTTCTATTGTATATATATAATCATCCACAGACTGCATCAAGACTGAAACTCTGCAATTAAACTCGCAGTCTGTATCTTATATGCTCAAGAGACAACGGCAGATAAATAGATTCAATTGAGGCCACTGTGAATCCAGAAATACTCTTTCAAAGAGTTCCCTCTCTTTTTAAAGTAGCTTTCGTTTCTTGTCTGGGACCGTAAACTATTGTACAGAATCTCAGCAGCTATTAATTGGCTTTATACCATAGAGAGTAACCAAGCTTTGCGGTGATGTACTCCAGCTGAAAATTTGGCCATTCATTTCCACGTTCCATCCTTCCATTAAGAGAGAGAAATCCATTGTTGCCTGAAACGACAAACTTCAGCTTTGCCCTCTGTAACCTAACAGCAACTCCTTCTTTAGCCACCTATGGCATTGCATTATCACCCCTCAAGTCTGGCCTGCTCTATCATAGAGACACCTGCTAACTAGGAAATGAGCTGAGACAACCACCTTGTTTTACATAGGCCATTGAACAGCTGTCACATGGTAACAACTTCCAGGCATGGCTGACCTGTAACAAACCCTAACCTGTGACCTAGAGGTGAAAGGGTCTGTATCCAATTACCAGTCCCTGAAGTGACCCAGGCAGTTCCCCTATGACCAAATCTCCAAGGCAAGAAAACTAAAACGATGCCCTGCCTTTCAGGCTGCTTTTATATATGCCACTGAAAAAGAAAAGCTATTAACACAGAAAATTTTATTACTCGCATAATTATTTCAGAAAAACCCAGGCCTAGGTTGCCACAGTAAATTTCTCTTTACCATTTGCTATCTGGTCTACGTGCATGGCAAAAAGAAGAGGCGAGGGAACAAACACCCTTCATTTCTTCATTTCTTCTTCAGCACAACTGACGTTCAAAAAGAAAGAGGCTTTTACGGACATTGCAGAGCGACGAAAATCTGTAGGTAAAAATAATTCTCCCTTAAATATTATTAATATAAATATAAATTATTTATAAGCAGCCTAAGAGGCAAAAATGACCAGTAAATCAGGAAGTTCCCTGTTTGACTTTCTCTTCTGTTATGAACTTGCTAGAGCTACCATCTCTCAGTTTCTCACTCCCCCACCCTCAATATGGGGATAATCGTACAGACCAGCCTTAAGAAGATGTGTTTTTAAACACTGAAAAGAAATACCATTTGTACTTAGGAATTGAGACCATGCCACAGGACTTGGTGTTCTTCCCACGCCAAGCCTGCTCTCACAGGAGTGAATTCCTCACCCCAGCCATGAGTTTCTGTGCATGTACCTGGTAGTACAGGCTTCCTCAACCTTGGACCACCAGATGTTTTTGGCCCACAACTCCCATAATCCCTAGCTAGCAGGACCAGTGGTCAGGGATGATGGGAATTGTAGTCTCAAAACATCTGGAGGGCCGAGGTTTAGGAAGCCTGTGGTAGTACATCTCATTGAACTTCCTGGGACTTCTGAGTAGATGCAAAGAGTTGCACTGGAGGTTACTGAGTCTGCAATCCTAGAAAACCCATTTACTAAAGGAGTAAGCACCACTGAACTTAGTGGAACCTGTTAAGTAAGCTGTGCTGTGTGTGTGGCGTTAATTGTAGTAAAGTTTCCACTGAACAAGGCTATGAGACTAGGATTCCAAGAAGTTAACGGTGCCACTTTAGAACTCTTAAGAGCCAGTGTGGTGTAGTGGTTAAGAGCGGTGGACTTGTAATCTGGTGAACCGGGTTCGCTTCCCCGCTCCTCCACATGCAGCTGCTGGGTGACCTTGGGCTAGTCACACTTCTCTGAAGTCTCTCAGCCTCACTCACCTCACAGAGTGTTTGTTGTGGAGGAGGAAGGGAAAGGAGATTGTTAGCCGCTTTGAGACTCCTTCGGGTAGTGATAAAGCGGGATATCAAATCCAAACTACTACTCCTCCTCCTCCTCCTCCTCCTCCTCCTCCTCTTCTTCTTCTTCTTCTTCTTCTTCTTCTTCTTCTTCTTCTTCTTCTTCTTCTTCTTCGCCATGCTTTAACATGGCAAGGGATGGGCTGCAATCGAAAAACCATGCCCCAATCTTCCAATAGAGATTCAACAGGTAGGTCTGAGATGGACCTTTAAATATTTACTGAAAAGTTTTCTTTGCCTTTGCAGACAATTAAGACAAGCACTTTCTGTATTAGTTGGTGAAAAGTGTGCATATTTATTGTTGTAAACTCTTCAAAAAATTTTTTTAATGAAATTGCAGTAGACTGGTATTTCTGTAAATAAAATAAATGAATAAATCTGCCTCACTTTGGCTATGCTGGCAGATGATCTTTGGAAGAGTGTGACCCTGTTATGCTTCCACGATCTCCCAGTAGCTTTTGATATCATAGACCATGGTATTCTCATGAAGCAACTTGGTGTGGTGAATATTTGCAGACACTTTTGTCCAGTGGCTCTGATCCTATCTGCAGAGTCAGTTTCAGATGAAACACTGAGTGGTTGTCTTTACCCCCACCCTGGCAGTTGCACCGTGGGGTAACAAAGGGCAACATCCTGTGCCCAGTGCTATTCAAAATCTGTATCTAACAACTACGTGGAAAAGTTGGGAGGGGGCATTAAGAAATTTCAGGAGGAGGTGTCCTCAGTACATTCACAATATCTAGCACAGGCTGCCAATTAGCTGATAAGTTCAAGGTTACAGGTACTGTAGATGGCCATGTTGTTCTGCCGTAGTCGAAACAAAATTTTAAAAATCCTTCCAGTAGCACCTTAGAGACCAACTAAGTTTGTTATGAGCTTTCGTGTGCATGCACACTTCTTCAGACGTTGATGGACTTCCATTTCATGCGGCTCAATGTGGTTCAAGCTGTTGGTACTAGTGGAGAAAGTTGTACACAGCTCAGGGCCAAGACACCCAAAATATATTATCGTTCAACTGACCACTGTGTTCTGCAAGGGAGAGCCTCCTGCAGATACATCTCATCAGGAGGTATACAGTATTTCATAAAGGTAAAGGTAAAGGTACCCCTGACTGTTAGGTCCAGTCGCGGACAACTCTGGGGTTGCGGTGCTCATCTCGCTCTATAGGCTGAGGGAGCTGGCATTTGTCCACAGACAGCTGTGACTAGTATGACTAAGCATGACTTCTGGCAAACCAGAGCAGCGCACGGAAACACCGTTTACCTTCCCGCCTGAGCGCTACCTATTTATCTACTTGCACTTTGACGTGCTTTCGAACTGCTAGGTTGGCAGGAGCAGGGACTGAGCAACAGGAGCTCACCCCGTCGCGGGGATTCGAACCACCAACCTTCTGATCGGCAATCCCTAGGCTCTGTGGTTTAGACCACAGCACCACCCGTGTCCAACAGTATTCCATAAGAAGTAGTAATTGGACCTTTAGTGTAGTGGTACCACACAATTTAGAATGTTCTCTCATTACATATCAGACAGGCAACATCCAGTGCTTTTTTTTCTTTAAAAAATGTTTAGGGGTACTCTCATTTTGACTCAAGAAAATCACCATTTTATAGTTCAAATTGGGAAGAAATAAATACAGTAAATGGACAGAAGTACAAAGATGCACAAAATGTTCAGGGTATGCCTACTCCTGCGTCCCCCCCAGAAAAAAAGCACTGGCAACATCTATCTATATTTTTCTCAGTGCCTGTTGAAAACCTTTTTCTTCCAACAAGCATTTTAAGAGAAAATCTTTTGTCCTAGTCTTTATTTGCATTGGACTAGAAAATGCATTCACATATGCTCTTTTGGCTGTGCTTTTATTGATAATTGACTTGCAATGTTTCATAGGAAGTGAAATACAGTGGTACCTCAGTTTTCGAACAGCTTAGTTCCTGAACAACTCAGAACCCAAACGCTGCAAACCCAGAAGTAGGTGTTCCGGTTTTTGAACTTTGCCCCGGAAGCTGAACGTGCTCCTGAGCTTCCGTTTTTACTCTTTCACAGCAAATTTCAGTCCCCCGGATAGTAATTAAGCCTTTTTTCTTCCCACGTCGGCCCTAGAACCACTCATCTGAATCGCCCCGATCCTAATTAAGCCTTTTTTCTTCCCATGTCTGCCCTTGTGCCACTCATCAGAGTCCCGCCCCCATTGTAATTAAAGCCTTCCATTTCTGATTGCAGTGTTCTGAGGTGATATTTGGTGCTTTTGGTTTTTCTATTTTTTGCGGGGGGGGGGGTTGTGGCTTTTTCATTTTTGTGACTGTGGCTTGTTTTTCGTTTTATGATTGATTGATTGATTGATTGATTGTGTGTGTGACTGCAGAAATGGATAAAAGCCCCTAATCAAACAATGACTATCATCAGTGCAGGTGAGGAAAAAAATTAATTTTAATTTTTATCATCTACAATACTGTCTTATTTATTTTATATTACAGAACATTGATTATTGCTTTCATTTTATGGATCAATGGTCTTGTTAGAAAGTAAAATTCATGTTAAATTGCTGTTTTAGGGGTTGTTTTTAAAAGTCTGGAACGGATTTAATCCGTTTTGCATTACTTTCTATGGGAAAGTGCTCCTTGGTTTTGGAACGCTTTGGTTTTGGAACAGACTTCTGGAATGGATTGAGTTTGAGAACCAAGGTACCACTGTAAATAAAATCATTCCCTATGACTATTATACTGTGACAATGACTCGCATTTCTCCCATTTTGCAGAATGCAGGTTAAGGTCACTCAAGAAATTTATGAAGTGGGGATTCAACCCATGGCCAAGTCTTGCACTCTATCCATTGTTCTTCATGACTTTAAAATGTTACATTAAAACTTTTAATACTAAGATGCAAATTCTTTGATCTTCTAGTGAGCAGAAACCGTTCCAGCACTTTCACCCATACAGCTACAGAAACTTACAACACTATATAGCTTTGGGAAAACATACCACTCTGCATCCTCTTTAATCACAAATGTGGCAACATACACATCAAATCCATGCAAAGAGGAGAAACAAGATTTGAGCCCCACTTTTGAACATGGAGGTCTGGCTGGAAGGAACATGGACATTATAGAGAGAGTGCCCCTCCGAGACTTGGTGTTAATTATAAGGGACTTTCAAAGAAACCGGCAGAGAGGGATTGAGAGAGACTTAAGGGCCTCGGACGTGAGGTTGCCAGGCTGATAGTAGATGGATTAATGGACAATGGTTCTGGGATCGAAACCGGGGAAGGGAGGGTGGGGTTTGGAAATCCAAAGGGTGTTTGATTTTTTCTACTCTGTTTTTAATTTTGTGTTGTTATTAGTATAAGAATGGGGAATTCGTGGAAGGGAAACTGGATCGACCTTAGAAAAAGTTTTCAAATGTAAAAGATTGAGGTATATAAGTTAAAAGTTGATATATAAACTGAATTAAATATAATAACAAATTAAGGTTAAAAATATAATATAATAAATATAATAACAAATTAAGGTTAAGAATTTAGGGATAAGAACTTGTTGGATAAATATTTGGACATGGAATACAAGAAGGGGAGGTGAGGGGAAGTCGCGGAAAAAAAGTTACTGAAAATGGGATTGTAAAGGATGAATTCTTTTTTATTCTTTTTATTTTCTTGTTCTTGTTCTTTTTGTTTTTTGTATTATTTGAAACTCTAATAAAATATTATTTAAAAAAAACAACAAATCCATGCAAAGAGGAATCATCGCTTTGTTTTGCAAAACCATACACAAAACTCTGTTTGTGAGGTTTTTCACATTTCCGCACTTGGAAAACGGTGACCTGCTTTATAACAGGCATTCTGTTGGTCAGCACAAAGTTGAGTGAACATTAAGAAAATAAAGAGAAAGGAGGAGGTTGCTAAAAATAAGTCACTGGCAGTCGACTGACTTCTTAAGGCTCTGAACAGTACCATGCAAAGCCCTTTGGGTCTAAGGAAACATTGGCTGCTTGCTCCAGGCCCTGTGGCAGCTTGCTATCCATCTGCCCAGATTGCCCATATCTCCCTCTGTCTGACTCACAAGAAGGAAACATTTGTAAAGGAATGGTTTTTAGGAGAGGGAAAAAAATACATATTCATTTCCAAAAGTGATTTAGAAAAGATTAAAGGAGTACCAGGCCTATATGTATGTGTGTGTCGTCTTCTTCTTTGGTGATCACTTGTAGCCAAGTGAGATTGTCTTCCACGAATATGGTCTTAATGGTCGAAATATATAAAAAATTTTTAAAAATTGTCCAGTAGCACCTTAGAGACCAACTAAGTTTGTTCTTGGTACAGTGGTACCTTGGGTTACATACGCTTCAGGTTACATGCGCTTCAGGTTACAGACTCCACTAACCCAGAAATAGTACCTCGGGTTACGAACTTTGCTTCAGGATGAGAACAGAAATCGTGCTCTGGTGGCGCGGCAGCAGCAGGAGGCCCCATTCGCTAAAGTGGTGCTTCAGACCTCTCTCTTTGCTTTGTAACGCAAGTACAACTCAAGTTCTTTGACTGCCCTGGAAATGTTTATTTGCCACATGTACTGCAAACTGGTTGTTACACCAACACCTGACTCCCTATTGGCAAACTCCCCTATGAACAGCTTGACTGCCACCTTTTTGGGGGGGCGGGGGTGGAATCCAGGTACAGTGGTGCCCCGCAAGACGAATGCCTCGCAAGACGAAAAACTCGCTAGACGAAAGGGTTTTTCGTTTTTTGAGGTGCTTCGCAAGACGAATTTCCCTATGGGCTTGCTTCGCAAGATGAAAACATCTTGCGAGTTCTTGCGACTTTGTTTCCTTTTTCTTAAAGCCGCTAAGCTGCTAATAGCCGCTAAGCTGCTAAGCCGCTAAGCTGTTAATAGCCGCTAAGCCGCTAAGCCGCTAATAGCCATGCTTCGCAAGACGAAAAAAACCGCAAGACGAAGAGACTCGCGGAACGGATTAATTTCGTCTTGCGAGGCACCACTGTAGATGATATTGTCAGTGGTGCCAAGTGCTGCTGAAGATGCTTCCTACATGAAGAAATTTCCAAATTTGTCACCACTAGCTGCATGGTCCTCTAGAACTACCTATTTCTGTCATGTGGACACTCCATTATTGCTACCTGAGAAGGCCAACCACATTCTTACATTGCCTTGTCCTCCTATGTGATAGTCCCAGCAAAAGGGGTGAGATCTGGGACTTGAAGGGGGCATTGCACACCCGCTCAACTGCAATATTATAGCATAGATCCCCATGCCTTTTGTCCCACCACAAATATAACCTCTAATAACCATTTTTAAGTCCCTGTTTTCCATTGGACAGGTTATCTCATGCTGACCAGATCTGAGCAAGTCATTCCCAGGCAGATCCACATGCTCAGTTCTACCTCTCCAAGGTGCCAACGCGACTCATGGTGCCAGCCAGATGTGGGGCATCTACTTTGTGTTTACACAGTGCGCTACAACCCAGCCAGAAGGCTGAACGACAGTGCTTCTAAACTGACAGAGCGTGTTCTCACTAGCAGAGAGCACGTGTTGCGGTTGGGGAGCAGGCCACCATCATGACTAGGCAAATTAGGGGAACCCAAGCCGGAAAAGGGTTAAATGGGTTGCTGGGGATTTTTGTGTGTTGCAAAATTGGAGGAGGGGTCAGAGTCTATAAATTGAGGAGCTAGACTAGGGGACGTCCTCTTGGCCGTTTTGCATCGGATCACCCGCCCCCTCCCTTTTATAGGGTGGTTCTTGGGTTCATTTGACCTTGCTATGCCTGTCACGGGGTCGTTCGCCTTTGAGCGGGGGCCTGGTAGGAATTTTGCCATTTGGCTGATTGGCTGTTGCCATTTGGTTTTTGCCTACTGCGTAGCAAATCGTCACAACTTGTAAGGTTGGCGGTTAGGCATTGGTTAAATTGGTGCTTGGAGGGGTAAGGTGCCTATCCCTCCAAATGATGCGAAAGGGAATTCCGTTAAAGGAATCCAGGGGCTTGCCATTCTTTCGTCCTTGTCCGTGGAGCCGGGCTTGGGCCGTGCAAGCCCCACCGGAACATGAGGGTGAGAGGTGTTGGACTGAATTCCCAGCCTCATTTCTCCCCAATACTTGTTTCCCACGCTGGCTTCCGGTGGTGCCCGGAAGTGCCAGCTCTGTCCTTGGGGGGCAAGGACAGATAGTCATAACCAATGCCTAAGCAACCACTCACATTTTCTGTATTTGAATAAAGTTGTGGCCAAAATTATGCTAAAAACCTTAAACAAAAATTAACGTGTGCTGTGTGAATTTTTGGGGGTTGGCACTGCGGAACTCAACACGCAACTCCTCCTGCCCCAGGACAATCCAGCCTCTGCTTTTATTATAATGGGAGCATCTATTATAATTTAAAAAACAACAACAGCCCTGAACTGCAACCTTAAATATAATGTTCTCCATAATAATCAATGCTTCACAAGCAGATGTACAATTGTACCTTGGGACGTATTCATTACAGCTCAAGGAACACACTCATGCCATTCAGACCATATTCCATCCATATGCTAGTGTGCTTTTACACCCTGGGTTTATTGGCATTGGATAGTGTTGTGGAGTGAGAAGCTCCCAAGATCATAATTTGTACTTATTGTTACAGTTCAAGACAATCCCTTTGAAGCACAAATTTTCATTATACAAGAAGCCTTTCTTTTTTCTTTTTGGATCAGGAAGAGCCCCTGGCATAGAATATATAAATTCTTAGTATGAAATGTTAACATCATTTGAGTAAATGAGGAAAAATGAAAGCTCTTCAAGAGAGACAGTAGAACTAAATCATCAGTACAGCTGCTAAACTCACAATGAAAATGAGAAGCATTGTGGCCTACTGTTCAGGATTATTTTAGTGCTATAAAATGTAGAGTATTGAGCTATCGTATTTGTAAGTTGTTATAATTCAATGAATGTCACGACTTATCTTTTATTCATATAGGTACATTCCAATTACCACAGAAGGAACTTTGTCAAAGGTTAACTATCTAAAATTACTCAGGCAAATTTAGTCTGATTTGTACTTTTTTTTTTTAGTAATCAAAGACATACATACTCCACGTTTTTTGTTTTTTTAAAGAGATGAAGTAAAATATGGACAAACAACTTTTATAATAATGTTATAAATAGCATAGCTAAAATCAGGGCAATACAATTACTTTAAGTTCTCCATCACAGGAATTGAAGAGGAAGCCATTTTGGGTGATTGTCTCACTCCCCAAATCTGCTCTGCAGCAGCTGCAAGAGGAGAACAATTCACTGAAAACTGTCTCCATTGGCAAAGCAATAAGAAATGGATATCAATACAGTGGTACCTCTGGTTACGAACTTAATTCGTTCTGGAGGTCCATTCTTAACCTGAAACCGTTCTTAACCTGAGGTACCACATTAGCTAATGGGGCCTCCGCGTGATTTCTGTTCTCATCCTGAGGTAAAGTTTTTAATCCGAGGTACTACTTCCCGGTTAGCAGAGTCTGTAACCCAAAGGGTTTGTTTGTTTTTTATTTATTATTATTGTTGTTGTTGTTGTTTTTTAGTCATTTAGTTGTGTCCGACTCTTCGTGACCCCATGGACCAGAGCACACCAGGCACTCCTGCCTTCCACTGACTCCTGCAGTTTGGTCAAACTCATGTTTGTAGATTCGAGAACACTGTCCAACCATCTCATCCTCTGTCGTCTCCTTCTCCTTGTGCCCTCCATCTTTCCCAACATCAGGGTCTTTTCCAGGGAGTCTTCTCTTCTCATGAGGTGGCCAAAGTATTGGAGCCTCAGCTTCAGGATCTGTCCTTCCAGTGAGCACCCAGGGCTGATTTCCTTAAGGATAGGTCTGATCTTCTTGCAGTCCATGGGACTCTCAAGAGTCTCCTCCAGCACCATAATTCAAAAGCATCAATTCTTCAGCGATCAGCCTTCATTATCATCCAGCTCGCACTTCCATACATCACTATTGGGAAAACCATGGCTTTAACTATACGGACCTTTGTTGGCAAGGTGATAGCTCTGATTTTTAAGATGCTATCTATAAAAATGTCTATAAAAATAAAATATAAAAATTATTATTATATTTTATTTTTTACCAACCACCAAAACACAAACAGTGAAACCCCCCAGGCGGCTGATACATCGGGTATACAATATTCAATAATATACATATTCAATAATATACACATTCAATAATAACATATTCAAATCAACCATATGTATACTTCTATATACCTTAACACTCCTCCTTCTAACCCAAAGTGTTTGTAACCCTCAGTGTTTGTAACCCGAAGTAAAAGGTAAAGGTAAAGGTACCCCTGCCCGTACGGGCCAGTCTTGACAGACTCTAGGGTTGTGCGCCCATCTCACTCAAGAGGCCGGGGGCCAGCGCTGTCCGGAGACACTTCCGGGTCACGTGGCCAGCGTGACATCGCTGCTCTGGCGAGCCAGAGCCGCACACGGAAACGCCGTTTACCTTCCCGCTAGTAAGCGGTACCTATTTATCTACTTGCACCCGGGAGTGCTTTCAAACTGCTAGGTTGGCAGGCGCTGGGACCGAACAACGGGAGCGCACCCCGCCGCGGGGATTCGAACCGCCGACCTTTTGATCGGCAAGCCCTAGGCGCTGAGGCTTTTACCCACAGCGCCACCCGCGCCCCTAACCCGAAGTACTACTGTACAAATATGCTGACCACCTATCACATTTCTTGCTCATAAATGAAAAATTCAGCTCAATGGCTAAAAATCTTTAACTGCAAAAAATACATTTGAACAAAAATAATAATAGCATTGTCCTTTTCATTATGCTGATCTTCAAAATATGTGGGTACTGGGAAAGAAAAGCCACTTTTTGCTGTTTTGTACTACCCTGATAAGCACTATGGACACTGGGCATTATGGATAAACAGCCATTTTTAAATTTCCAGAACTCTTGATCTGGAACATTTTGTTAATAACATGGTTAATTATCCTTTGGTTACAACACTTCCTTTCAAAGGTATTCATAATCATCAATTGTTTTGGGAGCTTAATAAGACAAACAGGTTCAAATGAAGTTCCTATCACAGATTATCATTTGCAGTTCTTGGTGGGGTTTTTTAATGTTAATTGGAAGTCTGCTCAATATGAGATGCGAGTTATGAGACCATGCAGAAATCCTGGGCAGAATTCTGTGACTCTGCAGGGGAGAGAATTTTGTCATGTGCAAGAATGAGAAACATTGCATCTAATGAAATTCTCTCTTCTTCTAATCCACTGCTATTCGAAGTTTAGGAGTCCACTGCTTCACCCCAGATGCAAGCGAAAGGTACTCAAAGCAAGGCATTTTTTGCATGTGGCCAGGGAAGAGCGGAAAACCACATCTTTCTGTGAATAGTGGCCTTAACATGGCTTTCCCTCAGGGTGTGCACTGATTATTGCTGGACAGGGCCCTATGCTGAATGTAGCCCATTATGTCTCCATTCAGATATTCAGGAAGCCTATTGTTTCCACAACAGAGTCCTATTGTTTTAAATGTACAGCCCCAGCCTCATTTTCTAGCAGCTTTTGGACAATATGGGGGGGGGGAGGGGAAAAAGCGGAGAGGAAGAAACTCAAGGGAAGCAGCTGATTAGATTCTGGCAAGGAGGACCAAACATCTGCTTTAAACAAAAGACATCTGCATATTTCACATTTATTTTTCATAATTTACAGAAGCAACCTGCCAAAATTTAGCAAGGGAGAATAAGCTAGCACATAATTAGCTAAAGTTTGCTTGCTTTAGAAGTTATTAGCATGAAGCCCAGTAGCTCACCTGGGAGGACATCAAGGCATGTAGATAACTACAGTTTGATTTTGCAAATTCAATTTTCAGTCTGGTGTGCCAGGCCAAAAAGATTCATTGTTGCCATGTATGTAGGGGATAGGTGGATGGATGTGCCAATTAATGCCATCCAATGAACAGCCTACCGTCCCTATGTCAAGCTGCCTCCCGGGCTTTGGCAACATCGGTTATTAAGTAAGATTTGATTAGGCAGAAGGCTTTCTCTGCAGCTACTAGATGAAGCAGGGTGCAGGTTAGACAGGATCACAAAACTTATTGAATCAAATGGGCATGTAAGCGGCATGTGTACAGATGGTGTTGGAAGCAGAAGGATTCCCCTCCTACACACCCAAAACTTGCTTGCTTATGCACAAAAGTAATCCTCAGTCCAGGACTGATTAGTGGAGGTGTGTTCAGAATGCATGATGAGAAGGGGTTGTGTGTGTTCAAAGGTACAGTGGTGCCTCGCAAGACGAAATTAATCCGTTCCGTGAGTCTCTTCGTCTTGCGGTTTTTCGTCTTGCGAAGCACAGCTATTAGCGGCTTAGTGGCTTAGCGGCTATTAGCGGCTTAGCGGCTTAGCGGCTATTAACGGCTTAGTGGCTTTAAGAAAAAGGAAACAAACTCGCAAGAACTCGCAAGACGTTTCGTCTTGCGAAGCAAGCCCATAGGGAAATTCGTCTTGCGGAACGACTCAAAAACCGGAAAACCCTTTCGTCTTGCGCGTTTTTCGTCTTGCGAGACATTCGTCTTACGAGGTACCATTGTACCTCTTAATGTGCTCTGACAAAAAGGTTCAGTTGTAACTTTAAACTAAGGAGCAGTACAGGAAAGAAAACGTTTCCCGAAAAGCAAAAGCAAACGAGGAGATTATTTCACTACCAGCCTATGGTAAACTCACAAACCTTGCGCTAGAAAAGGGAGTATTTGAAATGCAATTGAAACAAAATGGAAAGGAAAGCTTGCTCACGAGCTACCTTTCTGGCCACAGCATTTAATTCTTCAGCAGTCTACTACTAGGGCTCTCTGCCATTCATAAGGCTAGACAGTACATTTTGAGGAATGTCCTTGACTAGCTTCCAGACACAGAAAGCTAGTGGCCTACATTGGAATGGACAAACCTGTCCATTTCACTTTTGTAAATTTCTTATTTTTCCAGTTTGTTCAGTTCTCCAGATTTTCACAGCAGTCTGAGGCATGCGTTTTTTTAAAACAAAAATGAACACACACACCAGTATTTCAGTGCATTTTTCTCCCAATATACACATTTCTATGCAATTTTGCCTAGTATAAGCATGTTTCCTTCTGAAGGAAATCAGCCCTGAGTGCTCACCGGAAGCACAGATCCTGAAGCTGAGGCCCCAAGACTTTGGCCACCTCATGAGAAGAGAAGACTCCCTGGAAAAGACCCTGATGTTGGGAAAGATTGAGGGCACAAGGAGAAGGGGACGACAGAGGACGAGATGGTTGGATAGTGTTCTCGAAGCTACCAGCATGAGTTTGGCCAAACTGCGGGAGGCAGTGGAAGACAGGAGTGCCTGGTGTGCTCTGGTCCAGGGGGTCACGAAGAGTTGGACATGACTGAACAACAACACCAGCATGTTTGCCAAGCAATTTTCACTAATGCAATGCATTATTGTACGCTTCTTCCATTAATGTATACAATTTTAGGCACACTTTGTTGGCTAAAGAATTGCATTTTGGGAGAAGTGCGAATTTCAAAGGACAAAGTCAATTCGGTTCTTATATTGTTTTAGAAAGTGTAAATTAGGCAAATTCACATTTAAAAGGAACCTGAACCACATTACTCTCCTCACCCCACCCCAAGCCCTATAGCAGTGGGCGAGACCATATCATGAAGAACTGCTCATTCAATTACTGCTCTAGGACACTGGGATGAAGAGGTCTTTCCCCTGTGACAGAGATCTGGCTTTGGAACTCTCTCCCTTCTGAAACACAACTGGCATGATCTTTGATAATCTCCCAACACCAGATAAATTATATTTTTATTCTCCCAGGCTTTTAGTGGGGATTAATGAAAGACATTTGGTTGGATGTACCTGTTGCTATGGACGCGGGCGGCGCTGTGGGTTAAACCACAGAGCCTAGGACTTGCCGATCAGAAGGTCGGCGGTTTGAATCCCCGCAACGGGGTGAGCTCCCGTTGCTCGGTCCCAGCTCCTGCCCACTTAGCAGTTCGAAAGCACGTCAAAGTGCAAGTAGATAAATAGCTACCGCTCCGGCGGGAAGGTAAACGGTGTTCCCGTGCGCTGCTCTGGTTCGCTAGAAGCAGCTTAGTCATGCTGGCCAGATGACCAGGAAGCTGTACGCCGGCTCCCTCGGCCAACAAAGCGAGATGAGCACCACAACCCCAGAGTTGGCCACGACTGGACCTAATGGTCAGGGGTCCCTTTACCTTTACCTTTACCTTTACCTGTTGCTATAATGTGGCTGGGGAAGGTTTTGGTATTTGCTGCTGCAGCATTGTTTGTTTGTTTGTTTTATATTCTGCCCTTCATCCAATGATCACAGGGCAATTTTCATTGGAGTAACATCTGATATTTCTTTTGGGTTGCTGTTTTATAAAGTAAAATTATTTGCTTTATTTTTTGTTACAGCTTTCTTAGTGGTTGTTATTTGCTCTGGGATGAAGGTAAATTGAAATAATCAGTAAACAAGCAAGGAGACCCAGGATGGTTTGGAAAGATGTTGCAAAGTTACCTGCCACAGATTCCCAGGGACTCTGCCCAAATTCCCTACAGATATGGCACCTAGAACTCTAAGTCATGAATTATCTCAGGGTTCTTCACCAGTTAGGAATGCGGGTGGTGCTGTGGGTTAAACCACAGAGCCTAGGGCTTGCCGATCAGAAGGTCGGCAGTTTGAATCCCCGCGACGGGGTGAGCTCCCGTTGCTCGGTCCCTGCTCCTGCCAACCTAGCAGTTCAAAAGCACGTCAAAGTGCAAGTAGATAAATAGGTACCGCTCTGACGGGAAGGTAAACGGTGTTCCCGTGCGCTGCTCTGGTTCGCTAGAAGCAGCTTAGTCATGCTGGCCACATGACCCGGAAGCTGTACGCCGGCTCCCTCGGCCAATAAAGTGAGATGAGCGCTGCAACCCCAGAGTCGGTCACGACTGGACCCAATGGTCAGGGGGTCCCTTTACCTTTACCTTTACTTCACCGGTTCTCCTCCTTACTGCTATTCTTGAAGACTTCAGCAAGTTAGAGCAGGGACATCTGTTACGAGAAGCCAAGCCCATAAGCTGTCCACCTCTACCGTTCAGCTGCAGAGTGAGCCTTGAAGATCATTGAGCACCCCTCAGTTTTCTGAACCCTGTTTGGCTACAATTTGCGCCATCTTAATGTGCTGGTGGCTGTCACTTGTGACTGCTCACCACTGAGGACGTCGTTCGAACCAGGATGGAAATGGAAGCATTAAACAGCCTCAGCCCAGTCTGCCTCAGCTACTAGGCAGTGCAACTGAATAACATGTTGAGACATGGGGTGCCAGCTTTGGTACAGTGCCTGTAGGGCCATCTCTCATGTAGAAGTCTGACTGGGGTTTCAAAAAAGGATTGTAGATACTCATTCAATGTCATTGGCATGCTGCGATACAGAAGCATCTTCTACAAAAGGGGAAGCCCAGACTAGGGCAGCCCCTGTAAACTCATAGCAAGAGCCTTTAAGTTGCATTCTGTAGGACAGTCCTGAGGACACTGCAGTTGAAATCACAGCAGTGACATTCAAAACAAGTTCCGGTGCTAAACCCTGGTGAGACTGTGTCAATTTAAATCTCTTACTTGAGCTAGCTAATGACACAGACAGAATGAGACTACTTGGGGCATTTATATTGCAAAAACAAGATTTTAAAAGGATACTTACCTGAAAATGAATCGCATTGCAATTAATTGGACTAACTTTTAAGTAGATATACACAGGATCATGTTCATAATTTGCTTCTCTGTTCCAGCAGAGGGGGGGAATTACTCTTTATGGAAATAGACAGAGTTCTTAACTTTTTGTAATATCATTTTCAGACTGAAATAGACTGCAGACTCTCTCTCTCTCTCTCTCTCTCTCTCTCTCTCTCTCACACACACACACACACACACACACACACACACACACACTGTTAAAGCCCCCAAATTGCTTTTGAGCTCAGGTGAAAATCTGAGCTAGATTAGAACCACCAGCTGCTTTCACAGAATTATTAATACTGTTGTATTGCCATGTGTAAAATTGCTTTAGAAGAGTGGGATTAAACTGAAGGTTTGTAATATATAAGGCCACCTATGGAGGCCCCATTCTACTCCCATTATAACTGTCACCCCAATCACCAAATACAACTTTTGCATTGATATAACAACCTAAAATCTTCTATCAGAAAAGACAAAACCTGCCACGGTCTGTTTTAACATTCATCTCAGGGCTGAGGAACCTGTGGCTGCGCTCCAGATATTGTTGAACTAAAGCTCCCATCAGACCCAAGCCAGCATGCCCAATAGTTAGGGGTGGGGGCAGTTGTAGACCAGCAATGCCTGGAGAGCAACTGCAGGCCCCCCAGGCCTGATTTACTTGATGCTACTCCTATTAATAATATAATGGCCAGTATATCTGAAGGCTGCCCTTGTATCTATAAAACATTTGTGGTGTTGGGGGGGGGAGAGAATTGAACTGAACACACTCTGCACTGGTATGATTTAATATTCTTGCCAGATGACTAAAAGCTCTTGCGTATTCGACAGATAAGAGGAATTGAACACTAAAAGTGTTTATAACAAATACAGCAAACACAGCCAGACTTTTGAGTATTTTTTCTTAAAATGTGTGCCAGGCTGATTTGTCACAGAAACGTTAGAAACAAGATGTGTTTACTATTTTAGAAAACATTTATCACGCACAGGCTCATTATTTGCTTTTCATGGAAATGTGAGTTAAAGGGTGCCCGTTGTTAGAATAAACATAAACGTGGGCAAGAAAACTTACATCGTTGCATTTGTGTTACAGGCTTGCCATAATTAAAATGTCAAGGAGGCTTCTAGTTACTGTCAGCTTGTAGGAGGGTAGAGTATCTGTGGCCCTTCAGATATTTTTGGGCTTCATCATCCCTGGCCATGCTGACTGGGGGCTTATGAGAGTTGCAGTTTGACAACATCTACAGGGCCACAAATCCAGGAGGCTTTTTCACATATTCCTCTGAACAAAGCAGGTACAAGAGAGCCAGTGTGATGTAGTGGTTAAGAGCAGTAGTCTCGTAATCTGGTGAACCGGGTTCACTTCCTCGCTCCTCTGCATGCAGCTGCTGGGTGACCTTGGGCCAGTCACACTTCTTTGAAGTCTCTCAGCCCCACTCACCTCACAGAGTGTTTGTTGTGGGGGAGGAAGGGAAAGGAGAATGTTAGCCGCTTTGAGACTCCTGAAGGGGAGTGAAAGGCGGGGTATCAAATCCAAACTCCTCCTCCTCCTCCTCTTCTTCTTCCTCCTCCTCTTCTTCTTCTTCTTCTTCATCTTCTTCTTCTTCTGCAAGCTGTCTCTATGCATGTGCAAGTGTTTCTGTGAAAGAATGCACACTTATGTGGCAAGCACAAAGTTCCCCTTAGATCAGTGGTGTCCAAACTTTTTTCAAAGAAGGCCAGATTTGATGAAGAGCTGTGGGGGCCAACCATAGTAAAGTTGTTGACCTTTTTCTTTTAGGATTGAAGTTGTTGACGTGTTGTTGTTGTTTTAGGATTTTACCCCAAGAAATAAACTACCACAGGGGCTGGATTAAACCGACCAGAGGGCCAGATTAAGCCCCCGAAATGGACTTTGGACATGCCTGTCTTAGATAATAAACACATGGACACAAATATTTTGAGTTAATGAGATAAATAAGGCCACAACATTATTGGTTACAGATGTGTGCGGTTTGGTTTAGGCCCCGGATTATGCAGACTGTTCAGATGAGCATTCAGAAAGTGTAGCACCTATTCAAATCAAGTTCCAAAATCATCTAGCCATACAGATTACAAAATAGTGAGCTTTGGAGGCCTTGGGTTACAAGACTGCCAGCTCTAAGAGCTCATGTGCAATGAAACACAAGCAAATAAAGAGGTTTCACTCTGAGACAGCTGAGGGGGGAGAGCAGTTGGAGACGGAGGGGAACAGGTGCTCCTCAGATGGCGAAGATGTAGCAGCAGGAACTCCATCTTTCCTCTGAATATGGGATGAGATGGCTACAATGTGGGTCCTCTAGCCATGGCTGCTTGGACTGACACTTTAGGTTGGCTTCATTATTGATATTACCTTATTAAGAAGGAGTATGCAAATCAGCCCTTGGTCTCTTGTAAAAGCCAACTGGTAGGTTTAGCATCCATATAAGGCTGAGACATTGTCAACAAAACACTTTGAATTCTATGTTGAATACCCCAGTAATGAGTCACGTTTGGAGAAGAAGAGGTTGCTTGGAGTGTGGAATGTTAATGTAACTTGGAGCAGGGCATTGGAGGGAACATGTAGTTACACAATTGGTGGTGGTGGGGAGGTGGAATTGGAGATAGCTGGGTGGGGATGGGTTTAGGAGATTGCCAGCTCCAATCGCATTCCTCCCATATTTCAGTGTACAGTGGTACCTCTGGTTACGAACTTAATTCGTTCTGGAGGTCCATTCTTAAGCTGAAACCGTTCTTATCCTAAGGCTTGCTTTCGCTAATGGGGCCTCTGGTGTGCCATTTTCGTTTGCATCCTGGGGCAAAGTTCGCAACCAGGAAAAGCTACTTCCGAGTTAGTGGAGCCCATAACCTGAAACATTTGTAACCAGAGGTACCACTGTATATTCTTTCTTTCATTGTTCCTCCAAGTAACACTCATTTTGTGGTTAACTCCAGTTAATTGTCTGAATTACCCATGCTTAATTATGGAGAAAGCTAGAGTCCCAGAAAGACATCTACTTCTGCTTCATTGACTATGCAAAAGCCTTTGACTGTGTCGACCACAGCAAACTATGGCAAGTTCTTAAAGAAATGGGAGTGTCTGATCACCTCATCTGTCTCCTGAGAAATCTCTATGTGGGACAAGAAGCTACAGTTAGAACTGGATATGGAACAACTGATTGGTTCAAAATTGGAAAAGGAGTACGACAAGGCTGTATATTGTCTCCCTGCTTATTTAACTTATATGCAGAATTCATCTTGCAAAAGGCTGGACTGGATGAATCCCGTATGGAAGTGAGAGCTGGACAATAAAGAAGGCTGATCGCCGAAGAATTGATGCTTTTGAATTATGGTGCTGGAGGAGACTCTTGAGAGTCCCATGGACTGCAAGAAGATCAAACCTATCCATTCTGAAGGAAATCAGCCCTGAGTGCTCACTGGAAGGACAGATCCTGAAGCTGAGACTCCAATACTTTGGCCACCTCATGAGAAGAGAAGACTCCCTGGAAAAGACAATGATGCTAGGAAAGATGGAGGGCACAAGGAGAAGGGGACGATAGTGAAAGAGATGATTCGACAGTGTTCTTGAAGCTACCAACATGAGTTTGACCAAACTGCGGGAGGCAGTGGAAGACAGGAGTGCCTGACGTGCTCTGGTCCATGGGGTCACGAAGAGTCGGACACGACTAAACGACTAAACAACAACAACAAAGGGCCTGAACAACTGGCCTAAAACATCCAGCTATGTAGCCCTGCTTAGCACAGTAAGACTCTGACACCACCTTATGGGGGGGGGGGGGCTAAGTAGCTACCTTCTCCTAACTTCTGTTAATTGTAAGAAGAATGCAGAACCTGTGTCCCTTTGGATGCTGCTATTACAACTACAACCATCCCTGACTGCTGGCCATGCCAGCTGGGATCTGTGGGAGCTGGCGTCCGACAACATCTGAAGGGCCACAATTTCCCCATCCCTCATCTACACCACAACAATCTGCTGCCTCTTCAGTGTTATGCTTCTCATCAACCGAGTTACAGACGGAATCCCTCCTTCAACCTAAGAGTAAGACAGCATTCTTAATCATTTATAGGCAAAATCTCCCTTGATGCCGACCAATATTTAAACCTCTCCATGCCTCCTTTTTGAAGCTGAGACTCCAAGACTTTGGCCACCTCCTGAGAAGAGAAGACTCCCTGGAAAAGACCCTGATGTTGGGAAAGATGGAGGGCACAAGTAGAAGGGGACGACAGAGGACGAGATGGTTGGACAGTGTTTTCGAGGTTACCAGCATGAGATTGACCAAACTGCGGGAGGCAGTGGAAGACAGGAGTGCCTGGCATCCTCTGGTCCATGGAGTCACGAAGAGTCGGACACGACTAAACGACTGAACAACAACATGCCTGCTTTTTCACACTCAAGGCATTGTGATTTCATTGTTCTGGTTTTCCACAACTTGCTGGCAAAAACACGGTCTGCCGCCTCTCTCAGCAAGCATGTTGTCCTTAGTTCTGAAAATAGCACATAGGTACAATAAGCCTCCAAGCTGGCGTTGTGGCGGTGTTAAGCTCCTTCGCAGGCGCAAGGCAGTGTTATGTCAGCTACAGCCCCTCCTCCAGTCCCACCCTCTGTAATTTATTTCTGCAGAAAACATGCAGTTCCCAGCAGGGTCACCAAAGTGTGAAGCAGCTCAAAGGAGCGTTCCTGTTCAGTGTTTTTCTGTTCTGTTCTTTAAAAAAACACACACACACACCAAAAATCAGCTGCCTTTACTTCTAAAGTCCCTCCCACTGTGACGGACAGAATATGGGTCACTTAAACTCTTCGATCTGTTCGGAGTGGTGGACAGACATCATTATATGTCACTAGTGATGAAAGTCACAGCCTGTGACGAGAGCAGCTGCTGGCCCAGCAGGACGACTAAATACTCCCTTGCCGATTGTGGCACTTCATTTCACCTGAAGTAAACTTAGCCTTTGTTTCCCCAGTTTATGAACTGTTACTAATTTACAGTATCCCAGTGGGGGCGCTATGCTTAGCGCTGTGAACTTGTAGTAAGAAGAGGGAGAAGCTGAGGAGTAAAACCTCGGTGAGAACTGTTTAATTCAGCGTGACTCTGCTTATAGAAGTCAGGCCTATAGAACACTTATTCAGGGAGTTTTTCCCCCATTTAGCATTAGAAGAAAGAAATCAAAACTATGGGGCCGAGACAAAGTTCACTGGAGTTCACTTAATTCGGAATTGATACAGGAACAGTGGGAAGCACTTTCAGTATTGGACATTCAACTGATCACTGGTGAAAGTCTCAGAAAAAGGTCTGTTGCTAAAATGATGTGCATTTAATCTCCTCCTCTTTAAACTTTTGAAAACAGAATTGCAGGTTGATGCTGAAACAGAACAGAGAGTATCAAACAACGTCCAGCAGATTCTGCTAGAATATTACAAATTATTCCCCGTACAATGTTTTAGGTTCTGTCTGTTTCTCATTTCCCGTCTTAAATTCAACTCTTCACATTTCTGTGGCAATTTGTGATTTTTAAAAAAAATAAAAATCCTCATTTAGCATTTTAGTGGGATTTACGCTCTCCAATAAACACATTTTAGATGCAGTTTTGACTAATGTACACATTTTTGCAAGCCATTTCCATTAATATAATGTATTAATGTTATTTTATGTATTGTTATGCACAGTTTCCCTTAATACATGAATATTTGTGGCATTGCTTGGTTGGAGAACTGCACCACCAAGTTCTGAAAAGTGCAAATGGCTGTGAACCAATTATCATTGTTTCAGAAAACGCAGATTTGAAAAATCAAATACAAACTGAATCAAATTCCTCCCCTGTCCTACTGATGGCACTATTTTCAGGCAATATACTTTTCATCTTCATATTTGATTTAACAGCAGACTTGCTGGGATTAAACTGTGGCAAAACAGCACCAGTGCATGAAGAACCAGGAATCAAAGCAAAAACTTGTGAGGGGACATTGTTGAATTCTGCTATATCTGCACTGACCTCCTCCTGACCTGCCATCAAAATTAGTGGTGTTGTTGTTTTTACTGGGGTTTTTTTTTTTTTTTTTGGTATGAAGTCATTAAGAAATCTTGGACCCACCACCTCCCATCATACTCTCAAAAGGTCAATGGCAATTTTCGTATTGATGAACATGGTGAATGTACATGGAATTGGAAGGCCTTGCACCAATGTCAATTGGCCCACACATAGTGTAGCCAGAATGTCTGGTTCACCAGTCATGGCCTACTTAGAAATAAGAAATATTCACTCTACGTGGGGCTGCCCTTGAGACTGACCCAGAAACTCCAACGGGTGCAGAATGCCGCGGCGAGACTCCTTATGGGGTCTTCGCTGCGGGATCACATTCACCCAGTGCTATACCAGCTGCACTGGCTCCCGGTGGAGTACAGGATCAGGTTTAAGGTGCTGGTTTTAACCTCTAAAGCCCTATATGGCCTAGGACCCTCATACCTACAGGACCGCCTCTCCTGGTATGTCCCACAGAGGACCCTACGGTCTTCAGACAAAAACATCTTGGAGGTCCCAGGCCACAGGGAGATTAGGCTGGCCTCAACCAGAGCCAGGGCTTTTTCAGCTGTGGCCCCGATCTGGTGGAACACTCTGTCACAAGAGACTAGGGCCCTGCGGGACTTGACATCTTTCTGCAGGGCCTGCAAGACAGAGCTGTTCCACCAGGCCTTTGGCTAGGGCACAGCCTGACCCCGTCCTTTGGAAATCCTCACAGAACTCTAGCCCAATGGTTGCCATTAATTTGATTTGAGGTGATTTTATAATGAACTGATTTTAGAATGCTGTATTATTTTACTGTTGTTAGCTGCTCTGAGCCCGGCTTCGGCTGGGGAGGGTGGGATATAAATAAAATTTTATTATTTATTATAGTTGTTGACATCCATCTGTCTCGGGACAATGGAGGAATGCACCCTTGGGGATGAAGTCAGACTGTTGGAAGTTTACAGGGCCTGCTGTGGCTGTAGAGACTGATACAGGAGAGACATGTTTTGCTGCAGCTGGGGCAGATGAAGGTGTCCAGTTGTGCTGCTGCAGACCCACCATGGTGTTTCTTCTCTGCACTCCTCACACACAATTCAATAGCAATTGGAAAACCCTTTTAAAAAATAATAATGTTAATTCCAATTAGTTTAAGTAAAAGTTATGCACCGCTTATGTCCTGGACCCGTTGAGCAGCCTGCAGCCCAAACTATCCTATCCAGGGCTTATTCTTTTCGTCCAGGTAGAACTCATTGGAACTCAGTTCAGGCACCTCTCAGGTGGGCACCATTGCTATTAAAAAAGAACAAGTGGGGTGTTCATAGTGAGTTATAGCACCTCTTTTTCTAGAAAAATAGCATGGATCCTGACCGTGTTCATTTTCCTGAGTTTTTTTTTTAAAAGAATGCCATCATTGTAAATGGAAAACAAGAGTAGAAAGCATGTCCATAATGTGGAGCCAACAAACTGATTATACCGTTTAGATTTCTTTTTCAAAGGGAGGTGTGTTGCTCTAGAATTTATGCCTTTTGGAGTAGCAATCTGGGTCGTAGGGCCCCCTATCTTGCTGGAAGATTCATATAATAAGAAGAAATTTGTTTAAATTGAAATCCGGGGCCCAGCTAGTTTATTCTCTTTGGAAAACCAGCTCCCCGTTGTAAATACTAGTGCTCTTGAAAGTCTGGTGACCATAGCATTCAACGTTTCCCTTTTTAAAAGGGAAATTCCCTTATTCCGAATAGGATTCCTCACAAGAAAAGGGAAAAGTTGACAGCTATGCTGGTGACCTTTCAGAAGAAGAAGAAGCAAATACCTGTACTCAGTCTGAATAAGATACTCTTATGTCTTGTCCATTAAAACCATCTGCTGTTGTGGATACCACTGTAATTCAAGAACCTTTCTGAAAAGATTTTTAACTAAAGATTTACTTTGGAAACACTAAAAAGAAAGGCAACAAGAAAAGAGCAATTACCTCATTACTCTCGTGATATCACTTGTTACTATCGGTCCGTCTCCATTTTATATAAGCCCCCAAAAGCCATGTAGAAAACCATGAGACATCTTGGTGACAGATAAATTGGCAAAAGGCAGAAATTATCCTGAAACCACACTACAAATGAGTCATCTGTAATTTGTTCCGTCTCCTCCTCTAGAATTAATTTTGTGTTTGGGGACTTAAAGCACAGATTAACAACCTCATAAATATCATGCTACTCAAGGCCAATGCCATCGAAAACACACAGAAAAGAGTGCAAAACAGGATAAAAACCTTTCAGGCTGATTTGTGAAATGCTCTGGCTTGCTCTCAAGAATTCATCAACTGTGTAAATGTTGCTTTCTTTCAGGCCATTTTCACACACAAGGTTTGCTTCCATCGGATTTAACAAGAATGTAAAACCTTCATTGCCTAGAAATTTATTTTTCACAGTACCAAATGCCCCTCTTTTGCTTACTATTTCCCTCATGAGCAATGATCAGCTTGTCGGCATAAACAGAACAAAAGAGGATCAGAGACAATTTAACAACCCCACAAAAATTTCAGTGAGTTGCCACTCACTGGTCGGTGTAAAATTTGTGTAAACTTGATGAGTTTAGTGTCTTCAGACACTAATATTTGCAAGTTAATTGGATGTTTCATTATATAAAATATAACATCCCAACCTCAAAATTTTTAAAATTCATTTCATTTGCACAAAAACTCTTCTCACCAACTGTGGAGTGAGTGAAAAGTACGTATCAGGGACATACTGTGAAGAGATTTCAACTTCTGGCTTAAGATAAATCTATATAAGCCCAGATAATGTTTGTTTGTGTTTTGTTTCTAATTAAAAGCAATTGAGAGGAGCAGCAGGGGCAGGTGTGTCTGTGTTACTTAATCCTCCTCCCATGCCATTTTTTAAATACTTCAAATCAACCCTCCCGGTTTTCCCTGTGAGATGTCAACTGCAAACCCACAGGTTGTGGTTACTGTAGTGATTTACTCTTAAATGTCTTCCACACAATCCCTCCTGTCTCTGCAAAGGGAATCCCTCGTCTGGACCTTGTGCAGAGTAGAACTGAATCTGCTCTTCACTACAAGAATGAGTTTCAGAGCTTTACTGGAAACAATCTTAAACTAGTTACAAAATACAAAGTAACACATTGCTCTTAAACTGGCAATGTGGTCCAGTCTTCTTTAAGTCCTTAATTCTGTCCAATAACTTTCCTCTCTCTGGTCCCAGAGAGAGATCTTCTGCAAGCATCTTGCTTGCTTCTGCTGCCGCTGCTGGCTCCAATGGACTGACTAAGACGCTGGGTTCTCAGGTTTCATCTTCCTGCTTACAGAGATTGCAGCTTGGGCTTCCAGGATAAGTCATCAATCAGGCCAAGCCATCTCATGTCTAATGCAAACCCTCTACATAGCATGTTAAATTCATTGCATTCAAACATAGGATTTTATGCATATTAAACTTACACTTTTAAACGTTCCTCCTGAAAATTGCTTTGCCTTAAACAAAATGTCCATTACATGCACACACACAACCTGAAGTTTCCCTTGAAAAAATCACAATAACATGAATATTTTGAAAAGACACTGGAAAGTTGTCAGTGATCCTGAGCTGGACATCACTTAAACAGCGAGCCTTGAAATCTCTTTAAAAAACCAAAAACAAATAATTGAGTGCCCTTGTTTAGAAGAGATGTGGGGAGACAGTTTTGTTCAGAAGGAAACTGCTCATCTCTTGAAAACAAACCTCTTTTTTATAATTATTAAAACACTCAAGGCAATAACAAGCTCTATTGTGCTTTGGCAAAAACAGCTCCTTCCTCTTAAAAAAATAAAAAAAATAGGCAGCCTATTTTGGAAGAGCTCCACAAATACAAGCTATTCATCTTTAGGGATCTGAAGTATCGTAAACAAATCTCCTTGCTAAAATACAGTAGTTTGGAAAATCTGCCCTCAAAGGCCTGGAAAACATTCATCTTAACAGAAGAATGGAAGCCCCAGTGGAATATCTCCCACCAAAGCCAGGAATTTATTCATGTCTAGATTCCCTTCCAACTTGTATCCCCTAGTTAAGGATGCTATGTCATGATCTGATAATTTAATCCTGATTATTAAGACACTTATTAGGGGCTAATACTAATAACACTTGAAAAATGTCACGTTGCGAGTCTGCCAAGGCAGTAGAATGAAGGTTTCTTATTCTTGTCGAATACAAGCAGCACAACCCATCACCATGGGTGTGAAAACGCTGTAGAACTTAAGAGTTGCTGCTTTCCCCCCGACTTCTAAATGTTTCCTTGGCAGAGAGGAATTAAACAGAGAATATGTTATATGAGAGAGTAGAGGAAGAATTGTTAACCATTTTGTTGAATTACTTACGTCTTTCCTTTTACAAGCTGCTTCCTAATGTTATGTTATGGGTTGGCCCTGTAAGATTTGTCACTGTACAGACAAAAATAATGATCAGGGTTCGCACATGTAAACTCAGGGCCACACTACCCTTTATATTAAGCATGTAGTTTGGTCAAGAGAAGCCATGGTTTAACCGCACACTGGAGTTAACTCTTTCCTTCCATGCCATGGTCCTGTTGAAAATCACTCTCCCCTCACAGCAGAAAAACTACCATGGGTAAGCCAATGGCAGCTTCCACCCTGTGTAAAACAGGTTCTTCATTCCCCGCTTCTAAAAAACATGGCTGCTTATTTAAAGGAGGAAAGCAAAACACATATACGCATTCACATTTATATATTCACATTTACTATGCGAAAATTCACTTATAAGATAACAAGGAATTAGTACCCTTCACGATACACATCACAGATTAAAAAATCCAAACAGAGCATTTTTTACTTCCTTGTTTGCCTTTTGCTGGTTGGCTGAGGAACAGAGGGAGGGGGAGCAATCAGACAAATCAGAGCATTTTTTCCTGGGTTTTCCCAGGGTTCCTTTAGCTTGGTGTCAAAATTTCGAGTTGGGGAACATATTAGAAATTTCCCCATAAGAATCAATGGAAATTGTGAATTCTTAATGCGAACACTGACCTAACAAATGACTCTCAGGAAGCACCTTGTGTTCAGTAAGTGGGACATGTGTGTATTGCAAATTGGCACATTTAAAGTAATGCGTAATATTGCTTAGTAAGTGCAATAATTAATCTGTTGTTGTGTTTTCCTGATCAATTTTTTTTTAATGGCTGTGGATGTGCCATTATATGCCACCTATACATAACCCAAGTTTTCTCAATAAGTTATTTTACCACATTATCAGAAGTAGAGGATTATGATTTAGATGCCATAGTTCTGTGTTCTAACAAGAACTTGTAGATACTTTAGAGGGTTCATGGGCAGCCAGCATGAAGGAATTACAAGGGGAGATCTCTGGCAGTAAAGTCCTATGCTGGCTTTGCAAAATGGGCACATAAGGCTCTCAGTGCCTGAGGCAAACTCAGGGCGAAACTACCCTTTATATGCAGGTGGCACTGTGGTTTAAACCACTGAGCCTCTTGGGCTTGCTGATCAGAAGGTCGGCAGTTTGGGCCCACACGAGGTAATTAAGAGGCTGTTATGGGAGTATGCAGCCTCCCTTGTTACTCCAAAGGAATGGGGAACACTGCCTTGCCCGCTGTGCCCATAATTCACCCCCAGATTCGAAAGGGGGTGAGGGTACTAGGCACAAAAGCCCTCGTGTGGGTCTGCTCTCCTGGACGCTGTCTCTGATCTGTGCAGCTAGTTGCGGGAGCTCAAAATAAACAATCAGAACAGAAACAAACGCACATACTTCAAGTGATGATTGGGAGTAAGGACTGCTAACTAAAGGGATCTCTGGAAAGAGGAGCGACGGGCTGGACTTAATAAATCAAGAAGAGGAATAAATCAAGAAGAAGATTCATCAAAGGATCGGTATGTTGGAGCGAGACTGAAAAGGAGGGAGGGAAAACTTTTCTTTTTTTGTCTTATGTGAGTACCCAATAACCCCCCCCCCAAAGAATCGTTGCAATTACTGATCACAAGCAGGAGAATTAAGAACTGTGTGGAAATTAATTACTATGCAAGGACGTGGCTTATGGGAGCATCGGGAAACGAAGGTAAGTCCTTTGTGACGCAGTCATAAAAAGAGATTTATTATGGCAGGCCCGCCCGCAGGAGGATTCAGGGGGAGGAGGACTATGGCTATTACTATGTTGGAGTGTGGGTTCGGCCTAGCAGGGCCCCCTGAGAAAATTTATGAGGGAGCGGCGGGCCTGGGGAGATCAGGACAGACTGTCGGAATGCTTTGTACGGAGGTGTTGAAATGGCGTCTGTCTACTTTTATGGCTCTTGGATGAGTGTAAAATCCACACAGGAAATAACGACGTTTGTCTTCAACCCGCTTGTGGAGATTATCAGAGATCACAAAGAAAGGAGATAACAAGAAGATGAGGAAAACAACAAAGAGAAGATTGAACAGAACTGTGAATATTATTTTGACAGAGCTGTGTAATTAAAGCAGCAGCAAAAAAGATGATCGGATCCCTTTCGGAGCTTGAAGCATGGGTACCCCCAACAAAAATTTTAAAAATTTGGCTGTGTAATTTGGAATTATTGTTATTTGGAATTAATGTGATGTGATTGGCCTGTTAATAAAAATTATTTTTTTAAAAGAAAAGAAGGTCGGCAGTTTGAATCCCTGTGATGGGGTGAGCCCCTGTTGCTTGGTCCCAGCTTCTGCTAACCAAGCAGTTCTAAAGCATACCAGTGCAAGTAGAGAAACAGGTACCGCTGCGGTGGGAAGGTAAATGGCATTTCTGTGTGCTCTGGTTTCCGTCATGGTGTCCCTTTGCACTAAAAGCGGTTTAGTCCTGCTGGCCACATCACCAGGAAAGCTGTCTGTGGACAAATGCTGGCTCCCTCTGCCTGAAAGCAAGATGAGCGCTGCAACCCCATAGTCACCTTTGACTGCACTTAACCTCCAAGGGACCTTTACCTTTACTTTTACTTTTTATATTAAGCATGTAGATTGGTAAAGAGAAGCCATGGTTTAGTGTGCCCCCAAAATGCATCTGAACTAGCAATGTCAAAATCTTAGAATCAAGAGAAGGATTTACCAGGATTGTGGGGTATGATTAAATTTCAGTCTTGCACAATCTTTTGCTATCTTTCTTCTGTCATGTATTTATACATTTGCTCTTGGGAGCATTAGATACCCTCTGAATATTTGAAGTGACCAAGCAACCAAGCTAGCTATAGATGTGATATTGAACACATTCAGACATCTTGATCAGTTCAGAAATATAATCTAAATCTTATGCTTTAATGTCTACTCTTCACTTCTTCAAATCTGAATTCCATTTCATATTTTCAGTTATGATTAAAGAACTGGGAATAAACTTCAGAACAAATACTGGTGGATAACAGCACCTGTTTAGGTTATAAAGTGCAATCATGTTGTCTTGTAGATTGTTGTGCATTTATCAAAAATTTGGCATTTGACACACATTCTTTGCTTAGGGTTGTATGGCTGAAGGGAAGTATTACATGACCTACTAAATGAAAACTGAACCATGAAAAATGACAAGCGGTGTAGCTTCATCAGTAAACTTGCCAAATGCTGGTACACTTCTGCTAGACTCCTTTAAATATGAATGTTAAGCCATCCTGAGATAATTCCGAGCCACAGAAACAGCAATGCATTACGACAACACATAACCATAAGAGCAGCATGGCCAAGCATGGAGCAACATAACTAAATCCATCTTGTATAGTATTATTGCATTGCATCATTTCTTTGTTTCAAGCATGGCCAACTTTTGGTCAAGAAGCTCAGGGTGTCACACTTGTGGCAGTGAAGCCTTGACACTGATTGGCTGAACTGATTCACAAACATTTCAATTGCCCAGGGAAGTGCAGTTCACATTCTGTGAGGGAAGGGAGGTTATCTGTTTGGCGGGCACTAAAGCCTTGCACAGCTGTTAAGGACAGGAGCAGGTCAGAGAGAGGGAAGAGATCACTGGACAAGGGGAAAACAAGGGGACACAAAGTGCCAAGCTAAGGTCCGTAATCTGAAAAGAAGAGCAGGGCATATAGACTAAGAAAGAGAAAGCCAAGGAAAGCCAGAGGGGACGGGGAACTTAGGTGTGAAGGGGCTCACCAGAAAGTTGAGTTTGAAGGAACTTCATACCATTTAAGACCTACGGACTGCATGCTATGAGCAATAGGGAAGCCGGGAAGAGAAAGAGTGACTGGACAAAGCTGTCCATGAACTGAAGAAATGATGGACAATAAAGAACCAAGGAACTGCATTGCTGACCCCATAGAGCTCCAATTCCTAACCCTTAAACTACCATTTCCAGGATTCTCAATGACCATTAAAGTGGTATAATATTGCTTTAAATTTATGTTGGGGATGTGATTGAAGATGCAGAGTTGTGAGGCTGTTGAATATTACACATTGATATGAACTTACTAGCTAATTCTTATTAAGTTGATGATTCACCAACATACTACCCCAGAACACCTTTCAGTCATAATGTTGGCCCAAATCATCACACTGGTATTTGTTTATTGGCTAGAGCGTACTTAACACCAACAGCACAGTAGAAGACATCATAAATGCCTCTCTGTACATTGAAACGCTCTGCACATATATTTAACACTCGGGTGCTGGTATTTACACTACTGATAGGAAATGAAGCAGAAAACAAAGTGATCAACCAAGCTGGAACTTCTGCTTCTAATGAAGATATTATGTGCAGCCTAACTGCCTGTAGTAAAAACCCTCTTCATTGCAGCGTTACAGGAATTTTCATTTAGCTGGGCTATCTACATCAGATGATCTCTTAACCCTTCTGCAGATAATTAATAAAGATGATAAGATCACCCTTTGGAGAGAGAAGAGCTGCTTCTATTACTGTGGCTGCATAAAATTCACAATAGTACCTTGCATGGCAAAAAAAGGATGCAATTCCCCTGCGTCAACTTTACACCAAGGCGGCCAATTAAAAACATCACTATGCATCTCCCAAACATTTCCCAAACTTAATCCATGTGAGAATATACCTTTTATAAGTCCAACGACTGCTCATGAAACAGAATTCAGTTCATCCAATCTAACATTTTCATTGCCGTGCAGTCTTTCTGTAGTGCAGTAGCTTTTAATTCACCAGCACTAGGAAGGCATTTTAAGCTAAATGTGCCCTTCTATTCAGCCTTTCAATTTTGTCTCAAGAGCTCTTGAATGGATCAAATTGATCCACTTCTTGCCAGAGTAGTTGGGCTTTCCTTCAGCTGATCACTTACATAGAGATGGAAGAAAAATTCAGTTCACTAGGCATGTAAAGACAAATATGTCAATTTTTCACTTTTTCACAATTTTTCACAATATGTGAACTAGCCAGCCTTTGAAATTTGCACTTATCCGAATTTTGCAATACAAATGTTTACAAAAGGGCATATATTGGGAAAATGTGAATTAAAATGAAGATATTAGTGAAAATAACACACACAAATATATTCTTTTTGCCAAATGTTTTTTGCAAAACATTCATGTCAAAACTGCATTTAAAATATGTTTATTAGGAGAAATTTGTACTAAAATCCTGATGTAGTCTCATAATCTGGGGAACCGGGTTCGCATCTCCGCTCCTCCACATGCAGCTGCTGGGTGACCTTGGGCCAGTCACACTTCTCTGAAGTCTCTCAGCCCCACTCACCTCACAGAGTGTTTGTTGTGGGGGAGGAAGGGAAAGGAGAATGTTAGCCGCTTTGAGACTCCTTAAAGGGAGTGAAAGGCGGGATATCAAATCCAAACTCTTCTTGATGATTTTTCATGGTGATTTTTTTTTTAAAAGCAAATTGCTGCAAAATGTAGAGAATTAAATTTCAGACTGGAAAAATGAGAAACAGAGCTGAAACTTACAGGTTGTTTTACTGTCTGATCTACTGCCACGGACCTCACTGATGTACAATAGAGAGGACTGGGGTGAAGATGTAACCTTTAGTAGAAGGGAGGCAAACCTTCAGCCTGAGGGACATGTTCTCTCATAGAAACCATCTAGGGTGAAAAATGACAACTTAATGTGACTTTTTGTACAGGAAGCTCCAAGGACAGAAACTTGAGGTCTCCCACTATGAGCCACCATTGAGTATCAAAGACTACACCTGCATGAAAGTAGAAGGTAGTCGGTGGAAGGACCTTGAGTGAGAGGCAGGGAAGTGAAGATCTCCCAGGGTGGGCAGGATTGAGAGCTATCTTTGAGAAAAGGTTCAGAATTTGTGCACTCTCTGTGTTCTACACAGCCTGTTGCCGATTTTCTTCTCTTTTCATGCTGCTGTGAGAATCTCCATTTTATTATGTATTACTTATTATACTAGAGCACAAACACCTTACTAAAAAAATTCTGTCGGAATAGCTAACATATTCATTTCTCAGGGTGAAAGCAGAGCTCTTTTTGCTTTGCTAAATCCAGCAGTAGCTGCCTTTGTTATGACCCTGACATAGATTGTGTGTGTGTGTGTGTGTGTGTGTGTGTGTGTGTGTACACACATTTTCAAACATACCCTTAACTTTCCCCCTTTTATAGCTTTGAGGTAGCAAATACTAAAGGCACAATTATTCAATTGTCCTCCAAAAGGTCTTTTGTACATTAGGCATTTTTCTCCTTTATGCTTGAGAAGACTACATAGGCTCAGCTTCAGGGAAGAAATGGAGTTGGACTATTTTGTTCTGTTCATTTCAGTTAGCTCAATTTGTGGTTTAGGCATCTGCTGGAAAATGTCATATTGGTTAACATTCTCAGCTACATGCTTAATGTAACTAGCCACACTTCTGTCTGAGCAGACTATGGGGTTTGCGTTTGCTTGTTTTCAACCTCTCCACGCCACTTGCTGAATATGGCCTGAAATAGAACAAAAGTAATTCAAGGAGTTGGTTGGAATGTTGTGTTAAGTAAAAACGATGTTTTCAGACTATTCCACCACACGTCGGTTGCATTAGCAGCCCTTGAGATTGACATTAGTGATTCAGAAGAAATAATTTCACATCTGCTCCAAGAGAATCACAATATATATAGTACAGCACAGTGTCAGGGACCTTGTTCCTTTGGCACTGGTTTTTTAAGGCACAGCATGCAAAGACTACAGTACTACTTACAAAGACAACATTTTCAGAAGAGATATGACACAAGGGCAGGTTACTGAGGTCACTAGGTCTTAGCCCAGGGGTCAGTAAACTTTCAGCAGAGGGCCGGTCCACTGTCCCTCAGACCTTGTGGGGGGCCAGACTACATTTTTTGGGGAAGTGAATGAATTCCTATTCCCCACAAATAACCCAGAGATGCATTTTAAATAAAAGGACACATTCTACTCACGTAAAAACATGCTGATTCCCGGACCATCAGTGGGCCAGATTTAGAAGGCGATTGGGCCGGATCCTGGGCCTTAATTTGCCTACCCATGGTGTAAGATTTGGCTCTTTAGCTTCTTCATGTATCATCCACATGCTTTTGACTTTTTCACACTTTTAAGGGTGGAAATGCCCCAGCTTTTTAACCGACTCTGGAGGGCAAAGTATATATACCCAGAACACACACAATCCTAGGCCCACAGAGGCTAATAAAGGAAGGAAGCATGCTGAAGCATGCTAAATATTACTATATTTAGTAAATCTGGGATTATAAAATAGCCTGCTTTTCCAGGACCAAATCCTGAACCTTCGTTATTAACACCCATAATTAGCAGAGAGCCTAGAAATATTCCCACAGCTCTGCCTATCAGATTTAACCAACAGTACAATCTGCTTGGCTTTAGCAAGGGGAAAGAAATAAAGCAATTCGCCAGAGGAAAGAACAAGATCAAAACCGATGTCTGGCTTGTAATTAAATACTGCAGTATTGTCTGCAAGAGAAACAGAAATAGTTTGCATATTTTGTGCCTTCTTGAATAATTCAAAGTGAGAATCTTGGGAATGAAGTATCAACACTAAGCTACCAAGACTATGATCTCAATCACCAGCTTCTCCTGGGAGCAATAGCTCTCACTTTTAAAAATGAGATTATTTTTAAGATTCTCCTCACCACAATTCATTGACTTTAGATAATATTCTGGTATCATTCAACATCTCCTAGATCAGTTTCACTGATGGCCTTGGCTAATAGGCACCAACATCATTGCACTATTAACTCAATCTAGACGGATTCAGCACGGCATAGGGGAATCAGTGCCCTGCTTGTGAATCAACAGATTCCTTCCTTCCTTGGGAAAGAAAAAAACAACCCATCTATTTACTTATAATTTAATCTGATTTTAATTCAGAAGCAGTAACATTTTAATGAAAATATTAAACACAGATGCCTCCTCCTTTCCAATCCAAACTAAAGCATTTCTGTGATTCCAAATCTGAACAAATAATATCTAAAGTCATCCTGTATACTTACAGCTCTCAGTCTAGCTAAAGATTGTGACTAAATTCCATTTAACCAACAGCAACAGTCAGGTGCCTTTGCTTTTCACTATATTTTACCACTCAGTCTTTTACACATTGACTCAAATTAATTCCCTTTCTGTGGGGCTTACTCTGAAGTAAAAGAGCATAAGATTGTCAGCATAGAATTAAACTCAGTGGCACTTATTTCTGGATAAACATGCACATGATTGGACTGACATGGCTAATTTTGGCTGGATTTTGGCCATTTTTGAATGTCGGCAGGTGGCTCCTTAGATAAGCAAACCTTTTCATTGCAATACTCCCTCTCACCCCTCTGCAAGCAAAGAATTGGATGCAATCAATTTGCTTTTCCATATATGTGTTTTTAAAATGCCACAGATAGCAAGCACATCAAGCAAGTAGTTAGTACTTTCAGTGGTGATCATAGAGTAAAAATACACAGAAAGATGATTTGACCAAAACTATGTGAGCCTCATTCTTCACATACTGATCTAAGGGAAGCAAATGTAGTTAAACTGAGTAGACATGTACAAATCAGTAGAAATGCAGCTACAGTGGTACCTCGCAAGACGAATGCCTCGCAAGATGGAAAACTCGCAAGACGAAAGGGTTTTTGGTTTTTTGAGTTGCTTCGCAAGACGATTTTCCCTATGGGCTTGCTTCGCAAGACGGAAACGTCTTGCAAGTTTGTTTCCTTTGTCTTAAAACCGTTAATACAGTTGCGACTTGACTTCGAGGAGCAACTCATAGCACGCGGTGTGGTAGCCTTTTTTGAGGTTTTTGAAGACTTTGGTGATTTTTGAAGCTTTTCCAAAACTTTTCTGAAACCGTGCTTCGCAAGACGAAAAAAATCGCAAGACGAAAATTTCGTCTTGCGAGGCACCACTGTACGTTATTTAGAATTGAAAAACCTTAATATTAAGATCTATGTTATGTAAATCACACAAGCAACATGGCCAAGTTCTGTATTAGGTTATATACAGATGAAGACTACCCAAGGCAGTTCATTAGAATCAACACATTTTGGAGCAATTAATTAATAAAACCCAAGTTCACAATAACAACCACATAACAATTCCTCTATAACCAGCAACAAAGCAGCAGAAAGGGTTAATTGCAACTCAAGCCAGCAACACAACCAGGTGTTCAGAATCTATTAGAAAATAGCCAGTGTGGGAACCCGACACACTTTTTATGGAATTCTCCCAAATGCTGGGCCACCAGTAAGTAGATGTGGGAACATTTATACAATTTAGCAGAGTTTAAATGATCCCCTGTTTGAGTTTATGCAGTGACAAGCGGGTTGCTAACTCGTTTGAGTCCTATCAATAATTATATCTTCCTGGTTGATAATCCCTTTCTGTCCCTCTTAAAGAAAACAAACATGAATCTGAATCCTATTAACATAAACCACTTTACTATCAGATTCATTCAGGTTGACAGAGTTGTTCCTGAAGGCAGGCTTAGGTTACATAACAGAAACTATATACGAGATAGTAGTGAGTCATGAGAAGACTGCATCTGAGCAGTTACCAGTTAACACTCCTTGCAGCAACCAACAAACTGACAAAACTGCCTGCCTCATAATAAATAATAATAATAAATTTTATTTATACCCTGCCCTCCCCGGCCAGAGCCGGGCTCAGGGCAGCAAACACCAGTAAAATTACAATAGAAACACAATTGGGGGGGGGGGCAATTTAAAATACAGATTAAAATGCAATTTAAAATGCAGCCTCATTTTAATAGTAGCTCATAATTCAAAACCATAAGGGGAGGGAAACATGAGGGTCAGACTGAGTCCAAACCAAAGGCCAGGCGGAACAGCTCTGTCTTGCAGGCCCTGCGGAAAGATGTCATGTGCCGCAGGGCCCTAGTCTCTTGTTCCACCAAGTCGGGGCCAGTACTGAAAAGGCCCTGGCCCTAGTTGAGACCAATCTAACCACCTTGTGACTTGGGACCTCCAAGGTGTTGTCATTTGTGGACCTTCCGTGGGGCATACCAGGAGAGGCGGTCCTGTAGGTACATGGGTCCTAGGCCGCATAGGGCTTTAAAGGTCAAAGCCAGCACCTTAAACCTGACCCTGTACCCCACCAGGAGCCAGTGCAGTTTGTCCTCTCTCAGAATGTTGGACTTGACTGACAGCTTTATATCCCAGAGTAGACCCTCTTGTGCCTGCCAATGTGATGGACCAGTGAGCAAACTGCATTACAGATATCCAGTCTAGATGTAAGCAGGGCATAATCTGCTCTGTCAAGAACAACTTTCTCCTGATCATAGTGCAGCAGGCAATCAATAAAAGGTACTCCTGGCTATCAATGCCACATGCACTTCCGTAGATAGTAAAAAGTCCAGGAGAAGACCTAATCCTTCCTGGGGAACAGCTAGTCCTGAGGGAGCAAGTCCTCCCTACCTGGCAGCTAGATGGTGTGCCAAGGCCAAGGCCAAAATCCAAGGGTCACAATTCTGAGATCCAAAGTCCACAGCCTGAGATCCAAAGTTGAAGGCCAAAAGTCAGGGTCAATCCAAGTCCAAAGTCAGGATGCAGTCCAGCATCACACCCAAAGTAGAAACCCATGGAGGCCAAGGAATATCCAAGACAAGGTCCATCAACGTGGGCAGTTGAGGAGACACAGCACCTTAGTTTGGCTACTTTCTTATACTGTGCCTGCTGATTGCAGCATCTGGGCTTGATGAGGGGTGTGACTCTCACCTGCTCAGCTGAGGAATCACATGCCTTCTTCCCCACCTGTCCAGCTAGTGAACTAGGCTGCAGGCCCTGGCCTACCTCTGCTTCCTGGAGTGCCCTGCCTGCTGTTCCCTGCTTCTCAGGACCTGCTTTGTTCATGGGGATGGGGGCCTCTCCAGCTCTGGTGAGGTGTCCCACTGCTTGGGTTCCTCTGCACTGGCCCCTCTCATCATCCTCTGTCACCCCGTGAGCACACCAACCTCTCCTTCCCTATCCCCAGCTTGCCCCCGTGTAGCCCAGCCCCAGCTGCACCCCTCACTGGGATCCTCTTTCTCCTCCTCAAAGTCCTGCCGGTTCATGACAGAGTACAATCCCATCCAATGGTGGTCATTTGCTGCCTCCAGATCAGCAGACTTTTATGCCCACACAACCTCCATCTTATCCGGATTAAGCTTCAGGTGGTTTATTCTCATCAATCCAAAACTGTCCTCAGATACCCGTTCAAGACTGTCTGGGACCAGTAGGTGAATAGGAGAGGCAGAGCTGCATGCCATCTCTAAACTGATGACACTTAGACCAAACCTCCAGATGATTTCTTCAGGCAGATGTTGAAAAGGCAAAAGACCATGAGTGCCACCTTCTGGATTCACTCCCCCAGAAAAGTAGTTGCTGATCAAAGGATTTCATTCTCCTCAGCTCCTTGGAGTGCTCAGGAGGTGATATGGCTCTGATATGGCTCGTATAGTAAAAGCTCTGGTTTTCCCAGTAGTGATGTATGGAAGTGAAAGCTGGACCGTAAAGAAGGCTGATCGCCGAAGAATTGATGCTTTTGAATTATGGTGCTGGAGGAGACACTTGAGAGTCTCATGGACTGCAAGAAGATCAAACCTCTCCATTCTTAAGGAAATCAGCCCTGAGCGCTCACTGGAAGGACAGATCGTGAAGCTGAGGCTCCAATTCTTTGGCCACCTCATGAGAAGAGAAGACTTCCTGGAAAAGACCCTGATGTTGGGAAAGATGGAGGGCACAAGGAGAAGGGGATGACGGAGGACGAGATGGTTGGATAGTGTTCTCAAAGCTACCAGCATGAGTTTGACCAAACTGCGGGAGGCAGTGGAAGACAGGAGTGCCTGGCGTGCTCTGGTCCAGGGGGTCACGAAGAGTCGGACACAACTAAACGACTAAACAACAACAACAGCAATGGAAGAGCTGCTGTCCACATATATCCATATCATTGCATTTATTCATAGCCTTACTCATGAAAGCTACCAAATGACTTCCTTTTGATCACTTCTAAAGCCCTCCTTATCATTTGGCATATTGCTGCAGTGCAACATTCCATAGATGGTGATAATATCTTTTTCAATAAAGTTGTGAGATGTAAAAGATGGATACATGGTTGGTTAAATGACAGGTGAGCAACCAGGGTATAGACACGACAAAAATTCGGACCACCACCTGATATATGGAAACAAACTTTGTCTGTGCCTGATGCCACACCTCAACGTATAGCGTGTCTTTATAGCTTGTTTACACAGTCATTACAACAGTTTCTTTGGAAATATACTAGGCATGAATATGAACAGGTTATATGAATGAGCGGCTAAAGCAGAATCAATATTAACTACTGACAGGCCTTTGGCACTATTTGAATGCAGGATTTTTAATAGCTAGCCTAATACATCTATACTTTGTAAACTGAGTGCTTTTCAAAGAGAACTCTGGAATCCTACAGAGCTGTCTTCAGGAGGGCTTTGATCTCTCCAGAGCACACATCTTGTGTTTCTGTAATTGCTCTAGTTTAACAATGTTTCATAGCATAGCACAGGGAGTGGGTTGAAGGACAGAAATCCTTTTATCAAGGCTATAAACCTAAGTAGCCAACGTGCCAGAATCTGCTGTTGGAGATCCCCAACACACAAAATAAAATTTTAAAACCCAAAAGAAGGGGCAGTGATGAAATTGAATGAAATGTTCATGGAACACGTTCGTGGAACAACCTTTAAGATGGCATGAAGAAGGCCTGCACTCTGCTGAAAGCCTTGATCTCTTTTAAGTAATGTGAATGCTGATTTAAATGACTGGGTGAAAGCTAAGGAAGTTATGGCTGAAGTTTTGGGGTTAAGGATGACAGCTCCACGTTTCAAGTTGCACATGGTAGACGGGGGGATTAAGCCAACCCGTCCTGTTCATACCTATCATGTTTCAAATGGGTGTGTGTGTGTGTGGAATCTTTGTATGAGCTCTCAGACAATGGTGAAGATTTCTCATTTACTTTGGCATGGCCATATTCATCTTACTTTACAAATACATGCAGTGATTTATATCATGTTTAATTAACTGATTGAAGGCTCCTGTGGTAAAATGGCATCGCATTAAGCTCTGTCCTTATGGCAAACGTGAATCACATCTTTAGCCTTGCAAGAGCAAAATATCATGGGACTTACTGATGACAGGATGCAGGAATCGAAATAAGGTCCCTCCTGTTGTTTGAAAATCCAGGGAGGCTGGTTGCCATATGCTCATCATTTCCAAGGGGAAAAAAATGACAAGACAGAAAAAGAGCTGCTCTAGTTCTTCCAATATGTTCAAATCTCTGATGAAAATGATAGTACAGCAGTTCTGTACTGAGGCCAGATTTGACATGAAAGCATACAGGAAACTTTCGAAAAGATTAATGAGAGATTTTTTTCAACATAAATTACTTCCTGCATTTAAATAACTTATGTCAATAAAGTTGACTTGTTTAACAATAAGGCTAGGAAAAACTATAAGTATATTTTTTCCATCAGTGAAAAGAGCAACCAGTGAAATGAGCAAAAATTAGCCAAGCTTTTGGCTGCCAAAAAAACCTGTGCATAACAAATGTTCAGCATTAATGAACTATGTACAAATACAGTTTGTTTTAATTTCCAGAATACCGAACTTCAGTTAATCCTCCTCACTTGTAAACTCAGTTTTGCAAAATTCTAATTCTCCAAATGTATAGAATAGATGCATTTGTAAATATTAAAAAACATTCAGTGTAATCTGAAGTTGGATTAAATGGCAGCTGATGCTGATTTTACATTAAACACCCCATAAATTTAGGAAACGTTAGAGGTTTATAGTGCAATCCTATACATGTCTGCTCAGAAGTATCTCTCACTGAGTTCCGTGAAGTTTATTCCCAGGTAAGCTGCTGTAGGAGCAATTCTCTGTGACAAAATGTTGGACAACAGTGTTATGATTGGGCTGGGATAAAGTAGAGGTGACCCGCCATTGGGATCCATTGGCTTTTACCAGTGGAAGAGCTTTGCCACTGTGGAGGCACTCCTGTTGTACCCAGGGAGGCAGGAAAATACCACTGGGTAGGCAGAAAAGCCCAAATGGGAGGGCAGGTGAAGGCCCAGGGTGGGAGTCTTGTTAGAACGAAGTTATAAACGCAAACTGAACATCAGCTGGTCTGGTTAAATAACATGGCACAGTAGCTTTGATAAAGCAGTTTATTGCAACATCTTCAACACAATATATTTTACATAGCTGAATGAATTTATTATTTCGGTCACAGACCAGTTCCAGCTCACATACAATATCAGGGAAGTCATAAAACACGACAGGGATACATTTGAATTTGCAATTGGGTATAACAGGGACAACACAGATATAGCAACAGTTAAAAATATATAAGTTAAATCTTAATCACTAAAATATAACCTAAAATTGTCATTTAAGGCCTTAGTCATTATGGTAGCACAGCTTGTTCCCTAAATTTTATGGCAGTCGCACAGAATTTGGCCACCCTTAGCGTGATCTCTGGATCCTTGTCCTCTACCAGGGATTTTAGACACTGAAGGACCCATTTGGAGATTTTTTTATAGCAGGGATGATAAATGCCGAGTGTATATCCCCGCAGAAACGACAGCATAACAAGGCATGAGAGAGTTTCTACCTCCATCAAGCCGCAGGGGCAGACTCGTTCCGCGCATGCTTTACCCTCGAATCTGCCCTGCAATAAGGCAGGTGGCAGCACGTTGAATCTATCAAGGGTAAACAACCGTCAATGCAGTATATTTTACATAGCTGTTTATACATTAGAAGCTCAAAAGAAGATCGCTAATCAATTGTATCCATCTACAGTGTAACCTTTGGTCACATCAGTCCTCATCTTGTCAGCTAGTCATACAAATAAAAGGTCAAATAGCACAGGAAATCAAAGCACATAGGGAATGTCTGGAATGCATATCATATGTACATCCTTGTGCAAATTAATTGAAACAAACAATGTAGTTTATTGTACAAAACTCATATAAAGGTAAAGGGACCCCTGACCATTAGGTCCAGTCATGGTCGACTCTGGGGTTGTGGCGCTCATCTTGCTTTACTGGCCGAGGTAGCCGGCGTACAGCTTCAGGGTCATGTGGCCAGCATGACTAAGCCATTTCTGGCGAACCAGAGCAGCGCACGGAAACGCCGTTTTCCTTCCTGTCAGAGCGGTACCTATTTATTTACTTGCAGTTTGACATGCTTTTGAACTGCTAGGTTGGCAGGAGCAGGAACCGAGCAACGGGAGCTCACCTTGTTGTGGGGATTTGAACCGCCGACCTTCTGGTCGGCAAGTCCTAGGCTCTGTGGTTTAGACCACAGCGCCACCTGCGTCCCTTCACATATACATGTACAAAACTCACATATACAAGCATTAGTAACAGATATGACCTCTGCTATTTTTAAGCAGCGTTTGAACACAGTTTGGCATCGGGTCTACTAGTTTTGAACAGTCACTGTTGATTTCCAGATCCCTGTACCACACTTGAATCAGCGCCTGAATGAGCTTCTCCATAGTCATACAGTCTACAGCACAGAGGCGAATTTTGCATACAGCCCACAAATTCTCAATGGGATTTACGTCTGGGAAATTCCCTGGCCAATCAAGTACCTGTATTTGCTGCTCTGTCATGGATTTCTTCACCACTTTCGATGTGTGACAGGGGGCTAGGTCCTGCTGCAATATCCCAGTACCATCAGGACACCTCTTTTCCAGTTCTTCAATAACTCTTTCGTAGAACCTCAATATATTGTGGCAAACGCACCGTTCCTTCTATTGGCTGCAGGCTTCCGACACCATAATGATCAACTGACTTTTCATGTTTGTTTTCAGTACAGGATTACGAGTAAGATGGAAAACATGCTTTGTTTCAATTAATTTGCACAAGGGCGTATGTTAATGTACATACAGTCAGCGTTCAGTGGCCATTCCCCAGGGTTCACCCTGGCATAAAATATAAACCTAAATATCAAATTTAGATCCTACTGTAATGGAAGCCTCACAAGCCCTCTGAGGGGACTGATCCTTGTGTCTCTCAGCTGCAGCAGCCTGGAACTGGTGTAGTACAAATGGGGCATGGGGAGCGGGGATAGAAATATTGTTACCGTCTTCCATGGCTGACTCAAGCAAGGGGTGTGGCAGGATGGGGCACTGGTACTGCTCCTCAGCTGGAGTTTAGGATTGCTCCACCTGGCGTGCCCATGCCTTCTGAAATCAATGGGCTTAGGCCTCTCTAACCCTTTGTAAGATTTATGTGATAGATTTAGGAATTTGTTTCATAACCCTTAAATTATAAATTTAAATGTCAATGAGAAATTGCAATGATGAAACTCAAGAATTACCAACAATAGAAGAATGGCAGATGAAGATGATGGATTTTTCGGAGCTAGCCGACCTAACCGGAAGAGTCCGTGACCAGAAGGAGGAGGAGGAGTATCAGGAAGAGTGGAATAAGTTTAATGATTATCTAGTTAAATTTGTGAAGTTAAATTAACTGAAAATAGCTTGCAGATACTTAATTGGCTTAGGATTTTATTTATGTTAAGTGATGAATTAATATGTTTAATTCCATAAGGTGAAGATTTAAGGATGTTAATGTTTAAGTTAAATTTCATAAGAATTGGGATTTGGAAAACCCTTAAAAGGACATGCAATAAAATTCAACCAAGGGGAAGCGAGGAAGTCACTTAACAAAGTTAATAAGTGTAATTTTCAATAAGGCTATGATTTATGTTTGTTTGTCTTATGTGTTTGTTTGTTTGTTTGTTTGTTTAGAATATTGTGAATAATATTATAATATTGTGTATAATAATGGGACGCGGGTGGCGCTGTGGGTAAAAGCCTCAGCGCCTAGGGCTTGCCGATAGAAAGGTCGGTGGTTCGAATCCCCGCGGCGGGGTGCGCTCCTGCTGTTCGGTCCCAGCACCTGCCAACCTAGCAGTTCAAAAGCACCTCCGGGTGCAAGTAGATAAATAGGGGCCACTTACTAGCGGGAAGGTAAACGGCGTTTCCGTGTGCTGCGCTGGCTCGCCAGATGCAGCTTTGTCACGCTGGCCACATGACCCGGAAGTGTCTCCGGACAGCGCTGGCCCCCGGCCTCTTGAGTGAGATGGGCGCACAACCCCAGAGTCTGTCAAGACTGGCCCGTACGGGCAGGGGTACCTTTACCTTTAATATTGTGAAAACTAATTAAAAAATTTGGGGGGGGGGGGAGAAAAATAGAAATTGTAATGATGACAGAGTTCACACAAAAGTGAGACACCCTCAAGAGCAGCTTGGGGGTTTTAACACACACCTACTGAAAATGCAGGGCTCTTGAGGGCCTAAGTAATGTGACATGCAAACGTGCAACAGAATCCCAACCTCCTGATTTATTTGGGGTGTGTTTGTGTGTTAAGAAACAGCAACAGGGGTTCACCAGGTGGGCAAAGCTATCATGCCAGTCCCACACAGTCTCAACCAGGAAGTAGCAAAAACGCTGCTGTGTCGTTCTGCCCCACCCCTGAGGAAAAAGCAGATTTGCGAAGCAGATAATTGAAATGAAGGATCTGGAGATGAGGAAATGAATAAGTGGCCCCTCCTCCACAGTTCTTCTCCACTTCCAACAGCCCTCTCATGAAGCTGGCTTCCCTTTTATTTTATTTTTATTAAAAAATGTGTGAGTAGTATGTCAGAATTATTATAAAAAAAATTTTAGGGTGGCATTCTGCCTTTCCTATTTTAAAAAACACCTTACAAACTGTGTTTAGCTAATCCCAGGGTTTTGAGCTTCTTTAGCAGCTTGATAGGGCACAGTGATAGGAAGAAGCAGACATATTCTCTGATCACTGTGACTAAAAACAGCAACACCCAATTACTAAATAAGAGCTACTTTAGTCAACAGTTTAGCTCTTTCGGGATAAATGGAATAGCTGAGGCAAGCAGACAGCTTCCAAAAGCTGAAGAGACAATTAAGGTAGGTTTGATAATATATAGGGACGCGGGTGATGCTGTGGGTAAAAGCCTCAGCGCCTAGGGCTTGCCGATCGAAAGGTCGGCAGTTCGAATCCCCGCGGCGGGGTGCGCTCCCGTTGCTCGGTCCCAGCGCCTGCCAACCTAGCAGTTCGAAAGCACTCCCGGGTGCAAGTAGATAAATAGGGACCGCTTACTAGCAGGAAGGTAAACGGCGTTTCCGTGTGCTGCACTGGCTCGCCAGATGCAGCTTTGTCACGCTGGCCACATGACCCGGAAGTGTCTCCGGACAGCGCTGGCCCCCGGCCTATAGAGTGAGATGGGCGCACAACCCTAGAGTCTGTCAAGACTGGCCTGTACGGGCAGGGGTACCTTTACCTTTACCTTTACCTTTGATAATATATAATATACTTGAGCTCATGCTGAAGAGACTTTTGCTTCTTTGCCTAACCAATGTGTCTTTGACTATTAGTCGTGTGTGTGTGTGTGTGTGTGTGTGTGTATCTACTTGCATTCAGCACAATTTATGAATATTTTAGCACATGTGTACTCAGTAGGGTGTATTATCCTGATATAAATAGAATTAATGAGCAGTCTCACTGCCATATGTCATGGCAGGGACATTTAACAGGGAGAAATGTAAAGTATTGCACTTGGGCAAAAAAAATGAGAAGCACAAATACAAGATGGGTGACACCTGGCTTGAGAGCAGTACATGTGAAAAGGATCTAGGAGTCTTGGTTGACCACAAACTTGACATGAGCCAACAGTGTGACGTGGCAGCTAAAAAAGCCAATGCAATTCTGGGCTGCATCAATAGGAGTATAGCATCTAGATCAAGGGAAGTAATAGTGCCACTGTATTCTGCTCTGGTCAGACCTCACCTGGAGTACTGTGTCCAGTTCTGGGCACCACAGTTCAAGAAGGACACTGACAAACTGGAACGTGTCCAGAGGAGGGCAACCAAAATGGTCAAAGGCCTGGAAACGATGCCTTATGAGGAACGGCTAAGGGAGCTGGGCATGTTTAGCCTGGAGAAGAGGAGGTTAAGGGGTGATATGATAGCCATGTTCAAATATATAAAGGATGTCATATAGAGGAGGGAGAAAGGTTGTTTCCTGCTGCTCCAGAGAAGCGGACATGGAGCAATGGATCCAAACTACAAGAAAGAAGATTCCACCTAAACATTAGGAAGAACTTCCTGACAGTAAGAGCTGTTTGACAGTGGAATTTGCTGCCAAGGAGTGTGGTGGAGTCTCCGTCTTTGGAGGTCTTTAAGCAGAGGCTTGACAACCATATGTCAGGAGTGCTCTGATGGTGTTTCCTGCTTGGCAGGGGGTTGGACTCGATGGCCCTTGTGGTCTATTCCAACTCTATGATTCTATCATTCTATGACATATGACAGGGTAACAAGAACATAGGAACAAAACTTTCACATTAAAGCTCCTTTACTTAACTTTTTTGTTGTTGTTCGGAACCAGAAAAATGAAGTTTTTCTAAGTCCGCTGAGAATTCACAAGAAGCTGAAAATCCAAACCCACTAGTGACTTGTACAGGTAAACCAATGGATACATATAAAATGGTACAAGTTGGGCAGCCAGCATTTTTCAATCCCTATTTTGGATATCCACCAAGGCACAATAATATATTTGCTGTTGCAGCTTGTTTCCAGAGCCAGTGCTGCTCTCAGTCTTCTGTCTATGAGCCAATATCTGTTGAAAGTGGCCACTGTGTAAACTAGAGATGTGGTGGAATTTTCTCCTGTATTTTTTCCAACCAATCTCCATTGATAAAGGGAGAGAAAAAGAATGCATTTGAAAATTTTCAAAAGGGAGAGAGAAAATTGGTTAAATTCTCAAAAGTAGGGTACAGGGTTTGTGACATGCCTATGTCAGCTGGAGGGAATCTTTGTGTGAATCCTTTCATTCTACAAATAATCTTAACAGTGGTCTACTCTCTGCATCCTTCTTGGGTGTCCATGGTTCCCTTAAAACCGGGGGGGGGGGGACTCCTCCTATACAGTTCTATTTAGATCAGGAAGGATGGACAGTCAGAGAGACTGCAGAAATGATTTTGCCCAAAGGTATGCTAATAACCCCACACTGATTAAAATGATAAAGAAATTGGGTGGTGCTGTGGTCTAAACCACCGAGCTCTTGGGCTTGCTATTCAGAAGGTCGGCAGTTCGAATCCCCGCGACAGGGTGAGCTCCCATTGTGCCATCCCAGCTCCTGCCAACCTAGCAGTTTGGAAGCATGACAGTGCAAGTAGATAAGTAGGTACTGCCCAGAAGTAACCCGTTCCAGTATTTCTGGGTTTCGGTGGTCCGTAACCCAAAAAAACGCAACCTGAAGCATCTGTAACCCAAGGTATGACTGTACTGGTCAACTAGGGAAGGAGTGGCTACAAGACAGATGTTCCTGGACTCCAACTCCTATCCTTTTGGACCACTGGCCAGGCTGCAACAGTGGCAACCGAAGTCCAACAATATCTGCAGGGCACTATGTTGGCTACCCCTGATCTAGGAAAGGGGCTTAGGAGACAGGAAGTTAATAAGCATTGAACAATATCCTCTAACCTCTAGCTATTTCTTTTTGTCCCAAATGTACTCTTTGAGGCTGTGCGTGTGTTTAAAAAAAGAAAAATAAACATATAATCAAAGAGATGAAAAGTTGACAGATGTGACAGAATGTTATTTATAGCCCTGGCCCACCTTTATAGCGTTTTTATTTTAAAAGATAATAATGGAGCTGTAATACTAGATCTGATTGCACTGGTCATTTGTGCTTCAAGGGTAATAACAAAATTAATGAGTTAACTATATCAACCAGATTTCCCAGCAAGAGTCTAATTAAAAATGCATGGCATTAAAGTTTTCTTTTTTGCTGCATGGAAAATAACACTGCCACAGCCATGGATGCTGGGAGTGCCGTGAGCTCCCAAACTGAGGCAGACAGTGCGTCAGAATGACCATCTCTTTTTTGCATTGGCTCGTATTTTCATTTTAACTTTCACGAACCCTTCAGACTACAAGACTGGTGCCTAGCACAGAAGCCGGCGGCAGCAGCAGCAGCAGCAGCAGCAGCTCCTCTCTGGGGAAATAACAAGAGCTCTTCTGCACAGACAGAAAAGAGGCACCATCTAGTGCTCTTTCAGGGGAAAAGCTGTTGGTGTTGGTGTGGGTGTGGCGTCGCAACGGGAGGTGAGAACAATGGCAATTTTGCTTTTCAAAGGTCATAGACTCTCAATAGTTTAACAACCCCCCACCCAATAACTATTGTTTAAAAAGTAGACACTAAGCTCTAGATGAAAAAAATGGAAAGGTAATGGAAAAATACTAGAAATAACTAAAGTTTCCCCCCCAAAATAAGGTTTTTTGGGCATTGTTGAAAACTGCTAGCTATATATTTTACAGTGGTACCTCAGGTTACATATGCTTCAGGTTACAGACTCCGCTAACCCAGAAATAGTGTTCAGGTTAAGAACTTTGCTCCAGCATGAGAACAGAAATTGTGCTGCGGTGGCAGCGGGAGGCCCCATTAGCTAAAGTGGTGCTTCAGGTTAAGAACAGTTTCAGGTTAAGAACGGACCTCAGGAATGAATTAAATACTTAACCTGAGGTACCACTGTATTGAATTGACTGTTTTTCTTCATTTTACAGGTTCTTCCATTTAGTGCAACAATATGCTATTTTTGTCTCTGTGGTATCCTCAATACCTGTGGTAAGCCGCCCATATATAAACTCGCCTAGTGCCAAAGACAACTTAGACACCTTCGTGAAACGGATCTGAAATCACGTGATAACTTTTTGAGTGACAGAAGATGACAATTCTCAGGAAGAAGCCCTGAGAGTTACATTGTTGGTTGCCAAAGCAGACCTTCCTTGAGAGAAGAGAAAACACAACTTAAAAAAGAAAGAGAAAAAACACTTGCACAGCACCTGAAATGATTGCTGGCATTTGTTTTGACCTTTAGATTTTGACACTGAATGGGACCCACTTCTCAGAGGCTGCCTCTCTCCCTATGAGGTTCACCATCACCAGAAACAGCTGGCAGGGAGGAGAAGCACCATATACCTGCCCTCCTGCCAGCAGCGCTGCTGGTGTGTAATTGAATGGTGCAGGGGCTGGATAGGGCATCAGTGAGGTTGGGGCAGTGTAGGGGCACCTGCTGAATAAATCTGGTGCTGCTTCCAGGAGGCCAGGTTTGCGGCAGAGCCCCTCTTTGCCACCCATATCTGACCCGCACCAACTTTTTGCCCTTCAAATCAGGCCTTGCTTCATATTCCATACCACGGAGCTGAGAACTGCAACTGCGAGACGTCGAACCCTTACTATGTGGTGGACAGATGGAAAGAGGGACAGGTCTCATACCCCTTTAGTAGTTGTGCAGAAGAGGGAATTGCAGCAGTACAAAACCATAATGGGGAATAAGGATTGGTTTTGTGTTTTTAACTGGGGGTTTTTTAAAGCATTGTACATTGCCTTGGAACTATTGTGAATAACAGCAGCAGCAGCAGCAACAACAACTAATAATAATTTTATTATTTTTAGCCCCCCCCCCCATCTGACTGGGTTGCCCCAGCTACTCTAGGCAGCTTCCAGCATATAAAAAAATAAAAAAGCTTCCCTATGAAGGGCTGCCTTCAGGTGTCTTCTAAAGGTTATATCAGGTAAAAGCAAACTCAACCCTCCAGATGTTGTGGGACTACCACTCCCATCATCGCTAGCTAACAGGACCAGTGGTCAGGGATGATGGGAGTTGTAGTCCCAAATCATCTGGAGTGCCAAGTTTGCCTATGCCTGGGTTATATAGTTCTTTATCACCTTGACATCTGATGGGAGGGCGTTCCACATGGTGGGTGCCACTACCGAGAAGGCCCTCTGCTAAGTTCCCTTTAGCTGTACTTCTTGCAGTGAGGGAACTGCCAGGAGGCCTTTGGAGCTGGACCTCAGTGTCTGGGCTGAATGGTGGGGGTGGAGACACTCCTTCAGGTTTACAGGTCCAAAGCCATGTTAATAAATTAACAACAATAATTCCAGGGACACCTTGATAATATCTCATTGACTAACACTGACCACAGAAATACCTTTTAAATAAAACTACAAACATGTCACAACACTATTAGACAAACACACATTTCTGAGGTTTCCTTGACAAACCATTTCCCAAAAGACACAGGACAAATGGAGAAATCTTTATGGAAAAACCACCCCAACAAAGTCTCATAGAAAAATACAAAGCACCTGTCTACGTGCCATCATCTCTTATCAAACATTTTAACTTATTCAAAATATGCCTTTTACCCCAAATTTTGCATGGACTGTCCTCGGGATTTACCTCTCCTTCCCTGCCAAGTTTTCAACTAAGCCAATCAAACTATTTTCTAACTATAAGCCACTGAACCTACTCCCCCATTACGGGTAGTGGAATGTGATACAGCCAACTCACCCTTCATATAGAGGCTATGACTATAGTCCTACAATAAAATTATTGTTTGTTTTGTTTTTAAAATTAAATTGACCAAATCTCAAACCTACAGACTGATTTCATTACTCCCTGGTGAGCCAAATTCCAAGAAATATGAACCCAAGATAAATTTAGTCATCTAAGCTATTCATCTTTCTAAAAGTGCCTCTGCGTGAAGTGGTCTTAGTGGAATGGAAGCAGTGCAGTGGGCGCCCCCCCCCCCAAGCAGTGGCCACAGCAGCAACGTCAGAAATATTAGGTTTCCTTAGGGAGGTCCATCACATTTCTGCATTCCATACTAGCAATGGACTGATGCTTTGTAATATGAAACATCATGGTGTCCTCCTACAAAATCCAAATCTTCTAACGCTACCGACGTGGAACTGGAATGGTCCATTTCTACAGTGGCTCCCACACTGCAAAGACAACACGTGATGGAGGCTAAGGTGCAACCATTCTCTGCTTTTCAGTTTATGCCTGATATAGTTTCGAAAGTAGAGGCGATGCGCTAACTAAACATGCAATGTGGCAAACGAATTCAAAGGGAGGAAATTCCACTATAGTCCAGGAAAAGGTTTTTCAATCAAATTCTCTTTGAGGGTTCCCTTAGCAGAAAACATGGTGTTAGATTTAAGGATGGCACAAGCTTGCCTTGACAGGTCCCAGAACTGATTAGGCAAGACCATTAGTAAGAACCCTGCTCTGGTTTGCTTCCCACCCTGCGTAATGAATGTCTCCTTCTATTTGTATCCTTTTATAACATAACCACCAGCATGCCAGGTAGAAACGCTTAATAAGTCTCCCAAATTTTTGACTGTATATATAAATTTTATCTCCCATTAAGTGTTCCATTTTTCTCCTGTCTTTGCAGCCGAGCTTTCCCGAACGCCGTAGTTCACAGTGAAGCCCTCTGGTAATGACAGCAGTGGAGTGATAATGTACTTTCCCGATTTCCCGTTAATAGTAGCACTTGATCCAGCAATGCGTGCCAGTTCGATGGCAGAAGGATGCTTTAACATTTTCTAGAGGTAAAAGGACCCGTTCAATTTATAGCCTTGGCCAACTCAGCAGTTTCGCTCAGTTCTGGCACAGAAATTGATGTTTTAGTTAAAAAAAGGAGGGAGAGCTTGCAGTTCCTTGCAAGTGAAACAAAGTACAATTGATTTTTCACTTGCTTTGAAATACTTGAAAACTGTATAAGGTGAAGGTGGTGCTAAAATCATTTCTACAGGTTTGTGTGTGTGTGTGTGTGTGTAAGTAAAACAATGGCATCAACAAACCCCAGCTTTGGTTCTCTTTTCTTAATCAACAAGGAACAAAGACAAGCCACTGGTTACAGAATGTTCCTCACAAATGTATGTTATTTGATTAGAGAAATACATTAAGCATAAGTCTATGAATGGCTATTTTCCAATGATAAAAGGTAAAGGTACCCCTGCCCGTATGAGCCAGTCTTGACAGACTCTGGGGTTGTGCGCCCATCTCACTCAAGAGGCCGGGGGCCAGCGCTGTCCGCAGACACTTCCGGGTCACGTGGCCAGCGTGACGAAGCTACTCTGGTGAGCCAGCGCAGAACACGGAACGCCGTTTACCTTCCCACTGGTAAGCGGTCCCTATTTATCTACTTGCACCCGGGGGTGCTTTCGAACTCTGCTAGGTTGGCAGGCGCTGGGACCGAGCAGCGGGAGCGCACTCCACCGCGGGGATTCGAACCGCCGACCTTTCGATTGGCAAGCCCTAGGCGCTGAGGCTTTTACCCACAGCGCCAATGATAGCTAAATGGAAATTCCACGTTCGTGGCAATACATTGCTCAGTTCCCATTCTGAAGAACAGCAACTTAGAAGATTCACTGTCTTCTTCTGCTTGAGAGCTTTGAGAGACACCCGGATACTGACTGTTGAGAAGAGACTTCTGAACTAGACAGACTTCTCTTTCACCTGATTTTGCAAGGCAGTTATTATGCTCTAGCACCCTATCTTCGGATTAGAGAAACAGCAACTGCTCCCTTTCAAAGAAAGGAGAGAGAGAAAGAGAGAGATCATTTTGCAGATAATCTTAATCCTATTCCCCTGTCAACCCTCGGTGTGGTGGGGGCAGGCACACAGAGAAGGAGCTAGACCATCCCTCCTGGGTTCACTCCAACCATGTGGCTGTTTGCACTTGCACTCCTGTGGCAAAGATGTGGAGAGGGAGCTGACTGCACTCACACAGGTTCTTTCCTGCCCCCCGCCCCCAAACCGGGAGAACTCTGATTGCATGGAGAAGTCTACATTACATATAGTCAGTTTCTCCTTCAGACATTCTCAAAATGCATAGAGATCAGAGCAAGAGATCTGGACAAAGACGCCGATCGGAAGGTCGGCGGTTCGAATCCCCGCGACGGGGTGAGCTCCCGTTGCTGGGTCCCTGCTCCTGCCAACCTAGCAGTTCGAAAGCACATCAAAGTGCAAGTAGATAAATAGGTACCGCTCTGGCGGGAAGGTGAACGGCGTTTTCGTGCGCTGCTCTGGTTCGCAAGAAGTGGCTTAGTCATGCTGGCCACATGACCCGGAAGCTGTACGCCGGCTCCCTCGGCCAATAAAGCGAGATGAGCACCGCAACCCCAGAGTCGGTCACGACTGGACCTAATGGTCAGGGGTCCCTTTACCTTTACCTTTATATGGAGGAAAGATGATGTGTTAGATTACCTGGTCCCAAGCTGTGCAACTTGGTAGCTAATGCTGTACACAGTCAGTGCAGTTCTGTTAGCATGGGTGTAAATACACCCCAGTCAGCAACCTAGCTTCTGCATCCTTAAGTACTCATGTAACCCTTTAAGACGAAATATTCAAGTTATGCATTCATTCATGGAAATTTCCCCAACATTTCAATAATGTTATCTGATTTCTGCAAACCCGTTTTTCACTGTGTGCATTCCCTGCCCTGACAGCAGTCAATAAGCCAAGATTCCCCTTGCCGTTCAAAGAAACAGAGGGTTCCCTCGCCTTCAAGGAATCTGTAATTACAAAGCTGTGCAAACAGTAAGGGAGAAGCTGATTCTCTTAAACCACAAAAATAACCATATATACACAGCGTGCACAACTGCATGGTTTAAAGACTGTTCTGTGTGTCCAAGTTTTTTTCCCTTTGAATGTTAAAGCGTTTTAAAAGTGTTGCAGCCCTGTGATGTTGGATTTCAGGTAAACACCGACAATTAAACAAGTAGGAACTTACGAAGCTAATCATCATCAATCTTTATTACGGTCCAGAGCCGCAACAAATTGTTGCAAAGCAATGCACAATTCATACAGCCTACCTCTAGGTTAAACAAGCATTTTGTTCAGAAGATAGGAATCATTGGTTCTTGCAACCACCGATAAAAACTTTGCCGCTGCTAATGTTCTAGCGTTTGTCCGGTCTTCCAATAGGAAACTGACATAGTGAGCCTCTGATTTTCCCGGGAAAGGTACCAGCAAGGGTAATATCAGTTCTGCCCTGGCTTGCTCATATTTCGCACAGTGCAGCAAAATATGTTTTATGGAATCGATGTCTTGAGCACACGAGCAAAGTCTGTCCTGGTAGGGAACTCCTCTCAACCTGCAATCCAACACTGCAAAAGGAAAGACTTTAGTCTGGCTTTGGTGAAAAGCCTTTGATAATTTGGTACTGTCAGGTTTTTAATGTAAGGTGTTAACTTAAAGACATGCCCATATTGTACTCTTACTGCCAGTGGACTACAGACTGCGTGTGATCGAGATCGCAAGTCACTGTGTACATTATCCCATAATCTTTGCTTTAACGTCTTTAGGGCACCTACATAACCCAGGTAATACAGTTGGGGGGGGGGTGACATACCAATAGAGGTGGCTTTTCTAGCCATGGTTTTCTGCCATTTGCTGACAAACTCCTCATTGGACAGGTGTTGGTACAAACCCTTCCCTAGATCAAACACTAAAATCCTGAGCCAATGTTTTAGGGCAGCCCACCATGCTTTAGTTGAGATTGGGCATTCACCATCTTCTAACAGAAGTATGGAGTTGGGGACACAGTTGGGTACCTGTAGCAGAGATCGTATAAATTTTGCCTGAAAGCCATCTAGCTTAGGCAGGTCCCTATTTTGCCAGACATTTGCAGCGTACAGGAGTTGGGAATGACTGCTCCCCGCTTAAAACGGGGGGCGCCCTTTGCGTGGACGCGCGCAGCCCCTAGATCTGGAGCGGCTCCAACAGCATAGGCTTGGTTTGCCTTCCCTCAGGTGGGATACCTGGAGGTCTCCGCCTACCTCAGTCAGCTGTCCAATCCCACCTGGGGGAAGCGTTGCCAAGGAGACCAGGCCAGGTAGGGGAGGGATTACCTGCCCACACAATAGAGGGAGGATCTTACCTGGGAATCCTCACTTGGCTCCAGAGCTTCTCCCACCCTACCCACCCTCTGTTAATGTCTTATTTGCAGGTTAACTTTTCTTCACAGGTTTTGCAGGTTAACTTTTCTTCACAAGTATGCGGGCGCTGCTACGTCAAGGTCGCTGTTAAACAGCCGAAAAGGAATTCCCGTGCATTGGCAGGTTTTGCCTTTCCGATAGCAAAATGTCACAACTTTGGCGGTATCAGGCCTTGGGCGGAATCCTTTTGTCCATCTTCCTCTTTGCGGCGGCGATACCAGGGTTCCCCTTAAAGGGGTTTTCTGAAGGGAGGCTTTGACCGTACGGCGAAAGGTTGTCATTGCTCTCCCCTGCGGCGGCGGCGTAACGGGGGCGGCTATCTCTGCTTGAAGATATGTTCTCCAGAGCCGGCCCATCCCCCCCACACACACACTGGATAACCCTGATGCTCCCTACGTCCCCGGCTGGGGACTGGGGAGGGAGAATGCCCAATGCCTGAGCCAAAGTCTACCCACATTTGAAATTTAATAAAGTTGTGGACAATTTAATCCCATAGCACGTTGTCATGAGTCGTTATTCCACATTACGGGGGGGACCGCGCGGGATCTGGGGACTCCGCCTGTCCACGCAAACGGGTTTTGCGTTGAAAACCCTTAAGGCTGCTGGAACAAAGCTAATTTATACCAAGTGAGACACTTTGGTGCACCTTTCTCAGTCTTGCCGACTGGCAGACACCGTTCAAGGTTTTAGACTGACCTGTCTGGAGAGACCAGGGACTTATTACTACTACTATTTTTATTGTGTGTATATCCCACCTTTTCTTCCTTCAGGGAAAAGGGTGGCATGCATGGCTCCCCGCCCCTCATTCAATCCACACAACAACCCTATTAAGTGGGGATTCAAATCCTGGTCTCCCATATTCTAGTCCAACAATCTAACCACCACACTGGCTCTCAAGTCATTATTATTACCTATTTACTGCCTTTCATTTCATTTTGTTTTGCATGCAAAGCATGCACTCTACCTCCGAGTTACAGCCGTTCCGTAGACCATATGCTATATAGACGACGAGATTTGGGAAATTTATACACAAAGGGAATATTTGCTATTAACGTACCAAAATACCTCCGCTTCTCTGTCATGGAGTCCTAGACATACCAAACAGTTCATTACAGTTTCTGGATGCTGTAGTCCAACCGCCATATCCTCCAATAAGTGCTATAATTAGAATAAGCAAAAGTGGGTACTCAAAACAATTCTTTATGTCATCACTGCATTATTCATCCTTTATTCTAATTCCAACTTGCTTACTAATTACCCACTGATCCTCACAACCGCTACCCTTTCAGCAGCCTCATTTGCAAAGTGTCTGGCAATAATCTCTCAGCGCTGCATTATCTTGCCCTTTTCACCACATTATTTAATCAATAGGGTAATGACCTCAAATAAGCCATTTCCACGGCCATCTTGTCATGCAGTGTAAAGTAAATGAAGCCGGCAAAAGTATTTGTGCTCCTGCTTTCTGGCTTGCAAACACACACAAAAAGGGATCTGTTTCCACCCCAAAGCAATTCTTACACTGCAGAAATTATTATCTTTCAAATCTCTCGCTAGCAAACAAATAGTGAAGCCTTGTGTTGTTTTCTTTGAATGGACTTAATTGTAAAGCACACACATTCAAGACAGAATTCAAAGGGGGAAATATATTTGGATACACGGAATTCAAAACAACAAACTTGTCATCAGCTAGAGCACTGTATGATGACCTACACTTTATGACAAAATTATGCGTAGTATTGATTAAACTATTTGTATATAAATAGGCTGCAATCCTACACCTCGGGATTACTGGAAGACGAACAGTCAAGATGCATAGTACTCAAGGCAGGGCAAGTTATTTTGAGGCAGACAATCCAACATGTGCTGCTGCTTCTCTTCACTGGTAAAATAATAATAATAATAATAATAATAATAATAATAATAATAATATGCAACAATAAATTAAATAACTAACAATGTGGTGCCTTATTTGATACTCCAAATCCACAGATTCAGATGGCTGCCTCCTCTGCCAGATGGTAAGACTGGTCATGGAACTGTATTTAAGACAGGCTGCTGTGGCCCCTTGCACTGCAGCAAGACCAGAACAATATTAGATTTATTTAGTTAGTCATTGGCGTGCTAAGTTTGATTTTGCTCTATGCTTGCTATGCATTGTCATAGATAAATAATCTAGACTCTAGGTTACGTCACTATAATATTTTATTGAATGTCAATTTTGCTTTATTTGAATTTATTGATATGTGCTGAATCAAATTGTTCCCCCCCAGGTGTTACGCGTTTTTATATTTTAATGTTTTTTAGTGAGACGTGTTAAGCTAGAGCTCAGCATTTTAGTGCAAATCTCTCATAATATACATATTTGGTATGCATTATACACATTTTTGAAGGCAAATTTCCCTAATACAATGCACTTTTGTACGGTATTTTCATGAATATTTTTGTATGCACATTTCCCCCTAATACCCCTAATAGATGTATTTGTGTTGTCACTTTTTGATTACAAAATTTGGAGAAATGTGAATTTTGATGGAAGGCCATGTTTTAGTTCGCATCCTGTTTCAGGAAGTGTTAAGCAGTTAGATTCAGTTTTGAATGCAAAGTGAATCCAATTTCTTCCCCCTCCTGGTCCTTTCCATCTCTTCAGTTCTGCGATCCCTCGTTTGACCACAGTTTACCGTGAGAAAGTGATATAGAAAACCTAAACTCCAGCATAGCAATTCCGCTGCATCCCAGGGGTGCCAACTTGAATAAAACTTGAAGCTCCCACTGTCGGGAATCAAGCCTTTATCAGGAGAAACTGGCAACTCTCCCAGGCACCCAGCTTGATCCTGTTGACCTCCCTGTCTGCATTCCCCAGCTAGGTCGCAATAGGCAATCCTTCTCAGTGTGAGAAGAACACCCCCCCCCCTTTTTCCTGCCCCCCCCCCCGGGCAGGGGGAAAGAGATAGACAGAAACGTATTTACATGCCTTTATTTCTGTCTTTGCAGCGTTACAAAAAACATGACTGCTCTCTTCAAATTCCAGCAGTCGAGAGAGAAACACTTCCTGCACTTCCTGTACAGGAACAAAAGGAAGAGCTCATATTACACTCTGAGCTAATTCCGGTGCTTCGCACTGTGAATAGACTGTCCCTCTGTTTCCCACGGACAGTCCCAACATTCCCATTATGTTTTGCTTTCAAGCTACCAGCAGCTCGCGGCTGCATTGCTTCAATATCGTAACACCCACGGCCCCTAGAAGTTGACTCCTCTGCTCCAGACTGTGGCTTCCATGACTACATTTTATTACAAACACACACACACACACACACACAGAGAGAGAGAGAGAGAGAGAGAGAGAGATGGGGTAGGGATAGGAGGGAGGTTCCGCACAACTTGACCCTTGTACACTACTCCTGCCTTAGGGTGCTGAGTTAAGTGGCCCAGGCCAGGGAACTTGTGGAAAGGCATAGATGAGACAAACAGATGAAGAGAAACCAGGATGAGAGGCATATATGAAAGATATCTCTGAAACTGAGTTTAAAACTGGGATACTCCGGCAAATCCCCACCCCACTCAGGTCTTACAATGTTTGAGGTACAGATAGGTAGCCGTGTTGGTCTGCCATAGTCAAAACAAAAACAAAAATTCCTTCCAGTAGCACCTTAAAGACCAACTAAGTTAGTTCTTGGTATGAGCTTTCGTGTGCATGCACACTTCTTCAGATACACTGAAACAGAAGTCACCAGATCCTTCTATATAGTGAGAAGGTGGGGAGGGGTATTACTCAGAATGTTTGAGGTGTAAGGCAGTGGGCAGGATGGCTGTTTTCAAATACAAATGGCACGTTGCATTTCTTAGTAGACAATGAAATGACTGGCTGATGTGCTCTAAAAGCTCCAACCTGAAGAGCGACACAGCAAACACAAATTGGCAATACAGTTCTGCTCTCTGTAGCACCTCTGACTACATCGTATATATGTACCGTGTTCCCCATAATATTCTTTTGTACTCTGCATGTAGCTAGGATGTGGATCCCAGCTGGTCCTGGGTCTCCATGGCCTGGTCCAAACAGTCAAATAAAAAGATGAGCATGGTTCTTAACGTGTTTTGGGGAACGATGCAAGCACATGCAGTATACAGATGCGCACCTGTTAATTCCACTAACGTGAAGTGGTCCTGAATCGAGAATCTGTGCTTATTGAGACCCTGAGTGAGCTTCACACCCAACTTGTTAATCAAACTGATGCATTTGTGACACTATGTCCTAATGAAAAGGGACAAGATCTGGGGAGAAAAAAGTAACTGCTTATAGTTTTTGGCACTTTCGTTTTTAGGTGTGTTATGAAAATGACAACGTGCCAGTCATCCAAGCTGTCAGGCACCAGATAAAATCTGTTCAAAGCCAGAATAATTTACACTTGGATGAACACCTCCCAAGAAGTTATCACTAAAGTACTCAAAGGTTTAGGTGCAACTCTTGGCTTGTTAGGAAACTCCTATAATGAGCCTATGTGTGATGAAATGGTTACAGGCAAACATTCCGTCAAGCTCACACAGGAGGTGTTATAAAGGTAAGTATTCTTGCGTGAGCACAAAGCACCTGCCATGTTACGAGAAATTAGTTCTGGGCTGTAAAGCTGCATTTGGGAAGCTGTTCTCTCCAAACAACTAACAAGACACTAGCCTGACAAAACGGTGCCCTAAAAATTACATCGCTGCTCTCGTCAACCGGTGCATCTGTTGGGGTGGGCAATGGTAATATTATATCTTTGGTAGTAGATGTAGTAGATGATACCCATGACAAGAAGGAAACTGGGGTGGGGGGAGGAGTGAAGGTAGAAAATGCCTCACACCATCCAAAGTGGCTCCCTTTAGAGCAGCAGCTTTCCATGACAACTTTTTGGACACTGTAGCATACAATCAGAAATGTGAAACAGAAGGGTCTCCTTCAGAAATGTTGGGGCAGGATTCTCCTCCATGCCTTTTTCTCCATCTCTACGTCTGAGCAGTTGCGTGTTGAGTCCCACAATTGCCACCCCCCAAAAAATTCACACTTCACACATCAATTTTTTGTTTAGGTTTTTGGCATAATTTTGGCCACAACTTTATTCAAATACAAAAATGTGAGTGGTTGCTTAGGCATTGGTTATGACTATCTGTCCATGCCCCCAGGGACAGAGCTGGCATTCAGGACACCAACGGAAGCCAATGTGGGGAAACAAGTATTGGGTGAGAAAGTGAAGCTGGGCATCAGTCCCACACTTCTCACCCTCATGTTCCTGTGGGGCTTGCACGGCCCAAGTCCAACACCATGAACAAGGACGAAAAGAATGGCAAGCCCCTGGATTCCTTTAACGGAATTCCCTTCGCATCATTTGGAGGGGTAGGCACTTACCCCTCCAAGCACCAATGTAACCAATGCCTAACCGCCAACCTTACAAGTTGTGACGATTTGCTATGCAGTAGGCAAAAACCAAATGGCACCAGCCAATCAGCCAGATGGCAAAATTCCTACCAGGCCCCCACTCCAAGGCAGACGACCCCATGACAGGCATAGCAAGGTCAAGCGATCAAGAAACCCCCCCTATTAAAGGGAGGGAGGGCGGGTGATCCGATGCAAAACGGCCAAGAGGACGTCCAACATCTGGCCCCTATATTTAAAGACTCTGACCCCTCCTCCAAATTTGGCAACAATCAGAACTCCCCAGCAACCCAATCTTAACCCCTTAGGAGGCTTGGGTTTCCCACAAATCTGCCTAGTCATGGCAAGGTGGCTATGTTCCCCCAACCACAACACGTGCTCTCTGTTAGGGAGAACACGCTTTCTAGAAGAAGAAACAAAGAAGTGCACGGCAAGGTGACAGACAGTCCAATTGCCATTGCTCAACAGCTCACCTGAGAGGGAAGGGAGACTCTGCCCATTTAGAGCACCAGTGTGACTTTCCCCACTGAGATATAGCCCCCTATAGAATAAGCCTTCGTCACCCATGCTTTACAAGTTCTAGCAGCAGAATGCAAATAAGCATTATTGGAGCAAGGTCGTTTGCAGAAATCGATTTTCCACGTCTCTTGCATGAATTTGGTTCAAGGCAATCAGTGTGCAGCTTTTACCATGGTTGCCACACAGTCCTGAGTCTTGTTTAATTTTAACGAGTGAAAACTGTTCACACATTGCTCCAGATCCGGGTCCACTGCATATATTAACACTTAATGAACACTGTGTCTTCATTCGCATCAGGTGGCTCAATCAAAATGTTGGTGGACAACTTTGTGGGTCCTTGAGGCATTTTGCCAGATTTGCTCCAACCCCTGGAAAATATTGGTTGGTTGTTATTAATTCTTAACACTCTCAGTAAGTATATGCACTTTTTAGAAGAACTTTTCAAAAGCCTTTGAACTTCAGCTATGTGCAAATGCGCTCTTGAAATTCTCCTCCATATTTTAGGGCAGAACAGTTGGGATGACTATTTCACCCCATTTCTCCAGAGAGTCGAGAAATTATCCAATTCTCCACAGCCTAATTCTATAAACTAGATTTTGCGCCCCTGCATTTTTCCAATCGTGAAACTTTTTTAAAAGAACAGATTGTGCATCTTGTTGTTCCTGACCTACACCATAACCAATTGTATTTATCAGATTCTCTATGGGTGTGTGTGGGTGTTAAATTAGCTTCATTTCTACAACTTCTACACTGCAGTGCACAACTAGAGTGCCACAGAAGTCATGCATGGTCAATGTGAAATAAAACTTCACTTAATGGAGTACCCAAAAAGAAAGAAAGAAAAGGACATAGCCTGTGTGTGTTATTCTTCTGTTTCTCTGTGTGCATCTGGTGTTTATGTGCAGTATATTTTATAGAACTTGATGAAGGGCACAGTATTTGACAGGCCTGGTGACAAGGACAAGCCCAATTCAAGCTATACAAACTTTCCTAAAAGATTCTGACAAGGCCTAGTTTTGAACTGGAACGGAAAGGACCACCACTTCTCAGGAAGCCACCGAAACCTTGGCCACCTCAGCAAGGCTGCCAAGAATACTGGCAATTAATGCCAGCTGTGGTGGTAATTTTTATAATGTGGACATCAGGTACAGGGCTGAGATGACTGGCTCACTTCATGTAGACTACTGAACAGCTGTTGGATGGTAATAACTTCTAATCACCACCGACATTTGAACCGGCAGTGTGTGTACTGCTTAATGGGAGTTGCACACGCAGCTGGAGCTGAGAGACTTCATTGTTATGCATTTCCATGTAAACTGTGGCTTACATTTAATGCAATGCAGACTCTAAAGATAATATATAGAATTTACAGAACCAGAGCAAAAATATGCATTTTGTTAACAGACCTGTTTTTTCAACTGTAAGCTATGAAAATGTGTCATGGAAATATTTTATGGCAGCAGTGGAGAAGGAAGCATGTTGGAGATAAACAAAGTAAGGTTTTTTTTTTCAAGTACTGTATATACATTTGTAGATTTTGATTATTAGCTCTTCAACAAGCTATTCAACACTGCAGGCTAAAAGTTCTCTGGAGGTGTATGTTTCAATCAAACGCTAAGCTTATTTAAATAAATGAGCAATTATTATTTCCCTTTTCTTTGATGCCTAATCAGAAATCTGTTTTCTCTGAACTTCACCGCAGTGTGTGCGCGCTTTATAGATGACTTACTGCTTAATGGTTTATGCTACACACTCTGTGAGAGTGTGTAAGTAATTTGAGGCCCTCAAATACAGGTCAGCTTTTATCACTGATGAAAGAAATTGTCTACAGGATATAGAGTAGGTTAATGTTTGTCAGATTCCCAAAGAAACAGGGGGGCAATTTCTCCTTCTCTCTTTTTTTGATAAGTCCTTTTCCTTTAATAAATAAACGTGTATCATATTGTACGCGGACACAAATAAACAGAGACTTGCTCTTTACAGAACTCCGAAACAGAAAATATAGTTCACACTCTTGTGATAGCCTAAAGATTAAGGTAAGCTTTGCTTGCTGTAGTTCTAAGGAGTACATCAGATTCCCGTGTTGTTTGTGCTCTCCTTTCATTTAAGATAGGGGACGCGGGTGGCGCTATGGGTAAAAGCCTCAGCGCCTAGGGCTTGCTGATCGAAAGGTCGGCGGTTCGAATCCCCGTGGCGGGGTGCGCTCCCGTTGCTGGGTCCCAGCGCCTGCCAACCTAGCAGTTCGAAAGCACCCCTGGGTGCAAGTAGATAAATAGGGACCGCTTACTAGCGGGAAGGCAAACGGCGTTTCCGTGTGCGGCTCTGGCTCACCAGAGCAGCGATGTCATGCTGGCCACGTGACCCGGAAGTGTCTCCGGACAGCGCTGGCCCCCGGCCTCTTGAGTGAGATGGGCGCACAACCCTAGAGTCTGTCAAGACTGGCCCGTATGGGCAGGGGTACCTTTACCTTTACCCTTTTCATTTAAGAAGTGATAGCAATGACTGCATCAGTTATTTTTAAAACATTGATTATGTTACAGCAGCATGGCTTCTGAGAATATTAACTGTATCTGAGACACTATTGCATTGCGACCTGACAATGTATCATCAATGTCACTATAGCTCAAGAGGCTTAATCTCTGCAGAATTAATTTGCATTGTTGGCTGGGAATCACAGCCCTCAAACTACATCTCCGTGTCTGAAGAGGGTACCCACAGATTCACTTCAGATACTAAAATGAATTCAGCCAGGTTGGGGGTGGAGCCTGCTGACATTTGCCCCTCCCACTGTCCATGCACACTCTTACTGTGCAGACCACGGGCGCAAGGAGATGTGTGTGGTGTAGACTGAGCAGTTCTAAAGGACTCCGTAGATGAGGCAATGAGTCTTGAAAACCATACCCACCAAGTCTCCTGATGTTCCAGGGACAGTCCCATCCTGGCTTCTGATATGATCCTAGAATGTCCCAATTGCTGGGAGTGAGCATCCTGTTGCCTCTCTATGGCCTCTCCATGGCTGCTGCTGGTGGTCTCCTCACTTGGGCAGCTCATAGAAGCTGCTGGAGAGCAGGTGAGGTTGCTGGCACCGAGGCCTAGACCCATGTGATGTGCCAGCTCTGAGGGACAGAACAACAAACCCCTGAGTTGCAAACTTAACACAACAAACAATACAAGCAGCACGAAGACCAGTATACAGTGGTGCCCCGCAAGACGAATGCCTCGCAAGACGAAAAACTCGCTAGACGAAAGGGTTTTCCGTTTTTTGAGTCGTTCCGCAAGGCGAATTTCCCTATGGGCTTGCTTCGCAAGACGAAACGTCTTGAGAGTTCTTGCGAGTTTGTTTCCTTTTTCTTAAAGCCGCTAAGCTGTTAATAGCCGCTAAGCCGTTAATAGCCGCTAAGCCGCTAATAGCCGCTAAGCCGCTAATAGCCGTGCTTCGCAAGACGAAAAAAACCGCAAGACGAAGAGACTCGTGGAACGGATTAATTTCGTCTTGCGAGGCACCACTGTACTAGATATCGCTGCAATTCTTATTGCATGATATACATGATTTAGTACAACAAAAACAAAACGTGTACACTTGTAAATTATCCAATATATTTGAAATCAAATGAAGACACGTCTGCCAATCTTTGAAAGTCTGTAGAAGTATAATAAGTCTATAGTTGAAACAAAGTAATAGGTGCTATCCTGTGGGCTAAGCGGCAAAACTTTTTTAGGCATTCATGGTGCCGAAGTAGGAAGTGAATAACAACGTAGGACAGTGATCCCGGATAATCTGACTGTTTCACTGGAATCTTCTTCAGCACAACTACAAAAGAATTCAAATATGAAACAATGATCTGTATACATAAAAACTATATACCATATTTTTTGTTCTATAAGACTCACTTTTTCCCTCCTAAAAAGTAAGGGGAAATGTGTGTGCGTCTTATGGAGCGAATGCAGGCTGTGCAGCTATCCCAGAAGCCAGAACAGCAAGAGGGATTGCTGCTTTCACTGCGCAGCGATCCCTCTTGCTGTTCTGGCTTCTGAGATTCAGAATTTTTTTCCCCTTGTTTTCCTCCTCCAAAAACTAGGCGCGTTCTTGTGGTCTGGTGCATCTTATAGAGCAAAAAATACGGTAAACTTCACACATTACAACCCATATGCTACAACTACAATAAGAAGAACAAAGGTACATACCCCATAGATTAGAAAAATGCACATGGAGCAGTGGTCATAAGGATATGTAACCACTGCTACCAGTTTCATGATACCTGAAGCATTCCCAGGTGGTGCTCATTGCAGGGAAGCTGAATTGCAGTAATTCAATTTAAAGATACAGAGCAATATAACAACAATAGAAAAACATCAAATAAAATAATTTAAATCCAGTTCAGAATTAAGTCCTTCAGGGTCTTAAACATAGAAATGAATTGAGATTCTTTCTGTCGTAGCCATCTTTCAGGATCTTGTCTTTTGTTGATGGTTTTCTGATTCACCCACAGTACAGTGGTACCTTGGGTTACATATGCTTCAGGTTACATACGCTTCAGGTTACAGACTCCTCTAACATAGAAATAGTACCTCAGGTTAAGAACTTTGCTTCAGGATGAGAACAGAAATTGTGCTCTGGCGGCCCGGCAGCAGTGGGAGGCCCCATTAGCTAAAGTGGTGCTTCAGGTTAAGAACAGTTTCAGGTTAAGAACAGACCTCTGGAACAAATTAAGTACTTAACCCGAGGTACCACTGTACTGTGAACAATAAATCCCTATCAGAGTGATTCTGCGATATAAAATGCTCAACCAGACGAACTTCCAACACAGCATTTCGGATGCGGGAACAATGTTCTGAGAGCAGGGCTGGAAGAAAGAAAGGAGGAGGAGCGTGGAGTCCAAGCAGTCTTGATTTTTCAAAATGCTTTGTGCGGCTGAATCTAATCTTGCCCCTTTCTAGAATTTATTGATTGGTGTGTGTTTTTCTGTTTATCAATCTACCAAAGAGAAAAAGAAAAGAAAATGGGGATGAAGGGATTTTCTTTTAATATTTTTTTATTAGATTTTCCATAATGATAACACAAACCACAAAGCAAAATGATACACAAAAACAGAAAAAGAAAAAGAAAGAAAAAAAGGGGGAACAATAAACAGATAAACAGTAACAACAAACTTAATTCTTCACAAATCCAACCTTTCTAACATCTTGGTTGACTTCCTCAAATCCCTCCCTTCTGAGTTTCCTTGTAATTAAAAGTAACAGCTTTCCAATATCATTATTAAACTAAAACAATTTCCAATTATAGTCCATCTTATTCACTTTCCTTAACATTCTAAATCCCATTTATTTAATTATAACTTAGTTTAATCCTAGGCCTATTTGTTTCTTTCAAGTAATTTCTAATTTTTTATATTACAATATTTATTCAAATAGTTCTTAAATTTCCTCCAGTCCTCTTGAAACTCCTCTTCTTTCTGGTCGCGGATTCTTCCGGTCAGGTCAGCTAGCTCCGAAAAGTCCATCATCTTCATCTGCCAATCTTCCACTGTTGATAGTTCTTGTGTTTTCCCATTTTTAGCAAGTAATATTCGTGCGGCTGTTGTGGCATACAAAAATAATTTAACATGAAGGGGCTTTCTTAGAATGGTGGAGGGTGGGTGTGCTGTGCCCCGTTGGTGAAGTGATGTTGGCACTTGCCCTTCTTCTGATAGGAAATGCTCTGCAGGGTGGGGGACAAAAATGGAAGTTCAATGAGGGTAGGTTGAGGAGGAGGGAGAAATGTCCTTATTTTCATCTGAGGAATGTTGGAGGGTATGGAAAACTGAAACCCAACAATTGGGTCATCAAGTGTGGAAACTACTGCTGACTCTTACAGCCTTTCAATAGTCCCTTTGCTCCTTTAATTTCCATATTTAGAAGCATAGTAGGCTTCAGAATCTCATGACTCCAAATAAAAGATCAACATCTATGAACTATGTAAGCTAAAGCTCTGGAAAGGGAAAGCAAAAGAGGTTAAGGATTCACCTTCTTATAGTCAGACAAAACATTTGCATTCCACTTAAATTCCCCTAGCCCAAAGGCTGTTTTCGCTTCGATTAGGCATACATATTGCTTCCCAGTGCCTCACAACTCAATCTTATGCCTATTTACTTAGAAATATATATTTCAGGGATTATTCCTGAGTAAGCTGTGTACGAGTGCTTTTTATAGGGTTGGTTTTTTTGGTGAGGGAAATAATATTAATTAATTAAATTTATATACAGTGGTGCCCTGCAAGACGAATGCCTCGCAAGACGAAAAACTCGCTAGACGAAAAGGTTTTCCGTTTTTTGAGTCATTCCGCAAGACGAATTTCCCTATGGGCTTGCTTCACAAGACGAAACGTCTTGCGAGTTCTTGCGAGTTTGTTTCCTTTTTTTTAAAGCCGCTAAGCCGTTAATAGCCGCTAAGCCGCTAAGCCGTTAATAGCCGTGCTTCTCAAGACGAAAAAACCACAAGACGAAGAGACTCGCGGAACGGATTAATTTCATCTTGCGAGGCACCACTGTACCACCCTATACCCACAGGTCTCATGGAGGTTCACGGGATATTAAACTCCAAGGGTCACTTTTAATGTGCAAAACGGAACTTACGCGTCATATATTTAAAGCACACCCCTCAATAACTGTAGTTTGTTAAGGGTGCTTGGGATTGTATCTCTTTAAGTGGTAAACTACAGCTCCCATGATTCTCTGTGGTGGGAGGTGTGTTTTAACCATATGCCGTATACACAGCCACTTTTAAACTTTCATATAAGTTAAACTACATGATAAAGCAATAGTGTAATAATTTTATTTTAAGAACCAATGTCGTTTCAGGTGCATCTAGAGGCAGTGACAATATTGCAAAGTGGTTGTTCAAATCTCACAGGCAGGGAAAAGGCAACAGGGCTTTTTAACTGGATTTACCCTAGAAAGGCTAAAAAGGTAAAGGTAATGGGACCCCTGACCATTAGGTCCAGTCGTGACCGACTCTGGGGTTGCGGCGCTCATCTCGCTTTACTGGCCGAGGGAGCCAAAGTACAGCTTCTGGGTCATGTGGCCAGCATGACTAAGCCGCTTCTGGCAAACCAGAGGAGCGCACGGAAACGCCATTTACCTTCCCGCCAGAGCGGTACCTATTTATCTACTTGCACTTTGACGTGCTTTTGAACTGCTAGGTTGGCAGGAGCAGGGACCGAGCAATGAGAGCTCACGCCGTCGCGGAGATTCGAACCGGGGACCTTCTGATCAGCAAGTTCTAGGCTCTGTGGTTTAACCCACAGCGCCACCCGCGTCCCTCCTTAGAAAGGCTAAATGTGGAATTAACGGGATGGGAGATATGAGCTGGTGCTTTGATGACAATGGCACAATGTGTGACTGCAGAGCCAAAATTGCATGCAGAAGAGGCATCTATCCCACGATAAATGCTCAACCATTTAACACTTACATTTAACAAGGACCTTCTCCATTCAATGGAGAACAACTGGACTTGTCCCATCCTCTGAGTACTTTTCTAATAGACGTGGGTCTTTCCACATTTATAATTTATAACAGAATATTTGCTGGTGGGTGGTTTTTTCGGGGGGGGGGGGCATATTTCTATGTTACACTGTTGTCATTCAGTACTGCCGGGGGGGGCACACTTTTTCTTCCACTACAAAAAATTCTAACTTTTGTACAAGATCTAGAATGGAGCCGCAATATTTTCAGTTGTGTGGCGCATGTACAGGCACCAATGTGCTCTTTGTGTGGAAGGGGCGCTGGTTTGTAGGCATGGTTTAGGAGACATCTGTGACAGGCCACTTTCCTCTAACTGATGTGAGCTGTCAGTTTGTGAGTTCAGATCAAAGGAGAGATATGGCAGGTAGAGATGATGTCAAAATACTGCCCATGACAGCCATCATTCGTTTCAGACAAAATTTCATCATGATAGCCAGGTTCCCCACAGTTCAGACAGACACATTGCGTGCCTTCTAATTTCCCACAAGGTCATAATTATGGAACATAGGGACGCGGGTGGCACTGTGGGTTAAACCACAGAGCCTAGGACTTGCCGATCAGAAGGTCGGCGGTTCGAATCCCCACGACGGAGTGAGCTCCTGTTGCTCGGTCCCTGCTCCTGCCAACCTAGCAGTTCGAAAGCACGTCAAAGTGCAAGTAGATAAATAGGTACCACTCCAGCGGGAAGGTAAACGGTGTTTCCATGTGCTGTTCTGGTTCACCAGAAGCTGCTTAGTCATGCTGACCACATGATCCTATTGTTTACATTTCAGAATGAATTATTGTATTTAATGTGTTTCTGAGTCTTGTGAAAGGCTGGTTTAAAATCTTTAAAATAAGTATATGCAGATCAGTAACAGGTTTAAACACAGGAAGCCGAGAGTAAGAATTAATGAACAATTCTCACAATGAAAGGAAGTAAGAAGTGTCGGTGTGTGCTTCCTCAAGGATCTTTACCAGAACTGGTGCTCTATAACTTGTTCAAAAATGACCTGGAGGTAGGAGCCAGCAAGAGGTATAGAGAATATACAGAATGTGAAAAACAAAAATGGATTGCAAAGAGCTCCAAAAGGATCCTTTGCAACTAGAATGTGACTGTGGTACATTTTTAAAATTAAGATCGTTCTGCATTTATGGTTATTCTTCGGATAAATGCAAGAGTTGGCTTAAATATATTTCCTATATACTGTACAAGCCCATGCTGTAAATACAGCTTCATCGTGAATTAAAGTTCTCTCCGTGTGTGTATGTTCCCTATTGTACTTTGAGAAATAGACTGAGCCTGATTATTCAGTTAAGAAGTGTGCTGTGAGAATCGGTGATGTTCAAAGGTTTCCCCACGGAGTGATTGCCTCAAGGAGGAGGGAGTTTGAGTTCCCTTGTCTTGATGCTAGCAGCTGGATCAATGGCTAATTGTGGTACGGCTCTCTTCCGGGGAATGGCAACAGATTCTTAGTGCTGCTGGGATTTTTGAGTCCTGGTTTTGAACCAGCTGGGAAGAGGAAGAAAGGAGGAAATTGAATTGATAACAAAGTTAGTGAAGTTTTAATCGTGTCTTTTGCAAGAACTCTTAGCGTATTGATCTTAAAAACAAAAACGTGATACTTTTGAGGCATAATACTAATACCAATAATGTGTTATATAGACATACATTATCTGTAAACCACTAAGTTTGAAAACTGATGTTGAAGTAGAAATCCATTAATAAAAGAAATGAATTTAGAGGAACTGAATTATTATTTTTCTAGCAACTAGAAGCACCTTGGCTACAATCCTATCACCAGTTACCAAGGAGATACAGTGGTACCTGGGTTAAGTACAGTGGTACCTCAGGTTAAGAACTTAATTCGTTCCGGAGGTCCGTTCTTAACCTGAAACTGTTCTTAACCTGAAGAATCACTTTAGCTAATGGGGCCTCCTGCTGCTGCCGCGCCGCCAAAGCATGATTTCTGTTCTCATCCTGAAGCAAAGTTCTTAACCCGAAGCACTATTTCTGGGTTAGTGGAGTCTGTAACCTGAAGCGTATGTAACCTGAAGAGTATGTAACCTGAGGTACAACTGTAGTCCCATTAAACTCAACGTGGCTTATCACTGAGGAGATATGCCTAGAATTGATTTTATGAAGCACATTGATTTCAAGCACAGCATTAGGGAGGCTTGGGTATTCAACTCTTGTCCTACTTAAAGGAGCACCTACTGACCTGTGCTCAGAGATAAGCAAGGGAGACCCTGCCTGTGATCGCTTTGAGAGGCATGGCCCATGGTATGGTGACCTGAGACAGAGCTTCCTCAGTGGTGGCCCCCCATCTGTGGAAGTTACCATGTTGGGCACCTAACAGAAAGGTATAATAATAATAATGGTGTGGCCTTCGGCAAATCTCTTTCTTCAACCTCAGTGAGACGATGACCTGAATCTCAGACATGTGTTGAGGTCAAATGTGATAAGTAAGAGAATAAAGAATAGTGAAAAACTGATAATAATTACAAAGCCTACATTGAACTAGCTGTTCCATTAACTTTCATTTAACTAAATCTACATAGGAAAACATCCATACTATATAAGGAAAACAGTCCGTGCTTTTTTCTGGGGGGACACAGGGGGACGCATACCCCTAAACATTTTGTAAGTTTGGCCTCATTGAGGGGCAGTATTTCAATATGAGTAGGATAATGAGAGTTCCCCTAAACATTTTTATTTTTTTTTAGAAAAAAGCACTGAAAACTATAAACCAATTACAGTGGTGCCCCGCAAGACGAATGCCTTGCAAGACAAAAAACTCGCTAGACGAAAGGGTTTTCCGTTTTTTGAGTCGTTCCGCAATACGAATTTCCCTATGGGCTTGCTTCGCAACTTGCGAGTTCTTGCGAGTTTGTTTCCTTTTTCTTAAAGCTGCTAAGCCGTTAATAGCCGCTAAGCCGCTAAGCCGCTAATAGCCGCTAAGCCGCTAATAGCCGTGCTTCGCGAGACGAAAAAAACACAAGATGAAGAGATTAATTTCGTCTTGCGAGGCACCACTGTAATCTGTAAATCATATCCTGACCCCCCCCCCCATTTTTTCATTTAGCTATGTTTGTATAGAAAATATCACATTATGGAAGAATGATAGTTCAAACAATCCATGTCAAAACAGGCTGTTCTGATACTACCAGGGCCGGCCCACCCATGAGGCAAGGTGAGGCAACCACCTCAGGTGGCAGGATTCACCGGGGCAGCAGATCCTGATGTCAATCTTACTCCCCTCCATGTTCCTGATATAGATCGTTCCTCACCCCTTCTTCCCTGGTGGGAAGGGATGGAGCCATTTGGGGGTCCACCTCAGGGGACAAATGTGTTGAGTCAACACAGCACAACTGTTTTGTTCATGATTTTATTTACAGTATCTTTATTTACAAGCATTTCGGGCAGACCTCGGTGGGACACTTTTTTCTTTGCTAAAAAACAGTGTCAGGTGTTTGTACTGAGGCTGTGGTGCTGTGGGAGGCAGGCTAGATGTGAGAGCATTGCGTAGTCATCTGTGCCAGGGAAACAAGAATTAAGTACAGCTCTGTCTGACTCACACCACATGTTAATTAGCAGAAAATAAGGGTATTCTGTTTGTATGTGTGTATTCTTCTCCCCAAAAGCCTAATGCATAATTGCATATGGATAGACACTGAACATATTTGGACTTGAACGAAAGACAGTATTGTCTTCACTACACAGATTATCTCGTTTCTTCTCATTTTTATTTTAAAGCTTAATTAAAATTGTTTGTAATCCTTACTTTATTGAATTGTTCAGTGCCCAATGAATTCAGCGCACACAGGATTTGCAGCCTGGGTTGAGCTAAGTGTTTAGAGTTTTACACAGGGAACAGGCTATTTGTCACTAATCTGTGAGGAATTTCTAAGCAGTTTTTACCCTTTAGAAAAGCTGCTCAGGTTCAAGGAGGTCAAATATCTTACTGGCAGAGACCTTGATTAAAACATATTCGGTTTATGAAATCCTCTGAGGTTTTGGCATTCCTCAAAATGCTGTATGTTCTGCTGTAGATCTTGAGCAACAGAAAGTTGGCTCACCTAATTTTCCCACTTGAACTTTGCTGGCTTGCTCTGATTCTTTCCGTGTGTAAGCCTGTCCACGTTTATAAATGCCTGCTCTCTGCTGTATACCCAGTAGTCCCATAGCTGATAAACTGGTTTTTAATACAATTACATACTTGGATAAATACACAAAAGTCCTTTTAGTCCAAGGTTTTTGAAAAAAATAATAATTGTTAGGTCATGTCTGGATTTAGAAATTCTTGACTTTGTAGGCAAAATATTATAATGCCATTTGCAAAGATCATTTAATTTCAAACTTAAAGTAATTAGACACTTTGCAGCAATTAATCTGTATTTGGTTATTGGTGTTCTTCAGAAATTTACAGACAGCAGAGGGTTCCTGTCCAAATGTTGGTTATCTAGGTGCTTGTTTACCTGAAATCAGCGCCACAATGTTCTGAACACTGCAGCTTGATGTTAATTTAACACCACTCTGATTTATTCAGACTTTGACTACCATTCAAGGTGTTTGAAGTAATTGAAGTTGCATACACTTAAGTGAACTGGAGTCATTTTAACTCCTCTGTGCTGAGGCTCTTCAAAGCTGTGGGTTGGCCATATTTGTTCAACTACAGAAAAGTGTTTCCCAGGAACTGTCTTCACCCTTGTTAGCCATTAAAAATTGAGACTCATTAAAACAATCCCTTCCAAACCACCCCTCCTTTGGTTCTGTGTTCTTTGGTTACATCTCAGTTCTTAATGTTTAGCAATGGGAGCATGTTGTGTGCTTTAAAAAATCTGGGCAACACATTTTCTTTGAGAACGTGAACATTGTGATTTTAAGAGGAGACAAAAATAAACTGTGGAGAAGCTCTGGGGGAGATAAAGATGGCAATGGGCTTATAAAGGAGCGCAGTTCAGGGAGAAGGGTGGGCATTACCCTGGGATTTCATAGCATGTCAGGCAACATGATTTATACTAACATGAGGTACCAAGATCATGCTGGCATAAGCCACCACTCATTTAATTAATTCAAAATTTATAGACTACTCTACATTCAGAGGGGAGCAGGAGATACTTTCCTGATATAATAAACCTCTAAATTTTTATCACCTGCTTAATGCTTGACTGTATCATTTGCATTGTATACACATGAAATGTTTCTAAGGGGGCGCAGGATACTGGGATTGTTTGTTATATAATTACACACTGAAAAACAAATTAGTCGGGGTTTTTAAAGGAATCTGCTAGATTCCATTAATTTCTGGGGGCGAACTATCTAATTGGAGTTGTTGCCATGAGTCCAAGCCTCACCAGGAAATTCTCTGCTCATGACAATGGAGTTTGAAGCCCCTCCCCTACAAATAGGATCCTCTTCAAGGAGGGTACGCGTTGCGCTTAAGCCCCCAGGCATCTCCCACCTCCTGGTGTGGGCAAGGCTATGCCTTGTTAGGTTTAAGAGTCTCAAGACTCTGTTTGCATTCCAGACATTCCAGACTGTTGGAAGTCTCACGGAAGGCGGGAGATGGATGTGTTGTTACTGGCTTCCTGTTCCTTTGTGTTCCAGTTGCTCTCTGCTTTCACAGAGAGAGCATGTATATTTCATTTCTGTCTGCATAGTTAGAAAATAAAGCATAGCGATGTAGCTCGTATTTCTCGTCTCTTCTGCTGTGTTTGATAATCTGATGAATGGGGAACATGTCTGGAGCCTTATCAAAGGCTCAGGTCATTAATCACGTCGGAGGGCTCGACCGGAGGAGTATCTCGGTCATAGCGGAGATTCCGACATGCCCTGCTCTACTCCAGTTGGTCATTTTGCAGTCACTTGGTCCCTAAAGCCACTGGCTTGGCGGCTGGCCACAAAACATTATTTAATCCCTGCGCGATGTTCGCTGGACCTCTTTGCCTTCGTGAAGCAGATCACCCACCCACCCCCTTTATCTGGCGTTGGACTATGGACATTGTTTTGCAATGGGGGCCTGGTAGGAATATTTTTCCATCTGGCATTTGGTTTGGTTTTTGCCTACCATGTAGCAATTATCACAACTTTGGCGGTGAGGCATTGGATCAGCAATGTGTGGGGAGGGGAGGTACGTTCATCACCTGCCCCTCCAAGCTCAAGGGTATTCCGTTAAAGGAATCAGGGGTTGGCCTGGGTCTTGTCCAAAACCCTGCGGTAGGGGCTAGGGCCATACCAGGACCCCATGTGGGCACTGGGGGGTGAGCTCGAGTCTGTCTGCATTGATGGGGCTCCCTCTGGCAGAGTTTCACCCTTTTATCAGATTCCCCGCGATGCGGGTGGGAGTCTGATATAGTTTGGATGATTCCAATGCCTAAGCCAATACCACTCACATTCTGTATTCAATAAAGCCGTGGTCTAAATTTTGCCCAGTAACTTAAACTAAAATCCCGTGTCACTGTGTCTTCATTTTTTGGGGTGGTTGGGGGTCTCAAAGCGCAACACTTGGACCATGCAACAAGCAAGGGCCAAACCAGAGAAATCTTTACACCATAAAAGCAGAGCATGTAGATTGAGCTCTCCATGCATTGGGAGCTATGTGTGCACAGAGCAAGGGTGGACATGTGATCCTGAATTAGGAGACATGATAATACACACACACTGTGATTACAGTGGCTAGGTGGGTAAATAAAGGCAACAACTAAATGTGACTTTTGTTAGATCAACTATATTGGGTGGTTTACACAATTTTGATTTCTTTTGAAAGTTTTCTATCTTCTTTCCGTAGTTTAGTAAAACATCTTATCTGAACCCTTTTGGGTTTTCGTCACCAGTTGGACGAATATAGAGAATTGCCTCAAAGAAATAAGGAAAGGTTAAATGGTCTGGTCATGTGGTAGGAATTTGATGTCTGAACGAAGACACTTTGAACTTTATGAGGAATGCATAGATTGGAAGGGAGAGAAAAGGGAAGCCATGAAAAAGATGGATGGACCCTTATGTTTCCCTCCCCTTATGGTCTTGATTTATCGGCTACTTTTAAAATGAGGCTGCATTTTAAATTGCATTTTAACCTGTATTTTAAATTGTTTTTGTTTGTTTTTCCTCCCCCCCATTACGTTTTTACTGTGATTTTATTGGTGTTAGCTGCCCTGAGCCCGGCTCTGGCTGGGGAGGGCAGGGTAAAAATAAATTTTTTTTTATTATTATTATTATTATTATTATTATTATTATTATTATTATTATTGATTCTGTTTTGTGAAAGGAATGAAGCTTGGAGAGTCAGTGAGATTCGCTAGAGATAATTCCACATATAACTTACAGGAGAAAGCAACGATTGTCTAGGATTAGGAGCCTGGAAACACTTCCCTTCCCCAGTCTGAACTGACACTGCTCCTAATTTTAAAAAGGGAGACTTTTGCTCAAGAAACAGCAAGCTTTGCTGCGACTCAGCATCACTTTAGATTGTCCAAGATCCATGTTGTTCGATTCACAGCTTATGAGCCTCAAGTGTAAAAATAAAACCTTCGAAGCTCATTGCTTGGACTTGTTCTGCTTGGTGCAGACACTTCCATATGATGGTGTGTCACAGGCGTACTACGTGGATCAGTATTAAGAGCGGTGGAAATCACCACATAAAACATAATCATTGCTAAGGCTGATACACATGGATCATTATTTTTATTATTTAAAAAAAAATAACAAACTGATTTAAATTTAAAACCAATTATGAATCAGCCATATCAACCCTGCTTTACAAAAAAAATAAATATCAAAATTTAATGCAACCATGCTAAATTGTACACTGGAAACTGAATTCCTGACTCCTCTGTCTAGCACACAGCATAGAAAATTGCCTTTTTATATACAAAGAAGGACAATGGAGGCAAAATAACATAAATATTCTATAGCACACATTGTGTTTATTAATGTGGCAAATTATTAGTATTTATGGTCCTTTCAACAAGATATAATGGTCATTTACTTTCCAGCTCATGGAAAACCACTATTTAGCCCAGCAATTACCAGAATTGTTTCTAGAAAGTTTGGTGCACACAACCCAGATTTCTTGACCACGTTGTGTTTTTTGTCTTCAAGTGGTCTTGGATTTTTTTATATTAATATTAATTTTATTATATTTTATATATTTTATTCATAAAAATGTAGAGTGAAGAAAGAAAGAAAGAAAGAAAGAAAGAAAGAAAGAAAGAAAGATACTGTTACATTACCATACATTAATATACAGATCCTGTGTATTATTCTAATACACATATAATTGTCAGTAACATAATATATTCTGTGTAAATTCTTTCCAAATACCATTGTTTTTATCCAAACAAAGTCTGCATCTATAACTGTTCAAATGTCACCAGTGTAGTCTTGGTGTGTCTCTATTCTTCCAATTCATCAGTATCAGTCTCTTGGCCACCCTGAGGGAGTGTAGACTCCATTTTCGTTGTCCTGGTGTCAATTTCCATACAATGGGTATATAGTTCAAGAGCATATTCACCTCTGAAAATCTTGATTTCCCCCCCCCCCCATCTTGTTTATATATTCCAGCACCTTCTCCAAAATCTTAGTGTGGGCCACAATAAAAGCATATGTTTCAAGTGGTCTTGCATGTGAAACTATTATTTTGCATATTTCTATAAACACACATGTCCAGTGTTTCTGGATTGTGTTCCTAAGTATTACAAAGGCTTTTTAGTTGAAAACCATGCATCCTTGCTCTTTATGCAAGAATTATAAAATGAAAAACTTGAGTTACAACGGTCCTTCTACCACTGATGGTTATTCCATTAATTAACGGCAACAGTTCAACATTTTTGCAAAATATTGCATTGTTTTTGTTCTGCATAATACGTAAAATATAAGCCCTGCACACTTGTACTGGTCTCCTGAGAGCTTATCTTTCCAACAGTGCTGCGTGCTGAACTTGAAAAGGTGGCTTTCTTAGCAATATCCTAAGTACTAAAAGGAAGTGGTTTAAACTCCCAAATATGCAATGGCCAGATACAATCTATAAATATTTAGTCCCAAGTACGTTGTAGAACTATGGAAGTGAGAGCTGGACCACAAAGAAGGCTGATCGCCGAAGAATTGATGCTTTTGAATTATGGTGCTGGAGGAGACTCTTGAGGGTCCCATGGACTGCAAGAAGATCAAACGCATCCATTCTTAAGGAAATCAGCCCTGAGTGCTCACTGGAAGGACAGATCGTGAAGCTGAGGCTCCAGTACTTTGGCCACCTCATGAGAAGAGAAGACTCCCTGGAGAAGACACTGATGCTGGGAAAGATGGAGGGCACAAGGAGAAGGGGGCGACAGAGGATGAGATGGTTGGACAGTGTTCTCGAAGCTACCAGCATGAGTTTGACCAAACTGCGGGAGGTAGTGGAGGACAGAGGTGCCTGGCGTGCTCTGGTCCATGGGGTCACAAAGAGTCGGACATGACTAAACGACTAAACAACAACAATAACGTTGTAGAACTTCAAGACAAAGTAAAATTGCAAAGTATGTTGTATTTATATTCTGGTCTACTTTATATGGATTAATCCTCGTGCTGATAAATAAACAGTAACAGCAGATAGGAGTAAACAGGAATATTAAATGTAGGCTTCAGTCTCAACCATACTGGTCAAAAGCTTCAATAACTTTAACTCCCGTGAGTTCATGTTTGCACACATAAAGCTACCCCATATCTATCCCTCCATCCCTAATTAGTAAATTGGCAAAATGATGTGCTAACTGGTCCAAGGTTGCCTACATAGCTTTCTGGAGGAAAGCAACAATGATCTCTGAGATCATCAAAGTCTAAAAATCTGCACTATACCATAGTTTCTCAGGTTAAAATGGAGGAAATATTAAAGCTTTTAAAAATATGTATTGAAATAATTTTACTCAGGATTCTGATGTGTGTGTGTGTGCTAATTTAACACACATATGAGGCTAGTTCATTAGAGAATCTAGACCAGGGGTCAGCAAACTTTTTCAACAGGGGGCCGGTCCACTGTCCCTCAGACCTTGTGGGGGGCCGGACTATATTTTGGGGGGGAAATGAACATATTCTTATGCCCCACAAATAACCCAGAGATGCATTTTAAATAAAAGCACACATTCTACTCATATAAAAACACCAGGCAGGTCCCACAAATAACCCAGAGATGCATTTTAAATAAAAGGACACATTCTACTCATGTAAAAACATGCTGATTCCCGGACTGTCCGCAGGCCGGATTTCGAAGGCGATTGGGCCGGATCCGGCCCCTGGGCCTTAGTTTGCCTACCCATGATCTAGAATATTCTTGCCTTCTAATAAACACAAATCGGAAAATGATGCACACCCTCCATGTCATTTCTAGACACTTGGATCAAGGATATAACATAATTTTAATTGTGAACTTTTATAGTAAATATTTGTAGCATAGATCGGCAGTGGCATGCTCCCCTGGTCCAAATTATAGTAATAAGTGTTTTACTCAACTCCAGAAGGATTCTGCAGTAACTCGGGAATGAAGAAAATTAAATAGAAGAGTTATAAGGATTTTGTTCCATTCAGTGGAACATAAGAAAAAACTGAGGCCATCTGAAATATCAGCTTAATGGTCAATAACTTTTCCTGTACGTAATAGAATGTAGGCATCATTCATATTTTCTCTCTCTTATTAATAGCATTTTGATAGTTCAGTTGTAACGCTTGTCCTTGATGTGCCTTGAAATATCATAGCCAGCTCACTTATTACAGAATGTTACTTTAATTTCCAAGGTGAAATGTTCCCATAGCAGGTATATTGGGGAAAATATGGTCCAAACAATTACACTTACATTTACTTTTTAAATGCCTCATAGAAAAGATGGTTACGCTTTTTGCTGATGCTTGGATTGACCTAGAGTCCAAGACAGTAAATGATACACCACCTTAAAATACCTGAGGTAGCCTTGCTTTAGAAATTTTAGTAGAGTATTATTAAATGTCACAGTAAATTACGCAGCCATAGTTTATGTTTTTGCATTATCTTTCTCTGTGTCTCCTGGTAATTCAAGTCCTCTTGAAGCAATATCATCTTCTAACGTCTACATTTATAAGTGATTCTTGAGTTGCTTTGAACATGTTGAAATTGGATGGTGCTTTGACTTTCAGCCAATTAAATGATGATCATGTACCATTCGAGCCAGTGGCAGGGATGCATAAACTGGAATAGCTCAGATGGTAGAGTATGAGACTCTTAATCTCAGGGATGTGGGTTTGGGCTCCATGTTGGGTCAAAGTTTCCTGCATTGTAGATGACCATTGTCGTCTTTTCCACTCTACGGTTCTATTTTATGAGCGACCAATTAGCTGCCAGGAACAAGGGTTTTTGCTTCGATGCACATCACTTTACATCAACCTAAAAATGCGAAAAGCTCTGGTTGGCATAGCTGTCAACCGTCCCTTATTTGGCAGGAAACTCCCTTATCCCAGCGCCATTTCCCGCTGCTGTCCCGGACTGATGATATCCTGTAAATTTCCTGGGTTTCCAAGGAAGCAGCTCCTCTCCCTCCCTCCCTGCCAGCCAGGGAGGAGGGAGGCTCCAACTGTGTTGCTTGGCTGCGTTGCTCACCCAATAAGGAGTCTAAGAACAACTGGGGGGTAGAGCTTGCATGCCTTGTGCCGATCAAATCGACCGCGTTGCCTGGGGACTCGCCTTTGCTCAGTGCTTCCCAGCGGAGAGGTGATGGTGGTTTTCCTTGCTGCATCCCTTTTGCCGGGTTGCTGCACTGTGGGAACCACCGCTTGAGGCTTCATTTGGCTGCTAGGTGACTAAAATCCCTTATTTTGGCTGCTGATCCCTTATTTTCGAGGCTGCTGGTCCCTTATTTTGCAATCTGTAAGTTGACAGCTATGCTGGTTGGCCAAACCAAAGACCGTCTAGTTCAAAAACCTGTTTTCCACACTGGTCAACCAGGTGCATTCGGAAAGCCTGCAAGCATAACATGAGGACAAACACTTGTTCCTACTGTTGTTCTCCATATGTTCCTGGAAGTTGCATATAGCTAACATGACTAGTAATCGCTGATAGCCTTATCCCAGGCAAACTTCGGCCCTCTAGATGTTTGGGACTACAATTCCCACCATCTCTGACCATTGGTCCTGTTTGCTAGGGATGATGGGAATTGTAGTCCCAAACATCTGGAGGGCCGGAGTTTGTCTACGCCTGCCTTATTCAGTGGGTTGGCATATTTTGAACAAGTTAAAATGTTTGACAGGAGATGATGGCACATAGACAGGTGCTTTGTCTTTTTCTATGAGACTTTGTTGGGGTGGTTTTTCCATAAAGATTTCTCCATTTGTCCTGTGTCTTTTGGGAAATGGTTTGTCAAGGAAACCTCAAAAATGTGTGTTTGTCTAATAGTATTGTGACATGTTTGTAGTTTTATTTAAAAGGTATTTCTGTGGTCCGTGTTAGTCAATGAGATATTATCAAGGTGTCCCTGGCATTATTGTTGCTAGTTTATTAACATGGCTTCGGCCCTGTAAACCTGAAGGAGCGTCTCCACCCCCACCATTCAGCCCAGACACTGAGATCCAGCTCCAAAGGCCTCCTGGCAGTTCCCTCACTGCAAGAAGTGATGCTAAAGGGAACTTGGCAGAGGGCCTTCTCGGTAGTGGCACCCACCATGTGGAACGCCCTCCCATCAGATGTCAAGGTGATAAAGAATTATATAACCTAGGCATAGGCAAACTCGGCCCTCCAGATGTTTTGGTACTACAACTCCCATCATCCCTGACCACTAGTCCTGTTAGCTAGGAATGATGGGAGTGGTAGTCCCAAACATCTGGAGGGTCGAGTTGGCCTATGCCTGCCTCATCCAGTGGGTTGTTTTTTGTTTGTTTTTTTAGGGGAAAAGGTGCCAGAAGTCACCATGAAGTTGTAACAGTAACTTCATGTGCCATACATTTAACATCGGGGGTGGTGGTGGAGGTACCAGTACCCCCAGAAAAAGTACCCCCAGAAAAAAAGCACTGGCCCTTAAGAGGTAAAGGTACCCCTGCCCGTACGGGCCAGTCTTGCCACACTCTAGGGTTGTGCGCCCATCTCACTCAAGAGGCCGGGGGCCAGCGCTGTCCGCAGACACTTCCGGGTCACGTGGCCAGCGTGACAAGCTGCATCTGGCGAGCCAGAGCCGCACACAGAAACGCCGTTTACCTTCCCGCTAGAAAGTGGTACCTATTTATCTGCTTGCACCCGGGGGTGCTTTCAAACTGCTAGGTTGGCAGGCGCTGGGACCGAACAACGGGAGCGCACCCCGCCGCAGGGATTCAAACCGCCGACCTTTCGATCGGCAAGCCCTAGGTGCTGAGGCTTTTACCCACAGCGCCACCCGCGTCCCTCTATCCATAAATTGCCACTACTTGTAGTAGGAAATTCTACAGTTCAACTATGTGTTCTGTGGAGACATACTTTCTTTTCTCTTTCCCGATTCTTTCACCATTCAACTTCACTGGGTGACCCAGATCCATTTCAGTTTCTCGCAGTTGCTTTCAAGACTTCAGTGCAGTTTCTTACATTTCCACATCAGATGGTGATATACCGTATTTTTCGCCCTATAGGACGCACTTTTTCCCCTCCAAAAATGAAGGGGAAATCTGGGTGCGTCCTATGGGGCGAATGCAGGCTTTCGCTGAAGCTTGGAGAGCGAGAGGGGTCGGTTTTTTCCTTTCCTTCCCCCCCCCTTTATTCCCCCCCCCAAAAAAAACTAGGTGCGTCCTATGGGACAGAGCGTCCTATGGGACGAAAAATACAGTGTGTGTATATATATATATATATATATATATATATATATATATATATATGTGTGTGTGTGTGTGTGTGTGTGTGTTTATAGGCTGCCTGAAAAAAAAATTCAGTGCACATTCCTGCTGTTACATTTTGCAAGCCATTTCCCCCTAGAATGATGCACTTTATATGCTGTTTTCTATAATAATATATGCAATTTTCCCACCATTTCCCCTAATATTTGTGTACATTATTTTGTTGGAGAAAAGCTTCATGGGGCTGGTGGAAGGCAGAGGTCAGAGGGCGAGAGGTTGGCCATCCCTGTCATGGAGGGTGCAAACTCAGTGTGTATGTTTTTATTATTGAAAAATTAATGCAAACAAGGAAGCTGGTTACTTGGACCCTAGCGCCTTAATATTTTGACTGGAACTGGGTTGTGCAGATAGACTTAGGTATTACTTCAGAGGAGCTCTTCCTTCAGGAAATCCTCATGCTGGTGCTCTGTGGATTATCTTGCAGTGAGCTAACCTCCTGTGTTGCATGTTAAAGATAAGAATGGAGAACCTCATGTGCTTTGCTTGACTTATGACAACCTCTTCAAATTTGCACTCCATGCACTCCCAAGTCCTATCTTTAATCAGTGCTATCTCACAATGTAAAATAATTGGACAGAAATAATGTGTTGCATAGAGGTCACCAAGTCAATCCAGAGAAACCTGTTAACCTTTGAAATATGGAGGTCAGATCTTGGGTTCTGAACGAGTATTGGGCATTGTGGATAAGGAGTGTGAAGTAAAGAATTCTCCCCGTCCTTGGAGTTTCTCCTTCTGGCCAATTTCCAGGTGTGAATGAGAAGTGTCAGAAGGCTTGTTCAAACTTAACAACCATCCTCAATTGACTTAAGAGGCCAAATTTTACAGGTAGACACTAGAGCACTGTAGGATTTTCTTGCTGCTTTGAACATTCTGCAATAGACAAATCTGTAATACTGCAATAGTATTCTTTATCTTGACCCAAACAATGTGCTCTTTTTGGAATCTGATCTTTTTAAATTTTAAATATTTTAAAAATGGAAAACTGCTTCTGCAGATATATAGCTAGCTATATATGTATATACATATAGAAAAACCAATATGACTTACTTCCGGTTAGAAGTTCATGACTGAAGCAAAAGAAAACACTTGATCCTTTCTGTTGCTAAGAATAACACCAGCTCCAAGTCAGTTTCATCTATTGCAGTACATCAAATGGGTGCAGACAGCAAGCTGACTGTTTCATGTCTCTTTGGTTTATTTCTGTCACATAAAATATTTGCTTATTTTGAATTAAGCATTTTTTTACAGATAGAAATAGGGTAAGACTCAAAAGAGAGCACTGACTAGCCCATAACACCTTTCCATCTCGCCTTTCAAATCTGTCTTCAAACCTACCTTTTCTGTGTGGCCTTTGACTTATCCCCATAATTACTAGCAGAAAAATATAAATTATCCCATACCATCTATTTTTTTAAAGAAGAAAAACCCAAATAAATGGAAAAGGCAGGGTCTGTGTGCTACAAATATGCTGGAAATTATTTAATTAATCCTAATCTTGTGTTTAATTAATCCTAAACTTTTTCTTTGGCAAAGTTGTTGGCATAGACCAGGGACGGAGAACCTGTGACTCCCCCAAATGATGTTCGACTCCATATCAGGTTGAATTATTTTGAAAAAAAAATGTACTTTGGTCAAAACTGCATACGAAAGATTATACTATTAGGAGAAATTCACACTAAAATGCTGGTGAATTTTCATGTTGGTTTTTAAAAAACAGCAATTTGCTGCAGCAATGTGGAGAACTGACTGGAAAAATGAGAAATGGGGAGAACTGGAAGTGAGAATGATCTACTGGGCTGTAGCTTCTCCCTCCCTACTCTAGACAATACTAGATGGGCAAGTCATATCTGAGCCGATACAAGGCAAATTCCTGTGTTCTTACTAAGTACATGGAGCTGTATTTTCCCACATTTCTTTCTCCTTTTTACTCCCTGTGGAGTAAAAAGTAAGTTTTTAAGTTTTCCTAACTTACTCTGCCTGTTCTTATCCACCTCTGTAATGCGCCATGCATCAATTAATACCAAGAGCCTCTATCCCATCCAGCTACTAATGAAAGTAGTGTATCGCTTATGGGGGTACTTGCCTGCCTATTGCAAATAAACTGAGTAACTACTTGTCTCAGACATTCTAATTTGATGTCTGCCCTTAATTTGTCATTTGAAATTTGTGGTGGAAGTGTGTTTAATTTACTGTTCGTGCAGCAGAAGGTTTCGATTTGCAATACAAGTAAGTGTAGCAATTCTGTTGCGTCTTAGATGGGCACTTTTAGATTTTGCTGGGCTTGGACTGCTTGGAAAGTTGGGAAATCCTCATTCTTTGTATTTGTTTGTTTGTTTATTAAATCATATATACCGCCCTTTACGCAAAGATCACAGGGCGGTTTTATAGCATCGAGTTTGCAGTGCTTGTTGTATTTGGCAATTGCTAGTTAGAATGGTACTCACAAGCACTGAATGGAAGAAGCAGACAGGTAGTGGCTGGCTGCACAGTTGAAACGGCAAAAACGGTTAATCATACTGCTCCTTCGGGTAATTGCTACTTCCTAAAAACAAAGCTGTACATGCACAGTATATTTTCTTTTTCTTTCATTTTGTGTGCCCCCCCCCCCATTCTGCACAAACAGCTCACTTTGAGGAAATGGGAGCTGGGCTGAGCTGTTTCCTTCCTAGCAATTATTCAGGCTATCAAGATTTGTGCCTGATTTGTTTTTTGTTTAATGTTCTAACATTACGTCTTAAAAAAACACAAAAAAAACTCACATGGAACTGGATCACATTTGCCGGTATATTTTGTATTATCTGCAACCTGAGCTGATTAAACAAATTTGTAATTATTTAAGGGTGCAGTCCTACACACATATATTGAACTAATTCCCATGGAATTCTGTGAGGGCTTACTTCTTAATAGAAATGTATAGGATTGCACTGTTAAGTTTATTTGTTTATTTTTTTAAAAAAAAATCATGGTTTTATTATTAATATAACATCGTCTTTTTTAGTTTTTATTTTATTTTTTCTTATCCATATTATTATTTGCTGGAATTGTATTAAATGGAGTGTGCTGATTTTTAACCAATATATAATAGGGATTTTTTAATTAATATAACATCATTTATTTAATCTTTAGTTTTAGGTGACCCATCAGTGATGTTTAGATAGATTCAACCATCTATTGCACACAATGTAAAGATTCATTCAGTGTTATAAGTTTTTGTCACCTGTTGTGCTTTTTTTCAATCAATGCATCATTAAGCATTATGCACATTAGTCTCTCAGCTCCATCAACTCTCAACCATTATTTCCAAGCAACCATGCATAGATTTGGCTGTTTGTCACAACTCACTTTTGCTAGGATACTGACAACCACCATTAGGAGGACCACTGTTGGTAGCTTAAGGCCTGTTTAGGCAGAGCTGGGTCCTCCGTCACCATGGAGTGCCTCCCCCTAGCAGTGCTCCTCTGTTAACAGAAGCTGGCAAAAAATGCAACTCATGGCATCCTAACTTCCCCCAGGCATTCACAGCAGAAGGTTACTAAAATGCAACAGACAATAGGTGGTATTAAACAGCTCTAACAGCAGTAAAGCAACATGAAGACACATTCATTGCCAACAGCCAACAGCAGCTCCAGATAATAAAACAGCCTTGACCTGTCAACCGATAACAATTGGTACACTACCGTGGCAAAGAGTAATAGCTGTAATCCAGATTCAAGATGCTCCATGCCATAATTTTATACACAACACAGACAACGAGGTTAGCTGAACATCATTGTGATGCACTGGTGGGAAACCTGCAGTGGAGACCAGTGGTGTAGCATGGGTTGCCAGTGTCCAGGACAAGGCAAGTATTGCACCCCCTAACTGGTGCCTCCATGTGGCGCTGCTGCTAGACGGAGTTGCAGAGCAGCAGTGGGACATGTGTGTGTGTCTCCTTGGGTTGGGGTGCCGCCACCACCACTGCCGTGAGCATCAGCATCCATCCAGCTCCCCCACCATCAAGGGACGATGCACGCTTGAGGCATCCTCCTCAGCATGCTGCTCAGACATTGTGGCGGGTAGGATGGAGAGCACCTCCAGTCTGGGTGGCAGCTGCAGAGATGCGCTCCTAAAAACCTTTGTGCCCACCACCTTCCTGTGTGTGTAATCCTTGGAGTAGAGGACACCAAAGGAAAACAGAGGAAGAAAAAGAAGGGGAAGGAGAAGAGGAGCATACTTTGGAAGAAATCGCAGGTGTCAATGAAACTATGGTCAGAAATATGCACCAAAGAGATCCCTGTCTTGAAATATATGGAACCTATTTAAACTGAGAAGGTTTAAATGGTCTGAGCAAACAATGTTAAGAGCAATCTCTTCTAAGATGGAGTCAGTTGCCCCGAACAAGCTTGACAGAGTTGTCAAGCGTGGTTTCAGCAACCGGAATGCTGACTTCTTGCAAGATTATTTGAGTGTAATACAAATTACTCAACAACTTGAATTGATAAGCACTCTGAAAATGCCTTGCCCCACAGTTCAAATGAAAACTGTGAAGCAAGACAAAGAAGCTTCAACTCCAACAAACCTAACAGCAGCTCATGCACATTTCTGAAATCGTTCCATATTGTTCCGGCACCTCATGCTTTATAAAGCAACAATAACAAAGCAATAGGGTAGAAAAGACAAAGGTTTTTCTTCCGGACAGTGACAGCTATTCATAAACCAGGATGACAAATTCTGTTATGGAAAAGTAGTCAGAAAAGAATTTCTGGCTCTAATCAAGTTTCAATGAAACCTGAAAATACAGAGTGTACAGGAAGGCTTTACTCAGCTTTAATATGTCATCAGTACGGGTTTTCCTGGGGAAAAGCAACTTCTAATTCAGGGCATTCTAATCTCACTAAACCACAGACTGGAAAATACAGAACTAACGTGCACAGTATTTACCATCAATCATCTTCCATTTCTGCTGATACAAAGCCTAATGACCTAAAGAAAGTAACTAGCTAAGCTAGCACAGGTCACCTAAAGCAGGCGGAAATGCCAAAGAAATGTGTTTCATCATTTGATGACTCGAATGAGCCGAGGTCCTTGGATGAAGTTTTAGACGTTTTTGGCAAATCTGAGAGTCTTGGGGGCATACACTGAGATAATGATAACTTGCTGTATCAAGTGTGTATGATGAAGTTGGTGGGGTGTTGCGGGGGAATACTTGGGACCAAGACATGATGAAAAGGATTTTTTCAAAAGGCTCAATCAGTAGAAGGAAATATTTTCAATTCTACTAGCTCCATCTTGTATGCAGGCTGAGACCCTACCTGCCTGTGCCCTGTCTCATCAGAGATAATAATAATAATAATAATAATAATAATAATAATAATAATAATAATAATAATAATAATTTATTTGTACCCCGCCCATCTGGCTGGGTTTCCCCAGCCACTCTGAGCAGCTTCCAACAAAACACAAAAATACAATAATCTATTAAACATTAAAAGCTTCCCTAAACAGGGCTGCCTTTAGATGTATTCTAAAAGTTTGGTAGTTATTTTTCTCTTTGACATCTGGTGGGAGGGCGTTCCACATGGTGGGTGCCACTACCGAGAAGGCCCTCTGTCTGGTTCCCTGTAACTTGGCTGCTCGCAGCGAGGGAACCGCCAGAAGGCCCTCGGCAATGGACCTTGGCACTGCTTATCTCTCCCTTGGACTGCTGGAATGTACTCTATGTGGGGCTACCATTGAAGGTGACTTGGAAACTACAACTAATCCAGAATGCAACAGCTAAACTGGTGACTGGGAGCAGCCACCGGGACCTAAAGGATCTTCACTGGCTCCCAGTATGTTTCCAAGCTCAACTCAAAGTGTTGGTGTTGACCTTTAAAGCCCTAAACGGCCTTGGTGCTGTAAACCTAAAGGAGCGTCTCCACCTCCATCGTCCAGCCCAGACACTGAGGTCCAGCTCCAAGGGCCTTCTGGCTGTTCCCTCACTGTGAAACTTGAAGCTACAGGGGACCAGGGCAGAGGGCCTTCTCAGTAGTGGCACCCACCATGTGGAACACCCTCCTATCAGATGTCAAACAGATAAACAACCATTTGACTTTCAGAAGACATCGAAGGCAGCCCTGTATAGCGACATTTTTAATGTTTGATGCTTTATTATGTTTTTATACTTGTTGGAAGCCATCCAGAGTGGCTGGGGCAACCCAGCCAGATAAGTGGGGTATAAATAAACAAATTATTATTACAGAAGGTACCATGGTCAGTCTCTGGCGTGTCCAAGTAGGGCTGGAACCAGCTTCTCTTTGGGAGCTTAGAGAACTGCTGCACATTTTCCAGAGACACAGCCTGCAGTTGTTTTAAAAATGAGGGGGATTGTGATGAGAGGAAGTGGGGCACCGAAAGTTGTGTGTAGGGCATCCTGTCTGTGTCTCCAAGGTTTCAAGAGACTCCTCCATAATTCTTCCATAGCCATAAGGGCAAGGCTGCCCTTTTTCATAGAATCATAGAGTTGGAAGGGACCCCGAGGGTCATCTAGTCCAACCCCTGCAATGCAGGAATGAGAAAAGTTCTTATACTGTTTTTCCCCCCACCCACTGTCACCACAGTAAGACTTCACACTTAGACGATAAGCCAGGAAAATGAAGGTTTTGCCGTGTGAATGATAACAGAGGACCTCTAGTGCAGATGAATGTTATTTGCTTTGCAGTGAAGCAAGGGGCATTTTACAACATGGACAGCCCAATTCTATACTAACATAACACAAGAAAACTGAGATTGCTGGACTCTGGCAACTTTGACACAGGAGCCAGGCCAATGTCCAGCCAAACCATGGGTCAATCAATCACCTTCATTATAATATATAAACCTTCCAACTGACAATGAAACCAGTCAAACAATCTTTACTTCCTCTTCCAGAATAACTCTTTCATTTGTATAAACTTTTCCCTGGTATTCATGACAGCAGCTGAACATTTTTCTTGGTGGCTTCTTGGCCAAAATCAAGTGTAGAATATACTAGATTGCACATACTGAGAATGTGCCACATAAGGGCCAGTGAAGCCCTCCACATTGAGAGATTTTTTTCTCTTTTTCTTACCCTGGCATTCACGTTAGTCTTTGCACCAACACAGTTTAAAATAATAAGGCAAGATAAACTTACTATTGTTTATTACTGCAAAGGAACCATTGCTACGCTTCTGGTTGTTTTTGACCTTCGCTCAACCCCTGGGATTTTATTTGCTTGAGACCTGTACTATACATGACCCCTATTTTTTAAAATAAAAACCCAGGGCTAATTTCTCTGCCCAGTTTAAGTACCCCTGAGTACTTTTCTCTGCTTTTTCTGATACTTGATACTCCAGTTCCTCGGACTCTCTGGGTTGGCTCCTAATGTCAAATGGTTCATTTGAAGGGCAGCCTTGCAAAATTTCCTTGAAGCAAATGTCTGTTCCCCTACAGGTTGGTAGACATCATTCATGCAGCACTGCAAAGGTCAGGAATTTATCCCCTTCCTTCCTCGAGGGCTGCTAGCAGATTATTAATAAACCAGCTTTGTCCACTTGTCAGGACAATATAGTACAGCCAGACAAACCTGGCTACCTTCAAACCACAAAGACTAATAATTTTAGATCGTGCAACTCATGACATGTGAGTTTGCTAAAGCATGTCTTCTCTTGTGGAACAAGAAAGGACATATTATCAAGGAGATGTTGCAAGGGGGGGAAACTCTGAACAAGGAAAATATAAACTGCAAGCATTGCTCAACAAGGCAGCGCCTACCTGAGACTTGTCTGCTGATTTGGATTATTAAAGATATTGTTGACACCTGAGCAGAAGCATCATCAAAAAACACGTGAAACAATTTTGTTAACATTTTGGCCTTGTTCTGTGAACCAACAAATAATTAGCAGCTGATTTCTTGCTATAGCATTAAAAGGGGATTATTAATCTTCTACAGCAAAATTCACAGTGTTTACAAATTAATAGCTTAAATGTTTTCCCCTTTCTGCCTGCTTAAAAAGTAAAAATATTTCCAGTCAAAACAAAAAAATTTCCTTCCAGTAGCACCTTAAAGACCAACTAAGTTAGTTCTTGGTAAGAACTAACTGAGTTGGTCTTTGTTGGCTAACTTAGTTGGTCTTTAAGGTGCTACTGGAAGGAATTTTGTTTTGTTTTGACTATGGCAGACCAACACGGCTACCTATCTGTAACTGGAAATATTTCCAGTGTTTTTCTTCCTTTGAAATACCAAGATGTCCTAGAAACCATGAGTAAAAGGATGCTGATGATGATGATTATTTCTTGACAATAATTTATTTCATCTGCCTTTACCCATCACAGTTTCAGATGAAAAATAACCTGAGATTTTGTACCTGCACTTTCAGCTATAAATGTCAGCTCTTTGTGGTCCAAGCACATGGAGGAAAGCTTCTGCAGCCCAATCGTATTGCCAAAGTTAAGGTCAATGCAGGTTAGTTGAGCTGCAAAAGTTTCATTCATAATAAAAGAGAAAAGGAGAGTGGAGTTAAGTATTATCAGCTTTAAACCTTTGACCCACAAGCAATAAAACCAAAGGCAAGCATAAGATGGTCAGATTCAGGAGGGCAGGCACATCAACATCACATCCCAAATTACCAAGGCCTATGCTGCTACAGATTCATACTATGAACTATTAAATTGCCACTCACTGTTCTGTTTAGAGTGAAGGACAGTAGAAGTAAACATCAGGAAGAACGTTCTGACAAAAAGTATTCTTCTTTTATTTGCAGACCAGATTTGTCTACACATTCCTAGTTGCAATGCATAACTGAACCGCTTCTTGTAAAACAGATTAATAAGATTCTGTTGCTGTGTGTGTGTGTGTGTGTGTGTGTGTGTGTGTGTGTGTGTACACACATTTACTTTGACTTTACCTATGGCTAGTCTATAAGGGAAATAAGTTTTATATTTCTTATTATATTGTTTATAAATATATTGTATTTTAGTGTTTTTTGGAAGGCGCCCGGAGTGGCTGGGGAAACCCAGCCAGATGGGCGGGGTATAAATAATAATAATAATAATAATAATAATAATAATTATTATTATTATTATTATTATTATTATTATTATTATTATTATTATTATATGTGCAGGGTATAAATAAATTATATTATTATTATTATTAATTGCAAAAATTATATAGAGCAGGATCTGAAGTGTCAGCTATTTTGTCTTTTCTTTCAATAGTACTTCCCAAGATAAAGAACTTTCTAGAGCAACACGAAATACAGCTTGAGAGGCTGTCACAAAAAAAAGAAATATTGTCCTCCCTCCTTTGTGCATGCAGGAATTTTCCGTTCATGTAAGTGGGGAGGGGTAGATCCATGGCAGTAGTCAAAAAGATGTATCTGGGCTCATGTACACATTATTTTCTGATGAGAACATTCTAGAATCTTCATAAACAGCCATTTTCATGGGGGTTTTGTGTGTTTTTACTTCCTAATGTTTGCTATAGCAGTTTTGACTAGTGAAAACAAACTACATCATTTTAATTAATTATTACACATGTACTCACAAGAAGTTTGGTATTCCGATAGCTGACATTGCACTGCATCACATATTCCTCTGGGCAAAGAAAGAGACCTATATAACTAGTAACCACAATTTTAAGTACATTCCACATTGAATTATGAGTGTCATGTTTCATTATAAATTAATTTATGACTGTTTGCTCAAGCCCTCATCTCCATTTCCTCCTTAGCGCAGTAATTTCTGACATGAACAGAATGATAGAGAGGGCCCTTTTTATTTAGTATAAATGGCATTCTCATATATCCACATAATCACTCAATATCAGGTTTTGGAGCTTGTTTTCTGTTGTACATCATTGCTTCTTCTTCTGCATCGCTTGTCCTTGTTGCAATAAATTTTGGATGTAGTATTTTGAAGAAAAGCTGCAGCTGCTTAGAAATATTTTTTTTTTGTCACTGTGGCTTAATATTTGCGTGGCCAGGTCCCAAACCCTCCCAGGAAGTGGAATAAAGACACATGAAACAGTATTTTAGGTTAATGGGCAAAAATGGCCACAACTTTATTGGTTACAGAATGTGAGTGGTATTGGCTTAAGCACTGGAAACCACACAACTATACCTGACTCCTGCCCATCTGCAGGAGCCTTGAAAGGGTTAACCACCAGTAGGGGGAGCCCTGCTGATGCACATCAACTAGGAACTCCCCCAGGGTCACCGCTAGGGGTCGTGCAATGGCCATAGCCCCCCATTTGGGGCTTCGGACAGAAACCACACACCCCGGATTCCTTTAACGGAATACCCTTGAATTAGGAGCGGTAGGTGATGGCCACTACCTCCCCTCACCTCCAACCGAATACTCCAATCCCTAACCGCCAAACCTTACAAAGTTGTGATGATTTGCTATGAGTAGGCTAAAAACCAAATGGCCGGTGCCACTTTTCCAAGTGGGGAAAAATTCCTACCAGGCCCCTTGGACAACCAAGGTGACCAACCGAGGTCCATAGCAAGGTTAAGAAATAAAGAGCCTAACCTAAGGAAGGGAGGGAGGGAGAACTGACCGAGCAGGGAGAAAAAACAGGGACGAGTCCTCAGCCGCGGGCAGTTTAATTAGCCCTTGCCACGCCCCCGGACCATCCGGATTGGATGGCCTAAGGATGACGAGGCTGAGGACCATCCAATAGCATAGGGGCTATCCCACCCCATACGCATCCCAGCCCGCAGTGTCATCTCCCCGGGAACGGGAAATGGCTTTGCCGCACAGCTCACAAACCTGTGAAAACCAGAATCACGAAAACTATAGGATGCATCTGAATTTATACAATACAAGTATGAATTCATGTATTTTATTTTTATTTTTTTACAAGTATGAATTCATGTGTACACAGATAAAACGGGGATGAATATTCTAAAGTGATGGAGAGGGACACACCTAATGATCAAGATTAGGTGTAGACATGCATATACGAAATTACATAAAACCATCAAATTCTGGGTGATAAATGTTGGCATTGTCATGCAACAAAGTGAGAGAGAACAATGGGTTGAATCCAAAATTCTGTGAATCCAATTCTGCTTACAGAACAGGGCTGTCTCAGGATGTGATTTGCCAGCCAGTGGCTTTCTCTTGAGGAGCAAAGTGCTTGTTGAGTATGGGCATGAAGCGGAAACATCTGGAACCCTTAAGGTGCTGCTGGAACCAGTTTGTACGCACCTTGCAGGTGGAATAGCTCATGTCTGCAGTGAACTGGATGCTCTTGTTGTGGCAGAGTCAGAGATGGACAGAACCAGGTTACCATCTAGAACTGTTAGGATGGAGACCTGGTTTTGCCTGAAAATGTAGACAAACTGCTTAGAGCTTACAGCCTGCTTAGGCTACCTGCTCCCTTTGTGGCTTTTGAGATAGGCAAGACTGGGGTTGAGTGTCTGGATCTCAGAGGTCAGGTTGCCTCTCTATAGATTTATTGCGGCCATTGGCCCATATCGAAAACAATACATCAGAATTTATCCATAAACAATACAATTTAAACAGTTCCAAGTTAAAACACCCATATAAAACCAATTTTACTTCAGTTAACTAAGCACTATACACAATAAGCTCCCTCTGTGTAAACCCCAATTCAAATCCATCAGATTTTGGGGGGTATGCGTCTTAGTTCTGGCACTTATTGATGGTTCTTAAGTTTAGCTAAGCTGCCAGAGTCATACAGTGATCCATTTCTCCTCTTTTGAAATAAAACATTAATCAGGTATCTAGCGACTGCAAAGGATCTACTTGTATCTTCGTCGTTTAATAAGTATATTATTTGGGCTTCCTGAGGTCCGTCAGCAATTCTCGATAAATATGGGGCCAGAAACATGGACCGTGAAGCCGAATGTAATGGACAACAGAAGATTATATGATATAACGATTCTATAGATCCACTTTTACAGTCACAGAGGAGTGAAATCTGTTCGTTGGAGAGTCTGTTACCTAACACGTTTGATGGGAAAACATTGAATCTAGCCTTTATAAAGGCATACCTGTGCGTCACCACAGATAAGGTAGTTAAATAAGATAATCTCAGAGGTCATTGGTGGACCTCTGAGAAAAGGAGGGCATCCTGGCTGCTTCAAGGGTGCAATAGTGAGGCCTTGCCTTAAAAAGCCAGAACCTGTGCTGATCCTGTGGGTTACCCGAGAAGAAAGGTCCAAGTGGAGGCAGTCTGTACAGTCTGTAGTAGCTGAAGCTGGGTGCAGGGCAGGGTGAAGTCAGGAACAGGCTTGCAAGCAGGGAGCCAGGGCGGGTCAGGAGCTTAGGCAGGAAAGCAGGACAGGGTTCAGGCAGGAACTAGCAACCAACAATGTTGCTCTTGGGCCTTGGGCTGGCCGGCTTTTATCTGCCCCGAGGCATAGGGCGGCCCCAATCCTCTGGTGGCTGGCCTGGAGGCGAGCACTCCTCCTGCGGGAACTTAGTTCCCTCCGCCTCTCTGCCAGCTCGGGAGAGGCTGGAGGGTTACCAGACCCAGAAGCAACCTCAGCTTCCTCTGCTGGGGCTGAGAGTGGAGCACCTGCAGGCAATGGGTCCTCCATCACCTCAGGAGCCAGAGCAGACTCAGCTGATGCCTGCACCTGAGGATCCGGCACAGGTGAGGACCCTCCAGGCACATGCCCCAGCTCCAGCTCAGCTGGTTCTGGAGGCAGGGAATCCTGTGCAGGCTGGGATCCCTCAGGTTCAGCATCTGAGTCTGAATCCCAGGCCATCACAGAACCCTTTGACTATGGACAACTACTGTTCAGTCTATAATTTGCCTTTTTGCGGGGAAGGTGATAGAGCAGAATGCAACCTCTCAACCCAAAGCAGTTTTAGATGCTGCTGGGTTCAGCTTTCTTGGTTTTCCATGAAGGATGGCTTATTTCAGAGGATGGAAAGGGGGGGAACAACCTGTTGATTCTCCTGAACTTCTCAGTGACTTTCAGTGCTGTTAGCAGCGCTATTAGGCTTAGAAGACACCACATTACAATGGTTCAGGTCCTTTTTTGATGATCACACCTGGCTCTGCTCCAATATATGGAGGACCATTTAATTTCACAGTTTTGTGCTGCAGTGCTGATAACCCTCAGCTCTATCTTCTACACCCTCAGATCCTGACCAGGGGCTTGCAGCAGTTCTAGGACAGCAAAACAAGCTGAGGTTGAATCCAAGAAAGACAGAGGTGCTTCAATGTGTTATATAATGTAATGTGAACAAGGTTAAAATGGTAAATGCAATGGCTACAAACAAATGCAGAATTAAGTATGATGAAATCCAAATATATATATATATGTTTACGGAAGTTTTTAATATTTAATGCTGTATTGTTTTTAACATTTGATTGGAAGCCACCCAGAGTGGCTGGGGAAACTCAGCCAGATGGGCTGGGTATAAATAAGAAAGAAGAAGAATTAGAATTAGAATTAGAATTAGAATTAGAATTAGAATTAGAATTGAACTGAATTAAAAACAGCCCAAAGTTCCACTGCAGAAGGAAATTAATTCACACCCAGATCACCTGGAAATTGTAGAAAATACTTTTGGGGGAAATTTGGAGATTTTTGTGTTAATTCAGTGAATTTCTTAATCTGAATTAGTTCATTCCAAACACTGTGATAATGGTTTGTCTCAGTTATCTGCTTCTGTAAAACAAAAACAAAAAAATTCTAGTGGTAAATTTGTAGCTTTTTAAAATTTGGCACTATTTCTTTGTTCTGTTTTTATTGTAAGCCACTTCGGACTAAAAGCAGTCTAAACATAGTTTAAATAAATTCCACTGGTAGCATGCAAATGCCTTTAAGACCTTGGCAAAATGGTTATGCCATTAGATTAAAAATAAACAATAATTTGAAAAGCAAGGAAAAGGAAACTCTTAGAAAAGATAGTGATCTAAAATAGGAAAAATCAAAAGAAAAACTGTAAGGAAGCCAACACAAAAGCTCTATTATCTGAGAACTGAATTAACAACTATTCATCCACTCCCATGATTCCAGTGTTTATATAAGAAGGCTGTTCAGCGATAAACCAAGGAAGACCTGCCCAAAGGGCTTAAACCAATATCTAAGAATGCATTGACAACTGAGCTGTAAATCAGAACTCTTGCTTGTTCTTCCCAAGGTTTTGGTTATTTGGTTCAGGGACATGTTGCTTTTTAAACACATACACACAATGTGCATTTAGTGGCCATTAGAATAAGCCCCTAAGTCATAGCTGCTAACCTGGAAAAACAATCTAGGCGTAGGGAGAGTTGACACATGGATGTTGCATAGAAGAGCACAAGCAAAGAACAAATGTGGCAGGTCAGATTCAGACAAGCGATTTATCAGACACTGTTTCCTTTTTCTAGAGCAGGGGTGGCTAACCTGTGGCACTCAAGATGTTGTTGGATGCCAATTTCCCTCAGCTCAGCCAGGATGGGAAATGGTCAGCGGTGATGGAAGTTCTAGCTCAGCAACATCTAGAGGAGCACAGGTTCCCCAGTCCTGATCTAAAGTTTTTTGAGATACGTTCTAATCCTGAGGTTATCCAGTGCAAGACTTGGGAAGAGGTGGAAATAAAATCAAACTGATAACACGAGTAAGTTGTGGTTCCTACTTTGATGCAACTCCACCCCGACTCCATGGTACATGGAGCAAAAAGATATACAGTGGTAGCTCGGGTTAAGTACTTAATTCGTTCCGGAGGTCCGTTCTTAACCTGAAACTGTTCTTAACCCACAGTCCCACCTGCGTCCCAACAGCTCTCTTACACCTCTGCTATCCCCCCTGGTGTCCCATGGTGATGAAGCCTGGTTTGGCAAGTATCCTTATTGGAGTATTACAATATATCCAAAACAATGGGAGAAACTGGAAGGATCTCAAAAGAGAAGATAGACAGGGACTGGAAGGTGTTTAAAGGATACTTGCAGATAGTGACATTCCAGGCTGGGCTTGGAGGTTCTGAGGATCAAACCTGGAACCTTTACAGATTCTTCACTATAGACTTAGAACACGTCTTCTAAATCACCCATCCTTCAGTTTGTTGACAGGCAAGGCTCCCTGGCTTCTATCCAGCCCCTTTAACTATTTGATTCCCCCTTTTTTATATAATTTGCTTCTAGGTGAAAAACTAATGGAGCAGTTCCAATGTCCAGAGGGCTTAGGATCAGGTTGCTGCAAATTATGTGCACTTACGTCCTTGCGTTTGCTGGATTTCTACAGCAAAAATAAAATAAAAGGTATCTCAGAATGTCATGAAAGTCCTCCCATATCTTATTTCTGTTATTATAGTGTGCTCTTTTAACCCCAAATAGTGGTGAGCCATTAAGAGAGAGAGGATGCTGGTTCAAGTTCTTAATAAATATTAGATAAAGACTGCAAACTTTTTGGCAACCTTTCTGGCAGAATCAGCTGAGTACTGTATATCTCTTTTAAGTCCCAGAAAGGTACAAGGCAGAGAGCTGGCCATCTTTGGGAAAGAATAGAAAGTTGTATGAATTGCATGCTGAAATACATTTCTGATTGCTTTTGTTGTAGTGTCTGCTTGTTTATAAACTTTAGTGTGGTCTTAAGGTCTAAGATTTGATTGCTCTACATGGTACATCAGTATGGCTTTGCCTTACATCAATACCAGGTCAGAGTTTGAGTCTTGGACTAAATAATGTTGATGACCTTGGATAGCCAAGTGCATGCATCTTAATGGGAGCTTAATGGGAGCTAATGGGAAGATCCATCAGGGAAGAAGGCTGATGTGTGTTTAGCAAAAGGAGGTACAGTGGTGCCCCGCAAGACGAATGCCTCGCAAGACAAAAAACCCGCTAGACGAAAGGGTTTTCCGTTTTTCGATGCGCTTCGCAAGACGATTTCCCCTATGGGCTTGCTTCGCAAGACGGAAACGTCTTGCGAGTCTTGTGATTTTTTTCGCCCCCCCTTTTTCTAAGCCGCTAAGCCGCTAATAGCCTTTTAGCCGCTAAGCCTTTAATAGCCGCTAAGCCGCTAATAGCCTTTTAGCCACTAAGCCGCTAAGCCTTTAATAGCCGCTAAGCCGCTAATAGCCTTTTAGCCGCTAAGCCGCTAAGCCTTTAATAGCCGCTAAGCCACTAATAGCCTTTTAGCCGCTAAGCCGCTAAGCCGCTAATAGCCTTTCAGCCGCTAAGCCTCTAAGCCTTTAATAGCCTCTAAACCGCTAAACCGCTAATAGCGCTAATCCGCTAAGCCGCTAATAGGTTTGCTTTGCAAGACGAAAAAACCGCTAGACGAAGAGACTCGCGGAACAGATTATTTTTGTCTTGCGAGGCACCACTGTACTTTCATGTAAGATTTTTAAATGTTGAAAGAAATAATATGCAGAAATATTTATTAGGAAAAATCGAGAGAAGTATAAAATGAAATGGAAAAAGCTTCAGATGAAAACTTTGTTAGAGTATCTGTGATTCAATTATTCTTATGATAGATAAAATATGTAAATACTTTAGAATATGTAATAAAATTAAAAAGGTAATAAAATATGTAAATGAGCATTGCTTAGAGTGTAATGTCAGGTTCTTTTGCTACATTGTTGTTGTTGTTTAGTCGTTTAGTCGCGTCCGACTCTTCGTGACCCCATGGACTAGAGCACGCTACATAGCCAAAAGCAAATTACCGTATTTTTTGCTCTATAAGACTCATTTTTCACTCCTAAAAAGTAAGGGGAAATGTGTGTGCGTCTTATGGAGCGAATGCAGGCTGCGCAGCTATCCCAGAAGCCAGAACAGCAAGAGGGATTGCTGCTTTCACTGCGCAGCGATCCCTCTTGCTGTTCTGGCTTATGAGATTCAGAATATTTTTTTTCTTGTTTTCCTCCTCCAAAAACTAGGTGCGTCTCGTGGTCTGGTGCATCTTATAGAGTGAAAAATACAGGATTTTTTTACTGATGGGATGCATGCTTGATGTTTGTAAAATTAGAACCTACCCTAACTCAGCCTTGCTTTAGCTCCACATGAATTAGCTTAGGGCTCTGATCCTATACCAACTTACTGGAATCTAGTATTTTTATTTATTATTTTTATTTATTAAATTTGTTTATAGCTTTATCTTGCCCACGGCAACCCAAAGCAACTCACAACCAAACATACAGACTGACAAAAAAAATGTAGATACATTAAAACTAAGAGGAAAAAGTAATACATGAAAATCATCCTGCTAACTTCTAAAAGGCCACAGATAGCTAAAGGCCAAAGAATAAGTCCCCTTGAATTCAGTGAGATTGGTTCCCGAGTAGACCAACATAGAATTATACTGTCAATAACATGTAGGAGCGTTCATAGTTCAAACTGTAGTTTAAAACCCTGCAAAGAAAAAAAATAAGATCTACCAGAAAAATATATAAAGGAGAACAACACAATCCAAGCTAAGCATCCTTTTAGGTAAAGGTAAAGGGACCCCTGACCATTAGGTCCAGTCGTGACCAACTCTGGGGTTGCGGCGCTCATCTTGCTTTACTGGCCGAGGGAACCGGCGTACAGCTTCCGGGTCATGTGGCCAGCATGACTAAGCCGCTTCTGGCGAACCAGAGCAGTGCACAGAAACGCCGTTTACCTTCTTGCCGGAGCGGTACCTATTTATCTACTTGTACTTTGACGTGCTTTCAAACTGCTAGGTTGGCAGGAGCAGGGACCGAGCAGTGGGAGCTCACCCCGTCATGGGGATTCAAACCGCCGACCTTCTGATCGGCAAGTCCTAGGCTCAGTGGTTTAACTCACAGCGCCACCCACGTCCCTAAGCATCCTTTTAGCACTGATCAAATTACAGTGATGTGCCTTGCAGGAGGATTTTGGGGGTGAGAATCTTCCAGGACCTGTTGGCTTTCTTTATGCCTTAGTCTTATTAGGTCAACAGGGTCTATAAAGGAACTTAACTCTTATCTAGATTGCAACCACATTGTTTATTGTAAAACCGAAAGCCACCACATTCTCTTTTCTCATTAATGGTGAGATATGCTCTTTGCAATTTTGTATCCCAGTTTTACTATCTTATAAATCAGGCTTTGCTCTGCTTAAGTGGCCGGGGGCGAGGGAGGAATCAAGCAAGTGACTTCAGTCGGTGGGCCTAGAATAAAACCTGTGTTAGAATAAATCAGAATCTCTCTAATGAGCATGTGTTCCTATCACCAATTCCCCCATAGTGTTTCATAGCTTGGATCCCATTTCTGGTAACTTCAACTCCTGGGCAACGAACGATTGGAAAAAGCGAAGTGTTGAAACTCCTGGCTGAAGAGCTTTGGCAGGGCTATATGAGGAAAGCTTGCACATCACCTATGCACATTTTGCCTGGCTAGTGAGAAATGCAATTAATCTTTTGTTTTATGAGCAGCAAATTTATCAACAGCTTGGAATCATTAAAAGGGGGCATTTATCATATGGTTCAGATGCCCCTGTGACGTTAGGTAAAATAAATAAATCATGAAATCTTTAGCATCCTCTCCCTGTCTAAAAGATCATTTCCAACCACTCTTAATCAGGGGAGTAGCCATGGGCAGTCAAGATTAAATTGTAAACTCAGGAATTGCATCTTATCAGTCAGAAAGGAACCTGAGACAGGCTGATTTTTCATTAACTTTAATGGAAATGGAAGAGCGTCTGGTGCCTGCTATACTCCAGCATTAAGTAACTACAGCAATGTCTATAAAAATAAGAGTTAAGAACTCCAATAGCTCTTCAGCATGAAGCTGTCAACTATTCAGGATTCTCTTACGGTGACATTGATTTGTCCATTCCAACAGGGAGGCAGGGGAAATAGGGAGATAAGCTTTGCACAGGGGGAATGAGAGGAGAAATAGGTTTAATTAATCTTAAATGTCTTTGCAAATCCATGAATTGTAGACCTGGAAGAGTTCCTGTACTAACATGATTAGCAAATATTGACTTTTGAGTACAATAATAATGTGTCATCTGAAACCCTTGATAAGTAACTTAAGTACTTCCTTAGCTTGCACCTTATTAAATTAGCTGAGGTATATGGTGGAGACACATTACACAAAGCCACTGAAAATGAGAAATCCAACTTAAAGATTTTAACATTGATTGAAGAAGAGAAATGTTACAATAAAAATAAAATTCGCAGGGCCATGTTCTCATCTCCGTCGCACAGGCATAAATTGACGGCCAAACTCTTAAGTGATATTTGCCGTGCTTCCATGGGTCTGGGGTGTCTGCAGAACTGGAGCCATATTGGGAGGCAAATAAGACAGGATGAGGCCGTCATGCTTTTGTGTCCATTGTGGACTCTGGCAAGGAAATATTCAAGGGAGGAGAGGCAAGCTGAACCTCTGGCTGTTGCCCCAGATTCAGGCATGATGAATCCGGCTGAAAACAAGATTTCAGCACACTTAAGTGTTGTGTGTGCTTTTCTTCCAGCCTGGCTATGATACCATAACTTTGCTGGGCTAGAGGTGTAGCCTTATTAGACTTTACCAATTGGTGGGCTCTGCGTTGCTCCCGGACGGGAGGAAGGAAATCAAATGACACCAAGGGTTGGTTCAGAGAAAGAGTTCTTTATTTCTGCTCTCCGGAGCAGCAGAAAGGCACTTGCGTGGTCAGTCCACAGCAAGTCCAAAGAAATGAGAAATTTCATGCAGTATATATATCCTCCAGGCACCCTCTCCCCCCTTCTCCAGGAATCCAGCCACGTCAGCTTGTATACGCAGGTTGACATCACAGATGTTCCTGCTCCAGTACTCTTAACCATAAAAGGGTTTTCCTTCTTGTACTTCTGACGATAAAAGGGTATTCCTGTTCCTATACTCTTATCTTGGAGCAATAGGTCACCAACTCCAAGAACACACTCTGGCGCTGTTCCTGGACTAGGTCTGTGCGTCAGAGTGTGGTAAGATAAGACCCAGACATTTCATCCCTACTCCACTGGAACAGCCAAGGTCGTCCATTGCCGTGACTGATAAGGGAGAGAGCTTTGTTTATACAGCTGTGTTCTTGTTATGCATTTGCTCAACAGCTCAAGTTAATGCATTTTAGAAATGCTCTCTTGGAGAAAGAAGAAAGAAGGGGGGTTTGGGGTCCCGTTTCAAACTGACTGCACAGAAACCCATTCCTTCAGAGGGGTGTGGTGAAGCAATGAAATGGATGGAGGCAGTGAGCAGGGGCAGGTATCAGTTCTCCTCACTCATCAGCACATTTCCTTGTAAGTAAATCCCTCCTTCATACACAAATGTGGCAGACACGTGAAAAAGCATTGCTGCTCCCATACCATCTAGTTTGGTCCTCAGTTTGACTCAGGAGGCAGAAGCCGCCCAGCCTACAATTTCTGCAAATAACTCAGACTTGTGTCTACGTTCACAGAGCTGTGATTTGCAGAGTGGGTTAACAATCAGTCCTGCTTCATAGGGAGCTCTGGAAATTGTAGCCCACTGAGGGGAATAGGGGGTTTCCTAACAACTGTCATCTCCCAGAATATTTTTGGGAGAGCCACAACTGTTTAAAGTGGTGGCTTAGGGTTTTATATGTATGGTGTGAATGTGACCACAGCCAGCAATTGATCCACCACAGAGCCAACTGTCCTTAAAGCCTGTTGCTATCACTGGGCTTCAACATGCCCACCAGGTCAGACCTTGGCCTTCAGGTAGGCTTGCCAAATCTCAAGTCTCAAGGTTCTACGTATCACCTCTAGGCCAAGAGTCAAACTGTCTTGACCTTTAAAGCCCTTTGTGGCTTAGGGCCCTCGTATTTATGGGACCGCCTCTCCTGGTCTGCCCTGCAGAGGACCTTAAGGTCCATGAATAACCATAGTTAAGAGGTCCCGGGCCCTAAGGAAGTCAGACTATCCTCCACCAGGGCCAGGGCCTTTTAAGTGATGGCTCCAACCTGGTGGAATGCTCTGTCCCATGAGACTAGGGCCCTTCAGGATTTAACCTTCTGTCGGGCCTGTAAGACAGAGCTATTCTGCCTGGCCTTCAATTTGAATTCAGCCTGATCTTTTATTTCCCTTCTCTTCCCTCCCCCTCCCCTTTTATGAAGATTACCTGGTCTGAGACCCCACAGCTAATTCTCCCCTGGCCTCCTCGCTGGCCCAAGTAGGACAAATTCAGCCAGCTAGTCCTGGTGATTATCTAATGCTTATTAGATGGATTTCCCCTAAATTGATTTCTGAACTTTGAATTTTATTGTTATTCATGTTTTTATACTGTATTTTATGCCGCTTTTACAATTAAGTGTTTTAAATTTGTTGTTAGCCACCTACCCTGAGCCCGGTTTTTGAACTGGGAAGGGCGGGGTATAAATAAAAAAAATATTATTTATTTATTTATTATTATTATTATCAGCTATCCTCATTTAGGCATTGTTTATTATCAGACGGTTTTATAGACCACTCTTATTACCCAATGGCTCATCTAGTCCCCCTGTCGGTGCAAATGCATTGACTGGTGTTTGGCAAGCTACTTTCAGTCAGTCACCACCCTCTCAAACCACATATGCAAAGAGCGGAGGCAAGGGGGAAGTACTCATTCTGTCCAACCTTACAGGGTTGCTATGAGAATTACTGCGTGAAGCTGAATACAGTAAAGCACTGCACAAGTGCCTTTTTTGTATATACAGATGATTGATAACTTTTGTGGAGTGCTAAATAGCATCCCTAGGATGTTGCTCTGTGCGATACAGTTGGTTCCCATCATATCTACACCGTCATTCATTGGTGGAGGTTTTCCCATCAGAAATTTTCTTGAATGGACTTCCGGCGTGGTGCGCTTAAGGAGTGGGTCGGGAAAAGTGCTCTGCTTCAGTGGAGCATACCCATTGCAGTAAACGAGAGGGAGGGGGCGCAAAGCGACGTTAACCCCCCCCCAATTGAGGAGGAGGTCTCCAATCAAAGCATCAAGCAGCGCAAAAAGGGGTTTCCAGCACGCTCAACCGCGAGACACCTTAAGACCCAGCAAAGCAAGCACCAGGTTTCTCATTTAAATCAACTGACGCCGAGAACAGTCACCCCATCAAAAAAAAAAAAAGATAACCAGCAACAACTGAAAGGGGAGTGGTAAGCAGTATTCCCACTGAATTTACCCATACATAGACCTGTGCTCATTTTGCCTGTACTGCCCGCTCCCACCACAAACCATTCCACCTGCCCCATCTATCCGCATCGTAAATAAGAGTTGGCTGGTGAAAGAAGCACAGCTCTCTGATATGGAGACGACAGTGTGGCCTCCACCTGGGGAGCAAATGTGTGTTCGTTTGATTGATTGCTAAAAGATTCCACTACAGTTTGAATGAACATGTAGTCTTTGTTGTCTTTTGCACAGTAAGTGTCATGCGTTTCACAGTGTAACTGTGGTATACATTCATTATTTGTGACGTTCTGACAGATGCAATCAATCAGCAGATTATGTATGATGACCATGTAATTTTAGTTTTATGGAAGGCTAACCAACGCAGATTGTCAGGAGCTTTTGAAGTTAATGCACAGAAGGAAAGCTGTGTCACACTTGTGTGCCTGTGAATGTAGGCAGGCATCATTCACCCAGCTCTCTTCATAAGGTTTAACTTAAAAATGTGTACACCAAGTCAAGCAAGAAAAGAGTAAAAGGATGCAATCTTCTGTCACTTCAGGCAGACAGATCTTATAGTATTGATTAGTTTTCCAATGGGTCTGCAGCCTGGACCCCACAGCTGCAGGAGACTTTGGAATTGCAGGCGAGAACGGTAAGGTGGGGAGCGCGAAAGAAGAACTCCAAATGTCATCAAAGCAAATGGTCTGTGAATGTTGCTTCAAAGCTACTCATTAGTTGGCAAGATATCTCACCACAAAGGTTGTAAAAAGGTTTTCCTGGAGGGGAAGGTATGACAAAATGCACTACTTGGCAAGATGCTTTCTGCTTAAATTGCAGGCCACATTAATTCTTGCTTCATACGTAAAATTAATTAGAGGATTAACATCTTTTATGAAATTTTGCCAGAATCACTCTGACAGTCTCTCTCTCTCTCTCTCTCTCTCTCTCTCTCTCTCTCTCTCTCTCTCTCTCCTCCCCCACCCCCTTACCCATTTTGCCAGGAATAGACCTCAGGCCTTTTCTGTACTCTAATGAAATTGCAAATTGACTTGTGTTCCAATGATGCTTGACTAAAATGAACAATTAAAAAATGTGTTGCTTACAATGTGATGGATCAGCTGATCTTTTCAGGGAAGATTAATTAGCTCCAAGACCCACCTTTCTTATGTAATAGACCAAAGGCCAAATACTCAATGCCTTTACAGAAGCAATAATCCCAGTGACATATCCAGAATCTTTCCAGTTATTCAACTGAGATCAACTGGGATTCACCAGGAGCAGAATTTGGGCCTAGAAACAATTAGTGGTAATTGTGGTTCAGCTGTGATCAGAAAAAAAAGCAGTGGACCTCTTCTTCCCAATGAAGTAAAAAAGAGACTTATTCCCCCAGTTTTCATGCTTAACATATACAGTGGTGCCTCGCTAGACGAAAATAATCCGTTCCGCGAGTCTCTTCGTCTAGCGGTTTTTTCGTCTTGCGAAGCAACCCTATTAGCGGCTTAGCGGATTAGCGCTATTAGCGGTTTAGCGGCTTAGCGGCTATTAAAGGTTTAGCGGCTTAGCGGCTAAAAGGCTATTAGCGGCTTAGCGGCTTAGAAAAAGGGGGGGAGCGAAAAAAAATCGCAAGACTCGCAAGACGTTTTCGTCTTGCGAAGCAAGCCCATAGGGAAATTTGTCTTGCGAAGCAACTCAAAAACAGAAAACCCTTTCGTCTAGCGGGTTTTTCGTCTTGCGAGGCATTCATCTTGCGGGGCACCACTGTACAACCAAATAATATGCTTGTAACGATTTGTATCAATGGAATAAAATACAAATCGTTACAAGCATATTATTTGGTTGTATATGGAATAAAATGGAAACAAGTTGGCTTGTAATGTTATGAAAATACAGAATATTCCAGAAGTCCATTTCTGGTGATAGAAAAGAGGGGTGGAGAAAGTGTGGCAAAATTTCGCAGAAGACGTGAAAGTTTCTCTACTGGGTTGTATAGAAACTGACTATAGATAATATCATCTACAGCACAATCCTATTCATTTTTGCTCAGAAGCATGTCCTGTGGCACTCAGCATGGCTTTCTCCTAGTCAGTGTGTTTAGAATTACAGCCCCAATCAAATAAATTCTCAGACTTCTGTAATACAGGCGTTAAAGGCACCTTGAAACTCTCCCTAAAGCCACACCACTAACCTTGCACTGCACCCATGTCAAATGCTTTTGCCTCGATGGAAAATGTCCTTGAACTCTGATAATGCATCTTGCTTGCCCAAATGAAGAATGAAGAGATGTGGGGCACATCTGCGCAGGACGAAACATCTGGAATTCGTGTGGCTAGAATGCAGCATAATCAGCAAAGCCTAAGAGTCATGTCTGTGGCTCTGGTCATCTGCTGCTTCTGTCCCTTCCCATCACAGACATGTGGCCCTCAAAAGGGATTGTAACGCTCAGGCTGAAAACAATTCCCTGTCCCTACTGTATTGGGAATGTGCTTGTTTGTCAAATGAGACGACCCTTCCTCCAAGCTTTTATATAGCTTACTAGCTTTAATGGACCATTGATAGCTGTATGATGCTTGCTTAAATGGTCACTAACACAGACCCTCCAAGTGTCCCTATTTTTTCAAGTACACCCCTAATTTAGAGAAGCCATCCTGGTTTCTGATTTGATCCTGGAATGTCCCTATTTTCATCGGGAAAATGTTGGCAGGTATGCTAACACTTTTGGATGACTGGTAGCTGCTAGCTACTGAACATCCTGTACTTGCTTGGGTAAAGTTTGGAATGAAATACTTTGAATGTCGCCAGATGGAACTGCAATTTTTGCAGCTGGCTTCTATGAAAACTGAAGCTGCTTTAAAGTCTAGCACTATTGGTGTGTTTGCCTCCTCCTGCTCAGCTTGTATGCTTGAAATGAAGTAGATCTTATGGAAATACCATAAGCTTTCAGAGTGGTTGCGGATGCTGTAAGAGTTCTATTCCCTGGTAAAAACAAGAAAGGTAAAGGACCCCTGGACAGTTAAGTCCAGTCAAAGGCGACTTTGGGTTTGCGGCACTCATCTCGCTTTCAGGCTGAGGGAGCCGGTGTTTGTCCACAGACAGCTTTCCAGATCATGTGGCCAGCATGACTAAACTGCTTCTGGCACAACAGGACACTGTGATGGAAACCAGAGCACACGGAAATGCCATTTACCTTCCCACTGCAGCGGTACCTATTTATCTACTTGAGCTGGTATGCTTTCGAACTGCTAGGTTGGCAGGAGCTGGGACAGACAACAGGAGCTCACTGGGAGATGTAAAACAATGCTGTGTGCTATCTTAAAGCTCTTTCCTATAAGTCAGAGCACATCTAAAGAATGTGTCTTCCTTTCAGTGCAGCACACCTTTTGAAATACATACATTAATTTTGTGCCAGGCTGATCTTCCTTTGCTGGGATGGACATCTTGCAACTGTCCCAATGGCCCTTGTTCCTCTCTGACTGGCCCTTCCTCTCACTTCTTGCAGTCTCAGGGCAACTGGTCATTGGGGCCAAGTACTCATTCTGGAGTTGGGACGCGGGTGGCGCTGTGGTCTAATCCAAGGCAAGCCTTGGGCTTGCTGATCGGAAGGTCGGCGGTTCGAATCCCCATGACGGGGTGAGCTCCCGCTGCTCGGTCCCTGCTTCTGCCAGCCTAGCAGTATGAAAGCACGTCAAAGTGCAAGTAGATAAATAGGTACCACTATGGAGGGAAGGTAAACGGCGTTTCCGTGCACTGCTGTGGTTCACCAGAAGCGGCTTTGTCATGCTGGCCACATGACCCAGAAGCTGTCTGCGGACAAGCATCGGCTCCCTCGGCCAGTAAAGCGAGATGAGTGCCGCAACCCCAGAGTCGTCCACGACTGGACTTAACAGTCAGGGGTCCCCTTTACTCATTCTGGAAGGGAGCGTGGAAAGCAATGTTCCTGCAGCTGCTTCTTCCCTGAAGATGGATAGCACAAGCTAATTCCATCACTAGCAGATGGCCTGCTGGGGCCCCAGCACTCACCTGATCTCTGGTCAGTCACGTTGCTCCTGCTTGCTAGGAAGTAGAAGTTGGCACCAGCAGGAGCACCAGATTGTCTTTGCAGGTGCATTTTGTACTGCATCCTCCTTGATGCTACCTCCCTCTGCAGCTACCAGTAAACAGAATTGATGTGAGCACCCAGAGGTCAGGTGAGTGGCAGCGACCCATTCATGCCATCTGCTATTGCCTTCCATGATGTTGTTGCTGGGAGGCAGAGCAGAACAGCCTTTGGCACCCTGGCCAATAGCAGACGCCAGAATGTCCTTCTCTTTTGCACTGTTGTCATGGACTGGCTGGCTGTAGAAGAGGGGTGGGAGGTACCCCCAGTTGGGGAACCCCCAAGGGAGCCCCCAAGGGAAGAAGACTCAGAGCCAGGGGAGTGGTGGTGGGACAGCAATGAGTGGTCAGAGGGAGAAGAGGGAGCAGACTGGGGGGGGGGGGAGCTGTCAGAAGCTGAAGGGGTAACAGCAGTGCCAGATCTATATATAAGCTAAATAAGCTATAGGGACGCGGGTGGCGCTGTGGATAAAACCTCAGCACCTAGGACTTGTCGATCGCATGGTCGGCGGTTCGAATCCCCGCGGCGGGGTGCGCTCCCGTTGCTCGGTCCCAGCGCCTGCCAACCTAGCAGTTCGAAAACACCCCCGGGTGCAAGTAGATAAATAGGGACCGCTTACCAGCGGGAAGGTAAACAGCGTTCCGTGTGCTGCGCTGGCTCGCCAGATGCAGCTTGTCACGCTGGCCACGTGACCCGGAAGTGTCTGCGGACAGCGCTGGCTCCCAGCCTATAGAGTGAGATGAGCGCACAACCCTAGAGTCTGTCAAGACTGGCCCGTACGGGTAGGGGTACCTTTACCTTTACCTTTAAATAAGCTATAGCTTGGGGCCCCACTCTCTTGGGGGGCCCCCCAAAAAATTCCACCATTAATATACTTCTTCTTAACTGTATTTTAGTTCAACAATTACTTTGATAAAATACACATTTTGTTATGTGCAAATGGCTTTAGATACCTATTTGTTCTTAATCTGAGCTACTACTTCCCGGTTAGCAGAGTCTGTAACCCAAAGTGTTTGTTTGTTTGTTTGTTTGTTTGCTTGCTTGTTGTTGTTGTTGTTAGTCATTTAGTCGTGTCCGACTCTTCGTGACCCCGTGGACCAGAGCACGCCAGGCACTCCTGCCTTCCACTGCCTCCCGCAGTTCGGTCAAACTCATGCTGGTAGCTTCGAGAACACTGTCCAACCATCTCGTCCTCCGTCGTCCCCTTCTCTTTGTGCCCTCCATCTTTCCCAACATCAGGGTCTTTTCCAGGGAGGCTTCTCTTCTCATGAGGTGGCCAAAGTATTGGAGCCTCAGCTTCACGATCCATAAATTACCATATAGCATATATTCAACACAAAAAACAGTGACAATTTGTTGTTGACAAAGGACAGCTGGACATATAAAGGGCCCCATTACCTTCAGTTATTTAGGGCCTCATCAAACCTAAATCCGGCCCTGGGTAACAGGGTTTAGTGAGCAGGAAGCGGCTGGGGCATAGAGCAGCCCAGACCCAGAAGCAGGAAAGGAGGGGGCCAGGAGACAGAAATGAGGCAGGCTGCTGAAGAATTCAGTGAGTCCTCCCCTCCTGCTGCGACCAACTCTCTTCCCCCCTGGTCTCCCAGAATACATAGAGGAGTGAAGAGGGCAGAGCAAAGAGAGACTAGACCAAGGAGACTTAGCTTGCTTGAGAAGGACCTGGGGAAGGAGGAGTCTTAGAGAGCAGTGGGAAGGACCTTCAGTCCTTGCAACTGCCTCCTTGGGGGCAAGATCTACTGGGAAGGGTTGCTGTTGATCAATATGCCTGCACTGTTTTGGTCTCTTTGAATAAAGAGTTAACCACTGACACAGGGTGTTTGATTGCTAACCTACTCCTGAGTTTGGCTCCTGACATCTATGCAGCCTCAGGACCTGTGCCAGTTGGGGCCAAGGGACCATCCTGGCGGGCACCTTCTCAGACCAGTGGATTTGCTTTTCTCCAAACAAGTTCTAACACTCAGACTGTTTCAATCCCAGTTGACAGTTTCACATTCCTGCCTGCAGTAGCCCCCCCTTTCAATTTTTCCTTTATGCTGAGTTAGGATAATCCCAATTCAAATCCGGTTAGAAAATAAAATGTCTGTGCATTTGTGAACTAACATTATATGTTAAGTATTGAGTGTCAGAAAGGCTGTTACGCCAGTTGCTTTGGTTTCCCTGAAGTCATCGAGGAATAAACTAAAATTTCAAAAGAAGCCCCTGGCAGAATTTGAAAGCTGTAACAACAAATAGAGAGTGTCTTTTCCCTGCTTTACTTACTGGCCCAGTTTAAATTGACACAGCTCTGGAAGATGTCATCTTTCTTTGGCTCCCCTTAAGTCAGATATTCGCACTGCTGTGTTGTGTAGAGTCAGCCTAAAAGGTGTATTTAGTATCAAAGGACTCGGTAAATTCTGCTTTATTGTGCTCTGTACGCCCTACAGGGCATTCTGAAGAGATGAATAATAAGTGTGAACAGGAAGAACAAGTTTCCAGTGCTGTCAAATTAATTAGACCAGCCTTGAATGAAGTGAGGCTTGTCATTAGGTAGGTTGCAAAAATGCAAAGAAAATCACTCGGGCATATACTCCCACCCCCCCTGTCTGTTATTACCCCCCCCCCATTTTTTCATAAACAGAGATATGTTACCTGCTCTTTTGTGACCCATAACTGTGTCATTTTCAAACATAGCTTCTGCAGTGAAAATGGGAAGCCCAACATTTTACATAATGCGGGAGCTGTGAGCAGTGCAATGTCTAGAGTGAAAGGTCTATGCATGAGGAAAACCGTATTCAAATCCTTGTTCACTATGGCGATCACTGGGTATCTCAAGGTCAAGCCCATTCTCTCAGCACAACCTGTTTCACAGGGCTGCCTGAAGACTTGTTGTTGTTGTTTAGTCGTTTAGTCGTGTCCGACTCTTCGTGACCCCATGGACCAGAGCACGCCAGGCACCTCTGTCCTCCACTACCTCCCGCAGTTTGGTCAAACTCATGCTGGTAACCTCAAAAACGCTATCCAACCATCTCGTCCTCTGTCGCCCCCTTCTCCTTGTGCCCTCCATCTTTCCCAGCATCAGTGTCTTCTCCAGGGAGTCTTCTCTTCTCATGAGGTGGCCAAAGTACTGGAGCCTCAGCTTCACGATCTGTCCTTCCAGTGAGCACTCAGGTCTGATTTCCTTAAGAATGGATGCATTTGATCTTCTTGCCGTCCATGGGACTCTCAAGAGTCTTCTCCAGCACCATAATTCAAAAGCATCAATTCTTCGGCAATCAGCCTTCTTTATGGTCCAGCTCTCACTTCCATACATCACTACTGGGAAGACCATGGCTTTAACTATACGGACTTTTGTTGGCAAGGTGACATCTCTACTTCTCAAGATGCTGTCTAGGCCTGTCATTGCCCTTCTCCCAAGAAGCAGGCGTCTTTTAATTTCATGGCTGCTGTCACCATCTGCAGTGATCATGGCGCCCAAGTAAGTAAAATCTCTCACTGCCTCCATTTCTTCCCCTTCTATTTGCCAGGAGGTGATGGGACCAGTGGCCACGATCTTCGTTTTTTTGATGTTGAGCTTCAGACCATAGCCTGAAGACTACTTCCCAAAATTCCCTAGAGAAGCTTTCTACTATCTGGTAGGCTCCAGATGTTTTGGTCTCAAACTCTCATCATCCCTGAACTTTGGCCCCGATTGCTGGGGCTGATGGGAGTTGGGAAATCCTGTTTCGGAGGAAACTGAGCAAATGTAGCAAATAAATTACATGTGCAAGGCACCTGGAAAGCTCAGTTCTGGTTGAAAGGCACACTAGAAATGTATAAATGAACGTTATAATTAATGGGTGATGTACAGGGTTAGTCATGCTTGGTCGGGACCCACTGAAATCAATAGACATAAAACATAAGACTAGATTCCCAACCTTCCTCCAGCCTCCTGTTCTCAAAGGGGCCAGCCAGAAATGTGCAGGAAATGAGCCCAAAAACACTTTAACCTCATCCGGTTCCCAGCCACTGGTATTCAGAAGCGCACGGCCTCCATGAATTTGTCTAATCCTGTTTGAAAGCCTTCCAAGTTGCTAGCCATAACTGTATCTTGCGGCAATAATGAGTAACTGAAGTAACTTGTGCCCATTGTGTCCTCTCTGAGTATGACTTAAATATAGGTCAAAAAATGAAATAAAAAACCCACTCACAGTAGCAAAGGTTCATCCTGGGACAATTATGACTATGGGACAACAAAGGTCCGTATAGTAAAAACTATGGTATTCCCAGTAGTGATGTATGGAAGTGAGAGCTGGACCATAAAGAAGGCTGATGGCTGAAGAATTGATGCTTTTGAATTATGGTGCTGGAGGAGACTCTTGAGAGTCCCGTGGACTGCAAGAAGATCAAACCTCTCCATTCTGAAGGAAATCAGCCCTGAGTGCTCACTGGAAGGACAGATTGTGAAGCTGAGACTCCAAGACTTTGGCCACCTCATGAAAAGACTCCCTGGAAAAGACCCTGATGCTGGGAAGGAGAAGGGGATGACGGAAGACGAGATGGTTGGATAGTGTTCTTGAAGCTACCAGCCTGAGTCTGACCAAACTGCGGCAGGCAGTGGAAGACAGAAGTGCCTGGCGTGCTCTGGTCCATGGGGTCACGAAGAGTCGGACACAACTAAACGACTAAACAACAATAACATGGGACAAGAAAACGTGCTTTCAGGTAGGTTGCAAAACGTGGTGTCATGAATGTGGTGCCTCTTAAAAGCAGACAGAGGGAACTGACCTGAATTTGTGCAGTCCTGCCTCTCCCAGATCCAGATATCTCTTACTAAGAACATAAGAAGGTCATTGCTGGATCAGGTCCATGGCCGATCTAGTCCAGCATCCTGTTCTCACAGTGGCCAACTAGATTCCTGTGCGAAACTCACCCACAACTCCTGTGGTTCCTTAGCAACATTGCTGCCTCTGACGGTGGAGGCAAAGCGTAGCCATAATGGCTAGTAGCTGCTGATAGCTTTATCCGCCATGAATCTGTCTAATCCCATTTTAAAGCCATGCTAGAATGAAGGATTAACCTTGTATAGCAATACTTTTCTAAAACGGTGATCAAAAACTCTTAGGTAACATAGTCCCTCAGACAATCACCATTTTATGTCTGTCAAGGCTTATAATTCATCATGAAAAGTTGTAAGTCACTCTTCTGAATCCAGAGCTTCTATTAATCCATAGGTAAATGGTTGGCTTGCTTTCTGGCCAATGTTTATGGTGTTTGGCAACAATCCAGTAGCTACTTTACCTTGATATGATTAATTTCTCGCATAATGTGAGGCTTTACGTATGCGGAGTTGAAATAATCCTAGCGGGCAGAGGAGAAATCAAAAGGTCTTGTGTGCCTCACATTTTCAGAACGTCTGAAACAACACGAGAACTTTCCAAGTTTGCCAAAAATAATACCAACTAGCCATGGAAGAGACAACCACAAGAGACATGAGGTTGCCGATGGGTCTCGGCAGCGTGAAAGTAATTGCTCTGCTCTCAGAGCCAAACGCACTGCATCATAACTTGACTTCCCGAAAAGTTAAGAAGTGGAAGGAAAGAGGGGAACTCAAGAATTCAACAAGAGTCATGGTGGTGGCCATGTTGACTGTCATTTGGCAAAACCCCATTTCCCTACCGGAATCATTCTAGCAGCGAGACTTCTCCGTTGCACTGATTAATCCTGCACAAGGGAATAAGATGGCTGTTGATGCACCAGAGCACTAAATGCCTAAAGTTAAGTCAATGTTTAACTTTAAGTAATCCCTTTCATTTCACAGAAACGACTCTGAATTTTTCATTATGATATCCATAGATCTATGGTGCAAAGGGGCTTTAATCTGAATTTAAGATGGCATGCCAAGAAGCAAAAAAGGATGGTTTTTATTTTATTTTTTACTTTTAGAATGCCTTATAAAAGTTTTCAGCTCTTTAAAAATTACACAATTAAGAAAGTTCTCAAGCCCTAAAGGTCTCCTTAGTCCAGAGTTTGTGATCCCCCAGTGGAATTTCCTACTTTTTTCTTTAGCAGCTGGACCTCATGTCATATATCTCAAACTGAAACCTCCTCCCTGAAGCAATATGTGAGCCACCCTTCAAAATTCCCCCGTCTCTGAAATTTTCATCACCGTTATCCAGCCAAGTAACGTGTACAAAAATAAAAATAAAAATGGATGTACTGGGTAAACTGTGCAAAAATGCAAATATTATTGAAAGGGACATACAAAATTGCCTTATATTAGGGGAAATTGCTTGGCAAAAATGTGTGTATTAGGCAAACTTGCATTCCAAAAAAATAACCACAAACTTGTGGAAGTGTGGAGAACTGAAGTTAAGACTGGAAAAATGAGAAACCGACAACCCTATATTGACATATTCTCTCATCCCTCCCTGAGCCTGGAGAGATATACCACACTGCCATCTGAGTGAACATCTCCCCATATGGAGCTTATATACTGGGGATAGAGTACCTAATGCTGGAGGGGGGGCATTTTATCTGTTGAGGATCACATTGATTTGATGCCTGTACTGATTGCAGGGAGCAAAGGTGGAGTTGGCAGTGGGTGGAGCCACCACGTTCTCTCTCTCCTCCTCTCTCTGCCTCTCTGATACCCTGAATCTCTTTCATTAATTTGTTTCCCCAAATCAATATCCTATCCACTAATCACTTTACGAGGGGCAGAAGAACCCCTGCCTGTCTGGTAACCTGTGAAGTGTGCCGTGGTCTTGCTGAGGAAGGCCCAGATAATGTAAGACAGGCAATATGGCAGATGGGGGTGACCTGTCTCTTGACATATGATTGCAGTGGTTTAAATGGAACAGTTGAAAAATGAAAGTGGTCGAGAAAGACTTTGAATTTTGTCTGGTGGCACAGCCAAGCCAGTCAGTCACGTCACACTCCTGCAGACCTCCTCAAAAGGGTAATTCTATGGACGTAATTGTCTTTCCTGGTGATTGAAAACTCACTTTCTGGGACTCAAGTGTGCTGACATTTTCTTTTCTCTGGAGACTGATTGAAGAAAGAGAGTTATTGCTACGAAGAAACAGAATTGCCTGCTGGAGCCATCGCTAGCATTCAACCAAAGGAGATCCCGGGTGCCCTCTCTAACAGATGTACCCCAAACCTGTGGGGATAGCAAATTTCAAATCTATCAAGCTAGCTGAGGGTGGGGTGGGAATTTGTAATGTAGACTTTGCAGCTAACAGACCAGACATATAACCGAAACTGAATTAGTAGTAGATGGATGCACATGAATGTGTTTAAAGTAACTTTCAAGCCAAGAAAAAATTGGGTTGCACAGTGGGAATGTCACAGCCTTCAGTCTAAGGGTGGATTTATATCACAAACACACACACAGTTCCTTCAGTGATTTTGATACCATCCACACCATCAGTGAGGTCCACCTATATTAGCCTTAAGGTAAAGGTAAAGGGACCCCTGGCCATTAGGTCCAGTCGTGACCGACTCTGGGGTTGCACGCTCATCTTGCTTTACTGGCTGAGGGAGCCGGCGTACAGCTTCTGGGGCATGTGGCCAGCATGACTAAGCTGCTTCTGGTGAACCAGAGCAGGGCATGGAAACGTTGTTTACCTTCCCACTGGAGTGGTACCTATTTATCTACTTGCACTTTGACGTGCTTTCGAACTGCTAGGTTGGCAGGAGCAGGGACCGAGCAACGGGAGCTCACCCCGTCGTGGGGATTTGAACCGCCGACCTTCTGATCAGCAAGTCCTAGGCTCTGTGGTTTAACCCACAGCGCCATGCATTCACAGAATAAAAACAGTGGCACTGTTATCGAGGGGCATAAGTGTCAGCCACCGGGTCACCCAAATGATACTCTGACGGGGGGGGCGGTTCTGGCAGCTGTGGCAAGCCACAATGGTAGAAAATGCTTCACCAGCAGCTTAAGAAATGTATGAAAGCTCAAATGTGGGTCTACATATCTACAGTAATTGTGACACAATTGTGATACAGTTTCTAACACTGATTGCAAACCGTACCATCGATGAGAACTGTGAGGCTACCAGCTGTGGAAGACAAGCAACATAATTTTAAAAGATCAAAATTCCACGACTGTCAGCTCCAACGATAATGTTCTATGCAGGGGGGATTGCTCCATTGGTTTTGATATGTAGTAAACCAGGGGAATCGTTTTTAATTATTCTACCTCATGGCTGAGGCATAACTGACAAGCTCTTATATGTACAGTAGTTGCTGAAGGTGGATCAGAGCAAAGGGAGAAATCAGTACGGAGAAAAGAAAAGACCTCCTTCCTTTTTCTATCAAATAATCAGTGGTCTGTCCATAGCCACTTTATTCCCTCCAGTTTAAAATTCATTTTTGCTGCCCCCACGTGACGTTCCTAAAGTGCCATTGCCGAAGCGTTGCAATAAATGATCAGTGGAATAAGGAGAGCCCAACCTACATATATATTTTCCCTCTCCCATACAAAGCCAATTTGCAAGTGTCTTAGAAAGTGTTGTCAGACAAGATATAACTTCCAGGATCAAGAAAGATCAACTAGTTTTCTGTTGTGCTTAACTGTAGTCCACATGTTTTGCCCAAGGACCAAATGTGTAAAATCATTAGACCTGGGAAGAATCACACTCGGAGAAGCAAGGATCAACTTGATCAGTAAAAAAGAAGAAAGAAAGAAAGAAAGAAAGAAAGAAAGAAAGAAAGAAAGAAAGAAAGAAAGAAAGAAATCAGGAAATGGACTCACTGAAGACTTTGTCAAGGTCTTGGTCATTGATGGCTTGAGTGAACATGGCTGATCTTCACAGACTGGAATGTGACAATGGGGCATGTATAAGTGGCAAGCACACTTTCCATGTGTCAATGGTTTTGCTAGTCTGGCCTTCTCTACATTTCCCTGACTTAATTTTACTGGGGTTGCTTACTGCAGATGTCTCTGTGGATATGTTGTCATACTTTGGCACAGTTCAGCAAATATTTACTTTCTTCTCACATTCTGCAAGTTACTGGGAAAACCTCACAAATTCCCTTAAAACGGCTTGAAGAACCATACTGAGGCCAGATGGTTTCAATGGCATTTATTTTATATATGCTTTATATTTACTCCTTATTGATGTACTACAGGCATTGTTTAGAGTAGACGAGGCCAATGCAAATTCAGAGACCATTTTGTAATCTCAAAGCCTTATTACATAAGTGGAATTCAACTTCATTTGCATTTTCCTACACAGATACACTTTTTAGGATACATTGACTGGCATGAAAGAAACCTGGTGAGTCAAAGCTAAACAAGAAGCTCAGTTATAAGTTTCAATGTTCACAAACCAAAGAGCCTGATTCAAATTCAGTCAAGGGTCTGGTGAGTCACTAACTCTCTGCCATTGTTCCCTAAACTGTGAAATGGGAGTAATAAATCAGCACTGAGCATCAGTTCACATATGGTTCTATTTTGGTTGGTTGAAACAGTCCTCTGTATGCTCACGCATCTTAGGAACCCTCCAAATATTGTGTACAACAATGGTTGTGCAAATTGCCCTTTAGAGAGCTCAGGAGGTGTGCAGCTGGAGTTGCCATTAATTACAGTTAAGGACTGGAGAAGACTCAGATCATCAGTCAGACTGAAGACTCCAGATTTCATGGAACTGCAATTGTTCTTGATGCTCTCTACCCCGGTGATTCATTCAATGCAACAAATCACTATTTGTTTTATAGCCAAACAACAAACCAGCTCAATTTATTTCTCCCCCTCTCTCGTTCTGTTATCATAGTGGTACTTTAACAACCTTCCAGACCATTTACATTTACTCTGAAGCATCCCATTAACTTCAAGTGGAACCTATTTATAAAACATGGCCAGTTCCAACATGCCATATCTATCTATCATCTATCTATCTATCTATCTATCTATCTATCTATCTATCTATCATCTATCTATCTATCTATCATCTATCTATCTATCTATCTCTATCTATCTATCTATCATCTATCTATCTATCTATCTATCTATCTATCTATCTATCATCTATCTATCTATCTATCTATCATCTATCTATCTATCTATCATCTATCTCTATCTATTTATTTATTTATTTATCTATCTATCTATCATCTATCTATCATCTATCTATCATCTATCTATCATCTATCTATATCATCTATCTATCATCTATCTATCTATCTATCATCTATCTATCTATCTATCTATCTATCATCATCTATCTATCTATCTATCTATCATCTATCTATCTATCTATCATCTCCCAGGAATCTTTGAGTGGAATCATGTGCTTTAAATATGCATTAATAATGATGATGATGATGATGATGATGAATTATTTATATCCTGCCCTCCCCAGCCAAAGCCGGGCTCAGAGCGGCTAACAACAGTAAAAACAGCACAGTTTACATAAAATCACACTCAATTAATTGAAATACATTGTACAATCAATTCAGAGTCAAATTAATGGCAACCATTGGGCTAGAGTTCTATGAGGATTACAGAAGGAGAGAGGGTGTCAGACTGTGGCTTGGCCTGGTGGAACAGCTCTGTCTTGCAGGCCCTGTGGAAAGATGTCAAGTCCCGCAGGGCGCTAGTCTCTTGTGACAGAGCGTTCCACAAGATTGGGGCCACGGCCAAAAAAAGCCCTGGCTCTGGTTGAGGCCAGCCTAACCTCCCTGTGGCCCAGGACCTCCAAGATGTTTTTGTTTGAAGACCATAAGGTCCTCTGTGGGACATACCAGGAGAGGCAGTCCTGTAGGTACAAGGGTCCTAGGCCGTAAAGGGCTTTAAAGGTTAAAACCAGCATGATATTTAAATGTATCGGCCCCAGAAATTAAGCTTAGCAGATGCTGAGTTTAATGTCCAGGTTCCTTTGCTACACACAACTACCAAAAGACTCTGGATTTCCCTTCTGGAACAGGGGCAGACATGATGTTGCCACTCCAGCTCCCATCAGCACTAGTCAGCATGTCCAATGGTCTAGGTTGAGGGACACTGTAATCTAACAGCATCTAGAAACAAAAGAAGCTGCCTTATTCCATTTGGCTCAGTATTGTATATCCCAGGATTCCTCAACCTCGGCCCTCCAGATGTTTTTGGCCTACAACTCCCATGATCTCTAGCTAGCAGGACCAGTGGTCAGGGATGATGGGAATTGTAGTCTCAAAACATCTGGAGGGCCGAAGTTGAGGAAGCCTGGTCTATCCTGATTTGTTGCAGCTCTCCAAGGTTTCAGACAGGGGTCCCTGCCACACTTACCGGGAGATGCCAGCAACTAAACTTACGTTTTACCACTGAGCTATGGGTACCACATGGTCTGCTTCTGTTCTAGAATCCCCCTCATGCTTGGAGATACAAGCATCCAATAGAAAAACAGTTCACTTATTTCTCTGAGGTACATAAAAGTTGGGGCAGAATAGATCAAATATGGATATCGAGGGAGCTTACATTAAGAACCACAAAATGCGAAATACAACCGAGAACCTTTTCCGACCACAACTCGATAACTCTGGAAATAAAAGGGATAACGCAAGGAGGCTTCAGATGGAGACTGAACGAATACCTACTAGATGACGACGAGGTCATTGAAAAAGCCAAATCCACATTAAAGGAGTATTTCGATCTTAACCTCAACACAGGAACAAATATTGAAGTGGTGTGGGACGCGAGCAAGGCGGTTATAAGAGGCTTGTTTATCCAACAAAACAACTATAAGAAAAAAATAAGACAGCAAAAGAAGGAAGAAATTCTTAAACAGCTAAGGGAGAACGAGAAAAAACTAACAATAAACCCAAAAGACGAACAAAGTTTGCACTCGATAAAAATACTACAATCACAATATTCACTGTTAACGAACCAAGAGATAGAGTGGAAGATTAAGATGATGAAACAAAGATATTTTGAGTCGGCGAATAAAGTTGGAAAGTTTTTAGCATGGCAATTAAGAAAAAAACAAAAACAGAACGTGATAAACAAAATAATGGTAGAAGAAGAATTAATAGTGAACCCTAAAAGAATACAAAAAACCTTTCTCAATTTCTACGAGCAGTTATACAAGAAAGGAGATGAAGATCCAGCTCAAATAGACAAATACCTGGAGAAATGTAAAGGGAAGACGATCACAGAGGAAGAAAAACTTCAACTAAACAGGCCCATAAATATAGAAGAGATTCAGAATGCGATGAAAAAAATGAAATTAGGAAAAGCACCCGGACCGGATGGTCTATCGGCCAAATATTATAAAGTCTTGGGGAACCAACTATTAATGGCACTCTGTGATACAATGAATAACATCCTCAAAGGAGGGAGAATACCTGAATCCTGGAGAGAAGCCTTTATAACACTAATCCCTAAACCAGAAGCAGACAAACTGAATGTTAAGAATTACAGGCCAATATCGTTATTAAATAACGACTACAAACTATATGCAGATATTATGGCAAACAGATTGAAAAAATGTTTAACAAAGCTAATACATAGGGACCAGGCGGGTTTTCTTCCAAACAGGTTTTTGAAAGACAATGTAAGACATGTTATAAATATAATAGAACATTTGGAAGTCAACAATGATATATCTGCAGCCTTAATATTCATAGACGCAGAAAAGGCGTTTGATAATGTTTCTTGGTTGTTTCTATTAAAATCCATAAAAAGTGCAGGGATAGAGGGCGAATTCCTAAAAGGAATACAAGCGATATATTCAAACCAACATGCTAAATTGGTGATAAATAACCACCTCACGAATACATTTAAAATTGAGAAGGGAAAATTGAGAGGGGTGCCCTCTCTCCCCGCTCTTATTTATAATGGCCTTAGAAATCCTGGCGAATAAGATAAGATCAAAACCAGAGATACAAGGGATTAAAATAGGCTCAAAAGAATATAAACTTAAAGCCTATGCGGATGACCTGATTTTAACTTTAGGAGAGCCTCAAGGAAGTATCCCCAATGCATTGGAAATAATAGAAGAATATGGCAAACTATCGGGATTTAAATTGAACAAACACAAAACAAAAATGCTAACAAAAAATTTGGACAACGAAATAAAAACCAAATTAGAGAACCAACATGGAATTAAAGCGGCCAAAAAAGCAAAATATTTAGGAATCTGGATTACACCGAAAAACATAAATTTAATTGAAGACAATTACACGGTAACATGGAATAAAATTAAGAAAGATTTAGACGTCTGGAACAGAGTCAAACTTTCATGGCTGGGCAGAATGGAAGCAATAAAAATGAACATACTACCCAAGATGCTGTTCTTATTTCAAAGCATCCCCGTAATTAGAGGACCTAAATTATTCAAAGACTGGCAAAGAATCCTCTCGAGATTCATATGGCAGGGCAGAAGGCCCAGGATTAGATTTAAATTACTTACAGATAAAAAGGAGAGAGGAGGGCTGGCAGTCCCCAATTTAAAATTATACTATGAAGCAGCTTGCCTATGTTGGGTTAAAGACTGGATAACCCTGGAAAATACAGATCTACTAGACCTAGAAGGGGCAGACAATAGGTTTGGCTGGCACGCCTACCTTTGGTCAAACAAAGAAAAAGTACACAGAGGATTTAAGAACCATATCATCAGAGGCCCCCTATACGAAGTCTGGGAAAAAAACAAAAAATTGCTGGAGTGGAAAATGCCTTGGTGGCTGTCCCCAACAGATATTTTATCAATCAAAAAAATCAACATGGATGAGCAAAGATTGACTTATGAAGACCTACTTGTAAGATCCCAAGAAAGCTGGAAATTAAGACCATATGAAGAACTGAAGGAGAAGTTGAAGGGCTGGCTACAATACCATCAGATCAACGCATTATGGACAGAAGATAAAAAATTAGGAATGAACGAAAAAAAATCCAAATTCCAGACCGAAATAATTGAATCCAAATCTAAGTTATTATCAAAAATGTATAATATTTTATTGGAATGGGACACAAAAGACGAAGAAGTCAAAGATGTAATGGTTAAATGGGCGAAAGATTTGGGGTATAACATTGAATTCGATAAATGGCTAAAATTGTGGGGCGAGGGAATAAAATTTACGGCAAGTGCCGCTATCAGAGAAAACCTAGAAAAAATGGTATATAGGTGGTACCTAACACCAGAAAAATTAAACAGAATGTATAAGACTGGCAATAAGGCATGCTGGAGATGCAAAACAAAAGAAGGAAATTTTATACATATGTGGTGGACATGTGATGAAACGAAAAAATTTTGGAATCAGATATATGATGAACAAAAAAAAATGTTCAAATACACATTCCCCAAAAAGCCAGAGGCCTTCTTGCTAGGAATGGTAGGAAAAGAAATTCGAGAAACAGATAAAACCCTATTTCAATACTCAACAGCAGCGGCAAGAATGTTAATCGCCCAAAATTGGAAAAATGCAAATTTACCAACAGTAAAAGATTGGCAACTAAAATTATATGGCTTCTTAGAATTGGCAAAGATGACACAAAGAATCAGAAATCAAAAAAATGCAAAGTTAAATGAGGAATGGAAAAATTTTTCGGTCTATATGGAAAGCAATTTTAAAAACGTAACAACTATAGCAGGCGCAATATAAAACTTCCGACATACAAACGAAACTAAAAATTAACACCAGCAATGACACGCAACGTGAAAAATACAACTCGAAACCAGTGGGGAAGGAAGTCGATTTTATTTAGTAATTCAGCTTTATGTTCTTGTCTTTTCTTTTTCTTTTACATTTTTGTGCTTTTTTTCTATTTTTCTTTATTTTTTACTGCTTTTTGTGTTTTTTCTTGTCGGGTTTTTCCTTTTTTCTTTTTAATCCTTGTTTGTTATTGTTGGTGTATGAATAATGAAACCTAATAAAAAGAATAAAAAAAAAAATAGAATCCCCCTCATGCATTCAGTCAAATATAAATTATGTGATTGACTAGTCTGTGATTATCTCAAGAGGTCGTGAAATTCCAATAAAGAAATATCTACATAGCAACGGTCTTGTGAAGTAGGCCGGACTGAGATATAATGACTGGTCCTAGTTCACCAGATTTGCCTAGCAGTTGAGCAAGGACTTCAACTTGGGTTTCATTTGCAACCCAACTCACCATCTTTTCCACATTTCAGTTTTATTCTTCCTTAAGCTTTGCAGCCAAACAAAGTATGACAATCAATAGCATGTCATGGAATCTTCTTGAAAGTATGAATGCAAATCTTTCTTTTTCTATATTTACTTATAGATCAGGGCACCACCAAAGAACTATAAACAGCAGAGAGCAAAAAATAAGAGAGGCTCAGAATAATTTTTTGGCATGCCCTCTAAACTTTAAACAAAGCTCAAAAAATATGTAATCTTTTGAGTTACTGGGGTTGCTGTAAAATATGTTGTTCTGTTTGATGGACTGTTTGTAAATTTTTGAAAAATTATAAGCTGTGGTAATAAGTAAATATGTAACTTGCTCTCCTGGCGGGAGGGGAGTGTAGATTGAAATACTGGGTATAAGGTATCTGAAATCCTAAAAGATGTCAAAAGGTGTGGGTCTTTGCCTGATGCTAAAGGAAAGCTTTAAACAAGTTGGTGGGTACACCACTGAAAAGGTACTCTCTCTCATTGTCACCCTACATACTTAAGGTGGAGGCAATGTTGGAGGAAGGGGATGGGGGTGGTCCGCCCCGGGTGCCATCTCTGAGGGGAAGACACCCCACAGGGGGCTTGCACCACTGCCCCCAGGCACGGCAGCATGAGCCACCACCACTGCACCACTGCAGCCGCATGCAGAGGATCCTCCGCTCGCAGCTGCACCCTCCGCCACCGATTGTATGCCGCTCAAGCAGTGCTGTCGGCAAACTGCCCAGTGGCGCATTCACATGTACCTTATGTACGTGCATGCGCATGCACTGCTCAAGCGCCATACGACCAGCGGAAGGATCCCTCCAACACCGCTGCAGCCGCAAGCAGAGAATCCCGCCACCGTATGTACAACGCATGCGCATGTGCTGTACAGAGTGGTGACCGTGCATGTACCATATGTACAGCACACATGCATGCACCACTGGGTGGTTTGCCCCGCACTGGGTGCCAGTTCTCCTTCCTTCGCCCCCAGGTGGAGGAGGCACTTATTGAAGGACCTTAGTTAATTGTTTCATTCCACAGCCCTGCCATTTGCTTCATTTTCCAGTTAGGGTGTCCAATGCTTCTGACAGTCTCCCGGGTCTGGGAGCAAGATCTAGCCTAAGGAATTGTGTGAACAACAAGCATCTTTCTGCATGGCAAGAAGAAAATGAATGTGGTAGGAGTATCTCACTCTGCATTAGGGGAGTTCCATCATCACAGCTCATTGACCAGCAACGTCCATGTTTTCATAGTGAATGTTTCCTTTGATGGAACCGTGAATCCAAAGCTTGCAACTGCCAGTTTCAGCAGAACACCAAGATCCTATGCTTGGATGGATGGACAGACAGACAGATAGGTAAAATAGATTTGTCTGTCTATCTGTCTCATCCCTTAGGCTTTGGAAATAAGCCCAGATTTATTGTTAAACCACTAGTGCTAAAGTATGTGAGTGAAGGAGAGAGGAAGCTAAGCCACACATTATTTTCTTATGACGCCGAGGTTTCTTGCAAACATGCCTTTCCTCTCTAGTAAGCTGAGAGCTAAAATATGCCATTGAAATCGCCTGCATGTCCCGAGGAAAGAAATGAATGGCCTGGCTTGTTTCCATTTTGTATTTCACTTCTCACAATGCATGAACAATAGCCTAAGTAGGATGTTGTGTGTATTTTCGGAGAAAGAAGAGTGAAATATTGATAAACTGAGATTAAGGATTTTTCTTCCCCCCACCTCTTATATCAAGTGCGTATGCTCTGCCTCTTGGCCATTATGGAAATGTCACAGGTTTAATTGGCAGCTGTGAAGAGCAGCACCTGCAGCAGCGCAGGGCTTGTTCCTGTGGTCTGGCAACATTCTTATTCTATGCTTTAAATAAAGGCTAACTCAGTGAGACAGAAATAACTGACAGCTGATGATTGATTATCGCCCATCACGCAATGGCTGACACCTACCATTCACCAAGCCTATTTGCAATCTCATTCCAGACTTCATTGATGGGGGGAAGGATGCATTCAGGCTAGTCTTCTCGTTGCCTTATCACCTCACCTGTGACTGTGCTGTCCCAAAGAGAGATAAAGATCTGCAGTGGGGAGCCACTGATAAGGCCTAAGGGGGCAGTCCTGTCACAGGCACCTAAACTGCTTCATGTTTCTCCTGGTGGAAGAAACGGAGCACATGGCAAAACCCTTGGCAGCCCCTATTGCAATAAATCCAGTTTCCTTTCATTTCAGTCCCTCATTACTGTGGCGCTGTTCCTTGTGTGTTCCCTGTATACACAGTACTGTCAAATGGTAAATGCCATTGCATGCCAACTATCAAAATGCTGTCAAATTGTAACTGTCATATATATATTTAAAATGATGTGCAATCTCCCTGGCAAGAGAGCAAACATTCGACAATATACAGTATTTGATCAGCCAGTGAATGTCTGGAGAATATATTGCTTCAAAGCACACATTTTGGGGAGATATTTTGGGGATAAATTCATTTCAGCTCCAGCTGATCTCCATGGACATCAGTTTACTTTGATAGCGCTTCTTTAGGATGTATTCAGATAACAGTGGTTCCTTTGTGATTAGAAATCTCAGTTTTTGAAAACTTGTGATTGGCTCATAACCTGAATATTCAAGGCATCATTGCAATGGGGGCAAAACACACCCACCCTCCCCAAGATTGTCTGTGATATATGGAAAACATATCCCTATGAGACGAGCACACCAGAAGCAAAGGAGACCCCCAAATAAGTAAGGCTGACCTTAGCTATTGGCTATTGTTGCTGTTGTTGTTTAGTCGTTTAGTCGTGTCCGACTCTTCGTGACCCCATGGACCAGAGCACGCCAGGCACTCCTGTCTTCCACTGCCTCCCGCAGTTTGGTCAAACTCATGCTGGTAGCTTCGAGAACACTATCCAACTATCTTGTCCTCTGTCGTCCCCTTCTCCTTGTGCCCTCCATCTTTCCCAACATCAGGGTCTTTTCCAGGGAGTCTTCTCTTCTCATGAGGTGGCCAAAGTATTGGAGCCTCAGCTTCACGATCTGTCCTTCCAGTGAGCACTCAGGGCTGATTTCCTTAAGAATGGATAGGTTTGTTCTTCTTGCAGTCCATGGGACTCTCAAGAGTCTCCTCCAGCACCATAATTCAAAATTGGCTATTGCCCCAAGATTAAAATTGATTTCCAACAATGATCCAGTTTCATTCTCAGTTTTTGCCTGGTTCCAAACATGAGACTGTGATGTAAACAAAACAAAACACAAAGAATATATTGCTAACACGTGTAAATATGCTATTATTATCCCAACTTTCTATTTGTAGATCTGAGCTGGGCACTGTCAGAACTGACTAGGGTCATGCAACAAGCTCATAATCCCCTAAAGGATTTGACCCCTGCTCTCTCTAATGAAATCAGGTTGGGCATTCCAGACTCTGCCCAACAAAATATTTCATCTGTCTTATGCTTTTTAAATATTATACCTAAAAGAGTAAATATAAAAGTCCAAGCCACCTTATCTCAGAGACCAAGTAGGGTGATCTGAGCTGCTGTTTTGACATTGTGTTTTGTTTTGTTCCAGATATAGGATGCTGCTAGTGCTCTTATCTGTGATTCTAAAACCTTGTTATGTTATGCTTTAAACACTTTTGCGATCTGATCAAGAAAGATGCTTTGGCTCACCTAATTGAGAGGTGAGAGGTGTTTTGGTGCGAGATAATGGGATACAAAGAGTGGGGTTCAGCCTAGTGCTAAGTGGGGTGTGTGTGCCCAAAGTTAAGACTGTTCATGCAGGGAGACTTCCTCCCCTGTCCTCCCCATGTGCACCCCCTAAATCTGTTCTCAGTTTCCCGTCAACCCTCCAGAGCAGATTTAGGGGACATGAGGAAGAAGAGGAGGCAAAAATTCTGTTGTATGAGCAGAATCCATCCTGTGAAACCTACCCAGATATCACCATTCATAAATTCACAAGTGCATGGTAAGAAGGAGGTGTCAAGACTGTGGCGAAAGAAGAGGAATACCTTGTGTCTGCCACTTTCTAAAAAGTGACAGTGGTAGCTAAGTAGTGATGGCATCACCGCAATGGCACATTTGTTTAGCGTGAGAAAGACGAGACTGTCATCATCTCTCTCCTGCCATCCCCGCTCCCCAGGCCACATCTTGCTTTCCCGCTTAAGTGTTTTTGCTTCCCTCGATGGAGGGCAGAGAGCTGTGTGTGAGCCTGCATAGAAACCAGACTGCTGTACAAAGGTGTTGTTGTCCCGCCCACTTTTGCGTCCCTCCCTCCACCCAAGACTGGCATGCGGTACACAGAAATTTGCTAGAAGGAGAAAAGGCCCTCAGGCTAGAAGAGGTTCCTCACCTCTGGCCTGGAGAATCTTCTTCAATCTTCCGCAAAAGAGCTGCACAATTTTAACCACATGCCTTTGTTGCACACCGCAATCTCCTGTTGCACCAGAGACAAACTGGCAGCAACCACTATTATAAATCTCCCCACCCTCAGGCCAGCTTCCTGGCCTTACTCCTCAAGTTAGCTAAAGATTTTGTTTTCAAGTCTGCAACTTGACCAAGGTAAATATTGGATGGGAGGCTGCAGTACAAAGAAACTCTTATGTGGGGAGGAAAGAAATCGCTGCATGTGGAAGTTGCCCTGCTTTTGCCTCTGTGTGGAGGCCAGGCATAGACTTGGAGGTACACCCCTACAAACTGCAGAATCCATCTTTTTTCCCCTTTCTTTTTTTTAAGCGCTGCAAGTATTTAAGCCAACTGGATCTCTTCTGCTGCCTCTTCATCCAGTTATGGCATTTTAAGGTTAACATAACCTGGGTTATACCTCTTCATTTCATCTTTAGTGACTGCGCTAATCCACAATAGGTCTGCGAGAGTCTTTAAAATATGGCCCCAAATTACAATGTGACATTCTGGATCCACTTCTGACAGGTATTCCTTAGTTTCACATCTCCAGATGGAGTTAATTTGGCTGAACTGTACTGACCCAGGTTCAGAATTTTGAAATGTAAATGGTATAAATGTAACTTTATTTGCCAACAAAGTAGTTCAGTGTTCAGATTTCCAAGATCTGTCTCCCAAACAGACCATATAAGGAGTTTATTCTCTCTGTTGGGATTTATGCAGTCATTAATCTATTACTCGTTTCAACAATAGAAAGAAATATGGAATGAGATCACTGGGATGGATGGTCTAGTGATGACTACGGAATACTTCTTTTTAATAAAGATTTAGATCTGACATAAGTTACATTTGTCATATCACGTGCATGGACACAAATTCACTCAACTATCTTTAAAGGCCATCTCAAGTGAGTAACAAAAACTCCATACAGAACCCTAGAGGAAAAGCAAGGCCTGCCCCTGTTGATACAACAGGAAGGGGCATTCACCAGGATTTTAATACAAAGAATTCTTCTACAATGTACGTATTAGGGTTGATTCACACATTACAAAGCAAAAAAGAGTGTGATGTCAAGTTTACATTCATAGGTGCTGTCTGGGGGGCTGGGGGGCCAAGCCCCCCCAAAAAAATCAAGAAGGGAGCCGGTCCCCCTGCAAAAGAAACCCACTTTACATGCTCACCTTAATCACGCAACATGCGTCACTCTTGCACACCCTGAGTGTGCATGCAACCTGTGAGCACGTCGCACGGCATGCTGACATCGTGCACGCTCGTTGAGGGGCCAGTGTGAAATTGCTGGATTAGAATTTATCAATAGGTTTGATTTTATCTGTTGAATATTTAAAGCCAAAATAGAATAATGGCCATGTATATTAAAATACACCATCAAACAAATTAAGCAGCTAAAACAACAGGGCTGATTACAGAGCAGACTCATCAGCTTCCAAAATTTAAAATACCTGGACAATTAAATAAGTATTCACCTGGCACTGAAATGCTAACAATATTAGTGAAACTCACACCTGTTAGGGGAAGACTCCAAGCACTCCCAGCAGAGAGAAAGCTGTATCCCACGCTACCAGATTGTAAGCATCTCTCCGTGGCAGAAGATGAGTAAAATGAGTATTGAAATGTTCCATTCGATTCCACAAATCTCTGAGGCACAAACCATCTTAATGGATCCAGTCTAACACCCACCAGGAAAAGATGTGGCCATGATAGCAAGGTGTATGAACGCCTTCCAGACAACTGAAGGCGGCCCTGTTTAGGGAAGTTTTTAATGTCTGATGCTGTATTGTTTTTAATATTCAGTTGGAGGCCGCCCAGAGTGGCTGGGAAGTAAATAATAAATTATTATTATTATTATTATTATTATTATTATTATTATTATTATTATTTCATTCATAGTATTTTCATACTATGGGACTCTATTCCAAATTTGAGAGGTTCAGCAGTCATTTCTACTAGATTTTAAGCAGGCATGCAAGGGACCAAACTGACCCACACAACTCTCAACAGAAGGGGCTGGTCAATTTCTTCACTCCCCCCAGGGATCCAATCTTCAGACCCAAACAAAAGCCTTTTTTTTTTTAATCTCACACCTGTACCAGAATTCAAGCTTGTGTTGAAAAAAGTGTGCACAAGTAGATTTTCACCATTGTGCAGAAGCATTGTGAGCACTGCTATCTTGAAGCCCCAGGAGCCTGCGATGCATAAATATGCATGTCCGAGATCAAAGCAACAAGGAGTTAACCACATTAACAAAATGTTACAGGCCTGTTGCTTCATTATGACAACATTTGTGTGACCAAGCAACCTCAGAGGTTTACACTAATGCCCCTGTGATTTGGTCATATGTTTTTACTGTGTGTGTTTAGTGTTAGAAGGGTCCATTTCTTTTGTGTGGGTTTCCTAATCTAAATAATGAATTATTGTCTGAATATGTATGAGGCATGCTTTATATACAAAGGCTACAAGCCAACTCAGAGCTAAGCATGTTTAAGCCCATGGACTTTGACCAGCTTAAGTTCTCTTAACTTTGTATTGGATTGTGGCCAAAATGTGTACCACATTGTTGTGTTTTTATCTCTTCATGACAAGCCGAGCTTAGAGTTATGCTAAAATAGATTTTGGTATCGTTCTCCACTTCAGGCATATGTTCAAGGGAAGTAATAGTGCCACTGTATTCTGCTCTGGTCAGACCTCACCTGGAGTACTGTGTCCAGTTCTGGGCACCACAGTTCAAGAAGGACACTGACAAACTGGAACGTGTCCAGAGGAGGGCAACCAAAATGGTCAAAGGCCTGGAAACGATGCCTTATGAGGAACGGCTAAGGGAGCTGGGCATGTTTAGCCCGGAGAAGAGGAGGTTAAGGGGTGATATGATAGCCATGTCCAGATATATAAAAGGATGTCATATAGAGGAGGGAGAAAGGTTGTTTTCTGCTGCTCCAGAGAAGCGGACACGGAGCAATGGATCCAAACTACAAGAAAGAAGATTCCACCTAAACATTAGGAAGAACTTCCTGACAGTAAGAGCTGTTCGACAGTGGAATTTGCTGCCAAGGAGTGTGGTGGAGTCTCCTTCTTTGGAGGTCTTTAAGCAGAGGCTTGACAACCATATGTCAGGAGTGCTCTGATGGTGTTTCCTGCTTGGCAGGGGGTTGGACTCGATGGCCCTTGTGGTCTATTCCAACTCTATGATTCTATGATTCTCCTCAACCATACATGTGTACTTTCAGGGACAGCCACAAAGAGATGTTTCTCCATTGTCTTGAAACTGGCCATAGTTTTACATCCAGAGGTTATGAATATTGCAAGTTACTCTCCCAGCTTAGTTGCTTTTCCCCCCTCTGTCAAAACAGAGTTCAGTGGTGGTAGAAAGTTCAACTCTGGGGGCTGAATGGTGGTGGGGCTTCTCCCTGCTTCAAATACAAAGGCTTTTTGCCTGGCTGGATGATGCGCAATGCGCTCTACGTGGGGCTACCTTTGAAGGTGACCCGGAAACTACAACTAATCCAGAACGCAGCAGCCAGACTGATGACTGGGAGCAGCCGCCGAGATCATATAGCACCGGTCTTGAAAGACCTACATTGGCTCCCAGTACGTTTCCAAGCACAATTCAAAGTGTTGGTGTTGACCTTTAAAGCCCTAAATGGCCTTGGTCCAGTATACCTAAAGGAGCGTCTCCACCCCCATCGTTCTGCCCGGACACTGAGGTCCAGCGCTGACGGCCTTCTGGCGGTTCCCTCACTGTGAGAAGCCAAGTTACAGGGAACCAGGCAGAGGGCCTTCTCGGTAGTGGCGCCCGCCCTGTGGAACGCCCTCCCACCAGATGTCAAAGAGAACAACAACTACCAGACTTTTAGAAGACATCTGAAGGCAGCCCTGTTTAGGGAAGCTTTTAATGTTTGATGTATTATAGTATTTTAATATATATTTTTGGAAGCCACCCAGAGTGGCTGGGGAGGCCCAGCCAGATGGGTGGGGTATAAATAATAATAAAAATTATTATTATTATTATTATTATTATTATTATTATTATTATTATTATTATTATCCTTGAACTCTGATTATGCCCTTTGCTTGTCTGGATGGAGGATAGACAGAGGAGCAGGACCATGTGTACTAACTCACTGTACATTTGCATGTTTTGCTCCACCTACTTTTGCCCCTGGCCACACCTACCACAACCAGGTGTTCCTCAGAAGTTTGCCCAGAAGAAAAAACAGCCCTAAGACTGGAAAAAGTTTCTCGCCCCAATACACAGTAAAAACAGCCGCCGTGAGCTTCAAGACATTTCAAATGAGCCTTTTTTTGCATATTAAACAGGCAAGAGAGGTGGCTCCTCACAAATAAAATCCCATTTAAATTATATGCTAGCAAGGAGGACCCCAATTAGGCTGGTCTCTTATTCATTTGGTACTCTACTTAACAAAATCAGCTCCCCAACCATCTCTGATCGTTATAAACCATGTGCTTCGCATTATATTTAAACTTTACAAGGCTGCTAATTTATCTGTGCTAACTGGAGTGCCGCACTGTTCCTGTTCCTTGGCAATAACTGTGTTGCCTTCCTGGGATAAAATAAAACCGCCTGGTTTATCCACTCAGAACTTATTGGCTTGTAAAAGAAGGCAGCCTCCTTTCCTCGCTTCAGCGTTGCAGGCTTTGTTATTTGTCATGCTAATGAGTCAATTAAACAATTGTTTGAAATTTGGAGGAGGGAAGAAGCTGGTTCTTCAAGGTAATGAAGATCCTTAAACTTCATTGGCATGAAGAGGATGCGAGAGCTATGCAGAATCGGGCTTGAATCAGCTTTCACTCATCAGCTGGTGCCACAGCTTCAGAAATGAGCGGTGAAGACAATGGCTAGTATATTGTGTTTTGCAAGATCAGAGTCCGGAAGATGAGTGTTTAGAGCCAGTGTAGGGTAATGGCTAAAGAAATGGAACAGGGAGATCTGGGTTCAAATTCCTTCTCCACCATAGCTGTCAACGTTTCCCTTTTTTTAAGGGAAATTCCCTTAGTCCGAATAGGATTCCTCGCAAGAAAAGGGAAGAGTTGACAGCTATGTTCTCCACCATGAAACTCACGAAACCTTACCTATTGTCGTCCAGTTTGATCTTCATTATAGAGTCGTGTGCTTCCCTGAACCTTGGAGAAAGGGGGATGTATAAACGTAGTAAATAAGGAATAAATGTTACAGATGCTGCTAGCCAGCCATTTGTACTTTGAATGTAGTACAGCAGCACATAATATGTCATCTGTTTTACACTTTAGATCTCTCATACAAAATGCTATCTCTCCTCCACTGAAATACATGTGTTTGTGAGATAAAACAATAGTTTCTTAAATAACTCCAGAAGAGCAAAACAACTTTCTGTTCCATTGCTAGATATAACGATTGACTTCTCCATGAACTTGCAGTTCATGTTTTATATTGTATCATTTCACATGGCTTTCCAATTGGATCGCATCCCCATTGTTCCTTATATTCATTCTCTCTTTCTTTGGAAAAAGTATCTCTAACGGGCAAAGCTATTATTAAACAATGCAGCAGAACTGGGTTGCTATATGCATAAAAGGCACTATATTGCACGACAATCCAGCCAGATTATACTCTTTTTACATTCACTAATGCAATTGCCCAATGCGTATCAGTATCTTATCTTATTCAAGTGCCCTTATTCCTCTACACTTTGAAATATACACCCAGAAATACTTTTGTTTGTGCTGAAATGTTTGATCTTCACTATCTGTCATTAGTGTCTTAAATAAGCGTCAAAGAAGCATCTAAGCTTTTCGCTCAAGTAGCAACAGTGACCTCTAGTGCGTGTTTTTAATTTCTTCCCTTTCTTTTCAATCCATTGTTCCCGCAACCTTTAGGGCAGTATTTGATCACAGTTTTTCTTCCCCCTTTTTTTCTGACTGTGTGGACTAATTTTCATACTGAGAGTCATCTATAGTAGGAAATGAATCTCAGTTGATCTTCCTTTCTTTCCCTGTATGCAATGAGACGAAATCGAGAACGCAAACACGGGGAAAGTTAAAAACACATAGGAACGAACCTAGCTTTATTTTATTTTATAAAATGAAAATTGCCCTTCTGCTAAACATTTCATCCACCTTGCAGCAATTTATGCCTTGATCCCAGACGGCATCATTTGGCAATTCTTGCCAGATGTAACTTCTGATTTCTCTGTTCTTCAAACATCACTGGCTCTGCCATACACAGCAAGCCCTACCGTAGAGGAATGTTGCAAGAAAGTTCAAAAATGCATATGTAGGTGCTTTTAAGCTGTTGTCAGTGTGCATTTTCAGCAGTTCGGAAAGTGAAGAGATTGTCTGTAGATTGCACTGTAACCAAGCACAAATTCCTTCTGGTTGCACTGATATTTAATATTGTGAGGCAAACAGTCGTTAATATAAATAGAAACAGATAAAACTGTTTAAAGATGCTAAACTTCAAGGCGCATAAGTAAATCTTTCAGTGATGTAATCATGCTTTCCTCCTGCAGAACTCGTGGGAGTCTGAATTGTCCATTCAACCAGCCTTCCTACATTTGCAGATGGCAAGTGTAAGGAGTATTGAACACATTATACATTTTGTACAGGGAAAAGCACTTCAGCCTAGGAAATTGTGTGCAACCTATGTGTAAGATCATCCTGTGATTACTTGTATTGATTGCATTTATTTATTTTTTACGTTGTAAAACTGCCCTGAGTGGGAATGGGGAGGGGAGTTACTGAAAAGCCAAGATATACAATTTAAAACCAAACAAAAACAAACAAACAAACATAAGTGTTACAATTATAAGGTCATACTCAGAGCAAATGCATTGAAATTAATGGAAATGACTGACTGAGTAATTGCAATGGCTCTACTCTGAATTTGGTTGGACACAACCCATAGATTTTTGAGTTAAAAACAAAACAGGCAGACACATTTGTAACGGTACTACTAAAGACAGTCTACACATGCAGCAAAATGGAGGGAGAATGGTCAATTCACACCACAGTTAAACAATTCCAGGTTTGAATGTTCCCCCAGGAAAATACCCTGTAAGAAGAAACCTAGTGTATCAGGAAGAAAAGCTCTCACCCAGCCGTCTTCCCTCCTGTGCTTGTTTCCTTTTTGCAGTAGAAAGGTTTTCTGTGTCTTTGTTTTACATTAGGGGAGCATTTGGTGTTTTGCCTGCAGTGTGAATTAATACAGTCCATTATATCACCTCCAGTTACTTGGCACAGCTGTGGCAAAGGGAAGAACCCTGTTATAGTCTTGCCACCTCATTTCACTGCTGACTCATTACAACAGGGGAAATTCTGCTGCTGCCGAACCTGCTTCGCCAACCCTAATTTGTGTTGCTTGGCTCTCTGAGCACCTGGCTTGGACCGGTTCAGTGCTATCAAGAGCCGTATTTGTATAACTGGTAGCAGCACCAAGGTTGCAAAAGATTCCTCACTACAAATACCACGAGGATGTGCCTGGGAAACGGCTGGGAGGGGGTTGGGAACGAGTGGTGGTTAGACGTCTTTTTTGTAAGCCTGCAAGGCAAGAGACAAGAGGAAGAAGAAGAGTTTGGATTTGATATCCCGCCTTTCACTCCCCTTCAGGAGTCTCAAAGCGGCTAACAATCTCCTTTCCCTTCCTCCCCCACAACAAACACTCTGTGAGGTGAGTGGGGCTGAGAGACTTCAAAGAAATGTGACTGGCCCAAGGTCACCCAGCAGCTGCATGTGGAGGAGCAGAGACGCGAACCCGGTTACCCAGATTACGTGACTACCACTCTTAACCACTACACCACACTGGCCTACCTTTTGTAGGCTACCTACAAAAGGTAGCATTGGAAAGTTTCCCAAAAGTTTGGGGGGGGGGGCAGAGCTATCAACCGTCCCTTATTTGGCAGGAAAGTCCCTTATTCCAGCACTGTGTCCCGCTGCTGTCCCTTATTGATGATGTCCCTTAAATTTCCCGGGTTTCAAAGGAAGCAGCTCCTCCCTCTCCCTCCCCAATAAGGAGTCTAAGAATGACTGGGGGGGGTGGAGCTTTCATGCTTTGTGCTGATCAAATTGGCTGTGTTGCCTGGGGACTCGCCTTTGCTCAGCGCTTCCCAGCGGAGAGGTGACGGTGGTTTTCCTTGCTGCATCCCCGTTGCCGGGTTGCTGCGCTGTGGGAACCACTGCTTGAAGCTTTGTTTGGCTGCTGGCTGGGCTTTCTGCCTTTGGCTCGGAGGGGCTCAGAAGTTGAACATACCTGTGCCCCTTGGAAAATCCCTTATTTTGGCTGCTGATCCCTTATTTTTGAGGCTGCTGGTCCCTTATTTTCAAATCTGTAAGTTGACAGCTATTGGGGGAGGGGGTCAGTCTCCACCATAGCTGTCAACGTTTCCCTTTTTTTAAGGGAAATTCCCTTATTCCGAATAGGATTCCTTGCCAAGAAAGGGAAAAGTTGACAGCTATGGTCTCCATGATAGAGGTAGTTTTGCACCACTGTTTGGATACTTGTCCATTCAAAGTTAAGTACGTTGCAAAATTTTGTTTGTTTGTTTGTTTGTTTTTGCTTTGCTGCTTTTTTAAAAAAATGACTAGACAACCAGTGAAGCTGAATGATGAAAGATTCAGGACAGAAAAAAAGCAAAGTACCTCTTTGCAGAGTGCAGAATAAAACTATGCAGTCTGCTCCCTCAAGTTGTAATGATGGTCACCAACTTGGATGGCTTTGGAAGGGGGATTAGACTAATGTTTGATATCTTCATTAAGGACAGGGCTATAAATGGCACCTAGCCACGAGGGGTATGTTCTACTTCCACTTTCAGAGCCAGTGTGCCTTTGAATCCCAGTTGTCTTCGAGCCTCTCTCACAATATTTGTGGTACATTCGTACCTCAGAAGTTGAGCAGAATCCGTTCCAGAAGTCCGTTCAACGTCCTAAACATTCGAAAATCAAATCGTGGCTTTTGATTGGCTGCAGGAAGCTCCTGCAGCCAATCAGAAGCTGCAGAAGCCCCATCGGGCGTTCGGCTTCCAAAAGAACGTTTGAAAACCAGAACACTCACTTCCAGTTTTTGATCGTCCGACTCCCAAGGCGTTCGGGAGCCGAGGTACAACTGTACTGAATACATGAGGCAAGGCAGAAGAGAGACACTGGCCATAGGAATCTGCCACCTGTGTCAATGTATTCTCATTACGAACCAGATTGGAACAAAAAGTACATCCATTAGGTAGGTAGGTAGGTAGGTAGGTAAGTGAACAAATGAACGAATGAATGAAAGGTTTTCCAAATCGGGAAAGGTTAGGAGACCCAGGGCCTGCCACAGAAGACCTAGGACCCTGGCCCTGTTTTTCAGCAGTTCTCATGATCTCAGGCAATAGGTCTATCCCAGGCCTACTAAGTCACTAGTGGAGAACTGCATCCAAGATCTCTTGCATGCTAAGGCTCCACCCTCTCCCTGAGTTGCAACTCCTGCTTTCCGGGAAGCAAAGACATGGGGTGTGAAAATGCAATGAGGTGTGTGGCCTCTGCTTGATTGCATTTCTGTGCATCACTGGTGTCAAAAAGACGATCTCAATCGAGAGGGTTTCCTTGACTCGGTGTCTTCAGCGACCTGCCTCTCAGCTGAACTACAACCTGGCTTTGTCAATGAATGGCGCCCCATTCAACAAATGTCAATGCTTTCCCTAATAGCAAGGCACCCACCTACCCCCCCTTTGCCAGGTCTGTAAACAGCATAAATTAGTAATCAAAAAAGATACTGCCTCCTGAATATTTTATGGCAGTGCGAATGAAAGGGAAATGTGCAGACCGAAGGCTTGATGATGCAAACATATTTGTCAAGCTTTTCTTTGTTTAAGCAGAAGAGCGAAAGTGCTGGAGGCTGGTCCCTCCCATCCCCTGCTCATTGGGAGATAATTATAATCTTAGCAAGCTGGCTGTCTCGAAGCTATTCTTGGGGGTGGGTGGGGGGAGTTGCTTGCACAAGGCACCAGCGGTGCCTCAATTATCTGAGCAATCCCTCTTATTATATCTTCTTCAAATACCCACTTAGTAGAAAGTTATATGAAGAGAGCTGAAGCTCCCCACCCCCAAAAAATAAAATTCCCCGGAAGATGGATTCGTTTCTGCAAAATAAGTCTGAAATTTCCTTTCAATGGTTCCAGTTGGGTAGGATTCCCACAGGATTCCCATGGACTAGATGGTGTCTTTGGTCTTTGTCAAAACTAACCTACTGTACAAAGTTGTTTACATTGCTCTGCCCGTTTTTTGCATCTGACCTCATCCTCCATTGGCCGTGGAAGGTTGTCCAAAAGGGAATATGGCTCTTCAGCTGGAAACGGTTCCTCATCCCTGCCCCCTGAAGCTCCAACCGCAACTTATGAACAGAGGTGTACCTAGGCAAGGAGATGTATCAGTGCCTCCAAAGCTGGCAGAGACCGTAGACCAGAAGCTCAAAAAGTTTGCTTTTTGTCACCTTTCACACTCCGCCAGTGACTTCTTCCACGGACTTTGGAGTTGGGCCTGCTCTTTTCCACCTCTCCTCCTCCTCCTCCTCCCCTTGTAGTCCATCTCCCTCCCTCCCTCCACTCACTGTTTTCTCTTCTGCCTCCTCCCTCCCTCCCTTTCCCCTCCTCTTGCAACTCTCACCCGCTCTCTCCATCATTCTTCCCTCTGAGCCCCGCTCAGTGATCTGCTCACACTTCTCATAGTGCTACCAGCCAGCTGGGGAGGGGCCCCCACAGGGCTGCCATGACAGTCCACACCAGCGACTGGATTCCTCTGCCAAGCCACCCAGGTGAACCTGAACATCTCACCTGGCCACCCAGAGCAATGGAGGAGCAGCCCAGAGAGTAATGGATGGGTTAGCAGGCTCCTAGCAACTCCGAGCCATAGTGGAGAGGTGCAATTTAGGCACTCCTCTGGGCCTGTGCTCTTGCTGAGGACTAAGATGGCCAACCCCTAGGTACACACTTGCTTGAGAATATATCCCAGTGAGAGCTTTCATCTGCACAGCTATGCAAAGGATTGCACTGTGAGTAGTAGGTTCATGCCCAGATTACATTACCTTTGAGTAAATGCATGCCTAAATTGAGGGGACAGTACATGACAGTTTCATGGAAAACAAATTAAGGTTCACCACCACTGACCACCAATGCAAATATATTGTAAGGTCTGAAAAGGGAAGTTCAGCGAAGAATGGAAAGACCAGGAAACTGAAACCAACAGAAGTGATTTTTTTGTTTTCATGTTCCTTTGGAAAACAAGGAGCCCTGGAAAACTGGACATTTAAATAGTTAACCAATAGTTATGGCCCAGCTGCAGCCAATCATTGTTAAGCAAAGTACTTGAAACATGTCCTCACGCCGCATTGACTTCAGTGGGATTTGAGACTTTGCTTAAGTGCATTCCAGAACAGAGGCCCACAATGGGAGAGACCAAAAGCCAAAGGCCTTGAGATCTGATACTTCCTTTCCAGCCGTAATAAAACCAGAATATAAACTATCCAAATAAGTGCCTTGCCTCATATTTTTTCACACCTCTATTACTCTTGTTTTATTGCACTCTGCCCATCTTTCGTCTCTCCCCCCCCCCCTCAATTATCTTCTATGAACCATGCAGTCGTGTCCCAGAGTGTTGTTGCCTCATCCAGCCACTCACTGACATCATTAGCCGGACAGACACAAAACAGAGACATTCCTAGAAAATGAAGGACTTGGGAAGGAACCTCTGCAATGCACAGAAACTCTCCCATCCAACCTGACTCTCTGACACAGTGTTCACATTCTGTTGTTCCTGTTCAAGAAGTTAGGTTCAAACAGCAGCCTGTGAAGCAATTGTTGTTGTTGTTGTTTAGTCGTTTAGTCGTGTCCGACTCTTCGTGACCCCACGGACCAGAGCACGCCAGGCACTCCTGTCTTCCACTGCCTCCCGCAGTTTGGTCAAACTCCTGCTAGTAGCTTCGAGAACACTGTCCAACCATCTCGTCCTCTGTCGTCCCCTTCTCCTTGTGCCCTCAATCTTTCCCAACATCAGGGTCTTTTCCATGGAGTCTTCTCTTCTCATGAGGTGGGAAATACTCTAATTCAGCCATTTAGAACCCATAAGCTCACAGAGAAGGAGAAAAAAGTGTTACACAACTTTTACTAAGAACATTGCACATAGTTGTATTAAATGCATTCCTTTCCAAAACTTTGAGATGATGCTTGAAAAGTTTCCCACAAGTACTTAGAATTTGGGTCTAAATCAAAGCCACAAGTTGGTTGGAAACAGATATAGATACACAACAGTGATGGTGGTATTCCTTGGTTGGGGCCAATGTGGGCAGAAATAAAGGTCTAGACAAATTATTGCACCCCAGGCTCCTATTCACTGGGGGGGGGGTGTATTTTCAGTGTCCAAAACCTAAAACAATGGCCAATGTATTTACTTTTGGTTTTGAATTCTCAGATGCTATAAATGCCAATACTATTCTGCTGGCACTTCATTGTGGTAGATCATGGTTTATTAAGGATATTCTGAATCCTTGTGCAGCTTTCTTGTTTTCCTATCTATCTGCTGGTAGCTTTCCTTGAGATGAATTGTGGCTCTGTTGGATCCCTTTGGATTTTAGGATAGCCAAAGTAAACAGAAGTGTCATGCTCTTTACTGCCTTGTCACATCCACACACCAACCCACTCCGGTTCAGAATTCCCCGTAAGGTTTAATTAAACATAAAGTGTGGTGGTAGTCCACTATGCTTTACTCCAAGTAGACCCATCAAAATGAATGGACATGGCTAAATTAGGCCCATTCATTTCAGTGTTTCCAGTTGCAATGCCACCCGCAGCATATTTTTGTGCAAAATAAAATATGCCAAGAGGGAGAGCTTTTTTTGCCAAGGAGTTGTGTTGAAGGTTTCTGTACTCCCACTCAGAGATTATATATTGCGTATTCGTGTCACGTATAGCTGTAGTATTTGCTAACCTGCCTGGAGCAGGGGAAAGAGAGGTGATATGCCACCAGACTGTCATCCCACTCTAGTAGGCTAATCCCATCTTTGTGAACTAGGCTGGTCTTCAGGTGCATGTACATCAACTGATTACTCAGTGATTGATGACTTGCACTGCGCTCTGTTTGTGACACCTGCTATAGTCATCAGATGATGGACATGTGTGGACTAACTCTTACCCATAGCCCTGTAGGCGCATATAACACTGGTGAAATCCAAATGCTGGGTGTTTCCTGGAAAGAGGCACATACGCAACAGGCCTTGAGTTGCCTCAAATCTTTTCCAGCTATACTCATCATCCCTGACTCCATGACACTCCTTTCCTTTGGACTAACCCCGCCATGTAAAGGCCCAAGCAACACACGTGGACCTATATTCCTCTGCTCCACCTTCTTGTAGATGCAACCAGCATGGCCACATTAAGCTGCCACTGGTATGGAAATTGGAGTGAAGGGGTGCAATATCAGGGGTATAAAGGGGCTGCAGAACAGAAGAGAGGGGTGGTGTCAGAAATGGGGTTGAGAAGGTGAAAAGGCCGCTACTATGGGATGAGGGAGGTTGGCAACAAGGAGACATACAGGGCTGACAAGCAAGGCGAACAAGGATGGCAGCCCTGGGTGTATGTGATGATACGGAAATATGGTTTTTTAAGCTAATATGAGCTGATGGTTTCTTTTTTATTTATAACTAGTTTTAGATACTCGTTCAGATATTATCTTATCAGGAGGTCCATTCCACACAATATAAGAATCAGGCCTTTAGCGTGGCAGCGCTAACCTTTTGGAACTCTCTTCCATTATGTATGAGGCAGATGCCATCTCTAGTGTCTTTTTGGCACCTGTTGAAGACTTTTCTTGTTTTAGAAAAAGGCTTCAAAATTGATATTTTTATCTTAGCCATCAAACATTCAGAAATCTCTCCAAGATACTTTCCAGGAAGTCATCCACAAAAGAAATAAACCACTACTCGTAGTAGTACTACTAGTAGTAGTAGTATAACTACTAATAATAATAAATTATGGTAACAATTACTACTGCTGCTTCTTCCTGGCAGATGGGGTACCACAGTTGAGTGACTCTGTGACCACCTTTTGCTATAGATTTGCAGCTTTCCATTGTAGCACTCTTCACATTACCCACATAGCTTAAGGTAAAGGTAAAGGGACCCCTGACCATTAGGTCCAGTCGTGACTGACTCTGGGGTTGTGGCGCTCATCTCGCTTTATTGGCTGAGGGAGCCGGCGTACAGCTTCTGGGTCATGTGGCCAGCATGACAAAGCCGCTTCTGGCGAACCAGAGCAGCGCACGGAAATGCTGTTTACCTTCCCGCCGGAAGCTATTTCCCGCCTGTACCTATTTATCTACTTGCACTTTGACGTGCTTTTGAACTGCTAGGTTGGCAGGAGCAGGGACCAAGCAATGGGAACTCACCCCGTCGCGGGGATTGGAACCGTCGACCTTCTGATCGGCAAGTCCTAGGCTCTGTGGTTTAACCCACAGCGCCACCCGCATCCCATATAGCTTATCCCTGGCTTTATTCTAGGCTCTAAATGTTTGGCAATAGTTTAAATTATTCAGTGGCAAAACAAGGAGGAGCTAAGTGTTATTTAGGGAAATGGAGAAAATCTTCTCTCTACTGTATATACTTTAGAAGCTTAGCCTTTAAAACAGGTCCAGGAATTGTGTGGTCCTCTTTCGGTTGTGAGGAGGTGGCACTATGAACTTAGCCGCTCAGCACCACTTCTGCGTACTGGGATGGTGCATGGGTGGGGTCCATGGAGGTTGGAGTGAGGTTGGCTCAGCCAGTGAGGTTGGCTCAACCCCATTGCACTGACACACTTGCCACTGCCATGCCACGCTCTCACATTCTCCCATGATGTGGCAGTGATGCTCTTGCCAGGTGGGTGACCTCTGGCCCAAGCCATTTAGGGGAAACATTATGATTGTATGACAAAGTTTGATTAGAATGACCACCTCATTTCCACCTCATTATTTACTCTGTTATATAAGAAAAAAAGAAATGTCGCTTCCTGAATGGGAAAACACAGCTAGGAAATGATAATCTCCAGATCAGAAACAAAGAACAGTGACGGAGTAAGCCTTTAATCTTGGGAAGGGTTTATTGGTAATCTTATTACAAAATAAATAAATGGGTTCGAGCGTGCATCAGCAATGGAGAGATTGCCTTCTGCATCCCACTTATTTCTCAATCTGCTTGAGGACTGAGTTGTTCAGAGCAAAGAGGGACTCCATAACAAAAGAAACCTTTTACAATGAGAATGCTCAGCGCTGTATCTGCAACACAGGACAGTCAGAACTTCACTGGATGGTCTCATGCTGCTTTATTTCACCAGTCACCCACCCGCTCCATGTTTCTTGCAAATTACCAACCGATGTGACCTCTCAGAAGAGTGACTTTTTAACTTTGAGAGCCAGTGTGGTGTAGTGGTTAAAAGCGGTAGACTCGTAATCTGGTGAACTGGGTTTGCGTCTCTGCTCCTCCACATGCAGCTGCTGGGTGACCTTGGGCTAGTCACACTTCTTTGAAGTCTCTCAGCCCCACTCACCTCACAGAGTGTTTGTTGTGGGGGAGGAAGGGAAAGGAGATTGTTAGCTGCTTTGAGACTCCTTTGGGTAGTGATAAAGCGGGATATCAAATCCAAACTCTTCTTCTTCTCTTCATCCCACCTACAGGATGAGATGGCGTTTTCCCAGCCTGCCAAGGCAACATCTCATATTAGAACTCAATCATGCACAGGGTTTATAAAGCCTCTCCTCCTTACAGAGGGGAGGAGTTCTGAGCAGGAGCCATTTCCCGCATTGGCAGGGGGCATTCCAGCCCCTCCCCAGCTGGCCTGGCTGCCGTGCCACCCCCCCCCCAGGTAGCCAACCAATCAGGTGGAGGCTTGGAGGTGGGGTTTAGCCACTCAAATGCAGCCGCGGCAGCACTTCCCTTTCATTCTGCTGCTGTTTCTCATCGGATCACCCACCCACTCTCCCTCTAGTTTTTTGCTTGGTTCTTGACCTTGCTATGGACCTATGGTTGGTCGCCTTGGTTGTCCAAGGGGCCTGGTAGGAATTTTTACCCAACTGGCAAATTGGCACTGGCCCCTTGGCTTTTTGCCTACCTCGTAGCAAATCCTCACAACTTTTAGGTATCGGCGGTTAGGCATTGGAATATGCTTGTGTATTGGAGGGCAAGCTGTGGCCGTCGCCTACCCCTCCACTTTATGGGTATTCCGGTAAAGGAATCTGGTGGTCATGGATCCTGTCCAATGCCCTTGCTGGTGGCTAGGGCCATGGCACAACCCCCGGTGACATCAGGGGGAGCTTTCAGTTGTATTTGCATCAACAGGCTCCTCCCACTGGTGGTTAACCCTTGTTAGACTGAACCCTCCCTGAGGGGGTGGAGTCACGCTCTGTTGTTTTATCCAGTGCCTAAGCCAATACCTCTCACATGCTGTAATCAATAAAGCTGTGGCCTTTTTTAGCCCATTAACCTAATATACTGTGTCTTTCTTATCCCCAAGCAGGTGGCGGATCCTTGAATCACAATACTATTTTGCCTTCCACTTCCCGCAAGGTGCTCATGGAACAAAACAGCCTCATAAGTATTCCCCCCCCCCAAAAAAAATATATATATACAGGGGTGAGGGATCCGGACCTGTAACTTTTTGTGATGGTCCCCTTAGCTGCTGTTTTTAGAAGACTACCTAGGCATGATTTGTTTTACATGGAAAGGCAGGAATTGTAGCGGGGGCTTGTAGATTTCATTATGTCTTCACCTCCAGTAATGGAAACACAGCCCATTAAGCAAATTCCAGCACTGGCAAATGGTCCAAGGTCACTACACCCTCACTCACTCTTTGAATTGGAAAGTTGGAGATCATATCAATCCCACTTTGATGCTATCCATCTCCATCATGGATGGCGCACAATAGCTCCTTACCCTGGGGCTCAGTCTGACAGAAAGCAGGCCGTTGAATGGGCCAATGAGAATCGAATGGGAGGGTTGGGCAAAGACAGGGACCTGGCCCCCACCTGACTCACCTGTTCTCTGTAAATGGCAACAGTGCCCAGGCCTGCTCAGACGCTGCATTTCCTACCCTGCCACCCAGTTGGGATGTGGTCCAGCCCAAAGATGAGTAGGTTGGACAGTGTGAGGACCTTGCTTTGGAATATTCATTCAGCGTATTTGGGGCCATTCATAGACTAATTCGCCTATCTGCAGGTCTTTTGCCTGCCTCAGCGTCATAACTTTGGCAGATAAGGCATTGGGTTGGAGCAATTGGGTACCCCACTAAAAGGGGCCGAGGGGTCATAACACCCTTCCATGAGGCAGCCCTACAGGGAGTATCGCACTTGATGTATATCAAGTATGACCCCTCAACCCAGGGTCAACCCATTCCATTGACCAACCAGCAAGTAGACTGGTTGATCTTGGATGTATACCTGGTGCCATTGCTAAAACCTGCTTACATCTGCTCACATTACAGTTGGGGGGCTATTTCATCCCAACTGGTGTCCCATGTCTTATTTTCATGCTAGTTGATTCCCCTGCTCCATGTGTCTCCATGTGCTGCAACTGTGTCCAAGCAGAGTCATTCCTAGTGATCCACAGAACTCTGAATCTGTCATGTAACTTCAGAAGTTTGGGAACTATGCCTTGCCTTCACACAATTCCTATAAGCAAACCAGTATAGAGTCAATCCAAGAAGGTGGTACTGGTGGTTAAATAAGCTATCTAAGGGTCCATCTATCAACAGCTATTATTAATCATAATAAGTCAATGGAACATCAGTTTTCAAAGGTAGTGCATCTCTCAATACCAACTGGTAGCAGGGAAGGACAGGAAAGTGTTGTTGTCTTCATGCCCTGGTCACAAAGGGCAGGATTGGACGGACCTTTGGGTTTGATTGGCAAGGCTCTCCAGATGTCATGGTGAGGCATTGTGCCACCAGATCCACAGAAACAGGCTGCTATGAGCTTAAAGGAAGAGGAGGGGGGAAGGAAAGTCTAGTAGACCCTTCAGCAAGGTGGGTTGCTGCTTCCTTCCTTCCTTCCTGGACAAATTTGCCAATTTCATTTTCTGTCAGTTTCTCATTCTTCCAGTCTTTAATTCAGTTCACCCGATTTCTGATTCCATTTGCAAACTTTTTATTTATTTATTTTTCCATTTTTGTGTGCATTTTTCCTAATCTACATAATTTTACAAGCAATTTCTAACAATGATAACAATAATTTCATTTACATACCACTTAATGCCAAAAATAGGCTTTCAACCAGTTAAACGTGCTATTTTCAGTAAGGTACACATTTTGTGCACACTTCCCCCTTGCATTTTCTTTTTTATTTTCTTTTCTTTTCTTCTCTTCTCTTCTCTTCTCTTCTCTTCTCTTCTCTTCACACTCGGGTTGGAGAACTGTGTTGCAAAAAAACTCCAGAGTGGTATGAATTCGAAAGGACACGTGCATTTATGTTACTGTCTTATTTGGGAAGTGTGACTTAGGTGGGTTCACATTAAAATACAAGCTGAAGCAATTTCTCCCTGTAAAACCTGCTTTGGAACTGAGAGCAACACTTGACTTATCTTGGATCTTATGCAGGATGCCCATCAAACTGAAAAGGCTGGGTTTGCTTCCACACTCCCCCATCCTTGGTTTTGTATATATATATTCAGTAAATGCGGTAAAAACAAACAAACCAAAAACACTCCCTGCATATCTCTCTCTCTCTCTCTCTCTCTCTCTCTCTCTCTCTCTCTCTCTCACGCACACACACACACACACACACACACACACAGAAGCATGAACTGTTTGGGCTGCAGCAATGCATTTTATAATGCTACTATGTGGGGAATGAGTGGAGAGGGATGAAATTTCCTCTACTCTGTGTATCTGTAGAGTTGTCCCCTGCTTCCACTTCTGCAAGAAAAAGGAATGGAAAATGATCTATTTGTTGACCAGAAGTCTCCTCCTAACAGTCTAATATAAAGCCCAATGCTAATAGGTCTCCTGTTAATACACAACTGTGAAAGGGTCTAAGGTAAGTCTCTTGCTAATAGACTAATGTGAAATGAATGCAGCCAAGGTTTAACGGCATAACCTTTTGGTTGTTTTTCCCCTCCAATGGCTTTTTTTTCCATTCTAGCTTCAGTGCTTTAGATTGCTTTAGCTTACTTGAGTGTGATTTTTTTAAGAGAGAGAGACTGACTTGAGTCACTTTTCAGGGAAGAAGGAATGGTATTGGCTGCAAAGGTATCAATATTTCATCAGGTCTTTGTTCAGCCCTGGTTTTAGCTTTTCTTAATGGGGCACTTTACCAGGCAGCTTTTTCATACATCATTAAACAGCAGCTATAGTACTTGTGTGCCCTGTTTCTGATTTACCGTAGATAGTAATGTTTAAGATCACATTAACAGCACACATGCTCTTAGCTATTTGGGCAGCATCCTAGTAATGAACAGTCAATAGTATTTCTAAATTAGTCTGCTCTGGAGCTCTCTCGTTACTGAATGAAATAAGTATCCTTGGGTCCTCCAGTGGAAGCAATTTCAGTGTGTGGCAATTAATTTGATATCTAAACTCATCTTACCATTTCTTTCCCCATCACCATTGCCAGCCAAAGAAGAAGAAGAAGAAACAAGGGTGGCCTTTTTTAAATATATCGGGCAGGTCTGCAGGTCTGCAGGCTGGCACCAAGCTGAACACCTCCCTTGAAAAAAACAAGTATGTACAACCAAACAAGTTCTGGTTACAAGTTCATACTCCTTAAGGGCTAGGTGGTTGCAACAATCCATCCCTGGCAGGGGAGCAATGCGTCAAAACATGTTGGTGCTAAAAACCAAGCAACTTTGGAGTGTCCTTTCTCTGTGGAATTTGATATAGCATATCTTGTTTAAATTAAATTAAAAGACGAAATTAAAAGACGCCTGCTTCTTGGGAAAAAAGCAATGACAAACCTAGACAGCATCTTAAAAAGCAGAGACATCACCTTGCCAACAAAGATCTGTATAGTTAAAGCTATGGTTTTCCCAGTAGTGATGTATGGAAGTGAGAGCTGAACCATAAAGAAGGCTGATTGTCCTCCTGTAGGTCCCTCAGACCCAAGCAGAGACAACAGACAAACTCTTCACCCCCTTCCAACATGCAATTATTATAATTTTATTAGAGATCTTATTATTTCAAAGAAGTATGCAAAGTGACCAATGTAGCTATTCGAAGACTTCATCTATGCAGGAGTGCAGGAGAGAAGTTGTTAATTAATTAAATCAATCACTGAACTAATTTAACTATTTACGCAAAAAAGCATGAGCATCCAGTGTGATTACGTTTGGAACCTTCCATGCCTAGGCATTTAAATATAATTATCCAGATGATTTGTGTATGCAGTTAGACATAAGAAAAGACAGAGAGATATGAGAGATACATAATTGGAGCCAATGACTCTCCGCAGCTTTTTGCTGTTGACAGTAGATGCTTGCACTTGATCTAGTTCAACAGCGGTGGTTCAAAATTCACTCGCATAGCTCAAGCTGGATCTGCAAGGAGAACGGTAGGAATAAGACTGCTGTGGTTCAAACCATATAAACTGCACTCTTCCTAATTGGGACATGCTTCATCAGGTAATCAACTTAATCAGGACCTTTCCCAAGGAACCCAATTAAAAGTTTAATGACACCGAATGGCACGGACTGCTGCTTAATTGGGATGATAATTCTGTTCTCTGTAATTGGGATGCTACAAGGTGATTAAAGGAACCAGAACAGGGAGAGATGTCCTTTGTGATTTTCACAAGCTGACAGTAATTTGCCTTCTTTCAAAGGCCCTCTGTCAGTGGTGCTTCCTTCCATGTTTCCAGACTCTGTGACACTGTTGTTGGAACTTAACTCATTCCAAGGTGGCAATAATGTTGTGTGTGGCTTGTAAAAATCAACCTCGCAGTCACTCTGAAGTTAAGATGCCTGGAAGCAGCTCTTAAGCTGTTTGCTCAGAGAGATGCTACAAAGAGAATTCTCAAACCCAGCCCAGCAGACATTTGCTCGATGTTCCAGAAACTTGCAGAAGCTTCTCACTTCGCCTCCTTTTCTCCTTATCTCTGCACGTATGTGTATATATCTATGTATGCACAACTATTTCATCCATATCCTGAACCCTGAAGCAAGGCAGGCGTATTCAGACTGAAGAGGGGCCCCTCTGAGGTAAGCCCCCAAAGAGATCTAAAGTGAACCCCCTTCCCCCGGTGAGCTCTTTGGGGATATTTGCAGTTAAAACTATGTAATCTAAGTCAGACAGCCTGTCTCCAAAAGGATGGGGAATTGTAAATGGCACCATATAAGAAAAATGGCAGTTCGGGAGAGGACACAGGAGAGCTGGGTTCTGCTCTTTGAGAGGCCTATCCTCCAATCCAGGACTAGAATCTCATCCAACACTCTCCAATCACAGAACTTCAGGGGAGGGATGTTGACACTACAAAACTTTTCTCTTTCTTTGCAACTCTTTGGCTAGTTCTCTGAAAGAGTTTGTTGGGGGCTTTTGATTCCACTTGTCATTGTTGTTGTTGTTTAGTCGTTTAGTCGTGTCCAACTCTTCGTGACCCCATGGACCAGAGCACGCCAGGCACTCCTGTCTTCCACTGTCTCCCGCACTTTGGTCAAATTCATGCTGGTAGCTTTGAGAACACTGTCCAACCATCTCGTCCTCTCGTCCCCTTCTCCTTGTGCCCTCAATCTTTCCCAACATCAGGGTCATATTTATCCTGAAGTCAGCCTTTCTACCAGTTGGTTTTCTCTCAGTTCTTTTCTGTCCTTCCCAATCTCCCCAGTCCCTTCTTCTGTGTCTTAGTTGCCTCTACTACTAGTCTTTAGTTAGCATAATCATTTGGGAAGTGTCACTGCCACCCTCCCTGCCCCAATGTGGGCCATAGCGTTAAGTTTTGCATTTTATTTACAGCTCTAGCCTCTCTCAGTCGATCCTTTTGCCCATCTCAAGATCTTAAGCAGCCTAACTGTCTGTTTTCCCAACCTTTTCCATCCTTTCTAATTCAACGCTGCCTCTCCAGATATAGATAGAGAAATGATGATATAGATCTTCTTCTTCTTTGGCGATCACTCGTACCTGAGTAAGATTGTCTTCCATAAACACAGTTTTAACAATGAATCTGTAAATGACTGTGGAGGCCAATTCTGGATCCACACATCCTTCCACAGTGGGGACATTGCTTTCCAGGCGGGAGTTGATCACAGTGTGGATTTGCCAAGCGTGCCTTCCTCCTAGCACGTTTCTCCCTTGCATTCTGAGTTTGGGTGACTTCAAAGCCCATGACACCTTGAGTAAAGGCCGTTCTCCAACTGGAGCGCTCGCAGGCCAGTGTTTCCCAGTTGTCGGTGCTTATACTACTTTTTTAAGATTTGCCTTGAGACAGTCTTTAAACCTCTTTTGTTGACCACCAGCATTACACTTTCCATTTTTAAGTTCGGAATAGAGTAGTTGCTTTGGAAGATGATCATCAGGCATCCGCACAACATGACCAGTCCAACATGACAGCATCCTGACATTTCACTTCTCCACATTTCACTTCAGTTTATGATTTATTTTTTAATGTCCTCATGAAAATCCACCAGCATTTCAGTGTGAATGTCTCTTAATATACACATGTTTGTATTCAAGTTTGCCTAACACATACATTTTTGCAAAACAATTTTCCTAATGTAATGCATTTTGGTAAGTTCTTTTCACTAATATATGCCCTTTTTCTGCATACTTCCCCCTAGCAAATGCATTTTTGTACACATTACTTGGCATTGCAAAATTCAGAGAAGTGGAAATTCCAGAGGATGGCTGTGTTTCAGTTTCCATATTGTTTGAGAAAGTGCAAATTAGGCAAGTTAGCTTTTACATCCAACCTGAATCAGAATTCTCTTACACCCTTAGGCTCACTTTATTAACTATAGAACACCATATATGTATGAACTTTTCACAACTGAAGTACTGTGTGAATTTTGTACTTATGTATGTATGTACAGTGGTGCCTCGCAAAACGGAATTAATTCGTTCCGCGAGTTTTGTCGTCTTGCGATTTTTTCGTCTTGCGAAGCACGGTGTCGGGAAAGTTTTGGAAAAGCTTCAAAAATCACCAAAGTCTTTAAAAACCTCAAAAAAAGGCTACCACACCACGTTCTATGAGTTGCTCCTCGAAGTCAACTCGCAACTGTATTAACGGTGTTAAGAAAAAGGAAACAAACTTCCAAGACGTTTCCGTCTTGCGAAGCAAGCCCGTAGGGGAAATCGTCTTGCGAAGCAGCTCAAAAAACAAAAAACCCTTTCGCCTAGCGAGTTTTTTGTCTTGCGAGGCATTCGTCTTGCGAGGTACCACTGTACCTATGTACAGAAAGTAGCTTGATAAACTTTTCCTGATGAGACTTGTATCTCCCACTGCTGAAACTATTGGCAAAGAAACCGTATAGATAAACCAGCCAAAACGACTGAAAAACCCAGATATAAAAGCTGAAATTTCCTTTTCTCCTTGTATTTGAACTTCCTTGATCTTCTTTTTGACAGTGGATATTTTTGTTCATTTGCAACTGCTATGCTTCTGGGTATTTTTATTTAGTTAGCATGCAAAACACACTGCTCTACCTAGAAAATTAAATTCTTTTTAATACATTAATCACAATTGACAATTGCTCCATGGTTGTGGCTTGTAATAGCTAGTCAAACATGACAGCCCACATGCATTTTAAGGCAAAATAGATTTGTTCAGTGTTTGGCCTGTTCGGGTCACCAGGGTCTTGCTTGTTGTCAGGAATCCTTTCAGGCTTGTACCAGCTGTTGATCCAAAGGATGCGCTGGTTCTAGTACCTTTCTGTGTTTTTAATTTAAGAACTCAAACAGGAAGTGGCCCTCCATCTCCTAATTGGCCTATTCTGACATTCTTAAATTGTATCCATGGATGGAAAGATGCTGTGGGAATGTTAAGGATAGTAAAGGTAAAGGGACCCCTGACCATTAGGTCCAGTCGTGGCCGACTCTGGGGTTGTGGCACTCATCTCGCTTTATTGGCCGAGGGAGCCGGCGTACAGCTTCCGGGTCATGTGGCCAGCATGACTAAGCCGCTTCTGGCGAACCAGAGCAGCACACGGAAACGCCGTTTACCTTCCCACTGGAGCAGTACCTATTTATCTACTTGCACTTTGACGTGCTTTCGAACTGCTAGGTTGGCAGGAGCGGGGATTCGAACCGCCGACCTTCTGATCAGCAAGTCCTAGGCTCTGTAGTTTAACCCACAGCAGCTAAGGATAGCAGGAAAGCATATATTGGATAAATATTATCCTTCCTTCACTCCCGCTATTAAGTGATGTAGCAGAGCAAATTCCCCTCAATATAGCTGGAAGCTAGTTAGCAGATTTGTTTGAATCTCTTAGTTAAGGTTATTCCTGGTGTCCCCTTTTATCCCTCCTAAAAGAATAAAGACACAAGAGTCTTTCTGAGTAAAGTAATAAAAAGTTCACTCACATTTCAGTTCACGATTTGATCCCTGGAAGGCAGACTTTAGTTGGTGGTTACACAAAGAAACTGTGAGTTCATCTCATATGGAGACTGAACTCATGTGCAAAATTACATTAATAGAATACAAAATGGCTGCAGGATAGCAGCATGGCAGCAAAAGAGAGAACAAGGCAAGAAGAGACAAAACTGCAACTGAGAAAATGGCTGCATGACTCAGCTCTTTTATGGAGTCAGCCAGAGCCATGCCCATGTCCCAGATCACATGCAGGGGGAGGTAACTCCAGACCAGTGGAACAGCAAGTTACACCGAATGGATGTCCCCCTGCCTGTGCCCACTCTAGGGCAATAAGGAATGTTGCATTTGACTGCACCAATAGATTACATCCCACAGATGGAAGGTCTGGTGTGGCGATTGTAAGCATATTCTACTGAGCAGGAAGGACCATAGCTCAGTGGTAGATGCGCCACTGCAAATGAAGATGTCCCAGATTCAATCCCAGGCATCTCTGGGCAGAACTGGGAATGTTCCCTGCCACATCACCTCCATGGACGCATTCTAAGAATGCTTAAATAGAGCTAGTGGTAATTAAGTATTTGTAAATTGTCACATCAGGATAGAAGAACCTGGACTGCTTCTGGACATCTTCCTGCAGACAGTAATGTTTAGTCATGTCCAACTCTTCGTGACCCCATGGACCAGAACACACCAGGCACTCCTGTCTTCCACTGCCTCCCGCAGTTTGGTCAAACTCATGCTGGTAGCTTCAAGAACCCTGTCCAACCATCTCATCCTCTGTCGTCCCCTTCTCCTTGTGCCCTCCATCTTTCCCAGTATCAGGGTCTTTTCCAGGGAGTCTTCTCTTCTCATGAGGTGGCCAAAGTATTGGAGCCTCAGCTTCAGGATCTGTCCTTCCAGTGAGCACTCAGGGCTGATTTCCTTAAGAATGGATAGGTTTGATCTTCTTGCAGTCCATGGGACTCTCAAGAGTCTCCTCCAGCACCATAATTCAAAAGCATCAATTCTTCAGCGATCAGCCTTCTTGATGGTCCAGCTCTCACTTCCATACATCACAACTGGGAAAACCATAGCTTTAACTATACGGACCTTTGTTGGCAAGGTGATGTCTCTGCTTTTTAAGATGCTGCCTAGGTTTGTCATTGCTTTTCTCCCAAGAAGCAGGTGTCTTTTAATTTCATGACTGCTGTCACCATCTGCAGTGATCATGGAGCCCAAGAAGGTAAAATCTCTCACTGCCTCCATTTCTTCCCCTTCTATTTGCCAGGAGGTGATGGGACCAGTGGCCATGATCTTCTTTTTTTGATGTTGAGCTTCAGACCATATTTTGCGCTCTCCTCTTTCACCCTCATTCAGAGGTTCTTTAATTCCTCCTCACTTTCTGCCATCAAGTTGGTGTCATCTGCATATCTGAGGTTGTTGATATTTCTTCCAGCAATCTTAATTCCAGCTTGGGATTCATTCAGCCCAGCCTTTCACATATAAGTTAAATAAGCAGAGAGACAATACACAGCCTTTCCCAATTTTGAAGCAATCATGGACCAAGACAACAGGCAGACAATAATAGGTGAGAGCATTCTACCTCTGCCCACGGCATAGGTGCAAACTCCCTAGGGCCCTGGGTGCCCAAGCACCCACAAAATTCCCCACAAAGGATCTGGGCACTCACAAATTTTCTGTTCCAGGGCCATGCACACTGCATGGCACCTACGGCCCCAGGCACCCACGGTCAGGGGGCCAAGCTGGCACCCCTGGCCCAAGGGCAGTCAAGGAGCAATCCAGTCGAGTGATTATGCATTACTGGCTAAAGGAATATTTAAGGAAATAAGCTGTCCTGAAACATTTAGACTGGACACGAGGGTGGAAAAGAGTCAGGGAAAGATCTGATATGGTGACTCTTGCAAGGACTGGTGTGTGCAACGCAAATGGCCACTATGTGGAACCTCTTAGCTTCATGTTTTGACCTTCTGCCTTTTGACCCATCCAATGATATCCTGCTTGTAAATCACCTGTTGTGTATTAAACTGGTATAAATTTCCATAGAAATAAGATTTGAATTTCAGTAAGGTAAGGTAAAGGTAAAGGGTCCTGCTAGGTTGGCAGGAGCAGGGACCGAGCAACAGGAGCTCACCCCATCGCGGGGATTCGAACCGCCAACCTTCTGATCAGCAAGCCCTAGGCTCTGTGGTTTGGACCACAGCGCCACCTAATCCAATTTCAGAGTTTTGCAGTCTTTTCTGGTCCCATCCCTTCTCAGTCATGAAATCCCATTTGTTCTTGCACAAGTTACTGTCTCTGTCAGCCCAACTTACTTAGTAGTGGGGGGGGGGGGGGAATCCTTCCAGTAGCACAGTAGAGACCAACTAAGTTTGTCATTGGTATGAGTTTTCATGTGCATGTATCTGAAGAAGTGTGCATGCACACGAAAGCTCATACCAATGACAAACTTAGTTGGTCTCTAAGGTGCTACTGGAAGGAATTTTTTATTTAGTAGTGAAAGTAAGTCTCCAACTGTACACTACATGGAGTTCTGCCTAAACCTTCTCCTTTAAACAAAAAATTCCCTTAATCAGATTGAGAAGACTTGATTTGATAAACAGCAAAGGTATACAAAAATGGGCACTAAACTCTCTACACTCTGGTTGGATTTCATCTGAAACCCATCCACCACAAATTACTTTTCCCCCTTTGGGGGAAAATAGAGGTCCTTGTGTTTTTCTGCTTTATTTTCCCCATGGATTTTTTTTTTTTTTAAGCAGCTTTTAGAAGGCAATTTAGAGCTAAAAAACTATCCAGGAACAGCGTCTCTCCCTCCATCCATCTTCCTTCCTCCTCCCTGACTCACAACCTTCCCAAACCGATTCCATTTAAAACACACACAGAGGGGAAATGCACACAAAACTCAGTGTGGGGAGTTTTGTACATGTCAGCTTCGCCTTTTAGACCACTTGTCATCATGGTAGCTCTCCTTTCCCAAATGCCAGTGTCCTTTCTGATTATTTCCTGTAGAACCTTCCAGCCTAGCGCAGAAACTACTCTTTTCCCCCCTTCCTTCTTTTTTCCCAGTATAATGCACTTGGACATCTGAAGTGATCCATCCAGCTCTCTCTCTCCCTCCGTCTACCGGAACTTGCCTTCCTTTCGCTCCTTACCAGCTGCTCAGGAACTTGCACTGCGAAAGCCCTGCATGATGCGCTCCATCTCACCACTTACAAAATGCAATAAATACATTCTAATAAATATATATTCAGATCAGAAGCATTTTTGAGCTGCTTAGCCGAGTGCATATCTCGTCCTTTGTACACATATTTGTACAAAGTGTTGCCTGTAATTTTAAAGATGCTTGCCTGAGGGAGGTTTCATTTTTCCATTGAAGTCCCCTTGATTTACTGTATGCAATATGTTACAGCTTCCTTATTTGCTCCTCTGGGACACTTACTGACAGTAAATCTCTATTAAAATATTCTTCCATATGGTTGCATGAAAATTTTATTGCAGTGAGCCTCAGGCTGAAGGTCACAGCTGAGTAGCTGCAGTTAAGCAGTGTAGTCTATAGACTCTGAGGTACATCTGTTCTGGGAGTGAGAGTAAAATTAGAATTTTACTCTCAATAGCAATTCTCTAAACTAGTTACACTTGTTTACCATTGCAGGCCAGGGCCAAAGCAATGCCTTCCATATACATGTCACAGGCTATTGTGGCTACATGATTTAGGTCGTAAACTCTGATCCAGAAATTGCAAAAATGTAGAGGTCACTGGAGAGGGTCCCTAATGTATATTTCATTTATGATACATGAAAATTTAATAACCTCTCACATGATGGGACTCTGTGGCTTGCTTCCTTGGTTTTTGGCATTGGATTCATTGTTCGCTGCAACGTTTCCTGGCCGGGATAGCACGCAAACTTTGTAAACAATGCAAAATATTATTTTTAATTGAGAGTGAATAGCCAGATACATGGCTGCCAAGCTGCTCCTAACCTGGCAGTGCCACCATGCCAGTTGGCCCAGTCTTGGGATGCTAAGGTGCCTGCTCTTTGGAAATGGTTTGGAAAGACGGCCAGGAACCGCGTTCCATTGTGAAGATCACCAAGTATGGGGTGTTGCACATCACTCCAAACATTATGTTTAGTAATTGATGCTAGGGTCAGCCAAATGTTAATCTACAGCTTACATTTGCTTGCAGGAAAGTAATACCAGGGTCACTTCTAAATCCTTCTTATTGAGCAACAACATGATAGCTATCAGAATGAACCTGGGCCAAGGCAGTCCTTTCCAATCACCATGTGGCAGAAAGTCAGAGGACTCTCAGAGAGGAATTTGTCCTGTAATGCATATGGGGCTAACCAGTGCTCTCTTTTTAAGGAAAAATGGTGCCCGTACTCAACATGAAGTTGTTACAGTAAGTGGTGAACTTTTAACATTTTTTTTAAAAAATGGGGGGTACCGGTACTGCATACTCTTGAGTACCCCAAGGGGGAAAAAAGCACTCGGGATAACTTATGTGGAGCAATCCTACACATCTAAGCTTTTCGGAAGCAATGTTTTGTCGTTAGATTGCAAACAACAGTGCAGAAGGGCATACCGTATTTTTTGCCCTATAGGACGCACTTTTCCCTCTCCAAAAATGAAGGGGAAATGTGTGTGCGTCCTATGGGGTGAATGCAGGCTTCAGGAAGCTATCCGCAAGCCGTGAGCTCAGCACGCCCCAGGCTTCCGGCTTCGCGCAGCTCTCCGCTAGCCGTGGGAGAGCTGCGCGAAGTAACGCAGCTCTCCCACGGCTTGTGGATAGCAGCCTGTTCTGGGGGCTGGGGTCAGGGGAAGCTCGGGCTTCCCCCGCCCCAGCCCCACACCTGGGGGGGAAATTAAAAAAAGTTTCTTTATTTCCCCCCCAAAAAACAAGGTGCGTCCTATGGGCCGGTGCGTCCTATGGGGCGAAAAATACGGTATTTTCCTTGCCTGTTAAAGCGGGAATGGAGGGCACAGAATTCAGATTCCTGATACTGTCAACTTTTCTGTTTGATCTTTTTTAGTTTGTATCTCCTATGGGCAATGCCTAGTGAAAGTGGTTGAATAAGGTTCCAGAGGTTGAGGGCAGAGGTGGCGGGAAGTTTCAGTTCCCTGCACTTGGTTTTTTTAGTTCCTAAATTATAGAAAAGTTCAAAAAATATTGTGTAAGCAAGTGCAGTGCAGAACTTTTAAAATTAGACTGCTTACTTCTTTTCCTAACCATCCAGTGATATTGATTTTTGTCACCTTCTTATTTTCCTCTCTCATAATGCTAAAACTCAGGCACGTCCAAGGGAGCCGAATTTTTCAGGAAAGGCAAAAGAAAGCACTTCTTCACACAACACAGAGTTAAATTACAGACTTAGCTCTTACAAGATGGCCTTTAACTGGAATGGTTTTAAAATGGGATTAAACAGATTCATGGAGTCTAAAGCTATCCATGACTACCATGAGGGCTGGGGCTGATGGGAGCTACTGTCCTGGAAATATCTGGTGGTTCCCTACTCCCTGCCTTATATACTATTTGTTTGACCAGAGAATAGGAGATGCTCTCTTCAGTGGTTCAAGTTTGTCTTTGTCAGACGCATGCTTACTTAAGAAAACACTCTGAAAGAATATTTTGAAAAATATTCTAGCCAGGATTCAAAGAGCATTTTTAGGCATACCATTGGACTTAGGTGGAATGTAGATCACAAACGCCCTTTAAAAACCCCTTTAGATTCATCTGTTCCCAGAATGAATTTCTTGGGATGTTTATGCTCCTAAAGATGAGAGTAAAGCTATTCTATTCATACTTTGGGGTAGGTGATCAAGCCCTATTGCTTCAGAGATCAGTCTCCCAAGTTAACTCAAATATCTCTTGCCATATCAGTTGTCATATCAATCAAGCATTTCTGGCTATAGCAATTAACTTTTGCATTATGCAACTGAACAATTCAATATTTTGGATGTCAATCTACCATTGTGATTTTTTTTTTAAAGTGTGGGCTAATTAGATGTGATCTGAGTCCATGCATAAACCTTAATTAATTCACTTGTACCCTCTTTTTCAAAGAAGATAGATATCAGCTTGCTGTAATATTTTACCAAAGTGGATGTGTGTTGAGTAGGTTCAAAATGAATTCCCAACCACACACTCCCACATCCTGACAAGCCAATAAAAATGATATTAGGTGATTAAATGTAGGAATAAAAAAGAAGGCCGACATAATGATAAACTGTAATGAAGTCAAACAGCTGGCAGACTCCTTGGTGAATTTGCCACCTGATGGCTTGTACGAAGATTCAGGCAATGCCTCCAGCCCGCTAGTCAGCTGGCAACCACTAGTACACACACTGAACATTACCTCCCATTCATTAATTGGCTTGCTAGAAACTCACTTTCTTGCCATCAGGACAGAAAACATCTTCTTCATATGTGTGAGAGAGCATGGCCTATTTGTTATGTACAGGAACATTTGATTAATGTTGATAAATTACCACTGGCTAATCTGCAGACAGGGATGGATTTCTGATAGCAAAAGTCACACGGAGGCTTTCGTTCTACTTAACTTTGAACGAATTTGACTCAAGGTGAGATGCGGATGCAGCAATTGGTCTCAAAATGGAAAGCTGCATGCAGTTTGTTTTTATGCCTCACACATCGGCCATGCAAACAACCTTGGGTTAAAAACCGAGAGTGGTAGGGACTCAGTGAGGATTATCAGAACCACCCATCTCCGCACTTCAACCTTCCCACTGTATTTTTCTCTCTGTTGCTGTTTTGGAAATGGAAAGCCATTTAGGTGTGAGTGAACTGGTGTCAACTGCTAGGTTTTCCTCCCTGCAGAACCTACATTTATACAGGTACCTACTGAGAAGATCCATTTAAAAGCAACTGTACCAAAAGGAATTATTGGGGGGGGGGTTAGGATAAAGGCACCATATTTTGTCCTCCCTTAGGGCACTATATTGAAGGGACGCAGGTGGCGCTGTGGTCTAAACCACAGAGCCTAGGGCTTGCCGATCAGAAGGTTGGCGGTTCGAATCCCCGCAATGGGGTGAGCTCCTGTTGCTCAGTCCCTGCTCCTGCCAACCTACCAGTTCGAAAGCATATCAAAGTGCAAGTAGATAAATAGGTACCGCTCCAGTGGGAAGGTAAATGGCGTTTCCATGCGCTGCTCTGGTTCGGCTTAGTCATGCTGGCCACATGACCCGGAAGCTGTCTGCGGACAAACACCGACTCCCTCGGCCAGTAAAGCAAGATGAGCGCCGCAACCCCAGAGTCGTTCACGACTGGACTTAACTGTCAGGGATCCCTTTACCTTTACCTTTAGGGCGCTATATTACCCAAGTCCACCCCTATTAGAAGCAGATACTACAATATTTGGTCACAGCTCATGGCAATGGAATACAGGAAGCTGCCTTATACTAGGTCATTTGTCCATGTAACACAGTGTTGTTTAGCCAGACTGGCAGCAATTCCCCAGGGTTTCAGGCAGGTACTTTTTCTACCCCTGCTTGGGGATTCCAGGGATTGAACATGGAGCTGTCTACATGTAAGGCTAATGCTCTATCATAGACTTGTGGTCCTTCCCTTTGCGCTATGGTCCTTCTCATACAAGGGATAGTTCTTGGCCACTTAATTGAAGATCTGAATACAAACCCTAGAGAGCCAAATACCGTGGTACCTTGGTTTTCAAATGTAATCCGTTCTGGGAGACTGTTTGAGTTCTGAAACGTTTGAAAACCAAAAACTCAATAGCCGACAGCTAGGCCTAAGGAACTTGTACTCAGCGGAAGCAGCGTGGCATGTTCGATGTCCGAGGCGTGTTCAAAAAACGAAACATTTACTTCTGGGTTTACGGCGTTTGAAAACCAAAATGTTCGTCAATGGAGACATTCGACAACCGAGGTACCACTGTACGAACACTTGACTCCTTACTTTGCCAAAGGAGAAATTGCACATTTTGCCTGTTTGTTTGTTTGTTTGTTTGTTTGTTTGTTTCAAATATATTGAGGATATGTAAAGAGTTTCGAAAACACTTGGGCTGCATAAATTATCTTATCTCCCTTTCCATGTTGAAATATACTCGGAGTCGAGAGTGGATTTCATGCTCTTTATTCAGCTCATAGTGGTGAGGAGGAATCGAAGTAAATAAGGAGTTCCTTATTTACACAATGGGCTGCACGTGATTGGTGAATTCCGGGATTCTCCTGTAGGCCAATCAAGTTGTGGATTCACTTCCACCTGGAGCTGTATTGGGTGGCTCCTACAGACCAATCATACTGCTGCATTGTTCTAGGACCAATCACACTGCTGCATTCTGAATCCTATTCAACTCAGTACATAACACATGTCAAAGCTAGCAATTTCAGTATAATGAGCTATCCCATCCGCACATCAGGCAGTGTAAATATCTACTCACCATTTCTTGGTCCTCTTCGATGATTACTGATTTCTCTACTGCTGCTTTGGAACCATTTCCCTCCCATTGGTTTTTCTTCTCCTTCCACTTTCCTATGATAGGTACATGGCCAATCCCACACAACCCGCAAGGAACAGGCTGAAATCACAGCACTATGTTGCCAGTCGGATTTGGCAAGGTAAAGCTTTGAAACCAGCCACTAAAGCAAAGCACCCCAAATCCCTTCCAGCCTAAATGGAAAGCTAAATAGTATGCCACCAATAAAGTGAAGGAATCACTGAACATGACTGCCATATTCAGAGGAATGAGCCAAAGGTGCTGCTGTTCTTCAGGCCTGAGGTTCAGTAGACTTTCCACCCAGTCAAATACTCCAGGTACAGAATTGTTGAATAACTTCAAGTTCCTTTTATATAAAGGGACGCGGGTGGCGCTGTGGGTTAAAGCCTCAGCGCCTAGGACTTGCCGATTGAAAGGTCGGCGGTTCGAATCCCCGCGGCGGGGTGCGCTCCCGTCGCTCGGTCCCAGTGCCTGCCAACCTAGCAGTTCGAAAGCACCCCCAGGTGCAAGTAGATAAATAGAGACCGCTTACTAGCGGGAAGGTAAACGGCGTTCCGTGTGCTGCGCTGGCTCGCCAGATGCAGCTTGTCACGCTGGCCACGTGACCCGGAAGTGTCTGCGGACAGCGCTGGCTCCCGGCCTATAGAGTGAGATGGGCGCACAACCCTAGAGTCTGGCAAGACTGGCCCGTACGGGCAGGGGTACCTTTACCTTTACCTTTTATATAAGATAACAGCAACATTTACAAGAGTTTTTAACATCTTCTGTGGTGTGTAGTTTAATTTAAATTTATTTCTTAAATATGACAAAAAGATAAAAAAGACAGCATAAACTTGCATTAACAATAAAAAAGACATCAATCCTGACTTAACTTAACGTATTTTTCCATGTATAACATGCCCCCTTGTATAAGACGCCCCCTATTTTGGGGGGACTCTGAACATACATTTTACAACATGAAAAGCTTAAGTTTCTGTTCGTCATAAATAAATACACCCATTGCCTTTTCAAATTTCCTGAAGCAGCAGCCATATATAATATTTTATTATTTTCATTTATTAAATTTGAATACCGCCCTATACCTGCAGGTATCTTCATTCTTAAGCACAGGTTAATTGCAAATACCTTCTTCCATGTGGTTCCATAAACAAGAACAAAAACTGTGATGGCCTACCAAGAATTATAGAGCGGTGCAGGGCCATCTTAAGCATGTCCGGCGCCGTGGTGCAAAGCTCCCTCCGGCGCCCCACCGTTTCCCAGAGTTTTTTAGGGAGGACGGTGCTACTGGAGGGGCTGGAGGAGACGGGCAGCGGCTGGAGGGCAGCTCCTCCAGTGGTGAAGAGGCAGAGGCTTGATGTGGTGCCTCCTGGCTCAGCTGGCTGCTTCATGCCACGGTGGCCACGGCAGACAGAGGCTCCGGGCACGGCGCTGCTTCGGTGCAGCATGGCAGAGGCGGGTGAGGGCGGTGAGCTGATGCTGGGAGGTGCCATGTCCAGCCTCTGCCTCTTCCCTAACGCCCTCCAGAACTTGGCACCCCGCACCACTAGCCTCTATGGGTAAGACGCCCTTGGAACAGTGGCTCCCAAACTCCTGCCGCCACCCATGGACCACTTGAAAATTGCTGATGGTCCTTGCAGAAGAAGATGTGCCATGGTGCATCTGCACCAGTGAAAGTGGACACCTTCATCTGCCCCAGCTGCAATAAAACATGTCTCTCCCATATCTGTCTCTATAACCACAGCAGGCTCTGTAACTCTCCAACGGTTTGACTTTACTTCCAATGGTCTCTCTTCCAATGTCTCTTGAGACAGACTCTTGATGCCCACTTTGCAGACCACTTAAGGATTTTTCTGTCTGCTGTAGCAATTGTAATGTGCTGTGCTAGGTGCTGTATGATTGTTAATTGTATATTCATTACACCTTTTACTTCTTATATTGCATTTTATTGTAGTATAATCTGCGTTCCATATAATTCACATCGTAATACGATGAAACGAACTGTTAGAAATAAAAGAAGCAATAAAAATACAATTAAAATTGATATAATTTTTACATATATGCTGTGGATCATCTGAATGAAGCTCATGCACCTCTGGTCTTCCAGTGACCAGTCTGGAAACCTTTGCTTTGCAAGACACTTGTGTCTTCTTCCTTGGCCTGTTTTCAGAGGCAGATAAATACATTTTTACATCACCAGGTGTCTCAGTATTAGCCAGTGCTTGTCATTTCCGGTTGCTTTTATATACATAAAAGATGTACATTTCAGTTTCTCAATTTTCCAGTTTTATATTCACTTCTTCACATTACCACATTATTCATACACACACACACACACACAGAGAGAGAGAGAGAGAGAGAGAGAGAGAGAGAGAGAGAGAGAGAGGGAGGTTGCTTCTTTGGGGGGGGGACAGGAGGACGCATTCTCCTAACCATTTTGTGAATCTAAGTTTAGCCTCATTGAGGGCAGTATTTCCATATGAGTAGGAAAATGAGGGGACGCGGGTGGCGCTGTGGGTAAAAGCCTCAGCGCCTAGGGCTTGCCGATCGAAAGGTCGGCGGTTCGAATCCCCGCGGCGGGGTGCGCTCCCGTCGCTCGGTCCCAGCGCCTGCCAACCTAGCAGTTCAAAAGCACCCCCAGGTGCAAGTAGATAAATAGGGACCGCTCTGGCGGGAAGGTAAACGGCGTTTCCGTGTGCTGTGCTGGCTTGCCAGATGCAGCTTTGTCACGCTGGCCACGTGACCCGGAAGTGTCTCCGGACAGCGCTGGCCCCCGGCCTCTTGAGTGAGATGGGCGCACAACCCTAGAGTCTGTCAAGACTGGCCCGTACGGGCAGGGGTACCTTTACCTTTAGGAAAATGAGAATACCCCTAAACATATTTTCTTTTAGAAAAAAGCTCTCTCCCTCTTTATATACATATATGAAAAGTTCTCATGAAAATTTATCAACATTCCAGTGTTAATTTCTCCTGATATGCATATTTTTGTGTGCACTTTTGCCTAATAAAAAGCCTTTTTGCAGGCCCCTTCCTGCCTCTTTTAAAATCAGAACAAAAGGGATTTTGATAGGTGGCCGACCCCGCCCATCTGTCAAAGTTGGCCCCTGAGGCAGATCCTGATAAGGATCTGGTTCATGGAGCCAGAAAAGTTCTCCACCCTGGCTTACTGTTTCGGAAAAAAAAGTGGAGCGGGTAGGTTCACACCAAATCAAATTTGTCCCCCATCTCTCAGGTATATAGTCTGCTGTTGAAAGTTGGTCTAGAAATATCAGCAAAATAAGAACAGCAACAAACACAACAGCAGTAGGCCAATGGTTCCAAGTCCTGCTGCGCTGGCGGCAAGACGCTCAGGCCTTTAATCACGGCCGTTTAAGAAAGAGCCTCCCCTCTCTACCCATTCTCGCTTTTGTGCTTCCCCCGTCCAAAGAAGCATGCACTTTCTTGTTTTGCCATTTACTCCCATCAGCAGAGCCCATTCTCAGCCACTTCTTAAACGCATTTTTACGAGGAGGCAAAGTCAAATCACTATTACTTAATTAACACGATTGTGAAGGCTTCAATCCAGCTGCACAATAGCTTCCCTGACCTTGCAAGAAGGATGCATGACTTCATTATTGAGTATATTGTTTCCTATAAACATATAAAACCCCTACCAATAACAATCCCATCAGCTGAAATGAAGTTATCCGAGAACAGAATTAAACTCTCAATGACCCCTTTGCTCTACTCCATAGACCCCTATTAATAATTTCTAATCTAATCAACAGGGGTAAATGTACTATTGCAGCCCATGCCAGGCACTCTGCCAGGAAGGGCCTATTGCAGTCCGTCTCATTTATTCCAGTCCAGGGCTTCTCCGGCAGAAGACGCATCTTTCCCTGGGAGGCCACTGGCTGATTTCCTCTTTTGTTATCTTTTCAGGCAAAGTCATGTCCTTGTAACTGATAGACACATGGCTTTGTAAATAACCCTGGAGTGACTGATAGTGCTCTTGCCAGACAGACCCTGTAAATAGCCGGGCATTATTCACGCCAGGCCTGAGAGCGCTGCAATGCGGCTGACAAATTTATGACAGATCCGAGCTCACCTCTTCCACAAATATATGCTTTCCTGGCAAATTCATCACATGTTTTTAATGGGCCCCATACTGAATTTGTCAGCTGTCTGTCCCTGCATGTTGCTTCCCTTTGGGTTTCCGTCAAGGATTGCTGGCTGAAATCATCTCTCAGCTGCCAGGTCTGGGAGAGATCAATGATGACACATCTATTGATGATATTTTACCTTCAACTATTCAGCCCATGCATCATTTTAACAATGCTGATATGTTTATTGAGTGCCTGCTAGCATTCGCCATTGGGTGGAAAGTGATGTCAGACTACATTTTTTGCCTTGCTTGATAGAAATTTCTCCCCCTCCCCCACCCATCTTGCCACTGCTTAGCACTCCTTTAATTAGAATATGTACAACTCCATATAGAAGAGGAAAAATACCCAGGTAACGGCTGAATCAAACTGTAAGCTTCTAATGTGGTACGGTCCTCTCGCATTACTGGAGCAATGTTGCTCTCCTGAGCAACATTGAAACATATTCCCTGAAAAACATGCACAACAGAGAGGTAGGTTTTTTTAAGCATTGTGTTCCCTATGTACGTTTTGTTAATTTATGGTGGGGGCATGTTTTCAAGCATGACTGTACCACCACAGAAAATGAAACAAAAAAGATTACGAACAGATTCAAATTTGTGATGGGTGAAGTCCAAGGTAAACTGATTAATTTAATTTTAGATGCTAGATCCCAATATGGATTCAGAGTAGATTCACATGGACCTCAAGTGGTCTAGAGTCCCCAAGGTGGTTGAATGGCTCCTTGAATGCCTCATTCGGGCAGCTCCTGCAGCCAAGTTGGTGGCAAACATATTGCTCTGCTTTCCTTTGGACCACATCAGAGAGGCTGAGAAGAGGTCTTGTTGTCTGGGCAGCCCAGGACCTCAGTATACTCTGCCCAGGCTTAAACCCTGAGGAGGTCATTTTGGTATTGCAAATGCAGTAAAAGCATTTCTATATCACTTAATATTTCAAAAATCTCTTAAAGTGGGGCACCCCCTAAATATGTGGAAGTCTGACTTCCAAATCCAGCAAAAACAACGTATGGATTGATCTGGTTGTTTTGCCAGCAGCTTCAGAAATGACAGGGAAATTTTTGCCATGTGATGGATCCTGCCACATATATGGAAATATTTACATGGAGAATGGAAAGTGGAGCCTGTAGTCATGATGGCAGAAAAATGTGCTGTTGTGCTTTTGGAAACTGCCATTGGGAAGCTGTAGTTATATCTGTGGATGGCCAGATGACACATGTGAGTGCCTTCTTGGAGAACGTCAAGATTCATTATCTGGAGAGGGTTTTTTGTGCATGTCTGAACTGATCCTGCATGACCCACCTGAACAGTTGCCAGACATCTGCTCAGGAAAGGCAAAATTTATAGCACCCTTGACCATTACCATAGAGGCTTACTACACAGACAGCTGCTTAGCCTGGAAAAAAAAACAGTAACTAGTTGAAATAGAAGGTAATTATAAAGGTTACTAAGGTTCTCTTTGCAAGGAAGAAAGTTCCACAGAACATCAAGAGGATTTATGAAGCCCCTGCCTTGAACAGTGAGTACTCTGAAAAGTTTACCTGGCATTATCAGAACACATCTCAATTATCTTTAGCTGCTATCAAAATGTCAGAACATTTTGTTTTGTTTCTGTCCTTCTGAAGATGTGGATCTATATAATTGTGTGTTCTTACATTTGAAATATATCCAGTGCTCGTTTTCCTTGGCACTTAGGAAGAAGGCAAAACGAGTGCTTGCGTCCCAGATTATAGTGTAGCGGAAACTGTGTTTAATTACCAGTTTCATAACTACAAAATTGAGTGTGGTCACAGACTGAAAAGATGATGGCAGGTTGCAGATAATAGTCATATGTTGCTTTGCTGCCGTGAATTGTACAACTAGCTGTGCAGGACTCTGCTTTCTGGGCAAGTCCTCTTTCACTTCTTTCATATTCTATCCATACTGGTTTGAAATAATAGATTGGTTTTAGGCCCAGAAAATGGCATGAAGCTAGATTGTCAAAAGTACCTGACTTCCCATTGGCTTGATAGGACACAAGCTGGTAGCGCTGAAGGCTTATGACTCCACAGAAGACAGGGATCTGGTTGACAAGGTTTTGGCTGTAAGGGTACACTGTTTATCACAGGGATGAGGTACTTCAGTCTAGGGGGCCAATGGTAGCCATCTGTGTCTCTCTGCCTGGTCATCAGGACTCTTTCCAGGCCATGCTACACACCTAATCAGACATTTTCTGTGCCCTCCTTGATGGCTTGTGCCTGGCTTGAATACCGTATGTCCTTGATTTGTGTTTGCAGGGCAGATTGAAACAAGTTGAAGCCAGCACAAGTCCTGCCACAACAGGACTTTGCTCCTTCTCTTTGACATGCACACCCCTACGCCTCTCCCATACCTACTCTGGAGGATCAGGAAAACCCCCAAACAGTGCATGGGGTGAGGAGAGGGGAGATGGCTCCATTGGACAAGCAGAAATCTCGTGCCGTGTAAAATTCCACCCAATGCCTCTTGCTTGCTTGCCTGGATGGAAGTTGGAGAGATACAGGGGTAGGAGATGGGTAGGAGAACCTCAGGGTTCTTCCACACTCAGAATATAGCCTAGCCTATAAACTTAAGAGAGAGATCTGTTGTGCTGCCCACACAGAATGACAAGAAGTCCTTGTTAGCAGATCAGGGCTTGGATGTTCACATCTGCTGAAACAATAAGACAAAAGCACACCTTAATCAGTGACAACATTAGCAGAAGGTTGTGGGTGTGAGAATGAAAGGAGGGCCTGAAGAACGTAGTCCACAAGAAAGTGAGAAAAGACATAACAAAGGGCATATAAGTGACTTAAGATGTTGGATGAGATAGACTGGCGACCAGTTCCCCTTTACTGTCAAGTTAGGCTGAAGTAGTCAAAAATATTGCATTGTGTGGTAGGCTCCTGAGTATTTGCATTGTAGGTTCATGGGGTGGTGCCTTATACTTCTAATCAGTACAGTTGTACCTTTTCCCTTTTGTTGTATGGATTCCTCTTCCTGGTTACACACCCTTACACTAACCTGCATCAATGCTTACAGGACCATGTAAACACCTCTGAGCATCAGAGCAGGATATAAATATAATAAACAAGTGGAGGCCAATGAGCAGGGGGCAAAGAGAAGATGGTGTGTTCCCCTGATCACACTTTTTCTTTTCTTTCTCCTGCAATGAGTACTCAACAGATACAAAGGCCCTGGAGAGATTGATGTCTTGTCCTGAAATCTATGAGGACCTGAGGCTGGCCCTCTTAAGAGCCCCTTTGCCTGAGGATTTGATAGAACCCAGTAGTCTAGTGCACCTTGGGGAGACTGGTGTGGAATCCAGATATGTCACTGGGCATCATCTGGGTCCTGGCTGATGCAACGTATTTGAAGCTGAAGGGCGGTGAGCTTAGTTCAGTCTTCCCAGACCTGGTGCCCTCCAGACGTTTTGCCAGCATTGCCAATGGTGGGGGCTGTAGACCAAAAACATCCAGAGGCCACCAGGTTGGGGAACGTTGGTTTAGTCCTATTCTTTGCAGTGGCTTGTTTTGGGCTCAGGAAATGAATGAAACAAGCCACATTCACCCTACCAGCACAAAGCACTCAATTCATTTCTGTCAGGGGTTCAGGAGCAGAGGGACAGGAAAGGGAGGAATTAGAGACCGAGGGAGAGGAATCCGAGGGAGAGGTCAGCGATGATAGCCATCCGAGGTCTCTAAGTCTCTCCAGCGAATCAGAGGATTCACAGAAAGGGGCTCCCGTGGTCAGAGCTAGGGGGTTGCCAGAGGGAACACCCCAGGAAGGAGGGGCCAGAGGGGACTCAGAGAGCAGCAGCTGGAAATCGGGACCAGCTTCCCCACCGGAGAGCAGTAAGGGGGAGGAGTCCCAAACATCGGCAGCAGGCAGCTTTCCGTCAGCGGAAGGACATGAGTCAGGGTTAGCCACGCCTGCATCAGAGAGCGAGGAAACGGTCAAAAGGAAGGTCAGGGGCAGCGCGCGCGCGCCAAGTTCAAATGTACAAGAGGGGGGCGCAATGAGCAGCCCGGAGAGGGAGCCGGGTCCCAAAGCCCGCCGAAGAGAGGGGGAGGAGTCCGAAGGGTCCGCTTCCGAGGCATCCAGGAAGGAAGGCACCCAGGGGGGTAGTAGGACCCAGAGGCGGAAGGAGAAACGTAGAAGGTGGAGTAAGGCTAGAGTCTTAAACTGGTGTACAGGGGGCGGAGACTCAGACGAGGCTTCGCTGGTCTAGGGTCTAGACGTAGAGACGCACGCTAGGGTTTGAAAATGGGAACTAAACTTCAATAAAGACTTTGTACAGTTCTGCTGGCTAGCGTTGGTCTTCTGTGAGCTGGGACCTGGAGGCAGTCTCTGACAGTAAGCCTCGTCTCACAGTTTCATCGGTTTTCTTCGCCTCAAGCATCGCTACGGGAGCGAGGCAGGGAGGGCAGAAGACTGGTGCCTTGCGAGCTCACAAAAGTCAGGCGAGATGACTACAGAACAGAAAATAGCTTCCCTGGAAGAAGCGGTGACACAACTCAGCGCGGAAATAATCGCATCCAGGAAGAGAGAGGAAGAAGCGGCAGCTGCCTGCAGAGATCTTCAAGCCAGGTTGGAAGGGCTTGTGAAGCAGGGGCTACCGGGACCCAGATCCGAGGGGATTGGGTTGGGGAAGAGAGGAGGCAGCATTGTATCTCATTTTGATGGGAATTTGCAGCAGTACCCCAATTTCCGAGCAGACGTGCTGTTTGCGCTGCAGCTGCTGGAGAGAGACTTTAGAGATGAGCGGGAGAAAGTGGGGTTTATTTTGTCCCATCTGCATGGGGACGCGAAAGCATGGCTGCGCAATCTGTGGAGGGATAAGGATCCAGCGCTCCAAAGCGCAGATGCATTCATTAAGGCAATGGACTCCTGTTTCTTATCTAACATAGACATTGACATTGCCCGGAAAGACATATTTGGGCTAAGACAAGGGAAAGCCAGCGTAAGGCAGTATCATTCACGGTTTTTTGCATTGGTCAACGCGCTGAATTGGGATAAGGATTCTCCGCCAGTTAGAGACCTTTTTTTGGAGGGATTGAGCCCACAAATCAAGGATGAGATGGCACGGGGAGAGAGACCCACAACCACTCAGCAAGTGGTTGAAAGAGCGTTGTCGATTGGGGTGAGGCAGGAAGAACGCCCATGGAGCAAAGAAGAAGGGCGTTGGGGACGCACACCAGCGAGAGTGCCCCCCCTCTTGCCCAGAGAGGCAGCGCGTGCGCAGTCCACGCCTCCACAGGGAGGGGGCGAAGAGCAGATGGAGATTGGCGGTGCTAGGGCTCACTCAGCTACCAGAGCCTTAACACCGGGAGCAGTAAAACCGAAGCTGCCTAGAAGGAACAGGAAGTGCTATATATGTGAGAGTGAAGAGCACATGGCGAAAGAGTGTCCCCAGAGGATCCACAAGCACACTGCAGCTTCAGTGACAGTATTGGAAACAACTCAGCAGAGAGAACCACAGCAGGGAAACGACGAAGTCTGGCTGGAATAGGAGGCACTGGGGCCCAGCCAGACGAGTCAGTGAGGAAGTCCCCAGAGATTTTGCAGCCCACAGACCCCCTCCCGCCCAAACCAGTGGTGCAGCTCACCGCATCGCTCCAGCTGCCCAATGGACTCACCGTAGAAGTGCCTATTACAATTGACTCTGGCAGTAATGCAGACTTTATAGGACTGGAGTTCATTCAACAACACAACGTAGCTTTACTGCCAGCCACGCTGCCCCTGAAGGTTGTCACGGTGGATGGCAGGGAACTGCTAGGGGGGCAGGTGGTGCAGCAGACGCCGCCGATGGTGATGCAAATTGGGAATCACCGGGAGGTCATCAGCTTCAATGTCACCCAACTGTCGGACACGCCTGTAGTATTAGGCATGAGTTGGCTGCACAGGCACAGCCCAGCATTGGCTTGGTACCAGCGCCAACTGACTTTTGGATCCTCCTACTGTGCGGAACACTGCATTATACCCAGCCCAGAAGGGGAAGAGGAAGACCCGCAGTTACAGTTGGGCACGCTGCAAGCAGTACCACACAAGTATGCGGAATTTTTGGAGGTATTCTGCGAGAAGGAGGCGGACAAGCTACCTCCTCACAGACCCTATGACTGCAAGATTGACCTCCTGCCGGGGGCGACGCTGCCAACTGGGAAACTGTACTCCATGTCTGAGGATGAACTGCAGGAACTCAGGGAGTTCATAGACCACAATTTGAAGCGTGGGTTCATCCGGGAGTCAAAAGCGGTGGGAGGCAGTCCAGTTTTCTTTGTGAAGAAGCGGGACACGCCCCAAAGGAGGCTGGTGGTGGACTTTCGAATTTTAAACTCGAAAACCAAGCCCTCAGCCTTCCCCATGCCCAAGATAGACGACCTGCTCGCGACGGTGCGGAGAGGACGCGTTTTCACCAAGTTGGATCTACGTGGGGCGTACAACCTGATTCGCATGCGCGACGGCGACGAGTGGAAGACGGCCATGTTCACGCCACTGGGCACCTACGAATACAGAGTTATGCCCTTCGGATTACAAAATGGCTCTCACACTTTCCAAGCCTTTATGCATCATGTGCTGGCGGGGCTCCTTTACAAGAAGTGCGTATGCTTCCTGGACGACATCCTGATTTTTTCAGAATCGCGAGAGGCGCACGAGAGGGATGTCAGGGAAGTTCTGCAGAGACTGAAGGAGCACAGGCTGTACGCCAAGCTGGAGAAGTGCCAGTTCGACGTGACGGAGGTGGATTTCCTGGGCTACAAGTTGTCGGACAAGGGGCTCGCCATGGACAGCGCCAAGGTTCGCGCAGTTTTGGACTGGAAAAGCCCACGCAATCGGAAGGAAGTCCAGCGGTTTGTCGGCTTTGCCAACTTTTACCGCAAGTTCATCAAGGGATTTGCCATGCAGACAGCGGCCATCACCGACACGCTCAGCTCCAAGAAGAAGAAATTCATCTGGACGGAGCAAGCGGAGCAGTCCTTTCAGAAACTCAAGCGTCTCTTCGCGTCCGAAGAGCAGCTGCTGCATGTGAATCCCAGCAGACCCATGAGGGTGGAGACAGACGCCTCAGACAGAGCCGTGGGAGCTGTCCTGTTGCAACAAGACCAGCAGGGGGACTGGAGGCCGTGCGCCTTCTACTCGAGGAAGCTCAGCAAGTCGGAGCAGAATTACACTATCTGGGACAGGGAGTTGCTAGCCATACATGCAGCATTCAAGGCATGGAGGCACTTCCTCATCGGAGCCAGACATACAGTGCAGGTCCACACGGACCACAAGAATCTGGAGTACTGGCGCACGGCTAGGTTCCTCAACCAGAGACACATTAGATGGGCAGAGTTCTTCGCGGACTTCGACTTCAAGATAGAGTACATTCCAGGCGAAAACAACGTGATGGCGGATGCATTGTCCAGAAAGCCGCAATACCTTGAGGAGGCGGCACCGTCGGCGGCCAAGCACATTTTCGCACCGGAAGCGTGGGCATGCGCGTCGGCAACCGTGGACCTGGACGCCGTACGTCGCGCGCTGCGGGAAGACCCCTTCGCACGGGCCAAGATGGAGGAGGTGCACAGGGGCACAGCGAGGGCCGACGAGTTCCAGATACGCGATGGGTTGCTCCTCCACAAGGGAGCACTCTACGTGCCGGGAGACGACCTCCGCGCAAGGGTCCTGCAGCAGCTACACGATGCTCCCACCGCCGGGCACTTTGGCAAAGAAAAGACTGTCGAACTAGTAGCCAGAGACTTTTGGTGGCCCAAGATGCGGGGGGAAGTAGCGGATTACGTCTCGAGATGTGACACCTGCCAAAGGGCCAAGTCAGTTCACAAACCGCCGGCGGGACTGCTGGAACCGCTGCAGACACCGTCTGAACCGTGGGAGAGGGTGGCCCTGGACTTCGTCACGGATCTGCCCAGCTCGAGGGGAAAGACAGCAGTGCTAGTGGTGGTGGACATGTTTACTAAAATGGCACACTTCATTCCGTGTGCGAAGGTAGCCACGGCAGAGCAGACCGCCAAACTGTTCATAGACCACGTGTTCAAAGTCCACGGTCTGCCACGGTCTATTCTCTCCGACCGGGGGCGACAGTTCATCTCGAACTTCTGGCAGAAGCTGATGGGCATTCTGAACGTCAAAGTCAATTTGGCGTCGGCGAGACACCCACAGACCAACGGGCAAGCGGAGAGGGTCAACGCCATCATGCAGCAGTACCTGAGATGCTACGCCAATCAGCAGCCCACGACATGGGTGGACTACCTGCCACTCGCCGAGTTCGCTTACAACAATACGAAGCACGTGTCGACGGGGGTGACGCCGTTCTTCGCCAACAACGGGAGGCATCCCAGAACCTTCCCGGGTTTAGAGAGAGTGGGGGAGGGGGAGCCACAGGCAGCGGAAGCCTTAGCGTCGGAGTTGCAGGAAGTCCACGAACAACTCAGGAGGCAGTTAGAACTAGCAAAGCACGCATACAAGGTGCAGGCCGACAGACACAGAAGAGTTGGGGAAGACATACAGGTGGGAGACTGGGTCTGGTTAGCAGCGCAAGCAGTGCCGACCAGATCGTTAGCGAAGAAGAAGCTAGGACATAAGCAGCTAGGACCTTACCAAGTCCAGGCACAGGTCAATCCAGTGGCCTTCCGGTTGGCTCTTCCGGAGGGTTCCAGAATGCATCCGGTGTTCCATAGATCGGTGCTCACGCCCTACAAAGCACCTCATAGATTTCAGGAGCCAGACACAGCACCAGACCCGCTCAGAGAAGGGCCCAGAAAGGGGGGGTCGCCTAGGAGGGGACACATCAACGAGGTCACAGAGATTTTAGACTCGAGATGGGGGGAAGAGGGAGTAGAATATCTCCTAGCCAGAGAGGGTACCCCGGCCAGTGCCAACAGCTGGGTACCGGACTATGCCTTGGAGGAGCCTCTGCTCAAAGAGGAGTTTCATGCCCTCTTCCCGCACAGGCCCATGCCAGCAGAGTATTTCGACGACTGGCTCTTCACACCCACTCTTTCAGCCAGCACATTCCAGGGGTTCGCCTCGGACGAGGAACAGGCACCAGTCCCGAGCTCCCAGGTGGGTTCGCCACCGGGGTCTGCCTCAGACCACTCGTATTGGTGGGACGATCAACCAGAGGAGCAGTGGCGCAGGAAGTGGCTGAGGGGTCCTTGGCTGGGACCACCCGAAGAGGGGGAGGGGGCGAGACGGACATGGACGTGTTGGGGGACAACGTGGGGTTCGAGCACGGAGACAGAGAGATGGAAGCAGAGGAGAGCGACGTCGACGAGTACATGGGGGACGAACTGTATCCTGCACGCACCCCTGCTACGACGGAGCACCCAGTACCCACACCGGAAGGAGGGGAGGGGGGAAGGGGGGGCTTCGAGGGGGGGATGGATGTCAGGGGTTCAGGAGCAGAGGGACAGGAAAGGGAGGAATTAGAGACCGAGGGAGAGGAATCCGAGGGAGAGGTCAGCGATGATAGCCATCCGAGGTCTCTAAGTCTCTCCAGCGAATCAGAGGATTCACAGAAAGGGGCTCCCGTGGTCAGAGCTAGGGGGTTGCCAGAGGGAACACCCCAGGAAGGAGGGGCCAGAGGGGACTCAGAGAGCAGCAGCTGGAAATCGGGACCAGCTTCCCCACCGGAGAGCAGTAAGGGGGAGGAGTCCCAAACATCGGCAGCAGGCAGCTTTCCGTCAGCGGAAGGACATGAGTCAGGGTTAGCCACGCCTGCATCAGAGAGCGAGGAAACGGTCAAAAGGAAGGTCAGGGGCAGCGCGCGCGCGCCAAGTTCAAATGTACAAGAGGGGGGCGCAATGAGCAGCCCGGAGAGGGAGCCGGGTCCCAAAGCCCGCCGAAGAGAGGGGGAGGAGTCCGAAGGGTCCGCTTCCGAGGCGTCCAGGAAGGAAGGCACCCAGGGGGGTAGTAGGACCCAGAGGCGGAAGGAGAAACGTAGAAGGTGGAGTAAGGCTAGAGTCTTAAACTGGTGTACAGGGGGCGGAGACTCAGACGAGGCTTCGCTGGTCTAGGGTCTAGACGTAGAGACGCACGCTAGGGTTTGAAAATGGGAACTAAACTTCAATAAAGACTTTGTACAGTTCTGCTGGCTAGCGTTGGTCTTCTGTGAGCTGGGACCTGGAGGCAGTCTCTGACAATTTCCATTCTCAGACCTTGGGGTGGGGGCTGGGCTTTTGTTTGACTGAAGGGAAGTAAGTGGCCAGCTGTCCATTCCTAACTCTCCATCGCCATCTTGATGAGAGCTTGGCACCCCTACAATGCTGTCCGCTGGTAGGAATTTCCCCTAAGAGGAGAAGACAGAACGCATGTACAACTGTTGCTCCACAGCAGATTTTGGGGGTTGTGGTGGGAGACATTAGTCACTTTGACCACGTAATTTTTGCCGAAACATCATGAGGTCAGTACCATTGGCATCAACCCCTAACCCCACTTTTGTGCCTGCACCTCCATTACAGACTAGAAAGTTAAAGGGACCCCTGACCATTAGGTCCAGTCGTGACCGACTCTGGGGTTGCGTCGCTCATCTCGCTTTATTGTAACCCGAGGTACCACTGTGTAAACACATTAAAATTAAGGAGACATTCAAAATGGATTTTTCCTTTACTACAGTACAAATTGAATAGCAGGAAGAAAAGGGATTAAGAACTATCCTGTGTCTTGCCAGCACATTTTATGGTTTTTGGCTTTTTCTTTTATCAAGAGAATGCAAACGCCCAACAGTCACCACATATTGCAAAATGATCTAACCAGATTTTTGTTTAATTGCATGCATGCATTTACTATTTCTTTATGATTTCTTATATCCTCGTTCTAGCGAGTGTAATTCCCCAGAAGAGAATGCTAAACATTATTTACTTTCCTCTGCCATGGTTTATAGTCACTCACTTCTATTGGGTGAAGCTGTTCAAAGCCAGTTGAGGTTGTGCGTGTTGTTTTGGATATTGCTAACAATGTCACAGGCCAAAGAGATAGGAGTGGTTGAGGGAGGATCAGTGGCAAAATTTGCCTAGCTATAAACTGAAGCATGTTGGCTTTTATGAGCCCTTTGTTGGCATCATTGTTTTATTTACAGAATGTTATTTATTTATAGTGCATTATAGTCCACCATCACCAACACCCTAAAAAAGAGAGAGATTGTATTTTGGGCAGGATTTTAATTACTGATTCTCAGGAACTAATCATGACAAAATAAAGCAATGATTTTATTTCAACAGGGTGCCTAAGTTGTATCTGATGTTAACTATACTTGGAGGAGACCCAATGTAATTAATGAAAATGACCAATTTACATCCGTTAATTAAAATGGGTGCATGTGAATAGCACTTAGTTGGACTTAGTCCTCTAATTCTAGGAAATGACCGCTCCCCACATCAAATGGGGGGCATACTTTGTGTGGTCGGGCGCAGCACCCCTGATCCTACACGGCTCCTAGCAGTATTGCCTGGCATCACACACACACCCCCCCCCCCGGTTAGATACCTGGAGGTTCCTGCCCAACCTTGGACAGTCAACCAATCCCAGTGGGGGAGGCGTTGGCAGGGGAGTTGGCCAGGTAGGGTCAGAACTTATTCCACGTTTATAACGGCGTGGCACTCTCAAACCACACAGGCTCAATTACACCTTGGAGAAAATCAATAGGGCATTACGCGAGGCAACCACACGTCTAGGGGGTTGAGTAGTAAAACATCCAGGCATTAAAACCTAGAGGAAGAAACTCTTCAGGCCCAACGGAGTACACCTCACAACCATTGGAAATGAGCAATGGCTAGGCAATATTAGGCCTGGCCTCTTGGAATGGCTGTCAGTCTGTGAAGTGCCCTTTCAGGTGCAGGTGTGGTGCAGGAGAGCCAGTGTGGTGTAGTGGTTAAGAGTGATAGACTCATAATCTGGGGAACCGGGTTCACGTCTCCGCTCCTCCACATGCAGCTGCTGGGTGACCTTGGGCTAGTCACACTTCTCTGAAGTCTCTCAGCCCCACTCACCCCACAGAGTGTTTGTTGTGGGGGAGGAAGGGAAAGGAGAACGTTAGCCGCTTTGAGACTCCCTAGGGTAGTGATAAAGTGGGATATCAAATCCAAACTCTTCTTCTTCTTCTAGGTAGTCTTGATGGCGAGACCGCGAGTTTGCGGTCTCGGGTGGTGGTTTCAGGCCTTGGGTGGAATCCTTTAGTCTTTCTTCCCTAAAATGGGGGGTGGCGTGAAGCAGTGACCCATGCCCCCCCACGGCGGCAATCCCAGGGTTCCCCATTAAAGGGGTTGTTCTGAGGGGAGTCATTGGCCATACGCCAAGAGGCTGTCATTTGTCTCCCCTGTGTTGCGGCGAATTGAGGGGTGTGCTCTCTGCTTGAACAGACGTTCTCCAGAGTCAGCCCAATCCCGACACACTTTGGGTAACCCTGATGTTCCCCGGATCCCCGGCTGGGGACTGGGAGGGATAAACGCCCAAGGCCTAAGCCAAGGTCTCCCTACATCTGAATCTTAAATAAAGTTGTGGCCAATATTAATCCCATAACACAGTGTCGTGTGTCTTTATTCCACGCGGGAGCCGGCCTGGGGTTGGGGGGGGGGTCTCTGCCTCTCCGTGCAAATCCAGAAGCAAAGGCCGCAATCTTACACAGGGTTTGGGAGGTTTACGCCTGCTTTGCTCAATGAACTTAAAACATGTCTGTCTCTATGTTGGAATTTAAAGGGACGTGGGTGGCGCTGTGGGCTAAACCATAGAGCCTAGGGCTTGCCGATCAGAAGTTCGGCAGTTCGAATCCCTGCGATGGGGTGAGCTCCCATTGTTCGATCCCTGCTCCTGCAAACCTAGCAGTCCGAAAGCATGTCAAAGTGCAAGTAGATAAATAGGTACCGCTCCGGTGGGAAGGTAAATGGCATTTCCGTGCGCTGCTCTGGTTCGCCAGAAGCGGCTTAGTCATGCTGGCCACATAACCCGGAAGCTGTACATTGGCTCCCTCAGCCAGTAAAGCGAGATGAGCACCGCAACCCCAGAGTCGGCCACGACTGGACCTAATAGTCAGGGGTCCCTTTACCTTATGTTGGAATTTGTGCAGAAAGTTTAATCATTATTCTCATGCATTGTTTACTTATTACTTATTACTCACCCAGATGCTGCACCACAGATAACCAGAAATCCAAAACATTTCTTCATAAAACATCCTCTCTTGTCTAAGACTTGTCTAAGCCTAATTATATGTAACAGGAACTGTCCAGGTTGGACTTTGTGTACAATAGCACTGGGCAGGCATGGCTTGTTTCAGCTGGATTATGTCCCAACTAGTTTGTTTTGCATGGCTTCCATAAAAAAACAGGGATTTCATCAAATAGGATGTCATCAGATAGGTTTGGGCTTAAATATTTGTTTTTTTAAAAAAAATGATATTTATTAAGATTTTACAGACAAAAAAGAGTTACAAAATTAAAAAAGAGCAAGTAAAAAAGTAACAAGAAAAAAGGAGATAAAAGGTACAAAAATACAAAAGAGAAAATACAAAATACATAAAAAGTAAAAAAAAAAACAGTTAAAAACAAATCAGTATTTTCATGTCTTATATTTCATTTACTTGTTTCCTGACCTCCTCACACCTCCCTTTTTTGTATTCCAGTTCACATGGTTAATTCAGCAAATCCTTTCCCTCTTTGTTTTTATCTTAATTCTATATCTTAACATATTGTAACTTCGTATTTTCATCTAATTATCAATCATTTTTACATATTCTTTTTAACCTTGTTGCTAAAGCCGTTTCATTTCAATCCAACATCATTTTAACATTCATTAATTTTACAATATTTCTGCAAATAGTCTTTAAATTTCTTCCAATCTTCTTCCACCAACTCTTCTCCCTGGTCTCGGATTCTGCCAGACATTTCCGCCAATTCCATATAGTCGGTTTGGGCTTAAATATTTGAGCCAAACTGAACTGAGGATGGGGCAAATTATCAAAGAAAAACTTACATTGAATTTGCTTGAAAATAATTTCCCTCAACATTTCCCATTATTGAGGCAGAGATTGCAGGAGAAACAAAAAGTGTTGCCTAATGGGATATGTTAGCAAGCTGATCCTCAACATTTTTGCCTCAAAATTAATTAACAACAGTGAAGGTTTAAGTTCTGGGTTGTTGTTTTTCACTTATTTTCAGCGAAAGCTCAAAAGCAAAATCCGAATTTTCAAAATTCTAAAAATTAAATTCATATGCTATATATTTTGGATGCATGTAAAACTCTGTTTCAGCCGGGTTGGAAAGCAAAGTGTCTCTAAGTCAACAGTATTTTTAATACGTTTAGAAAAATCAAGGCAAGGCTGATTGGGCAATTAGATTGATGTTCATATGAATCCATCTTAGCCCCATTCAAGAACTGGTGGGACTAGACTATCCTGGTTTTGCAAAAGCTATAGTAGCTCCCATTAAGCGAAAGGGAGTCAGATGGTCCCTTGAAAGAGGTTAATAAAGACATGATACTTTCTCACTGCTTGAGATGCCAAAGTTTTGAAGAATAAGACTTATGAGCCATATGTAGACGCTTATGTCAGGACTGCACACTCCATGTCTCCCGGTTGACTTCAAAGGGAGCTTCTGGACGCTCTGCAGAAGGTCAGGCTATGCTAACAAGAGCCTGACAGTTGCACTCCGACTGCTTTGGGCAGACTTGGCCAGCCCTTTCCCATTCATCATCAGGCAGCTTTCCTAGCCTGCCCTAGTGGTCACATGAGGAAGCGGCAAAACAGAGGTAGCTCAGAAGAACAAGCTCACTTCTTGCTTTTTCTCCAGCTGTGGAGATGAGTGCCAGATGCAGACAAAGAGGGAAGGTGGGAGCTCAAGAGGAGAGGAGGGGGGGGAATCACTTCAGGCTAGAAGCAAGGGGAAGTGTCGGCCAACTAAGAAGGGCGTGGGAAAGCCTCAAGGCCCATGTGGCTGGCCAATTTTCTGAATCACTGCCTGAGGGGATTGGAGAGTTTAGCGCTGGGACAACTTGAAGGGGGGGATCCACCTGGAAAATAAGCCAGGCAGGGGCAGAGAAGAAAAGATCTCTACCCTTTTCAGCAAGAGAATGGCTTAATGGCAGGCAGCAGTGAAGCTGAAGGGAGCGTCGTCATAACAGAAGACCGAAAGTGAAGGAGAAAGCAAGAATTAGGTATTTTGCCTGTGGACGCTGCACTTTTTCTTCTTGTATTCTCTTCCTAGTTCGTCAAGCAGCTGGCATGTGTGCGTTGTCTCCTGCAGATGAATCAGACATGTCAGACACACAGCTGTGCATATTTAGCACACAGAGATCTGATTAGCTATTTGCTGGCCAGCAAGGAGCAGGCTGGATTTGGAGGTGATTGCTCACAATTGTGGGGTGAAAGCCACAGAGAGTCCTGTGCACTCATTAATCTTCTACAACAGGCTAGGCTGCCTTATAACCAGAGCTGCTCCTCCTTTCCTTCAAATCTCTCCTATGTAGACCTACTCCTATTGCAATTACTACTGCTGCTGTGCTGTATAATGAGAAGCCATTTGAACTAAATTAGATAATATAATGGAACACAACACTATTCAGAAACACAAGTCCTGCTACAAGCACCTTTTGGCTGCTGAGGAATCTAAACTGCTGACACTTGCACAACCCGTCTGCTGGGAAAAAAATTGGTTGCCATTGATTCATTGCTTAAGAAAAACCAGGAGAATCTGGAAGTTACGGCTGTGATCAGTTTCATGCAATTTACTAGAACATTGCTATGTCCAGATCCTGGACATTGTATTTAATTGCCTGAAGCTAAAGTGGGAGAAAACGGCAACTTCCATGCCTATTTCTTCTGTGTTGCCATTATCTGCTGTGAGGCACCCCTAGAGATCTGCTAGCCTACAGATATTCATCATGGTACCCTCTCTAGATGTTATTGGACTACAACCCTCATCATCCATGGCTAGACCTCCAATGAAGAAGGGTCCACCACCTCCTACAGGAGACCATTCCACTGTCGAACAGCTCTTACCTTCAGAAAGTTCTTCTTGATGTCAGAATCTCCTTCCTTGTAACCTGAAAACAAGCTTGCCGCAATTTCACGATGATCATCATTCTGAAAAATGCATTATTAGCCATGACGATATGTGTCTGCTTTTTCTCGGTGTTTTCAAAAACAAAACTGTCTTGCTTTGCTGCAGCCCTGGGCTCCTTTGAGAGGAAGGGCAGGATAGAAAGGTCCTGGGTCGGCCAACAGAAAATTTACAGACAAAATAGCAGAATTAAAATGATGGCAGGAAGCATCATGTCCAGAAGACATGATCCAGACAGCAGTAATAAAGCTGGCGCAGCAGCAACAAACTCCACCAAGCATGTCCATGCTGACAGATGCCCAAGTTACTGTTGAGCATAAACACCACAGGTGCGAGGGAAGAAACAGGCCTTGGTCACTATAAATATTTAACTGTGGCAGATGAATAATAAATTAGCAAGAACAACTTCATGACATAAAATCACAAAGAACTGTACCTCAGACTGTGAACAATATGGCAAATCCCATTAAAGCAGGGTTGTGGGGCTTTGGTTTTTTTTCTGCTTTCATATGTGTGTGTGTGTGTGTGTGTGAGAGAGAGAGAGAGAGAGAGAGAGAGAGAGAGAGAGAGAGAGAGAGAATGAAATCAAAACAAGAATGTAGTGATTGGTCTATTCCTCTCCTCAGTCTCATTCCGGATGCAACCAGTTAAAGTCAGTGGGCCTGGGAGGACTCTAACCATCTCCATTAAAGGTAAAGGTACCCCTGACCATTAGGTCCAGTCACGGAAGACTCTGGGGTTGTGAGCTCATCTCGCTTTATTGACCGAGGGAGCCAGCCTACAGCTTCTGGGTCATGTGGCCAGCATGACTAAGCCACTTTTGGCGACTCAACAGAACTTACTTCTGAGTAAGCTTGCAGGGGATAGCTGTCAGCCTCTTTGTGTACTTCAATAAGGACCCACCTAATTTTTAATTATTGTCACTGAAAGTTGTTTTAAACCATTTCTAACATTGTGTTTTTTAGGGATGCGGGTGGCGCTGTGGGTAAAACCTCAGCGCCTAGGACTTGCCGATCGCATGGTCGGCGGTTCGAATCCCCGCAGCGGGGTGCGCTCCCATCATTCGGTCCCAGCGCCTGCCAACCTAGCAGTTCGAAAGCACCTCCGGGTGCAAGTAGATAAATAGGGACCGCTTACCAGCGGGAAGGTAAACGGCGTTCCGTGTGCTGCGCTGGCTCGCCAGATGCAGCTTGTCACGCTGGCCACGTGACCCGGAAGTGTCTGCGGACAGCGCTGGCTCCCGGCCTATAGAGTGAGATGAGCGCACAACCCTAGAGTCTGGCAAGACTGGCCCCTTCGGGCAGGGGTACCTTTACTTTTTTAACATTGTGTTTTAATTGTTGCAACACACCCTGGGACCTAAGAAGGAAGGGTAGGTAACTAATTAAATTAATATTAACAAGAATCCTAAACATAGATTTCAGGCTGGTGTAAAGAAGAAAAACCCTCAAATCTCAATATCACATTAAAACAAGCCATTAAAAAATTAAAACAACATGATAAAACCTGGACAATAACAAAGAACCAACCAACCAACCAGAAACTATTCAGCAAGTAAGAAAATACAGCCAACATAAAAAGCCTGTGCAAATAAAGAAAATTAACCCAGTGCCAAAAGTAATGCCATGTTGCTGTCCGTCTTATTTTGGGAGGCGCCCTCTCCTTTGTGAATACACAATGCACTTCTCTTATAGATGGAACTTGGATAAAGGCCTCACGTGAAGATCTTAATGTATCGACAGGTTTGGTATGAGAGGAAGCACTGCGTCAGGCATTGGGTTTTCAGGCCATTTCGGGCTTGAAAGGCCGCTGAGCCCAGAAGGAAATAAGCAGCCAATGGAATTGATTCACAAGAGGCGTAATATGGCTCCACTTAGAGAAACCCATTAGAACTCTAGCAACATCATTCTGCGCTTCCACTTCGGGATTGCCTTCAAAGGAATACTCATGTACAGCATATCAGAGTAATCCTTCCTATCTTGGAAGGGCTGCAACTGATGATCCTTCAGGTGTTTTGAGCCACCGAGGCCATTTGGGTCTTCCATGTTGTAGTAGAGCATTCCCCAGGCTTTGCACCTGATATCAGGGAGATTGTAATGCCATACCGCAGTAGTTGCCCCCTGCTCACCAGTTCCTGGACCCAGTAACCACCTACCATTAGTATTTCCATCTTGTCAGGACTGTGTAATACATTTATGAAATATGTTGGATAGAAATTAAGGGGTTCATAGCTGTAATGTGATATGGGGGGGAATAGGGTATGGAAACAGGTTAAATCTATGGATAAGGATTTGCTGAAATAACAATTTGAACTGGAATACAAGAAGGGGAGGTATGAGGAAGTCAGTGAAATATGTTATTGAAAAATAGGTATTGTGAACCTTATGTGTTTTTAAACTTTTTTGCTTTTTTATTTTTGATTCTTTTTTACTGTATTAAATTTGAAAACTTTAATAAATATCTTTTTTAAAAAAGGACTGTGTAATACATTTGTTTTGGGGCATCTTCTGCTGTGTACTACTATATTTATAATGGGGGGGGGCAGCCAATCTTCAGCTTTAATGTTAAATCAACAACTAGTGTGGCAAGGCCTTTGGATCTGGAAAGTGATTTAGAATCAATAGAATTTTTAAATTTAGTTTTGAGATCTTGGATAGCACCTGTAATGAACAAAAGTAAGAGGTCAACAGCTAGTATTCCAGGAGTACAAGCAGATGGGGGGGGTGTAGTAAGAAGGAACATATATCTTGCAATTGACCACTGGGGGAATCTCATGCTCATTTCATGGATTATGAAACCCTGGTTTATATTGGAATGATTCATTGTATATGTGTCATTTTAATTATACTTTAGCATTCTTGTGTTTGATGGCTAAATGATTGCTGATCAAGGCTTATGGCCTCTTTTTTCATCTTTATTGTGTTCTGCCTCCCGACAGCAGTCCAAGGTGATGTGAACTTCCTGCTATTGACTTTTCTCACTCCTCTGAGGAGGTTGTCATGGAGAATTAAGTTATTGACAAATCAACAGCTTATGTGTTAAACTGTTTCCTGCACGTCTTCATTGTTAGGAATGTGGGAACTGACTGAGGCTCATTTCCATTCAGAATATAGCCCATTTCTGCAGCAGTGGAAAGAGTATCCAATGACACAGACTGGATTTTACACAGTTTGTAATGAATTTCTCCTAATGCCTACAAATGAAAAGACTGGGCTCTGACAAATTGAAATGTTTCTTTTGGGGTTATGAAATGCAACGCAAACTTCATTTCAAAATATTTGGCCCGGGGGGGTGGGGGGGATAACCTGACGTGATAAAGAGTTGTTAATGATTCCATTGACTTTGAAAAAATAAAACAAATCTAGGGCCAGTTGGCACTCAGATTCTTCTGTTAAGGCAAGTTCAGGCAACAGAATAAAATGAGTATTCACAGTTCTAATCTCCTGGGCAATATGATTTTTGTTTTGGGAAGGAATCACGTACAGTAGGTGTGACTGAGCAAACACAATAGACAAGAGTTAATTAATATTATGTTAACTGTGAGAGCTGATGGTTGGAATTTTTTCTGGTACGTGACACAATAGATGTTCATTTGTGTTGGATCTCTTGCATGAGTCATGAAGTCATTCTTTAATACTTTCCCATTATGCCTCCCATCATGAGAGAAAAATATTCTTTTTAAAAAAAATGATATTTATTAAAGTTTAACAGTTACAGAAAAAAGAAAAGCAAACAATAAAAAAATTACAATACTTCAAGAATAAAATAAGAAAAAAACAGCAATACAACAAGACAATAAAAAAGAAAAAACAAAAACATTTAAAAACAAAAACATTTAAAGAAGAAGAAAAAAGAAACCCATCCAGTATTTTCAAATCTTTATCTTTTATTTGCTTATTTCCTTGACTTCCTCACACCTCCCTTTTTTGTATTCTAATTCAATTAGTTGTTTCAGCAAGTCCTTTCCCTCTTTCTCAAATTTTGTTCCATAATTTATCTTGACGCAGTTTAACCTTAGATTTTACACCTTGACCCATTAACAATCTATTCTTACTTAATTCTTTATAACATTTCTGCTAAAGCCATATAACTTCTTTCCAGCATCCTTCTAACATTCATTAATTTTACAATATTTCTGTAAATATACTTTAAATTTTGTCCAATCTTCTTCCACCGACTCTTCTCCCTGGTCTCGGATTCTGCCAGTCATTTCCGCCAACTCCATGTAGTCCATCAGCTTCATCTGCCATTCTTCCCGGGTGGGTAGATCTTGTGTCTTCCAGTACTTTGCAATGAGTATTCTTGCTGCTGTTGTAGCATACATAAAGAAAATTCTATCCTTCTTTGGCACCAATTGGCTGACCATGCCCAGGAGAAAGGCCTCTGGTTTCTTCAAGAAGGTATATTTAAGTACCTTTTTCATTTCATTATATATCATTTCCCAGAAAGCCTTAATCCTTGGGCATGTCCACCAAAGGTGAAAGAATGTACCTTCAATCTCTTTACATTTCCAGCATTTATTGTCAGGCAAATGGTAAATTTTTGCAAGCTTGACTGGTGTTATGTACCACCTATAGATCATTTTCATTAAATTCTCTTTTAAGGCATTACATGCCGTAAATTTCATACCAGTGGTCCATAACTGTTCCCAGTCAGCCATCATAATATTATGTCCAACATCTTGTGCCCATTTAATCATAGCAGATTTCACCGTTTCATCTTGAGTGTTCCATTTCAACAGCAAGTTATACATTCTTGACAAATTCTTAACTTTAGGGTCTAGCAATTCTGTTTCCAATTTTGATTTTTCCACTTGGAAGCCTATTTTTTTGTCCAAATTATATGCCTCCATTATTTGATAATAGTGGAGCCAGTCTCGCACTCTATTTTTTAGTTTTTCAAAACTCTGCAATTTTAATCTGTCTCCCTCTTGTTCCAAAATTTCACAATACTTCGGCCATTTGGCCTCCATATTGAGTTTTTTCTGAGCCTTTGCTTCCATTGGTGACAGCCATCTTGGGGTTTATTCTCGAGCAAATCCTTATATCTTACCCAAACATTAAACAGTGCTTTTCTAACAATATGGTTTTTGAACGCTTTATGTGCTTTAACCTTATCATACCACAAATATGGATGTGATGTTACTGGTTTCTTGTTCCTTTGTTTTCCAGTTGCTCTCTGCTTTCACAGAGAGAGGATGTATTTTCTGTCTGCGTAGTTAGAAATAAAACCTAGCAATGTAGCTCATATTTCTCGTCTCTTCTGCTGCTTTGATACTCTGCTGAATGGGGAAAGTGCCTGAAGCCTTATCAAAGGCTCAGGTCGTTAATCATCGTCGGAGGAGATTCCGAAGGCTCGACCGGAGGAGTAGCTCGGTCGTAGCAGAAGTTCCCCTCCTGTTGCAACCAGCTCCCATCCCCACTGGTCTCCTAGAACATGCAGAGAAAGAAAAAGAGCAGAGCAAAGGGGGGTTGTGCGCAGACATAGCCTGAGACTGGGTGGGAAAGACCCTGGAGAGGGGGACCCTGAAGAGGACCTTCAGTCCTCACAACTGCTTCAATGGGGCTAGACCTCCTCAGCGGCAGAAGAAGCCGCTCGGGCGCCTGGGGCACCGTGCCCAGGGGCGGGGCGGGGCAAGGTGAGGGCAGGGTGCACTGCAGGGCCTCTGGAGTCTGCCTGCCTCCTTCCACTCAGCCGCCCTACAGCTGGCAGGGAGAGACAGCGGGCGGACCATTTGGGCAGCACAGAGCCTGCATACGCCCAAGCCACCACATCTCTCCCGGGAGAGATGTGTGGCTCGGGTGCGCTGCAGGCCCCAGGGTGAGTGCCACCCGGCATTTTGTCACCCCCCTCAGTGGTGACACCCGGGGCAGCCTGCCCCCACCTTCCTCCACCCCGGACCTCCTAGAAAGAGTAGCAGAGGGAAGGTACATTTTACCACGTGGTGGAATTATTATTTTAAAAATGGTAAATGATATACAATGAATTAAAAAAATAACATTTGTTAAAAAACCAGAAGCTTTTTTGTTAGGTATTTTAGGACAAGAGTTGCTGAAAGAAAAACAGACATTATTTATGTATGCTACAACAGCTGCAAGAATTTTAATAGCACAAAACTGGAAGACCGGAAAAGTACCATCAAAAGAACAATGGCAAGAAAAGTTGATGAACTATGCAGAGTTAGCAAAGTCAATGGACAAACTGCGTGAAAATGACAATACAGTCATACCTCGGGTTAAAGTCGCTTCGGGTTAAATCTTTTCAGGTTGCGTCCCATGGACTGCAAGAAGATCAAACGTATCCATTCTGAAGGAAATCAGTCCTGAGTGCTGACTGGAAGGACAGATCGTGAAGCTGAGGCTCCAATACTTTGGCCACCTCATGAGAAGACTGGAAAAGACCCTGATGTTGGGAAAGATGGAGGGCACAAGGAGAAGGGGACAACAGAGGATGAGATGGTTGGACAGTGTCGTTGAAGCTACCAGCATGAGTTTGACCAAACTGCGGGAGGCAGTGGAAGACCGAAGTGCCTGGCGTGCTCTGGTCCATGGGGTCACGAAGAGTCGGGCACAACTAAACAACAACAAGAAGAAGAAATAAACCAATTAATCAACTGAAAGGAAAATGTTCAGTCAACGATACTTCAGCAAATGTTTACTACAACTAGGATGATGATGATTTACATTTTTTATTGCACCCTTCCTCCATGGTAGCAAATTCCACAGTGATACAAAAGGCTATTCCTGGGACGCGGGTGGCGCTGTGGGTAAATCCTCAGCGCCTAGGGCTTGCCGATCGAAAGGTCGGCGGTTCGAATCCCCGCGGCGGGGTGCGCTCCCGTTGCTCGGTCCCAGCGCCTGCCAACCTAGCAGTTCGAAAGCACCCCCGGGTGCAAGTAGATAAATAGGGACCGCTTACTAGCGGGAAGGTAAACGGCGTTCCATGTGCTGCGCTGGCTCACCAGATGCAGCTTTGTCACACTGGCCACGTGACCCGGAAGTGTCTGCGGACAGCGCTGCCCCCCGGCCTCTTAAGTGAGATGGGCGCACAACCCTAGAGTCTGTCAAGACTGGCCCGTATGGGCAGGGGTACCTTTACCTTTTACTTACAAAAGGCTATGGAGAAATACAATTGCAAGTAAAACGAAAACATAATTGAAACAATGAAAAATATCTAAAAGCATTTTAAAAGATTAAAGGTGCCAAAAAACATATTACCATCCATCGTGCTTATTTCGCTAAGCATGGACATGTAAGTGCTGATGGGCCATGTTCTAAGATGGGCATGGGGAACCTGTAGCCCTACAGATATTATTGGGCTCCAATTTCCATCAGGATTATGGGAGTTTTACTTCAGCAACTTCTGGAGAGCACAGATTCCTCACCTGTGCTCTAAGATAAGGGCTCACATAGAAAACGCTGTCCCTCCCTTCCCCACATATCTCACAGCCTTGTAATTCTAATAATTCTTAAATAGGCAGAAATGCTATAGCAAAATAAAGTATTGAAAATGCAATCTGCCTATTGCAGGTATGCCTGCCAATGAAATGGCTGTGAAAAATGTCCTTTTAAGCAAGATAAACTACAGGATTTTATTTTTTTTTAAGGTTGACTGATGCTTTCATACATTTTGAAACTCGAAGATGGATAAATTGTGTGGTTGATTCATAATGACATCAATTACACTTATGGTATGGTAATAATTCACTCCTTTATTATTATTTATGAGGTGATTTTAGGGTTTTAAAAAATGTTTTATGTTTATTGATGTGTTTGGTTAACACACACTTAAACGACCTGGTCAGGTGCTTTTGCAGGATGCTAGAGAATGGCAAAATCAATACATTCTGCACCCGAGAACAATCTCCTTAGTTTTGTAGTGCAAAATAATGATTCCCTGTGCAACATCCCAGGAGCCTCAAAAGATAATTGCAATTCCACACAGTCAACAGTCTGCTCAGATCCATATAATCACTCTCCTTAGCAGTTTTATATTTGTTTGCGATCTTTCGCTTTAATGCCTCTTTTATTCATGGTGATCCAAATTGGCTGTTGTTTTTTTAAGAAAATTTAGGAAGAAGGAATACCAATCTGGAGGAGAGCAGAGAAGGAACTCCTTGCACAAACTATTACAGCCTGCAACCCTATTCACACATTCCTGGGAGAAAGTTCATTGAATTTGCTAGAGTTACATCTGAGTAGACATGCCTATGATGCGCTGTTATTTACCTTTTAGTATGTCTTGGATGCTAACCTCTGAAAAATGAAAAGCTGTGACTTTGTAACCTAAACATTAGACTAAGAACACTTCCACCATATTTAAGGCTGTATAGCAGTTACAAACGCTTCGGGTTACAAACACTTCGGGTTACAAACTCCACTACCCGGGTTGCCCCAGGATGAGAACGGAAATCGCGGGCCGATGGTGCAGCGGCAGCGGGAGGCCCCATTAGCGAAAGTACGCCTCAGGTTAAGAACGGTTTTGGGTTAAGAACGGACCTCCGGAATGAATTAAGTTTGTAACCCGAGGTACCACTGTATTAATATTGTGCCACTTGAAGCAACTAGATGCATAAAAACTGACACCTTTTTGAATAAAACATTAACCAGGCCCATAAGTATTGTTCAAAACTTTACTAACCAGAACTTCCTTAAAAACAGGTACAAAAGCAATCAAGGATACATCTAAATAATTCCATCAGACATATGCCTGTCCAAGGCATAGGTTCATCTACTTAGAAATAAATACAGTGGTACCTCGGGTTACAGACGCTTCAGGTTACAGACGCTTCAGGTTACAGACTCCGCTAACCCAGAAATAGTACCTCGGGTTAAGAACTTTGCTTCAGGATGAGAACAGAAATCATGCTCTGGCGGCGCGGCAGCAGCGGGAGGCCCCATTAGCTAAAGTGGTACCTCAGGTTAAGAACAGTTTCAGGTTAAGAACAGACCTCAGGAACGAATTAAGTTCTTAACCCAAGGTACCATTGTACCTTATAATCAGAGCTAACAAACATAGCTCTCTCTCACACATACACACACATGGGCTCCATTAGCCTAAATTCCAGCCCAAGACTGTTGAGCTCCTTGGAGAGACATCTTATCACATCCTTCTCCTACTGAGCCTGGGAAAACCAAAAATAGCCACCGCCGTTCCAAGATGGCAAATTTGCAATTGAACACCTTCATCACATGATCTCATGTTAAACACTCAGTTTAAGAGCAGAGAACAACACAGCTAATTACAAACTAGGTTAGAGCTCAGAAAGCTCTCAGTGTGATGCCATGGAAAATCCCCATTGTTAGCAATACACATTCAGGCATTTTCCATTTCAGTGTCAATTAAACAATTATACTTAAGAGAGGAAGGGACATGGGTGGCGCTGTGGGTTAAAGCCTCAGCGCCTAGGACTTGCCAATCGAAAGGTCGGCGGTTCGAATCCCCGCGGCGGGGTGCGCTCCCGTTGTTCGGTCCCAGCGCCTGTTAACCTAGCAGTTCGAAAGCACCTTCGGGTGCAAGTAGATAAATAGGGACCGCTTACCAGCGGGAAGGTAAACGGCGTTCCGTGTGCTGCGCTGGCTCGCCAGATGCAGCTTGTCACGCTGGCCACGTGACCCGGAAGTGTCTGCGGACAGCGCTGGCTCCCGGCCTATAGAGTGAGATGAGCGCACAACCCTAGAGTCTGTCAAGACTGGCCCGTACGGGCAGGTGTACCTTTACCTTTACTTAAGAGAGACTCCCCCTCTCGTAAATAATTTGAAAAGTTGATCTTATGCCCCTCCTAGCTGCTACCAAGAATTGTGTTTGCCAGAATCTTAAATGGTATAGCCAGATGGCATCATATAACTACAATTCTAAAAGATCTGAATTGGGTGTTATTTTCCACCATTTTCGTTCTGTTTTGTAGACCTTTAATGAAAGCTTGTATGTTTGCAAGACAGAAGCACACATACAATATATGAACTTCCTAGGCTATTTCATTTCAGTCCTGTAGAAATTGAAGGAGCATTGGCTAGTGTGTTCTTAGTTCCACTCTGTGGAGGCCTGAACTAAAATTACGGCTTGAAAGCAAACGCGGTGACCTTTAAAGGAGTCGAGAAGAAGCTATTTCCAGCACATTACTAAATGCTATATTTTAAAGGTTCTAACCTTATTTGCTACAAGTGTATAATATCAGGAAAACCTTGTGAGCGAAGGTTCTGCATTCATCACATGGCCCAAGTCACTTTACAGAGGAGATGGGGGAAAGTTATTACATTCCCACTTCCAGACACTAAAGTTCAAGCCCCTTTTCCAGTTGCGTTTTGCTGCATTAAAGAAGGTTCAGGGATCACTTTCAGAATTACAGGCTTCTTGACCTAACAAAAAATATATAAAGTTTCCAAGAAATAGCAATGACTGTGCCATCCCGGAGAGCAATTTACGATTCAGACGCATACCCCGAAGAGCTCCTACAAAGTGTTAACCAGACCAGCGTCTATTTGATATCTTCAAAGCATAAACTTTATTGAGCAAAATATTGTTTTATGTGGATTCTAATAGAAATTGATTTATAAGGCCTGGTTTAAAAGTAAAAGACGGGCAAGGCAGGAGACATCCAAGCTGCAAAGTCCTGCGAGGCCACCCTTAAAGAAGGAGTTTAATTTCACTGAGCAGGTAACAAGAGATGTGTGATGGCCCCTGTTTTATAGAGCCTCGTTTAATGTCTGACACTCCACAGAGACCTCAAAGCCGTCATGTTGTGATGCTTCGAAGAAGCATAAAGTAAAATATAAACTTCACTTCATTTATTATTGTTATCATTATTTATCGATTTATATCGTGGTTTTTGTTGGCAGGACGGCTGGTTCCTCCAAATAAATCAGATCTCATAAAAAAAGAGAGTCATGGCAGATAAAACATCAAATGGAGGCAATGACAACAAGTGGCAATGGAATGCAAAATAAGTGCAGAGGAGAAATAAGCAAGGTTTAGAGGAGTGTGTGTGCGCGCGCGTGCGCATGCTCTCTCTCTCTCTCTCTCTCTCACACACACACACACACACACACACACATTTCTCCTAACTGAATCAGCAAAGTAAATATTGCAAGGTCAAACATTTTACCAGCCAGACTCCAAATGAGAAAATGTGCAAGGCAGTGAAAATAGTAAATAGCAGAGGTGAAAAATGTAAATATAAATCAATGGTGGTGGGTAATTTCCACAATGGATTCTAAACATGAACCAGGGGCAAAAGAAAAATTCAAAAATAAATCACAGTTTGGAAGGTAGCAATAAAGTTTTCAATTAAGTTAGTGTGCGCTAATTAGAGAGGTAGGCAGTTCATAGATCACTACTGACCAACAAAGCAAAATAGGGCTTACAATTTAGAGTATTTATTTACCGCTTGGAGTGTTCTTGAGCAGATGCTCACATTTATGCTGCATTTGACCCCCAACTAATTGAGAACACATTAGTTTCAGCTAAAATGTTGGTAGCTTCCAGAGGAATTCAGTGAATACTCCCATTGTACAAGTTACTAGATGGAGTTATTAATTAAGAGAAAAACCCAAAGCATCCCCTGAGAAAATAGAAATTTTATCTATTATGGAATCCTCTTGTATGCTGTCGGATGAGCTATCATTCTTTAAAGGACGGTAAGGTGTGTCATCATTTGGTAACAAGCTTTTCATACATCATCAGTCATTTTCTTTTTAACCCTATATTCTTCTTTGATATACAATTGACTATTTAGCTCAGATGTGTGCAGAGTGTGATAGATGATAGATAGATGATGATAGATGATAGATAGATAGATAAATAGATGATAGATAGATAGATAGATAGATAGATGATAGATAGATAGATAGATAGATAGATAGATAGATAGATAGATAGATAGAGATAGATAGATGATAGATAGATAGATGATAGATAGATAGATAGATAGATGATAGATAGATAGATGATAGATTAGATAGATAGATGATAGATAGATAGATAGATAGATAGATAGATAGATAGATGATGATAGATAGATAGATGATAGATAGATAGATAGATAGATAGATAGATAGATAGATAGATAGATGATAGATAGATGATAGATATAGATATAGATATAGATATAGATAGATAGATGATAGATAGATGATAGATAGATGATAGATGATGATGATGATAGATAGATAGATAGATAGATAGATGATAGATATAGATAGATGATGATAGATAGATAGAGATAGATTAGATAGATAGATGATAGATAGATAGATATAGATAGATAGATAGATGATAGATAGATAGATAGATAGATAGATAGATAGATAGATAGATAGATAGATAGATATAGATAGATGATAGATAGATAGATAGATGATTGATAGATAGATAGATAGATAGATAGATGATAGATAGATGATAGATAGATATAGATAGATAGATAGATAGATAGATATAGATAGATAGATAGATAGATATAGATAGATGATAGATAGATAGATGATAGATAGATAGATAGATATAGATAGATGATAGATAGATAGATAGATAGATAGATAGATGATAGATAGATAGATAGATAGATAGATATAGATAGATGATAGATAGATAGATAGATAGATAGATAGATAGATAGATAGATAGATATAGATAGATGATAGATAGATGATAGATGATAGATAGATAGATAGATATAGATAGATGATAGATAGATAGATAGATAGATAGATAGATGATGATAGATAGATGATAGATAGATAGATAGATAGATAGATAGATAGATAGATAGATAGATGATAGATAGATATAGATAGATGATAGATAGATAGATAGATAGATAGATAGATAGATAGATAGATGATAGATAGATAGATAGATAGATAGATAGATAGATAGATATAGATAGATATAGATAGATGATAGATAGATAGATAGATAGATAGATAGATAGATAGATAGATATAGATAGATGATAGATAGATAGATGATAGATAGATGATAGATATTGAGATAGATGATAGATAGATAGATGATAGATAGATAGATAGATGATAGATGATAGATAGATATACTGGTATTGTTTAAAAATCAGCAAAATCATGAAAGAAATAGACATTTAACAGATTACCACTGTGGTTTTGCGAAGCTACCCATCAAAGTAAAATGAGGATTGTCTTGCATATTCTGAGAACTAACTTTTCCTGCAGTACAGTGGTACCTCGGGTTAAGTACTTAATTCGTTCTGGAGGTCCATTCTTAACCTGAAACTGTTCTTAACCTGAGGTACCACTACAGCTAATGGGGCCTCCCGCTGCTGCAGCACCGCCGTACCACTGTACCTCGGGTTACAGACGCTTCAGGCTACAGACACTTCAGGTTACAGACTCCGCTAACCCAGAAATAGTACCTCGGGTTAAGAACTTTGCTTCAGGATGAGAACAGAAATCGTGCTCTGGCGGAGTGGCGGCAGCGGGAGGCCCCATTAGCTGAAGTGGTACCTCAGGTTAAGAACAGTTTCAGGTTAAGAACGGACCTCCAGAATGAATTAAGTTCTTAACCTGAGGTACCACTGTACTAGACCTACTTATCTTAGCCATTTATCTCAGCGGAACTTCCTCCCATTCAAACTGTAGGACTGTACTGTTATATAGGAAACATTTTCACTCGTTGTTAACCACACTCAGCATAAACATCCTATACAAGCTTACTCAGAAGACCATCCTACTGAATTTAAGAGCAATCTAGTCCAAACCCCTTGCAATGCAAGAATCTCAACTAAGCATCCCTGACAGATGGCCATCCAATCTCTGCTTTAAAACCTACAAGGAAGGAGAGTCCCCCACTTTCCGAGGAGTCCGTTCCACTGTTGAACAGCTCTGTCAGAAAGATCTTCCTGATATTTATTCGTAATCTCCTTTCTTGTAACTTGAAGCCATTGCTAGTCCTAGCCTCTGAAGCAGCAGAAAACAAGGTTGCTTCATCTTCCATGTGAAGCGCTTTAGATATCTGAAGTTGGCTATCCTATCTCCTCTCAATCTCCTCTTTACCTGACTACAGTGGTGCCTCGCAAGACGAAATTAATTCGTTCCGCGAGTTTTGTCGTCTTGCGATTTTTTTCGTCTTGCGAAGCACGGTGTTGGAAAAGTTTTGGAAAAGCTTCAAAAATCACCAAAGTCTTTAAAAACCTCAAAAAAGGCTACCACACTGCGTTCTATGAGTTGCTCTTCGAAGTCAAGTCACAACTGTATTAACGGTGTTAAGAAAAAGGAAACAAACTTGCAAGACGTTTCCGTCTTGCAAAGCAAGCCCATAGGGAAAGTCGTCTTGCGAAGCAGCTCAAAAAACAAAAAACCCTTTCGTCTAGCGAGTTTTTTGTCTTGCGAGGCATTCGTCTTGCGAGGTACCACTGTAAATGTACACAACTCCCTCAGCCGTTCTTCATAAGGCTTGCTTTCCAGACCCTTTATCATGTTGATCTCCCTTCTCTGTGCATGTTCTGATTGTGTTTTTCGGCTCTGTTGCAATATAAGTACTGAAGAGGTAAAGGTAAACCCCTGACCGTTAAGTCCAGTCGCAGAGGACTCTGGGGTTGCAGTGCTCATCTCGCTTTATTGGCCGAGGGAGCCAGCGTACAGATTCCGGGTCATATGGCCAGCATGACTAAGCCGCTTCTAGCGCAACGGAACATCAAAACCAGAAATACCGTTTACCTTCCCGCTGGAGCGGTACCTATTTATCTATCCCGCTGGAGCGGTACTTTGATGTGCTTTGATGTGCTTCCGAACTGCTAGGTTGGCAGGAGCAGGGAGCGAGCAATGGGAGCTCACCCCGTCATGGGGATTCAAACCGCAAACCTTCTGATCGGCAAACCCAAGAGGCTCAGTGGTTTAGACCACAGCGCCACCCGCGTCCCCACCTTTCCTTAATTAAAGTCCAATTAAAGTCAGTGGGCCTGGGAGGACTCTAACCATCTCCATTAAAGGTTAAGGGACCCCTGACCATTAAGTCCAGTCGCGGAGGACTCTGGGGTTGCAGCGCTCATCTCGCTTTATTGGCCGAGGGAGCCGGCGTACAGCTTCCGGGTCATGTGGCCAGCATGACTAAGCCGCTTTGGGCGAAACCAGAGCAGCGCACAGAAACGCCGTTTACCTTCCCGCCAGAGCGGTACCTATTTATCTACTTGCACTTTGACATGCTTTTGAACTGCTAGGTTGGCAGGAGCAGGGACACCTAGGGTGTTGGTACCAGTGTGGCACTGTGGTTTGTTCACCAATTCCGAAATATGTCCTTTGCTTCCCTAACTACCAGAGGGTGGTATTCATCTCAATTCTTGTTCTGTTGCAATGATTTAAAAACTGCAATGGGATTTCCCCTTCTCCTCCTCCTATGTGTGCTATGTGGCACCCCAAAATCTTCTGCAGAGGGTTGAGCTAAATATAGGCTTTGTTAAGGAAGTGTTTTCTCTTGGTTCGTTTCAGTTCTGCTACCTATAAGTACAAAAGGGACAAGTTCGATGGGATCTTGCCTGGCCTGGGGATTTGCAGAAAGCTTTTATTCCTATAAGTCTTTGAATCAGCTCCCTTTGAAATGACAACCATTCTATTAATTTTGGCAACATTAGATCATACTTTTAACAGGTAACAGATCCTGGGCACTCATGGAAACCACAGATACATCTTCATAGCCCTTGACCTTTAATGGTGCAATGAGATAACTAAAATATATGTTAGACTGAATAATGTCATGCCTCCCTACAGTGAAAAAGCCCAATATTGATTTCGTTCTATTATTTACTCCTTAGCTGGCAGTAGGTCAAACAAGTCAATCTATGGGTAGATTCAGATGTTTTCAAATATCATGGAAGTCATTTAGCAAAGGTGTATGGGAGGATTTGTGAGTGGGACAGGTTAGGGCAAAAAGCGAAAGGAATTAGCTTACACAGTCGCACCTCGGAAGTCGAACAGAATCCGTTGTGAAAGTCCATTTGACTTCCAAAACGTTCACAAAACAAAGCATGGCTTCTGATTGGCTGCAGGAAGCTCCTGCAGCCAACCGGAAGCCCTGTCAGACTTTTGGCTTCCAAAAATAGTCCACAAACTGGAACAGTCACATTTGCAACGTTCGGGAGCCAAAACTAAGCTGTTCAACTTCCAAGGTACGACTGTAGAAACAAAAGCCTTGGAGAATAATATTGATATATTGATATATTGATACTGAAGCCATAGGTGGCCTGCTCAGAAGCACTCAGAATATGCACAAGTATGTGTTTGTGTCAGTCCATAGACAGATATAATATCCTGTGGATGTTCACCCCCAGAATGCAATGATAGGAGCACTGGGCAAGGTGATCCTAAAAGCATCAAATATTGTGGTGTAATTGATTCTTGAAGTTTTATTGATGCCATTTCTGTGTCCTCCATAGCAAAGCATTAATATGAATTTAATAAATAAATAAAGATGCAGCAACCACATTGGCGAAAGATGCATTACCTGTAGTGATATACAACTTCCACCTTACCCTAGCAGTATAGAAGGTCGTCTACATTCTGCGTAAATGTGCTCTGAGCATCCATTATTTCCAGTGGTTGAAGAATCATCAAGTAACGTCAAAGAAATTCCACGGAGATTACTGTGAGTTCACAATGAGAGAATGGAAAGACCACCCAACTGAAATTTATTACTGAATTCCTCAGTTAAACCCACCATGTGTGTAAGTGCCTGGGAGAGAGAGAAAAAAATACTATTCTATATTATTTAAACTACTGTAAAAGATCTGGTGGATGCACTACTAAATAAAAACTAAATACTCTGAGTGATTTCCTCACACTCCTTTTACAGGAATGATTAAAAGTGATATTGGTACTTTGTAATAAGCTGCTGAGATAATGCACTTGCTATCAAATTTCACCAAGCTTCATGTTTGAACATCCTGGCGTGGATCCCTCCTCACAACCATTCTTCGTACTAAAGACCTCTCATTGACATTGTAATACTAGCTGGGAATTAGCTGGTGGCCATTTCTGAAGATGATGGTTTTCGTAAAACTTGTATACCCATTGCCTTTCTTTTTTTCAAAACCCATCATTGTATCAAACCCATGTTGGGAAGTTAAATACTCAAGTCACCCCATTAGAGAACAAAACTCAGTTCCGCCACCTGCTGAACTAGCATTTGAGGGGTGATGTTCTAGCCTAGCTATGGATACAGCCCCTTAAACACTTACTTTTCCACACACCCCTTTCTCCACAGTGGGATCTATTTCTGAGTAGATATGTATAGGATCACATTGAGAGCCATCTTCCTGACTTGCTGGTTTTGAATGTGTTGTTGTTGTTGTTTAGTCATTTAGTCGTGTCTGACTCTTTGTGACCCCATGGACCAGAGCAAGCCAGGCACTCCTGTCTTCCACTGGCTCCCGCACTTTGGTCAAACTCATGCTGGTAGCTTCAAGAACACTGTCCAACCATCTCGTCCTCTGTCGTCCCCTTCTCCTTGTGCCCTCCATCTTTCCAAACATCAGGGTCTTTTCCAGGGAGTCTTCTATTCTCATGAGGTGGCCAAAGTACTGGAGCCTCAGCTTCAGGATCTGTCCTTCCAGTGAGCACTCAGGGCTGATTTCCTTAAGAATGGATCAGTTTGATCTTCTTGCAGTCCAGGGGACTCTCCAGAGTCTCCTCCAGCACCAGAATTCAAAAGCATCAGTTCTTTGACGATCAGCCTTCTTTATGGTTCAGCTCTCACTTCCGTACATCACTACTGGGAAAACCATAGCTATACGGACCTTTGTTGGCAAGGTGACGTCTCTACTTCTCAAGATGCTGTCTAGGCCTGTCATTGCCCTTCTCCCAAGAAGCAGGCGTCTTTTAATTTTGTGACTGCTGTCACCATCTGCAGTGATCCTGGAGCCCAAGAAAGTAAAATATCTCACTGCCTCCATTTCTTCCCCTTCTAATTGCCAGGAGGTGATGGGCCCAGTGGCCATGATCTTCGTTTTTTTGATGCTGAGCTTCAGACCATATTTTGCGCTCTCCTCTTTCACCCTCATTAAAAGGTTCTTTAATTCCTCCTCACTTTCTGCCATCAAGGTTATGTCATCTGCATATCTGAGGTTGTTGATATAAAAGTTACTAGCCTGTAAATGCTTTTGCATGGCAAGACCCTCAAGCCGAACCCCCATTAGGATAAATAAATTTTGTTTAAGGTTTCTGGGCAAAAATTTGGCCACAACTTTATTGATTACAGGAATGAGAGCGGTATTGGCTTAGGCATTGGTAAGACTATATCTGAGTCCTGCTCCCTTTGCATGAAGTCTGTAAGGGTAAACCACCCAAAGGGAAATTGCTTTGGGGCAACCCACCTGCATCTCCCCTGGTGTTCCCAGAGGCCTGGCATGGCCCTCACCCTTCAAGCGGACTTCGGACAGGAACCGGGCCCTGGCTTCCTTTAACTGAATACCCTTGAAACTGGAGGGGCAAGCAATGGCCGACCTCCCCTCCCACATTCACCATAAGTCAATGCCTAACCTCCAAACCTTACAGAGTTGTGACGATTGCCAAGAGGTAGGCAAGTGGCCCGTGCCAATTTGCCAAATGGAAAAATTCCTACCCAGCCCCCGACTCAAGCCGGGCAACCAACCAAAAGGCCAAAGCAAGGTCAAAGGATCTACAGTGGTGCCTCGCAAGACGAAATTAATTCGTTCCACAAGTTTTTTCTTCTTGCGAGTTTTTCGTCTTGCGAAGCACGGTTTCCCATAGGAATGCATTGAAAATCAATCAATGCGTTCCTATGGAAACCGACTTCAGACCAGGTCCGGGGACAGTGTGTCCCCCGACCTCTTCTGAAGGCTGGGGGGAGACAAGGGCTTTTCTTCCCACCCCCAGCATTTTAAAAAACCCCGGGACAGCGGAGGGCTTCTCCGCTGTCCCGGGGCGATCTTAAAATGCTGGTGGGTGGCAGCGAAGCCTCCGCTGCCGCCCGCCAGCATTAAAAAAAACTCCCGGACAGCGGAGGACTTCTCCGCTGTCTGGGGCAATCTTAAAATGCTGGCGGGCAGCAGCGAAGCCTCCGCTGCCGCCCGCAGCATTTAAAAAATGCGCTTCCCTGCTGTCCTGGAGATTTCCCTATGGGCTTTCGTCTTGCGAAGGAAGCCCATAGGGAAATTCGTTTTGCAAAGCGCCTCCAAAACGGAAAACCCTTTCGTCTAGCGGGTTTTCCGTCTTGCGAGGCGTTCGTCTTGTGGGGCACCACTGTAAATTAAAGGGAGGGTGGGCAGGTGTTCGGCAACACGAAGCAGGAGACTGGCACATGTCTTGCTGTTGCTTTTATACTTCCCCCCACTATCACCCTTTGACATGATTGGGCAATAGCCCTGGATAATTGTGGTGCCACCCTGGCATGAGTGCAATAGCTCCACCCACCCCAGGGTGGGGGCAACCAGGTTGAGAGCCTGCCCACAACCAGGACCATCTATTAAGATGATCCCATTTACCACACTTCACAGGCAAAGGGCTGAGGGAGAGCTCTCTCCCTCCTATAGCAAACCCACTGCATTTCTACACTTGGCACAGAGGAGGGGATCTCCCTCCTCTCACAACCTATTTGGTTCCTTTGCTGGATGCAGAGGAGGGATGGAGCACTCTGCAAGCCTGCTCGCCTACTGTGTACCGTAGAATGGGGTAGCCAACATTGCACCCTTCAGATGTTTTGGAATCAAACTTCCACCATCTCTGACCATTGGCCTTTGAAGGTGAGCTGGAAACTGCAACTAATCCAGAATGCGGCAGCTAGACTGGTGACTGGAAGCGGCCGCCAAGACCACATAACACTGGTCCTGAAAGACCTACATTGGCTCCCAGTACGTTTCCGAGCACAATTCAAAGTGTTAGCCTTTAAAGCCCTAAATGGCCTCGGCCCAGTATACCTCCACCCCCATCGTTCAGTCCAGACACTGAGGTCAAGCTCTGAGAGTCTTCTGGTGGTTCCCTCTGCAAGAAGTGAAGCTACAGGGAACCAGGCAGAGGGTCTTCTCGGTAGTAGCACCTGCCCTGTGGAACGCCCTCCCATCAGATGTCAAGGAAATAAACAACTATCTGACTTTTAGAAGACATCTGAAGGCAGCCCTGTTTAGGAAAGTCTTTAATGTTTGGTTTTTTAGCGTGTTTTTAATATTCTCTTGGGAGCCGTCCAGAGTGTCTGGGGAAACCCAAGTAGATGGGCGGGGTATAAATATATTAATTTATTATTACTATTATTATTATTTGGGCTGCTGGGAGATGGAGTCGAACATGGGGTTGTCCTTAAACATGGTCTAGAAACTGTGTTTGCCATGGCATCTCAAATTTCAGTGGCACCCTGTGTGATGCCAAAACCTGGCAGCTGCACCCACTTGCCTCTTGCCTTCCATTGTATGTCATAGTTGCAACAGCGCCTGCTGCAGCACCCCCAAAGGTACGTGTGGTGCGAATGCCGGTCACACTCCTCTTGATCCACCTTTGCATGAAGGCAGTGGGTCAAGCACACAGACATCCCATTTTTCCAACATCACCCTTGCTCCTGATCATATTCTAGGCTCAATTCAAGGCACTTTTGCTTATGTTTTAATCCCTGAATGACCCGGGGCCTAAATATCAGAGAAAACACCTGCTCCATACAGACTTGCCTGCACCTTGAGAATGACCTGTAAGGCCCTCCTGGTGGTCTCACTGCAGGGCAACGTACGCAGGATATTGGCTCAGAGAAGAAGAGTGACTAGTGGTGTAGCACCCTGCTTGTGGTTAACGCTTAGCTGGAATGAAATATTCAACGCAGCAATAGAGAAATTAAAATAATTATTTATTTGTCAGACAAATAAATGAGAGGCACAGTGGTATATGGTTACCAAGCTCTGGCCTGGCCTCCTGCCATTATGGCCAGCACTTATATTCCCTTAATCCAGCCCCCTTTGCTCCTCCTTGGCTGCATCTGTCCAATCAGCCTGGTTGGATTTCCTATTGGCTGCCTGCTATATCCAATCACAAAAGATACACCCACATCCTCCTGTCCTTATATGGAGCACAAAGAGCTATATATTGTTACATCTATAAATGACAAATAAGTAGTAATATATCTTACATGTGTCTCAACAAGGAATATTAATTACCAGCTCACCTCTTGCCCTCTTCGCCCTATTGCCTTCTAAAACAAATGGTTAATCTTAAATTTTTATCTTAAACATATGTCAAGGATCTTGAGTTTCACATCAACATTGAAAGATCTCCTTCATTTGAGAGTTTCTAAACAAATGTCTGACAGCCATATATCAGGACTGCTTGGATGGCTGCTTGGATGGCGTCTTCTTGTCTGACAGGGGGCTGGGCTCAATGGCCCCTGTGGTCTATTCCAACTCTAGGACTCTATGAAATAAGAATCTAACATCTAAATTTGTTACTTTCTAAATCCTTTGCATAGTTACATTTAAGCCAATATATTTAAGCTAATATATTTCATACATTATCATAGGTAACCTTTTAAAAGAATAAAGCTTCTCAAAGTAGAAGTAGAAAAGGGAACTCAGTAAAAAAACAGCTTTTAAAAGGAACCCCTTCAGTTTACCCCCCCTTCAGCCATCTGCTCTCCTCTTTAGCTGTTCCCAATATTTATTGCTCTCTTAACTCTCTCAGTTTAAGAAAGAAACTGCCTTTAAAAAAAGACTTCCCAGAAATGCTCTTTTTCTGCCAGCTAGATGCTTCTCCATTGCTCTTGGCCTTAGAAAATACAGCTCAAGGTTTAAGAGAGGCTCATGGTATCATTTTTACTCATTCCTAATTATGTTTATCTCTGCCTTTGTTATCTTCTGTAACATGTAGGTCAATGTCCTGCTCTCAGTCTGTAATTTCAGCTTTTACGACTTTGAGAATTGTTTTCTGCTATCAATCAAGGGGCCCCTTGTCTAGGAAGAAAACACTGTCAGTGTTTTCTTAAGCAGCTAGCCTTCTTGCCTGGCGTGAAACTTTTAAAAATCTAAGCCCTCTTTAATATACAAGCCCTGATCAAACATTAATAAAATGCAGGCTTATGCCTGATGCCTCATTCCCCCCTTTCAAGCTCAAGGACCTTCGTCCCAAGTGTCCTTGATAGCTTGACCTTCATCATATTCCTGAGGTAAAGCTCTGTATAGGGCCATGATATGAGGTAGAGTTTCATTTGAAACCATCTTGCTAATTGTACTTCTAAAACATGAAATGATACATGGCATCATACATAAAACCATTACCACTACTGTCAAGAAAAACAAGCAAGACAATAGTATCCCTTTGAGTCCTGTGACATTAGGTAACCAATTGGTGAGCCATCCCATATCCCATCCTTCCCATGTTTGTACTGGGACATGTGCTATATTCTCCATCTTTGTAGCCAACACACGGATTGCCTCACCATTATCAGAAATGTTAAAGCAACAGGCATTCCCTGTCAAGTTCAAGACTCCACATAGGCCTCCCTGCTTGGCAAGTACATAATCCATTCCCATTTTCAGCTGCAAAATGGCGGCTCTACTTTCATCCAACTGTTGTGCAATAAGTCTCAAACTCTGGGCCGTTGCATTGGTTACCAATTCCACTACCGCTTGCAATCGAATTATTCTGTTTAGATTATATATAGGATCCCGTGCCCCTTGTATGAGCTCACCAGGATTCCAGGAGGCAGGATCATAATAGGCTATAATGCGCTCTGGTGGCCAATCATCAGTACCGCTCCAACTTTGGGTACTTCCTCCTGCTATATGAGAAATATCAGCATTCCTTCGTGTACGCTTGGCCAAATTAGTAGGCATAATCCACATTGGTGGTAATACCCATCCCAGGAAACAAGTCCCACTCCATTTGGAAGGGAGTTTCTTGTATGCCCATTCTCCACATATCCACCACAACCATCGGGTCTGAGGTTTTTGGTACGTGGAGTACAGAAGGCGAAATATCAAAAGAGGTAGAGAGTTCACAGTGCAGTATGTTAGATTGCCTTTTTCTGTCACAGTTATGTTCCATACCACTTTCCATGCATGAATAAAAGGAGGTGCACAGGGCAAGGTATTCCGAGTTCGATAGGTAGTACCGTGTGCCCAGGTATGACTATTCTTAAAATAATCCCAAGTATAGTGACAATGAGAAGAGCCTATCATGATAGAATCAGCTGCATCTGATGATTTATGTACACAGAATTCCCCTTGTACAGGTATAACTCGTAATGGTTTAGTTGAGTTCCATCCGTGGAAATTCTGTAATTCTGTTTGGTGTGGCATTTCGCTTACCATACCAATGGCATCTAATGGTATCGGTAATAAGGGCATACCTCCCTCTGAATCATCTGGCCCAAGAGAGCAAACAAGGCAATTGGTCCTATTTGCAACATTGGCTACCATTTCAGCTAAACCTACCCACATATTGTGGTCATGGCGGAATCCATATTTAGTCAATTTGGTCAGATTCAAGGACCCTTCCCCTTCCCAAGGGATCAGGATTAATAATAGAATCATGTTGATGTCTAGCATATGCATTCCTTCCACAGAAGAGTACCTTATTGTGATAGCAAATAAATATTAGTCCCAATATAATTCCCCCAGTGACAGGAATGGGGAACCACCAAGACCAAAACATATATCCCGAGGATCCCGAATGAGTAATATCTCTGATAATTGTTCCACAAGGGGGGGCCAGTCAATTAATTGTATAAGAGAATCTTCCCGTTCACAGTCGCTGGTTCAGACGCTCCTCAAGCTTCAGGCGTGCGCAGGTCAGCCAGCTTCCAGGTTGTGGCTGCAGCAGGCCGGTCGTCTAATGTTGCCCGTGACCTAGCCCGTTCCCGGTAGGGCTAGATACAGGGGTTTTTGGAGAGAGTCAGTTTTAAAGGATTAGAGGGGTCACCTTTGCACGTCCAACTGCCTTCGGACTTCTTCAAACGAGAGTGATGAATCCAGGGGGTCACCTCAGCTACCTTCACCGCTGTTGGAGTAGAGAGCAAGACGGTGTAAGGTCCACGCCACTTAGGTGCGAGTGGATCACGTTTCCACTCTTTCACCCATACGCTATCGCCAGCCTGGAACTGATGAATCGGCTCGGCAATGCTGCACGGCGTGCGCTCGAGGACCCACCTGTTAAGAGAAACAAAAACACGGGAGAGAGATTGCACTTGTCCCTGTGTCACATAGTCTCCTATTTGTTTAAGATCAGCTGGAATATCCTGAACAAAGGAGGGCGGTCTCCCATACAGGAGCTCAAAAGGTGACAACTTAAGTCTTTTTGTGGGTGCACACCGAACACGAAACAGTGTTATGGGTAACACATCTACCCATCCCAATCCCGTTTCCTGGGTTAATTTTGCCAATTGGGTTTTCAGAGTCCGATTCATTCTTTCAGTTTTCCCTGAACTCTGAGGCCTATAGGCTGCATGCAGTCTCCATTTCACTTGTAGGACTCGACATACTTCTTGTACTACTTGATCAATGAACGCTGGCCCATTATCACTTCCAATGCATCTAGGTAATCCAAACCTCGGGATCAATTCAGTGAGGAGTCTCTTAGTTACCTCTCGTGCCTTTTCAGTTCGGGTGGGAAAGGCTTCAACCCATCCGGTAAGAGTGTCTACAAACACAAGGAGATACTTGAATCCCTTAGAAGGGACCAGCTCTGTGAAGTCCACAATTAGACTTTCCATGGGGACATATCCCACATGTTGGATTCCAGGAGGTTGTACCGGTCCCTGCCTGGGATTGTTTTTAGCACAAAGAACACATTTCTGTGAAATGCAAGTTGCTAATTGTGATAGGTTAATAATATACAACTTCCGACTGAGACTCTCTCTGGTTGCAGTACCGCCAAGGTGAGTAGATTCATGATAATTTCTTACAATTGTGCCTGCTAGATGATGAGGTACATAAATCCTATTGTCCGGCAGGATCATCCAACCGTCCTTCACAACTGCTCCTTCCTGTTCAGCCCACTTCCTCTCTTCTGGGGTATAGTGAGGTTTAACTTCTTCTGGAACTACCTCTGGTATGAGGGCTGCTATAAATCCTCCCACAGGCTTTTGGGCTGCCTCTCGGGCTGCTTTGTCAGCCGCATGATTTCCTCTGGTTATTGGATCCCTTCCTCGTCCATGACCTTTGCAATGCATTACAGCAATCTGTTCTGGAGCCCATACTGCTTCTAACAGGATTTCTACTTCAGGTCCATATTTCAAGGCCTTCCCGTGGGCTCCTATTAGACCTCTTTCTTTCCATAGAGCTCCATGTGCATGCAGGGTTAAGAAGGCATATTTAGAATCAGTATAGATGTTTGCCTTACATCCGGCTGCCAATTGCAGAGCTCTAGTTAAACCTATAAGTTCAGCTTTTTGTGCTGAGGTGCCGGCAGGCAAAGCTTCAGCTTCCACAACTTCCTCATTGGTGACCACAGCATATCCTGCTCGTCTGGCACCTTCATGCAGGTAACTGCTACCATCAGTGTAATATACAACATCTGGATTTTTCAATGGTTCATCTTTCAGATCGGGTCTACTGGAATAAACTTCATCCATTACTTGGAGACAATCATGTGATTCCTCATCATCTACCTCTGGTAGGGGCAGCAAAGTCGCTGGATTGAGCATATTCACTACTCGTAGATGAATCCTGGGATTTTCACACAATAGGCCTTGGTACCTAGCCATCCTTGGGTTCGTTAGCCAATAACTACCCTTATATTCCATGAGTGTCAGAACAGCATGAGGTACATTCACATACATCGTCTGGCCGAAGGTAAATTTATCAGCTTCTTTGACAAGGCTTGCAGTGGCCGCTACTGCCCTTAGGCATGGAGGCCATCCTTTTGCTACTGAGTCCAATTGTTTTGACAAATAAGCTACTGGACGGTTCCAACTTCCTAATCTCTGGGTCAGGACTGCCGCTGCAATCCCATTCTGTTCATGTACATACAGCTGAAAGGGTTTTTCCGAATTAGGCAGTCCAAGGGCTGGGGCCTCCATAAGTCGTTGTTTGATAACTAAAAAGGCTTGTTGCTGCTCAGGTCCCCATACGAATGGGTCCTTCTCTGCACCTCGAGTGCTTTCATGTAAGGGCTTGGCCAGACTGCTGAAATCAGGTATCCATAGTCTACAAAACCCTGCTGTTCCCAGGAATCCTCTAAGTTGTTTCCTTGTGGTAGGTTCCTTGATAAGGCAAATAGCTTCTTTCCTCTCTGGTCTCAATGCTCGTTGTTGGTGTGAGATGTCAAAGCCCAAATATTTGACCTTTTCTAAACATAACTGTGCCTTTTTCTGGGAAACTCGGTAGCCAGCTTGCCAGAGCAAGTGGAGCAGTTCCTCTGTCCCTTTTTTACAGGTATCAAAATCCTTTGCTGCTAGTATAAGGTCATCTACATATTGCAGAACCACCTTTTCTCCAGGTATTGAGGGGTAACTTGTTAGATCCTTCGCCAAGGCAGTGCCAAACAAAGTTGGGGAATTTTTGAATCCCTGGGGCAATCTTGTCCAGGTTAGCTGGCCTTTTGTTCCTGTCAAAGGGTCTTCCCACTGGAAGGCAAATATAGGTTGGCTCTGTGGTGCCAGCCGGCAACAGAAGAATGCATCTTTCAAGTCCAATACAGTAAAAAATGTTGCTTCTGGTGGGATCAAACTCAGCAGGGTATATGGGTTTGGTACATTTGGGTGCAAGGTCTCGATAGCCTGGTTTACGAGCCTCAAGTCCTGCACTGGCCTGTATTCATCTGTCCCAGGTTTCCGAACAGGCAAAAGGGGTGTGTTCCATTCTGATTGGCAGGGCTTAAGCAGACCATATTTTAATAGGCGGTCCAAATGTTTCTGGATGCCCTCTGCTGCTCGCCGGGGTAAAGGATATTGCTTTACAGATACAGGGGTAGCCATAGGTTTTAAGGTTACTACAATTGGAGCTATATTCTTGGCCATTCCTGGTGGGCTATTTTCGGCCCATACTCCTGGTGGCACCTGTAGGGTTCGGAGGAGCTTGTTTAATTCTGTATCCAATGTGGGTTGGACTTGCAAGGCTGACATTAGGCGCCATGATTGTTCCTTAGGTACTGAAAGGGTAATTATTCCTGCTGCCTTTGATGGCAGTTTCATTTCTGGACCTCGAGGAGTGAAGGTGATTTGGGCCTGCAGTTTGGACAGCATATCTCTACCTAAGAGAGGTATTGGACACTCAGGTATATACAAAAACTGATGGGTTAAACGATGTCCCCCAATCTGGCATTCCAAAGGTTGGAGGAAAGACCTCTTAGCTGACTGACCAGTGGCACTTTTAATGACTACACTTTTGGATGCCTTTTTCTGCAATAGTTCTGGGAGTACTGAGTATTCAGCCCCAGTATCAATCATAAAGTCTATTAAATGGCTCCCTAATTGAATCGTGACCGTGGGCTCCTGGAAGCCTAACTTTATGGAGTCCGGTCGTTCCTAGTCTTGGGTAAAATCCTCCTCTGCCAGTCCAATGAAATTGTCTCTACTCTGTCCTTGTCCAGGTCTCTGATATCTTCCATTTCGGATCATTCCCCGTCCCCGTCCCTGGTTTCTTGGGCCGGAGCCTGGGCCTGGGCCTGGGCCTGGGCGTACTTCTTCCAACCTCAGGGGTTCAGGACACTCCCGCTTCCAATGACCCTCCTTCTTGCAATTCGCACATTGATTCCTTCCCAGTGGTGGATTCCTTCCCCGCCCTCTTCCTCCATTTAAGGGGCGGTAGTCTTGCTTCACTGCTGTGGCTAGCATTACCATCTTTTCCTTCTGCCACTTCTTCTTCTCTTGCTTCTCAGCCTCATCCCTATTCCGATAAACTCGGCGTGCAATGGCCATAATTTGGCTCATCAGCATCCCTTCCCATCCTTCTGACTTCTGAATTTTCTTACGAATGTCAGAAGCGCACTGGGCCACAAATGTAGCAGTAATCATTCTGCTGTTTTCAGGGGCTTCAGGGTCAAAAGGAGTCCATATACGATAGGCTTCTTGCAGCCTCTCTAAAAAGTCTCCTGGACTCTCATTTGGTTTCTGTTCTACTTCTGAGACTTTAGACATATTAGTTGGCTTCTGGCATGCCCTGCGGATACCTTGCACAAGTGTCTGGCGATAGGTGGTAAGCCTGGCCAGGTGAATTGCATTGTTTGGATCCCAATTAGGATCTTCCAAGGGAAAGTTGTCTTGGAGATGACGGTCAATATTAAAAATATTTCCCACTCTGGCCTGCTCACGCAAATATATCTGTGCCTTTTCAATTATGTCTCTTCTTTCCTCAGTGGTGAACAGAGTATTCAGAAGCTGGCGACAATCTGTCCAAGTAGGACTATGAGTATTTACTATTGAAGTCACCAAGTCCATCATAGCCTGAGGTTTTTCTGCAAAAGATGGGGTGTGTGTTTTCCAATTCATCAGATCCGTAGTTGTGAATGGAATGTACTGAAGAGTCGAAGTTCGAGGTGGCCTTGGTCCGAGTTGCCCGTTAACCAGCACAGGCTCCTCAAGTGCATCAAATACTCTTCTGAGAGGGGCTACTACGTGATCTTTCTCTTCGCTTTGCTCTAGGGGCCTCAAATCATAGGGGATGGTATTTGTCCCAAGGCGTTCTTTTAGCAGCTTAATACGCCTGGCTGTATTGCTTGCTGACCGATTAAGATCTCCCTGTAACTTCTGTAATAATTCTCTAGGACTTGGATGTACAGGGGTTTGGGGTAGGCAATCAGTTGTTCCACTAAAAGAGACTGTAGATGGAGTTCTACTGGGACTCACAGATGGAATAACCACTTCTGCTTGGGCTTCATTATAGGACTCCAATGCCTCCTGAAGATATTTATCATAATCTATCAAGGAGTCAAGTTCTGTGTCTCTACCCCCATTATTCGTTCCACTTTCTTGCCTTGGGGTTACAACTGGTGGAGGGTTTGGATTATGCTCCCTTCGATGTGGAGCATAGGGTGGAGGTGGAAGCACCTCTTCCTCTGGTCCCTCAAAAATGGGTTTGAGTTTATTTGGCAAGATTCCTTTCCTAGCTTCGGCTTTTACAGCCAATAATTTGCATCGTTGGACTTTGCATTCCCTTATCCATGGAGGATTTTTATTTAATGTGCTCAGCCAGGAATCTATATATGAAAATTGTTCTGGGCACCCTCCAGTTTCTTTGGTGATGTTAGACCAAAGTTTGCTTACTAAATTTATATCAAAGGTTCCCTGAGATGGCCATCCAGTATTTTGTTTTGGCCATTCTAGTTCACATAACGTTCTCAAGCGCTCTGGCGTCATTTTGACTCCATATGCCCCTGAGAAGGCTTTCTTAAAATTATTTAACATACATTCAAGAGGTGTATTTCCCCCCTTTGAACCCCCAACTCCCATTGTATGGCCCTGTGAAGTATCCACTCAGTCACTCACACACACGCTTCGTGGGTTTCCTTGCCCAGATGGAGTCGCCTCACTGGGAACCGAAGTACTACCCACTCCACACTCAGGTCAGCTACAGATTGCTCTGTACTTTCTCACACATACAATGCGCAAGATACTTCACCACACTCTACCTCCCATTCTTCCCTTTCCCCCCACCAGACCACCATCTGATATACCCAACCACCTAGCGTACTCAGTTCCCACTTACTGAGACGCAGAAGTTTGATCAAGACTTCTCTTCCTCCCAATTAATTGGAGGGCCAAAAATCCCTTTGTGCACTTACCCCTTGGTTGGTTCCGTTTCCCCCCGGTCCGTCGCTGCCAGTGAGCAGGGTATCAGACAGACGAGACTGCTGCGTTCCCCTGGAAAAAATTTTTCCATGCGCGCTGGGTAGGCAGTTTAGAGATCCTCTCTCTTGTACCCTGCTCAGTAGAGCGAAGGGGCTGCGTTCCAGCAGACCACTTATCCGAGTCACAGGAGCACCATAAAATGTAGCACCCTGCTTGTGGTTAACGCTTAGCTGGAATGAAATATTCAACGCAGCAATAGAGAAATTAAAATAATTATTTATTTGTCAGACAAATAAATGAGAGGCACAGTGGTATATGGTTACCAAGCTCTGGCCTGGCCTCCTGCCATTATGGCCAGCACTTATATTCCCTTAATCCAGCCCCCTTTGCTCCTCCTTGGCTGCATCTGTCCAATCAGCCTGGTTGGATTTCCTATTGGCTGCCTGCTATATCCAATCACAAAAGATACACCCACATCCTCCTGTCCTTATATGGAGCACAAAGAGCTATATATTGTTACATCTATAAATGACAAATAAGTAGTAATATATCTTACATGTGTCTCAACAAGGAATATTAATTACCAGCTCACCTCTTGCCCTCTTCGCCCTATTGCCTTCTAAAACAAATGGTTAATCTTAAATTTTTATCTTAAACATATGTCAAGGATCTTGAGTTTCACATCAACATTGAAAGATCTCCTTCATTTGAGAGTTTCTAAACAAATGTCTGACAGCCATATATCAGGACTGCTTGGATGGCTGCTTGGATGGCGTCTTCTTGTCTGACAGGGGGCTGGGCTCAATGGCCCCTGTGGTCTATTCCAACTCTAGGACTCTATGAAATAAGAATCTAACATCTAAATTTGTTACTTTCTAAATCCTTTGCATAGTTACATTTAAGCCAATATATTTAAGCTAATATATTTCATACATTATCATAGGTAACCTTTTAAAAGAATAAAGCTTCTCAAAGTAGAAGTAGAAAAGGGAACTCAGTAAAAAAACAGCTTTTAAAAGGAACCCCTTCAGTTTACCCCCCCTTCAGCCATCTGCTCTCCTCTTTAGCTGTTCCCAATATTTATTGCTCTCTTAACTCTCTCAGTTTAAGAAAGAAACTGCCTTTAAAAAAAGACTTCCCAGAAATGCTCTTTTTCTGCCAGCTAGATGCTTCTCCATTGCTCTTGGCCTTAGAAAATACAGCTCAAGGTTTAAGAGAGGCTCATGGTATCATTTTTACTCATTCCTAATTATGTTTATCTCTGCCTTTGTTATCTTCTGTAACATGTAGGTCAATGTCCTGCTCTCAGTCTGTAATTTCAGCTTTTACGACTTTGAGAATTGTTTTCTGCTATCAATCAAGGGGCCCCTTGTCTAGGAAGAAAACACTGTCAGTGTTTTCTTAAGCAGCTAGCCTTCTTGCCTGGCGTGAAACTTTTAAAAATCTAAGCCCTCTTTAATATACAAGCCCTGATCAAACATTAATAAAATGCAGGCTTATGCCTGATGCCTCAGTGGGGTGCCACAGGGTTCTGTCTTGGGCCCGGTCTTATTCAACATCTTTATCAACGACTTGGATGATGGACTCAAGGGCATCCTGATCAAATTTGCAGATGACACCAAACTGGGAGGGGTGGCTAACACCCCAGAGGACAGGATCACACTTCAAAACGACCTTGACAGATTAGAGAACTGGGCCAAAACAAACAAGATGAATTTTAACAGGGAGAAATGTAAAGTATTGCACTTGGGCAAAAAAAATGAGAGGCACAAATACAAGATGGGTGACACCTGGCTTGAGAGCAGTACATGTGAAAAGGATCTAGGAGTCTTGGTTGACCACAAACTTGACATGAGCCAACAGTGTGACGCGGCAGCTAAAAAAGCCAATGCAATTCTGGGCCTCATCAATAGGAGTATAGCATCTAGATCAAGGGAAGTAATAGTGCCACTGTATTCTGCTCTGGTCAGACCTCACCTGGAGTACTGTGTCCAGTTCTGGGCACCACAGTTCAAGAAGGACACTGACAAACTGGAACGTGTCCAGAGGAGGGCAACCAAAATGGTCAAAGGCCTGGAAATGATGCCTTATGAGGAACAGCTAAGGGAGCTGGGCATGTTTAGCCTGGAGAAGAGGAGGTTAAGGGGTGATATGATAGCCATGTTCAAATATATAAAAGGATGTCACATAGAGGAGGGAGAAAGGTTGTTTTCTGCTGCTCCAGAGAAGCGGACACGGAGCAATGGATCCAAACTACAAGAAAGAAGATTCCACCTAAACATTAGGAAGAACTTCCTGACAGTAAGAGCTGTTCGACAGTGGAATTTGCTGCCAAGGAGTGTGGTGGAGTCTCCTTCTTTGGAGGTCTTTAAGCAGAGGCTTGACAACCATATGTCAGGAGTGCTCTGATGGTGTTTCCTGCTTGGCAGGGGGTTGGACTCGATGGCCCTTGTGGTCTCTTCCAACTCTATGATTCTATGATTCTATGATTCTAAGAGTCTTTTGGGTGGTGGCTCCAGGTCTGTAGAATTCCCTCCCTGCTGAGGTGTGCCTGGTCACTTCATTACACAGTTTTAGAAAACAGGTCGTCCAGATGCATTCCTTTCATCCAGCTTTTGTGAGCGTGTGGGTGTGAAGAATTGCCAGCTTTTACTGTTAGATTTGTTTGGAGTTGAATAATTTAAAGCTGCTTCTTTTTCTTCCCTGTGTTTGTTGGCATTATGGCATTGTTTTGTTATATCTGAGTTTTATTACTTTTGTATTGTTTTAGATTTTATTCATGTAAACTGCTTAAGGACCTATTAGTGAGGGACCCTATACAAAACACTTAAACAAATATATGAATAACTCTGCTTTGTTTACCCCTGACTTAGGACCATTAAAAAACCAAAAACCCCAGAGCTTCATTTTAGGAAAAGTACACCCAATAAAGAATTTTATTACCAGGGTTGAGAAGAGAAAGAAAAACCTTGATGAAATGAACTGGTACACAGCAGCCCACTCAACTGTGCTTCAAGGAATACTAAATTTCATTTTTTAAAAGTTTTTTTAAAACTTAGTTTCAAGCCTACTATTTCCCCGAGTTCCAGCAATGAACCCGCTTTATTAAACTGACATTTAGGATGTAGTTAATCTCAAAAATTGGCTGAGACCTTTAGATATTAGAAAAATCAGTTTGAAAAAGCCATTTAGTGCTGCTACTTCTTTCAAAATGATTGGAAAGGACAGATCATTTGAATACCAAGAGGTAATTTGAATACTCAGAGTAATAGTCAAATTAACTCAGAATTGGTTAATTTGAGTAATTTCTTCTTGTTTTGGCCAATGAAGCAAACCCTTTAATTAAGGAAATATCTTGGGCCAAGATCCATGCGTTGGGGCCGTAGCTTAGTGGTAGAGAACATGATTTACATGCAGGAAGTCCCAGGTTAAAGTCCAGCCATCCCTATTAAAAGGGTCGTGATGCAGAAGACTCCCTCCTTGAGAGGCAGGAAATCTTCTGCCAATCAGAGTAGAATATGCTAAGCTGGGTGAGCAACTAGGTCACACCCACACACCATATATGTAACAGATCCTTGGACCACTTGGGGGATCCTGGGAACTGTACGATTGTGAGGTCAGCAACCTTAACAAACTACAGTTTCCAAGATTCTTGGGTAGAGCCATGAAGTAGTTACTGCAGATATTAATATTTGAAGTGACTAAATGCATGAAAACTGAGTCCTTTTGGAATGAAGCATTGTCCAGACCCATTAGATATTTTTCAAACTTTTACTTGTGGAACTTTCTTTAAAATATAACAAAAAACAGTAAGTGTTACAGTGGTACCTCGGGTTACATACGCTTCAGGTTACATACGCTTCAGGTTAGAGACTCCGCTAACCCAGAAATAGTGCTTCAGGTTAAGAACTTTGCTTCAGGATGAGAACAGAAATTGTGCTCCGGTGGCACGGCAGCAGCGGGAGGCCCCATTAGCTAAAGTGGTGCTTCAGGTTAAGAACAGTTTCAGGTTAAGAACGGACCTCCAGAACAAATTAAGTACTTAACCCAAGTTACCACTGTACATCCAAACAGTTCCATATCTTGTGCATATCCCACACAGGCTCGGAATCTTCTTAGAAATAACAGGATTGAGATCATAACTTTGTCTCTTCCCCATTCCAGCCTCCATTAGCCTGGAGCTGTTTCCCTTCCATTTCCCTTCAGGAGATTCCTTTATACCTCTTTAGTCCATAGGGTCTTGGGAGAACAAAGAAAACAGCCGACCACCCTTCCAAGATGGCCAATATGCAACTCAATACCTTTGTCACATGGTCCAAGGTTCACTCTCAGCATAGAGTAAAGAACAATCAATAGTTAACCATTAACTCATTTAGGAGCTTAGAGTCCCACAATTTGCACCTGTGGATTTTTCCCAACATTAAACCTTCAGCAGTAGACATAGGCATTTACCATTTCAATGTGAATTAAACTAATTATGCTTCTTCTTCTTCTTCTTCTTTGACGATCACTCATAGCCGAGTAAGATTGTCTTCCATAAACACGGTTTTAACAATGAGTCCGTAGGTGACTGTGGAGGCCAGTTCTGGATCCACATGTCCTCCCACAGTGGAGACATTGGTTTCCAGGTGGGAGCTAATCACGGTGAGGGTTTGCCAAGCGTGCCTTCCTCCTAGCACGTTTCTCCCTTGCGTCCTGAGTTTGAGTGTCTTCAAAGCCCATGACAGTGGTATGAGTGCTTTAAATGTACTGATATGCCATCTAACATGTTCAAACACCTTACGTTTCATGAAATTCATTAAAGGCAGAAATCTCATGCCAGCTTGCCTGGGAGTAAGTTCCATTGAATTTAGTGGCTCTTACTTCTGAGTAGACACGCACTGTTAATTAATCCTTTTATAATACAACCATTTGCATGGAGTAAATCCCGTTAAACTGAATCCAGCTCAAATGAAACTGGGTTACTATTGCACATAGCATAGGAGCCAACTCCAAGAGGCCATGGGGGCTTCGACCCCCACAATAAAATATTTGAGGGGGCCAGGTCCCCACAAAGTTGGTGGGCATTTCCATTCAAATGGTGTGTGTGCACTGCGTCATGTGATCGATTATGTGGGGGCAGTCCTTACCTGAGCCCCCACAATATTTTATTCAAGTTGGCACCCCTGGCACATAGATTTGAGATTTGCAACAGCTGCAAACCTCAAACTCTTCTGTTTGTATAATCCAGTGCTTCCTGCCACTGTGTAGAAGGAGGCTTGTGTAATGTTACTCACACTCATGTTAGGTTGCACAAAGCTGCACCAATGCAGATTTTCATGAAGAACCATGTCTTTTCCCTTCCCTGGATCATGTGCCGTTCTCTGGCTCGCAATGTCTGGATATGGAGGCTGGCTGCAAACCATAGCAGCTTTAAAGCAGGACCTTCTGATTGGCTGGGCTTATCCCTTTTAATTTCCAACAGTGTCTCTAACAAAGCATCACTCCGGAGCATTGTGGGAAACTGAAATAGCAGCTCTCAGACCTAGCCTTCTGGTGCTGATTAAAGTAATAATGATTACAGTGGTACCTCGCAAGACGAATGCCTCGCAAGACGGAAAACTCGCAAGACGAAAGGGTTTTTGGTTTTTTGAGTTGCTTCGCAAGACGATTTTCCCTATGGGCTTGCTTTGCAAGACGGAAACGTCTTGCAAGTTTGTTTCCTTTTTCTTAACACCGTTAATACAGTTGCGACTTGACTTTGAGGAGCAACTCATAGCACGCGGTGTGGTAGCCTTTTTTGAGGTCTTTGAAGACTTTGGTGATTTTTGAAGCTTTTCCGAAACTTTCCCGACAACGTGCTTCGCAAGACGAAAAAAATCGCAAGATGACAAAACTCGCGGAACGAATTAATTTCGTCTTGCGAGGCACCACTGTAATTATTATATATTGTTGTCATTTAATAACATTTATACACCGCTTGATTGTAAAAAGGAACAACACTCCAAGTGGTTTACAAAAAGATAAAACAAGAAAATCAAGAGAGAGAGAAACACAACAGTATTTTAAAACATACTGTGCTGGTCCCGGGGGGGAAGATACTATTACCGTAGCCAAAGTTCAGTCCTGAGTCACTAGCCGGGTAGAAGTTCACAAGATGAGACGCGAGGTCCGAAACAGGGAGCCGGGCGGGGTCAGGAACACTTGAAGATCAGAGGCAGGAAGCTGGGCAGGAAACAGGAACACTGGAAGGTCCGAAACAGGGAGCCGGGCAGGAACAGGAACGCTGGAAGGTCAGAAGCAGGAAGCCGGGCGAGGAACAGGAACACTGGAAGTGCAGATCTAGGTCTGGGTAAGAGCAGGTACTCCACAACGACGTTGCTCCCGCAACCTGGGACCGGGCTGACTGACCTTTATCTTCTTCTAAGGCCAGGGGCGGTCCCGGCCCCCAGGAGCCCCCCCCTCTCCTGGCCTTAAGGTGAGCACTCCTCCTGGGAGAAACCAGTTCCCTTCGCCTCTCTGCCCTAAGCCTCTGCAGTTCAGGAGAGGCCGAAGGGTTACTGGGCCCCGGGGGAGGCTCACCTGTAGACACTGAGTCCTCAAGCACCTCTGGGGCCATAATGGTTTCACCTGGTGCCTGCTCCTGAGGATCTGGCACAGGTGCAGGCTCCTCAGAATCAAGGCCCTGCCCCAGTTCAGCCGGCCCTGGAGGCGGGGACTCCTGTGCCGGCTGGGATTCCTCCGGTTCACTCTCAGACTCGGAATCCCAGGCCATCACACATACAAAAGTTAAAATACTAAGACAGGTTAAAAAGACCTCAATTTCCTAAACAGCTAATAATTAGAGTAATAATAATCAGGAATGGTCCCTGCAAATATTCTGAGGCCCTGGCCACTGCCCCAAGATGCTGTGTCCTGGCGGCAGCCTTGAAGTGCCTCTTCATCATCATATATAACTAAAAAGGTAAAGGACCCCTGACCTTTAAGTCCAGTCGCGAACGACTCTGGGGTTGCAGCACTCATCTTGCTTTACTGGCCGAGGGAGCCGGCGTTTGCCCACAGACAGTTTTTCCAGGTCATGTGGCCAGCATGACTAAGCCGCTTCTGGCGAAACCAGAGCAGCGCACAGTAACGCCATTTACCTTCCCGCCGGAGTGGTACCTATTTATCTACTTGCACATGCTTTCGAACTGCTAGGTTGGCAGGCGCTGGGATAGAACTGTAGAGTTGGAAAGGACCAAAAGAGCCATCTAGTCCAATCCCCTGCAATGTAAGAATCTTTTGTCCAATCTTTTGGCTCAAACCCACGACCCTGAGATGAAGAGTCTCATGCTCTACTGACTGAGTGTGGGGAGGAAGAGGGACAGGACAGGGAAACACGAGTGACTCAGACCTCCTCTTTTCAACTTCTGGTGTAACATCGGAGGCCAGGGCATGGCAAGATGCACAGGTTCCAGGTAGAGATACCTCTAGACACCCTCATAGCAGAAGCATGTGAGTTTCCACATACGAATTGCACTGGAAGTGTGTTTGCACCACCTCTCCCCTGCTTCTGCACGGTGTCCATAGCCACTGTCAGTCATCTCTCTCTTGAAGCAGTCAGCTTAATCCAGTCTTTAAAGTATCGTAAGCATTGCTGCCCAGGTGCACATCAAAGCATTCATAGTGGTCTGGGAAATTTTGATTTAGCGCCGACTGCACAAGGACTTTTCTTTTCCGGGACGGAGGTGAAAAGCAGCAGTATGCAGCTCAGAGAATGGCTGTCGTGAGCAATGACTGTCTGCTCGGTGGACTCAGCACATTCCAGAAGAGTGGATTTCTAGCATCTCCAGTGCTAAGAATACTGTAAATTTTTTTTTAAAAAAAGGTTTTACTCTAATTCCATTATTTATTTATAAAATCTTTATACCACTTCATCTAATAAACAACTCTAAGCAGTTTGCATAAAAGAATGAAAGTGCAGCAGTTTCTGCATAACTAGACACAACTAGATAAATATGAGATACAACGAAACACAATTGCGTGTTACCAATAAAACTGGGCAATGTAAGAGAGAGAGAGAGAGAGAGAGAGAGAGAGAGAGAGAGAATGCCCAGAAAAGCTTGCATAAACACATAAGTTTTTAAAAGGAATTTAAAGTTCATTGTTGTCTCTGCCTACAATGTACACAAGGGAGGGCCTTCTAGCGATTGGGTGCTATCCTGTTTCCATGTTGTCAACAAGCGACAATCTGCCGGTCATGGATCAACCAGTAGGGTCTCCTCAGGAGATCTTAAAATATCAGTTTGGTCTGAACCAGGGGAGGTACAATGCTAGCACATTTTAACTGCCAGCATATTTTAATTCTTTTTAATTAAAACCTTTTCCCCCTCCTGTACATTTAAGGAGAGGCAGATGAAATAAGAAACAGAGGGTGGCAGTTTTGCTAAACACAAGAGCCACGAACGGCCACAACCTATTAGCAGGGAAACCCATCTTCTGCTTGTAGGTAAACATCATGTTCCACAGTGACAAAGTTTTCATTCCAGGTTGGACAAACAATAAAGACACAAAAAGAGACAAGTATGCCAACGTGAATAAAATATTGGGGTCATAACTGATCACAAGATGCAGTGCGCACATACATCATATAAGTGGCAATGGCTACCGACCTGAGAGGGGCAGCCCCCTCAAAAATTTATGGGAGGGGGGGAGGCAGAAGGGACTATGAATAGAGAATACAGAGTTAACAAATATAACTCTCCTCCTCGCCATCATGTGTTCATGCTGTTTTATGCAAACATCTGTTGGACAGCTTGTGTTTGTGCGCATGTGTTCTGTAAAACAACAAACAAAGCAAAACTGAATTGTCTAATGGATTCCTGCCAGTCATACAGAAAGGAGAGAGAGAGAGAGAGAGAGAGAGAGAGAGAGAGAGAGAGAGAGAGAGAGAGAGAGAAGGTACTGGGTCCCATCTTATGGGTGAGGACAAGCTTGCATAAAAATATGTTTCTATTTTTTTAGGAGCACCTCATCCATATCCTCAGGTCTCATCAACTGAAACTGATCCCTCAAGTTCAGGCAAGCTGTTTCATCGGACACCTCACCTGGCATGGAGATGAGTGACTTTATCCTCAAAGCATCTGGCAAACTTGTCACAGCAGGTGTCTGAGAATTCCAACACTCCACTGGCCAGGACAGATGTCAACAGTCCTCTCACCACCCAGAATAGCTCTGCTATAGAGCTCCTCATGGGTGTGAGGGAGGCAGCAAACTAAGCCTTCTTTGTCACCTTCATTGCCACCCAACGTGTCCTGTCAGCTTCATACTGACTCTTACACTATTTGCATTCTGTCGTCTTACCTGTTTAATAGTCTGAGGTCTCTGGAGGGTTGTGGAGCTAATCATGCTCCTCAGAGGGTCAGAGAGGACCCTCAGGAGTGATGTTAACAGCCCAACCCATGTTCCTTTTGTATCTTGCCTTAACAGGATCTAGCAACTTGAAAATTCCCCACAAGGTTCAGGAATCCCTTGGATTCCACCAGTCTCCAGCAGCGACCCATCCCAACGGCCACCACCTACCCACTCAGGGATGACCTGGTCCTATAAGACCAAACTTGCCAGACAGTGGTCTTACCTCTTCAGTGGAATTCACTCAACCATTCCCCATATCAGAGAATCTGAAGCTAATGAAGATGTGCTGCTAACTTTTCAGGGAAGAGCAGTTAGCCTCCGTGGACTAAAATCAGTAAATCAGCAGAATGCAACGCGATTTTAAACAAAATACAGAAGAATTCAGCACCAACCAGCATCAATTCATACAATGCAAAATGATTTCATTTAAATAAAAAGCTAGTGTAAAAGTTAATTAGTTATTCTTTCATTTAGGAATTGCTTCCTGTGAAGCATCTCAAAATGACTTCAACAATGGAAAACAACACTAGTAAAAACATATATAAAACAATATCATATATAGAAACAGTTAAAACATTGTCATATGGGAGAACAACATATGTGTAGATTGTTGGAATCTTAAGCCTTGTCAGAGGAATTGGCCACTCTCCAGGCACCCGGCTATGATTCCTTGTTGACCTCCCCGTCTGCAACTCCCGGCAAGATCAGGCGAGATCTTCTATCAGCGATCCTCCTCAACGTGAGAAAAACACGCTACTCCTCCCTCCTCCCTGCTTTCCCCAGGGAGGGGAAAGAGACAGACAGAAATGTATTTACATGCCTTTATTTCTGTCCTTTTCAGCAGTACAGAGAAACGTGTCTGCACTCTCTTAACACCAACAGCAGAGAGAGAAACTCCTCCCCTGTATTTCCTGTATTTCCAGTACAGGTCAGATGACACTCTGAGCTAACATCCGGTGCTCAGCACAGTGAATAGACTGTCCCTTTGTTCCCACGGTACAGTCCCAAACATCAACATCCTGTCTGGCATTCCAGCCATCTGGAGGAGCTCGCTGCATTGCTCCTTTTTCGTAACATAGACCGGGTTGAAAATGTTAAATGGCTTTTATTACAAAAGCAAGAAAACTAAATAATATCCTCTGGCAGAGTTCATTGCCAGAAGATTATCACAGGAATAGATCTCTGTTTCTCTAAGGAAGGGATAGCCAACATGGTGACCTCCCATTGTTTTGGACTGCAACCCTAACAATCCCTGATCATTGTCTTTGGTGCCTGGGGCTGATGGTAGTCCACAACATCTGGAGGCATCCCCTTTGGCTAGCCCTTCTTTAAGGCTTGAGCTACACATGCAAGGCAGGGCCAGCCCTACAACCCAGCAGGGTGAAGCAGGCTGCTCCTGGTGGCCGGATGCCCAGCATCAACATGCCTTTCATCTTTAAGCAGATGCCATGGCTGACATCTGCCCTAAGCCCACCTTTTCCTGTCTTTGTCCCAGTCTGGTCCTCAAGCAGCATCAGACAGCCGAGTACAGCTGCAATTTCAGTTCCCCCCAATGCTGTGCTTAAGGGAGAAGGGCAATGACAGGCCTAGACAGCATCTTGAGAAGTAGAGACGTCACCTTGCCAACAAAGGTCTGTATAGTTAAAGCCATGGTTTTCCCAGTAGTGATGTATGGAAGTGAGAGCTGGACCATAAAGAAGGCTGATCACCAAAGGATTGATGCTTTTGAATTATGGTGCTGGAGGAGACTCTTGAGAGTCCCATGGACTGCAAGAAGATCAAACCTATCCATTCTGAAGGAAATCAGCCCTGAGTGCTCACTGGAAGGACAGATCGTGAAGCTGAGGCTCCAGTACTTTGGCCACCTCATGAGAAGAGAAGACTCCCTGGAGAAGACACTGATGCTGGGAAAGATGGAGGGCACAAGGAGAAGGGGGCGACAGAGGACGAGATGGTTGGATAGTGTTCTCGAAGCTACAAACATGAGCCTGACCAAACTGCGGGAGGTAGTGGAGGACAGAGGTGCCTGGCATGCTCTGGTCCATGGGGTCACGAAGAGTCGGACACGACTAAACGACTAAACAACAACAACAACCTAAGAGCTGAACCATTAATCCGTTGCCAGAAGTGAGACAATAATAATGACCACAACTGATAACAAAACTTTAAATGAGTCTTTCCCAGCCTTGTGTGGAGATCCCGGGGACAAAATCTGGGATCTTCTGAGTGCATTGGGATCTGCTACCACTGGGATCTTCTACCACTGTGCTACAACCCTTCTTTTGTAGATTCTAATTCCTGCTCAGGGAGCAAGTAGATTTAGGGCAGACTCTTGGCCCTTTTTAGACTGCAGTGCCATGCCAATTATGATGAGATATCAAGTACCCTTTGCCAGCTCAGCTTGTCTGGCATCTCATATACGTTTACATAGTTTACTTTCCCCCAGGGTGCCATATAATTGCTCTTTTTGTACCCAGAAGAGTCATTTTCCCTAAGCATCCTTTCATGGTGGGACTCGTATTACACGTAGAATATCTTCTCTTTTTTTGGCATGAGACACATTTCCGAATGCCTGATCTGTATTCATATTTCCTTATTTTTATTTATTTTTTGTCATGTCACATCTTCCTTTGTTTCAGTGCGTGTCGTTGGGCTAGGTTGAGAGTTTCCCTGTCTCCAGTCCTCTGTGGATTCCAGAAGGAGATGACAAATGAAATGGACTGGTTATGGTAAACTAGCAAATTTCACAGTTGGTCATGGATTAATTGCAAGCAAAAACAAACACAAATGAAGTCATCCTGATTGTTATGAATGGTCCTCTGGTTGCCATCAAACAAAGGCTAAAGCACAGCATAAAAGCATACCAATGAATAAGATCTGCAATTGCCCTTTTAAACTACTGGAAGATTTCATGACATTCAGAGAGGTCTGGACCCCAACCCCCAGGCGCAATGGATTTGTACATTTCATCTGTCTGGGTGTGTGGCGATGAAAGATGAGAAATATACCATTCTTTAACCTTAGTATACCACATTTCACAGAAAATTACAGCAGGGCAATATTTCCACAGCAGACAAAGAACCAAATGTTTTCCGTGAAGTTTATGACACCATGATGTATGTGCAGCTTTATCTACGCACTTTAAAAATTTATATGGCACAGGGAAGCCACATGGAAAATGCCTTTTGAAAGATTAAGGTTTTTAAGTCAATCTTCATAGCTCATACTTTCTATATCCTGGTTTCCTTCATTGCCCTTCTCTGTCCTCTCACAGCGACTACCACTTCCTCTGGAAAACTGTGATAACCACAAAAGAGAATAGCAGAAGGTTCGTAATAAAACCCCAGATAATCTATCATCTCCTCTGCAGACTTCCATTTTGCTTTCAGGTCGACTGCACTGGCCTTTCTTTGATCCTTTGACTGCTTCTCCAATATGACCCAGAAGAATACAGCGCTGTTCCAGGAAAGTCTTCCATCTGTAGACCAAACCCAGGTAGACTAAGAACTCTTCCAAGCACACTCATTAGGTCCATTTGTAACATCAGATGCAGGATTCTTTTCTCCTTCCTGCTACAACCGTAGTATATTATTATTATTATTATTATTATTATTATTATTATTATTATTAATTTAGTAGTTGAATATTCCTTTTGTTGACTAGTGTCCTCAAAGCTGGTAACAAAAAATGCATGGTCACCAGAAAAAAGCAGCCAGCCCCACAGATGCAGGACCCAGAATCAGATGTTCCTTCCCACTAGGCAGATGGCGTCCCATTGGCCCTCTTGGTAGGGAGGCCACAAGCTGGCTGGAGCAGGCTGGCTGCCTCACTTTCTTCTTCCTTCCCATAGGGCAGGTGGTCTCCATTAGTTTAGATGGCAATAGTAAGTTATCAGGTAAATGGCAGTCGTGTGCAGCTACTCTGCCTTTCCTGGCCCCTCAGGAGTCTCCATACAGGCTTTGGTGGCCAATTCATGGGGACAGTTACTTTTCTGTCAGGGCCTCAGGGAAGCACTTCAATGGCTTTCTCACTCACAGCAGTTGACATTTATTTGTTTTTAAATGGGGGAACAACGTCTGTAGAATTAGAAAATACAGCAGCAGTGGAATCAAGTCTATGTTACACAACCAGAGGCTGCCATCTTAGGAAACTTGTAACCAACAATGCTGGCCTCTTCAGTCCTTCTTGAATCACAAAAGCGACATGTGGGAAGCAGAGCAGCACTGATGTCCAAGTCCTGACATCATTCATTGCACTGCCCCCACCCCCTGAACATCCATCGGCACTGTGAAAGCCTAGACAGCTCAGTGTCATTGGAATACCTGTTCACGCAAAGATTGCAGGCACCTGGAAACCACTGTATGGCCATCTCTGTGTGTGCACCAACACATGGGTGTCCATGGGGTTGGGCTAGTGTACAGGGACTCAGCCAATAGCATCCTTCCTTCTCCCAGCTTTAAGAGCAACTGGACAAGGAATTCTGAGTGCTTCAGCCACACCCTCCTCTTGCTGACGGTTACTGCATCCTATGTTTGCTTCTCAAAGGCACTTTAAAACTCGGCATTTAAGTACCTCCAGCACAATCAATCCCACCCTCAGAATATTCAGCATAGCTTCCTGATTTCACACTTACTGGGCATGAGAAGCACTAAATTGTTTTGCCTTGCTATTATTCCATGGCTATGGAAAGTGTGCGTCTTCAAATGTGGACAGAGTTGAAATCGCCCATAACTGACTTTCCCCAGCTTCTTAATTCTTCCAATAGGTTAGAAGTGGGAAAGAGTTAGAAGGCCTGTGTCACGGTCCAGTTTACGGGCGGTCGAAGTCCCGGCTGAGGACGTCAGGACCAGGGGCGAGACAGCAGGATGGGAGCAGAAACAGGAGTCCAGAAGCCAAGGGTCCGAGGATCAGGAAGCAAGGAGTCAAGAAGCCAAACACAGCAAGGCAGGAAGTGTGTTGTTGTGGCAAAGAGCCAAAGGGAAATGAGATCCTTACGTCCCTTCTCGGCTCTTGCCACCAGGTGCTGTGAGTTACCAATCGGCCTCACCTGTGCTGTCGCACCTTGCCTCTTCAGAACAAACTTAGGAAAGCCCCAGTCCTGCGAAGCCCTACCGGTCACAGGGCCTGGCTCCTGCACACACTCCTGACAGCCTGAACAGATGAGTCCATCAGCGCTGTGGAAGCTATTGGGGACTGGGGCTGATGCGTGTTGCACAACACATCTGATGGGCACTAGGTTGAGGAAGGCTGGTTTAGCAAAAGAATGGCGTAATGGCCCATTTCTGCCCGATCAAAGCATAAAAAGAGGCCTTTCTTTTTACAACAGGTTGGCGTGACTATAATGCTTTGGTTAGATTAATATATGCAAAAGATCAGAAAATGTCTGCCCATGAAACTTGAAAGCTAGAACTGATCGTCTGAAACAAAAGGCCTTGTCTGTTTCATCAGAGAGAGACACATTCTTCTCAATATCCAAAGGTTCCGTTTTGTCAGTGCTCTATTACAACAAATGAGTGTCTATTAAAATCATGTGCCTCTGCTAATTCTCCCTCCCCCACCCAAATTAACTCCAGTCTGCTGAAGGAAGAACATCTCCTTCCTTACTCCCCCCCATCTCTGCTGACAGGTAGGAAATTAACTGCGTACCATGAGCTATTGAATTCAACTTTAACAGTATCAATAAACATTCCTGATTAAATTATGGCATTGATTTTATAATTCTGACCATTATGTTTTTACATCAATATCATCATATGACAAGCAAATGTAGTTACCGCTTTCTTATTGATCGCAGGCATGGCACTCCAAAGCACTCATTTGACTATATTACAAAATCAAACCTGATTTCCTACATATTGCAGTAACTTTGGGTCATAACCTAATATGATGAACCAAGAACAGATGGGTTGTCAAGTTATTCAAAGATGCGTTTCTCTCCGCCATTCCCTCTCCCTCCCTCAGAAGTCAAGGAGCCAAAAGGGCTGCCAGGTTCTTTTAACAGTTCTGTGCAGGATCTGACTTGCCGGCAGGCACCACAGCTATTTTCATGTGTCAGACCTTAATCTCCCCTTCTTAACAGTGATCAGCAATCTATCATGCTTCTGCCGAGTAATACAAACACTATTTATTCACAAGAAGGAACAAAGCGTTATTTATAACACTCATTCAGGCAGTGCAACCAAAGGGGGAGGAGAAAAGAAAAAAGTTTCCATGACAAGGGAACATGATGCTCTGCTTCCTCCAGTCCACTCTATCAAAGATAATAGTTACATGTTGGCCCATTCTGTTTCACCATCAGGTTTAATGTTCTGTTAAGAGAATGTATAATTCAAAAGCACCTGTGCTATGCTGATCCATGCATGGCCGTAAATCAAAGGTGTAATCGTGCTGGATATTTATGCCTGAGAGAGTGGAAAGCAAGTCTGATCAGATTAGGGAAGTTCCAGTTGCCCAACCTTCTCCTCTCAACTGTTATAATTTTCATTGGGGGTGGGGTTTCCTCCTATGTCAAAGCGGTAGGTACCTCGCTGATATGAGAAGCTAAACAAAGGCGAACAGTCAACTGAGACTCTAAGCCACCTTGTCAGTTTCCAGCATTACAACATGCCTCCTTGAACACTGATATGTTACCTGAAGGTGTCTTTTCAAACCAGCGAGTCATGTTTCTTCCTGTGTAATTATATCGGCATCTGTTTCAAAAAGCCAGCTAATCCTTTGGGCTTTGTGGGTCAGCTGAAGGCTTGCACTCTGATCACGGGGACGGGATTAATCTTTAATATTTGCAGAAGTATTTAGAATCATAACAAGTATTTGCCTAGACAAGCCTCACGGAAAGCAAGAAACAGTTTCTCCCCAACACCATTTCTCTGCAGACAAGTTGCCTTTACCACAGAACATTGATATGAAGGTGTGAAATTATGGAGATTTAAGGTGATGCAAGATAAACAGATGTTTTTTTAAAAAAAAGGAAGGAAGGAAGGAAGGAAGGAAGGAAGGAAGGAAGGAAGGAAGGAAGGAAGGAAGGAAAGCAGATTTCGAAAGGAAATGGACTTTCAGATTTCAACTGCTGGTGTTTTGGAACTGAACTGAAGTCAGATCCAATACTGAAAATGGCATGCACACAAATTGTGAATTCTCAGCTTCTCTGGAGTTGTCATTTTACACTGTGCTGCTGCTAGCCTAGCTGCTAGGGCTTAGCACTGGAACTTGTCAGGATGAAATCATGCCAGGACTTAGCATTGGGGCATATAAAGCAACTCTGTTTTCTGCCTACTGAATAACCACAAATATGCCACACAAAATTCTGGGATGAGAGGAAGAAGAAACATCCTGGCCATTAGGCGGGGCATCCAGGCTAACCTCAGCTGGATAACAGCCATGATAGATGAATTAAAACTCACCTATCATGGCTGTTACCTCTGTCTCTACCTCTACCTCTACCTCTAACCTCCAGCAGAGACATGGCAGGGAATGGTCATCACCATCATGGAGAGAAATGTAAAGTATTGCACTTGGGCAAAAAAATGAGAGGCACAAATACAAGATGGGTGACACCTGGCTTGAGAGCAGTACATGTGAAAAGGATCTAGGAGTCTTGGTTGACCACAAACTTGACATGAGCCAACAGTGTGATGCGGCAGCTAAAAAAGCCAATGCAATTCTGGGCTGCATCAATAGGAGTATAGCATCTAGATCAAGGGAAGTAATAGTGCCACTGTATTCTGCTCTGGTCAGACCTCACCTGGAGTACTGTGTCCAGTTCTGGGCACCACAGTTCAAGAAGGACACTGACAAACTGGAACGTGTCCAGAGGAGGGCAACCAAAATGGTCAAAGGCCTGGAAACGATGCCTTATGAGGAACGGCTAAGGGAGCTGGGCATGTTTAGCCTGGAGAAGAGGAGGTTAAGGGGTGATATGATAGCCATGTTCAAATATATAAAAGGATGTCATATAGAGGAGGGAGAAAGGTTGTTTTCTGCTGCTCCAGAGAAGCAGACACGGAGCAAAGGATCCCGTAAGAGCTGTTCGGCAGTGAAATTTGCTGCCAAGGAGTGTGGTGGAGTCTCCATCTTTGGAGGTCTTTAAGCAGAGGCTTGACAACCATATGTCAGGAGTGCTCTGATGGTGTTTCCTGCTTGGCAGGGGGTTGGACTCGATGGCCCTTGTGGTCTCTTCCAACTCTATGATTCTATGATTCTATGATCATGGTCTCCTTAAGAGATTCCAGCAGTATCTGGTTGGCCACCGTTGAATGCTGGACTAAAAGGTGTGGCTCTGTCAAGACTTCACCAGCATTTCTCATTTTAGAAATTAAGCACAGCTAATACCAGAAGCAGGATGAGACCCTACCTGCCTGCAGACTGTCTCGCCAGAGTGGTGCATGCTCTAGTTATCTCCCGCTTGGACTACTGCAATGCGCTCTACTTGGGGCTACCTTTGAAGGTGACCCGGAAACTCCAATTAATCCAGAATGCGGCAGCTAGACTGGTGATTGGGAGTGTCCGCCGGGACCACATAACACCAGTCCAGAGAGATCTGCATTGGCTCCCAGTACGTTTCCGAGCACAATTCAAAGTGTTGGTGCTGACCTTTAAAGCCCTAAACGGCCTGCATACCTGAAGGAGCATCTCCACCCCCATCGTTCAGCCCGGACACTGAGGTCCAGCACCGAGGGCCTTCTGGTGGTTCCCTCACTGTGAGAAGCAAAGCTACAGGGAACCAGGCAGAGGGCCTTCTCGGTAGTGGCAGCCCTGTTTAGGGAAGTTTTAAATATTTAATGCTGTATTGTTTTTAACACTCAATTGGGAGCCACCCAGAGTGGCTGGGGAAACTCAGCCAGATGGGCGGGGTATAAATAATATATTATTATTATTATTATTATTATTATTATTATTATTATTATTATTTCATGAATATGAAGATCACTACCAGAAGATGTGCCCACAAGCTCAATCTCCTCTCCAGTATAAGGCTAGGGCAGCTTAAGGGCCACCTTCCCTTCTGGACAATGTTCTGGGGTTCACAGGCCATTGGTGTGCAGCGCGAGAGGCAAAGGTGGAGAAGAGCTTAAAAAGTTCATTGACAGTTGTTGTTGTTTCTTCTAAAATAAGTAAAACACACAAACAAGTATTCCCCAGGAAATCTTGCATTGGGATCCTGCATAGCTCAGTTGGTTAGAGTGCGGTGCTGATAGCCTGAAGGTTGCAGGTTTGATCCCCATAAAGGACAGCTGCATATTTCTACATTGCAAGGGGTTGAACAATGATCTTCAAGGTCCCTTCCAACTCTTTGATTCTATGAGTTGTATGAGAGTTTGGCATGATGCTATTATTGATTGATATTATGTATGTTGCATTCCTTCCATATCTGAGGAATGCTCAGCCAGCCCACAGCCTCCACGCTGCTCAAATGGTCCGCCCACTGCCTCCCCCCCCGCCCCCAGCTGTAGGGAAGCTGTGTGGGAGGAGGCAGGCAGACCCCAGAGGCCCCATGGCGCCTGAGTGGCTTCCTCCACCGCTGTGCTCAGTAGTTATGGCTTTGCTCACTCCTCTGTTTTTAGGAAGTTATGTATGACTAAGCCCAGAAATGGAAACAAGAAGAAATTCCGACGAAAGAAGAATGGCAGACGAAATTAATGGACTATGCAGAATTGCATAGGAAGGATTCGAAACCTGCGGGACCAGAGATTTACAGAAGATTGGAAGAAGTATATGAATTATCTGAAGAGCAACTGTAATCAACAAATTACGCTAGTAGGACTACAAGAAGTTTTGTAAGGAGACATATACGAAGTGTTGCAAAGTAGAAAAAGATAGAGATATTGGTTATGAGTTTGAAATGCAATAGGGAAGATAAGAAATGCATACTGAGAGATTAGATTGGAAAATTTCCAGACAGGATTGATGGAAGTCAAAAATTTGAATAAGATGTAAAAGTATGTTTAATTACTGTTGGAAATGATATGTTAAAAAAACTAATAAAAAATTATATACAAAAAAAAAAAGGAAGTTATGTATGACTAAGCCCCAGCTAAAGAAGATTGGCAACGTAAATTAATGGAATATGCTGAAATGGCCAAATTAACTGGAAGACTTATAGATCAAGAGGACAGCAAATATAAAAAAGAATGGAAAATGTTTATTGTATATTTACAAAAGCATTGTAAAGAAGTTACGTAACACAATAGCAGGATTTTAAAAAAAAAAAACACTTATAATATTAAGCACTATGTTTGAATTTGGAAATATTTAAAGATAAGAAAATTATAGACATGTATAACATAAAATAACACAAAACAACCGGGGGGAGGGAATGGAGGGAAGTCAAGGGATCAAAGGAATCCCAAAATATGGATTTAATGTGGTATGTAAATGTCTTGCTTTTTGTTTTTATTTTAATTGCATTTGGCTATTAAGGTATGTGAAGATAGTGTTTGATTGTGAAAAATAATCAAAAAATTATAAAAAGGGAAGTTATGTCTGACTAAAAGGTGAAAGTGGGTTTGCTTCTTTTTTTAAAAAAAAAAAAGGCTGGAGTGGGGGAGGGAGCTGCAGTGTGTGGATTAGAGGGACTTAATCCATAATCCTTCGTGCAAGCGCAGTTGGACCCCCGCATACTATTCACAGTGGTAGGAGAGTTCCCCTGGCTTGGTCTTCATCCAGCTCCATCCATCTATTTTGGCTAATTATTTCCTTCAAAGTGCAAACTATGGGACCCCAAACAGTAGAACAGATGGACTGCAACAGCTACATTGCTGCAATACGTTTTATCTACATGTGTAATATGAGCCCAATAACATTCTAAATCCTGAGGCAGAAACCAGTAACTCATATACTGGATACACAACTTGTGATCGTACTCTAGTGAAACAGGAAAGCCAGTTATCTATCTAGGATAGACAGGTAAGGATTGTAGTTACATTTTGATTACTCAAATCTCTGTTCTTACATCATACAAAGAAACATGATAGCCCCCAAAAGACTCTATGGCAAGTGCTATTTCAGTTCAAGGTTTTCATTAATCTTAGTAAATGTTTAAACGATCCTTGTTGAACAGTATGATTATTTCCTCTTCTACAACCCCCAATTATATTCTGCATGTGAACTAGAAGGAAAACCAAACCAATGAAGTCAGCAAAGTTAAAGGAGCAAGTCACTCTGATTTCTGAATATACATTTAAAATATACCTTGAATTTGATTTGGTTTCAGGAAAAGCACACGGCTTTTCTAAAGACTTGAACTCTGAAAGCTTTCCATCCTTTTGTTTAAGGCATGGGTAGGCAAACTAAGGCCTGGGGGCCGGATCCGGCCCAATCGCCTTCTAAATCCGGCCCACGGACGGTCCGGGAATCAGCATGTTTTTACATGAGTAGAATGTGTCATTTTATTTAAAATGCATCTCTGGGTTATTTGTGGGGCATAGGAATTTGCTCATTTCCCCCCCCTTCAAAATATAGTCCAGCCCCCCACAAGGTCTAAGGGGCAGTGGACCGGCCCCCTGCTGAAAAAGTTTGCTGACCCCTGGTTTAAGGCTTGCAACTTTTTTTAAAGTGAGTAATGATCATAGTAATTTGGAGACATTTCCTTACAAGAGAAACTGATGTGGAAATCTGGAGGTGATCCCTGGAGGGAGTGGAGCATGGCTGCCTCAAAGGGGTCCAGCAGAAACCCAGTGTTTGTTGTAACTGCTACTTAATAAAACCAACATGCTTACTCTTTTCTTAAGATATTGAACTCAAAATTATTACACAGCTGAAGGCGGTTGGAGTGTTAATGTCTCAGTTCATACACACACAATGTGAGCAGCCACAGCACAAGCTTGCACAACCACTTGTGCAACCGTGTAAACTCTCAAATGCCTTACATTGCATCACACCCTATGTAATCATGTAACTCTTTCTATCCTTTACCCCTTTACCTAGAAGTAAGCTCCACTGAAAGGGATGCGGGTGGCGCTGTGGGTTAAACCACAGAGCCTAGGACTTGCCGATCAGAAGGTTGGCGGTTCGAATCCCCGCGACGGGGTGAGCTCCCGTTGCTCGGTCCCTGCTCCTGCCAACCTAGCAGTTCGAAAGCACGTCAAAGTGCAAGTAGATAAATAGGTACCGCTCCGGCGGGAAGGTAAATGGCATTTCCATGTGCTACTCTGGTTCGCCAGAAGCGGCTTAGTCATGCTGGCCACATGACCCAGAAGCTGTACGCCGGCTCCCTCAGCCAATAAAGCGAGATGAGCACCGCAACCCCAGAGTTGGTCACGACTGGACCTAATGGTCAGGGGTCCTTTTACCTTTACCTTTTAAGCTCCACTGAACTCAAGGGAATGTACTTATATTTTCTCTTTTCCTTTCATTGCACAGTGGACGCTCAGGTTGTGAATGTGATCCATGCAGGATGCACGTTCACAACCCGCAGCGGTGCGTCTGCACACACGTGGGTTGTGATTCGGTGCGTCTGTACATGCGCAAAGCGCAATTTAGCACCTCTGCGCATGCGTGGCCGCCAAAACCCAGAAGTAACCTGTTCCGGTACTTCCAGGTTTCGGTGGTCCACAACCTGAAAAAACTCAATCTGAAGCGTCTGTAACCCGAGGTTTGACTGTATATATAAAAAAAAATACATAAAAAAGAAAAAGTCATTAATAGAAAACAAAAAATATATATTTAACAAAGGAGAATAATGAGTATGGGGTCCTAGCATCACCACATTTCTCATTTTGGAAGCAAATAAAAATTGTCCATCTTTTGATAAATCAGTTTTCATGCAGTATGTTCTCATAGTAAGTTAAATTAACATGGTAAGTTAACTTATAAATTATTGCTTTATCCCAGATTCAAAAGTACCATTCTGACAAGGAGGGATTCTTTCTCCCCCAATACATTGAAATTTACATTTTATCTTCGGCTGGGGAGGGCGGGATATAAATAAAATTTATTATTATTATTATTATTATCTGCTGTTAATGGAATGTACTTCTGAGTAAACAGGCATAGGATTGCATTGTAAGAATGGTTTGAGGCACTGTCCTTTTTGCTAGATATATAGGTTCAAGTTGATCTAAATCTGTCGTTTTAACACTTACGTCAGTGCCTTTCGGATATGTCTTTACAATTCCATTCTGTATTTCAGATTCAAAGTCCCCCCCCCCCCAACTCTTCTTTCTCTTGGACTTGCTGCCTACCTGCAATAATATATCATTGGAGTCATATGGATTATTTCCTTTGCCAAAAACAGTTCACTGTTTGCCTCGCCACAATTTTTATAATCAGTTGTGATTGTCCAGACAATGATTTTCCACCTGTTTTCTCCTTCTTCTTCTTTAAAGCCATACAAAATGGTTGTGGCTGTTGTTTTTAAAGAGGGAGGTAAGCTTAGGAGCTCATAAATAAGCTATTAAAACTATTGGTCTCAGAAGGCAGCATATTAATTGCCCAGAAAAGTCATTAAATTTATGCCATGAATTTCAAAAAGTGTTTGACCAAAGGTGCCGCCTCTTGTTTATTATTAATATTAGCATGAAGTTCAGTTAATCATGTTTTAATTTCCTGATATCCCCCCCCCCCTTTCTCGTGAAACTTAATTTGTTTCACGGGGATAAGATTGTGTAGCTTCTTATATACATAGTGAACTATCAACAACTTCATTCAGGTAGATTATTGGGGAGGCAGGGGCAAAAGTGCAGTATTTCTCATTTTTTCCCCAGACTATATGCTCAGATTGAAGAACATATGATTGTGGTGGTACATTCTCTCACCGCACTGAATTGCAGGTGAGATTATTTGGGGGGGGGGGGGTGTTATTTGTTTGCTTCCTTAGGACTTTAACAAAAAGTTCTAAGGGAGCCTAACATAAACTCAAAAACAAATGGAAATACAGCGAGAAACCATACAAGTTTTTTAAACAGATTAAAAAGGAAAACCTCAGTCTATATCTGTATTCAATTTGAACTAGTTTTTAGATATTTATTTATTTAAGTAATTTATACGCTCCTTAACATTTTTAGCAACATCTCTTAAGTGGTTTACAGACTTCGTAAAGCATTATAAATCAAAACCAAAATACGGTAAGTACAATAAAATATTACAAATAGAAACCAGATGCAATAAATGCATTTTTAAAAGAAAAAAAAGGGGGGGGGAGCTTATGCCTTTATTGCACTTGATGTTAGCCAAAAGGCGGAGAGGTTGATGTTTTTACTGTTAAATCGCTTCGTGGTGTTTTAGGGGAAGTCATTCATAAATGAAATAAAGAAAGATGATGCAACGTAAAAGTCGAGAACGGCGAACAAAAACAACAAGGACTGGAAATGGCTTCTAAAAAGCAAACGCGGATTTTAAAAGGCCTGGGGAAATGAAAAGGTCTTCGTGTAGCACTGAAATGATGACAAAGTAGCACGAAATGAGCCTTGCTGAGGAGCGCATTCAGCAACCAGGAAGCCACACCTCACCTGAAATGTGTCTTAAGGCTTGGGTAATACATGTAGAAGGAACCAATCCTGCAGGATGAGGTCCCAAGCCATGAAGGGTGATGAAGGTCAAAAGCAGCATCTTGAATTGGGCCTGGAAAAGGATGAAACCCTGGTGTAATGTATCAATACCAACCAGGGCCAATATAAAAAATTAGAAATTACTTGAAAGTTCCAAATAGGCCTAGGACTAAATTAGGATTTAATTAAATAAATGGGATTTAGAGCAGTAAGAAAAGTGAATAAATTTGATTATAATTGGAATATTGTTGTTTAATAATGATATTGGAAAGCTGTTACATTCAGATACAAGGAAATTCAGAAGGGAGGGACTAGAGGAAGTCAATTAATATGTTCATAAGGTTGGATTTTTAAAACAATTAAGTTCATTTTTATTGTTTGTTTGTCTTTTTTCTTTGATTTTTTTTTTGTTTTTGTTCTGGTCTGTCCTTCGGCTGTGTAATGTTTGTTGCAATATTTGTTACAATTGTGGAAAATTTATGGGGGGGGGGGGGAATAAAATACCTACCAGTACCAATCACTAACCTTGCACCCACATTCTGGACTCATCAACGGTTCCAGACAATTTTCAAAGGTAACCTCATGTTCTACGTATTACAGTACAGCCGTACCTTGGTTCTCGAACGCCTTGGTACTTGTATGGTTTGGCTCCCGAACGCCGCAAACCCGGAAGTGTTCCAGTTTGCAAACGTTTTTTGAGTGCAGGAAGCTCCTGCAGCCAATCGGAAGCCATGCCTTCGTTTTCGAACGTTTTCAGAAGTCAAACGGACTTCCGGAATAAATTACGTTCGAGAATTAAAGTATGACTGTACAAGAGAATCCCCACTTACATGGGGGTTCTGTTCCCGGCCTACGCACGTGTCATTTTCAGTGCCAAAAACAGCACACATGTGAGTGAGAGTGCGCATGTTGATTGTACACAAGTGGGGAGGCACCTGGAATCCACACTGGGAGTTACCAGCTTATAGTAGGTTGAAAAAACAGAGAGGAGACAAAACTCCAGTGCTTACTGAAATGAGATCCACCTAGGTCATGGGTAGGCACACTAAGGCCCGGGGGCCGGATCAGGCCCAATCGCCTTCTAAATCCGGCCCACAGACGGTCTGGGAATCCCGTGTTTTTACATGAGTAGAATGTGTCCTTTTATTTTATTTGTCCTTTTATTTAAAATGCACCTCTGGGTTATTTGTGGTGCCTGGTGTTTTTACATGAGTAGAATGTGTGCTTTTCTTAAAATGCATCTCTGGGTTATTTGTGGGGCATAGGAATTCGTTCATATTTTTTTTCCCCAAAATATAGTCCGGCCCCCCACAAGGTCTAAGGGACAGTGGACCGGCCCCCTGCTGAAAAAGTCTGCTGACCCCTGTCCTAGGGTATTACCCAGATTCATTGCAAAAACCGAAGGAAATTTTTGTTACCTTACAGTGTTTTCTTTTCTTTTCTTTTCTTTTCTTTTCTTTTCTTTTCTTTTCTTTTCTTTTCTTTTCTTTTCTTTTCTTTTCTTTTCTTTTCTTTTCTTTTCTTTTCTTTTCTTTTCTTTTCTTTTCTTTTCTTTTCTTTTCTTCTCTTCTCTTCTCTTCTCTTCTCTTCTCTTCTCTTCTCTTCCCTTCTCATTCCAGTAAAGACTGGGGTTTGCCTGTGGACAACTGAAGCAACACTACCACTGTCCAGCTACAGTGGCTGGCTTCTCAACGTTACCAAGTGGGAGAAGGGGAGTGGCAAGGTGATAGAGACTCAGTGTGGATACAAGCGTAGCAGCGGAGCCACTCTAAAGCTCTCGATGCTGCACTCACACTGTGACAAGCTCCCTGATGCCTTGGCTGCCCTCCTCCTGGTAACTGGCAGCAGAACTTAGCATTGGGAAGCCAGGAGAGCAACGCAGCAACACTGGTACCGCACAGCCAACCTCTACTGGTTGTGGAGCTCTCATCCACAGAGGCCACTTGTGGTTCTAGTGTCAAAGGTGGTTCAAGATCAATACTTTAGGGCACAGGTAGATAACCTGTGGCTCAGAGACTCTATGTGAATCTAACCTTATGAGAGCTGGACCATAAAGAAGGCTGATCGCCGAAGAACTGATGCTTTTGAATTCTGGTGCTGGAGGAGAGTCTTGAGAGTCCCATGGACTGCAAGAAGATCAAACCTATCCATTCTTAAGGAAATCAGCCCTGAGTGCTCACTGGAAGGACAGCTCGTTAAGCTGAGGTTCCAATACTTTGGCCACCTCATGAGAAGAGAAGACTCCCTGGTAAAGACCCTGATGCTGGGAAAGATGGAGGGCACAAGGAGAAGGGGACGACAGAGGACGAGATGGTTGGACAGTGTTCTCGAAGCTACAAACATGAGTCTGACCAAACTGCGGGAGGCAGTGGAAGACAGGAGTGCCTGGCGTGCTCTGGTCCATGGGGTCACAAAGAGTCGGACACGACTAAACGACTAAACAACAACAACAACAAACGTTATATTATCCTTTCCTCCCCATGGATCTTGAAGCTGCCTGATTAGGCCATCCCATCACTTCCTTCTTTCCTGTTTGCTTCTTCATCCCCCCCCCCCGGCTTTTAAGCACGGTTTGCCCCTCTTTAGGGTTTTTTTAATGTTTGTTTTTACTTTTGCCTCTTTGCAATGCTTGAGAAAAAGGTCTTTCCTTCAGCTGTCCAAGAACAAATAGGTAGTTTGTGTGTGCATAGGAATTGCTTTCATTTGCTTTCCAGAAAAGTAGCTTGGTTGAATCCTCATCCACTGAAAGTAACTAGTGAATCTAGAGCACTTTGATCTCTGGATCTATCCATCAATGGTACTGGCTACACCCACCGGCAACAGGTCCGCCCAACAGAATACCTTCAGAAGAATGCTGCCCTCAATAGGAAAAGAAGGTTGACTGCTTTAGTGGGAGCACAAATTTAACACCACTCTGCTGGGCAGATGAACTACCTACTAACTTCACCTCTGTCTTGACTGGATTTAGCTTCAGTTGGTTGTCCTTCATCCAGTCCATCAACACTTTCAGCCATAGTTTAGCACTCCCAAGGCCTCTTTTAAAGTTGATCTACAAGAGAAGTAGAGTTGGGTGTCACCCGCCAATTGGTAACATCTTACTCCAAATCTTTGGATTACCTCACTGAGCAATTTCATGCACATTTTAGAAGCATGGGGGAGAGAGCACTGCAGGACCCTGAAGCATGAATGTCAAAGAGTCAAGCGGAAACCCCCAAGTATGAGTGGAACTACTGAAAAGCTAAACTCCCAGCCGCCCATACTGACAGCTAAAGAATGCCATGGTCAACAGTACTGAACGCTGCAGAGAAGTCTGGAAGAATCAACAAGATCTCACACTCCCACACTGTCTCTCTCCCAGTCAAGGTTGTCCCACAGGGGAACCAAGGTAATTTCCATGCCAAAATCCATTGGGAGCTGTCATTAGGGGATTTGGAGTGTAGTGCTATCAACATGCTGATGACACACAGCTCTGTTTCTCTGTTAAATCTGAATCAGGTTTGGCCATTCAAGCCCTGGAACGGTGCCTGGAAACAGTGGTGGACTGGATGAGGGCCAATTAGCTGAATCCTGATCGTACAGAGGCCCTGTGGATGGGTGACTCGCAGGTCTGGGAACTGGGTTGGTTTCCTGTTCTGGTTGGGGATGCACTCCCCTGAAGGAACAAGCATGTGTTCTAGGGGTGCTTCTTCATCCCACATAGATGGGTGACCAGGGTGACTAGCAGCACGATTTATCAGCTTCACCCAATCCTGGACAGGGATGCCCTAGCCACAATTATCCATGCACTATTACCCTCAGGATTGGTTTACTGTAGTGGCGCTGTGGTCTAAACCACAGAGCCTAGGGCTTGCCAATCAGAAGGTCGGCGGTTCAAATCCCTGTGACAGGGTGAGCTCCCGTTGCTCAGTCCCAGCTCCTGCCAACCTAGCAGTTCGAAAGCACCTCAAAGTGCAAGTAGATAAATAGGTACCACTCCTGCAGAAAGGTAAACGGCGTTTCCTTGCGCTGCTCTGGTTTGCCAGAAGCAGCTTAGTCATGCTGGCCACATGACCCGGAAGCTGTATGCCAGCTCCCTCGGCCAATAAAGCAAGATGAGCGCCGCAACCCCAGAGTCGGCCACGACTGGACCTAATGGTCCAGGGGTCCCCTTTACCTTTACCCTATGTGGAGTTGCCCTTAAAACTGGCCAAGAATCTGCAGCAGTTAAGCGTCTTATTGGAGCTATGACTCCCATGAGTATGTAACACTGCTTCTAAAAGAACAGCACTACCTGCCAATTTGCCACTGGGCCAGGTTTTGGTGTTGACCTAAGCTTCTAAACAACTTAGGACCCATTTTCTCGTCTTGAGGTAGGAGGGATGGGTGAGGAATCTGGTGAGCCATTGATCCAGAGCAGAAACACCTGGTGCAATCTGCTCAGCCTGGTGCACAGATTGGGAAAAGGGTCTGCTCCAAAATCCAGATAATTGCCGGAGACTCACTCTCTTGCGGATTTGCATGAGAGGTGGTCTGAGGGCTGCCTGCCCGACTACACTTGCTGATTTTTAAAAAGCAATTTCAATATAGCAAATACTCCTGCAAGTGAAAGGTCTTTATGCTGTCACTCTCAAAGGGAATTCTATGTATTTTATGTACATTTTATGTATTTTACGTTCAATTTCCCCTTAGAGTAGCAGGGTAAATTGAATGTAAAATATGGAAAGTGTACATAAAATAAATACATTTCCCCCTGAGAATGATGACACATCATCATGACCTATCACTTGCAGAGGGATGTGCTGCATTGATTCCAAGGTGCGTGTCAGCAGGAGACCCCAAACACCAGCAGCTGAAATTACTTTATTTAAAAGTGCAACAGACAGCCCTTGGATCACCTCAGACATACAGTGGTACCTCAGGTTAAGTACAGTGGTACCTCGGAAGACGAATGCCTCGCAAGACGGAAAACTCGCAAGATGAAAGGGTTTTTGGTTTTTTGAGTTGCTTCGCACGACGATTTTCCCTATGGGCTTGCTTCGCAAGACGGAAACGTCTTGCAAGTTTGTTTCCTTTTTCTTAAAACCGTTAATACAGTTGCGACTTGACTTCGAGGAGCAACTCATAGCACGCGGTGTGGTAGCCTTTTTTGAGGTTTTTGAAGACTTTGGTATTTTTGAAGCTTTTCCAAAACTTTTCCGACACCGTGCTTCGCAAGACGAAAAAATCGCAAGACGAAAAAACTCACGGAATGAATTAATTTCGTCTTGTGAGGCACCACTGTACTTAATTGGTTCCGGAGGTCCGTACTTAACCTGAAACTGTTCTTAACCTGAAGCACCACTTTAGCTAATGGGGCCTCCTGCTGCTGCTGCGCCACCGGAGCACAATTTCTGTTCTCATCCTGAAGCAAAGTTCTTAACCGGAAGCACTATTTCTGGGTTAGCGGAGTCTGTAACCTGAAGTGTATGTAACCCGAGGTACCACTGTACTTTATTTAAAAATCTGTGCAGATTTTTAAGGAAACAACAACAACAATGTATTCATCTCCTTCTGCACAGTCATCTCAGGGCAATGGACAATAAAATGGACAAGAATTGCCCCCTTTAAAAAATGGCATAGAAGTAGGACAGAACTAACTTTGGTCACATCCCATGACAGAAGAAGCTGCCATTAAGCAAGCCTGGAGTAAATTAAACCAACATAAATACACCAGATCCAAACTCCATACAGGAGTGGGGCTACTGATGGCTGAGCTGGCCTAATCGTGGCAAAGAAAAAAACAAGCCTCTAAAATAGTGTTTGAGTTACACCAACCATTTTACTAGTTTAACTTATGTTAGGATGCCAGGTCACAGGACCAAGCAGAACAGGCATAGTAGCAGCCTAAATTCCCTCTCCCAGTCCTGGCCACTAATTCCCAAATGCCCCGCTTGGACTACTGTCAGTCAGTCAAATTTATTGCTTATAGCCAAAGGCTGCTGCAATGTATACAATGTCATTCAATAAAATATATGCTAGGTAAAGGGTAAAGGGGACCCCTGACCATTAGGTCCAGTCGTGACCGACTCTGGGGTTGCGGCTCTCATCTCGCTTTATTGGCTGAGGGAGCCGGCATACAGCTTCTGGGTCATGTGTACAGCTCCCGGGTGATGTGGCCAGCATGACTAAGCCGCTTCTGGCCAACCAGAGCAGCGCACAGAAACGCAGTTTACCTTCCCGCCGGAGCGGTACCTATTTATCTACTTGCACTTTGACATGCTTTTGAACTGCTAGGTTGGCAGGAGCAGGGACTGAGCAACAGGAGCTCACCCTGTCGTGGGGATTCAAACCACCGACCTTCTGATCGGCAAGTCCTAGGCTCTGTGGTTTACGTTAGAACCAACTTCTTATGTTCCAGGAGTGGGGAACCAAATGTTGTTGAACTCCAACTCCCATAAATTACTAGCTGGCATGGCCAACGGACAGGGAGTTGGAATCTAGAAACATCTGGTGGTCTGCAGGTTCCCCAACTCTGTTTTCATCTTCCATGCCAAGATATATTTTAACAGCCCCTTAGCACTTGCAAGGACGGCACGGCTTGCTGGGCAAAGTGGTCCAGCGGAACGTCAGGAGGAGTGGATCCGTGACAAACAACTAGCACAAATATGCCAGTGTTTTCTTCTTCTTAAGCCTTTGCTTGGAGTTGCTATCGTTGTTGTTGTGTTGTATATCATCTCCCTGGGAATGTAACTCTCGGAAAACCTGCTTTTCAAGTTTCAGCTTTTAGCACAGTGAGGTTACGCTGATCCCCAGCTGTGCACAAAGCAGATAATGTCATAAGAAGCACACCGAAAGGGATGTAGACTGCCAGTGTCTTAGTAGTGCTGATGCTTAGCAGTGCTTATCATGCGGTGCTGAGTGCAAAATCAAGGGATGACTTGCACGTAAGTCGTAAATTAACTGGTTCACACCAGTGTGGTATCAATTGACACCAGACCAATCTATGGTCTACCACGAGAGATTTCCATAGCATTTTGAGGGCAAAATCCTGCAGATCCCTGCTGAAATTGATGCCCCAATTAGGTCAGATATATAGAGGTTCCTGGAGCATCAGCTACTTACAGCTGGATCAGTTTCGGCTCTTGAAGCCTGATGACATGGACAGGACACGATGAGGCAAACTATGTGCCCTCTCAGTCTCTACCCATCGAGGTTAGTGAAATTTAGGAGGAGACAAAGGGCTGGATGAGTTCCAAGGAGTGATAAATGCTCTGTGTTTCATAGGAGAGGTTCTGCTGCTCGGTGCTGGCCTGCTGGTGCTGACCCACAACAGGGCCTTCTCAGTAATGGCCCCCTACTGATCCCCTCATACCTATCCCTCATTTTTAGCATTTAGGTGGAATTTTTAAACATTCCTGTCTAGCTAGGCATTCGGTGGCTGAAATATATTGTTTCTGGCAACTTTCAAATTAGTTTGCTATGAGGATATTTGGTGGTTTTAACCACCTTTATTTTGTTTTTGCTGTTCTGTTGTTCCATTAACAAGAAGAAGAAGAAGAAGAAGAAGAAGAAGAAGAAGAAGAAGAAGAAGAAGAAGAAGAAGAAGAAGAAGAAAGATTCACCTAATTAGCCACATCTGTGGAAGCCCTGCACTAGGACATTCGCCACAGTGTGAGATTGAACAACAACAACAACAATTCCAACAGCAACAGCAACGTTGAATAGGCCACCTCAGATCAAACATTGGATCGGGCTTTCATTATCTCCTCATGTTTTACACCTTCAGCTTCCATTCATCCAGTGTAGCGAAATCAAATTACTTACATGCATGTGTGAACCACGTCTTGTTCACCAACCAGTCAAATTTAGAGACTTGATTACCTCTGCAATTGAAATCAAAGGAATTTTGCAGTACTTCGCATTGAATGGATCATATCCATTGTATGCTTTTATCCTACAGTTTTCCAAGAAAGCTTCACGTTTTCATTTCATTCTCAGCCGATTAATCCTGACATTTTTAGAGGGCCCCTGACCCCTTTCACTTAATTGGTCTAATCTTTAGTTGCAATGAAACTAGAAGTCTCTGTTTATTAGGCTTCTGGTGAGTTAAAGGAATACTCTTTTGCTGGCATTGCTTCTTGGCTAAAACATTTTCCCGTCAGTATTTTTCATATGCTCAGCAACATCTGCAGGATGTGAAAAGCAAAGAAACAAACCAGATGTTGCAGAAGGTAGCGACACTAAAAGAAACAGATTTTTTGTCCATCATCTGCCTTTATATGTTGGTTACTCCAACCGCCGAGAGACAGAGAGAGAGAGAGAGAGAGAGAGAGAGAGAGAGAGAGAGAGAGAGAGAGAGTGTTGTGGGAGAGGAATAGAGAAAGAAAAGGAGAGGGCTCATCTAAACTCTCAAAACATGAGATTCATGATGCTTTGTAAAAACTGACACATATTCTCATTAAAGCCAAATTTCCTTTAGCAATTTAGGGGGAGGGGAATAGATTAAGGAAATGTGGATGTTTATCACAACCATCAACGTTTATTCATTTAGGTAATTATCACTTAATTAGGCTGTCAAAGGGCAGGGGAGACTTCAGCACTGACAAACCCAACACCAGGAAAAGTCCACCACTTCTCTGCTGCAAAGGATTTGTCTCCTCCTTGATATTTCTCTGCCAAGGTTTTTGTAAAATGACGATTTGATGGGGAGTGGAGATCAAAAATTACGCAACTGAAATCCATCAGTCATAGTTCACACTGTCAAGAAGTCTCTGCCTGGTACAACAGTGCCCCCAAAAGCAAGCAATCCGTAAAACCTTGAAACAGAACACCCTCGGAGCAAATCTTGGACTGCACAAAGTTCCAGGCTGCCTTTCATATGCGAAGGAGCTATTTTAAGAGCCACTTGCCAGATTAAAAGATGCATTACAGGCTGCCGAAGAGCAGGCGGGGCTCCGAAGGGAAGATGAGAGCCTCAACTGGATGCTGAAAATTTTCCAGCAATTTTAGCTCATACTGAAGGAATTTTGCAGACGGTTCATGAAAACCACACACAAGCCCTACCCCCAACCCTGGAGGACTCTGGGAACGCCAAAGGAACAAAGTATAACTAGATTAATATATAAATCTTATTAACTCAAAAGCAGCCCAATATAGTCATTTGTTATCAAAGACGTTGAATCATATTACAAATTGCAACATTTGGGTCCCACAGGCACCCTGCCAAGTTGAAGGCCTAATTAAGGCGGCTGGAAAAAAGAATAGTGTCCTAATTAGTTTAATTACAGTATGATGAATTATCAGACTAATTCTTAAAAACAATGTGCAATTAGCCTTTTTGAGTTCATAGCCCTGCTTTGCAAAGTAGGAAATGAAGTAGAGTGTAATTGTCTCCAAGCACAAATGCTTGTATTTTAGAAGATCACTTAAAAGGAAGGGGCAAGGGAATGAAGGAGGGGGTCCTTATTTTGCTCTTTGCATTGTCTCAAATGCTTCAGTTGTGGGGTTCAAGACCCAGCCAAGTTCATCATCCTTCCAAAAACAAACAAGCAGAAAGTCAGCCCATCTCCTCTACGTGCCATTGCTTGGTGCAGCCATTTCTGCCATGCTGCCAGATCTGAGGCGCTGCTGCAAAGTCCCCATTGGAATCAGCAGAGCAACAGCCGCATATCATTCCCAGGGATCATGTTCTACCTGGGAGGGTGGCTCACCTGCCACATCACACCTGGCCTCACAGCATATGAAAGAGACAAGTTTTGTATGTTTCGTTTTTAAAAACAGAAAGAAAAAACACAATGTAATTCATAATTTCAATTTTTTTTTAATAAATGTGCAGCACTGACTGGAATAACCTCCTGCTAGCAGCCAGATCATTAGGTAACACCGGCCACTATATACTGCAGCAGACTTTCAGCATTTTAAGCACTCGGTGGTTTTTGTTCCCTCATCCACTGTCTCTGAGGGAGGCAGATGCAACGCATCAGTGGCAGGATCTCTAGCAGAAGCGACACCTAAACATTCAATGACACAGGAAATCTTCTGCAGATATTCATTCCCAGGGGTGTTTGGTCGCCGGACTTCCTGTGATTCCCAGTCTGTTTTAACCAGCAGTCTGCAAGCGTGGCAGGAAGGCTGCCCACACCAGCCGTGTGGGAATCCCTTGCAGACGACTGCAGTGGCTGGAGACAGACAGTCAGGTCAGGTATCGCCAGCAGAGGAGGAATGACCACTGGGAGGAGTACAGAGAGAAGAAACACCATGGCGCATTTGCAGATGCCTTCATCTGCCCCAGCTGCAACAAAACATGTCTCTCCTGTAAGGGTCTCTATGGCCATAGCAGGTGCTGTAACTCTCCAAAGGTTGAACTTTGCCTCTTATGGCACACTCTTCCATTGTCTCCTGAGACAAATGGATGGTAACCAGCCAACTATTAGTGAAAGGATTGGCTGACTTGCTGTGAGGGCTGAGGTCATTTGGCACATATACATGTGAAGCTGTTCTGACTCAAACGCCTCCAACTTCTGGTCAGCCCAGCCATATTGTTATCCATAGATTCCTCCCAGCAACAGAGTTCATAGCTCCCATCCTATCTAGATAGTTGGTGAGCCCAGAGCAGAATAATAATAATAATAATAATAATAATAATAATAATAATAATAATAATAATATTCTGGGCAGCTTCCAACAAGGGGGAGAAATTCATTCAGTTGGCTTTTTTTCTCTTTTTTTACATTTATTTAACTTGTACGCTGCTTTTTATTTCAAGAAATATTCATGTGATTCTACCCAAATTGGCCTTCCTGAACCAATTCACAAACTGAAACCCGGCTAGTTCCTCACATTCGCACTTCGTTCAGTCTTTGTGATGAAAATATGTTTACCATAAACCGTATATGAAGGGAATGTACAGAAATGCATTATATTTTTGCAAAAAAAAGCAGCATATAATAGGAGAAATTAACCTTTTAATGAAACTATGCAATGCTGTGTTAAGACTCATGTTGGGTGCACTCACAATATGTGTCTGCATATTGGACGACACATTTGCATCATGGTTTATGCAAGAAGCACCCAACATGTGTTGGAACAAACCCTATCAAACCGTGTGCTCCAATTTTCTATCCTTCTTGTATATAAGATTATTTGTTTTTGAATTTTTATGCCTTACCTGCAGAAGGCCTACAAGACGACAATAAAAACAGCAGATTGTAAACAGATAAACCTAAAGAGATAAATAATAATTATACTTAACATCTGTACGACACTTCTAGGTGTGATCCTCAGAGCAACCCCTGAAAGGTAGTTCAGAATGGCTACATATGGCAGGAGAGAAGACCTGAAAAAATGTCTGAATGGGAAACTAACGTAGGTTAAACATACAGGTATGTCTACAGGGGGTGCACTTTAAATGCTTGATTAAAAATAAAATAAAAATGCAGAATGTTTTGTTTTAAAATTTAGAGATCCCTCTAAAAGCTTGCTTGATATACCTGCGTCCATGCGTTTTTACCCAACTTCACAAATTGGATTGTCACTGTCTTAGCCAGACTCTGAAAACTGATCGCCTTCTAGCAGCACCAAGAGGTATGGCAAAATTTGTCTGGCTGTATAAAGGTAAAGGGACCCCTGACCATTAGGTCCAGTCGTCACCGACTCTGGGGTTGCAGTGCTCATCTCGCTTTATTGGCCGAGGGAGCCGGCGTACAGCTTCCAGTTCATGTGGCCAGCATGACTAAGCCGCTTCTGGCAAACCGAAGCAGCGCACGGAAATGCCGTTTACCTTCCCGCCGGAGCAGTACCTATTTATCTACTTGCACTGGTGTGCTTTCGAACTGCTAGGTTGGCAGGAGCTGGGTCTGAGCAACGGGAGCTCACCCCGTCACGGGGATTCGAACCACCGACCTTCTGATCGGCAAGTCCTAGGCTCTGTGGTTTAGACCACAGTGCCACCTGCATCCTGTCTGTATAGCTCTTCATAATTTCCCCACACAACCCTCTGGAACAATGGCCACACGTAAAAATTACCTGGAATTTCTCTGGAAGGTGCTGGTTAAATTGGTCCAGCAGAGATAACGCCTGGAGAGAAAAATTACAGGTAGCAATGCCATGCGTAGAGATGCTCATTTAAATGAACCTAGTGGCAGGGAATCATTTACTGTACAGGGTAGAGGACTGTTGCTTCCCAAGCAGTAAAAAAGGTTAACCTAGAGCAGCAGGTACAGAGATAACCGGAGCTCATCATTAAAGAAATTCAGTTATTTTGTCAATTTTACTTATTTACAGGCCAGAAGATTAATGAGTTCAGAGACAACAGAGACAGTAATTAGGTTTCAAAAACATGCTATGGCACAATCAATCATTGCTTGGAAGTGTAATGACATTAGGATAGAGCCCAGCCATTATTAGCAAGTGATCAGCAAAGACTGAGAGCGGGCACTTCGGGGCTCTGTTTTGTTTCAAAAACAAACAAACAAGCGGAAGAGGATTCTTACATCCAAGACATCTTTGGCCCCTTGCACCATGTCCTACTTGGGAAATTCTCAAAGGAGAAATTAACAGCTTATATTTTACATTAAAGAAAGAGGCTATATAGGGGGGGAGGGGAGCTGAAGCAATAGCCTCACAGGAGCAGAGTCACTGAGGTATAAGATACATTTTTAAAAATGTAAGTGCTTGCTTTTGCCCGCTGCCCCCCCCCCCTCTTTTTGCTGGCCAGATCCCTGTTTTTAATGGTGATTCTTTCTTTCTTTCTTTCTTTCTTTCTTTCTTTCTTTCTTTCTTTCTTTCTTTCTTTCTTTCCTTCAGATCTGAAGAAGTGTGCATGCACACGAAAACTTATACCCAGAACAAACTTAGTTGGTCTCTAAGGTGCTACTGGGAAGGGACACGGGTGCTTTCGAACTGCTAGGTGGGCAGGAGCTGGGACTCAACAACAGGGGCTCACCCCGTCGCGGGGATTCGAACCGCTGACCTTCTGATCGGCAAGCCCTAGGCTCTGTGGTTTAGACCACAGCACCACCTGCGTCCCAGCACTTTATCCTTAGGTCCTCCTTAAAAAACAAAACAAAGGAAGCTTTGCTTCTCTAGGACAACATAAACTCCACACATGCTTATCCATTCAACTCAAGGTGCTAGAATTTATTAAAATAAAAACATCCTTTTAAAAGTATGCTCTGGTGGGCGGGGTTACAATCAAGTGGTGTATGAAATAAATATATAACTGTGTTTATTTTATGAAATAAATAATCATAGGCAGTGCTATTTTTCTAGAAAAAAGAATTGCTGGGACTAGGGACGTGGGTGGCGCTGTGGGTTAAACCACAGAGCCTAGGACTTGCCGATCAGAAGGTCAGCGGTTTGAATCCCCGCGACGGGGTGAGCCCCTGTTGTTGAGTCCCAGCTCCTGCCCACCTAGCAGTTCGAAAGCACGTCAAAGTGCAAGTAGATAAATAGGTACCGCTCTGGCGGGAAGGTAAACGGCGTTTCCGTGCGCTGCTATGGTTCGCCAGAAGCGGCTTAGTCATGCTGGCCACATGACCCGGAAGCTGTACGCCGGCTCCCTCGGCCAGTAAAGCGAGATGAGAGCCGCAACCCCAGAGTCGGCCACGACTGGACCTAATGGTCAGGGGTTCCTTTACCTTTACCTTTACCACAAAGACCTTCCTCTTTCTCTTAGAATGGCAATAGCATAGTGCTTACCTGAGAGGTGCCAGAATGGAGTTCTGATTAAATACGACATAAGATTAAATACGAATTTAGGGTACTGTGTGCGATATGATATTGAATCAAGCATGATATTCCATGATGAAAAAGTGGGGGTTTAGTTAATATTACTGAAGGGTACTGCCATACAGAATGGCAGGCACAATTGCAACATCTTTTAAACAAATCAATCTGTTCTGGTAAGAAGCCAACACAACATAGAACCAATCAAAGTTTTGTAAACTGAATTAACAGTTGCAAGAATGGACCCAAGCATTCCAGGCATTAAATACTGGACAAATGACCCAGCTACTTTTGAAAAAAAGAAAAGAATCCTTAAAAATATAGGAAAAGAAATCGGCAACGAAAGTACAACAAAGTGAGAAAATAGACAGGCAAACCAGTCAATATAATCAATTGTGGTAACAGCAGTTGCCAATGCAATTACATTTTATATGATCAATGCATCCTTTTGTTAGGCAAGGAAGGGCAATAGACAATTTCCCTCTCGGAGTCAGACGGTTACAATTATGCTTCCACCAAAGGCTGCTAAATGCTAAGTAGAGCAAGTGAAAAGCATGGTGCTTGTTGTTTAGGAGCTAGAAACATTTGATACTTCATGTTTTCCTGACTATATGCTTTTCTGACTGTCAATGGCATGCTGTCCAACTTTTCAAGCACCAAAACCGGAATGCAAATTAGGGACGCGTTCCTGGATGAGTCACATAACCCACGCCACACTCTCAACCTGAAAAAAACAGATTTTGGGGAGGGGGAGATCTCATGCCATGCCCCAAAACACACATTTTGGGCACTGCACAAGATCATGACTCACAAAAGTGCTTTTTCAGGGTGAGAGCACCATGTGAGAGCACCCAAAATGGTAGCTACAATGTCCCATTTTTTATGTCCCATCTTTTCCGGGGCACTTGGGAAGTATGTAATGTATATTCCACAGTTACTGATCATGTTCCTTGGTTTGGGGATTTTTTTTGTGCTTTGTAAACCTCAAAGCTCCTGGAAAATGCTGAAACCTCTCTCTAGAGGCTCAATTTAGGCAATAATTCTGATGGAAGAAGGATCAAAGTGGGGGCGAGGGCTGGACAGGCCATCTAGCCCAGGAGCTCAAGCTCAAAGGGCCCTCTAATTTAGACACTTGTCAATTTGGGGGCATTCAAAAAGTTTCACAGCTTATAACACCGGTCTTGAAAGACCTACACTGGCTCCCAGTACGTTTCCGAGCACAATTCAAAGTGTTAGTGCTGACCTTTAAAGCCCTAAACGGCCAGTGTGGTGTAGTGGTTAAGAGCGGTAGTCTCGTAATCTGGGTAACCGGGTTCGCATCTCTGCTCCTCCACTTGCAGCTGCTGGGTGACCTTGGGCCAGTCACACTTCTCTGAAGTCTCTCAGCCCCACTCACCTCACAGAGTGTTTGTTGTGGGGGAGGAAGGGAAAGGAGATTGTTAGCCGCTTTGAGACTCCTTAAGGGGAGTGAAAGGCGGGATATCAAATCCAAACTCTTCTTCTTCTTCTATACCTGAAGGAGCTTCTCCACCCCCATCATTCTGCCCGGACACTGAGGTCCAGCGCCGAGGGCCTTCTAGTGGTTCCCTCGCTGCGAGAAGCCAAGTTACAGGGAACCAGGCAGAGGGCCTTCTTGGTAGTGGCACCCGCCCTGTGGAACGCCCTCCCACTGGATGTCAAAAAGAAAAACAACAACCAGACTTCAGACATCTGAAGGCAGCCATGTTTAGGGAAGTTTTTAATGTTTAATAGGTTATTGTATTTTAATGTTCTGTTGGAAGCCGCCCAGAGTGGCTGGGGAAACCCAGCCAGATGAGTGGGATATAAATAATAAATTATTATTATTATTATTATTATTATTATTATTATTATCATCATCATCATCATCATCATCATCATTATTTTATGTGCATTGGATCAAACTGTGGCACACACACTCAGCTCACAGCTGCAAATTTAGGTCATTAACAGATATGTTTGATAACTTTTTTTGTTAACCGATACAGATTTTTCATATGCTTAACATCAAGAGTGACATTGCATGAAGGCAAGTTTTTTCCTCAGTTATTAGTGCATTTGCACCGAAAAAGACCAGAAAAACATTTGTTAATTTTATTTTATTTTTAAATCAAATTATGTTTCACCCTTTTGCTTTTTTGGGTCCCTTATTTTCTTTTCATGTGTCGCCATTTTTTCAATGGCTGTATTTATTACAACTAGGTGCCTCAGAAGCCAGAAGTGGCCTAATCCTTTAAGAGTGGCTGGTAACTTTGATGATACAGACCTTCTTATGAAACAGGATATCATGATTTAGAGCAGGAGTGGCTGCCCCTCTCAAGCGACTTTGGCCGGTGTTTGGGTCTTATCACTGTCAATCAGCTGATACCACATCAACCCACCTGACAGCAGCACATCTGGTGGAGGTGGTCCAAGGGTGCTATCTGAGAACCTCAGGGCACAGCCACGCCAAGGACTAGCTTGGCACTTATCAACCACCATTAAAGCCATAGGGCTGTCTCAATACATCGCTGGCCTGTATAAAGTGGGCCCTGATTGGGCATTTGTTTTCCCAGTAGTGATGTATGGAAGTGAGAGCTGGACCATCAAGAAGGCTGATCGCCAAAGAATTGGTGCTTTTGAATTATGGTGCTGGAGGAGACTCTTGAGAGTCCCATGGACTGCAAGAAGATCAAACCTCTCCATTCTGAAGGAAATCAGCCCTTAGTGCTCACTGGAAGGACAGATCCTGAAGCTGAGGCTCCAAGACTTTGGCCACCTCATGAGAAGAGAAGACTCCCTGGAAAAGACCCGGATGCTGGGAAAGATTGAGGGCACAAGGAGAAGGGGACAACAGAGGACGAGATGGTGGGACAGTGTTCTTGAAGCTACCAGCATGAGTTTGACCAAACTGCGGGAGGCAGTGGAAGACAGGAGTGCCTGGCGTGCTCTGGTCCAGGGGGTCACGAAGAGTCAGACACGACTAAATGACTAAACAACAACAACTGAGTTGAGGAGATGGTTAGTCTGGAAGGGTTCGTATACTTTGCTGTCATGGTCACGTCTTTTCCTGGTGGGTGTTAGAATGGATCCTCAGAGATTTGCGGAATGCGCATCAGAGATTTGCTGAATCGAATGGAGCATTTCAATACTCATTTAAAAAAACACAAAAGAACTTCATACCCACCAGGTAATGGTAATTCAACACAAAAGGGGAGAGGATGCACTCTTTCCCTCCCATGGGTTTAACACAGAGACCCTTCTAGCATAACCATTTCCATGTAACACTGTGAAATTCAGCCTGCATGAAATGTTCTGGTAATTCTTACAGATGTTTTATTAAAGAAGGTGGAAAGGGGGCCTGAACAAATCCACTTAAAAATTAAATACCAAATATGCAGTTCATTTTAGTGTTGGGTACACATTTCCTTTTGAAACATTAAAGCTTATGGGCATTTTACAGGAACTGGATAGAAAGAGGGGAAGCCAACCCTAACATACAAGCTCGAATGAACAGACTGTGTATATGGATAAAGATATGAAGAAGGAAGGCCTGACCGGGGGCGGGGAAGGGGGGGGGAGTAAACCGGATGGTATTTTGAATTGATTTTGTTATGTAAGCCTTTTTTTCAGAAACCATATTGTTATGTACTGAGTTGAATAGGATCCAAACTGCAGCAGTCTGTTTGGTCCTAGAACAATAGGATCCAAAATGCAGCCGTCTGATTGGTCCTAGAACAATAGGATTCAGAATGCAGCAGTCTGATTGGTCCTAGAACAATGCAGCAGTATGATTGGTTGGCATGAACCACCCAATCATGCTCCAGATAGAAGTGAATCCACAACCTGATTGGCTTACAGTAGAATTCCAGAATTAGCCAATCACGTGCAGCCCATTGTGTAAATAATGTATATAAAGCAGATACTCTGAGGGGACATTCATTCATTCCTCCTCACCACTATGAGCTGAATAAAGAGCATGAAATCACTTTGCGACTCTGAGTATATTTCACATATATATTAATGTTATATAGTTAGGCATTGTAGTATGAATGAATTTTGTTCTGTATCCTTTGTTTCATAGAATATATATAATAATGTTATGTTGCTAAGCAAATTTAATAAAAATTAAAATAAAAAAGAAACATTAAGGCTTCGCCACCTCCCCCAGACCCAGAACACATCCAGTGCAAAATGCAAAGCCACATCATTCGCGTCCTCGAGGATGTATTAGTTTGCAATGCCTGCCCAGCAGGAAAGTTAAATTCTGAAGTCAGTATTTCCATTGCATTTCCTGTTCCACATCCCATCACGGCCCTTTTTATCACCAGCATTTGCATTTGTTCCTCAAGCCAAGCAATAATACAAGTGCACCATATGGGAATCCCTAATTTGATATCTGGCTACATTTCACGAAGCAGTTATACTCTTGTTTCTAAAACAAGCTCTTAGCAGCATAACATTTCTCCGGGATGAAGGAGCTCTAGTAATGCCTGCTTCTGCATGACTTTGAAAACTAGAATCAAAATGCTTTTTCTAATCAATAGAAGAGATGCTGCGTTACAAATCAGGGGGAGTTTTAAGACAAAATCATGCAGCTCCACAGAAAACCAAAGATACTGGGGAAAGAGAGAAAAACAAGAGAAGTAAATGCTCACTTTTCCTCTCCAAATTGTATGTTGTTTCCTCCCAAATCTGGTTTCGCTCAGTAGCATATGCAAGTCAGTCCCACTACTATCTCTACAATTGTTGCATTCTGTTTAGGAGTGGATCCTTGTTGAACAAAGCTGGCTATAGAATAAAGGTAAAGGTAAAGGGACCCCTGACCATGAGATCCAGTCATGACCGACTCTGGGATTGCGGCGCTCATCTCGCTTTATTGGCCGAGGGAGCTGGCATACAACTTCCAGGTCATGTGGCCAGCATGACTAAGCCGCTTCTGGTGAACCAGAGCAGCACACAGAAATGCTGTTTACCTTCCTGCCGGAGCGGTACCTATGTATCTACTTGCACTTTGACGCACTTTTGAACTGCTAGGTTGGCAGAAGCAGGGACCGAGAAACGGGAGTTCACCCCATCACGGGGATTCGAACCGCTGACCTTCTGATCAGCAAGTCCTAGGCTCTGTGGTTTAACCTACAACGCCATAGACCTCAGCAAATCGGGACTCTTGTTGTGTGTCATTGTCGTCTTCCTCCTATGCAGAATAAGGCCACCCCTTGATCCTTGTGCTGAGCTCCATTGAAATTGGACGGAGCTCAGAATACGATGGTTGCCCCTTCATTCATACAATGAGTGGACACAAAAGTTCTCTGGCAGGCATCACAAAGGCTGCTAGGCTAGTGCAAGGATGGGTGTCACCACGTTACATTGTCATATGTGCACTCTCACACTCGACACAAACACAAATCCTTCTACCCAGCCCAGCACACTGTGTATTTTTATTTTTTGCTGTAACTGTGGGGCCTTTGGGGTGCTTAGGGGCAGAGGCATAGCATGGGGGGCAGGGGGCCGTGGCCCTGGGTGCATATTTTTGAGGGGCTAAAATTAGGCACCCCCACATCAGGCACAGAGCCCTGGCAGCTGAGGCGTGGTGGCAGGTGCGTTGGTCTAGTGGGCAAGTGGATAGAGACAGTGGGCAAGGAGCTTGTTGGAGGCGGGTTCAATTCATTTTTGATGCGGGCTCCATTCATGCCCCCTGGCGTGTGTCCCCACCCCAGCTGCCCAGTCCAACAGGGGGGCACAACACTTGCTCTGCTCTGGGCACCGGCAATCCATGCTATGCCACTGCTTAAAACAGGGGTCAGCAACCTTTTTCAGCCGTGGGCTGGCCGGACTATATTTTGACAAAATTATGAATGAATTCCTATGCCCTGCAAATAACCCAGAGATGCATTTTAAATAAAAGGACACATTCTACTCATATAAAAACACGCTGATCCCCAGACCATCCGCGGGCCGGATTGAGAAGGCGATTGGGCCAGATCCGGCCACTGGGCCTTAGGTTGCCTACCCCTGTTTTAAAGGGTAAGGATAAATAGCCCAGAATACAGCAGTGGCAATCAGTGCTACTGATATAAAATTGATGTAACATGTTCTGTCTACCTGGTCCCCACCAGTAACAGGGTGGTCATATTTTGTGCCAATTGCCGTTTCTGAACCTTTTTCAAAGGCAGCCCTTTGTAGAGCCCATGACTGTAGCCATTCTGGATGTGACAAGTGCCAGGACGACAGAGCCACCGTCCAACTTCTCCAGATGCAGCCGGTATACCAGTCAAAGCTGGTAAAGGACACTCACTGGTTACCAACAATACTCTTAACATAACAAACCCAAGAAGATTACACTGTTTATCTTCTTCCTCCTTGTGAAATGCAGCATAACAAAATTAGAAAGCATTTGTAGGGGATTCTGCTAGAGCTGCCCGCTCTGTGTTTTATGTTTTAATATTTTAAGCCAAGTTTATTATAACAAGTCGGTGACAGTGCTTTTAGTAGGTTAATAAATCATGGGCCTATCGTATCACCGGGTGACAGCTATGCATAGCACAAGCGGAAATCTGATATTATTTCAGCAAAATGGCCTCTTGGTATTGGCTGCAAGTACACTTCAAACTGTTGGGTTTTTTTCCACTTAGCTAAGTGCAATGTTTCATTACAGCTCTTGTTTCAACCTGCAGCATATACTCTGGGTCCACCTGCTCAGTAAAGAACTGTGAAGAGCCTTGCCTGGATCAGACACTTGCAAGGCCTGAATTACCTGTAGCTTTTCAGCGGCATGTAGTGACCTGCATTTTGCCTGGTTTCTTAACACAAGTGATGCAATAGCAATGCAGCTGCAGCACAGAGGCCACTGAAAGAGCAGGAAATGCACGGCATCCGAATACCATTAAGTTGAGAAATCAACTGTCATGTTTTCCCCTAGATGAGGAAAATACCTTCCTTCTAGCTACGGTAACGCATACAGGTGAAACTCGAAAAATTAGAATATCGTGGAAAAGTTCATTTATTTCAGTACAGTGGTACCTCAGGTTAGAGACGCTTCTGGTTACAGACTCCGCTAACCCAGAAATATTACCTCGGGTTAAGAACTTTGCTTCAGGATGAGAACAGAAATCGTGCTCTGGCGGCACGGCAGCAGCAAGAGGCCCCATTAGCTGAAGTGGTACCTCAGGTTAAGAACAGTTTCAGGTTAAGAACGGACCTCCAGAACGAATTAAGTACTTAACCCGAGGTACCACTGTAATTCAGCTTAAGAGGTGAAACTAATATATGAGATAGACTCATGACATGCAAAGCGAGATATGTCAAGCCTTTATTTGTTATAATTGTGGTGATTATGGCGTACAGCTGATGAAAACCCTAAATTACCAATCTCAGAAAATTAGAATACTAAATGAAATCAGCAAAACAAGGATTGCAAATAGAGCAATACTGGACCTCTGCACGTCATGAGTCTATCACATATATTAGTTTCACCTTTTAAGTTGAATTACTGAAATAAATCAACTTTTCCACGGTATTCAAATTTTTCGAATTTCACTTGTATGTCTTTGCTATCAGACGATAGTTCCGTTCACCGTTTTCATAGTGCCCTCATATAGATGTATTTTAGAAAGTGTGTCTGTGCCTTGAAAAGGCACAGGAATTCCTTTAAGAAGGGTGAGGCATTCACCTCAGACAGTTTTTTCTGGGTGTACGCAGGGGTACGCATACCCCTAAACATTTTGTGAATATAAGTTTGGCCGCATTGAGGTGCAGCATTTCAATATGAGTAGGAAAATGAGAGTACCCCTAAACATTTTATTTTATTTTTAGAAAAGAAAGCACTGACCTCAGGCCTCATGTGTTGGGGATGGGGCAGGGCAGCCACCCATATCCCCCTGAGACCTCAAAGCTGACCTGCTGTCCCCAAATACAGTGCCAGATACTGTCCCATCACCTTTGCTGAAATAAAATTCTGCTGGCAGTCCTGTTGGACTGTGTACAGTGGTACCTCAGGTTAAGAACTTAATTCGTTCTGGAGGCATAGCTGTCAACCTTCCCTTTTTTTGTGGGAAATTCCCTTATTCCATGCCGTTTCCCGCTGCTTCCCGCTGCTATCCCGGATTGTTAGATATCCCGTAGACTGTCCCCGGGACAGGTGAGGCTGCTGATCCCTTATTTTCAAATGTGAAAGTTGACAGCTATGTCTGGAGGTCCGTTCTTACCCTCAAACTGTTCTTAACCTGAAGCACCACTTTAGCTAATGGGGCCTCCCACTGCCGCCGCACAATTTCCGTTCTCATCCTGAAGCAAAGTTCTTAACTCAGCGGTGCTTGCTTCGTGTAAAAGGATTGCACTATTAGCTATAGGGTATCATTGGCAATGGGACGCGGGTGGCGCTGTGGTCTAAACCACTGAGCCTAGGGCTTGCCAATCAGGTCGGTGGTTCAAATCCCTGCGATGGGGTGAGCTCCCGTTGCTTGGTCCCTGCTCCTGCCAATCTAGCAGTTCAAAAGCATGTCAAAGTCCAAGTAGATAAATAGGTACCGCTCTGGCAGGAAAGTAAACGGCGTTTCCGTGCGCTGCTCTGGTTCGCCAGAAGCGGCTTAGTCATGCTGGCCACATGACCTCAGCCAATAAAGCAAGATGAGCGCGGCAAACCCAGAGTTGGTCATGACTGGACCTAACGGTCAGGGGTACCTTTACCTTTAAAGAAAAGCAGGACATTCCAGTATCAAATTAGATACTGGAATGGCTTCTGTAAATCCAGGACTGTCCCTGGAAAATAGGGACACTTGGAGGGTCTGGAGTTACAGAGATATAGAGCATATTCAGCACAAAGTAGGAGAGCCATTGGTATCACCCTTCAACTTGGGATGAGGGAGTATCCTGAATCACCAAGATTCACCTTATTATTTGACCCACACACGAAGCCAATGAACCCCCATCCACCCATACATTCCAGATTGGTCATGTCAAGAGTGGAGCTTCATCTCATGTTTAAAAGGAGCTTTCAGTGCGATGGGAAGCAGGGAGCTTTTGATTGGAAACAGGAAACAGTCTGTCCATCCCCCGTCCCCCAATAATATTTGCAGCCATATGATAGAAATAAGTCCTTTTGATGCAAAGGAGACTCACTTCCACATTAGTGTGTTGAGGACTGCAGCATCGGCAGATGGGGCTTTCACTGAGACACTCAACGATAAATATAAAGCAGACAAATTTATGACGTGAAGGGGAACAGCGGAGAGGATTTCAGCAGAAAGTCCTGTATCTGGGGGTACAGAAAGCACTGGGCTGCCAGGGAGACATTTGAGTTTGAAGCACCCGTTATAGTCACTGAGCAAAAAGCTCGGGTCATGATGACCCAAAAGAAATAGTGCCATATTTCATTTTTTTTCTAAAAACAGGGCTTGGAACAAATGGCTATGACACCACCAAGCATATAACAGCTGGCATTAATAACGCTACATTAATTCCTGTGAGGACTTGCAAGTTATTTGCCAGTTCTACCAGATCTCAAGAGCAAGAAGGGCACTAATCCTAGTAGTAAAGGTAAAGGGACCCCTGACCATTAGGTCCAGTCGTGGCCGACTCTGGGGTTGCGGCACTCATCTCGCTTTATCGGCCGAGGGAGCGGCGTACAGCTTCCGGGTCATGTGGCCAGCATGACTAAGCCACTTCTGGAGAACCAGAGCAGCGCACGGAAACACCGTTTACCTTCCCACCGGAGCGGTACCTATTTATCTACTTGCACTTTGACATGCTTTCGAACTGCTAGGTTGGCAGGAGCAGGGACCGAGCAACGGGAGCTCACCCCATCGTGGGGATTCGAACCGCCGACCTTCTGATCAGCAAGTCCTAGGCTCTGTGGTTTAACCCACAGCACCACCCGCGTCCCTAATCCTAGTAGTGCCTTGGCAATAGTGACATGCCTGAAATAGAGAGCTGTTGGGGGGATAATAAAAGACAAAAGTAAGAGCAAAAGTTGCTTCTCTTTGAAAAATGTGTATAATTTATATACTTTCCATGGCTTGAGTTCAGTTGTGACCTCTCAGCTGGAAGCTGTCTTAGCCTGCGTTCCCCTTCCACCTGCCTAGTGAGAAAACAGCCACCATCTCTGTAAGCACGGATAAATCTGTCATACTGACTTACACGATGAACTCTCTGGAGGAAGAGTAAAGCAGTCCAGAGGATAAATCTAAGCCACAGAAACAGAAGCAAGGATGTCAGAGTTTACAACATCTCCTTTTAACCCCTTTGGTATGGGCCTTATTGCCTATAATTATCACTAGCGCAGCCTGACACCCTGAAGCCTTTGCGGCGTGATGAATGCTCAAATATTTAAGTACCAATATGACACAGAGAGCTCATCATCACAGGATGCAACAATAACAATCCTTCCTCTCAGGTTGTGGAAATGGTGGCAACCAGAGGAAGGGAAGGGTGCTCAATGAGGACAGCCTTTTTTAATCGCAAGTATGGATTAAAAAAAGGTAAAGGACTCCTGACAGTTAAGTCCAGTCGCGGACGACTCTGGGGTTGCAGCGCTCATCTCACTTTACAGGCCATGGGAGCTGGCATTTGTCAACAGACAGCTTTCCAGGTCATGTGGCCAGCAGGACTAAGCCACTTCTGGCGAACCAGAGCAGCGCTCAGAAACGCCGTTTACCTTCCCACTGGAGCGGTACCTATTTATCTACTTGCACTTTGACATGCTTTCAAACTGCTAGGTTGGCAGGAGCAGGGACCGAGCAACAGGAGCTCACACCATCACAGGGATTCAAACCGCCGACCTTCCGATCGGCAAGCCCTAGGCTCTGTGGTTTAGACCACAGCGCCACCAGCGTCCCTAAGTATGGATTAAGTATAGTTTAAAAAGGTAAATTGAAGCCATACCAGAACCCAAAGGTTCAGGCCATTCTATGCTGAATTTAACTGCACCCTAGGCTGCAGCTCGAAGGGACGCGGGTGGCGCTGTAGGTTAAACCACAGAGCCTAGGACTTGCCGATCAGAAGGTTGGCGTTTCGAATTCCCGCAAAGGAGTGAGCTCCCGTTGCTCGGTCCCTGCTCCTGCCAACCTAGCAGTTCAAAAGCATGTCAAAGTGCAAGTAGATAGATAAATAGTTATCACTCCAGCAGGAAGGTAAACAGCTTTTCCATGCGCTGCTCTGGTTCACCAGAAGCAGCTTTGTCATGCTGGCCACATGACCAGGAAGCTGTACGCCGGCTCCCTCGACCAATAAAGCGAGATGAGCGCCGCAACCCCAGAGTCGGCCATGACTTGACCTAATGGTCAGGGGTCCCTTTACCTTTACCTTTAGCCTGCAGCTCATTGTTAACCAGTCCCTGACTCTCCCTTTTGTGTGAAGAACGGCCAGGTACACTTCTTCTCATGCAGGGTTGTTCTGAACCTAAAACACCTAGCGGCAATGAAAACACAGCACCACTCCCTTACCCAAACAGTGCATTCAGTTCCTTCAAAAAAGAACTGTTCTGAAAAGGCAGGTGCAGGGTGTACAGCTCAAACATTTTAATACTAAAAATCATGAAATAATAAACAATTTGAAACCGGTTTATTTTGACTGCAAGGGGGCGCATCACAACCAACTCTCTCATTTCTCGAATGCCTACCAGAATGGGAATTGGTTTAAGAAGTGGAAGGAAGAAACCACTGAGGGTGGGGCTTCTCAGAAAGTTTAGGACCATATTAGTTTAGTTCGATAGCAGAACTCTGTTTGTTTGTTTGTTTGTTTGTTTGTTTGTTTGTTATAAATGGTATACCCAACCCCTGAAAAACTGTTTCCCCTAAGGTGGCTTACCAATATCGGTCCATAAAAATACCCACCTACGGTATGTTATTTTGTATAATAATAACGCAGCATAAAAATTAGTCAACCTTGAACTCTAAACTATTACCTGGGGCATTCAATAGCCAAAATGAGTTCTCTGTTTTGTGTTATTTTATGTTGGAAATATATTATCATAGTCAACTATACATGTAAGTACAAAAGGAATGACTGGAAAAGATAAAACTCAAACCATTTAAAATAACAAAGGATCCACCATTCCCTGTCCCTCCTCTTAAACTCGGGCTTTATAAACAAAATCAGAAAGAGGAATTACAATAGGGAAAGAAATAGTAAAGCAGAAAAAAGGAAGAAAAATATACACAAAGTGTGTTTCTGTTACATGTCAACTTTAGGGATACATGTTCCATCAATATAAAAAGAATTGGTATTATTATTATGGGCCATTTCCCCCTTAACAGGCCACATAGCTAGGGATGTGCCCATGGAGCCAAATCATTTGGGTGTGAGGACCGAATGCGTCCCACGCTTTCTTATTATTTGTGAATATTTCAGATACATTGCTTGTTCTCAAATTCTTCTATAAAATATTTATTTTCAGAGTATTTTCGTGGGTAGTAGTAAAGGGAAGTTAGACTGTACAAAGTGAGATTGCTTTAAAAAATATTGTTGAGTCCCATGGATCTTAAGTCTACTCATTCTTGTGAGCAGACTTAAGATATAAAGGACTCAGTGAAATTCTCTTTATTCTGAGTGATATTATTTTATCGTCTTTCTACGTGCCAGTGAGAATGAATGGGTTTCCCCACTCCTTATAACGGACTTTCCCAGGGAATAACAGAAATGTGATCCATCTACTATACCCCTTTCATCCCTTTTGAACTATTTATACAAGTATTCAGAAGCTTAACCAGAAATGAAAGAAATTCATTTTAGTTTACATGTAGTAAGAGACTCTGGGACTCCATTACGTCTCTAGCAGCAGTGAAAAGGTGTTTTCTTTTTTTGTAAAGGCAACACAAGCAAATCTGTTTAGCCTGGAAAAGAAGAGACTGAAAGATATGATAGCCATCTTCAAATATCCAAAAGGCTGTCACATGGAGGATGGAGAAAGCTTGCTCCAAACAGTAGCACCCAAACCAATGGCTTCAAATTACAAGAAAGGAGATTCTGACTAAACATAAAGAAGAACTTTCTCACAGTAAGAGCTGTTCGACCGTGGAACACACTCTCTTGGGAGGTTGTGAACTATTGAAGGTTTCTAAGCAGAGGTTGGCTGGCAATCTGTCATGGATGCTTTAGTTGAGATTCTTGCATAGCAGAGGGTTGGGTAATAATAATAATAATAATAATAATAATAATTTATTTGTACCCGCGCATCTGGCTGGGTTTCCCCAGCCACTCTGGGCAGCTTCCAACACAATATTAAAATACAGTTGTCTGTTAAACATTAAAAGCTTCCCTTCAGATGTCTTCTAAAAGTATGGTAATTGTTCTTCTCTTTGACATCTGATGGGAGGGCATTCCACAGGGCGGGTGCCACTACCGAGAAGGCCCTCTGCCTGGTTCCCTGTAACTTGGCTTCTCACAGTGAGACAACCGCCAGAAGGCCCTCGGCGCTGGACCTTAGTGTCCGGGCTGAACGATGGGGGTGGAGACGCTTTTTCAGGTATACTGAGCCGAGGTCGTTTAGGGCTTTAAAGGTCAGCACCAACACTTTGAACTGTGCCCGGAAAGGTACTGGGAGCCAATGTAGGTCTTTCAAGACCGGTGTTATATGGTCTCAGCAGCCATTCCCAGTCACCAATCTAGTTGCTGCATTCTGTATTAGTTGTAGTTTCTGGGTCACCTTCAAAGGTAGCCCCATGTAGAGCGCATTGCAGAAGTCCAAGCAGGAGATAACCAGAGCATGCACCACTCTGGCAAGACAGTCCACGGGCAGTAGGGTCTCAACCTGCGTATCAGATGGAGCTGGTAGACAGCTGCCCTGGACACAGAATTGACCTGCGCCTCCATGGACAGCTGTGAGTCCAAAATGACTCCTGGTCCTTCAGGGGCACAGTTACCCCATTCAGGACCAGGGAGTCCTCCACACCTGCCCACCCTCTGTCCCCCAGAAACAGTACTTCTGTCTTGTCAGGATTCAACCTCAATCTGTTAGCCGCCATCACACAGGACCTTCACCGCCTTCACTGGTTCTGATTTAAAAGAGAGGTAGAGCTGTCCAACGAGGCCTTACAAATAGCAGGGGAGAGAAGGCAAGCAAAATGTGAGGGACATAGTGAAAGATACAGGAAATTGAATGCAGATTTCCAAAAAAATAGCAAGGAGAGATAAGAAGGCCTTCTTAAACGAGCAATGCAAAGAAATAGAGGAAAACAACAGAATGGGAAAAACCAGAGATCTGTTCAAGAAAATTGGATATATGAAAGGAACATTTCGTACAAAGATTACCATAATAAAAGACAAAAGTGGAAAGGACCTTGAAAGGACATCAAGAAGAGGTGGCAAGAATACACAGAGGAATTATACCAGAAAGAAATGGATGTCTCGTACACCCCAGGTAGTGTGGTTGCTGACCTTGAGCCAGACATCCTGGAGAGTGAAGTCAAATGGGCCTTAGAAACCATTGCTAATAACAAGGCCAGTGGAAGTGATGATATTCCAGCTGAACTATTTAAAATTTTAAACGCTGATGCTGTCAAGGTGCTACACTCAATATGCCAGCAAATTTGGAAAACTCAGCAGTGGCCAGAGGATTGGAGAAGATCAGTCTACATCCCAATCCCAAAGAAGGGCAGTGCCAAAGAATGCTCCAACTACCGCACAATTGCACTCATTTCACACGCTAGCAAGGTTATGCTTAAAATTCTACAAGGCAGGCTTAAGCAGTATGTGGACCAAGAACTCCCAGAAGTGCAAGCTGGATTTCGAAGGGGCAGAGGAACCAGAGACCAAATTGCAAACATGCACTGGATTATGGAGAAAGCTTGAGAGTTCCAGAAAGACATCTACTTCTGCTTCATTGACTATGCAAAAGCCTTTGACTGTGTCGACCATAGCAAACTATGGCAAGTTCTTAAAGAAATGGGAGTGCCTGATCACCTCATCTGTCTCCTAAGAAATCTCTATGTGGGACAAGAAGCTACAGTTAGAACTGGATATGGAACAACCGATTGGTTCAAAATTGGGAAAGGAGTACGGCAAGGCTGTATATTGTCTCCCTGGTTATTCAACTTATATGCAGAATTCATCATGTGAAAGGCTGGAATGGATGAATCCCAAGCTGGAATTAAGATCGCCGGAAGAAATATCAACAATCTCAGATATGCAGATGACACAACTTTGATGGCAGAAAGTGAGGAGGAATTAAAGAACCTTTTAATGAGGGTGAAAGAGGAGAGCGCAAAATATGGTCTGAAGCTCAACATCAAAAAAACGAAGATCATGGCCACTGGACCCATCACCTCCTGGCAAATAGAAGGGGAAGAAATGGAGCAGTGAGAGATTTTCCTTTTTTGGGCTCCATGATCACTGCAGATGGTGACAGCAGCCACGAAATTAAAAGACGCCTGCTCCTTGGCAGAAAGGCGATGGCAAACCTAGACAGCATCTTAAAAAGCAGAGACATCACCTTGCCAACAAAGATCCATATAGTTAAAGCCATGGTTTTCCCAGTAGTGATGTATGGAAGTGAGAGCTGGACCATCAAGAAGGCAGATCGCCGAAGAATTGATGCTTTTGAATTATGGTGCTGGAGGAGACTCTTGAGAGTCCCATGGACTGCAAGAAGATCAAACGTATCCATTCTTAAGGAAATCAGCGCTGAGTGCTCACTGGAAGGACAGATCGTGAAGATGAGGCTCCAAGACTTTGGGCCACCTCACGAGAAGAGAAGACTCCCTGGAAAAGACCCTGATGTTGGGAAAGATGGAGGGCACAAGGAGAAGGGGATGACAGAGGACGAGATGGTTGGACAGTGTTCTCGAAGCTACCAGCATGAGTTTGACGAAACTGCGGGAGGCGGTGGAAGACAGGAGTGTGGCGTGCTCTGGTCCATGGGGTCACGAAGAGTCGGACACGACTAAACAACTAAACAACAACAGAGCTGGCTATCATCCGCATACTAATGAACACGCAGCCCAAACCCCCTGATGATCTCTCCCAGCGGCTTCATGTAGATGTTAAAAAGCATGGGGGAGAGGACGGAACCCTGAGGCACCCCACAAGTGAGGGCCCAGGGGTCTGAACACTCATCCTCCTCCACCACCACTTTCTGGACATGGCCCAGGGGGCAGAAGCAGAACTACTGTATGACAGTGCCCACAGCTCCCAGCCCCTCTAGAAGGTCCAGAAGGATGTGATGGTTGATGGTATCAAAGGCCACTGAGAGACCCAGCAGAACTAGGAAACAGCTCTCACCTTTGTCCCTAGCCCGCCGGAGATCATCAACCAGCGCAACCAAGGCAGCTTCAGTCCCCTGATGATCCTTGGGTCCCTTCCAACTTTACCATTCTATGCTTCTATGAGAAATGTTCTGTCTTCGCTACCTGAAACCGACTTTCTTTCCACTCAGAAAATGTTCCTTCCAAGTATCCAAAGGTATATACGATTTATTCGGCCTATTTGCTAAAGAATTGAGTTTGAAATCACCTGCAACATCTGTTGCATTTCAGTTCAGTAAGTTCATAAATAACAGAAATACAGCAGCATCTGCAAGCTTTATGTGAAAAGGGCTGCATTTAGGGAGGGAAAAGGAAGGTAGCCGCATTTCTCATATCCAGAGCACTTGATCACCAGAAATCATTGTACTCAGGAAGCTTACTTGATTAATGGACTAGCATGTGAAGCCATCTGCTCTTGGGTACCCAGCTCTGAATCCCAGGGCCCCTAGCTGGGTCAGCACTTTTCTGATGCTGAGAAGTGACTTTCTAAACTTTTCTTTTTCTTTTTAAACTGCTCTTGGTCTTTGATGGTTGGGAAGAAGAAATGATGCATGAAGTTTCATTTCTCTTGGAGGGGGGGTGGAATTCCTCCATATCTTGACAAATGTGCAGAGCTTTGTAGCAGAAACTGAGCAAAGGAGGGCATGAACAGTCCATCAGCTGGAATCACAATGTCTTTATTTGCAAGTATGATTACAGCCAGTGCTTTTTTTTGGGCGGTGCGCAGGGTACACATACCACTAAACATTTTGTGAAGCTGAGTTTGGCCTCAGTGAGGGGCAGTATTTCAATAAAGTAAAGGTAAAGGGAACCCTGACTATTAGTCCACTCGTGGCTGACTCTGGGGTTGCGGCGCTCATCTCACTTTACTGGCCGAGGGAGCCGGCGTACAGCTTCCAGGTCATGTGGCCAGCATGACTAAGCGGCTTCTGGCAAACCAGAGCAGCACACGGAAACACCGTTTACCTTCCCGCCAGAGTGGTACCTATTTATCTACTTGCACTTTGACGTGCTTTCGAACTGCTAGGTTGGCAGGAGCAGGGACCGAGCAACGGGAGCTCACCCCGTCGTGGGGATTCAAACCGCCGACCTTCTGATCGGCAAGTCGTAGGCTCTGTGGTTTAACCCACAGCGCCACCCGCGTCCCATAGTATTTCAATATGAGAGGGGAAATGAGAGTACCCCTAAACATTTTTTTAGGGGCGTGAAGCACTAATTACAGCAAATCTTTGTGTGGACGGGACAAAATTGCCCATTACCCAGAGATAAATTTGTTAATTCTATGTATTCTATGTGGACACACAATGCTGAAATTGGAACATATGTGAACTTCCATAGTGAAGCACATGTGGTCTGGGTTGCCAGGAGTAACTTCTATCAGCTTTGGGCTGATTTTCCAGGGGTAATCCTGTCTAGAGAAGACAGAGGTTTTTCTCAGTTATGCGTGTTCTGGTAACGTCAAGACTACGATTAAGCAATATGTGGGGCTGCCTTTAAAGATGGTTTGGAAGCATCACCTCAGTTGCTTGTGGGAGCAAAGCGTTTAGAGCATATAACACTTAAGGTTATGAACACATTGGCAGCTTGAAACACAACACGGTTTCTGGAAAGACGATAAAGTTCCAACCAGAGATGTATGGCTGATGAAGATGATAGAATATGCCAAAATGGCAAAATTGACCGGGAAAATCAGAAACCAGGAAGAGAAGAAGTTTAAGAAGGAATGGGGGGGGGGGTGATACAATGTATTTAAGAGAACACTGTAAACAACTAAAAACTTAGGCAAGATTTGAGTAATGCTTGTGATATACAAAGAACTATGGAAAAATGGGTTATTTGTTGTTGTTGTTTTTAAGAAAATAAGGGAGGCAGTTGGAAAAAATATTGATAATGGTAACGATGGAAGGGCGGAGGAGAGTCAGGGATTCAAGGAATCCTAAATGACGGTGTTGATGTTATGTAAAACTTTGGTTATGTAAAACACTTTCTCTCTCTCTCTCTCTCTCACACACACACACACACACACACACACACACACACCACGGTTTCTACCGCCTGCTGATTTCAAGTTTTTTTGTGATGTTGCTGTTCACAACAAAGAGAAGGATTTCGGCAAATTCTCTTTCACTGAAACAGCCATCTGCACATGTGCAATGGCTGGAGATAATGTTTACACAGCCTCTGTCTGTTCCAGATGAACTGGCTGCTAGTACTTTTCCAGAGCCAATTTTAAGTACAGTGGTACCTCGGGATGCGAACGAGATCCATTCCGGAGCCCCGTCCACATCATGAATAGAACCTAAGATGCGTCTGCGCGTGCGCAGGTCGCATTTCGCTGCTTCCAAGCATGCACGTTTCGTCATTTTGACCATCTGCGCACGCGCGAGTGGCGAAACCCAGAAGTAACACGCTTTGTTACTTCTGGGTCGCCGTGGAGCGCAACCCGAAAATACTTATCCTGAAGTGTATTTATCCCAAGGTATGACTGTACTGGTGTGATCTTTGAGGGTGAAATCCATGGGGAACAAGGGTCACTGCCATGTCCACAAGGTGTGATGCATCGCTGTGGTGGGTGGAAGGTGTGGGGAGCAGGAATATTGCTGCACCAGCCTAGAACTGGATCTGGTGCACTAGCAAGCCTAGATTGGGTCTGATGCTGTCATGTAACGGCAGTGAGACTGGCTGCAGATCCAATGAATGCCATTCTCAGTCAGCCCTAGCTCCTCCCACCTCCAGTATGCCATGTTCCAGGACAGGGGTCTGCAACCTTTAAGACAAAAAGAGCCACTTGGACCCATTTCCGAAGGGGAAAAAACTGGGAGCCGCAAAACCGGGAAGGTGACGTCGGGATGGTGCGTGACTAGCGCACACACCGCCCCCATGCGACGTCACAGCCAGTACAGCGCCCGCTACAGTGGGGAGTGTCGGGGCGCACAATGCGCCTCCTCCCCTCGCTAGTATCCGCCCCGGAGCCGCAGCAAAGGTGTTAAAGAGCCACATGCGGCTCCGGAGCCGCGGGTTGCAGACCCTTGTTCCAGGACCTTCCACTGGCAGTAGCTGGCAGGGAACCCTCCACTGTGTGCTGGTCCCAGGGGGGATAAGGTACTATTACCGTAGCCCAAGATCAGTCCAGAGTCTCTAGCAGGGTAGACGATCACTAGATGAGACGCGAGGTCCGAGACAGGGAGCCGGGCGGGGTAACAGGAACGCTGGTAGGGCAGAAGCAGGAAGCCAGGCGAGGAACAGGAACACTGGTAGGGCAGAAGCAGGAGTCCAGGCGAGGAACAGGAACACTGGTAGGGCAGAAGCAGGAATCCAGGCGAGGAACAGGAACACCGGATAGTCAGGAACAGGAAGCTGGGCGAGGAACAGGCACACTGGGAGTGCAGATCTAGGACTGGGTAAAGCAGGTACTCCACAACGACGTTGCTCCCGCAACCTGGGACCGGGCTGCCTGACCTTTATCTTCTTCTAAGGCCGGGGGCGGTCCCGGCCCCCAGAAGCCCCGCCTCTCTTGGCCTTAAGGCGAGCACTCCTCCTGGGAGACACCAGTTCCCTTCGCCTCTCTGCCCTAAGCCTCTGCAGATCAGGAGAGGCCGAAGGGTTACTGGGCCCCGGGGGAGGCTCACCTGTAGCCACTGAGTCTTCCAGCACCTCTGGGGCCAGAATGGTTTCACCTGGTGCCTGCTCTTGAGGTTCCTCAGCATCTAGGCCTTGCCCCAGTTCAGCCGGCCCTGGAGGCGGGGACTCCTGTGCCGGCTGGGATTCCTCCGGATCGCTCTCAGACTCGGAATCCCAGGCCATCACACACTGGCTCTCTTGCTCACCCACACATTTGGTGGAAGAATGGGGAGGCTGGCATCAATGGGTTGCATCTGTTGAGCACTCTGGTATTTATGTGTGTTGTGTGCATGCATGTACCTACTTTAAGGAGCACACCCACTACTGGCATCTGACCTCTGGAGGAGTCAGAAGGTGATGGAATCAAAATGGTTTCCTTTTGTTATGTTTACAACCTGTAGAAGGCAATCATACCAGCCCAAAGGGATGAATGGCACAAAATTGTTCAAGGATAATGCCTCTGTGAAGCATATGTTTATGCAATGTCCGAAGCTTAGGAATTTTGGGGAGGAAATATTAGGATGTATAAATACTACTTGGGCGGGAATTAAAATTCCCAGATGATAATATTACTTTAAACAATATACCAACTGTATGGGGTTTGACAGCAGGTCAACGTAGAGGGACTCCCTATGCCAGGGGTCTGCAACCCGCGGCTCCGGAGCTGCATGTGGCTCTTTTACACCTTTGCTGCGGCTCTGGGGTGGATACTAGCGAGGGGAGGAGGCGCATTGTGCGCCCCGACACTCCCCACTGTGGCGGGCGCTGTACTGGCTGTGACGTCGCATGGGGGCGGTGTGTGCGTTCGTCACGCACCGTCCCGACGTCACCTTCCCACTGTCAGATCGCGGCTCCGGAGATATATTTGTTTTAAATGTCGCAATGGTTTTGCGGCTCCCAGTTTTTTTCTCCTTCGGAAATGGGTCCAAGTGGCTCTTTTTGTCTTAAACGTTGCAGACCCCTGTCCTATGCCATAACTTCTGCCAAGAGACTGAAACTGATTCATTGGAAAGATAATATAATGGCCCCCTTTGAGCAATAGATAGAAGATATGACAACTCTTGCAACAGACAAACGGACTCCTTTCACACACAAATTGTGTATGGATAAGTACAATGATATTTGGAATGCATTTATAAAAAATAAGATGTTTTGTTAATACTTTTATATTAGTTGGAATAATTGTACTATTTATATACAGTGGTACCTTGGGTTACATACGCTTCAGGTTACAGACGCTTCAGGTTACAGACTCCGCTAACCCAGAAATAGTGCTTCAGGTTAAGAACTTTGCTTCAGGATAAGAACAGAAATCATGCTCCAGCGGCGCATCAGCAGCAGGAGGCCCCATTAGCTAGAGTGGTGCTTCAGGTTAAGTACGGGCCTGCGGAACAAATTATGTAATGTACTTAACCCGAGGTACCACTGTACCCATATTTCGTATTGCATCACCATTTCAAATATTTCTTTTTCCTTCTGCGTCTTTTTCCTTTTCTTTCACTGTATTTTCTCACTGAAAATTTTCAGGAAAATATCAGTATTTTTAAAAGGATATCAACAGCAGAACTTGAGGACAGTTAAGTCCTGGACAAAATTAACGAAGCATCAGAGTAAAGGCACAGAGTCAGCTGCTAATATCCAAAATGTCAGATAGAAGGATTAGAACATACTTCCCTGGTTCACTCAATAATTTCCAGCAACGTTTTGCAGTCTTTTATCCAGGCTGCATTAGAAAAAGAGCAGGATGGAGGGTTTTAAAGGGGAGTGAGCATATGCTACAAAATAATGGATGCTCTTTTAAACTCCATCACTTTTAATTGGAAGTGTTCCGGGAAGCTGTCCTCTAGAGGCTAGTCTGTCTATTAGAGGTTATTGTATGTATTACGCATGATGAAATTAGAAGTCTCGTCTTTGCTTTTAGACGAGACTAATACATTCATAGTTCAGGTAAATAAAAACATAAAAAAACAGTACAGGATCAAAAAGGATCAGGATAAACATTATGGAAATACATTCCCATTTGTACTAGACAAAGTCTAAACTCATTTTGTTTAATCAATGAATCTGACCATATAAAAAGGAGTGTTTGAAAATGCTATTGCAATGCCGGCACAAATGCACAAAACCCAGCAAATACTGTATGCCTTAATAAAATCCTTAATACTGTAAAATTCTATTGTTAGTAAAAAATGAAAAACAGGGTGCACACTAATGTTGCCCATCCTGAACACATTATGTAGGTCTTACTTCTGTGTGATGTGTTTGCAATCACAATGTTTTTAAGGTAAACAGAGAATAATTTGCTCATCCTCAGAGACAAACTTGACATGATACCATTCATGCAATTTGCATTTACATGAATGGTTGTTTAAAAGGTAAATAGCAGTCCAGATTGGGACACAGGAATGGGTATACCTTTTGTCCTTTGCCCCTTCCTTGCTGCCAACTTCAAGAGGACTGCAAAGTTCTTTGTTATAAACTCCTAGTCCACCTACAAAAACCTGAGATTCCCAAGAGAAGCCACAGCAGTGAAATGTGCTTGAAAGCAGATTCAGTTTGCACTGAGTCACTTTAAATCTAGTTCTGTTCCTTCCCCTACTTTAAAAAAAACACTTAGAAATCACTAGTGCAAATTCAACAGCAGTGAATTTCATATTTCTCAAATACAGAGAGCTTTTAATTCTGCCATGGGATAACTAAGTACGTAGCTGAAATGACCTTGCAGATGATCCACAGTCAGGGCAGGACTGCAGGGCAGAAGTCCACTCAGCAGAGTGAACAAGAAGTCCCCTAAATTTGAAGTAAGTGAAGTCACTCACACTACCATCTGAAGAAGGGGAGCCCTTATAATGCCATTAAGACCACAGCCCAAAACTACCTAACTGCACCTCCATCAACATACAAATTTACTGTTCCTCCAAGTGAAGTCATAGTGTCAATAAGTTTACCTTTTCCAGACCATCTGGGTTAAAAACCGTGCCTTTTATCATCAAAGAACAGGCCATAATAGCAGACTGCTCCACCCAACTAAAATAATTCTCACGTGGAGGACACTGTTCTACAGAACATTAAAGCAACATCAATATTTATTATGAAGATGTGTATTGATTGAGCAGTAGAACGATGCAGAGTAACACACAACAGAATAAATCAAACTTTATACCTGGAAGGGGGAGATATTGCTAAGGAAAGAGTGAGAATTTCATGGCAATATTGATTTTTGTTTATATGGTTCTGCTTGCTATCAACAAAGAGGAAAGAGCTGTTCCAACGCTTTCGATGCCCTGCCTAAATTAAGAGCAGACAAGCTCTTCGTGTTTATAGCTGGGATCCCCCAGTTCTGTCACAGTGATAATTCCCTGTGACAAGAAGGGAAGGAAGAATTGGCTCCTCTGTTCTGTAAATGGTGACAGATAGCTTAGCTGACAGTGCTCGCTCAAGGCCATGTGACACAGTGAGCAATGACACAGAGATTAGAGTAGGCCATGGAAGAGCATGAGACTTTGGGGGGACCAAGCAAAGCAAAACAAATAAATAAATATACACATACATTGGTTTCAGGGCCATTGTTCAATGGAAGGAGGAAGAAGCCATCCACTTGCTGATGGAAGATAATAGTAATAAAGTTTTCTCTGAAATGCTTTCCTATTAAAAATGCACAAAGCGCTGTACAATAAACTCAAATAAAACCTCTTTTAAAATACACCCAACAATTAAAAGGCAAGAAAAATACATCATAGCTGAATAGCAGCAGTTATATAAAAATGAACCTCGCTAACTGACCTCAAGGAAAATTCCCTCAAACAGTCAGGTTTGAATTATATGGTCAAAAGTCCATAATTACATTGGAAGTCCTAAAGAGTTGGTGCCATTATTCCCACCAATCTCAGTTCCAAAAAAGAGAAGACCCAGAAGAGAGCAGAATTGTGCCCCAACCCTTTTATCAACTTTATCAAGTGAGATAAAAAGAACTCACCTGGCCAGGCAAAGGAAGGAGTTTCTAAAATCTGGAGAATTTGTGTTTTCTGCCTGCTCATCCTCCACACTTTGGAGGGTGTTATCTGCGTGCACAGGTGCCAACGCCACAATCTGAACAAAGTTGCCATCTAGATGCATCTATATCTTGGTGTACCCAAGAGGTGGACTTTGCTGCCATTCCTCTTTCTCCAGGCATGCTTTGCATCTCTTGGTATTTCTGTACAGAGCTCTAAATTGTTCATAATCTGGGCAGGAGGGCTGCTGAACTGCTTCTAAGATTCCAGCATGCCAAAAACAGAAATTCTCCTGCAATGGACACGATCCCTCATCATCTGCGCAGAACATGAGACAAACAGTATTCCAATGCAATGATTTGCATTACAGAGGACTGACCTAAAGATTCAGTCCCAGTAAAGAACAATATACCAGTAGAAAGGATACTGTGACCAGTAACTCAGAACACAGTAGAACTGTTAGTGCAGGATCAGAGCCACAACACACTACACCACAGCCTTTTTTGCTGACAGTTGGAGAGAGAAGGATCAAAACCGAGGAAATGAATTGTCTATTTTTTAGAAAAGGGAAGTAATAGCTTTTTCTGGGCTGAAACTGGCCGTGCATAGCTAGCAGCTCTGTTTGGATGGCAGAGATACACTAATGATTAATGATGTGCCAAATGGGTCAGGGGCATTCAGTTCAAACCCACAGATACACAACAGCTCCAAAGGATTGAGCATTTTGGTGTATAACTTCCAATTGTCCATGAAAACAATTCAGGTCATACAACTCACCTGACAGTCTTGTTCCAGGTAGCATCAACGTACCCTGAATTATTTGTGCCACCTCCCTCTGGAAAACAGGAAACGCATACATAGCATCTTCAGGTTCCATCCTTCAGTGGTTTCTCCAAACAATTTTCCAGATGATATTTTGCATTATGATGTGTCATTCCGTGTTGTATCAATCATATTACAGATGTCACTTAATGTAACATAATGCAATATGATTGACACTATCTGAGATGACTTGTCACAACACAACACATCAGCTGGGACATTTGTGGCAGATGGAATCCAGCCCACTCCCCTCTTGAATCCTGGTATATATTCCACTTAACATTAGATTTGCCAAGACTCTAAATGTATCATAGTCCTCCCCATTAAGGGAATCAATAAATATCTGCTGCATGTGTCTGATTTATTCCATAATTTCTTCCAGACTGGACCACACCTGGCAAAAAGCTGTCAGTTGTTATGAAATTATTCCACTTACAGTGTACATAACTTGTGTGACACATGTTTCTCTGCCAAGAAAAGCTTTACAATGAAGGAAATATTGGGATCTGGGGATGTCTACCTATTGTTCTGTGCTAGTGATGACTCTGAACAAAACCATGAACAGACTGATGCCTCCTAACAATTAATATGGAGTGAGCTTGAGAAGTGATCTGTAATGCAATGATAGTATTGCTGTGATTAACTGCGTTATTTATTGCCGTGGTTATGTTGTGGGCAACCTTAAACTAAGCTGTAAGCATGAGTTCTAGCACTTATCAAGGGCAAGGGAGAGATATGAATCAAAAGTAGTTCTCCCGAGAACATGCAAAAGGGAAGAAAAAACCCCAAAGAAGCAAGCCAGCAAGATTTTTTTTGTGGGGTGAGTGTGCACTGCAGGTAGGCTGAGCCTTACACTAAAGCCACATGGAGCAGGTTTGAAGAGCAGGTTTCTGGAGGGTGTGCCATGCATCTCCCTGCCCCCAAATGACGTCCCTCTCTTGTGCTTCAAGCACAAACACAAAAGACTGGTGCTGTTTTCATTGGACATGTGAGGAGGAATTGATGGGAAAGAAGTGGGAAAGAGATGGATCAGAGCATGGTTGTTGTTGTTGTTTAGTCGTTTAGTCGTTTCTGACTCTTCGTGACCCCCTGGACCAGAGCACGCCAGGCACTTCTGTCTTCCACTGCCTCCCGCAGTTTGGTCAAACTCATGCTGGTACCTTCGAGAACACTATCCAACCATCTTGTCCTCTGTCGTCCCCTTCTCCTTGTGCCCTCCATCTTTCCCAGCATCAGGGTCTTTTCCAGGGAGTCTTCTCTTCTCATGAGGTGGTCAAAGCACTGGAGCCTCAGCTTCAGAATCTGTCCTTCCAGTGAGCACTCAGGGCTGATTTCCTTCAGAATGGATAGGTTTGATCTTCTTGCAGTCCATGGGACTCTCAAGAGTCTCCTCCAGCACCAGAATTCAAAAGCATCAATTCTTCGGTAATCAGCCTTCTTTATGGTTCAGATCTCACTTCCATACAGAGTCAGAAAGTCAGAGACTGGAAGTCAGAGCATGGTAGGAGAGTTTAAATGATTTTTGTTTGATGATTAATTTAAAGCATTCATAAGCCTGTGGTCTTGCCATAATTATTCATATTTACCCTGTCATTTCGGTACAACACACAACCTTCCACCAAACACACTGTCACAATTACAATACTCATATCATCAGCCGTCCGATTCAGCTTACACAGTATAAAAGCAATCAGAGATATATAATAGCCTTTTTTGTGTATCCCACAATCAGCAGTTTGTAATGGTTATTTCTTCCAAGTACGGTAACATTAACAGCCCTGACGGTAAGGCTGTGTTTGCAAATATAAACACTGTGGGCCAGATCCTTCACTGGAGTAAACAAGCACCGTTCCAGATACGTCAGCAATTTACGCCACCAGGAAAAATTTGTTCCTGTTTCTTCACTCGCCATCTGTTATGGATGCAAGTTCAACCTTGAGGATAATTTTTAATTTAAACAAATCCGAGCAGTCCTGGATTTCTTTCCTTTTATTTATTTATTTTCTAGAAGAATTTCTCGTTGCAAAAAAAGCAGTTGTTGGTTTATGTTCAATACTCCAAGAAAGGAGGGGCTCTGAGCATATTAAGTACCTGCTCTCTTCCACGTTCGCTAACTGGATTTTAAATCTGGGGTGGCCAGCACATTATAAATCAAAATAGGCAGCTAATTAGAAGGAGCAGGCAGAATGTATTGCAGAAGAAATTGCATTTGAAAATGACAGCAATGCACACACCTGACTCTATCTGCTGCTTCTCTTTCACACTATCTTTTCAGTGTGTGAAATAGCCCAGTTGAGTTGTCATCCCCTTACACATTCGGTACTTGTAAAGGGTTGCTATGGTGTGTGAGGCATCATTTACTAAGCACAAAGCACAAACATTTTGCAAAGCCAAAAGCCAAATCCTGCACATTTCACACAGACGAAAATATGCAATTTGGTCAAAAGAGCTTTGTTTGATTAAATAAAGTACGTCAAAATGTGACGCTGTCACCCTTAGTAACTTAAGTATGCGGTTCTAACTGCAGAATAGCTCAGAAAAGAAGCGATAATGGAACTTTAAAAATTCTAGCAACCTCATACCTGCCATTGCTCAGGAATTCTAAGAAAATCACTGCAGTTTTTAAACCAGTAGTTAGAAACCCTGCTTTGAAAGGTTTGGAATTCACTGGTTTTGAAAGGTTCAGTCCACCATCTTGATTCAAAATGGCAGCCGATTGTGTTCAAGCCTAGACAAACACCTGCTCCTTGATCTCAGAAGTCATTATGCAAAATCTGGTCAAGATATCATAAGAAGTGTCGAAATGCTTAGTGAACAGACAGACACCTTTCCAAAATATAAAGTAGATTCTTAAGCTGTCAGAAGTGGTCATTATTTTGTGATGGTTCTATGGGGAATTATCAATATAGACTGACGCTTTCTCTTCAGACTAATATCAGCTGGGTTTAATAAATAGAAAATGATACAGCCAAACATTTTGTAGAAACACAAATGCAAGAGAAATAGGCACGGAAGCACATGAAGGAGAAACTGAAATCTAGGATTATGCATTTAATAGGAGAGTTTGGAAAGAAGAATATTGAAGAAAAATCTTGACGCCGCCAGTCCAAGGTCTGAGAAACTTCTTTGAAGTGTACAAGAGGTGATGTGTTAGGCCTTGAGGAGTTACCACAGGAACTGATGCCCCCACTTTTTATTCTTTAAAACCATTTGCTTCACTTAGATGTGATGAACTTTGTCTTAAAATGAATGAGCCTCAAGGTATAGACCCAGAGAAATCCCCTACAAAAGAAATTTCCCCTTCCCTTCTGTCCGCTGGCGTTGCCTTGAACACTTGAATTTCCACGCAGCCTTTGTGACCATCTCCAACCTATCGTAAAACCCATTGCTTGCCACCTTTAGCATTTTTCTCCAAATAACTTCAGAGGGTAACTTTTGGGGCTTTCTGAGCTAATTTTTGTTCCTATGCAGTCCATGAAATGCTGATGTGATGTGTCATTTATATGATGAGCTTTCCTTGCTGTGAGCATTTGTTTGCTTGAGCAGATGAAATGTGAAGCCCGTGGTCAATTCTTGAAAAACTAGCAGGATTATTGTAATAACCTGCAGTTTTATAAGGGTATATATTTAAAGTAGATGAATAAATGAGCAAATTAAGTTAATCTGGATATACAGAAGATATTAAAAATAAATTTAAGGAACTGCAGAAAGTGGGGGAAGGAAGTCAAGTTTTGAAATGTTGAAATGATGGTAAAATCAGTGAAATATATAAATCTGAAAAGCATAAATAAAATTTGAAAAGAAATAAAAGAATTCTTGAAGAACTAAGCAAGGAATGGAGAAGAAAAGTCTCACCGTGTGGGCCATGTAACGTGAGCAAAATATAAAGCTTGTGTTTTATCATTGGTGAAGCTGAATGAATAAACGTCGATCCATAATGGGTAGATGGAAGTGGTTAAGAGTAAAATACTTCTGCTACCGGTGCCAATACTACTAGTACTGATAGTAGTTTTTCAGCATTATTTCTTTATTTTATACCTTATTGCAGAACTATCCTCTCTCTCTCTCTCTCTCTCTCTCTCTCTCTCTCTCTCTCTCTCTTAAAAAAAAAGCTTCATCTGGAAATTGTTACCAATGAATAATTTTTCGTTATGCTGATGTCATATGAAGACTCTGAGAAAAGAATAGGGCTTGGTTTTCTTTCAGAAATGGTTTTACTGAAAGTATCTGATGTGTTGCAATGATGAAGATTGGACTAGGATTGTTAGACTCTCTCCTGCTGTTTTCTCTTTAGTGATCTCCTACAGAACAACAAAATGTGAGCTATCTTTTTTTGCACTTAATCCTGAAGGTTAATTTTAACGGTGCATACATTGTAAACAAAGGGGATATTTATTTCAGAGCACGACTCCTTTGCAATGTAGGGAAGGTCGCTTGCGTCCGGGGGATTAAGAGGAGGCAGGGAGACCTGGAGAATGTGGTGCTGATAGATGGGCTTATTAAAAAGTGTAGTCTTGTGGAAGGACTGCCATTGATGGCCTTGACATGGCAGAAACTTCAGAAAGAAAGGGATACAATTGGAGAGCTGTGCTGGAAGGGCGGGGGGACAGTGAGGCAAAAACAAAAGGCCGCTCTAATTTGTCAAAGTTGTATCTAGTTCCACTGAACAAAGTTAGCACAGAGATGAGCAGAGCCACAAATTAATGCTCATTCACCAAGCCCTGATGGAGCGATAGGCCAGCATACAGCTTGGTCTTTGTAGGGTAACCTGACCTCTACCAATTGGCTTCAGATAATTCTGCCTTGTGGGCAGAACAGTTTCCCTTGTTTCTTCTCTAATAGGATTATTCCTTCCAATATTAAAAAGATAACATCAGTGTCTTTCAGTGTTCCTATAAACTCTTTGCTTCAGATAGTTATGTCACCCCATCTGATAGAACCTACCGTCACATAAGCCAGGGAAAGATGGACAACATTACGACAAGCTCGTAGATGTTCTGGAAGTAAGAAGAAATCCCAACATTTCTCTTAAGAAAAGGGAGACTGCCCTAGCAGGCAGGCTCATCTGCAGACATTAAAAATATGAGACACCATTTTCACTCAATAAAAGGTTAAACAAATATTTTTTGGTTTAAGGTGCTGGTTTAAGGTGCTGGTTTTAACCTTCAAAGCCCTATACGGCCTAGGACCCTCGTACCTACGGGACCGCCTCTCCTGGTATGCCCCACAGAGGAACTTACGGTCTTCAAATAAAAACATCTTGAAGGTCCCAGGCCACAGAGAGGTTAGGCTGGCCTCAGCTAGAGCCAGAGCTTTTTCGGTTGCGGCTCCAACCTGGTGGAACGCTCTGTCGCAAGAGACAAGGGCCCTGCAGGACTTGACATCTTTACGCAGGGCCTGCAAGACAGAGCTGTTCCACCAGGCCTTTGGTCAGGGCACAGCCTGACTCCCTCCTTTGGCAATCTTCACAAAACTTTAGTTTATGGTTGCCATCAATTTGTATTTTAATTAATTTTTATAATGTTTTTATAATGTTGCATTGTTTTAGTGTTGTTAGCCGCCCTGAGCCCAGCTTCAGCTGGGGAGGGTGGGATATAAATAAAATTTATTATTATTATTTTCCTTACACAAGATTAAGCACTGCCGATTTGTCAGTTGCCCCCTATGTTGTTTCCAAAAGCCAACATGAGCCAATAGAAGCATCAATGAATGAAATGATGTATTGAGCTCCAGTTAGTGTGAATATCTTCCACCTCCTTCCCAGATGTTGCTTGGTAGGTTGTAGGTATGCCTAGATGCTCTTGCCTAAATTAAGGGAACTGTTATGGAGCTCCAACATGGAGTCGGAGTAATCCCAGAAAAAATTATGGCCCAAGTATGTTTTGGTACACACACCTATGAGCAGTGCCAGATTTACACAAAAATCAAACAAGGGTTTCTGATTATGAGGGGACTCTAAATAGAAAATAAAATTTACTAAATTTCAGGTCCATGGAGTTTTCTTGGGCAGGGATACTGTAGTGGCTTGCCGGTTCCTGCTCCAGGTGGATCACGTTTAGTCAGAACTCTCCACTATTACCTGTCCGTCTTGGGTGGCCCTGCACGGCATAGCTCATAGCTTCTCTTAGTTATTCAAGCCCCTTCGCCATGACAAGGCAGTGATCCATGAAGACAAAGATCATGGCCACTGGTCCCATCACCTCCTGGCAAATAGAAGGGGAAGAAATGGAGGCAGTGAGAGATTTTACTTTCTTGGGCTCCATGATCACTGCAGATGGTGAAAGCAGTCATGAAATTAAAAGACGCCTGCTTTGGGGGAAAGCGATGACAAACCTAGACAGCATCTTAAAAAGCAGAGACATCACCTTGCCAACAAAAGTCCGTATAGTTAAAGCTATGGTTTTCCCAGTAGTGATGTATGGAAGTGAGAGCTGGACCATAAAGAAGGCTGATTGCCAAAGAATGGATGCTTTTGAATTATGGTGCTGGAGGAGACCCTTGAGAGTCCCATGGACTGCAAGAAGATCCAACCTCTCCATTCTGAAGGAAATCAGCCCTAAGTGCTCACTGGAAGGACAGATCCTGAAGCTGAGGCTCCAGTATTTTGGCCCCCTCATGAGAAGAGAAGACTCCCTGGAAAAGACCCTGATGATGGGAAAGATTCTCTAAGGAGAAGGGGATGACAGAGGATGAGATGGTTGGACAGTGTTCTCAAAGCTACCAACATGCATTTGACCAAACTGAGGGAGGCAGTGGAAGACAGGAGTGCCTGGCGTGCTCTGGTCCATGGGGTCATGAAGAGTCGGACACGAAGAGTTTAGTTGTTTAGTTAACAACTAAACAACAACAACAGAATTTCAGGTTTTACATAATTGGTTTAAAAGGTGGAAATAGGGTATAAGACAGACATTATCATTTCTGTTTTCTTTGTCCTTTCTTTTAGAACAATGCACATTTTTTTGGTACTTGACCTGACTTAGGTCCTCAGAATGGGCCCTCTTTGTGTCAGCCAGTTCCCTCTATGCCTGGTGACTTGGAGAACCACAGAGTTAATTCTTCCTTAGCCATCTCTGCCATTTAAATGAAGCTCTCGGGGTTCTATGGAGCAGTTTTCAGCTGTTTACACCTCCCCAAAAAGGGAGAACACATATTTGCCTGAAATCTGCATTTGCTAATCTCCATGTATAGATGCAAATTTAGATGTAATTAACTAAAATTTCAGTAACGCATCTGTGGAAGTCTGGTGGCCTGTGTGCCTGCTCAGACTGCTGTCCAGGTGCTTCGCATTGATGGGCAACTTCAAGGCCCCTCCTGCTCCCCCTTCCTTCTGGTTGGGGTAGACAGCCCTCCAAACAAAGGACTCTTTCAAACAGTGGGCCGTCTTCTGACAGCTGGTCAGACAGAGGACTGTCCTCTGTCAAGTAGGAGACCTGGCCAAGCTGCTCAGCACTATACACTGTCTGTAGATGGTAGCTTGGTCTCAGGCAGAGAATATGATGAGTCCCTGAAAAGCTTGCTTCGCTCACAGACATTTCAAACAGTCAGCTCATCGCATGATCTATCAGAATCTATTTCTTATAAGGACACACACGAATGTCCCCCACTTCTGTTCCGGGCAAAGGGTGTGTGCATAGCAAGTCACTGGGTGGCACTGTGACAGTGATTGACAGGTGACTGGTCTTGCCCACCTGTCAAACTTGGCCCGTGGTAGTGGGGTGGGTAAGATAAGAATTTATCCCCCCAGTCAAATGCAGTTCCCAACTTTAAAACAAGGATAGTTTAGTTAGTGCATTCTTCACATATAGACTCAACTACTAACCCATTTTAAGTCTATTCTAGTGTGATATTATGTAGCATGGTGTGTCCTGATTTAGGTACTTTGCTTTGTTCTCTCAATATAACTCCCATCTGATCGTTATCCACTCGTTAAAGTGTTTTCCTTTGTAGCAGCGTAGAATCTAATCCCAAAGGACACTGAAACATTTTGCATGTATTTTCACATTTAAGTAGGTAACAGAAGTATGTGCCATGGACACAGAGCTGTGTCACTGGCCATATGGTATCTTCGAAATATTTTCCAGACTCAGATAATATTCCATATCTCACTTTGGTATCAGGAAAATTTAGGTGTCCAGTAACTTCTTTTAATTTCTCACCCAACCTTTCCCTTTGATTAACAGTGGAGATAACATCAGTTTGAAATAGCTAATAATAAAAAATACATTAGGTCTACAAACATGAAGCACACACTTCTAAAATATTTTATTATTCCATTGCGGGGGTGGATCTTGCATTACTTTGTTTGGGGGGAAATAATTCAAAGTTAGCATCTTCTGCAAATGTTTCCACACACACTTTATGGTTTTCCCTTTCCTAGAGACATCAGCTCAGCCAACCCCTTCTCTTCCCTTATTCCAGAGACACCTTTCTACTTGAGAAGGCACTTCCACCAAGCAAGGATTTCCAGCTAAGTTTTAGATACTCTAGTTATCACTTTTCTCATCAATTTTGTAATGGTTTAACTCCTGTTTTTATTTATTGTGTTGCCTTCTATATAATGGGTTGCATTTATGCATATCAGGAGTGGGAAACCCTTCTGGCTCTAGGAGCCAAATTCTTATCGGGATCTAACCTCCTGGGCCAAATTTGACAGGTGAATGAAGAGGTTCACCTGTCAATCACAAGGATAATAATAATGATACCTTTGTTGTCAATGTACAACCTGTGTACAATGAAATTAACCGAGCTTCCCTCCCCCCTGCAAACACTCAATCTCATTGCACTTTGTGTGCTTGTCGCACAACACACCAACCCCTAAAGTCAGTTGCACTATATTATTTTCCATTCAGCAGCCTAACAGCCCACAGATAGAATCTGTTTTTTAGCCTGTTGGTACGACTGATTATACTTCTATATCTCCTGCCCGAGGGTAGAAGATTAAAGAGGTGCTGGCCGGGGTGTGAATCATCCCTGAGAATTTTTCTCCCTCTCCTAAGAGGATGTGATGAATTATAGAACTGAAGCCTACTTTATGCAATTGGAAGTTACCACAAAGGTGGTACCTTTGTCCAACCACTTGCCAGTGTAGGAAATCCACAGTTTTTGTGACTCAGGGTGAGTGAAAATGCCTAATTCCGTTTCTCATTTTTCAAGACTTCAATTTGGTTCACCACATTTCCACAGCGGTTTGCAAAAAATATGGGGGGGGGGGCCCACCAGCATTTTATTGCAATTTTCTCTTAATCTACACATTTTCATGTAATTTCCCCTAATAATATGTCTTTTTGTGTGTTATTTTCACTGATGTATGCATTTATTTTCACACTAGTCAATACATTTTTGTACAAACAGCTTGGCTGAAGAACTGCAAGGCGATGCAAAATTCAGAAATTTGCGAATTCCAGAGGATGGATGTGCTGTGGTGCTTCTATTGTTTCAGGAAGTGCAAATTCAGCAACTTTGCCTTTAAAGGTGAACTGGTTTTTCAGTACCTCTACTTGTAGCCATTCAGATTCTGCTGACAAAAATAATCCAAGAAAGGAGACTCGACGAGGCAGTCTCTTCTAAATGCTGTTTGTCTGCCGTGTCCTTTGGTTTTATATTGCAGCTTACTGAACATTTTCTTAGAGGAGGGCCTGAAATGTTAAAATCATTGACATTGTCATCCTCACACGTACTGTTAAAGGTATGTCAGTTCTTAATGGAATTGTTTGGAGAGTCCTTATACTAAAACCAGGGTTAGAAATAGGAGGCCTTTGAGCCATAAACCTGTTGAGAATTCCATTCCACCTTAAGGAACAGACGTGTGGATTGTTGCATGTCACATGTCTGTTTACATTCCAGCACAGTATGCTGGGAACTTCCGTTTGTGTATAGCTTTTGCTTTTGCTGTTCTCTCTGAGACGACATGAGAGAGAGATGACATGTTTCTTTGTTCTGATTTATGATTAATAAATCTGTAGCTATAGTATGACTTCACATGCCTCACGCCTATTCTGTGTGCACAGTACACTCTGCTAATAGCGTGCCCTGGCTTCTGAAGTCTGGGTCGCTGGTTTACGTTGGAGCACAGGCCGATGGATGGAGAGGGCACAGCTGGGGCTTGCCAGTTGCTAACCTTGAGCCAAAACAGACTAATAAATATGTAAACTGTGCATAAAATGGCATCTGTGACAATGGCAAATAATGCTGAAGGGGAAAACATTGAGGCAATAGCCCCATATTCTTTCTCTTGAAATGTGAGTCGATGATCAGGGTTGCGAAACTTTGGAACTCCCGGCATCGTGCATGAATATCCCTTATCTTCATATTGCTTACAAACAGACACACACCCTTTCCACAGAACACAAGGATTCCACAAGGATTCTGACATGTGCAGAAGTTATGCCTATACCTGTGGACCGGTGCTGGCTTTGTCAAACTTCAAAGATGCAAGCATTAGACATTACTATGCTACTACTGGAAATATTTCCTCTTGGTATGCTATATCGCTGTGCAAATCAAAGCAATATGCAATCTAGCATAATGTTTTGCTGCAGTCTCAAGAAATCTTTCAATTGCTTCCCTTGCATTTAAACTGGGATCTCGCATTAACGATTAATGAAACATGCATTAACGATTAATGACTTCAAGATTCCGTATTGCTGTCAAATGTCTAATGCATCACCTTTGATAGCTTTATTTGGGCACAATAAAATATGTACAAAATTTCAAGCGTGGCAAATGATCCTTTTGGATGTAGCTAGGAACAATCTGCTTTTTAAAAAAAGAAAAGAAAGGCAAATGTCGTTTTTAAAAGTTGGATCCCTTTTGCTTGCTTTACTGATTTTCCTACATAAACTGAAGTCCTGGTGTGTTTGCATTTCTCAAAAAGAAAATATGATCAATTTTTCTTTCTGTTTCCTCCTAAAAGGCCATTTCCCCTCTGATTTCTGCCCTGCCCCTCACTGCCATGATTCTGGATATCTGGTACAGTGGTACTTCAGGTTGCAGACGCTTCAGGTTACATACGCTTCAGGTTACAGACTCCGCTAACCTCAGGTTAAGAACTTTGCTTCAGGATGAGAACAGAAATCATGCTCCGGCGGCGTGGCGGCAGTGGGAGGCCCCATTAGCTGAAGTGGTGCTTCAGGTTAAGAACAGTTTCAGGTTAAGAACGGACCTCCGGAACGAATTAAGTACTTAACCCGAGGTACCACTGTAATCCAATTCTCTTCCCACAGATCACCCTGCAAGTGATGGAGTAGCCAGTAGATATCCTAGAAAATTATAGAATCGTCCTGATTCTTTGCAGGTTCTGAAGATCTGCCTACACAGATTCATTTCAGAACAGCTTCCAAACCATCAAGAGCAGGGGTGGGCAACTGTGTGTTGTTATTTTCCCCCTGAAGGGCTCACATTCTCTTGGAGGTAATCCGTTTGGCGCTAAATGGTGGTGGAGAGCAGGGACAGAGCCAAGGGTGGTCAGAGCCAAAGCTTTACTAATTCATGATAACGACCTCCCTGCTTCACTTTTCACCAATTACTATCTCAGATTAGAATTCCCAGTCCTATAGAGGTCTTCCCAGAAGGAAGACACATTGAATTTGATAAGATTACAGAGGGTTTTTTAAAGTACAACAGACCACTGGAAAGCGAGTTAAGGTCCCAAGGTCCCAAGCCTCAAGGAGGTTAGAATGGTCTCAACTAGGGCCAGGGCCTTTTCAGCACTGGCCCCGAGTTGGTGGAATGCTCTTTCACAAGAGACCAGGGCCCTGCGGGATTTAACATCTTTCCACAGGGCCTGCAAGATGGAGCTGTTCCGCCTGGCCTTCAGCTTGGACTCACTCTGACCCCTTATATGGGATTTGGTATATAAATTTTCCCTTGGCTTTTTTGCTGCCCATAGAGGACCAGTATGGATAGCTGGCTCAGGTGAAAATCTGATGTTTCCTCCCTTTCTGGTCTTGATTTATGGGCTACTATTAAAACGAGGCTGCATTTTAAGCCTTATTTTAATTAACTGGTTTTTTCCCTTTTTTCTATGATGTTTTATTGTAATTTATATTCAGTGTGAGCCACCCTGAGCCCAGCCCTGGCTGGGGAGGGCGGGGTATAAATAAATAAAAAATATTATTATATTATTATTAATTCTTTTCTGACTTTAGTGCACCACACATGCACAACAGTAGTCTATCAATTTGTTCTGAGAAAGCTGAAGAAAAATCTATTTTCCCCAAGCCATATTGTAAAACTAGGAAAAGTAAACAAAATTACAAAAAACAAACAAAAACCTCACACATGAATATATTTTTATGAAGTACTGCCCCTTCCTGTTCTGGAATTACATTGAACAGATGGGTGAAGTTTTTGAAAAAGGCAGATACATAATGAACAGGAAGGATGTGCTGGACTGTAAGAACACAGTAGCTTCAGGTGGTCAAGGACCACATAAATTGAGTTCAGGGCTACAGGTTGCCCATTCAGAGTTCTTCTGTGGTCTGAAATTACCGTATTTTTCGCTCTATAAGACGCACCAGACCACAAGACGCACCTAGTTTTTGGAGGAGGAAAACAAGAAAAGAAATATTCTGAATCTCAGAAGCCAGAACAGCAAGAGGGATCGCTGCGCAGTGAAAGCAGCAATCCCTCTTGCTGTTCTGGCTTCTGGGATAGCTGTGCAGCCTGCATTTGCTCCATAAGACGCACACACATTTCCCCTTACTTTTTAGGAGGGGAAAAGTGAGTCTTATAGAGCAAAAAATACAGTAATCTTGATTGGGACCCCTGAAGCATGCTATAAATGAACAGAGGCGTTTGTTTACTGGGAGTTTGGAGGAATTATTATAATTAATATTAATATTATTAGCCAGTGCAATAGGGGGCCTCAATACAGAAACTATATTTTTTTTAAGACGCTTTTTTCAAAAGTTCCGCTATTGTTTGCCAAAGTCTGAAAGCCTGGTTGTATAAAGCTCTCTTTCTCCCTCTGCTTAAATATGCTGATTACAAACCTTTCAGTGTCATTACCTTTCAGTCTTAACTTTCACTTCACAAGCTCCCCAGCAAACATGATGCCAGAAATAGAAGTGATACGGAGTTTTGAATTCTGATGGGCGCAGATGGAAGGTTCTGATTGGCCATCGGCCCTGGCACATCTGTGCTGCAAATTCAAAATGAATGCCCATGTTTGTGTTCTATAATTTCCCTAGCAGGAGAGATATGCATATGACACTTTCCCGTGATTAAGGTCATTTTGCTTTCACTTTTCATACCTTTAAGTAACATTCAGAACACCCTGCTTCCCACTCCAGGTGTGCACAACTTGATGTACGTGAATTCTGATGAGCATACATGAAAGAGATACATGAAAGAGCAGCCTATAAGTTATACTTCCGTTTTCAGTACGAAGTGCTGAAAGTGCTAACACGGCCATATTCAATCATTCCTCTGCTTGCGTAGATCAAATCTGATAAAACTTTGATGGGACACCTCCAGAGGGCCAGCCCATGGATGCAAGCTCAGAAAAGGTTCTGAAGGAAGGCTGGTAGTTTCCACTGGGAAAACCCACCATATTGACACTGGGAAGCTAGCCCTGTAGACTGCACAGATGGAGTTGGACTGGCACGACCAAAGGTCAAGGATCAGAGGAATTGCAGATCAGCTAAACTGAGAGGGCATCAGGGTCCTCACCCCCATCCTAGTGCCCACAAAATGTTGAGGACAGTTGAGCCACGAAGTGGTGACGTGATTGGAGGTGGGGTTGTGGAAAATGGAGGATTTTTAAAAAGGTAAAGGGACCCCGACCGTTAGGTCCAGTCATGACCGACTCTGGGGTTGCAGCGCTCATCTTGCTTTACTGGCCGAGGGAGCCGGCGTACAGCTTCCGGGTCATGTGGCCAGCATGACTAAGCCGCTTCTGGCGAACCAGAGCAGCGCACGGAAACGCCGTTTACCTTCCCACCGGAGCGTTACCTATTTATCTACTTGCACTTTGACATGCTTTCGAACTGCTAGGTGGGCAGGAGCAGGGACCGAGCAATGGGAGCTCACCCCTTCGTGGGGATTCGAACCGCCGACCTTCTGATTGGCAAGCCCTAGGCTCTGTGGTTTAGACCACATTTATAGTTTACAGTAAATATCCTGAAAGTTGGAAATTATGGTGAGGGACAGGCATGCAGGTAAAGAGATGAACCCTCCAAACACTGATAAGGCTTAGAAGAACAGCAGAGAAACAATTATTAAAATAATTCAATACCTGCAGTTCATCAAATAAAAAGTGCCAGGTGTCCCCACCAATATTTGTTTTACAGATAGCAGATACTATGCTCTTCTAATATCTAGACAACTGTTGAGTAAAACAATTAGATGCTAAATGACAGGACTGCAGAATGTACTAGGCTAGGCAATGGCAGCACTCCATTATTGGTAATGGCAATGTGCTGTCTGTATTGGCATTCAGGCTGATCGCCGAAGAATTGATGCTTTTGAATTATGGTGCTGGAGAAGACTCTTGAGAGTCCCATGGACTGCAAGAAGATCAAACGCATCCATTCTTAAGGAAATCAGCCCTGAGTGCTCACTGGAAGGACAGATCCTGAAGCTGAGGCTCCAGTACTTTGGCCACCTCATGAGAAGAGAAGACTCCCTGGAGACGACACTGATGCTGGGAAAGATGGAGGGCACAAGGAGAAGGGGGCGACAGAGGACGAGATGGTTGGATAGTGTTTTCGAGGTTACCAGCATGAGTTTGACCAAACTGCAGGAAGTAGTGGAGGACAGAGGTGCCTGGCATGCTCTGGTCCATGGGGTCACGAAGAGTCAGACACGACTAAACAACTAAACAACAACAACAACAACTGATGGACCAGTTATCTGACTTGTTATAAAGCTATGATAATGCAGAAACATATTTATAAAGCAGTGCATTGGGATTTCAGGTCGTGAAGGAAAGCTGGATACATCCGATTTGTTGCAAGGGAGATGGACAAAATGCTTCTTTCAGCAGAGAGCACAATGTAATCTGAATGTCCACTCAAATATTTCCATCGTTCCTTGCACTGCCCAACATTACTGCTTTAGAGATACTTGTAATTACTTTCCTTATTTTAAAGCAGGCAATTTTCGCAGAATGCTCGAGTTTCTTAGAAATGCACTCTTTGAGAACAAAGTCAGGATTCAGTCATTCTTCCAGTGTAGCTCTCTTTGAACTAAATCCTACTTTCAAGAAAATTCTTGCCATGGTTCAGTGGTGTTTAACCTATCATATAATATCCAGGTTTACTGTGTTAGAAGAAGCAGAACAGTATTAAGCTTTTCCCACAAGCCTGTGATTGCGTTTGACCCAGTAACCTGTATTAGATTAACATTTATTCTACAACTGCTCAGCAAGCTCTGGACCTTGGTGAGCTGCGGTTTATAGAGGACACTAACCATTTTTACAAGTGGAGCAGGAAAAGGGAATTGAATCTGAGGGAGTAATTCCAAGCAAGTATGTTGCCGCAGCAGTTAAATTGTTTATACGAGGAGTAGGGGAATTACATCTGACTGACCTCTCTTTTTATCTGCTTAAAAGACAAAGTGCAGGTCTCCGTGGCAAGTATGAACTCCTGGGGAATGCAGCTGAAAACAAATGCACAGATGCTAGAGCGCTTTGCTGTCTACCAATAAGAGGGGCTTTCAAAGTGGAAAGGAATGTAAGCAAGGTGAAATGGCTGGGATTAGAAATGGTTTCAAGTTAGGCAGTCTACCAAGACATTCGTACACATTCCCAAAGAAGGCCCTCATGAGACCCACCTGACGGCCTGCGAGAGCCCACACCAGCATAGGAGCAGAAAAGTATTCACCATTCAGCTTAACCCTTTGCTGATGTTGCACGCCACCCTAAACTCTGAGCAGTGCAAGATGCCTTGGGTTCCTGGCACTTCCTCAAGGTTTGTGCTTCCTTTGGGAAAGACAGCTTGGCAATTTCCCAGAATCAGAATGCTTCATTAGATTTCAACAGGGATTAGAAGGGTTTGGTACACACACACACACACACACACACACCCCACCCAAACTCATAACACTCCTTTAGGCTATCCTCACATAAAATGTGCTACCCTCAAATTTTCATCCATTTGTAAGGGAAGGTCCATCACCTGTATAACGTCAGTTATAGTATAGTGTAACATCACCGGCTTTAGCGAAAATGCACCAGTATTATTCAGGGTAATTATAATCTGGCTAAAATTTATGGGCCTAGCAGCCCATGTAGTTTATGAATCAAGGAGAAAAAGAAGAGGACTGGATAAATTTTTTTTTGAAAAATCATTGATGTGTTTGCTAAATTAAGCTAACAATTCATGATGTGCTGTAATATGTCCTCCAATTCCTAAAAAGTATTCTTCCCCTGAGAAAGAGGGTCGCATTTTTCTGCCTCATTCTCGTTCTGCTTCATTCTTTAGAATTTCAGCGAGGGCAGGAGTTTTAAGCTTACTATAGTATTGTGAAGTAGCACGTGTGTTTTTATTTTCAGTAAACTTTTTTCCCCAGCACTCTGCAGCCCTACCTGGTTGTCAACACTCCTAGTCTAAACAAGCCTCATTGGAGAAGTTGCCTCACAACATCCTCCACTAGGCTTTAACTGAAACACTGACATCCAGGTGTTAGGATCGTCCTACTCTCGTGTAGGACCCTGGCAGAGACACATGCCCGACTGTCATGTTCTCTCCCTCCTGGTCAATTGTTTGGGAGCTTCAAAAGCTTTCTCCAACCCGAACATCACAGCGACTGATACCAAGAAGCATCAGCACAACAGAACTCAGTAGCACAGCATTTTGGCTAATCTACTTTATTTACATATAATACACTCGGAGCATTCTGACTTAGCTCCTTCCTCTTTCTCATCAGACAGCAAAGAGAGAGAAACAAAGGACAATAGTCCTACATTCCGGAACACAGTGGTACTAAACATCCTGTCTCCGTCACTTCCCGCACTGTGGAATGAAAACATACACCGTCATGTGATAGACAACAATCTCATGACTGCAAACACGGAGCAAGAATCCTAACACCAGGAAGGCTGCGTTGTACAGATCACCAGAGAGATGATCTATAAATGAAAGGACACTCACAAACAGCCATCGTCCACCTCAAAAAATAAGGTAAGCATTAGGGTGTGCAAAGCATTCCCAATTCAGTTTGGGCCCTGATTTGGGACAGATTACTCCATGCCCTACATGACCTGGGCCCAATCCAATCCATGAACTGAATCAGGGGTCCTGCACAGCCCTAGAGTTAGTCAGCAAGGAGAGGGGCACAGGAGAAGGAGATGTTGCAAGCAATATCTCCTTGCTGCTCAACTGCATGGTTAATCAGGGTTTTAGATCCTAATTAAACATGCAGTCAGGCAGTGAGTAGAGGAGAGACTAGACTCTCTGCCTGCATCATATCCTTCTCTCCCCCTACTTGCAACCTAACTGCATGTTTAATGTCCCCCCACATCAACTCAATTGGGTTCAGGATCCAGTATTTGTCCAGACCAGATGCATGAGGAAAAACCCTACACCCCACTTATGAGAAGTTCAATGAGTTTTCTCTTCCCTTTGACGATTTTTGAATGCATTTTCTCTTCTTGTTAAATTATGGAGAATAGCCAGGAAAAAAAACATGGGATACATTTTTTGCACAATACTACGAAGGATAGACTTCCGTCAGACTGTTGGACCCAAGAAGTGCATATTTTTAATGTCAGCAAGGGTTATGTATGCTAAGTCACAGAAGAGCTTTTCGAAACCGAAGGTTAGATATAATTAGGGAAATGTCGGAGCAATTGAAAGTGATAAAATTAACATGTTGAAAAATAAGGCAAAATGTGTTGAACTGGTGGAATCCAGTAACTATTTATATTCAAAGAAGGAACTGAGGATATCCAGAAATGGGACAGAGATTATGCTGTTATGATGGAAGTAAATCATCAAAGTGAAAAAAGAAGCTCATATACATATATAAAATATGCATATTTAGGATGCCAAGAAAAGAACGCAATCTATATTGAAGAGATTTGTATGACTTTGATAGTTTGTATGATAGAGTGCAATTTTTAAAACAACAGCCCTGTTTTCAACCTCCTGCAAAAGTGTATTGAGTGCTTAGGATACGGCATCCGTCTCTCTTTGCCAGAACTACATAATTCATCATCTCAGTTTTGGCATCTCAATAAGATACTTTGGCACAAATGTTTAGGATTACGGCTTCAAAGGCCAAAACTAGTATAATGCTATCATTCTGCACATGTTGATGCAGGTTCCTTTCATTTAGTATAGGAATGATCCGAGGAGCGTTTCTGCTGTATAACCAGGGCTTACAAAACATAAAACTACCATTGCTCTTCCTCAGATCCACACAATATATACCCCAACCCCTAACAGCGGCTTCTCCCATCTTACTTCAGAGCAATAGCATTCAGTCAATGAGGCTTACGTACATAAAGGAATATTTTGATATGGTGTGTTAGGCCTCTTCACAAAACACAAGAAAAGACAAACACTAAATGCATGAGTCTGGTTCACTCTTCCCCTTTCTACCACTTCTTATAGCATGTAAAAGAAAACTCATTCATCTCTCCCAGTTGGACTGGATTCACCCAGTTTCTTTGTGGTTTGAGCCTCGCGACTAAGGTTTAAACTATGCATGATGCTGAAACACGGGATTCCATTTATTTATTTATTTAAATTTCTATACCCCTTTATATTTTTAATAAAAAAAATCTCAAAGAGGTTTACAGACTATTAAATCAATAAAACAATAAAACAATAGCCGGGCGATGTTCCAGCTAGGGCCTTGCAGGGAGCGTCCTTCACACTCACAGCCGGCGATGTTCCTCCGGCCTCATGAGGAGCCTCTTCAGTAGGGCTAAATCTCAAGATTGTGGGTTTGAGCCCCATGTTGAGCAAAAGATTCCTGCATTGCAGGGGGTTAGACTAGATGACCCTTGTGGTCCCTTCCAATTCTACTGTGCTATGATTTTATGATTCTACATATCTCCTTGTGTCATTTATTGGTCTTCAGTGGGAATGCAGCGCTGCAATTCCAAGCACTGGTTTCTGTATTTTTCCTCCACAGGTAAGAATAGATCAAACAACAACAGACACACACACACACACACACACACACACACACACACACACAGTGCAACCACATTTAAACCCTACAAAGAGTAAAAGGTAAAGGTAAAGGTACCCCTGCCCGTACGGGCCAGTCTTGACAGACTCTAGGGTTGTGCGCCCATCCCACTTAAGAGGCCAGGGGCCAGTGCTGTCCGGAGACACTTCCGGGTCACGTGGCCAGCATGACGAAGCTGCATCTGGCGAGCCAGCGCAGCACACGGAAACGCCGTTTACCTTCCCGCTAGTAAGCGGTCCCTATTTATCTACTTGCACCTGGGGGTGCTTTCGAACTGCTAGGTTGGCAGGCGCTGGGACCGAACAACGGGAGCGCACCCCGCCGTGGGGATTCGAACCGCCGACCTTTCGATCGGCAAGCCCTAGGCACTGAGGCTTTTACCCACAGCGCCACCCGCGTCCCTATTGTAATTGTACAAAGAGTACAATTCCATTAAAAAAAAGAAATGAAAAAAGATAGGAGATCAAACTCCAATGCCATGTAGTTTGAGTCTGTTTGCTCTGATTGAGTGCTAAAGATCGGTTTCCCTGGGGAAAGCAGCAGGACAAGGGGAAGTGCAGATAAGTCCTTTGTTAAGCAAAAATTTGGTTTCACAGCACTGGACAGTGGACAACAAAGCCGCCACGACAGAAAATAGTGTTGCTTGGTTTGGGGCACGTGGCCTGGCAGTAATGTAATCACCAAGGGGCAGAACCCTCTCCAAACTTGCAGGAACTGAGAGGTCAGCCTTGCAAAGGACATACGTCACCTGGAATATGTATTGCCTTCTAGTTGTGGACACCACATTTTGAGGAGGATGAAAGCAAACTGGAGCTGGTTCAGAGGAGGACAGCAGAGAAGCTCAGCGGTGTGGAAAGCAAATGGCATGAAGAATGTCTGAAGAAACTGAGCAATTGTTTAGCCTTGCACAGAGAAGTCAGAGAGATAGGACATGAATGACAGCACTCTCCAAACACCATCTCAGATAGATAGATAGATAGATAGATAGATAGATAGATAGATAGATGATAGGTAGATAGATAGATAGATAGATAGATAGATAGATAGATAGATGATAGATTAGATAGATAGATAGATAGATGATAGATAGATAGATAGATAGATGATAGATAGATAGAGATAGATAGATAGATGATGATAGATAGATAGATAGATAGATAGATAGATAGATAGATAGATGATAGATAGATAGATAGATATAGATAGATAGATAGATGATAGATAGATAGATTAGATAGATAGATAGATAGATAGATAGATAGATAGATAGATGATAGATGATAGATAGATAATAGATAGATATAGATAGATATCCTTAGCCCCTTTCACTGAGTGCTCACTGGAAGGACAGATCGTGAAGCTGAGGCTCCAATACTTTGGCCCCCTCATGAGAAGAGAAGACTCCCTGGAAAAGACCCTGATGTTGGGAAAGATGGAGGGCACAAGGAGAAGGGGACGACAGAGGACGAGATAGTTGGACAGTGTTCTCGAAGCTACCAGCATGAGTTTGACCAAACTGCGGGAGGCAGTGGAAGACAGGAGTGCCTGGTGTGCTCTGGTCCATGGGGTCACGAAGAGTCGGACACGACTAAATGACTCAACAACAACAAAACAAGCCCCTTTCACGGTCCTTTCAGAATCATTCAGAACCTGGATAAGTACAGTAACATAATATATGGAAACAGGGGCAACAAATGGAGGATGAGGAGCTGTCAACATGCCATGGTCCTGAAAACATGCAGTAGTAGTCTCCCTGTTTACTTGTTTGTCTCCCACACAACGTCCTGCAGAATCTAGGAACTGTTAAGAAGTCTAGCAGCACAATCCTATTATCCGTGTCTACTCAAACGTAAGTCACATTAAGTTCAATGGGACTTACTCCCAGGTAAGTGTGTGCAGGCCTGGGGCCTAAATCCAATATGCCATAAATTATTTGGCAGGATTAGAGCTATGGCTTGTTTACAGAGAACCGCCTTCTTTTTTGGATTGAAGAAGCTATTTTGTTTTCCTCACAGCCGAGCCAGCTCTGACCCTATTCCATTTAGAAATTGGCTCAATTAAAGGTTGATGAAACATTCTCCCTTACACCACAATCAATAGGTGCAATTCTACAGCTGTCAGTGCTGCACTACAGACTTGACACTGGAGCCCCTGGCCCTGCTGTGTGTGTCTTCAAACTCCCACATTACAACAAGGGCAGGTGGAAGCCAGAGGCTTACCCTGTAAAACTGCTGTTTCTCATCCAGGGTGATAGCGAGGCTTTGGCCTCAGCATTTCATGTTTCTTCCCCTCTTTCCTTCTAACAAACACTGTTGGAGACAAACAAAAGACGAGGCAAAAGACGTAATCACGAGCGACTGGGGTGGGGGAGGAAGGGAGACGAAAACAACAGCCAGGAAAGTGGAATTTGAGTGCACCTGGGAGATGTTTCTAAAACAATAATGGAATAAGGCCCTGGTCTTGGACGAGAGTGGAATCTGCCCTGAGGATGCCACCTACAAACAGGCCTGAGCACATTGATGAAATTGTTCAGTTGAAGCAATTTCTGTCAATATGATGAGCACTGGGTGGAAAGAACAGTGTGTACAAATGCCCTACTTTAAGCCCTCTGCTCTACTAGGTAAGAGGAAATATTTTTAATACCGAAAACAGAGGCCAGCTGCAATCATCTCTTTTTGCCTTCTCTCAGGGCCTTTTCTAGACTTCTTTCTGGACTGAGGGAAACGCAGCCCTCAGGTTCCTGTCCCTTGGGGCTCTCCCTAGTTCGCCGCCCGTCCATCCAGGCCACATCCCGTCCATCCAGGCCACATCCCTCACTAGCACTCCTTCGCAGCCTCCTTGTGTGTTTTTGCTTGTATGGAATGTGTTCTCAAACTCTGATAAGGCTTCTTACTAGGATGAATGAAAGATGGGGGGGGTGTAAAAACTAGCCTACCACGCAAAGGCAAAATTCACAATCATTGCTTTGTCTGCTTTCAGCCGTGCCCAGCACTGTATGTGGCCCCTGGAACATTGCCCAGAAGGGAATCTGGCCCTTGGACTGGAAAAGTATCCCCACCTTTTATTGGACTGCCCTCCCCTCACACGAGGAATGTGGTAGTTATCCAGTTGTTGGGAAAGGTCAGGATTGTTGGAAATACTGGAAGACAAGACCCAAGTTTGGGGCAAGTTCTCTTTGGCGAGAGAACCCCAGCAGAGATATAACATGGCAAAACATGCAACAAATAATAGCATGGAAATATAGGCTGTAAAACCTTTAAAATGTACCCTTTCCAGTGAATAGCAAAGTATCCCACTTCCCTAGCACAAAGACAGACCACACATTTGGTAACATACAACAGGGTTTACTTACAGAACTCTTCAAATGTCACATTCATGTGCTTTTCCATACAGCAGTCAGGAAAAAAACGCACAGGTAATAAAAAATAAATTAATAATATCAATAAATTAATAAAACATTGCTTGGTTACAAAAGGGTAGACGTTCCTAAACTATTTGTATAGGAAAACGTCGTTTTCAATAAAACGAACGTTTTGAGATTCTGAGTATTTCTCACTTGAATCACTCAAGCATGGAACCAGCATTCAGCCATACAAAAAAACCCTCCATAAAGGACACAAATACAAGGAAGAAGAAGAAGAAAAACTTGAGGGCACCCACCCCCCCACCATCTCCACAGAGAGAGACAGAGAAGGAAAGAGAGGGGAGTGCATAGAGCTTTTACCGCCTGCTTCATAATTTGGTTTATTTGCTTAAAATATAAAACCCCAACACATTTGATATTGATATTGAACCTCAACAAATTGTTTAGCCTATAAGGGGGTATGTTTTAAGGCCTTGGAATGAATTTCATCTGCTTGCTTCCCTGTTCTCTGGGTAAAAAAATAACAAACAGCAGAAGTTTCGGTTTATTTTACTCCTACCCAGTTGTGTGACTTTGCTTTATTAAGATAGCGGGACTTTTAATGCTGTCATAAACAGCACTGTAAATATTTCAGGCTGTGCTTTATATGACGGGGAGCCATTTTTGAAAGGCACATTACCTTTGGCAATCTGTAACCTCTCTCCATCTGTTCCTGCCCCCAACCCAGAAAATACAATTTCAGCTCCTTTGCTCCTCCTCACCCTAAAATCCCATTGCAGTTTCCAATCCCTTTGGAGCCTGAGCTTGCCATCCCTCACTCTCTCTTTGCCAAATGTAACAACTGGGATGTCGATGTAATTTTGAATGCCTCAGCCCAGCACAATAAACCTAAACTTTAGTTGCTGGAGGAATGAAATGGCTTTAATCGTGTCTGAATGTGTCTCCTGTTTGGATTCTAAAAGGAAATTGCACAATGAATCTGAGCTGTGTGCTAGAGGACACATCTCCCACACCATCAAAAAAGCCTACTCAGTCCCACCCTGTCACTTTCCATGGAGACAGACTTTTAGCACTGGAGAGAGTTAGCACACACTTCATCTACAAAGCCACATCTCGTCCCTGCTTTCCCTTGCCAGGCAGTCAGTAGGAAAGCTTCAGACACTAGCGTGACCACAATTTATTCAGTATTTACACTCATATTAATTTATCTGTATACCTGAAGGAGCGTCTCCACCCCTATCGTTCAGCCCAGACACTGAGGTCCAGCGCAGAGGGCCTTCTGGCGGTTCCCTCATTGTGAGAAGTGAGGTTACAGGGAACCAGACAGAGGGCCTTCTCGGTGGTGGCGCCCACCCTGTGGAACACCCTCCCTTCAGATGTGAAGGAAATAAGCAGCTATCCTATCTTTAAAAGACATCTGAAGGCAGCCCTGTTCAGGGAAGTTTTAAATATTTAATGCTGTACTGTTTTTAACACTTGATTGGGAGCCGCCCAGAGTGGCTGGGGAAACTCAGCCAGATGGGCGGGGTATAAATAATAAATTATTATTAATATAATGGGGTGGGAAAGCAAGATGCCCTGTCTTTTTTTAAAAAAAAAATTTTTTTAAAGATATTTATTCAGGTTTTACAAAAAGAAAACATAGGTTTACAGAATAGAGAAAATTATAACAAAGATTAACAAACTAAAAAACACACATAGAAAAAAAGAATAAAAAAGATACAAAATACAAAAAACAAATAGCTGAAAAGAAGAAATATAAAAAGAAAATATATCCATTTTTTTATATCTTTGGGCTCTTTTACTTGTTTCCTTGACCTCCTCACACCGCCCCTTTTTGTATTCCCATTTACAAAAACATTTCAGCAAATCCTTACCCTCTTTCATTTATCTTTACTCTATATCTTAGCTTATTATAACTATATATTTTCATCCATTATCCATCCGTATTTGCATATTCTTATTAATCTTGTAGCCAATACCACTTATTTTCAATCCAACATCATTTTAACATTCATTAATTTTACAGTATTTCTGCAAGTAGTCTTTAAATTTCTTCCAATCTTCTTCCACCGACTCTTCTCCCTGGTCTCAGATTCTGCCAGTCATTTCTGCCAATTCCATATAGTCTATCACCTTCGTCTGCCACTCTTCCAGTGCGGGTAAATCTTGTGTCTTCCAATACTTTGCAATCAGTATTCTTGCTGCTGTTGTTGCATACATAAAAAAAGTTCTATCCTTCTTTGGCACCAATTGGCCGACTATGCCCAAGAGGAAGGCCTCTGGTTTCTTCAGGAAGGTATATTTAAATACCTTTTTCATTTCATTATAGATCATCTCCCAGAAAGCCTTAATCTTTGGGCACGTCCACCAAAGGTGAAAGAATGTGCCTTCAGTTTCTTTACATTTCCAACATTTATTATCGGGCAAATGATAGATTTTTGCAAGCTTGACTGGTGTCATGTACCACCTGTAAATCATTTTCATAATATTCTCTCTTAAGGCATTGCATGCCGTAAATTTCATACCTGTGGTCCACAACTGTTCCCAGTCAGCAAACATAATGTTATGTCCAACACAAGATGCCCTGTCTCATTTTATCCTTCTCAGCCCAAAGAACTGAACTGGGTGGGTATGCATTTTGCTATTTGTCCCTCGTTCTTGCCTGACCCGTCTGCCTCAAGTAAAATCCAGTGCTTGAGCTTTAAATTTGGTCAAAAGATGTTCCCATTCTAGAATCCCCCCCAAAAAAAAATCTGTGGTGCAGTCCCTGCCCTGCTCTCTGAGCCTCTGTTTACAAGGTTCACCTCCAGAACTGGGGCATCCATGGCTAATCAGGACAGGGGGGGGGGGATACTGTTCTAGCTTCCAATAAGAGGACCAGCTCTGGCCGGGGGGGGGGGGTAACTCTCATATAGAGGCTTGTGCAGGTTTTTCTTCCTGCCCAGCCAAACTGAGGCAGAGTCACATGGAAATAGGCCTTATTTCAACTTCTTCAAGTCTCATGTCCAAAATCATAAGATGAGGAAATCTGTCTCCTGGCTCATCTCCTCTCATCCCAACGCATAAATGGATCTTTTCATGCAAAATCCTAATTTTACCTTTTAGAAATAGATAAAAGGGCTAGCTTTGGGTCTTCTGTTTTGGTTTGAATGGTGATCTTTTGACATTAAATACCATACCCAAAAAAGAATTCACAATGCCACACTTCAGCCTAGGGATGAGAGAGAGAGAGAGTTGTAAAAGAATGAAGTTGATGAAATGCTTTTAGGAGGGGTAGCTAACGCCACGGACGACAGAATTGGGAGTCAAAATGACCTTAACAGACTGGACCAAAATTAACTAAATGAATTTCAAAAGGGACAAATGTAAGGTTCTGTGCTTAGGCAGGAAGAACCAACTGCACATGTGAAAAGGATCTGGAGGTCTTAGTGGACCACAAGCTTAACATGAGTCAACGTGTTGCAGCTAATGCTATCCCAGGCTGCATCAACAGAAGATTGGTATCCAGATCAAGGGAGGTAATTGCACTGCTCTATTCTGCCTTGGCCAGATCACACTTGGAATATTGTGTCCAGTTCCGGGTGCCACAATTTAAGGAGGATATTGACAAGCTGGAACATGTGCGGAGGAGGGCAACCAAGGTGATCAAGGGTCTGGAAACCTAGCCTTATGAGGAGCGCTTGAAGGAGCTGTGCATGTTCAGCCTGGAAAAGAGGAAACTGAGAGGAGATAGGATAGCCATCTTCAAATATCTCAAGAGCTATCACATGGAGGAGGGAGCGTGCTTGTTTCTCCTGCTCTAGAGGGTAGGACTTGAACCAGTGGCTTCAAGTTACAAGAAAGGAGAATCTGACTAAACATACGGAAAAACTTTGTGGCAGTAAGAGCTGTCTTAATGCATGTTTGAACAGACTCCTTTTTTTGTTTTTTTAAATTTACTTACATATGTTGTTGTTGTTTAGTCATTTAGTCGTGTCCGACTCTTCGTGACCCCATGGACCAGAGCACGCCAGGCACCTCTGTCCTCCACTACTTCCCGCAGTTTGGTCAGACTCATGCTGGTAACCTCGAAAACACTATCCAACCATCTCGTCCTCTGTTGCCCCCTTCTCCTTGTGCCCTCCATCTTTCCCAGCATCAGTGTCTTCTCCAGGGAGTCTTCTCTTCTCATGAGGTGGCCAAAGTACTGGAGCCTCAACTTCACGATCTGTCCTTCCAGTGAGCACTCAGGGCTGATTTCCTTCAGAATGGATAGGTTTGATCTTCTTGCAGTCCATGGGACTCTCAAGAGTCTTCTCCAGCACCATAATTCAAAAGCATCAATTCTTTGGCGATCAGCCTTCTTTATGGTCCAGCTCTCACTTCCATACATCACTACTGGGAAAACCATGGCTTTAACTATACGGACCTTTGTTGGCAAGGTGACGTCTCTACTTCTCAAGATGCTGTCTAGGCCTGTCATTGTCCTTCTCCCAAGAAGGAGGCGTCTTTTAATTTCGTGGCTGCTGTCACTGTCACACTTACATATACGTTTACACAATATACGTACATAACACACTACCTTATTTTCATAACATAAAACATACCTACATTACTCTATATAATACCTACCTATACTATACATATCATCATACCTACACACCTACCCCACACGGACACCCACCAAGTCACTTGACTTCCAGCCGTTCTTGTTACGCTATTTTATTTTTCCAACTAGCTTAAACGCATTCCATTATTTCTTTTATCTCTTCTTTTATCTTAACTTTACTCTCCTTTCACTCTAATCATTTTCTGGATTCACTCAGTATCTGTCAGAAATTCTACTTTTTCCACATAAATTTTGATGTATTCCTTAAAGATAGCCCACTCCTTATTCACTTTTTGTACCATATCTCCTCTTATCCTCCCTGTTAGTTCGGCAATATGGAAGTATTCCATCAGTTTAGATAACCAGTCTGTTTTAGCTGGGACGCTGCTGCTTTTCCAATTTTTGGCAATCAATAACCTTGCCACCGTAGTTGCATACATAAATATTGGTCTGACCGTTCTTTTTATTTCCTCTGACATGATACCTAGAAGAAAGGATTCTGGGGGGTTTTCAAATGAAAATCTAAACATCTTTTTCAGTTCATTATAGACATTTTCCTAGAATCCCACTATCTCTTTGCACTCCCACCACATATGCAGAAAGGTTCCTTCCCCATTGTTGCATCTCCAACAGACATCACTACAGTTTTTGTACATTTTTGCCAATCTGGCCGGGGTCAAGTACCATCTGTATTGCATTTTCATTACATTCTCTCTTAAATTGTAGCATGCTGTAAATTTGATATCTCTTTTCCACAGCCGTTCCCATTGGCTCATCGTAATATTTTTCCCTAACAGACTCCTGTGAGAGGTGATGGGCTCTCTGTCCTTGGAGGTTTTTAAGCAGAGGTTGCATGGAATGCTTCATTTTCATTGTTTTTCCATTTCACTTTTAATTTGCATACCGCCTTTCTATATTACTGTATACAAGGCGGTTTACAAACTGAAGAAACAACAAAATAGGCAGCAAAGATCACACGTGTAGTAACAATCTGATCCAATACAAAATAGTCACAATAACTCTAAATTAAACAACTTACATCAAATAAATCAATAATCCATTAGAATATAATAGTAAACAGTAATATTAAATAGAAGCAAATAATAATTAAACACTTATCAATTACAATAAAGAATTACTAAACTATAATCAAGAAATATAACGGCAAAACACAATGCATAAAATGCCACAAAACATACAAAACCATGTAAAAGGATCAAATTGGGAAACAAACATGCTTTAGCTGAGTTTCCTGCATTGTAGGTCCCTTCCAACTCTACAGTTCTGTGATTCTCTGATTCCTAGATGTCAACCCAAGGTACTTAGCCACAAAGTGCTAAGGAGTAGGGCTCATTGAACTCAGGGAGTCTTACTTCTGAGTAACTTCAGTGCATTTAGAATTGCACAGTTAGTTTAAACAGTGTTCCACTCTCAGTGTGAAGGATAACAGTGGGCAATAGGGTTGCCATATGTCCGAAATTTCCCAGGTTTGACTGTTGGAAACTGTACCTGGCCAGAAAATCTCTGGAATGTGATCCAAGGTTTTCATTGAATTGTCCAGCTGACTTTGAATAAAGCACTTGACCTGTTCCAATGCAGTATGTCTTTTCTCTGAGCTTTTGTCGCAAACCTTTCCGAATGATCAGACAATAGCAAAGGCTGTTAGGTTTATCGAGGGTGCAATGAGATTAAGGGCCACTATCTGAATGATAATCTTGGTCATTTGATTGCCCTTTTTACCCACTGCTATCTTTTTATTTGTATATGTTGCTTGTTTTATGTTGCTATAGGTAAAGTAAGGGACGCGGGTGACGCTGTGGGTAAAAGCCTCAGTGACTAGGGCTTGCCGATCGAAAGGTCGGCGGTTCGAATCCCCGCGGCGGGGTGCGCTCCCGTTGTTCGGTCCCAGCGCCTGCCAACCTAGCAGTTCGAAAGCACCTCCGGGTGCAAGTAGATAAATAGGGACGGCTTACTAGCGGGAAGGTAAACGGCTCGCCAGATGCAGCTTGTCACGCTGGCCACGTGACCCGGAAGTGTCTCCGGACAGCGCTGGCCCCCGGCCTCTTAAGTGAGATGGGCGCACAACCCTAGAGTCTGGCAAGACTGGCCCGTATGGGCAGGGGTACCTTTACCTTTACCTAGGTAAAGTAAAGGTAAAGGGACCCCTGACCTTTAGGTCCAGTCGTGGCCGACTCTGGAGTTGCAGTGCTCATCTCGCTTTATTGGTCAAGGGAGCCGGCGTACAGCTTCCGGGTCATGTGGCCAGCATGACTAAGCCGCTTCTGGCGAACCAGAGCAGCGCACGGAAACGCCATTTACCTTCCCGCCAGAGCGGTACCTATTTATCTACTTGCACCCGGAGGTGCTTTCGAACTGCTAGGTTGGCAGGAACAGGGACCGAGCAACGGGAGCTCACCCCGTCGCGGGGATTCGAACCGCCGATGTTCTGATCGGCAAGTCCTAGGCCCTGTGGTTTAACCCACAGCTCCACCCACGTCCCATCTTTAGGGGGCTATGGCCGTTGGCTAATGCGAATAAAGTTAAGCTTATCTTATCTCTGGAATGTCCTGGGAAATCCAGACTTATGGCAACCCATGTCGGAAGTGTAGATTTCGGCGAATTTCCTTAAAATTTGTTTGTTTGTTTGTTTGTTTGTTTGTTTGTTTGTTGTTTGTTTGTTTGTTTGTTTTAGATTTTGCAAAAGTAAACAACTATGGCCAAAAACTTCCGGATTTTCACTTTTTGAAATATGGCAACCCTACAATACAACCTCCCCTGTGGTCACTGTGTGTATGGAAACATTACACTGAATTTTGACAACACTGTGATTTGAGTAGTATTGCTTCTTTTGCACAGAGTGCTCTCAAGTGATGGTACATTTCTAGTTGCAGGCACTGGGTGGCTTCCTCCTCTCAAAGCTCATCTTATTTTAAAATGCCCACTGCTGCATCTATCAAAGCTGGCTGCATAGCAGCAGACCCCATAAACCCGAGTGCTTTTTGGTGATGGTGATAGATGCAAATCACCATCCTGGAAATGAGTTGGAGGAATTGGTTCTGAGGGTAGCCTTCATGGGAGCCATAAAACATTAAGAGGAAGCGCCTAGATGTATATATATATTGCATGTTGAATTGAAAGTTCCTGTTAAGAAAAAAATGTGCTCAGGTTGCAGTCGCTAGTAGTATTAATTAGTGATGGGAGCCACAATGAGGCATGAGGCAAAGATTTGGATCGTGTCCCTTCATTAGCTCTTTCCTATTAACCTTGACTGGAATCAATTTTAAGTCCAGGAGGCAAGATACGGTTTTTTTTAATTTGTAAGCATTTCTGCTTTATTGTGGAATGCTCTCTCATTGCCTTTGTTCAGTGTAAAAGGCTCTCTGTGTAATAGAATTTAAAATATTTACTGTTTAGCTGCTTAATTTTTGTCTTCCTAGAGGTTGGCTGATGATGCCACCCTCAGCAGTAGTTAATATAAACCTCTGAGCGCATGACGTGACCTTTCTCCAACTCATGCGGCATGCCTGACTTCATTCTCCAATCTTATTAAATAGGTGAAATTATCCTCTGAAAGAGCACAACTCAAAGTGGGCAAGGTCTGTTTGGGATTCTTTACCCCTTCTGCAGAGCTATGGCAAGTGGTTTAGTATGAAACACATCAGGAGGAGCGAAAGGTGCAGAGTCCATTTCTCACACATTGTTCCTCTGACGTGAAATAAATTTAAGCAAAATCGTGCCCTTCTCCCTCCCTCCCTCCCCTCTCTCTAAAATTGGGCTTTTGAGGGGGGTATTTTTGCTACTTATTCTGCTTTGTTATTAACCCCCACAATACTTTGTAATGAGCAAAATGCTTTGCAACCTTTATACAACTTGAAACTCACTTTTTGGAAGCCTTTTCAATTCTACAATGGCATAAGCCTTTGCAGGCAACAACAAACGTCATCAGATAGTGAGCAGGAACGTAGCTTCTGATGAAGCAGATCAGTGCCTACAAAAGCTTCTGTAATATCATATTAAACATTTCTAAAAAGTGAGTCCCGTGGTGCCACTGAATACATTTCTTTCTCTTTGTTATAGAAGACTAAGGTGGCTTTCATGTGCTATGTATACAACTTGCAAACTTCCATGTTATATTTATACAATTTGTTGAACACTTACCATATTGGTGGGACGCGGGTGGCGCTGTGGGTTAAACCACAGAGCCTAGGACTTGCCGATCAGAAGGTCAGCAGTTCGAATCCCCTAATGGGGTGAGTTCCCATTGTTCGGTCCCTGCTCCTGCCAACCTAGCAGTTCGAAAGCACATCAAAGTGCAAGCAGATAAATAGGTACCACTCCAGCGGGAAGGTAAATAGCGTTTCTTTGTGCTGCTCTGGTTCACCAGAAGCGGCTTAGTCATGCTGGCCACATGACCCAGAAGCTGTCTGCGGACAAACGCCGGCTCCCTTGGCCTATAGAGCGAGATGAGCGCGCAACCCCAGAGTCGGTCACGACTGGACCTAATGGTCAGGGGTCCCTTTACCTTTACCTTACCATATTGGTATCCCACATTTCGGATCAAGGAGGAGGTTATACCATTTCATCCTCACAACAAACCCGCAACTAGTTACACACATTGGGACTGATTAGCCCCAAATCATGGAGAGAGCTCAAGGACTGAGCATGGACAATCCCAGCCCAAAAAACTAATCACACAGGCTCTCACACTATGTCCACCATCACTGTTTCAATTCTACCAAAACAGGAAACTGATACTGCGAAACAGCAATTTGCACATAGTCTAACAGTAAATTCATGAATAATTTTGACTGGGGAGGGAGCATTTAAATCAAAGGCCAACACGCTTTCACTGGCTCTCTCACTGATTTATTACTGTCACACTGTGTTACTCTTGTGGGAGGTATATCCTAGTGTGTGCCTGATCACCCAAATTCAATTCCCAGAGTAGGCAATGCTCTCAGGAAACTGCATCATGGCGAGGGGAGATGTGAGCTGGTATAGTTTAGTTGTCAAGAGCATGGACTCCAGCCTAAAAGACCCCAGTTCGTGTCCCAGTAGCCCTATCATTGTCAGTATGACTCAGTGGGCTGTCTTTCCTATTGGGCTTAGTGGTGCATTGCGCCAGGGCGCTGGCTTCTCAGGAATGCCCCAGCAAGTGGGGGAGCTGTGTGGCTTTGCCAGCAGCCTCCCCTTTCCCTGCACACCCGCCAGCTGTGCCCCGTCAACAATATGGCTGGCGGGCTGCAGCTTCCTTCCTATGCCTCCGTGGGAGGAGAGCAATCCCCGCAGAGGCTTGGGAAAAAGTCAACATCTCTTAGAAATGGGGGGGGGCGCCGGAGGGATCTTTGCACCACGGCGGCGGATATGCTTAAGACAGCCCTGTCTCTCTCCAAGCTGAGAGTTGTTATAAGGAATTCCGAGATATACAAAATGCTTAGAGTTTTTAATTAAAGCCCTATCAAAATGCCAAGTAACAAGATGATCTCATGTCCAGGGATTCTTGTAGCCCAGAGTGATTTTTCAACTTGAGGGCTGTAGGGAAGCAGTGAACGTAGCCATAGTGTGACCAGTGCATACTTACTGGTACGTGCTCACATGCACACTTACCACATATACAACACACAAACAGATACCCACCAAATATGCACATAGAACAGAGAGAGAGAGAGAGACCACACACATACACTGACCACACATAATACGGACAACACGCACGCAATCACCACACATAAATCCACACATAGAGCACTGCAATGAGTGGAAGAGGAACACTGTCTCTTGCTCTCCAGCTGAACCTACTGATCTTGGACACCACCTGCACAGCCAATGGTTGACTCCCTCTCTCTTCCTGAGCCAAGACCTTCAACATCAAGCAGTGATGAAACAAAGCACCTGTGCTCCAAGGCCCTTTGGCTACCTTGTTGTTGTTGTTGTTTAGTCGTTTAGTCGTGTCCGACTCTTCGTGACCCCATGGACCAGAGCATGCCAGGCACCTCTGTCCTCCACTACCTCCCGCAGTTTGGTCAAACTCATGCTGGTAACCTCGAAAACACTATCCAACCACCTCGTCCTCTGTCGCCCCCTTTTCCTTGTGCCCTCCATCTTTCCCAGCATCAGTGTCTTCTCCAGGGAGTCTTCTCTTCTCATGAGGTGGCCAAAGTATTGGAGCCTCAGCTTCACGATCTGTCCTTCCAGTGAGCACTCAGGGCTGATTTCTTTAAGAATGGAGAGGTTTGATCTTCTTGCAGTCCATGGGACTCTCAAGGGTCTCCTCCAGCACCATAATTCAAAAGCATCCATTCTTCGGTGATCAGCCTTCTTTATGGTCCAGCTCTCACTTCTATACATCACTACTGGGAAGACCATGGCTTTAACTATATGGACCTTTGTTGGCAAGGTGGCTACCTACCCAGAAATAAAGACTACAAATAGATTTTATTTCAGCAATGGCCATTTTAATTTGCCCTTTCTGTGACAGCTGCAGTGGGTAGAGCATGAGACTCTTAATTCCAGGATTGTGGGTTCCAGCCCCACATCGGGCAAAAGTTTTCCGCATTGCAGGGAGTTCGACTAGGTGACCCTTGTGGTCCCTCCCAACTCTACAGTTCTATGAGCCTATGAGTCTATGTATCTGTGACTGCTGATTATTATACCTTGGTTTGTGATCACATTGCATCTGGATCTTATTGAACGGTTTCCTTCCTTCCCGACAGTTGTTAGGATTTGGATATTAGCAAAACAAACACGAAGGATAAACCAAAAGCATAAGAATGGCAAGCATTTTATGTCCACCAACCCAGATATTTGTTACAGCCTCTGTCCAGGATACCTGAAGGAGCATCTCCACCCCCATCATTCTGCCCTGACACTGAGGTCCAGCGCCGAGGGCCTTCTGGTGGTTCCCTCATTGCGAGAAGACAAGATACAGGGAACCTGGCAGAGGGCCTTCTCAGTAGTGGCACCCGCCCTGTGGAGACCCTCCCACCAGATGTCAAAGAGAAAAAGAACTACCAGACTTTTAGTAGACATCTGAAGTCAGCCCTGTTTAGGGAACCGTTTAATGTTTAACAGACTATTGTATTTTAATATTTTGTTGGAAGCTGCCCAGAGTGGCTGGGGAAACCCAGCCAGATGGGTGGGGTATAAATTAGTAGTAGTAGTAGTAGTAGTAGTAGTAGTAGTAGTAGTTTCATCTGGTAAGGGCTGACCTTCCCTTTAACTGGTGAAATTCCTCAGCATTGGCTAACTGTCATGTTTTTGCCAGCATCTCTGAATCATGTTATTCCAACTACTTGTATATTGCTTAATCACAGCCATCTCTAAAGCAGTCCTTTCTAATTGCACATTGTGCAGTCTACTTAGCCGTCCATTCCACTTTTTGCATTAACAACATTCACAAGTGACACATGCCAGAATAAAAGGAGTTTTGAATATACTAGATGTTTCTAGTGTGTAAAATTATTACCATATTTTTATTTTTTGCTGTATGATTTTGCTGTATAATTCACACCTGTTCAATTCTAAATGACAACAGGGAATTCCAGGGATCTCTTTTACTGCTGTTTCCCCAAAGAGGCATGGAAGAGACAGGGTGAGTGTATTTACTGAAAAGGAGTGTAGATTGCTTTCTCTGCCTGGTCAGAAATAGGTGGGGTGTTGCTGTTTTTTGAAAATCCATGAGGATTAGGGTGAGGAGGAATTAGGTTCTCCTTTTCAACTGAGTTCCTCCCTGTCATCTTTTATGCAGAAAAGGAAAGTGATGCCAAGTAATAATAACAATAAAAATTCTTCATTCTTGTTGATGACACCTCCAAGGAACCTCACTAACACGAAAACCCAAAACAACAATGGCACTATATTTTTATTTTTATTTTTATTTTGTTTGACTGCTTGGCACCTTTGGTAAGCTGGAACTTCATAGGTTCCAAGAGTGTTGAAACACCTCAGATACTAGCAAGCCAAAACATTTAAGGAATCTAAATAAACCTCCAAGGTTCCCATGAACAGCTTTGTAGTTGTGCCAAGCACAGTCTGCCAACAAAGCCAGCTTTCATCAAAATCAGCAAAGATAGATTCTGTATTTGCTGCAAAGAAACAAAATGAACACCAACATGAACTACCAATATATTTAGTCTTTGAAAGGCCACAAGGGGGCTTCCTGATGTATCCATGGCAATGTCTTCTGCTTCTCCTACTCTTTACTGACTCTTCATAGGCAAAGCACACACCCACACACACACACACACACACACACACACCAAATAACCCAGTCTTTACACAATCCAGCTCTACATTTGTTGTGTGTGAAGACCCCCAAAACCACCCCAAATGAAGACACAATAGACACAGATTTTAGTTCGGCATTAAATTTTGGCCACAACTTTATTGATGGCAGCATGTGAGTGGTTGCTTAGACATTGGTTCCAGACCACCTGAACATGCGTGGTGGCAGTAACGGGACTGACACTGGGCACCACCGTATGTCAGTAAGGGAAAGTATCCTGGGGGAGTGAGAACTCCTTCGATCTCCCAGCTCACCCCAGATGCTCCCAGGGGCTCTGGCGTGGCCCTAGCCCCTTGACAGGGTTCGGACAAAAGCAAGGCGAGCTCCTGGATTCCTTTAACGGAATTCCCTAGCAGCCGCAATGGGGGGGCAGGTACAGCCAACCATGTTCCCTCCCCAAAACCTTGAACCAAATGCCAAACAGCCAGCCTTACAAAGTTGTGAAGGTTTGCTACACAGTAGGCAAAAACCAAGTGGCACCAGCCAATCAGCCAAATGGCAAAATCCCTACCGGGCCCCTGCTCCAAAACAGACGACCCCTAGACAGGCCTAGCAAGGCCATAAGAACAACCCTAAATATAGGGAGAGGAGGGCTGGTGATCTGCTGCACGTCGCTAGAAAGTGAAACTCTCCAGCGACGTGCAGCAGCTTAAGTAGCCCCTCAGCAGCCAATAGCCAACCCAACTGACCAAATTTCTGCCCCAGCAACAGATGGGCAACCAATGGGGCATTGTGGCCATCCAAATGGTCCCGCCCCACAACAGGGAGTCAGTTTCTGGTGATCTCACCTCCATGATGGAGGACCCGACTTATGGGAGGTTATTTATATTTCTTTCTTCACTTCAGCCTGTGCCTGCCACAAATTATTCTTTCTCTAAGTGTGCATTATAATGTAGATTTCTGTAGGATCACCACCAAAACTACCTGGCAAAGTTCAGAGTCATGTCATTTAAAATCAAGCTTAGCATTCTGGCACATTTTCTATACACTTAAAAAAAAACATCCAGTGAGCCTGGAAGAACCAGAAACAGAAACAAGTGTTTTCCCACAAAGCACCAAAGGCAAGTGAGGAATCCCCAAGGCTAAGGCAATGATTCTGTGGTGACTAATGGAAAATTAGCAAAATCTTACAAGAAAATGAAAGAACACAGCTGAAAATAACATTCTGAGAAATTCTCTTATAATATACCTTTTGGAATCATCCCCAACTGTTGGGGAGATTTCTGGGCACCATGGGGAACATTCAACAAAGCGTCATGTTCCATCTTCCCCGACTTTGAGCACAACTGTAGATCCAACCCAAATATTTCACCATTGTTGAAGGAAGCATCCAGCCCTTCCTTAATGGTGTGATCTGACTTGAGTGACATAAAGGTAAAGGTAAAGGTACCCCTGCCCGTACGGGCCAGTCTTGACAGACTCTAGGGTTGTGCGCTCATCTCACTCTATAGGCCGGGAGCCAGCGCTGTCCGCAGACACTTCCAGGTCATGTGGCCAGCGTGACAAGCTGCATCTGGTGAGCCAGCGCAGCACACAGAACGCCGTTTACCTTCCCGCTGGTAAGCGGTCCCTATTTATCTACTTGCACCCGGGGGTGCTTTCGAACTGCTAGGTTGGCAGGCGCTGGGACCGAACGACGGGAGCGCACCCCGCCACGGGGATTCGAACCGCCGACCATGCGATCGGCAAGTCACCCCGCGGGTGACATAAAAGACTACCCCAAATCATCCCAATTCACCTTGTTACCTGGGGCATACACATGGCTGATGCACACCCTGAAAATAGTGCTCACATATTGATGCTTGCATTGTCCTGTTTTGAGAATATCACTACTTTACACAAATGTTCTGTGTTTTATTAGCCCATGTGCTCTAGATGCTGTTGTCCCCCCCCCCCCGTGTCTACTGCTAGCCATGCAGCCTTGGGAATCAAAAAGGGGTATGAGATGCTGACAGGGTGCCTGCAGAGATTTTAGAATAATTCTGTAAGCCTGTACTTAGCAAGAACATTTAGTTATCATTGTCATGGTTTTCATTCACACCTTTCCTGCAGCTGGTGGTGTGAAACGAGGTGACAGTAGGTCAGTGGGCAACAATAATAACCACCCAAGATATCCAAACAAAACCCCACTTCTAAAGGACCTCACAGTCTTTCAAGTAAAATTGACAAACAGCTCTTTCAGTTACATCTGAATAACCAGACATATTGATCAGGAACTGAAGAGCTGCAATTCTCCCCAGTTGGATCATGCAGAATTAGACCTAAAGTTTGGTAAGAGAAAACATTTTATGTTAGAAAGTGGTTGATGGAGGAATTCAGTGCAATATCTGGGTTTGATACAGGCTGCATTTAGTGGTGCCACAGCGATAAATGATGAGGGTGGGGTGGAAACCTCCAACCAAGTATCCTTTTTTTACCTTGCTTTTCAAGGGTGCAATAGATAAAGAAATGTGAATAGATAGGTTTGATCTTCTTGCAGTCCATGGGACTCTCAAGAATCTCCTCCAGCACCATAATTCAAAAGCATCAATTCTTCGGCGATCAGCCATCTTTATGGTCCAGCTCTCACTTCCATACATCACTACTGGGAAAACCATGGCTTTAACGATATGGACCTTTGTTGGCAAGGTGATGTCTCTGCTTTTTAAGATGCTGTCTAGGTTTGTCATTGCTTTTCTCCCAAGAAGCAGGCATCTTTTAATTTCGTAACTGCTATCACCATCTGCAGACCTTTGATAACTATATCAAACTTTTGATGGCAAGGTGATGTCTTTTAATTTCGTGACTGCTGTCACCATCTGCAGTGATCATGGAGCCCAAGAAAGTAAAATCTCTCACTGCCTCCATTTCTCATGAACATGCCTACTGTGTACTAAAGGCTATATCCAATGAGACATTTGTTTCCTCACCCTGTGTCCCCCAAATCTGCTCTGAAGGGACCCCCCAACCCTCTGGGGCTGGTTTTGAGGGCATGTGGGTACTGGAGGGGGCCAAAGAGGAAGAGGAAGCTCTGTTGTGTCACTAGATACTGTTGGTTTCTGCTTTCCTTCACTGTGCAGCGAAAGGGCTTGTCACGAGACAGGTGTTTACATTCCACAGTCTGTACTGTTGGAGTTTCTCACGGGAAAGGGAGACTGGATGTGACGTACACTGGTTTCCTGTTTTTCACTGTGTGATTCTCTCCAAGCTGTTGAGGAGAGAGGATGCTTTTTCTGCTCCGGCAGAGGCAAGATGTCTTTCTGTAATATATCTGCTTTGAACTGTAAATAAAGCAATATTGAGTATGTAGTACGTACTCCTCATCCTTCCGCTGGGCACAGAACTCTGCTTTACATCAACACGTGGTTATGGGCCCAGAAGTCGAATCGGAGTGCCGGCAAAGGATCGGAATGCAGAGGGACAGATCGGATTGGAATCTGCTCTGCGCGTAAACATGATTGATGAGGTATGTACTACTGCTCCGGGCAGCCTGCCAGCTTCTAGTTAATGGCTTTATGGCTGGACTTTGAACTTTTAAAGCCGTTTTCGCCGGGAACAGGCAAAAAGGCTCCCAGGCACAAGTTACTATGCTGGGGAAATCGAAAGTAACTTTTAAGTGCGCTTTTGGAATGAAGCAGCTGCAGCAGTGACGCAGCAAGATTTAAAGCAGCATATATGACGCTGAAGGCTAATGCCAGAGTCATGATGGCCCTTCAGGATGCTTGTGGGATTCCTAAGCTCAACAAGAAAAATTATGCGGACTGGGTTCAGTATGCAGAGGCAATTCTGCGGAAAGAGGGTTTGTTTGAGGTGATTACAGAAACCCCCCCAGCTCCAGTTACAGATGCATGGAAAGCTAAGGATTCCAAAGCACGGGGAACACTTACATTGATAGTATCCCCAGAAGAGCTCTGTCTATTGCGTGATAAGACCTCAGCCAGAGAAATTTGGGAATCTTTGAGAGAGGCTCACTTAAGGACAGAAGCTGGATCTACTATGTTTTACTTTAACAAGCTGCATAATATGGCTCTTGCTGAAGGTGGAGATGTGCGTTTACATCTGATGGAGATGCAAAATTTGAGACATGAGCTGCAACAGAGAGGACTCAACTTTCCAGAGGCTGTGTATTCTTTCATGATACTACAATCTTTGGGTTCAGGTTGGGAGTCTGTTGCAACCCAGATTGCTGTGCAGCCAACAGCTCAGCTGACAGTGGACTATGTTACTGCCGTGGTTTTAAATGAAGCAGATCGCCGGGGTGCTAGCTGCATGGGCAAGGGGGAGTCTTCACAGACGTCATCCCATAGTGCAGTGGAACCACCAGATGGCGCCAAAGCTTTGAAGGCAGTGAAATGCTACTCTTGTGGACGTCTAGGCCATATGAAGAGGGAATGCAGATATCCCAAGGCCAAGACAGAGCAGCGCAGCGAAAGCTCATCGCGTGGAAAAGGCCGAGGCAAAGGCAAAGGTCCGGTGTCTAGGACAACGCAGCACAAGGCTATGGTTTCACGCTTCACTCCAAAGGTTGCAGAGGTCCAGAAGACGTCTAGATCTTTCTTCGTTGTTGATTCGGCGGCGACCCACCACATGTGCAACGATAAGAGACTATTTGTGTCTTTTACACCGCAGGAAGGTGCGATTCACCAGGCGGATGACCACACTATTCCCAGTAAAGGCTACGGAACTGTTGTTCTTCACAGTTTGGACTTATCGATACAGAATGTCCTTTACGTGCCAGACGCCAAACATAATCTGCTCAGCGTTGGACAGCTGATTGAGCGGAACATTGACGTGTCCTTCAAGAACAAGAAGTGCATCATCACAAAGAAAAATGATTATGTATTGCATGCTGAATATGTTGATCGTTTGTTTGTTTTGTATTATGATGATGTTGTGCAGGATGACACTTGTTGCATTGCAGGTTCTAACAAAAGTTTGCATGCAGGATGTATTCATGATTTTCATCGAAAATTTGGACATTTGCATTTTGAGGCAGTATCTAAAATGCCTACCTTGGTTGAAGGTATGACTATTAAACCCTGCAGGTACCACATGAAGTGCAAAGCATGCGCAGCAAACAAGGTGAAAATGGCTGCGAAAGGTAAGGTGTCTAGTAGGCAAGCTACGGAACCATACCAAATTGTTCATACTGATTTGGTTGGACCACTAGCGCCCTCTTTGGGTGGAAATAGGTACTTCATGGTTCTCATTGACGCATTTTCTAGATATATTTTTGTGTACAATCTCAAGCAGAAATCAGAGGCTTTTCCTAGGTTCAAGGAATTCTGTGCTTGGTTGGAAAATGTACATGGTAAGAAGATAAAGACTCTTTTCAGTGATCGCGGGGGAGAATTCACTTCTCAGCAGTTTGAAGCTTTTCTGACTGAGAAAGGAATTCAACACGATTTGTCTAGTCCTCGCTCGCCATGGCAGAATGGACTTGCGGAACGGGCAAATCAGACATTGCTTCAAGGGTTAAAAACCTTGCTGCATGATGCCAATCTACCAGAGAGTTATTGGGCCGAATCTCTCTCGTGTTTTGTTTACAGTTACAATCGCAGGTTATCTTCAGCGATTGGTTGTACCCCCTATGAGAAGATGTTTGGCAAGAAGCCATACATCAAACACATGAAAATTTTTGGTTCTGACATGTGGGTTCATTCACCACAAAACTCCAAGTTAGACAAGCGTGGATTGCATGGTATCTTTCTAGGTTATCAGAAAGGGTCTTACAGAATAATGATGACTGACTCAAAGACAATTAAGCTCACGAGAAGTGTTGAGTACAATGCAAAGTGGGGGGAGAATGTGGGAATTTTCCAATGTTATCCTGATGACGGTGATGAGACTGAGGATAGTCAAAAGCAACCACAACAACCCACACCCACTGATGAAGGTTCTGAGTCTGAATCTGAAACTGAATCGGGTGATTCAGAGGATTTCAAGAGTGCGAAAGCCTCTATGCGACCCTCTGAAAGCTCTGATCAAGAATTGGAGGGACCATTGTTCACAATAGGACGTTTTTCTCCTAAGAAGGAAGAGGAGAGTGTTGAAGACTTAAGGCTAATTCGTAGGTCACAGAGAGCCACAAAAGGCAGACCTCCAAAGAGATTTGCTGATGAGTTTGCTACGATAGCAGTAACAGCTGTTAAAAGCTCCAAGAAGGTATTTGAACCTTCAAGTTTCCAAGAAATCCAGGGTTTGGATTCAAAGGAAGCTGAGCCTTGGTTAAATGCCATGAAGGCTGAGCTTGATTCCTTGGAAAGGAACAAAACATGGGAGCTAGTTCCAGTAGTTCCAGGAATGAAACTGCTTGGAAGCAAATGGGTCTTCAAAGCGAAGACTGATCAAAATGGCAAGATAGTCAGACACAAAGCCAGATTGGTAGCCAGAGGTTTTGCACAGGTACCAGGTGAAGACTATCACGAGACCTACTCACCCACAGTGAGGTATGAAAGCATTAGGCTTATGCTCAAGCTAGCTGCAGAGCAAAATCTACACATTAGTCACCATGATATTAATACAGCTTTTCTGTACGGATCTCTAGATGAATCACTTTATATGCTTCCACCTGATGGCGTACAGGTAAAACAGGGATTTGTTTGTGCTCTGAAGAAATCCCTTTATGGTCTCAAACAAAGTGCACGGTGTTGGCACACAAAACTCACTGAAGTATTGTTTTCTCTAGGTTTTCAGCAAGGGAAAGCTGATCCATGTGTATTTGTCAAAGAGGAGGGGCAAAAGAAACTGTACTGTTTGTTTTATGTTGATGATTTATTATTCTTTTGGAAAGATGTCGCAATGTACAATAACGCCCTAGCTCAACTGAAAGAGCACTTTGACATGAAAGATCTTGGTGAGGTAAACAACTACCTATCTCTGGAAATAGAGAGAGATCAAGATGGTAACATTCTAGTACACCAGTCACGGAAAATTGCTGATGTGTTAAGCAAACTAAACCTGATGGATGCTAACCCTGTAGACACACCGATGACAACAGGTTATCAGGTAGATGACACTGAAGAAGCATTTTCTGACACTACACTATACAGAAGTGTGCTAGGCAAGCTAAACTTCATTGCCAGATGTTCAAGACCAGACATTGCTGTTAGCTGTAATTTGCTAAGCAGACAAGTCAACAATCCTAGTGTCAAGGATTGGAAAGCTCTGAAACGCATAGCGCGGTATTTGAAAGGCACTATGCATTACAGACTGAGATTTAACAATCAGAAGTCTGGTGGTCTTGAAATATTTGCAGATGCAAGTTTTGGAAGTGACACTACAGACAGGAAAAGTACGTCTGGAGTTTGCTACATGTACAATCAAGGTCTGTTTGATTGGTCATGCAAAAAGCAAACAACAGTTAGCTTAAGTACTTGTGAAGCCGAACTGAATGCACTGTCTTATTCACTTAAGGATTGTGAATGGTTGTTACAATTGTGCAAAGATATGAGAATTCCTGTCAAATGTCCAATCCAGGTTTACCAGGACAACAAAGCATGTTTGGCTTTGCTGAAGTCTGAAGGTTGTAAGCAAAGCACGAAGCACTTGCAATTAAAGTTGCAGCATGCTAGGGAATGTATTCAGAAGGGACTCGTAACGGTGTCCTATATGCCAGGTAATGAAATTCCTGCTGATGTATTGTCCAAGATTGTGTCAAGGGATCAACACTGTACCTATGTGCAGAAGTTGGGTTTGTACTAATATTGTACAAACACGCTGCCCAGTGATGTTCACAGAAAGGGGGAGGATGTTGGTTTCTGCTTTCCTTCACTGTGCAGCGAAAGGGCTTGTCACGAGACAGGTGTTTACATTCCACAGTCTGTACTGTTGGAGTTTCTCACGGGAAAGGGAGACTGGATGTGACGTACACTGGTTTCCTGTTTTTCACTGTGTGATTCTCTCCAAGCTGTTGAGGAGAGAGGATGCTTTTTCTGCTCCGGCAGAGGCAAGATGTCTTTCTGTAATATATCTGCTTTGAACTGTAAATAAAGCAATATTGAGTATGTAGTACGTACTCCTCATCCTTCCGCTGGGCACAGAACTCTGCTTTACATCAACAGATACAGCCCTCACTTTCAGGGAGAACTGGCAGCGGCCTGATCCAGGCACGCATATTGTATATACTGAAACCCTTATCTGAAAAGTGGGTGTATGCATGTGTGTGTGTGTGTGTAATAAAACACTTTAAGCAAATGTATATATTGTTGCTGTTTTGCGTCATTCTTTATCTGACAGGTACTTTAAAAGATACATCTTTTTTTGTGAGCTGGAGGACTATCTGGGTAATTCATGTACCCTATATAGGAAGCAGCCCTCAGTTCAAATTAAGCCTATAGAAAACTCCACAGTTAAACATTGCGATCATATTTATGCTGAAAGCAAGGGAGCAACGGTTTTCAAAAATTTCATCTTGTTTTACTTCACCTTGATTTATTATTATTATTTTATGGTTTAGAGCTCAAAATATTCCCTTTTACCACCCTGACTGGGGAGATGTATTCCACTGGGAATGTAACTGAGACAAGAACACTTAAGTGTGGGCAAAAGCAGTTTCATAAATCCAAAACGACGCATACTTATGCACTTAATGTGTGACCTCAGTTTTTCCACGTAAATAATGCCATATTTGTGAGCAAGGGGGCCCCTGTGAAATTTCCATGAATAGATCCATTATGTTGCACCTGACCTGTAATCATTTTTAGTCGCTGCGATTTGTATGTAACCAAATGTTTTACAATGCTAAATCACATTAAGACACTCCATTTCACAGTGAGTCAGGCTGCAATAAGTTTAATCAACTTGCACTGATTCGACCAAAAAGAGGGGGGGAAAGTTCCTTCATGAAGACTGAAGTGTCAAGGGATTTTTAGTTCAAGCTTTTCAGCAGGGGAGGCCATTCCATAATATTTTCAGAGCCCCTCAGCACCTTACACTCTAAAACAGTGATCATTTAGGGTTTTTTTTATTGCAACAATATATACTTTCTGGCAGGAAAGAACTATGTTAATGGGGGGGAGGGGAAGAACTGGACTCCAGAGAGACCTCCTGGAACAATCTGAGGAAGGTCTAAGTTATTTGAGGGCCATATTTGTCTCCAAGAAAAATACTCGCGAGAAACCTGAAATCCTCTGAGGGGAAATATTAGCAGATTGTCATGAAAGGAAAATTGATTATTAATTATGCCTCCCTCCCATTTTATTTTTCAGTTTAATATGTCCTGTCTAGTTCGACATTGATAAAAATGACAGGAAGTGTTCCCGCTCACTTAAAATTATTGCTGGGACCAGCCTCACATCTGCTTCACAAGCCCTCATGAAATGTGAGCCATGAATATCTAATAATGCTGCTCATAGCTTGGGTTGGCACTGGAGACATTTCACACTCCATTCAGGGTGTTTCATATAATTATTCTCCACAGACTTTCACTTCGAGCCTTACAAAAATATAAACTTCAATTTGGTCTTAAAACATTACAGTTCTTCCTCTTGGGCATGCCCCCTAAGGAAGACAAGCTTCTTTGACTCCTCAGCATAATCATATTGTTACCTCATTGTTAAGACATATGATTTCTGTGTCCTCGCCGCTGCCCCCACCCACCTCATGGTTATGCAGTTGCCAACGTTTTCTGGCAGGGCTCATGTGTCTTTAATAATTGCCTGACGGGCAGAAACACGGCGCAGGAAGCTTTTCCTGGCATGGAAATGCAGCGGGGAATATTTCACCTGCTAAATTTCTCCAGCTGTTAGACACAGAAGCCCTGCCAGGAAAAGGGAGTTGGCAACCCTTCATGGTTCCGAGCCTGGAATAACAATTCTGAACTCGCTTCAGCTGGTGGCTTGTTTACGCAAACAAAAACTGGACCCAAATGGGTTTGAATTAAGCTTTACACAGCTTGTGTGTTTAGGGTGACTGAGGGAATGCAACCTGGTTGTGTATGCTTAAGAATGTGAGGACATCCATATTAGCGCCGCCCAGGCATTCTTCCAAACCCTGTGGGCCACGGATCAGAGCCTTCAATCCCCCTTTCATATCATGGGAAGGTCCTTAAGATAAGATAACCATTTAGCGCTCAACGGTTAATATTAGCAGTTTAAATCTTCGATCTTGGGAAATGTGCTACGTTTGGAACCAATGCACCAGACTTGATGGGGGGGCAGGACTGGCATAGCATTTGAGAGATATTCAGGTACCCAGACCCTCTCAGAGATCCAGAGAGGGCCCAGGCCACCTACAGCTTTTGAGGGCCCTAGCCGTAATGAAAAATAAATAAAATGATGGCACAAAGAAACAAATCAAAAAGAGGGAGTGGTCTGTTGAGCTGAGAGGGCACATTCACCTCTGTCGAATCCTGCCCCATCTGAACCAATATATCTTCACTAAAGTTTATGAACTGTTGTTGTTGTTGTTTAGTCGTGTCCGACTCTTCGTGACCCCATGGACCAGAGCACGCCAGGCACTCCTGTCTTTCACTGCCTCCTGCAGTTTGGTCAAACTCATGCTGGTATCTTCAAGAACACTGTCCCACCATCTCGTCCTCTGTTGCCCCCTTCTCCTTGTGCCCTCCATCTTTCCCAACATCAGGGTCTTTTCCAGGGAGTCTTCTCTTCTCACGAGGTGGCCCAAGTATTGGAGCCTCAGCTTCAGGATCTGTCCTTCCAGTGAGTACTCAGGGCTGATTTCCTTCAGAGTGGATAGGTTTTATCTTCTTGCAGTCCATGGGACTCTCAAGAGTCTCCTCCAGCACCATAATTCAAAAGCATCAATTCTTTGGCGATCAGCCTTCTTTATGGTCCAGCTCTCACTTCCATACATCACTACTGGGAAAACCATAGCTTTAACTATACGGACCTTTGTTGGCAAGGTGATGTCTCTGCTTTTTAAGATGCTGTCTAGGTTTGTCATTGCTTTTCTCCCAAGAAGCAGGCGTCTTTTAATTTCGTGACTGCTGTCACCATCTACAGTGATCATGGAGCCCAAGAAAGTAAAATCTCTCACTGCCTCCATTTCCTCCCCTTCTATTTGCCAGGAGGTAATGGGACCAGTGGCCATGATCTTAGTTTTTTTTTATGTTGAGCTTCAGGCCATATTTTGCGCTCTCCTCTTTCACCCTCATTAAAAGGTTCTTTAATTCCTCCTCGCATTCTGCCATCAAGGTTGTGTCATCTGCATATCTGAGGTTGTTGATATTTCTTCCAGCAATCTTAATTCTGGCTTGGGATTCATCCAGCCCAGCCTTTCGCATGATGAATTCTGCATATAAGTTAAATAAGCAGGGAAACAATATACAGCCTTGTCATACTCCTTTCCCAATTTTAAAGCTCTTTAATATGACAAAATCTATATTTGTATGTGTTTTGCATGTTCACATCTCTTATTTGCTTAAAAATTGCAGCTTCTTGTGTCCCATTCTGGTTCGATGTGCATATACCGTACATTTTTTCTTTTTTTTCTAATGTGGAAGCCCCCTTTGAGCTCAAGGCTTTGTGCCAAATGGCTCTCCTGTCCCACTCTTGCCCCTGCAGCTACTCTACATTGTATAGTAGCAATCCTGATCATTAAGAAAGTTGCAGTTAGGAAGCCTTAGAGCTATTATGCAGCACAGCAGGGTGGTCATGCCTGATAAAAGTGGTCCTGTAGCTATTTTGCACTTTTTTCTTTTGTTAACGCCCCAGTCGCAGAATAAGTATAAGGGTGGGGGGCAGCTCGCTCATACGTTCTTAGAATATCAGTGGAAACAGTTGGTCTTGGCGAGTATTAACCGCTTCCCATTTTAACCTGAAGATTGCCACTTGTCCAGTTTTAATTTTAATTTTAATTGTTTGAATTAATTGTGGGATGTATCTTAATTGATCGCTTGTATTATGCGTATCGTCTTATTTATATGATGTTATATGTTGTTAGCTGCTCTGAGCCTGGCTTTGGCCAGGGAGGGCAGGATACAAATACTTCTTATTATTATTATTATTATTATTATTATTATTATTATTATTATTATTATTATTTCATGAAAGTTAGAACACTTCTTACATGAGCCAGTTTGAGTTTCTGTCCTGTACTGCTTTATGTATGCAGGAATCTCGACTTATACATTCGGCTCCCCGACTTTGGCTGGGGAGGGCGGGACATAAATATTATTTTTTTAATTTTAATTTAATTTAATTTAATTATTTATTTTATTTTATTTTATTTTATTTTATTTTATTATTTATCCAACTTATATACCGCCCTATACCCAGAGGTCTCAGGGTGGTTCACAACAAGACTACAACATATAAAATCAAACCAAAAGCAATAACCCATTAACTCCCCCCCCCCAAAAAAAACCACATTCTAAAAGGATATTAGGCCCAGTCATGACCGACTCTGGGGTTGCGGTGTTCATCTCGCTTTACTGGCCAAAGGAGCCGTCGTACAGCTTCCGGGTCACGTGGCCAGCATGACTAAGCCGCTTCTGGCGAACCTGAGCAGTGCACGGAAACGCCGTTTACCTTCCCGCCGGAGCGGTACCTATTTATCTACTTGCACTTGATGTGCTTTCGAACTGCTAGGTGGGCAGGAGCAGGGACCGAGCGACGGGAGCTCACCCCGTCGCGGGGATTCGAACCGCCAACCTTCTCATCAGCAAGTCCTAGGCTCTGTGGTTTAAGCCACAGCGCCACCCGCGTCCCTTCTAAAAGGGTATCGGGTGTCAATAAGAATAACCAAAGGCCTGGTTAAAAAGGAAGGTTTTCCCTGGTGCCTAAAGGTATATAATGAAGGTGCCAGGCAAACTTCCCTGGGGAGAGCATTCCACAGATGGGGAGCCACCGCAGAGAAGGCCCCTTCTCGTGTTGCCACCCTCCGGGCCTCTTGAGGTGGAGGCACATGAAGGAGGGCCTCAGAAGATGATCTCAGGGACCGGGTAGGTTCATATGGGAAGAGGCGGTCCTTAAGGTATTGCGGTCATGAGCATCCATGACGATGGCCATCCAAACTCTGCTTTAAAATCTCCAAAGAAGGAGAGTCCCCCGCTTTCCAAGGGATCCAGCACCTTCTGAGGGAAACTGCTGTTATGCAGAGAATGTTCCTTGTTAATACTGCGAGCAAAAAAACCTTGTTTGAAGCAGAAAACGAATGAATAAATTGGAACTTTTCTGGTTATCTGGTTTGGCTTTAATTAGAATCCAACACACTGCAAATTACCGGCAGAGGCTCAGTCTGTGAAATCCTAGGAGGGACGGAGTTCCATATGGCAGTCAAAGGTGTGCGCACAAAACTCTTCCAACATAGAACGGCAGCACATCTTGAGAAGAGATTATTAAGAATGTGAGAGTAATAGCAGTTCTAATAGTTATAGATTCTGTTCAAATGCTAATGGCTCCCACCAAAGGCCCCTTCAGCAATATCTTGCAGCATGAATAACTCTTTATATTTGTTTCTTTAAAATTGTTTAATTAGTTAATTACATTGGGAAGAAGTTCTTCGGGATCGTTAAGTTCAGGTTTTAAAACACAGAGATCTGAAATAATTGCCATCAGAGGGAGTCGGCAAACGTTTACCCGCTTGGTGACCAAAACACAAATAATTACTTTGAGCAAAGGAGCTGCACTCGAAATCCGTTCAGCAGATGTTGTGATTCAACATCCCAAGCCAGCTAGGCTACAGGTGAATATCCAGAGGCAATTGTTTGTGTCTTTTCCTATTAGCTTTTTCCAGGTGAACAGACATAAAGAGTGAAAACATACACAGAAATTCCACACATCACTGAGCCCAATAGGTTTTTCTCCTTCTTCTAATGTCCTCTCAGCATGTATCTGTATAAAGTTGTCCAGATAATACAGTATGATAGATTTAAGTTAAGCTGCCTCTCATCTCAGAAAATGCTGTATTTGTTTTTTTGAACTTTCTACCCCAAATGGAATCTCTTCAACAGGCCAACTTTAAAGCACGACAAATTGGATCCTTTCTCCCACACACCACACAACATCTATAGTTTCCACACCAGGTGCATACCTGCAGAGGACAAGCGTCTGGAAACAATAACAGGCCAGAGATAAGAGTTTAGAGTTGAACATGACCACAATTTTAAATGGCACATCCTTGGTTGGGCATCACCAAGGGTCAGGCTGACAGCTGACCAATGTCACCTCCCAACCCACCAGCTAGGTAACTAGGAGGAGTTGCATAAGGTATGGATCCTTTACGATGCCTTCTCCCTCCAATGGAAAAGCTGTGACAGAACTGACATAGCCATAAATGAACAGACCCAGAGACCCTTGTAATATGGAAGGCACAAAATCTTCTTGGCCCTTCAGTCAATTATGGTCATGGGTAAAATTCCTTCTCAGTACTGTTTGTTGGAAAACGCCCTGGGATGCCCCTGCAGCCCCCAAACTCCGAGCATCCTCCGGTACGTGCAACTATGGAAAAGGCATTTCCCTTCTTCTCCGGTGAGCTTCAGTGGCATATATCAAATGATATATGCACACTAATCTTCTAGCATAACACAGCAAGAAGGGTGAGACATCGTAGAGCTAATCTACGTATTTATTTACACACTATGTACGACAAAGTCTAAACCACAAAGCTAGGGCTTACCAATGAGAAGGCCAGCGGTTTGAATCCCCACAACGGGGTGAGCTCCCGTTGCTCCCTGCTCCTAACAACCTAGCAGTTTGAAAGCACGTCAAAGTGCAAGTAGATAAATAGGTAAGACGGGGAGGTAAACGGCATTTCTGTGCGCTGCTCTGGTTCGCCAGAAGCAGCTTAGTCATGCTGGCCACATGACCTGGAAGCTGTCTGCGGACAAACGCCAGCTCCCTTGGCCAGTAAAGCGAGATGAGTGTGCAACCCCAGAGTTGTTCACGACTGGACTGAACAGTCAGGGGTCCCTTTACCTTTACCTTTAGGTAAAAGGTAAAGGTACCCCTGCCCGTACGGACCAGTCTTGACAGACTCTAGGGTTGTGCGCCCATCTCACTCAAGAGGCCGGGGGCCAGCGCTGTCCGGAGACACTTCCGGGTCACGTGGCCAGCGTGACAAGCTGCATCTGGCGAGCCAGCACAGCACACGGAACGCCGTTTACCTTCCCGCTGGTAAGCGGTCCCTATTTATCTACTTGCACCCGGGGGTGCTTTCGAACTGCTAGGTTGGCAGGCGCTGGGACCAAACGACGGGAGCGCACCCCGCCGCGGGGATTCGAACCGCCGACCTTTCGATCGGCAAGCCCTAGGCGCTGAGGCTTTAACCCACAGCGCCACCCGCGTCCCACCTTTACCTTTACCTTTTTTTAAGTACAGACAAAGGAGTCATGGCGTCCTCTCTCTCCAGCTCCGAGAGAAGAACAGCGACAAGTAAAAGCAAAAGTACAGTACAAATAGTACATACAGTGGAAGAGATAAGACTGTCTTCCGTTCACACGCTCTTCCCAGACAGGCTTGTGATTTACACCAATCTCATCTGCAGCATCGGAGACGTGAAATACCAACACTGTTAACCAGCAACCAAAGCTGCACATATCAAGGATGACCACACTCAAGAAATGGTGGGTGGGGAAGTCACATCTGCAACCCAGGCCAGACCCCATGGACTAGCAGGGGGCTAAAGGGAGCAAGATTATGCCCCCTTCAGGTGATGCCCCTGGTTCAGACACCCCAGGAGCCAGATGAAGTTGCCTAATGGTTCCAAACCTCAGTGTAGAAGTGTGTTCATCCAAGTCCAGCCAGTTTCCACCTGATACCACAATGCAAGCAGAGCCCACTCTAGTAGATGAACTTCTTAAAAAGGACAATTGCTGCTACCCTACCCCAAGGCTTAGATTCACTAGGAAAGGACCTGGGGAACAGAGGGCATGGAGAAAGCAAATCATACAGGAATGACTTGAACAAACAGCTGAGTCCAGAAAGCTCTGGAACATCACGGTGCTCAAGGCAGATGCTATAGAGAGGATATAGCAAACAGTGATTGGTGGCAACTATGGTCAATGCATCTGAACGTAAAACAGAGGTGGAAATCTGAAGAGAAGACTAGTAGCAGGTGAGCAGAGGAGGAGAAAAGGGCAGAACAGAACAGAAAAAGAAAAAGGTAACCATGTTGTTGTTTAGTCGTTTAGTCGTGTCCAACTCTTCGTGACCCCATGGACCAGAGCACACCAGGCACTCCTGTCTTCCACTGCCTCCCGCAGTTTGGTCAAACTCATGCTGGTAGCTTCGAGAACACTGTCCAACCATCTTGTCCTCTGTCGTCCCCTTCTCCTTGTGCCCTCCATCTTTCCCAACATCAGGGTCTTTTCCAGGGAGTCTTCTCTTCTCATGAGGTGGCCAAAGTATTGGAGTCTCAGCTTCATGATCTGTCCTTCCAGTGAGCACTCAGGGCTGATTTCCTTCAGAATGGAGAGGTTTGATCTTCTTCCAGTCCATGGGACTCTCAAGAGTCTCCTCCAGCACCAGAATTCAAAAGCATCAATTCTTCGGCGATCAGCCTTCTTGATGGTCCAGCTCTCACCATAATATCACCTAAAAGCATTGGGCAGTTTATCAAACAAGAGTGTTAACAAGATTAATTTCCTGCCAACGTGCTTTAACCTCTCTTTGGTTTTCACTATGAATTATTGGAAGTATGGTTTAAAAAGTTAGTACGCAGGTAGGTTTCTTTTTAAAAATGTGAAATGCGGCATCACATTGTAAGTTATCTAAGCAATTGTGAATACATTAAATGGAAAATAATGCTAAATAAAAGTCTCAGACCACAATCCAGCAGAGTCACATAGACATCCGTGCTTAATTCCGGCTGAGCCAATGGACACCTCTGAAAGTGAAATTGGAATGTCATATGCTGCCAACCAAACTGCAATTGTATATTTTCAGTCATCGCAGTGAAGACTAGCTTCCTAAGCCAGTGAGGCTGTTCCTAAGTTGCTTTGGGGAAGAGGGTGTTTGTGCAAAGCATCCCTGGACATAGTGTCACAGCCAGTCTTGGAATATACCAGGGATGGGGAGCCTGTGGCTCTCCAGATAGCATGTTCTCCTTCATGGAGAGCACGTGTTGCGGTGGGGACTAGCAAGACACCCCACTGTTGCTGGGCGGGAGAAGAGGTCAGCCACCATTATCATTGAGCTCTACTTGTTGCTGGGGAGATTTATATGTTGCCATTTTGTGATTAACAGCCATAGCCTTTAAATACCCTGCGCGCAGCATTGAGCTTCGCATCGGATCACCCGCCCATTCCCCCCCCCCCTTATTTTAGGGTTGTTCGCTTGACCTTGCTATGCCTGTCATGGGGTCATCTGCCTTGGGGCAGGGGTCCAGTAGGAATTTTGTTCATTTGGCTGATTGGCTGGTGCCATTTGGTTTTTGCCTACTGCGTAGCAAATCGTCACAACTTGTAAGGTTGCAATTAGGCATTGGTTTTATGAATTGGTTGGTGGAGGGGTATTGATTGGCTGTGCCTGCCCCTCCAAATGTTGCTGCTGCAAGGGTATTCCGTTAAAGGGATCCAGGGGTTCGCCATGCTTTTGTCCGAACCCCTGTCAAGGGGCTAGGACCACGCAAGAGCCCCTGGGAGCATTGGGGGAGAGGTGGGGCATGGTACCCAGCTCCGTCTCTCCCCCCAAAATGTTTTCCCTTTCTGACTTTGCGGGCATGCGAATGTCAGTCTGTCACCGTGCGGGGTTAGATAGTCACAACCAATGCCTAAGCAACCACTCACATTGCTTGTATTTTAATAAAGTAGTGGCCAAAATTATGCCAAAAACCTTAAACAAAAATTATGTGGCAATTGTATTTTATTTGGGGGGGTGTCTTGGGGACCTTGACACACAAGTTGTTGGACTCAAACTCCCACTAGTCACGGCCAGCCTGGCCAATGGTAAAGGATGGCAGGAGTTGTAGTCTAGCAGCCTCCGAAAAGCTACAGGTTTCTCTCCCCTGGAATTCACAAACAATATATAGGGCCGAATCTTTCTCCCATCTTCATTTTCCTGTCTGCTTTTGTGGGTACCTAAATAGCTTATTTAGCTTATTTAGGGACGCGGGTGGCGCTGTGGGTTAAACCACAGAGCCTAGGACTTGCCGATCAGAAGGTCAGTGGTTCAAATCCCTGCGACGGGGTGAGCTCCCGTTGCTCGGTCCCTGCTCCTGCCAACCTAGCAGTTCGAAAGCATGTCACAGTGCAAGTAGATAAATAGGTACCGCTCCAGTGGGAAGGTAAACGGCGTTTCGGTGCGCTGCTCTGGTTCGCCAGAAGCGGCTTAGTCATGCTGGCCACATGACCCGGAAGCTGTACGCCGGCTCCCTCGGCCAATAAAGCGAGATGAGCACCCGCAACCCCAGAGTCGGTCACGACTGGACCTCATGGTCAGGGGTCCCTTTACCTTTACCTTTTAAATAGCTTATCTTTTTCTTTCTAGAGAACAAGAAAGTGCACTGGCATGGCATTTAAGCCTCTGGTGTTTTGTGTTATTCCCCCCACCCTTTGCAGTGTTGACATTATGGTGCTACAGAAAGTTTAGGTGTAAGAAAAGAAACTTGCCATGGGCAGGATAGAGTCCTCCTCTATGGCTCCTCCAGTTTTTTCCTTTAACCAAGGGGGGGAGTCCTACGCAAAGATGGAGGTGGTAGCGCTGCTACCAGCAGAAACTGATTGAAAGAAAGAAAAGGCTGTTGCAGTTCCAGCAGCAGATAATTCCCTCCTTGTTCATCTCAGAAAGTTGCTTTTGCAACTGATTGTGAGGAACTCCTCTGCAGTGTAGCTTTGAATCTGAACAAACGCAAACCTGTGCTCATGTGTTGTGGTCTCCTTCCACTTTCGTTAATTTTACAAGACATGCAGAAATTTGTTATCTCACTCACAACAATTAAAGGGGTGAAAAGATCTAAAGGCTATTAAATTAGAAAGAGTGCTTACCAGAAGTAGACTTAAATGCGCTTGATTTTTAAAAGGGTTTCATACTACCTGTTGACCCAGAATACATGGCTTAAAGGTGAGGTCCAGTTTCAGGAATTAAAGAAAATGTTGGCTCTAAGTACTGTCATTTTTTAAAGAAAAGCTTTATTGAATGGCAACTTTCTATGAGATTAGTCATACTGCATTTTTGGTTGTCAAGTATGTTAAAGGAACCCTATCAGGAAAAGATAACCTTAAAGCCATCATAATCTTTGTTATCACTTTAAAAGTCAACAAGACCTCTGCCTAATTTACGAATCAGAGTGAGCACAGCTGAACACTCAATGCAAGGTGGCAGCTGAGCTCCATGTCAGGTTTGTTAAGTTGTATTCAGGATCAGATCAGTGCTGAACTCACAGCAGGAGGCCTTGCTATATCCTAACTTCTTAAAAGGGTAAACAGAGTCACTGTGAACGGTGTGAAAAACAAAAAGGACAGCTGGGTCCTCTCCCCAGCTGGAGCTACAGCCGTAATTCTCTTCTGTGTTCATATATTCATTCCTTGAGCCTCAACGAATGTATTCAGCTCGATCCTATATTACAACTAATTTAGCCACAAGGTTGTCCATTTCTTTGAAAACAAATACTCCTCCCTGCATAAGAGACACATTGTAGGGTCAGCATTTAACAACCACCATGAAAGTTAATGACCGAAGTGAATCTGGAGGTATTTTAGTTCCAATTCCTCATTCATCATCTATAGCATCAACAAATTTGAAGGTGATTATTGCTGCTGCAAGCTAAGATCAGTTTTAAAAGATGTTTGCATCTGTAACACAAGAGCAGCTATACTGAGATTTAGGATTTTCCTTAGATTAATATCTGATTTTCTACCAAAGAGGATACATGACACGTTCTGTTAAGTTTCTAATTGTATCTGCCATAAACCTCCACTATGCTGAAATATGATCTCTAATAATTTTTTAGCTTGAACTTCCTACACATAATCCATGTGACTACACGGGCTTCACTGAAAACAGTTAAAGCAATTCGTTTCACTTACGTAGAAGAATAAATCAATGCTTAATTATCTGTGGTTTATTATTAACAGCACTGGTGAGCTGACCATATGCCATGACTTCATCCTTTTGCAGAGAAAAATGATAATATACTGGTTGTTTTTATTATTCCTTTCAATGCTCAGAAAGGTTTTCAGTGAAAGAAAGGGTTTTGGTGTGTGTGTTTTTTACAATGTAACCCAATGATAAAGAATAAAGATTAAGAATCATTCACTGCCATTGCATTAAAATAAAAATTCAGCCTGTCATGTTGTTATATAAAGGATATTGATTTGCCATTTTTATAGGTGCAGATGGTGAAATTTTTCATTGGTTCATTCTCAGGGTACATGTTTGCGTGGCATAACTTGTTTCCTACAAACACTTCAGCTCTCAAAGAAGGTGGCACATACAGAGCTCTGAGATATATGAGATGGATATATATGAGATGAATGTCAGGAACAAAAAGACAGAGCTCCGTTTTTGTTTTTATTTTAGATTTAATTGAGTCCATGCCGCCTATTCCTATGAAGTCACTGCACTCCCCCAAACAGTTTCAGGTTTTGATCTTCTGCCAGCACAGACCTAACTTTTTAGTAGACACTGTGGCAAAATAAAACTTTCTTGAAAACATTAAGGATTGATGAACTGCTTTGGAATATATCCAGCCGCACAGACTTTCTCCATTCTAGAGAGACCCCCAAATCAGACACAAATTCTTGCAGAGGCGTGCATTTCTGTGGGCGCTGCACCTACTGACCCACCCTCCATTTGGCCAGCAACAGGTGGAGCTTCCAAGGAATGTTAAGTGGAAGTTTTGGAATCTTAAAGAGTCAGTACAGAAAATATATTTTTTTGCTTAAAAGCAGTTCCGGCAGAACTTCAAATAGAAGGTATTCTATCGGGGCTGATAATTTTAATTTTATTTGCAGGTATTTCACTGTAAACAGACAATTCATTACGTTTTCTGTATGAAAATTGCACATGGTGCAAGTTTGGAAAACATTTAGTAATGGGAACACTTATATAATAACAGAATGTAAATAATAACAACAATAAAAACAATGATGATGATGATAACAATCATATACAGTGGTACCTCGCAAGATGAATGCCTCGCAAGATGAAAAACTCGCAAGACGAAAGGGTTTTTGGTTTTTTGAGTTGCTTCGCAAGACGAATTTCCCTATGGGCTTGCTTTGCAAGACGAAAACGTCTTGCAAGTTTGTTTCCTTTTTCTTAAAACCGTTAATACAGTTGCGACTTGACTTCGAGGAGCAACTCATAGCACGCGGTGTGGTAGCCTTTTTTGAGGTTTTTGAAGACTTTGGTGGTTTTTGAAGCTTTTCCAAAACTTTTCCAAAACCGTGCTTCGCAAGACGAAAAATTCGCAAGACGAAAAAACTCGCAGAATGAATTAATTTCGTCTTGCGAGGCACCACTGTACAGCCTTTCATTTCAAGAAGAAATAACAAGGCAGTTCACAAACAAATAAAAGCCAACAGCAAAATAACAGGAATAAAGCCATTTATTTAAAAAATACACATAAAAACAACTACATTAAGACATCCATAAATAGAATATATAATAAAGGAGCTCATTAAAACAGGACAATTAAAATAACAAACAAAGCAGAAATTTTTAGTCAAGAGGTCAGGGAAATGCTTGTACAAACAGATGGATTTCAGGATTTTGAATGGTGTGGTTTTTGTTTATTACTGTGTTGCGCATTTTTGTGTTTTTGTATTGTAAACCACCTTGTCATCCTCAGATGAAGGTGGTATAGAACTTTAATAAATAAAACAACAACAGTAATAAACGCATTAAAAGGGAGCTGATCAAAAATTGGGCACAGTAATTAATGTGCTTAATGAAAGAATTCCTGGTTTGTTTCTTATAAATAATTAGGTCTCCTACTATTATATGAGGGACGCGGGTGGCGCTGTGGGTAAAACCTCAGCGCCTAGGGCTTGCCGATCAAAAGGTCGCGGTTCGAATCCCCGCGGTGGGGTGCGCTCCCGTTGCTCGGTCCCAGCGCCTGCCAACCTAGCAGTTCGAAAGCACCTCCGGGTGCAAGTAGATAAATAGGGACCGCTTACTGGCGGGAAGGTAAACGGCGTTTTTGTGTGCTGCGCTGGCTCGCCAGATGCAGCTTTGTCACGCTGGCCACGTGACCCGGAAGTGTCTTCGGACAGCGCTGGCCCCCGGCCTCTTAAGTGAGATGGGCGCACAACCCTAGAATCGGTCAAGACTGGCCCGTACGGGCAGGGGTACCTTTACCTTTACCTTTACTATTATATGCTTATGCCACAGGGTTAGACAAACCATGCCATGGAAGCAAGTGCAACTGGTAAGGGGGAAATGTTCTGCCTAGTCGATAAATCCTGCTGAAGGTCTTCTGTGAGGGTGTGAGGGAGATTGCAGACTCACAGGTCAAATCCCGGCCGCCCCTTGCATTTTGTCAATACTGCAGTACAGTGGTACCTCTGGTTATGTACTTAATTCGTTCCAGAGGTCCGTTCTTAACCTGAACCTGTTCTTAACCTGAAGCACCACTTTAGCTAATGGGGCCTCCAGCTGCCGCCGCACCGCCAGAGCACGAATTTTATTCTCATCCTGAAGCAAAGTTCTTAACCCGAGGTAATATTTCTGGGTTAGCGGAGTCTGTAACCTGAAGCGTATGTAACCTGAAGCATATTTAACCTGAGGTACCACTGTAATTTAGGGACGCGGGTGGCACTGTGGGTAAAAGCCTCAGCGCCTAGGACTTGCCGATTGTATGGTCAGCGGTTCGAATCCCCGCGGCGGGGTGAGCTCCCGTCGTTCGGTCCCAGCTCCTGCCCACCTAGCAGTTCGAAAGCACCCTTAAGTGCAAGTAGATAAATAAGGTACCGCTTTATAGCGGGAAGGTAAATGGCATTTCCGTGTGCTGCGGTGGTGCAGGCTCGCCAGAGCAGCTTCGTCACGCTGGCCACGTGACCCAGAAGTGTCTTCGGACAGCGCTGGCTCCCGGCCTCTTAAGTGAGATGGGCGCGCAACCCCAGAGTCGGTCACGACTGGCCTGTACGGGCAGGGGTACCTTTACCTTTACCACTGTAATTTAGTATGCTTGTCAACTAGCCAGACAAATATTGTCATTTGGTAAACTGGCCACGCATGTCCGTATGTATTTAATATTGCCAAATAATACCTCTATTATTTCATCATAGTGTCACTTGTTAAGCAATTTTTCAGAGACTGTTTTTATTGACACACCCATGTGATCCCTATTGGAAGCCTCAAATGCTCCACTGAGAAAGAGCAGCTGGGAATGTTGTCAGGAGCCTCCGTGCGGAATTAGGCGTCTCTTGCTCATTTCAGAAAATCCCAGCTGAATGGAAGTGAGCTTCCCCTTCTCTTTTCAAAAATTACCTAACCCATTAATGTTAAATAGCCCACTGATATTCCAATCATCGCATGTCATCAGCTGCTGGGTTGCAGCTCACATTTTCCATGGATTTTGGCATCCTTGCGGGGAGCTGCCGATTAATAGCAGCAATGTGCTGTTCTTCCAGCGCCAAATGTGCTGGCCAGCACCCTGAGCTTTGGGGTGGCTCGTAATTGTTGCAGACAGATGCCTTTCCAGGATAATCAAGTCATCAACAACAAGTGAGAGAAAAGCAGATGCTATATGGAGAAACGTTTCCTATGTTCTGATACACCTGAATTTCACTGTTGCCAACGGGCAAAACAGGTGTGCACAGAAATGTCCCAGGTTGTTGTTGCCTAGCTACAAAGTGAATGAGAAGTTGTTCCTTCCTCTTGAACCTTCAACCATCCTGTTGTATCTCTTATCAGTCACGTTATATAAGCTTTTGCTCTACTGAAAAACGAACCCAAGCTTTGAGTCTGCAACCTCTGACTGAAAGCTAAACCCACTCAGCGTCTCGACTTAAAGCACATTCCCTCCTTTATAGATGTGGATACGGCTAATTAAGTAGGTACACAAGTAACCAGTACACAAGTTTCCCAGGTACACAAGTTTCCCAGTAGTGATATATGGAAGTGAGAGCTGGACCATAAAGAAGGCTGATCGCCGAAGAATTGATGCTTTTGAATTATGGTGCTGGAGGAGACTCTTGAGAGTCCCATGGACTGCAAGAAGATCAAGCCTCTCCATCCTTAAGGAAATCAGCCCTGAGTGCTCACTGGAAGGACAGATCCTGAAGCTGAGGCTCCAATACTTTGGCCACCTCCTGAGAAGAGAAGACTCCCTGGAAAAGACCCTGGTGTTGGGAAAGATGGAAGGCACAAGGAGAAGGGGACAACAGAGGACAAGATGGTTGGACAGTGTTCTCGAAGCTACCAGCATTAGTTTGACCAAACTGCGGGAGGCAGTGGAAGACAGGAGGGCCTCAAAGAGTCAGACACGACTAAACGACTAAACAACAACAACACAAGTAACCGAGGGTAGCTGTTGTTGGTTATTTTTATTGAATTAATGCTATCACTAATGGCAGCAGAAGCTCCAGCATCAGAAGACCCCGTCCTCAGAAAGGCCCACCGCGGGCTTGAGCTACGCTAGGAGAAGAAGCTTAAAAGCATGCACACTCTTAGCTTCCAGTTAGAAATTAATTAGGTCTTGAATTATTTTTTTCTCTGCTATTATTATTATTATATTAATCCATAGCGTGCTTTTTCGGGTGATCCGGAAGCACATTATCCAGCCAAAAGATAAGCACATTTGAGTCCTCTTGACTTTATTAAGAAATAAGTGGTACTTTACAATTGTTTAACTTTGGCTGGATCGTGCCCCGAAGGGTCAAGAGCCAGACTTCTAATTACAATAAAACAATAAAGCTCTTCCAGGGTCCATTAATCTACATTTTTTAAAAGTCATTTACTGAGGAGGAATTGGGCTGATAGCTCTTGTGTTTCGCCGAATTACTATTTGGTAGTCTGTAAAAGCATTCTAGCTAAATAGCTTGTGAGGATTCTTTTATATATTTACAGCAGCAAAGCTTGTTAAAAGTACCTCTGTTTCGAGGCTCTCTCTTTCAGACATATGCCTCAGCTTCCAAGGGTAATGAACTCTTTTATAATAAATGCCCAGCCATAACGTGAACAATCCTCCGCTTCCAGGAACCACCTCATAATTACACGGCTTGCTATTGCATGTCAGAGGGTTGCTTCGCCTTTAATATTTGATGAAGAAATTCAGATCCCTGACAGTAAAAGTATTTAACCCAAAGGACCTAGAACCCAGACTATTTTTCTGCAAAGTAGCCATCGAACTGCGCATTTGAACGCCACCGCAATCCCTCGTGCATACTCATGCTCTTTGATACTCTCTCTAAGTAGATTCAACCACATGCTGTCCAGATGGAAAGCTGGCTGAATCATTACATTATATTGAAATAACCCAATACCACCTGTTTCGCTTGGGGTTCCTGCCAACATTTCCCCATAAAACATTTATTTTGCTAATATTTTAGTTGGTCACCACAGAAGGACACTTGAAGTTAAAGATTTACCATGTGTGCAGGCACTCTGAACCGACCTTCTGAAAACAGAGTGAGGGGGGGGGTCAGTGGTTGTTCAAATGGTGGCAAATCTTCATATATCTTAAGACTTTCATGCCCGCTCAGCATTATTTATTAGCATTCTGCAGAATTATTTTTTTTAATTAATCAAAGGAGCTTTCCCCCTCCCCTGGAATTTTATACTGGAGAAAATAGCCCAGCTTTGCAAATAATCTTCCTTTGTGTGAGAATAATATAAATAATAGGCACAAACAATTAGCCAGGAGCTTCTTCTGCACATGCTCTAGAGATATGTGCAGCGTTTGCTCAAAAGAAATGGATTGTGCACATCGCTCTTTTACTAGAGCTTCTGCAAATGTCTTTGAAGTATATTGTGCCCTGAGTGTTGAGAAAGAACATGATACCTGTATGCTATTTAAAGTAGGCCTCTCTGTCTCCATCTTTGATTTTGATTTAATTCTTAATCTGGGATGTTACAAAATTGCCACCCTCCACCCACTGGTCCTATACTTCTCACAGTGGTACAAGAGGAGATCTCAGAAGATTCAGGTTTTCTCAGCCCTGCGTGAGAAGTTGTATCTTCCAAAATTCCCTCTTCTGCACAGCTATTAAACTGCATCTGGTCACTTCAGCAGAACCTTCCGCCTTTCAGGAACAGTTGCAGTTACTCAGAGTTCAATAGACCTTGTTCCCAGCTAAGTGGTTACAGGATTACAGCCTATGTTCAAATATATCTGCACAGTAGATGAAGTAGATGAAGAAAGCAGTGCAATTGCTAGTGTCCATGGATTTTCAGCCAAAGCTGAGAACAGATACTCAAAGGATGAATGGCCACATCTATAGTCACAGCAGGGTACCATTTTTATTTTGCAGAGATATTAACAGTTTTGTTTATCATTCAGAAATCCTAACAAACACTATCGCATTTTAGGAAGACTAGGATACACAACATTGACAGAGAGACAAGATGTTGAAGGAACTCCGCTTACCAAGGGTCAAAGTGGGACAGGGATCTTAGCCTGTTCTGTAACTGCAGTACAGCATCAAATTAAATAAGACGGCTGGTGGCTAAGGCCTAATTTGTATCCATGTGGGTGCAACATGGCACTGTGCTGAGCCTTGGTAGAAGCATAGCTGCATAAAAGTGGCTAGCTTCATATGAAAAGGTCATGTTAAGCTGCCACATAAACTTGCCAAATGAATTAGAAGGCCCAAGAGCCTTTCAACATCGTTAGTTTCCCCCAAGGTTGCAGAACCATGATAAAAGACTGGGCTGCCAAAATTCTCCCTTTCTTCTCTTCTTTTAAAGGCACATGAGCCCCACTCTTTATCTGACAATACACACTATATTCCCCAAATTTAGGAGAGATGAGGCACGCAAATTACAGGTGCAATTCAGTCTAGCACCACACACAAAAAAAGTTTAAGTGTGTGCAAGAGGAAAGGATTCCTCCAATTTTAATTTTGTTGTTTAGTCGTTTAGTCATAACCAACTTCCTGACCCCCTGGACCAGAACACGCCAGGCACTTCTGTCTTCCACTGCCTCCCGCAGTTTAGTCAAACTCATGCTGGTAGCTTCGAGAACACTGTCCAACCATCTCGTCCTCTGCCGTCCCCTTCTCCTTGTGCCCTCCATCTTTCCCAACATCAGGGTCTTTTCCAGGGAGTCTTCTCTTCTCATGAGGTGGCCAAACTATTGGAGCCTTAGCTTCAGGATCTGTCCTTCCAGTGAGCACTCAGGGCTGATTTCCTTAAGAATGGATAGGTTTGAGCTTCTTGCAGTCCATGGGACTCTCAAGAGTCTCCTCCAGCACCAGAATTCAAAAGCATCCATTCTTTGGCGATCAGCCTTCTTTATGGTCCAGCTCTCACTTCCATACACACTACTGGGGAAACCATAGCTTTAACTATACGGACCTTTGTTGGCAAGGTGATGTCTCTGCTTTTGAAGATGCTGTGTAGGTTTGTCATTGCTTTTCTCCCAATTTTAATTAGTTTCATGATAATCGCTGTCCTGGGAGTGCCCTCTAATCAGAAGGAGATAACCTGTGCTGGTCGCAAGTTTATGTGGGCCCTTGGATGCAGGATGCTCATCTCTCCCCACTGCTATGGCACCATTGCTCCCCTTTTTCAATCAGAGCTCTGTCATAGGGAGCAGAGCTAGGAACAGTCACTGCTCCAGTGACTGACACAAGCCAGTTTTCCCAACAGAGGAAAATTGTGCAGACACAGGAGACTACTTGTTCAATCTGACTGGTAGTCACTCTTGGAGGTCTCGTAAACAGATTTCTCCCATCACCTACAACCTTTCAACTGGAGATGCCAGGACTTGAACTCAGGGCATTCTGCATTCAAAGCATCTTCCCTACTACCTATCTAGAAATGGGATATTTACCCAGTACCTGCAGGACTCTGGGCCTTGGTATGTGCCTGACCATGCCACAGGGTTCTGTCTTGGGCCCGGTCTTATTCAACATCTTTATCAATGACTTGGATGATGGACTCAAGGGCATCCTGATCAAATTTGCAGATGACACCAAACTGGGAGGGGTGGCTAACACCCCAGAGGACAGGATCACACTTCAAAACGACCTTGACAGATTAGAGAACTGGGCCAAAACAAACAAGATGAACTTTAACAGGGAGAAATGTAAAGTATTGCACTTGGGCAAAAAAAATGAGAGGCACAAATACAAGATGGGTGACACCTGGCTTGAGAGCAGTACATGTGAAAAGGATCTAGGAGTCTTGGTTGACCACAAACTTGACATGAGCCAACAGTGTGACGCGGCAGCTAAAAAAGCCAATGCAATTCTGGGCTGCATCAATAGGAGTATAGCATCTAGATCAAGGGAAGTAATAGTGCCACTGTATTCTGCTCTGGTCAGACCTCACCTGGAGTACTGTGTCCAGTTCTGGGCACCACAGTTCAAGAAGGACACTGACAAACTGGAACGTGTCCAGAGGAGGGCAACCAAAATGGTCAAAGGCCTGGAAACGATGCCTTATGAGGAACGGCTAAGGGAGCTGGGCATGTTTAGCCTGGAGAAGAGGAGGTTAAGGGGTGATATGATAGCCATGTTCAAATATATAAAAGGATGTCACATAGAGGAGGGAGAAAGGTTGTTTTCTGCTGCTCCAGAGAAGCGGACACGGAGCAATGGATCCAAACTATAAGAAAGAAGATTCCACCTAAACATTAGGAAGAACTTCCTGACAGTAAGAGCTGTTCGACAGTGGAATTTGCTGCCAAGGAGTGTGGTGGAGTCTCCTTCTTTGGAGGTCTTTAAGCAGAGGCTTGACAACCATATGTCAGGAGTGCTCTGATGGTGTTTCCTGCTTGGCAGGGGGTTGGACTCGATGGCCCTTGTGGTCTCTTCCAGCTCTATGATTCTATGATTCTATGAACACTTAATGCAAACGTAATGGTTGTGACTTCTGTTGCTGCGAGGTACAGCCTCCTTTGAAAGAGAGTAATTTTTTTCTGCATCTAAGCAATAGGGATTGCTGACTGATCCAGAGATGAGGCAAAATTGCTAACGCCCAGTGGAGGCTGGCTAGAAAGGAGATAAGGTCAGATCAGTTAATCATGCAGAGGTGCAGTGGGTAGCCTTCTGTATAGGCAGGTATTTGCCCTCACAGGAGTCTTCAGTTATTTAATTTGTTAGTTCTTCGCAGTACATTAGTGTGTCTCCAGCATCCGGTTGGGAAACTGCTGCACCATAAGAATGGAGAAGTCCAGACACCGAAATCAGCAACGTGGCAGGTTTTCCATCCTCTGACTTGATGGTACCCTCAGCTCTGGTTAGATAAAGCTCAAACCTATCAGAGAGAATTATGCAAGGAATCGGAAGGTTAACAATGGAATATCAGTAATTCAGACCCCTTTTATGGCAAAGCATTTTTACACCTAAAACCCAGTTTAGAAATGCAGTTTCTATTTATTTAAATCCTCTTGAAGCACGCGGCCATTACAGTAACCGATTAAGGATTAGAAGCAAAGGCAAAGTTCTGCTGTTTGACAGTTCCTATTCATGGACCATCCTCCCCAAAGACAGATAATTATATAATTAAGCTATCCATTTCTCTGCATATGTACTATACACAAAGGAAACTGACACACAATGAATCCTGCTACGCTTTTGTTCAATGTATGAAATACTGAGTAATCACCTTTTTTTATGAAAGCACTTGACCTTTAAATTGATATTCCCCTCCCCCCAGCAGATTATAATGACTCTTCAAAGAGGTATTGAATGTGCTACTGCCTAATTCAGGGAGAGAATTGCCCATTAGTCACTTTAGAATTTTGTATCCATAGGTGACTGATTATAACAAAGAAGGCCAGGGGTGGGTCATTTCCATCTCTCTCTCTCTCTCTCTCTCTCTCTCTCTCTCTCTGTGTGTGTGTGTGTGTGTGTGTCATTGTGTCATTCACATTAGTAGACTGACTGTCATGTGAGTATCACTTATATATTTCATCCTTGCTCAGAGGGTATTTAAACTTTGAATGTTTGATGGCCACAAGAGTTTCCCTTTGTTAACAATGGGCACTATTTTGTTTGCTGCAAAGCATGTTCTCCCTAAAATGAGAGCACGTGTTGCAGCGGGGACTGCCAAGCCAGCCCTCTGTTGCCAGGCAGGTTAACGGATATTGCCTGAGGCAATGATTGGCTGACTGGGTTGCTGGGGCAAATTGGATGTTGCAAATTTGGTGGGTGGGTCCAAAGGCTTTAAATATTGGGGGCACGCTGCTTTTGCTTTCTCTTTTGCAGAGTGCATTGGATCACCCGTCCGCCCGCCCTGTGATCCGGTTGACCTTGCTATGCCTGTCATGGGGTCGTCTGCCGTTGGGGCAGGGGCCTAGTTGGAATTTTATCCATTTAGCTGATTGGCTGGTGCCACTTGGTTTTTACCTACGACTTAGCAATTCGTCACAACTTGTAAGAGGAGGAGGAGTTTGGATTTGATATCCTGCCTTTCACTCCCTTTAAGGAGTCTCAAAGTGGCTAACATTCTCCTTTCCCTTCCTCCCCCACAACAAACACTCTGTGGGGTGAGTGGGGCTGAGAGACTTCAGAGAAGTGTGACTGGCCCAAGGTCACCCAGCAGCTGCATGTGGAGGAGCGGAGACGCGAACCCGGTTCACCAGATTACGAGTCCACCACTCTTAACCACTACACCACACTTGGTTATAAAAAATGGTGGTGGAGGAGGAGTCAGGATAGGCTGTGCCTGCCCCTCCAATGGTGCTGGAAGGGAATTCCGTTAAAGGAATCCTGGGGCTTGCCATCTTTTCGTCCAATCCCTGAAATGGGACCAGGGCCGGCAAGCCTTGGGGAGCTGGTTGGGTGAGCGCTGAGGGACTGACGCTCAGCTCAACTGATCCCCAACATTGTTTTCCCTTCACTGGCTTCCAATGGAGTTCGGAAAGTCAGTTCTGTCCCAGGCGGGGGGACAGATAGTCATAACCAATGTCTAAGCAACAACTCACAGATTTTGTATTTTAATAAAGTTGTGGCCAAAATAGTGCCAAAAACCTTAAACTAAAATTACGTGTGATGTGTGAATTATTTGAGGGGTGGCTTGGGGACCTCCGCACGCAACGCACAGAAGCAACTGACTTGCCCCCACGATGAAATTCATGATGAAATTCACAATGCATATCTTAGAGAGAGTACATTATCTTGCAACAGGAGAACACTAAACTCTACTTCTTCTTTACCTATTTGTTGTTTCTGTCCAATTTAATATTATTTTTCCCTTATGAAGAAAAAAATGGTAAGAAGCTCTTAAAACATAACAGTTAAACAGACACTAACGACCAAACTCATAAATTCAGAAACTGCCCATCCATTATGCTCTGACATATTAATGGAAAATATTGACACATTTGACCCAGCATATTAATATAAATAGGGATGTGCAGAAACTGTGCTTTGTTGGTTTACACCTAGCTGCCCTAGTCTGCCCTAGTCCATTGCCCTATGTGCCTTTAGATGTGTTTATGGAGTTCCTCTATGATCTGGCTTTCACATTCACTTAAGTGGAGCGGAAGGTTCTCTCAATGAGGGGAAGGAGGAAACCTTTGTAGGATTGGGGTGTGTGACATTATACAAACACAAAAAGGCAATACAGCGGTACCTCGGGATGCAAACGGGATCCGTTCCGGAGCCCCGTTCGTATCCTGAATAGAATGCAAGACGCGACGGCGCGTCTGTACGTGCGCAGGTCGCATTTTGCCGCTTCCGCGCATGCACGTGACATCATTTTGAGCATCTGCGCATGCGCAAGCGGCAAAACCCAGAAGTAATGTGCTCCGTTACTTCTGGGTTGCAACCCGAAAGTGCTCAACCTGAAGCACATTCAACCTGAGGTATGACTGTATTAAAAAGGTTAGGGATCCCTGACAGTTAAGTCCAGTCGCGGACGACTCTGGGGTTGCAGCGCTCATCTCGCTTTACTGGCCGAGGGAACCAACATTTGTCCACTGACAGTTTTTCCGGGTCATGTGGCCAGCATGCAGCGAAACCAGAGCAGCACACGGGAACGCCGTTTACCTTCCCACCGGAGCGGTACCTATTTATCTACTTGCACTTTGACGTCCTTTCAAACTGCTAGGTTGGCAGGAGCTGGGACCGAGCAAAGGGAGCTCACCCCGTCACGGAGATTCGAACCGCCAACCTTCTGATCGGCAAGCCCTAGGCCCTGTGGTTTAGACCACAGCGCCACCTGCATCCCTATAAAATGTAATATAGTAACTAACAAAAACAATATCCCTCCATAGAGTTTAAAAGGCCATAAGGTAAAGGTAAAGGTACCCCTGCCCATACGGGCCAGTCTTGACAGACTCTAGGGTTGTGCGCCCATCTCACTCAAGAGGCCAGCGCTGTCCGGAGACACTTCCAGGTCACGTGGCCAGCGTGACAAGCTGCATCTGGCGAGCCAGCGCAGCACACGGAACACCGTTTACCTTCCCGCTGGTAAGCGGTCCCTATTTATCTACTTGCACCCGGGGGTGCTTTCGAACTGCTAGGTTGGCAAGCGCTGGGACCGAGCAGCAGGAGCGCACCCCGCCGCGGGGATTCGAACCACCGGCCTTTCGATCGGCAAGCCCTAGGCGCTGAGGCTTTTACCCACAGTGCCACCCGCGTCCCGCATTTATAGGGCATTTAATTAGCCAAAGGCCTGGGATAAGAGGAATGGGTTTTTTGCCTGACGCCTAAAGATGTATTATGAAGGTGTCAGGTGAGCCTTCCAGGGGTGAACATTCCTCAAACATGGAGCCACTGCAGAAAAGGCCCGTTTTTATGTTGCCTACATATCGTATAATGCATTGCAGGAGCATAACCTAGAGGTTAGTTATCTGAGAGGGAGCTTTCCTGGTCTTCTGTTACTTGTTTATTTATCCCGCTTAGGGCATGAATGGTCAATGCAGTGCCCTCCAGATGGTGATGGAATACAAGTCCCATCAGCTCCAGCCATCATAGCTAATGGTCAAGGATTTAGAAAGAGCATGTTAGCTATGCCTGCTCGGGGGGGGGGGGGCTGTGTCCCCCTCTGTTGCTGAAGTATAGCACTGGCATGACCAGAGAGCACTAATCCAGCAAGAAGGGCTTTGAAAGGGGGAGGGGAGGTTGCAGCCAGGGATGGGGGGAGAAATTCAGTTCAGTTTGCTTTTTAATGTGAACTGACCTAATGCACGCCTCCCAAAACAATGTGCAAACCAAAACGTAGCTCATCTTTGAAATGCATGCTTCTCTGAATTTTCCGGTGCGCCACTCCAACACAAAATGTGGAGTGGGAGAGAGAGAAATTAAGGGAAATTGTGCATTAAAATTCATATATTAGCGAAAGTAACATAAAAGTGCATTCTAGGGGAAATTGCTTGCAAACATGGGTACATTAGGAGAGCTGTGTACTAAAATGCTGACAATTTTTGTGATGACCTTTTATAAAACAAGATGCAGACTGATGCAGAATGTGGTGCACTGGACTTAGAATTGGGAAAATGAGCAACTAAAACTGATAGATTCGCCCGTTCCTTGTTGCACAACAACTGCTTATCCCCCCCACGCACACACACATACACACACACACACACACACACACACACACTGCAAGTGCAAAGGGAGGGTTCATTCATTATATCACTGCTGAATAGAGACCGTGGCACCAAGGAAAAATGTGCCTGGGTTGTGCCTCGTTCTGATGGCATAGAAAAGCCTGGGTGTTGAACGGCTGCCACCACGAGCTTCTCCAAAACTGGCTAAGTTTCAGAACTGCACATTTCATTATTAACAAGCACAATGTTTTAAAAGAAAAACAAGATCAGTATGAGGTGTGACAACAGCGCTCTGGAGGGAATGACGAAAATCTGGCATCATGTGCGTATGCTGTTTCCTCCATGTTATATTCCAAAATGCATCATTAGCCTCCCACTTTCACAAGAATTGGCAAGGGTTATGTTAACAAACAGAACCCCAACAAATGGGATTCCGAGAGAAATGTGTAGCTGAAGGCCCAGCTGAATCGGCCTGTTAACTGCTCTTTTACTCCTGTCCACTGTACTAATCAATGCAGCCAGCTGCCACTAAGGACAAAGAGACGATTAGGCAGATGACCTGATTTATTGCTAAAATAGCAAAGTTCATATGTGTGCTTTAATGCTCTCCATGGCAAGTCAGATGGCATCCTGGCTAGCCTAGCTGAAGTCAATGGAGTTGCACTCATTTATGCCAGCTATGAATTTGTCCCAGGAGATACATAGCAATATGACTTCATATTAACGGAGACAGAAAGCTCTTCAGCTCTGAAATTAACAAATGGACTGCATTCTCCAGCAGTAGGGGCCTGCCAAAGCGATCCTACGAATCTGTGCACTTTGATCCTGAAGGCCAAAGAGACTTATGATGATGGATGCAATAGGAAGATATCTGAGGCACCTTTCTGGAAATACTGGAATAATTCAGGGATTTTAAAGGAACCAGAGCACAAAGGCCAGTGTGTGCTGGAGTCGCCACAACGTTGGGAGCTGGGCAGAGAACCCAAGGTCATGAGGCTCACTGAGTAACTTTCCTCTAAGTGTGAGGATGGAGAAAATCAGTCAAATTAGGAATGCTTTCCACCTCTTTTAGTAAATTTTGAGGCACAGCTTTTTTTATAAAGTCCGCTTTTTTATAGGCCACTGTGTCAGAAATAGGGTAACATTCTGACCCCACCCTTAACAGTCTCCAGGTGAGCAGTGCTTTAATATATCTCTCAAAACATGATGTGTCCAGAAATTAAAACACTGGTCTTGTTAGGATGTGGTGGAAACATTATGAAGGCTTGTACATTCACCCAAACTGGATTTCAAACAACACAAACATAGAGGTTTGTGAGTTTTCAGACACCAAAGAAATTAAGTAATTAACTTAACTTCCATAAAGCAGAAGCACGTAATTAAAGCCAAGGCCTAGAACGCCTTAGAACTTGGAGAGCATTCATGAACGGTTGTCTTCATACCACACGAGCATCGTTCGTTTGTGGGGTATGTTTGTTGTATTTAAGGCAGCCTTTTGTAACTTGGTGCCCTCCAAATATTTTGGACACCATCTCCCATCATCCCTGACCATTGGCCAAGCTGACTGGGGTTCTTGGAAGTGGAGCCTATCAACTTCTGAAGAGCACCAGCTCTGGGGGGGGAGGACAGGCCAATTCAAGAGGCTCCTGGGATGGATTTTTTTAAAAAGTAAAGCTGGTTTATACTGAGTCCATCCACTGGTCCATCTAGCCCAAAAATGTCTTCTCTTGCTGGCAATAACTCTCCAAGATTTCAGATAGGGGTCTTTCCCACTGGCTGGAGATGCTTGCGACCGAGCCTGAGAACTACCTGTGAAACATGTACTCTACCTTGACTGTACCATAGCTGTCAACCGTCCCATATTTGGCAGGAAACTCCCTTATCCCTGCGCTGTTCCCCGCTGCTGTCCCAGATTGATGATGTTCCTTAAATTTCCCGGGTTTCATGCTCGCCCGGCTTGGGAGAGAAGCAGCGGCTCAGGGTCCTCCGCCCTGAGAGAGAGCACACACACGAGCTGCCGCGTCTCCATCTCTCCCTTTCCCCCCTGAGGGGCGCGTTGTGAGGAGACGGGTGGCGCCAGGCGGGCAGGCAGGCAGCCCCTCTCTTGCAAGACTTCCGCCGCGCTGCCAGGGAAAGCCAGAGGCGGCGGTGGCGGCGGCCTCCCTCCCTCCCTCTCTCTCGGGCGGGGAAGGGCCAATGGAACTCCTCGCACCAGGACGACGGCAGCCCCGACGTGCTGCTTAGCATCCCCTCCAACCAGTGCAGCATCTTAATGTAGTGATTTCCCCCTCTGCATCCCTTTCATAACTCTATTTTTATAAATCATTTGTCCATCCATAGTTCAAATTTTTACTACAAGTTTTCTGTCAATCCTACCAATGTATGTAACTCTTTACAATAGCTTTTCAACTAAATTATAAACTTTCCCCATTCTTTATTAAAGAGGTCCTCTTCCCTGTAAGCTTTGCCATCTCGACGTCGTTCATCAGTTTTGTCTGCCACTCTTCTTTGGTCGGAGTTGTAGACCCTTAGGATCATCTAGTCCAACCCCCTGCAAAACACAGTCAGTCGCAACCAAAGCAGCGTGGCTCCATCAGTGCCTGATTTCTGTATAAACTAAGCAAAATCCCTTATTTTGGCTGCTGATCCCTTATTTTCAAGGCTGCTGGTCCCTTATTTTCAAATCTGTAAATTGACAGCTATGGACTACAGTGTTTCCCAACCTTGGGCCTCCAGCTGTTTTTAGACTACAACTCCCATCATCCCTAGCTAGCAAGACCAGTGGTCAGGGATGATGGGAATTGTAGTTCAAAAACAGCTGGAGGCCCAAGGTTGGGAAACACTGGACTATACTACTTTCCTTGGTTATTCCCAGGCAACACCCTTCCTAGTTTCAAGTCCATGCTAACTGCCTACTTTAGATCTTTATATTTTTGTCAACAGAGGTCACCTGAAAATTACCTGCTTCTTGTCCCTCCTATATTTCTCCAACACATACTGGGACATAATGTCCTGGACCTTACTTGGAAAGCATGGTCATCTATAATTTTCATTTTCCGCAACGGAAACAAGGGGCGGCATTTTTCTAAGTTTCGAAAGGGCCTACAGCTTTAATGCTGGCTTTGAGTGGTACTTGGGTATAATGCTGGATCTGATTTAACCCGAAACAACTGGTGGTGAAATGCAAGGTTGACAGATGTGGTGCCAGGAAGGGTCCAGCAGGAAAACGCTTTGGAAACCAGAGTCGGCGACATGCAGATCTATGCAGTGGGGAATATAGGATGTTTGACTTCGTGGCTAATGGCCATGCAAAATCTTTAGCAGTCTAAAATGAGGGAGAGAGTTACACAGCACAGTGATTCAACTTTGGGCCGTAAATTTAATTTTCATTAAAATATCTCTATCACAAGAGGTTACGCTTCCTATAGCTTTGGGTTTGTTTTTTTGTTTTTTTGTTTTTTGTTTTAAAAAGCGGGTTGTTAGCTTACCTCAGCCTGTTTCGCCTTTTAAAGAAACCAGCCTTGAAATAAATCTCAATTCCCTGAAGTCCGATCTTTCCTAAACCAGATCCACAGCCTTTAATTGAATTATGCAGGCTAGAAAATGAGAAATGCTGGAGTGCAAATGGTCAAAGTAATGTAGTGCTCATTAAACTCTTCTGAGGCAGGTACTGCCAGGCCTGAAACATACTAAGTTGTTTTTGTTTGAAATTGCCTTTCCTGAACACAGAGACAATCCTTTAAACCAAGTCGGGTATATATCAGGACAGCCAGGGCTATAGAGGAAGTTAAGTCTAAGTATATATTCCTAGCCCATGCGGTGATACAAACATGCAGTCATTTCCTTTTTAATCCCAACAGAGCATTCAGAAGCAATGAAATCACTTCACCTCCGTAATTTATTATTTCCACTGCTTATTCAAATATTTGTCTACAGGTTTAAATGTTAAATTTAACCGAAACATGGATTTGCTTCATTTATCAAAACACATACAAACACAATGAATCAATTATGCCAGCCAAGTTCTAGAAATCAAAAATTCAGCTGTCACCCCTGTGCCAGCTCAGAGGCAATTATAACTCCTATAGGGGTAACCACAATACTGGGTACAAGTTAAGATTTAGCCAATGAAAGCACAAGACTGTGGTACTTTGGAAAGGATGAGAGGGATAAGGGGAATTCATAGATGACGTGTCTGAAAGTCTCTGCCTTCAGTTTGACAAAGGGTACATATTATTTATTTATTTACTTATTTATTTAATTTTCTCATTTGAGGATCACAGGGCAGTTCACAATCCAAAAACACAAAAATACATACAATACTAACAAACAAAAGCAATACCCCCTCCCCACCACACATACACACAGTTTTAAAAGCCACAGATTGCTTAATGAGCGAATGTTTTTGCCTGGTGCCTAAAGATATGCAATGAAGGTGACAGGTGAGACTCCCTTGGAAGTGCATTCCACAAGTGGGGAGCCACCACATATCCCCCCCCCCCCCCGATTTCAAATGTTTCCAGTCAGTGAGTCCTCCAGAGTGCTTGCAGACACAATTAATTAGAAAATAATTCCAGTTAATAGATAGGTGATGGGGCGTTAAAGTTAAACGTTTAATGTACACGACAGGTCATGTCTGAATATAGTGTGTTTAAAATGTTGTAATGGGAAGCCTGCTGCAAAAGGCTGGTGCTTTTCCAGTGAGGGCGAGGTAAACAACCTCATGAACATTCATGAGGGCTTGCTGATCAGAAGGTCGGCGATTTGAACCCCCGCGACAGGGTGAGCTCCCGTTGCTCGGTCCCTGCTCCCTGTTCGAAAGTACGTCGAAGTGCAAGTAGATAAATAGGTACCGCTCTGGCGGGAAGATAAAAAGCGTTTCCGTGTACTGCTCTGGTTCGCCAGAAGCGGCTTAGTCATGCTGGCCACATGACCCGGAAAAACTGTCTGCGGATAAACGCCAGCTCTCTTGGCCAGTAAAGCGAGATGAGCGCCGCAACCCCAGAGTCGTCCATGACTGGACTTAACGGTCAGGGGTCCCTTTACCTTTAAGCAACCTCATGACTTGTCACGAATTGTTCTTCTGATACATAAAGCTTGTGAGTTGTATCCCAAGAAGCTGTCTGTGTGTACTTAACTCTGTGTGTGTGTTAACAGAGAGGCAGAGAATTTCTGTTTTAGTGCAGATGTTCACCCTGAAGAAAGTTTGTAGGACTGGAACTTCTTGCTTGCTTGCAATGGATTTCTTTTGTTCTTTCCGCAACATTTATCTTTTATCATTAGTGTTTAAGGCTGTTCCACATCAAAACTTTAATTCTCCTTCTTAATTTCTGCACAAGGTTCAGACAAGGGAATTTTGTTGTACGACTCTGACATGGGGAACCTATAGGCCTTCAGGTGTTACGGACTCCAGTTCCCATCAGCCCCAACCAGCATAGCCAATGGTCAATGATGATGGAAGCCACAGATTTCCTCTTCTTGACATGAATGCTCTCTTGCACTGTTGGTTAGATGGCTGGTCGCACCATGTGTTATGGTGTTGCTTTTGATAGCCTGTTTTAGAGGTGGGCCCATGTCTCTTTCAGATATTTTTATCTGGAATTCCGATCCACTCTGTTTCCAAATTAAACTACAGTTTTTAAGAAATCTTATCCGGATACATATTTAAAGCAATATCTTGATACATGTAGGCTACAGAGAAACATAGAGAAAGCCTGTCAGGTGTAGCATCTGGGTAGAAGAAGAAGAGAAGAAGAGTTTGGATTTGATATCCCACTTTATCACTACCCTAAGGAGTCTCAAAGCGGCTAACATTCTCCTTTCCCTTCCTCCCCCACAGCAAACACTCTGTGAGGTGAGTGAGGCTGAGAGATTTCAGAGAAGTGTGACTAGCCCAAGGTCACCCAGCAGCTGCATGTGGAGGAGCGGGTGTGCTGGTCCCGTGGGCTAACCGGGAGGCAAGGTCCAAGTCCAGTCCGAGGTAAAAGGTGCAGTATGGAGGCAGTCCGTAAAAGTTGAAGCTAGATGCAGGGCAGGTAGGCGGGTGAGGTCAGGAGCTCAGGCAGGAAAGCAGGACAGGGTTCAGGCAGGAACTGTCAACCAACAAAGTTGCTCCCACAACTTGGGACTGGGGCTGGCTGGCTTTTATCTGCCCCGAGGCATAGGGCGACCCCAATCCTCAGGTGACTCGCCTCTCCTGGCCTGGAGGTGAGCACTCCTCCTGCGGGAACTTAGTTCCCTCTGCCTCTCTGCCCTGAGCCTCTGCAGCTCAGGAGAGGCTGGAGGGTTACCGGACCCAGAGGCAACCTCAGCTTCCTCTGACGGGGCTGAGAGTGGAGCACCTGCAGGCAATGGGTCCTCCACCCACTCAGGAGCCCGAGCAGACTCAGCTAGTGCCTGCACCTGAGGATCCAGCACAGGTGAGGACCCTTCAGGCTCAGGCCCCAGCTCAGCTGGTTCTGGAGGCGGGGAATCCTGTGCAGGCTGGGATCCCTCAGGTTCAGCATCCGAGTACGAATCCCAGGCCATCGCAGCGGGGAAGCGAACCTGGTTCACCAGATTACCAGCCCACCACTCTTAACCACTACACTCCCACAGGAAGTCCATGAGCATAAGCTATGTGCAGTATGCTAGCACCTGCTTGGCCACCAAGATAGCTATGCCCCATTGTTTGTTTTTAAGTGGGGTTGGCAATTCAAACTAAAAACGAAGGGGACCACAGTTCAAAGTAAAATAATCTGCCATAGATAGCTTGAGAGAGCCAGTGTGGTGCAGTGGTTAAGAGCGGTAGTCTCGTAATCTGGGGAACCGGGTTCGTGTCTCCGCTCCTCCACATGCAGCTGCTGGGTGACCTTGGGCCAGTCACACTTCTCTGAAGTCTCTCAGCCCCACTCACCTCACAGAGTGTTTGTTGTGGGGGAGGAAGGGAAAGGAGAATGTTAGCCGCTTTGAGACTCCTTAAAGGGAGTGAAAGGCGGGACATCAAATCCAAACTCCTCTTCTTCTTCTTCTTCTTCTTCTTCTTGTTTATTGCCATTGGCTTTTTGTGTGAGAGTTTTCTCAGATTGACCAAAAAAACCCCAGCAGCTGAGCTTCTGAAAGCTCCTGCCGAAGTCAGTGTCAGTCAAGAAATGAGATGCAGGCGTCTGGGGACTTGGAATTCAGTGTGCCATTTGGAACTGGCATATGTTAAGGGACATTAGGGAGGATAATTCTGCAAGTGGGATGCATAGAATAGTCTGAAGGTACAAAAGTACTGCAGGAAAGGTGGTAGGAAACAGAGGAGTTGTGGCAAATGCTCCTGAAGACACCATGAAATATTTATCTTTGTACTTTGCCTCATATTCCCCCATAGTCTTGGTAATTTGGTTCGACACTCTCCAGCGCATAAACTGGAGGCACATTTCTGGACATGCAACATATTGGGATAGAGCTAGCACTTTGAAAAGGAAAGTTGCCTGAGGAAACCAATCCACATATCATGAGGAACCTGATGGTGTTGTTAATTATAGTCCTAGAAGCAAGTTTAGAAGTTCTGCAGCATGTTCTTAGGTTCTTCCAGAACTTTATCCTACAAAAATGTATGTCTCTCTACTTCCCCTGCCTGAAATGGAGTACTGCTTGTGTTTTATTTTCAGCTAAAGAAATGGGAAAGAACCACAAAAGGTCAAACTGGTACCAATACTATATGTATGTGAGGCACCTGACAAGTTGAGCTCCTTTCTGAGGGCTGTTTCAAATGACATTTCAAATGACATTTCGTTGGACACTGTGGAAAGAGGGTGACAAACCAGATGGACCTTGGCCTTGATCCAGCAAGATAGAGCTTTTGCTAGACCCCAAAGTAGTGGTAAGGGACGCGGGTGGCGCTGTGGGTAAAAGCCTCAGCGCCTAGGGCTTGCCAATCGAAAGGTCGGCGGTTCAAATCACCGCGGAGGGGTGCGCTCCCGTTGCTCGGTCCCAGCGCCTGCCAACCTAGCAGTTCGAAAGCACCCCCGGGTGCAAGTAGATAAATAGGGACCGCTTACTGGCGGGAAGGTAAACGGCGTTTCCGTGTGCGGCTCTGGCTCGCCAGATGCAGCTTGTCATGCTGGCCACGTGACCTGGAAGTGTCTCCGGACAGCGCTGGCCCCCGGCCTCTTGAGTGAGATGGGCGCACAACCCCAGAGTCTGGCAAGACTGGCCCGTACGGGCAGGGGTACCTTTACCTTTACCTTTTAAAGTAGACCGCTGCAAAGAACCACAGCACAACAGGAACCATTTTCTTTTGGACAGGATATTGTGATTTTTATATGCTTAATATATGCCTGTTTTCAGGAATTAAATAATTAAAAGCAATACCTTTTCAGCTTTTTCAAGTTTCATGGCTTGGGTGAGTTACTGTATCCAGTTAAATTGTGTAGAGCCAGTTTAGGCATATCCATTCATTTTAATGGCTCTACGCTTAGTATGATTAACACAGGATACAACCTAGTGTTAGGGTTGCCGTATGTCCAGAATTTACCGGATATATCCGGAATACTGCAGCTGGAATCAGTGGCCGGGTGGAAATAAAACAAATAAATAAATGTCTGGGGAAATCTGGGTGTATGGTGGGGGAAAACACCTCAACAACCTTTCTTTCTGTATTTTCACTGTTTGAAATATGGCAACCCTACCCAGTGTTCTCCCTTCACCATAACTTTATAGATCATCAGGTCCACAACAATATCCTTTATGGTGAGCTGGTTTAACACACGTGCGCGCGCACACACACACACACACACACACACAAGGGACAATAATCCATGGGGAAATTAATCAGGGGACTTCATTCTCTCTTTTCTGTCTTGCATTGAGTGGTAGGGTCTGAAGGGGGCTTAAAAGCCTCCTCACAATCGTGAACCCTGGGAATGTAGAGTTACTGATGTTCTAAGTTCAACCACAGTTGAAGGGATGAGTTAAAGCCACTATTGATCAATCATCTCATAGGAACTTCCACGGGAATATAACGATTACTCCAAACCAAACTGTGGGAGGTGACATACAAAACAAAGTAATAACAATCAGATCTGTCACATTTGAGGGTAATTATTTCAGAATATGGTGCTGGAGAAGACTCTTGATAGTCCCATGGACTGCAAGAAGATCAAACGCATCCATTCTTAAGGAAATCAGCCCTGAGTGCTCACTGGAAGGACAGATCGTGAAGCTGAGGCTCCAGTACTTTGGCCACCTCATGAGAAGAGAAGACTCCCTGGAGAAGACACTGATGCTGGGAAAGATGGAGGGCACAAGGAGAAGGGGGCGACAGAGGACGAGATGGTTGGATAGTGTTTTCGAAGTTACCAGCATGAGTTTGACCAAACTGCGGGAGATAGTGGAGGACAGAGGTGCCTGGCGTCCTCTGGTCCATGGGGTCACAAAGAGTCAGACACGACTAAACGACTAAACAACAACAACAAATTTCAGAATATGAATTTTGTAGAAGTGGGGGGGAACCCAGTTGCCTCAAATTTGTCGCTGCACTAGAACCCTCCCAGGTTTGAATCACCAGAACGTCACTGATTATTCATCGTAATAATGCAGTTACATATTCAAATAGCCAACTTGGATTTGGGATGTGAACCTAGGGGGGAGAGAGAGAGAGAATGAAAAAAATCTCAGTGTTGCTGAAAATTAGTAGCAGTTCTCTTAATGTTGAAAAAATATCAAATGTAACCCATATGTATACCTTTGATGTCTGTTTTACTGACTCAGCTAGGCATCATTTCAAACATGGAATGACAAAGCTTTTTGCTGTTTTCTTAATGAAATCTTCTCTTCAGTGGTTTTTGTCCCTCAATAAAAAGGCACCGTTATACATTCTGTTCCTCCTCTACAACAGCGGTCACAAAGAGAAACTTTTCCAGAGGTATCACAGTTAGGCAAAATATGAAATGCAACTTTTTGATCTAGGTCACCTTCCGGAATTTAATCACGACGTTCGGAAATGCCAAAAAGGAGTCAGTGGGCAGCTTTTCCATTAATTCAGAAGGATTCATATTGACAATGAACCTTATCAGGCAGTTCCCATTGATCTATTACCTCCCCCCCAATCTAACCTCATTTCAAATGGCTTATATGAACAGTTGATGAAGCTGACTCATACTGAGTCAGTCATTGGTCTACCTAGATTACTGTATTTTTTGCTCCATAAGACGCACTTTTTTCCTCCTAAAAAGTAAGGGGAAATGTCTGTGCGTCTTATGGAGCGAATGTGTGGTCCCTGGAGCGTAATTGCCCAGGGGCAAAAAGCAGATCGTGCTCTTTTTTTTTTAGAAAGAGGGAAGGGGGTGTTGAAACAAAGCCACTGATCAGCTGATCAGCAAGTGTTCGGGAAGGGAGATAAGGGACTCTAGCGATAAAGGAGGCTGCCTGGGAGGGGGGAGGTAAAGACAGTGAACTTGAAAGGAGAGGAGACAGGAAGATTAAAGCAATGAGGAGAGAAATTAGAAGAAAACGAGGAGCAAAAAACTGTTCCAGCTAAGGAAAAGACACTAAGGCAAACAAGAGGGAAGGGACTGTTGAAACAAAGCAGCTGAGCAGCTATTCGGCAAGGGATCAGGAGGGAAAGAAGGGACTCCAGAGATAAAGGAGGCTGCCTGGGAGGGGGGAGGTAAAAGCACATGGATCCTCAGGATTTTTGCATTGGGTTACCCCAAATTCACCATCAGATCACATAGCATGTCCATGGCTTCAGCCTGCACCAAAAAAATCACGCACCCACTGTTTCGTGGAGCTGCAATGGCGCAAAAACATGGTTACAAAGCACGGATCCACATGGATTCTTGGGATTTTTGCACTGGGGTACCCCAAACTCACCATCAAATCACATATCATGTCTGTGGCCACAGCATGAACCACAAAAATCATACATCCATTGTTTCATTCAGAATATATTTTTTTCTTGTTTTCCTCCTCTAAAAACTAGGTGCGCCTTATGGTCGGGTGCGTCTTATGGTGCGAAAAGTACGGTGGTAGTGTTTCCTCCAATGGACTGCTGCTCTTCTTGGCTTCATTCCGAAGTTTCATTCGGAATTATCTTCCTTTTAGAGAATGGCTTAGAGCATCTAGCCTCCTGCACACTAAAGTCTAGGAATGCCAAACTGTGGTTTCCTGTTCAAAGAGCTCAACGGGTGGCAGCCACTTTAGATGAAATGCACACAATGCTTGAACTGGGATGGATGCGATGCTCAAAGTGGCAAGCCATTGGTGTGCAGGGAATGACCAAATGGGTCAGTCACTATCACACTGTTTGTTTCCAGTGCTGCCAAAACATACTACAATACAGAACAACAAACCCCTGTGTTGCAAATTTAACACAACAAAGAATACAAGCAACACAAAGACCAGCATACTAGATAGCACTGCAATTCTTATTGCATGATATACATCATTTAGTACAACAAAAACAAAATGTGTACACTTGTAAATTCTCTAATATATCTCTAATATATTTGAAATCAAATGAACACACGTCTGTCAATATTACAAGACTGTAACTTGTGGAAAGGTGGAAGGGGGGTAAAAAGGTAAAGGGACCCCTGACTGTTAGGTCCAGTCGCTGACGACTCTGGGGTTGCAGTGCTCATCTCGCTTTACTGGCCAAGGGAGCCAGTGTTTGTCCACAGACAGTTTTTCTGGGTCATGTGGCCAGCATGACTAAGCTGCTTCTGGTGAACCAGAGCAGCACATAGAAACGTCGTTTACTTTCCCACTGGAGCGGTACCTATTTATCTACTTGCACTTTGACGTGCTTTTGAACTGCTAGGTTGGCAGGAGCTGGGACTGAACAACGGGAGCTCACCCTGTCGCGGGGATTCGAACCACTAACCTTCTGATCGGCAAACCCTAGGCTCTGTGGTTTAGACCACAGTGCCACCCGCGTAGGGAGAGGAAAATCAACATGGTGGTGATCAGTGGCAAGTCAACACCCATTAATGTACTGTGCATGTGCATTTGCAGTTCCAGGCAGCCTCCCCCTGGTAGCAAAGTTGGCCAGGGGCAGACTTTGGTAATAGTTCATACTAGGGTGTCCTGTGTGAAGCCAGATTTTGGCACCCAAAATCCATCTTCTCAAGTAGAGATCTTCTCAATTTTGTGCCCCCTCGGCAAGGGAGCCACCTGCATTGACCTAAACCTGGCGCTGAGTTGGCCTAAGGCCATCCACATCGTGATGGATGTTTATGTAAAACAGAGTGCTGTTAAGCGAATACTCTGTAATGACTGACTCGTATACTGAGGAGCTAATCAGAATTCAAATAGCAAGACCACATAGAAGACTGTCAGTAGGCGATACCGTCTTGTAGTTTAAGAAAGTCTCATTTTTAAGCATATAACAGCCTTGCCAGTTGTTGCGCCTGCCATCTGAGTATACATAATCTATTAGGACACATACAAAGACACGTGCAGGCAGTCCGGCCAGTTGGCAATATTTGCTAAAATGAGAAAGTCTGCATATTACCAGGACTATTATCTGAAACAGGAACTTGGCAGCTACATATTCCAAAATATGAGTCCAAAACAAAACAAAAAGCATCCTTGTGATCTGATCAACTTTGAGAATTAATCCTAGGCTTATCTGGTCCTGAACTTTAATCTTCCCATATTTTACACGTACAAGCAGTTTGCATAAATCTGCTTCTTCCTCTCATCTCTCTTTTTTAAATCCACTTGAGATACCTATCCGAGGTTATCTACATCCAGAATACGCATTAAAGACTTAATTTTGTACAGTTTACAGTACTAAAAATCAGGTTATTGCTTCATCTTTATTGAGACAAACCAAAATTGAAAACAGAAAGAAATACTGCCGGAGAAAATGTGCTGATGCCAGTAAAGTAAAAGCAGTGACTTGAGAGAAAGAGAAGAGCGTGCCGTACGACTCTTATGTTTCTTATTTAAAATGAAGTCTGGAGATTCAGTTCATAGAAAACTTCAGTTAGACTGGCAATCAATCACTGGATATATGTGTTCTTAAAAAGAAGAAAGTAACTCGGATCATGTGTTCTTTCTTCTTTGTGAATTAAACTCTACAAAAGCCAGCGGTACATGTCACTTCATGACAGTATGAGTGAAATAATAATAACGGGACATCTATGATGTTCCAACACAGAATGCTGTTGTTCAGGAGTCTAACCACTCCATCCCACCCCCAGTTTTCTGTTCCACCCCCCTGGCCACTCTGCACACTCAGTTGTAACACTGGGGTGTTGGGAGTTTACTTTCCCCTCCTCCTTAATTGTTCTCTAGATGGTTTTGGTTTTCAGTAAACCATGTTGTTGTTGTTTAGTCGTTTAGTCGTGTCTAGGTATATAATTATATGCCTAGGTATATAATTCTATTGTGGTGTGTGTGTGTGTGTGTGTGTGTGTGTGTGTGTGTGTGTTCATTTTATAATTTTCATTTTATAATTTTAATTTAAGGAAGACATTGATGATTGATGAATGGGTGTGATGAATTGATTAATTGAATTATTTTGGAGCAGCAGTAATGGGTTGATAACTCAATTGCAAGTAAAGTCATGGGAGAACAACTAATTTGGGGTGCGTGATCTGGATGGGAAATTAATTGGGTGAAGTCCAAATTAATAAATTCATTATTTGGGGTGATCTGGATGTAAAATGAACTGGCCTGTCTTCTGCGAAATTTACTTTCTGGTAATTATTTTTAAATGTGCATGTGTACGGCTAAATTGGCATTTGCATATTCATCCTATTTTAGGATGGTCCTCTTTTTAGGCCTTGGGTAAGTGGCCACCTTGTATTTTAGCAATGGCACCCACAGCCTGAACATTGTGAATAAAGGGAATGATGAAGTCGCAAGGTGCAAATTTGAGTAATAAAAGCGAGCCCAAGCGACTAGCTCAGAATTCATAGCAATCGGTGAAATTTTGCCCCTTCCCCATTTTACTGCATTTGGTCTTAGAGGTTCCTGTGAGAGTAGCCTTTCTGATTATGTCCACCTTTCCTCAATTCCTTGTCTCCCTAATCCTCTTTCTCCTGCTTCCTCTCTGCCGCATCCCACTTCCTTGAACCTTCTGGGATGATTCTCATTCCGTTTCCTTGACCTCAGCCTTCCACACCAAAAGACTCAAGCCTATCCCTACGGCTTACCTAGAGTATTAACCTCAAATCAAACCATATTCCGTTCCCGTACAGAAGCTGGACTGAGAACTCTTGGGGTGGAGAGCTGGTATTCCCAGAGCAGTTGCAAAGTCACAAAACGTTTGCAAACAGTCCATCAGCTCAGCAGTCAGTGTCAGAGATCACAATGCTACACATGCAATCCAGTACAGATGGATAAGGAAACCATGAGATATAGTGGCATTATTCCACATGTACAGCTTGCAGCCCGGTTGCACGGTGAAGCTGTTGAAAATCTGAGCTGCATTCCACTCCATAATATCATGTAAGCTGTACAATAGGGTTAGTGAAGCTGTGATTATTTTAGAGCACCTCAGCTGGGGAGAGTGTTCCTCTCTTGTTCCTTGTTATTTCCAGATGCCTTTGTGAAAAGGCAGCCAGGGAGTCGGGGGAAGAGAGGGGGCCTGTTCACATACCAGGCAGAAAGAAAACAGTGGTCCTAGCTTAGCGCACTACAAAAGTTCAGATAACTTGCATTTGATGGGTAGCTCCTTTTACAGAAGCTCTGAGCTGGATGACTCAGGAAAAGACAGCTCCCCATGTATAGAAACTTCAGCTATTTATCTACCCCTCTCAGACCTCCTGCTTTTGAATTATGGTGCTGGAGGAGACTCTTGAGAGTCCCGTGGACTGCAAGAAGATCAAACCTATCCATTCTGAAGGAAATCAGCCCTGAGTGCTCACTGGAAAGACAAATCATGAAGCTGAGGCTCCAATACTTTGGCCACCTCATGAGAAGAGGAGACTCCCTGGAAAAGACCCTGATGTTGGGAAAGATGGAGGGCACAAGGAAAAGGGGACGACAGAGGACGAGATGGTTGGATAGTGTTCTCGAAGCTACCAGCATGAGTTTGACCAAACTGCGGGAGACAGTGGAAGACAGGAGTGCCTGGCGTGCTCTGGTCCATGGGGTCATGAAGAGTCGGACAAGACTAAACGACTAAACAACAACAACAACTCAGACCTCCAAAACGGACTGATCAATGGATTATTAATTAACGCAAAAAGCAAATGATCAGACTTGCGCACACAGTGTCTACACGTGTTTAAGATGTATATGCACAGTTTCAGATCAACAGATGCAAGTCAAGAGTAGTGGAATCACATGCGATACTGATTTCCCCCTCCAGGAGCTGATTCTCGGTTAATGCATGAATTTTCTCCCAGCTTTGCCCATAGTCTCCAAAGGCCCTATCCCTTGTGCCACTGGAGTGTGCAGCCTCTTTTCTGCCATACATCCTTGTTATTTAGTTAAGGCTCCAGCTGCCTCTCTCTGCATAAAAAGTGCTTATTTTGAAACCAGTCAGCTACAAAGATCTGTCTTGTTGGCAGCAATTTGCCAAGGAATTTTGTACGACTGGCTTCGATACGTTGCAAACTGAGGATCAAAGGGGAAACTGAAACTTCGCTAACTAGGCTCCTCTCCCTCTCTCAGAAGATTATTGGAGAGTGAGGGCCTTATTGATGGTTTAATTGATCAACTGGAGAAATTTAGATAAATCTGGCATTTGAGGAACCGCAGCTGCTGTTCTTTTTGGTGCAGTTCATCAGCCAGATAAAAAACATTGCACTGATTTACCTTTCACTTCTGTCATTAATCTAAATGGTGTGAATTCAATTTCAGTTATCAGCTATCTTTTACATTCTACCATTTTATTTTCCTTTGGAATTCAAAAAGTTTACCTTTCAGAACCGTGCACCACCATCGTTCTTCAGCTTCGCTGGATGTTGCTTTTCCAACAGACAATTGCCAACAGAACATTATAGGAATTGTTTTTGGGGGAAACCACAGCTAGTTTTTAAATTTGATTATATATCCAATCTGGCTGATGACATTCAGGGCTCCTCCAGACTTCCTATTATGTCATATTTCTAGACAGAGGTTCATACTTTAAAGCGTTGGGTCCGAGCGCTTTTTTTTTGCCCACAAAAATCCGCCCTTTTACCACCGAATTGGAGCAAGTGGAAATCCACAGAAATCTGAATTGTTCTTTGTTTTGATTCAGCGTTAAAGAGTGAGTTTTTGCAGGGAAAGCTCAGAGACCTCTGCCTGTAAAAAAGGGGGGGGCAGAAGGTGAGTTTGAATAAGCCCTAAGATGAGCAAGAGCCTAACTCAGTATCGTAGTGTGAATTAAATAAATCTCCAGCTGTTTAAAAAGAAAGAAAAAGAGGGCAGATTGGGGATCAAAAAGGGAAAGCTGAAAGGGGTTAGGCAATTCTGCATGGCTCATCCATGACCAAAGGTTTTAAGACCTATTAATGGCAAATGGTGCTGTCTGATTTAAATCAAGCAATTAATTCATCCCCCACCTCCTTCAGATTAAAGACTCACAATTATCTGGACAAGGAGAAAGATACCACACCCTTTCCAAGATCTGTTTCCTTTTATAGCTTTCTAAGTGCCTTAACATGATACAGGTCTCTCTGTACTTTTGCATCATTCATAGAGAACTGGGTTACCCTCCTAATTGTGCAATTAGGGTATGTTTCCTTTTCTTCCTGTCATGATGGTTTAAATGCGTGCCATGATTACCGTATTTTTTGCTCTATAAGACTCACTTTTTCCCTCCTAAAAAGTAAGGGGAAATGTGTGTGCATCTTATGGAGTGAATGCAGGCTGCGCAGCTATCCCAGAAGCCAGAACAGCAAGAGGGATTGCTGCTTTCACTGCGCAGCGATCCCTCTTGCTGTTCTGGCTTCTGAGATTCAGAATATTTTCCCCCTTGTTTTCCTCCTCCAAAAACTAGGTGCGTCTTGTGGTCTGGTGCGTCTTATAGAGCAGAAAATACGGTATGTATCATTGTGTTATCCACCAGGTGACAATTCATCTCTTAGCACAAAGTTCATCCTAAAAACATCATCATGGTCCATTTTCTTAATCTTTCTTCATTACTCTAATACAGACAGAGGTTTTTATTTGTTCTGGGGCCAAATAATGAGGTGTATCAGGGTAATTTGGGGTGATTTTAGTGGAATTGCCAGGTCAAAAGACTGCCCCAAGTTAGATCAGGGCTCCCACAAAATATTGTGCAACTCTGTTGCATTGTTTTCCTGTACTCCATCTCCACAAAATATATTAGAAGGGACCCAAACTGGTGAAAGATTAATTTGGTCATCAATTCACTTACATTTTGTCCTGTTGTTGCTGTTTACCCCTCCTTCACCCTAAAATCCCATGGCAGGTTACAACAATTAAAACACAAATTAAGCACAATTAAAACACATGATGATGCCTTGATCTGACACTAGCTGTGTTACTCGTTTTATTGCTTTTTTAACCTTTGTTTTATTGCTTTGTTTCCCCACCCCCACCCCAAACCCTTGTTGTACTTTTCTCCTTGATTCTGGCTTTTATTTACAGTGTTCATATATATGTTGTATTTATAGTATTTGTAATTGCAAATATCATTTGTTTGTAGACCTTTAAGCCTGTCTGCATTTCTGCAAAGGCCTTTGACCATAAGCAATAAAAGTTTGATCTGAGTGCCTGCTTTAAAACAAAAACACAGGAGATCACAATCACAGAACTGCCTAGTTTGGTTATTTGTAATAAAGCTGCAGTGAGGCAGTCCCTCTGCCTTGATTTGAAGGGTTCTGCAAACATGTATTGTTTTGAAAATGCAGGGAGGCATTTTAAAAGTCTAGCTTTCCCTGAAAATCCATCCCTTCTGCTTATGCTGCAATGCTGAAGTGGGAGAGCAAGTGAACAGGCTGGAGAAGAATCGAATAGTTGGGAACGGGGAGGCAGAGGAAAATAAACCTGCTGTGTCTTCATGAAGCTGATCAGATTTTAAAGGGACAGCACCACCCCTATCACCCATGAACATACCGCCTGGTTCTTAGGGCTATACAGTGGTAAGGTAAAGGTAAAGGGACCCCTGACCATTAGGTCCAGTCGTGGCCGACTCTGGGGTTGCGGTGCTCATCTCGCTTTATTGGCCGAGGGAGCTGGCGTACAGCTTCCGGGTCATGTGGCCAGCATGACTAAGCCGCTTCTGGCGAACCAGAGCAGCGCACGGAAACGCCGTTTACCTTCCCGCTGGAGTGGTACCTACTTATCTACTTGCACTTCGAACTGCTAGGTGGGCAGGAGCAGGGACTAAGTAATGGGAGCTCACCCCGTCACGGGGATTCGAACCGCCGACCTTCTGATCGGCAAATCCTAGGCTCTGTGGTTTAACCCACAGCGCCACCCTCAGGTTAAGTACTTAATTCATTCCAGAGGTCTGTACTTAACCTGAAACTGTTCTTAACCTGAAGCACCACTTTAGTTAATGGGGCCTCCCACTGCCGCTGCGCCACTGCCGCGCAATTTCTGTTCTCATTCTGAAGCAAATTTCTTAACCCGAGGTACTAATTCTGGGTTAGCGGAGTCTGTAACCTGAAGCATCTGTAACCTGAGGTACCACTGTACATGGTTCACAATGTCCTTAAAGCAATGATCCTTGATCCACAAGCTCCCCATAACATTCTCAAGGTGCCCAGGCCACAGTCTCTCTCTTTCTCCCTGCCTCTTCAAAGTGTTTTCAAAGCACACCGGAGTATGAAATGTGAAAACAAACTTGTGCAGCTACTCTCTGAGCTTTCCCTTCCTCGCCACACCTGCAGGGAAGAGTTTTCGGAGCTGTGTTTCTCTAAAAGCACATCAAAGGCTGCTATAGCTGAACTTTGGTTAATGTAAAGCTACTCCGGTCTCCTTATCCATTTCTGTTTGTATGAGTACATAGTGGACCTGCGGGAGGTCAGTCTTCTCATTCAGTTCACAGCCTTGGGTCTCCAGATGTTTTTGGTCTACAACTCTCTCCATCCCTCGGCACAGGTCCTGCTAGCAAGGGATGATGGGAATTGTAGTCCAACAATATCTGGAGACCCAAGGCTGTTGCAGAATGTTCTGCTGACATACTGAATGGCATGGGTTCTTTAGTTTCTTATTTAATTCACGTGAATTAAATCATTTGAAAAACGGACTAGGATCCAAAGAAGGGACATGACTAGCGAAGACAGAACTCACAGGGAACTGAGTGCCTTTGAGCTGTGGCAATTGCAGCTACTTGTCCTCCCAGCATCCAAGACCACTGGAGAGAGCAGAGCATTTAGGACTGCTGTGTTCCTCACCTCCATCTACTCCTACTTAGACCCAAGTCATGACCATTACTCTTATTTACGCTGAAGGTCAATATGGAAATTCAAGTAGCTAATGAACTTCCCAGTGGGGAGTTTAGCTTCATGCATTATAATGTTGGCACCATGAGTGGTGTGGCACCGCTGCACTCCCAATAGAGGTGTCACAGTTGTGTACCAGGATGGAGAGAGAGCAGGGTTGTGCAAGAACGTCAATAAAGAGCAAGAATGAATGTGTGCTGCAGTAATGCGGCAGCTAGACTGGTGACTGGGAGCGGCTGCCGAGACCATATAACACCGGTCTTGAAAGACCTAAATTGGCTCCCAGTACGTTTCCGAGCACAATTCAAAGTGTTGGTGCTGACCTTTAAAGCCCTAAACGGCCTCGGTCCAGTATATCTGAAGGAGCGTCTCCTCCCCCATCGTTCTGCCCGGACACTGAGGTCCAGTTCCGAGGGCCTTCTGGTGGTTCTCTCACTGCGAGAGGCCAAGTTACAGGGAACCAGGCAGAGGGCCTTCTCGGTAGTGGCGCCCGCCCTGTGGAACGCCCTCCCATCAGATGTCAAAGCGATAAACAACTACCTGACATTCAGAAGACATCTGAAGGCAGCCCTGTTCAGGGAAGTTTTTAATATGTGACATTTTAGTTTATTTTTCATCTTTGTTGGAAGCCGCCCAGAGTGGCTGGGGAAACCCAGCCAGATGGGCGGGGTACAAATAATAAATTTTACTATTATTATTATTATTATTATTATTATTATTATTATTCTGATTTCTCTGCTCCTCCCCTCTCATCCTCATTCCCTTGCCTCTGATCCATGTTTGTCATTTGTTTGGAGCTAGTTGGTACCCTTTGGAGGAGCCACACAACCTAGTGTCTTCTAAAAGGGAGCCTTTTTCTATTTTTAACTATATTGGAGGCATCTAAGCAACTCTAGAAAACTCTAAGGGCTGGTTTTCAGCTGTCCTTCCTGGCTTTGGAGAAGGAAGTTCTGTCTGCACTTTTCATGGAATTTCTAAACCAACATCTAGCCATCTACAAACCAGTGATGATGATTAACAAGCTTGAGTTTAACCTCTTTCTGGTGTTCTCACCTTGCCCAGGACAGGTGACTGCTGGATTCCACTCCTCACTTATCTTCTTACTTATCTTTCAGATCTTACCCACCTACAACTCCCAAGGATTTGCTGGTGAGCTATCCCCTTCGTCATTCATTTACCGTATTTTTCGCCCTATAGGACACACTTTTTCCCCTCCAAAAATGAAGGGGAAATGTGTGTGCGTCTTATGGGGCGAATGCAGGCTTTCACTGAAGCCTGGGGAGCGAGAGGGGTCGGTGCGCGCCGACCCCTCTCGCTCTCCAGGCTTCGGGCAGCTGTCCGCAAGCCTTGGGAGACGGACGGGAAGTCGCGCCGGTCTCCCCAGGCTTACAGAGAGCTGCCTGTTCTGGGGGCTGGGGTCGGGGGAAGCTCAAGCTTCCCCCGCCCCAGCCCCGCACCTGGGGGGTAAATAATTTTTTTTTCTTTATTCCCCCCCCCCAAAAAAACTAGGTGCGCCCTATGTGCCGGTGAGCCCTATGGCGCGAAAAATACGGTATTCTCCTTTTGGTTCTGTGGGATTAAAACACCTGCCCCAGAGTCTCTCTCTATATACCTCTCTGTTAGAAACTGCTAAAGTGCGTGGTCCAGACAAATGTGGAGTGAGTAGCCTGTATATTTGTAACCCCTAATCATTTTAATTCCTTTATATATGAGTACTGCTTCCACTGGTGGAGGAACGGGGGTGTGAAGGGAGCAGACCGCCCCCAATACCACTATTCTGGTAGGGTGCCATTGCGGCCGCCCCCCCCCCCCCGGACACACACCATGCACCCCCGCGCGCACTGGGCGCCATACCCCCACAAGCAGCGCACCACGCCCCCAGAACGAGTGCCACACCTGCGGGCGGCACGCCACGCCCCCAGGGCGCCAGCCACGCCTCCGCCTGCTCTCCGCCCCCGGTAACGGAGCATCCAGCTTTGCCACTGACTGCTGCTTCAAGTTGCAAGGCTATTTGAATCTCTGCTGGCTATTTTGTGCAATGACCGCTCCCCGCATAAAAACGGGGGGCGCCCTTTGCGTGGACGCGCGCAGCCCCTGGATCTGGAGCGGCTCCATCAGCATAGGCTTGGCTTTGCCTTCCCTCAGGTGGGATACCTGGAGGTCTCCGCCTACCTCAGTCAGCTGTCCAATCCGACCTGGGGGAAGTGTTGCCAAGGAGACCAGGCCAGGTAGGGGAGGGACTACCTGCCCACACAATAGAGGGAGGATCTTACCTGGGAATCCTCACTTGGTCACGTCTCCGCCTGCTCTCCGCCCCCGGTGGCAGAGCATGCAGCTTTGCCACTGACTGCTGCTTCAAGCTGCAAGGCTATTTGGTTCTCTGCTAGCTATTTTGTGCAAATAAATATTGTCATCCTATCAAACAATGTGCGTACTTTATTGCTAATTTATTAAAGTAAGAAAAGATAAGACAGGAGTTAGCTAGTCGAGGCTGATTCCCCCAGATCAAACAAGGGGACCCTGGTGTTTCTAAATATTAAAAACACCTTGTGTTCCACTGCCTCCAGGAAAGATCCCCAAATCTGCAGTTCCATGAAGAGCTGGGTTAGATATAGATCAGGGCTCAGCAACCTTTTTCAGCTGTGGGCCGGTCCACCGTCCCTCAGACCATGTGGTGGGCCAGACTATATTTTGAAAAAATTATGAATGAATTCCTATGCCCCACAAATAACCCAGAGATGTATTTTTAAATAAAAGCACACATTCTACTCATATAAAAACACCAGGCAGGCCCCACAAATAACCCAGAGATGCATTTTAGATAAAAGGACACATTTTACTCATGGAAAAACACGCTGATTCCCAGACCGTCTGCAGGCCAGATTTAGAAGGCAATTGGGCCACATCCGGCCCATGGGCCTTAAGTTGCCTACACCTGATATAGATTCTCTTGGCTTAAGCATCTGATAATTGCTTAGGTGGGGGGGAAAGGAGTGGCCAATGTAGACTTTTCTATTTACATTGAAGATGATTGAGCCAAGAGTTTGTTGTATGTGTTTGCTTGTTGTATGTGTTTGCCACTCATCACTCCTTGTAAACAGGTTTGCAGGGTTTGTATTGCTTCAGAAACATGCAAGGCCTGTTGAAGCAGAGGCAACAGTTGTTGTTGTTGTTGTTGTTTAGTCGTTTAGTCGTGTCCGACTCTTCGTGACCCCCTGGACCAGAGCACGCCAGGCACCTCTGTCCTCCACTACCTCCCGCAGTTTGGTCAAACTCATGCTGGTAACCTCGAAAACACTATCCAACCATCTCGTCCTCTGTCGCCCCCTTCTCCTTGTGCCCTCCATCTTTCCCAGCATCAGTGTTTTCTCCAGGGAGTCTTCTCTTCTCATGAGGTGGCCAAAGTATTGGAGCCTCAGCTTCAGGATCTGTCCTTCCAGTGAGCACTCAGGGCTGATTTCCTTAAGAATGGATGCGTTTGATCTTCTTGCAGTCCATGGGACTCTCAAGAGTCTTCTCCAGCACCATAATTCAAAAGCATCAATTCTTCGGCGATCAGCCTTCTTTATGGTCCAGCTCTCACTTCCATACATCACTACTGGGAAAACCATGGCTTTAACTTTTTAGAGGCAACAGTAACGAAATGCAATTCGTCATGAGAAGTGATGCCTCTGTTCCAGGTCCTTGGAAGTAAGCCCCACTGGTTACTCTTGGGTAAACATGCTGTTAAAAACTATTTTACGTTCTCAGCTTTTGAGAGAAGGATTAGACTCAGGAAACGCAGTGCAGTAACTAGCTGGCTTGCATTAGCCCTCTGTCTGCAAGGAAAGTGTTAAAGCAAACTTGAAAATGAGGCTGATATTTTATTAACCTTTTGCAAAGAGAATTGTTAGTTATGGGCAAGAGGCATTAGGAGGGAAGGAAAAGGCCAGTTGGCCTAATAAGACTTGCCCCTTGGGGCAACCTTGATCTCTGTCTCCATCCAGGAATAAATTATGAAGAGGCTCTTCCTGAGCTCATTTATAAAATCTCATTTAAGGACCTGTCTTGGCAATTTCTCCCCTATATAAGCAATTCTAGGAATTCAGAGGCCCAGGCTGAGAGATTCATGGGTACACACGCATTTCAATATATGTACTGCATTCTGCTAGTGCTTTGCATTATCTTATATGTATGGTGTCAGCAGATGGGGAGGTGTGCTGGAGCACAAAGGCTTTTTTTAAAGACAGACTGTATGTGTGTGCATGTGTTAGAAAGATATGATCAACTGTGCATGTGCGTGCAAGAAACAGAACTGGGAAGATCACTCCTTTGTGTGAGGGAGTGTGCATCTGAAAAAAATTAAAGCTGGTCCATGAAATTCTGCATGGCCAATCAATTTCCTTTTTCCTTTTCCTTTTGTAGTAATACCTGATTGCAATGTGCAATTCTCCCAAGCCATTAGCTGAACTGACAGCAGCAACAGAGGGGAACCATTTAAATGTTGTATATGGCCCAGGAGCAACAGCAGGTGTGGCCCCGGCATGGGATCAATTCCAGTGGGCTAAGTTGGATGACTGAGACCTTGGCAACTGAGACCCAGGGTGCTGAGCACTGATGCCAAACTTAAATATACCAACAAGCAGTTTCTCATTTTCGGGCAGTAGAAATGCCACAATGTTCAGCTTTATCTGCCATGGGCTGGCCAATAATTATTGAAGTTAGATTTTATTTTATTTTTAAAAATTGTTTACCAGCCAGCTTGGAATCAGAATTTCCAGAGAGCTTGAATGCCATCCCCCCCCCCCATGCAATAGTAGACTTTTCAGAATAAATGTAGCTATAACTTTTCAGTAAAAGAGAAGTTGGGTTGATTAAATTGACCAGTTTCTTTGTACTTCTGCTGAAAGCTGTGTGTTTTCAAACAGGTGGCGTGAAAATTCTACACCACAGACATTAGCCAATAGGTGCCCATGACGTAATTTCTATAGCTCGCGTCTGTGACAGCCATCACAACGGATGCACTAACGGGGGAGAAGAATCTAGGTTTCATCATGACAAAATATTGTTCTTTGAGTGCTGAGAAAAAGCAGGACCTCCGCCACAGGAATGCAACCTCGAGGGAAGTTGTCTGGGCTGCTAACAATAAATGGAAATGATGGGGATCCAAAGAACCACACAGCGAGTTCTGCGTGCCCAAAGGAGCCTTGGACCCCCAAGAATGCAGGCATGGCAAACCTCTTCCGAAACCGGGGAAGGTATGGAAAGCCGCTTCTGAGGCTGCATGGGAGTTTGCCTTCAAAGGGGAAAGTTTTTAAACAGACTCCCATTGGGCCTGCCCAAACCATTGGGTGCACCTAAAGTAGCTCTTTGGACGACAGCCAGTGACTCTGCGCGGATCATTTTACAAATGGAAAGTCTGGAAAAGGCCTGAAACACAGATGTTGCAACCTTAAGATTTGTATCTGATTACCAAAAAAAGGGAAAGAACGGGGAATGCATGGCAAGTTTCCCGCACACTCCCCGTTGCAAGACTTGAGCGCTGATTCGAACTCCTTCCTTTCAGCTTCCCACATGCCTTCTCGTGACCCCAGCCAGCCAGACACATACATCAGGTGTGCTATCCCAGCAGGCTGTTGGGAAACTGCTTCCGCCTCACCTGCTTTGCTGAGGGCTTCTGCTCAGGTTCAGGGCTCACATAGCAGCCTGCAAGCTTGCCTTCACCTTGGGGGTAGATCTCTGCAAAGCCTTTGCAACTCCCTGCCACAGAGCGCCAGCCAGGAGGAAAATGTGCTGCCCAACTAGCAATTAGCAGAGGCTTTTGGGGGGGAAATGAGGGGGAAATGAGTGAGCTCTTTGGGAGAAATTCCTACCGCCCCTACACCCCTCAAATTCCTTTAGCTCAAGCTAAATGCATATCCCCTATAAATGAAAAGGTCATTTTGCTTACATAATTTTGGAGACACCCTTGGAACTCCATACAGGTGGTCTGCATTAAGTAAGGGCAGTTCACCTCCAGCTGACTGCCGGCACCAGCAACGGTCTTCTACTGCCCTCTGCAGTTCCAAATTCTTCCTGTTCCTAATTCTGAAAACCGAGAGCCAGTGCAAAGCCTTGCCAGCAGATCTGTCACAACCTGTGACATACTAAAGATGCCAGAGTGTCACATATCAGGTACATAAGCTCATAATTGTAAGGCTCAGCTACACAGCAGGGGGGAACTAGGAGGGGGGTCACTCTGTCTGAATTCTCCATCTGAGGAGCTAGGCTTAATTACTCACTACTGATTGTGTTGGGCAGGGAGAGGGGAAAGAGGCATTTTTTAAAAAAATCCACACCTTCTGGTCTAGGAGCCAATTTACAGGAGCAACACTAAGACACATGGCAGAGTCCTATATGTGTCTACTAGGAGTGGGTGAATCTGTCCATTTCGGTTTCTCTTGTTTTTTCCCCTCCACATCAGTTTGCAAACTTCAGGGCCGGGGAGACTTCTCCATATACAATATAATCTGCTTCTTAAAGTGTCTGTAGCATGGCTTTCAAGCTACAGTAACTGGACACAGAAATTAAGCAGGTGAAACTTTTGTACTACATAGTTCTGTATCAAGAAAAAGCTTATCACTGAAATTTCTGTGCAGGAGAAATCTCTGTTAGAAGCCTAGGAGCAGAACCCGTACAAAAGTAGCAAACCTTTGGCCTCTGTGAGATTACATATTTTAGGACCACATCTTGGTGAACTCTAACACTAGTTCAGTCCATGTGAAAGATGGAATAGATTTCTAAGGTTGAATTATGACGCCGTTCCCCAACAGTGGGCTGAGGAGGAGGAAATGGGACAGGATCTCTTGGGAACATCAAGGGAACCCTGTTAGCACTGCGTTTATAGAAACACATTTACATATGAGTAAGGAAGGATGTTTGATTCTCCTCATGGATTCCCTTCTAATATTTTTAAAACTAAATTCAGAGAATGCTCTGAAGGTACATGAAGTCACCAACTAGCTGAAGCTAAGCAGGTCTTGGTCTGGTCAGTAACTGGATGGGCAGCCTCCTGGGAACAACATCTACACTTAGGTTTCAGGATATAAATCTAAGAAATGAATGAACGAATGCAGTCTATGGCCATCACGCATAGAATCAACACTTGCCATGTTTCTCTTACTTTCAGCAAAATCGCATTTCAGATCATCACCTCCTTCACACAAAAGAGGCATGCCCAGCACTTTTGGATCAATCATGAACTAAAGTAAAAATGACTCCCATAATGACCGCTCCCCGCATAAAAATGGGGGGCGCCCTTTGCGTGGACACGCGCAGCCCCTAGATCTGGAGCGGCTCCATTAGCATAGGCTTGGCTTTGCCTTCCCTCAGGTGGGATACCTGGAGGTCTCCGCCTACCTCAGTCAGTTGTCCAATCCCACCTGGGGGAAGCGTTGCCAAGGAGACCAGGCCAGGGAGGGGAGGGACTACCTGCCCCACAATAGAGGGAGGATCTTACCTGGGAATCCTCACTTGGCTCCAGAGCTTCTCCCACCCTACCCACCCTCAGTTAATGTCTTATTTTTCAGGTTAACTTTTCTTCACAGGTTTTGCAGGTTAACTTTTCTTCACAGGTATGTGGGCGCTGCTACGTCAAGGTCGCTGTTAAAGGGCCGGAAAGGAATTTCCCTGCATTGGCAGGTTTCGCCTTTCCCATAGCAAAATGTCACAACTTTGGTGGTATCAGGTCTTGGGCGGAATCCTTTAGTCTATCTTCCTCTTTGCAGTGGCGATACCAGGGTTCCCCGTTAAAGGAGTTTCTGAAGGGAGGCTTTGACCGTACGCCGAAAGGTCGTCATTGCTCTCCCCTGCGACGGCGGCATAACGGGGGCGGCTATCTCTGCTTGAACATATGTTCTCCAGAGCCGGCCCATCCCCCACACAAACACTGGATAACCCTGATGCTCCCTAGGTCCCCGACTGGGGACTGGGGAGGGAGAACGCCCAATGCCTGAGCCAAGGTCTACCCACATTTGAAATTTAATAAAGTTGCGGCCAATTTAATCCCATAGCACGTTGTCTTGAGTCGTTATTCCACATGACGGGGGGGACCTCTCGGGATCTGGGGACTCCGCCTGTCCACGCAACTTGGTGACTCAGACCCCAAAACATGCTGCAGGCAAGTGTCTGTCCAAAGTAGAACCAGGTTGAGGGGGAAGAAGAAGCAGCTTTGCGAAAGTGTAGTGTATAGCTCTAGCTTATGGGAAATGCCAGAGTGTCTCCTTAGTGACTGGCAAAGTTTCTTAAGAGAGTGAATTCTACTTTTGGGGAGGACTGCTGATGGAAGTTATTAAGCATGATCTCATGTGCTTCTTGTGCTTTTGCAAGTTCTGTTTTATGAAGCAGCAACATTAGACAGAGTTTTGGTAGACTGTGGTAGCACCCCAAACCCTTATTTCCAATTACTGCCCAGCTTGCTTCTTTAGTTCACCCAGTTTTGATCCCGTGGGCAGCTCCTCCTCCTCCTCCTGCCGTAGAAAGAGGCTGAGTGCAAGAGAGGAGGGGCGGCCAGCCATTGAAGCCACACCATGCTTGGCCTCCTCCTGACAATGCAACATTGTACGCATGGCATCACACGTGTGATGCCGGGGCCCCTCAATCTTTGGTGCAGGTTGGCATCCCTGAACCAATGAATGATATGCTCAGAAGGCCTGGTAGCTCCACTGAAAAGGGCAGCAGCATTCCATCTGCTCATCACTCTCAAACCCTCCAAAGTGTTCCTGTTTTCCAGCGACATCCCTGATTTAGAGAAGCCATCCCAGTTTCTGATTTGATCCCAGAATGTCCTGCTTTTCCTTAGGATGTCCCCCTTTTCATTGCAGAAATGCTGGAGGCTATGGTAGTATGTCCCTATTTTCATTGGAGAAATGTAGGAGGGTATAGAGTCATCCAACTCCTGAGCCATCGAAAGGCAATCCTGGGGGTTTTTTTAAGTTTAATGTTTTATTTAACCAAGACCATATAACACCGGTCCTGAAAGACCTACATTGGCTCCTAGTACGTTTCCGAGCACAATTCAAAGTGTTGGTGTTGACCTTTAAAGCCCTAAACAGCCTTGGTCCTGTATACCTGAAGGAGCGTCTCCACCCCCATCGTTCAGCCCGGACACTGAGATCCAGCGCCGAGGGCCTTTTGGCGGTTCCCTCACTGCGAGAAGCCAAGTTACAGGGAACCAGGCAGAGGGCCTTCTCGGTGGTGGCACCCGCCCTGTGGAACGCCCTCCCACCAGATGTCAAAGAGAAAAACAACTACCAGACTTTTAGAAGACATCTGAAGGCAGCCCTGTTTAGGGAAGCTTTTAATGTTTAATAGGTTATTGTATTTTAGTGTTCTGTTGGAAGCCGCCCAGAGTGGCTGGGGAAACCCAGCCAGATGAGTGGGGTATAAATATTATTATGGATGGAGTACAAATAAATTATTATTATTATTATTATTATTATTATTATTATTATTATTATTATTATTTTATATATGTTGGAAGCTGCCCAGAGTGGCTGGGGCAACCAAGTAAGATGTGCAGGGTATAAATAGTAAAGTTATCATTATGGAACGGGACGTCCCCATTTTCATTGGAGAAGAAGAAGAAGAAGAGTTTGGATTTGATATCCCGCCTTTCACTCCCTTTTAAGGAGTCTCAAAGCGGCTAATATTCTCCTTTCCCTTCCTCCCCCACAACAAACACTCTGTGAGGTGAGTGGGGCTGAGAGACTTCAAAGAAGTGTGACTGGCCCAAGGTCACCCAGCAGCTGCATGTGGAGGAGTGGGGAAGCGAACCCGGTTCCCCAGATAACGAGACTACCACTCTTAACCACTACACCATACTGGCTCTCAATGTTGGAGGGTATGCCCTCTGAGAATGAAGGCAGAGATTGTGTGGCCCCACAGAAGGGGCAGCAGGGCCTTGTATGGGATGCCAGCTGTGCCACCTGCCTGCATTGCGGGAACCAACTGAGCAGGGGCAAATGCGCTGGGGCAATGCTCCAGCAGTGATCCCAGAATGCACTTGCAAAGACAGCCCCAGTCCCTCACTTGGGGAAGAGGCAGAGCCTGAGAAGTCAGGCAGGAAAGGCCATAGGGGCGTGTGGCAGGACAAGGAGTGATCTCTCTTTCTTCCTCTCAAGTGTCATCCCATCCTATCTACTAGGGAAGATGGAGGACTCACATCTCAGTCAGTACTCTTGGAGCAAGGATAAGAGGAGTCTCAAGGTCCACGTTTGCAAAGGAGCACTGGAGCCCTCCCCCTGCAAGAAGAATGAAATATACTCGGAGTCGAGAGTGGATTTCATGCTCTTTATTCAGCTCATAATGGTGAGGAGGAATGGAAGGTCCCCCAGAATGTCTGCTTTATATACCGTATTTTTTGCTCTATAAGACTCACTTTTTCCCTCCTAAAAAGTAAGGGGAAATGTGTGTGCATCTTATGGAGCGAATGCAGGCTGCGTAGCTATCACAGAAGCCAGAACAGCAAGAGGGATTGCTGCTTTCACTGCACAGTGATCCTTCTTGCTGTTCTGGCTTCTAAGATTCAGAATATTTTTTTTCTTGTTTTCCTCCTCCAAAAACTAGGTGCGTCTTGTGGTCTGGTGCGTCTTATATTGCAAAAAAGACGGTGCATTATTTACACAATGGGCCCCACGTGATTGGCTAATTCCGGGATTCACCTGTAGGCCAATCAGGTTGCGGATTCACTTCCACCTGGAGCTGGATTGGGTGGCTCCTGTGGGCCAATCAGACTGCTGCATTCTGGACCCTATTGTTCTAGGACCAATCAGACTGCTGCCTTTTGGATCCTATTCAACTCAGTACATAATAAAGAATCTGGCATCCTATGGCAGAAGCACATTAAGACCCCACCACAAACTGACGCCACACACACAATCCCAGCCCAGCTTGATTTACCCTTGCGCAGAACAGTCACGAGGAGTCCTCTGTGCTGACTGACCGGAATTTCTATTGCATCCTCACAGCCCTGGGTGATGAGAGATGCGTTCATCCACCTTTCAAGCAGAATTTTATTGTTCTTGGAAACCTATTTTAGCTCGTGAATAGGGTACAGTTAACCTTTTTGTTTCCAGGAGATGGGATTAGCACCCTTGGCAATGGTTCTGGGTCTGAGGAGAGATGTCCTGGCTGAAGGAATGCTGAAGGGCAAGCAATCTCTCATCCTCTACTTCTGTTAGGTGGACGAGGTGATGTGGGACGTGTCACGGGAGTTCGGGCTTTAAAAAGCTACCTAGTTCTGAGCCGTCTGCCACAATGAAGCCACAGGCCTCAACCCGCTTACCCAAAAGTAGTCCCAATCAGACTCAGGGGGCTGCTCAGGTGGAAGTGGTTTGAGAATGCTAATGAACCTGCCTAATCACATTATCCCAATAGTCATAAGCAACCACATGTTATTGAATGCATTTAATGGGCTGGTTTGAAACACATTATTTACAGTAATGAATTCTAAATGTGGAATTTATTAGGCCTGCCCATGATATTAAGTTTGTAATACACCTGCTTACAAGACAGATAGACTAACATCTAGCAGAGTCACTTTCCTCCAAAGTTAGTGTCCTCCTCGAGGCCTATTTCTTACAAGTGGGTTACCAAGGGGCAAGCAATATTTGTTTTGGTACCAAAGCAATGAATTCATTCCTCTCCTTCTCATTTCATCTCCTCTTAGTCCTGCAGAACAAAAGCGGGCTATTTGGGAAACCTCCTGTGAAAGCTAAACTTTGCTTAGTGACCAAAGCAGACTAACAATGCAATCCTATGGATGTATACTCTGAAATATATGTCCAGGTGGCAGCAGCCAGCAGAAGATCGTGACGCTAGGAGTTCTGGTGGTGCAGAGGAGCTGAGTGTAACGGCACCAGCCCCAGAATAGTGTAGCAATATAAACTGGCAAAAATGTCTGAATCTAAATCAAATCAGTGTTGGAAATGGAAAAAGAAAGAAGGTACTTTTTAATCATATGTGGTGGTCTTGCAGTAAGGTTAATGCTTTCTGGGAAATGATATACAATGAAATGAAAAAGATGTTTAAAATAACGTTTGTATTTAGAAAAAACCGAGAACCCTTTCTTTTGGGAATTATAGGGACAGAACTACCTAAATTGTATAGAAACTGTCAGGGAACTGCCATCAGTGTCCGAGGGAGAGAGCAAGCTCCAAAGGGATCCCAGAGAGCGTTCCGGGAGTGGGAGAGGCAGCCCATCTTCTGGGGAAGGGAATCAGCGTTGCTCCAGTGGAGAAGGGGGGCAGATGGGGGAATCGGCGAGGCGGTCCCATGACTACTTGCCGGGGACCAGCGGGGAGAGGAAGAGTCCTCCGCTGCCTACGCCCTCCTTGCGCAGAAGGCTTCCGCGCAGGGAGAGTAGGAGGAGACTGGGCGTCAAAGAGCTACTTTGCTGGAAGAAGTTTAAGAAACGCCCACTGACGGATTCTGCCAGCGATTGAGACAGCCACGGGTGAGTGGCTGCTCGGACAGGAAAGGTTCACTCAGGCAACCCAGCCAGGTGTTGGCACAGGCTTACGCACGAGCAACCCCTTGAACCATTACAGAAACTTATTCATGTATGCGACTGCAGCGGCAAGAATGTTACTTGCCTAAAAATGGAAAGAAGCAGAAGTCCCAGCAAAGGAAGAATGGATACAAAAACTTATGGAATATGCAGAAATGGCGGAACTCGCAGGAAGAATAAGAAATCAAGTTAACAAACTTTTTATAAAAGAATGGAAATGGTTTATTGAATATTTACATATAAATTGTAAACAGATAAAAACACTGGCAGGATTATTGTAATAACCTGCAGTTACATAAGAGTATATATTTAAAGAAGATAGATAAACAAGTTAAGTGCATTTGGATATGTAGAAGATATTAAAGGTAAATTTAAGGAACCGTAGAAAGAGGGGGAACGAAGTCAAGTTTTAAAATGTCAAAATGATTGTAAAATCAGTGAAATTTATATATCTGAAAAGTATAAATGTTTTTTTAAAAAACAATACCAGAATGGTGTAGCAATGTTACTAACCCACCACCACCACCATATTCTATTCCGGCCCTATGCTCAGGGTGGAAGTAGCGATGGCGCCACCACTCCATAAGTCCCCACCAGTCCTTCCCCACCCTTGGACCATCCCATCTGGGGGGGAGGAACTTTTGCTGGCAGCCGCAGACAGGCATTTCACCAGCAACCTCCCCCCCCCCCAACACATTAAGCAGGCAGAAATGGCAGGTCAGTGTGATGCCAGCTTAGACCCAAGAGACAGGCTTTTTTTGAGGACCATTGGCAATTGCTGGCTGGGGCTGATGGGCACTGGAGTCTGAAAACATCTGGAGGACATTGGTGAGCAATGATGAGCCCACTCAAATAGAAGCCCCCTACATGAACCTAACAGCTCTAACCTATTAGAGTTATTTTTTAAAGTAAAGGACCCCTGGACGGTTAAGTCTATGTTAAGACTATGGGGTTGTGGCGCTAATCTTGCTTTCAGGCTGAGGGAGCCACAGGCTGTTTGTCCACAGACAGCTTTCCGGGTTATGTGGCCAGCATAACTAAACCGCTTCTGGCACAACAGGACACCATGACGGAAACCAGAGCGCACGGAAATACCGTTTACCTTCCCGCCACAGAGGTACCTATTTATCTACTTGCACTGGTGTGCTTTCGAACTGCTAGGTTGGCAGGAGCTGGGACCGAGCAATGGGAGCTCACCCCGTCACAGGGATTCGAACCACTGACCTTCTGAACGGCAAGCCCAAGAGGCTCAGTGCTTTAGACCACAGCGCCACCCGCGTCCCAACCTGTCAGAATACAGAGTTCTACTACCCAGGTTTTATTGAGTGCTCAAGCTCTCTCTCTTTTTCTCAGCACAAGCCAGCGGGGCAGCCATGGTGCCTACTTTACAGATGCCAGCCCTCTATTTGTAGAACCGTCAAAGGACAGAGTCCTCTATTTGAAAGAACCCTCTGGTTAGAGGGCTGGTAGTAAAGCAAATTATTTGCATAAGCACATTATTTGCATAAGCACATTATTTGCATAAGCACATTATTTGCTTAGGCAACTGTTATTGACACAACCGCACATCCAGACTTTCAAGCAAAATTGCCACTATAGTGACATGAAGTTTAAATGGTCAATTGTTTTACTTTTAACAGCACTAGCCAAAATGTGGGAGTTTAAATTTATAACACAACAGAAAAGGGGTAAGTGATAAAAAAACAGGGCCAGAAGGAATAAATCAATGTGAGAGAATATATATATGTATATATATATATATATATATATATATATATGCAGGTTTTGGTGTCCTCGGGTGTCTTCCCGTGTAAAAGTTGGGGTGTCTAGGCGACGTTTCGACGAGGTCTCACTCGTCATCTTCAGGCTGGTGCTTTCGGCTTCTTGTTACTGGAACAGAGCCAACAGAACAGTAACAAGAAGCCAAAAGCACCAGCCTGAAGATGACGAGCGAGACCTCGTCGAAACGTCGCCTAGACACCCCAACTTTTACACGGGAAGACACCCGAGGACACCAAAACCTGCATACCTATACCCGTGAAAATCTACGAAAGCATATATATATATATATATATATATATATCTCACTCTCAGGCACGAGTGTTTCCAACATATTAATTTATGGAGGGCCTCCTATTGTTTTAGTGTAAACAGGAGTCAAAATCCGTTGACAGTTGGAAGAGGCCAGCGAAAATGTTTTCAAAGAAAGCTCTTTAGGAAATAGCTGTTCCATTCACTGAAACAGTTCCTGTATCACAACCGCAGCGCTGTTCAAATATAAACAAATATTTTCATTGCCACGCCACAAAGGGACTTCAGCAGAAAGCTGGCTAGATATGAAAACAAACTTTGGCATCTAAAGGGCTTTTGATACACATGACTTACTCTTATGACAAGAGGCTATGCAGAGGAGCGCAAGAAGCTTATTTCATATGGTACAAAAGACTTTTGTTTACCATCTCTCTGGACATCTTGGGACTTGCAAGCAGCAGCACGGCTGGTGTCCTCGCTTTATGGCTTCGCAACGTGAAGGGATTTAGAAAAGACTTATGGGTTCAGCCACAAAGCAAATGGGCTATCCCAAACAGTAGCCCTCTGAGAGCAATATGGAAAAGTAATGGAAAAATCTATACAAGGAGGTTGTGTTGTTGTTTTTTTCAAGTTGGCATATTCCCCACTTCCCAAAACTATCAAGGCAGTCGTTTTCTCCTTCTCAGCTTCACTTCTTTATTAACCCCTCAACGTTATCCAAAATTATATTCCTGCTTTGCCCGACTATTTTCTTTTCTGCCAGAGAAATGTCGAGTTTGAGACGTCAAGGACTAAATTGCAGTGTTTTCAGTCCCTACAAATTCATAATGAGCCTTACACTATTAGAAGTGGGATCAGGGACGGTACGTAGTTTATATTTTAAGAATAAATAATTTTACCAACGTCTCTTTTTTTTTATTCAAAATTATAACAAGACATATTATCCAAAAACATATCATCCTTGTCCCCCCCCTAATTTTTCCTCCCCCCCCCCATCCTCCCACACACACACACGACTTCCCTCAGTTCCAATCTTTGGTTTCTCTGAGACTGCTGTTTTCTGCATGTTACAAAGTTGTATAGATCCTCAAACTATTTAGCTGATTATTATCAATAAAAATTGTGAATGTTTATTCAAAACCTGCCAAGGAGTCCAGTTTGCTTTATTGCGTCTTCAGATACTTTGTAAAGGGTTCCCATTCATAGGAAAGTCACACTTATCCTTTTCCCGTAGCTTATATGTCAGTTTTGCCAGTTCTGCATAGTCCCTCAATTTTTCTTGCCGTGATTCTTTAGTAATTTTACCAACTTCTGAGGGGTCATCATAAGATAGGATTTGGCAACTTTCCCCACCCTTGCGCTAATAGCCGCATAGCCAACAAAAATTCAACAATTACATTTTCCTAGCCTGCAGATACTGTGATGGGGAAAGCATCATCCCCTGAAATTCTGCTCCTTATGTCTGTGTTAAAGGCACAGGAGCGCTGCCCAGGAAAAAAAGCTGGCAACCTTTCTCCCACAGGAACAGAGATAAGTATGATTGGGTCGGATGGCAATGCTTTTATATTCCCAAGTCTGCCCCATTTACATATAAAGTGTGGGGCTTGTGGCATCTGATTTCGTAACAAAAGTTTGCATAGGTGAGAGGAGCTGAACCTTTCCTGCATCCCACGTCCCATTGCGACAGCAGCATCACCACCATACAGATATGATGGCAAAAAATGGGTCCCCCAATGCATTTTGGGGGTTAAAGGTGGTGTCCAAGTCTGAGAACATTGAAGACTACTGATCAAAGAAATTGCTCGAGCTACGAACAAAGTTAAGTGGCACACAAACGAAGTTCTCAGAGGCTCTCGCAGGCAATCCAGCAAAAGACACCGTCCAGTTTCCCTTCTGTCACTCCTTGAGAGGATTTCTAGTTCCACTTTATTAGCGTGCTTTTGCTGAGCTGAAGGACTCGCCATATTTAGTCACAGAATATTAGTCATGGAAATAACTGAGTGACGGACTATTTCTTTTCCTGACAGATAAAGTCATATTATACAGAAGTGTGAGGGGACCGGGGAAGGCTGAGAGGAAGTTCAATAAATAAGAGAAAGGAACAGACCTTTTACATTCTGAAATCTAAGCATGCAGATTCTGCATTCTGGGAAGAAAATTTACTTAAGCAAAACAAAATAACAGAAGGATGAAAAACAGGTACGCCGCCAATTCCTCCACTCCCCCAACCCAGTTCATACAAACTTCTTAAAAATTCTGCAGTTATACCCTGATCTCAAATCTCTCACCTCTCACCACTGGCTTGGCCTTTGCATATCCAAATTCTGAAAGGCTAATTGCTGGTCAAACCAAAAAGCACAGCTCTATATTCATGTGCTACTGTTGTTGTTTAGTCGTTTAGTCGTGTCCGACTCTTCGTGACCCCATGGACCAGAGCATGCCAGGCACTCCTGTCTTCCACTGCCTCCCGCAGTTTAGTCAAACTCATGCTGGTAGCTTTGAGAACACTGTCCAACCATCTTGTCCTCTGTCGTCCCCTTCTCCTTGTGCCTCCATCTTTCCCAACATCAGGGTCTTTTCCAGGGAGTCTTCTCTTCTCATGAGGTGGCCAAAGTATTAGAGCCTCAGCTTCACGATCTGTCCTTCCAGTGAGCACTCAGGGTTGATTTCCTTAAGAATGGAGAGGTTTGATCTTCTTGCAGTCCATGGGACTCTCAATGGACTACTAGGAATGGGCAAATCTGTGCTACTATTTCATGTGCTACTAGGAATGGGCAAATCTGTCAAATTTGGCTTTTCTCAGTTTTAATTTTTCCAGTCTTACAATTCAGTTTTCCAGATTTCCTCATCAGCTTGCTTTTTTATTTTTAAAGTGCTCATGAGAATCCGCCAGCATTTTAGTGCCAGCTTCTCATATACACATTTTATATGCACATTGGGCGATTGTGCACATTTTTGCAATGTACTTTCCCCCAATAGAATTCATTTTTATAAGTTATTTTCACTAATATATACATTTTGATGCACAGTTTACTCTGGTATATGCTTTAACTTCTTTTTTTCAGGTATAACGAGGCTGGATAATTACATTGCAAAATTCAGAAAAGTGCAAATTTCAAAGGATGGCAACATTTCGGTTAACATATTGTTTCAAGTAAGTGCAAATTAGATTCACCTTTAAATATGAACTGCATCAAACTTTCTCCCCATCTCCATCTGTCACTGGATTGGGGGGCTTTAGTTTTTCAATTTTCCCTCCCCAGCACCGACTATTTCCTGCTTCCTTCCCCACTTAGAATCAGCCTCATGTTTCCTCTCAGCCATGTGAATCCCATATTCTGAAAGATCAGCAAACGTGCTTCTATCCCTTGGCAATCATTTTGGACTTCCAGACTCATGTCTGGGGCCATCTTCACACAGAGAAGTTCCTCGCACGGTAGCTAACTGTCTATCATAAGTAGAGGCGGGGGCGTATCTGGATTGGTTAACATTTCAGTGTAAACCTACACCATCCGCACTCTCTGAAACAACATGCGGACCAAACCACAGCCGTCCTTTAAAATTTGCACTTCTCCGAATCTTGCGATGCAATTCTCCAGCCCTCCCAAAAAAGGGTACGAAAATGAGCATATTGAGGGGCAAGTGTGCTTATGATGTATACATTTGTGAAAATAACAAATGAAAAATACATTCTATTAGTGGGAACTGCTTCCAAAATGTGCATATTAAGGGAAATGAGCACTAAAATGCTGATGTGTTTTCATGATAACTTTTTTAAAAAAAAAAATGCAAACATGCAGATATGTGGCAAATGGAACTTAAGAATGGGGAAAGAAATGAGTAGTGGGGAAACCAACATTGACAGAGTTGCCCATCCCTCATTATAAGCTAGCATCTGTGATACCTTATTATTATTACTATTATTACTATTATTATTATTATTTCATCAGCTCTGGATCTACTTGTACTTGCCCTCCGCTCTTCCCCAGTAGCATGTTGGACGCCTTCCGACCTGAGGGGCTCATCTTCCAGCGTCATAACTTTTATATGCCTGTTGTCTTTGTCCATGGAGTTTTCTTGGCAAGGATACTGGAGTGGCTTGCCGGTTCCTCCTCCAGGTGGATCACGTTTGGTCAAAACTCTCCACTATGACCTGTTCATCTTGTGTGCCCTGCTCGGCGTAGTTCATAGCTTCTCTGAGTTCTTCAAGCCCCTTCACCGCGGCAAGGCAGTGATCCATGAGAAGTAGAGACGTCACCTTGCCAACAAAGGTCCGTATAGTTAAAGCCATGGTTTTCCCAGTAGTGATGTATGGAAGTGAGAGCTGGACCATAAAGAAGGCTGATCGCCGAAGAATTGATGCTTTTGAATTCTGGTGCTGGAGAAGACTCTTGAGAGTCCCATCGACTGCAAGAAGATCAAACGCATCCATTCTTAAGGAAATCAGCCCTGAGTGCTCACTGGAAGGACAGATCGTGAAGCTGAGGCTCCAGTACTTTGGCCCCCTCATGAGAAGAGAAGACTCCCTGGAGAAGACACTGATGTTGGGAAAGATGGAGGGCACAAGGAGAAGGGGGCGACAGAGGACGAGATGGTTGGATAGTGTTTTCGAGGTTACCAGCATGAGTTTGACCAAACTGCGGGAGGTAGTGGAGGACAGAGGTGCCTGGCGTGCTCTGGTCCATGGGGTCACGAAGAGTCGGACACGACTAAACGACTAAACAACAACAACAACAACATTGGTCCATCATGTCCATTGGCAAGACTGGACCCTGCTAGTCCAATAAAACCTTCATGTGATGCAGCTAGCTAGGAGGCAAGAACAGTAACAGGGGGAGGAGGCTATGGTCTTTGAGCCAGTCTCGGCCCATGTGCCTTGGCATTCCTCCAAAGGTGAGCCCATGAAGACGGCTTCAGCTGAGAAGTGTTATCTGTGCGCTCAAAGACAATGTAATTTGTAGGACTGCAGGGTACACAATTTTGCTCCGTCTCTTTTAATGGCATTAGAGTGCAGTCGGCAACACCCACTTCCACATGTTGGTTGCGTTTATGCCTCGGAGAAACCAGAACATTTGTAACATCAGATCTGGCAAAGGGCCAGATTTCCACAGGGCATTAGTAACAAACTGGTGAAGCTCATTAAAAAAAGAGAGAGAAAGAGAGAGAAACCTATAACCATTAAAAGTCCATTAAGCAGCATGTCATTTTGTAGAGCTAAATAGCCCACAGTAATCAAAAGCATATGAACCCCAGCTGGGTTACCCAGCGAATTGTTTCGATTTAGGGGGAGAATTCATCAAGAAAGATTGCTCTTCAGATTGGGTTGATTTTTCTCCTTCAGTTGCTGGCTCTATGTTCCATTATAATTAAAGTGATTGATGGATCTCGCAGGCAGAGGTGAGGAGTGACCGAAATAGCCAGGAACATCCACTCCAGCCAAGTCAAGCAATGGCAGCGACTAAATGCGGAACTCCTGCTGCAAAGCACGTAACTCGAGGTTCTTCTCCCACTGTCAATTCGACATGGAGGGGAGAGAGGGGAGAGAGGTTTGCCTTCCTCTCTTTCCTGAGTCATGTGCCAAGTTATAATTTTTGACTCACCAAAGGAGATAATTATTAGGAAGAAGAGGAAACCTGGAAAGAGAAGTCTACACACTGAAAAACTGCAAACTGAGTCAATACAAAACAATAATAAGAACGCCATACCTATTTATTGCAACATAGCAAGGGGAAAGACACAGGTGGTGCTTTATTGGGACCACCTGAGCTTCCTACCCTCAGATTTAGTGCTCCACAATAGCCAGAGAAGGCAGAGATGGCCAGTTAAATACAGTGGTACCTTAAGAACAGCTTAGTTTATGAACAACTTGGATTAAGAACGCCGCAAACCCGGAAGTAGGTGTTTTGGTTTGTGAACTTTGCCTTGGAAGCAGAACATGTTTCGCTTCCTGTTGAGTGTGTTCCATTTGTAAATTGAGTCCCCCGCTGCTGTGGGAAAGCACGCCTTGGTTTAAGAATGCTTTGGTTTCAGAACGGACTTCTGGAACGGATTAAGTTCGTAAACCAAGGTACCACTGTACAGAGCCATGAATCAGATGCTGCTGGTTTCTAAACTGAACTCTGTCATTTGTTTGCCGTGCATGTACTCCGAAGATCTAGGACACTATTTCTTTTCTTACTGATGCTAGGTTTTAAACACAAGCAAATGCCTACTACGCCATAGCCCGTTTGGAGTGGTGGCTAGAATGTTGGACTAGAGAGATCAAAGTTCAAATCTCCACAGAGCTTACTGGTAAACTGTAGGCCAGTATTTCTCAGCCTAACCTAACTCTTTGGGTTGTTGTGAAGGTAAATTGGGGGGGGGGGAGGGAATGATGTATGCTGCCTTGAGATCCTTGGAGGAAAGATGGGATATAAACAGTGGTGGCCAGAGAAGAGGCATGGGTGAGGATCACTGTTGACCTCACTTCCCAGTGCCACATGCTTCTGCCAGTCACTGGGGAGGCAGCAGAGAGCTTGCCATGGTGCAGGCATAGCAACGGGCACTTCAGAGCCCACCCACAGGGCACCCTGCTGCCTTATGCCTACCCATTCCGGTAACCTTCTAGATATAAATGCAATCAATAAATGAAATGAAATGGTGCATCAATCTGGAGGATGATGCCAAGCCAAAGTCTGCTGTTAGCAGATGTCAAGGTGGACGTATCTTGGTGAGTGCAGAGCAGAAGACTCGTGCAAGTGAACCTAATCTCAAAAAGTCAAAACAGAACCCATCCACCACAAAACATCACCCCCAGCCAGTCTGATCTGGGGAGATGCTGTAATGCCACTTTGCAGAAGATGTTAATTGACATGTTCATTTTGAAAATGCCAGTGAAAATGCCATTTGAGAATTCTGATGCCACTGTATCTAATAAGCAGATGGACACCGCAACTGAAATCAGAGTTAGGTCTGTGTAGCATCTGAAATTATCCAGCCTGGATCGAAAGTGTTGTGTTTGTGTGTGTGTGTACAACCAAATATGTCTATGTGCACAGTCTCTCTAAATTACCCCTTCCAACTGTAGCTCCTCGTCATCCAGGTTTTTCTCCGTTAACAAGGCAGCCCCTCAAACTTGATAAGTATCTCACAGTGAGTCCCCTGTGTTGTATTGTGGTGCTATTGTGGTGCAAGCTGCAGCTTCTGAAATGCCCTCTTCTACACAACTACTAAAGTTCCAGGAGACTTGCCACCCTTTCATCTCTTATTTACCATATTTCTTGCCTTAGGGGAAGCCCTCATTTTTCCTTCTTCTCCCCTTCTCCCTCCAAGTCTGATGTCAAATCATAAGACCTGCCTGATCACACCAATGGCCCATCTAGTCCAGCATCTGTTCTCACAATGGGAAACCAGTGGCCCATAGGAAATCCACCAGCAGAATTCTCCCCACTTGTGATCCCCAGTAGCTTTTGAAAGTGGAGGCATGGCATAGTCATCATGCCTACTGGCCACTGAGAGCCTAATCTGCCATGAATGTCTCTAATCCTTTTTTAAAGCCATCTAAGATTACATCAGGGACGCGGGTGGCGCTGTGGGTAAAAGCCTCAGCGCCTAGGGCTTGCCGATCGAAAGGTCGGCGGTTCGAATCCCCGCGGCGGGGTGCGCTCCTGTTGTTCGGTCCCAGCGCCTGCCAACCTAGCAGTTCAAAAGCACCCCCGGGTGCAAGTAGATAAATAGGGACCGCTTACTAGCGGGAAGGTAAACGGCGTTTCCGTGTGCGGCTCTGGCTCGCCAGATGCAGCTTGTCACGCTGGCCACGTGACCCGGAAGTGTCTCCGGACAGCGCTGGCCCCCGGCCTCTTGAGTGAGATGGGCGCACAACCCTAGAGTCTGTCAAGACTGGCCCGTACGGGCAGGGGTACCTTTACCTTTAAGATTACATCCCATGGGAACAACCTCCACAGTTTAACTATGCATTGTGTAAAGAGGTATTTTCTTCATCCTGAATCTTCCAACATATCGCTTCATTGGATACCACAGGTGTTGTGGTATGATAGAGAAATAAAAAATCTTTCTAGCTCTTGCTCCACATCCAGTACTGTATAATGTTGTCCCTACCCTCTAGGAGAGCACAAAATATGGTATGAAGCTCAACATCAAAAAACCTAGGATCGTGGCCACTGGGCCCATCACCTCCTGGCAAATAGAAGGGGGAGAAATGGAGGCACTGAGAGATTTTACTTTCTTGGGCTCCATGATCACTGTAGATGGTGACAGCAATCATGAAATTAAAAGACGCCTGCATCTTGGGAGAAAAGCAATGACAAACCTAGACAGCATCTTAAAAAGCAGAGACATCACCTTGCCAACAAAGGTCTATATAGTAAAAGCTATGGTTTTCCCAGTAGTGATGTATGGAAGTGAGAGCTGGACCATAAAGAAGGCCGAAGAATTGATGCTTTTGAATTCTGGTGCTGGAGGAGACTCTCGAGAGTCCCATGGACTATAAGAAGATCAAACCTCTCCATTCTGAAGGAAATCAGCCCTGAGTGCTCACTGGAAGGACAGATCCTGAAGCTGAGGCTCCAATACTTTGGCCACCTCATGAGAAGAGAAGACTCCCTGGAAAAGACCCTGATGTTGGGAAAGATGGAGGGCACAAGGAGAAGGGGACGGCAGAGGACAAGATGGTTTGACCAAACTGCGGGAGGCAGTGGAAGACAGGAGTGCCTGGCGTGCTCTGGTCCATGGGGTCACGAAGAGTCGGACACGACTAAACGACTAAACAACAACAACAACCCTCTTACTTGCCTTTTTTATAAACTAAAAAGTCACTGTTTCCAGCACTGGTGTGGGAACGGGACTGCCTCACTGCTGCATTCCTTCCTCTGGCTCCCTGCTTTGTTGTCTTGCAACTTCCTGGACATGGCTGAAACAGATCTTTTCCCTTAAGGTTGTTGTTTATAGGTAGCATCTAGTCTATGGGCCACCAATTATCAGTCAGTGTTCTTTATCAGTCATTGCTTTTTAAACCATCACACTCACAGGACTGCAGCTGAACCTCTTAGGAGTTCACAACACAAACAGCTATTTAACGCATGCTGGATTAATGGAGTAGGCACCTGATAGCCAAATGGGGAGCTGGCTGTCTCTAGCACGCCCACATAGTCAGGGAAATGCTACCAGCACCATAGGCATGTACTGATCACCATTGCAAGGAAGCAAGAAAACATTGCAATTTTCCTCCAGCTACTTCCATAGAATGGCACTACTCCGTCAATGACCATCTGTGTTTATCCTGTGTGTTGAATACAGAACAAAGCAAATGTCATCCATTCGCAGGCAAAGAGTTCCAACTGAATTACTGCACTTTACATGCAGTACAGCAGAGGCTTCTGCTATAAAAGGCTGACTTCTCATGTCCTTTTAAATATATATATTCGTGTGAATTGCCAATGGCCGAGATTCATTACAAAGACCTTTTAGGTTTCCCTAAAACACAGAGCAAAGATCAACTTCACTGTGCAAAAGCCTACGATTTCCCCCTAGTATAGTATCTTTGAAGAGCTGCGCCGCTACATTAGTCTAGGAAGCAGCAATGGTGCTTTCTAAATAAGGGGTCAGCAACAGTGTACATATGGCCCCTTGCTCATTTCTCGCCATGTGTTGTTAAAAGTTCCGGATTGTAACAACAAGAACAAAAGATGGCAAAATCCCAAAGGATCGGAAACGAAGAAGAAGGCATGTAAAAAGGAGCCAAAATTCACTTGACTGAAATGCATCCATTTATGTAGGCTTCGTGTTCCACACTTTTAATTAAGCTCTTGAGGATTATCACCTAATTCAGTGAAAATAGAGAGAGTTGGCTGCATGATTCCGTCGGATAACATAAAAGGAGACAAACACAAGTTTCAGACCCTTGGGGTCAATAGCAACTGGTGGAAAGAAAGCGATTGTGCAAGAGAAATAAATCTGATTGTTAAGGAAAGAAACTCAATGAGAGAAACAAAATGAGGGAAGGGGTTGTTGTTTTCTTCTTGCACCATCTCCTCTCCCCCCCCCCCTTTTTTTTTTTTTTGAATGGGGATTCCCATGGGAATTGGGCTGATGCTGAGGGATTATTTAAACAAGAAAGCCAAGGTTAGCACCAGTTAATGACCAGTTTGTTAGCTAACAGGCTGTTAACACTCCAACAAACTGGTTGTTAAAAGTGGTTACTGCGTATTTTGTTGGAGATTTATTAGAAACTTGTTTCAACCATTTAATGTGGGGAGGGAATTGCTTTAATGTGCACACCTGGAAGTCCACAAAGCCAGACGATGGTCTGAAAGTGCTCTGCTTGGATTTAAATGAAATTAATAATAATACAAATAAACCTTACCCGGCAACAGTTCTCTTTCCACCTTCTTCCCCTCCCCATCCCCAGTAATAGAGTATGAGATGCGCACTGATTCTTTAATAGATTCATAGCTAATAAGACCCACTTGAACGCTCATTATTTAGTAGTATCATTATGGTAAGTGGGTCTGATCAGTCTGCAGCAGCCCAGTGCAAATCTCATAATTATTAGACAAAACTTTGATAAAACTCATAACAATCTCTCAGGGGGCTTAATCCATTTGCAGATTCTGGAGGGAGAGAGAGAGAGAGAGAGAGAGAGAGAGAGAGAGAGAGAGAGAGAGATTAAAATACCTATTTTAAAATGCAAGGAAATTATTTCCTAAAATGGAATACTGAGGCCAAGCGGTTAGAACTAAATTAATTTCGATTTCTTCCTCTCATTGTACCCCAAGAGGGAATTGTTGTGTGCACCCCCATGGATCTTTACCTCACAACAGCCCTGCGAGATAAATGAGAGGCTGTGGAGTTGCCAAAGGCCACTTTGAGAAGGCCAGGCTCCTTGCATGTTCATGCATCTGCCCTGTTTGTGTATCTACATTCTGAGTGTGTGTGTGTACACACACACACACACACACCCTTGATTTTTGTAATAAAAGTTTTGGGGGACAGGAAGAACTGATCTCAGAGCCAGTTCCAGCTGTGAGAGGTCCTTACAAAACACTGCTGAACCTTTTGTTACATAAATACAATACATATGTGACGTAACACGCTGTATGTAACTGTATAACTTCTATTTCAAGAACAATTCAACATATCATGTCCCAATGTGTAATTCCATAGACCAAATTACCTTATGAATGGAACATATACTGAGAGATTAACGTCCAATGGATTGATCAGGAGATACAGTCTATTCAGTTCTTATATTAGCAATAACCACGATGTGGAATGCTTATTATCCATCTTGTAGTGTTCCACGTGTCGATGCTCTTGAGAATTCTAGTGTTCCTTGTAAGTAGGTATCAGATGGAAAACTGGAAAGTATGGCACATGCAGAAAATAAGACAAGGATTCCAGGATAATTCCTTGTTTTGCCCAACTGGGCTTCGTCAGCCGTGCATAATCTGGATTATATAAACGAACATACAACTCAGCAGCATCCTAGGGCATTGTGGGAATTTAAAATGACAGCTCCCAAGCCCAACTGCCTAGCACTGGGACAGCCATCATCATAGCAGTGGGCCTTGTTGGAGCAATGGAATGGCGGCAGCAGCTGTACTTGTGTATCGGTGTCAAATGGGACCTTTTCTCCAAATGCAAATAGCAGCTGTGTGAGTGTTAGGATTATGGTGGAGCCCCAATCCTGCTTGCCCCACACCCAGCAGTGGCTATTGGCATTTTTAAAATCATTCATGCTAAATGCAGTAATGCATTAGGTATCACAGCCCATTTGATTCTCCATTACTTTATTTAACATTACCTCATAACTTATTCCTGTGACTACTTGCAAAACGGTAAAGGTAAAGGGACCCCTGACCATTAGGTCCAGTCGTGACCGACTCTGGGGTTGCGATGCTCATCTCGCTTTATTGGCCGAGGGAGCCGGCGTACAGCTTCCAGGTCATGTGGCCAGCATGACTAAGCCACTTCTGGCGAACCAGAGCAGCGGACGGAAACGCCGTTTACCTTCCCGCCGGAGCGGTACCTATTTATCTACTTGCACTTTGACGTGCTTTCGAACTGCTAGGTTGGCAGGAGCTGGGACCGAGCAATGGGAGCTCACCCCGTTGTGGGGATTCGAACCGCCGACCTTCTGATCGGCAAGCCCTAGGCTCTGTGGTTTAACCCATAGCGCCACCCGCGTCATACTTGGGAGCAAATACATTGAACCTGCATGATCTGAAGTAGGATGCAACAAGTCACAGGGTATAACCTGTTTATGTGCACAGATTACACAAAATACTAAAACTACAATCCTAAACAAACTTACTAAGCCCTGTGAAATTAATGCTGCTTACTTCCAAATAAATATTTACAGATGGTAAGTCTTGTGCTTGCTTGCTTGATTAGGGCCCGACACACAGAATTGTCCAAAAGCAAGAGAATGTTGGTTAAAGATATGTCAGAGTAAAACAGCAGACATTAAGCTGGAATGTGACTCTTTGTTGCTCTTATGTAAGTTTTGTAATATTGCAGAATATTATGAAAAAAGTGGAGAACATCAGTAATTCCTTTCATTGATGGGAGTGAGAATAGGATAGTACGGCTGTGCCATCATAAATGATGGAAGTGAGAGAGTAAAGTATATGAGTATGCAGTTGTGTCTTAATTAAGTAAAGGAATTCTTTGTCCCAAAGGTTAGCTAAGCATCCTTTTTATTTGGCTTCTGTAGGTAATTAATTATGTGCTGCTTGGTGTACTGATTACTAGCACTGTTTCGTTTTGCTTTTAATTAAAAAAAGTATTTGCTACTGTTTTATTATTTATTTTATTTTATTTTCAGTATTTATACCCCACCCTTCACCAAAAGGTCAAAGGGCCAATCACAGCATGTTAAAAACAGAACAGCAAAACACCACGAAGAGTTTTTAAAATCCAACAATTTAAATCCTTAGTTCGTTTAAGTACAGTTCCTACATATCTAACAATATAGACAGTATTCATAGTATCATCTGCCTACTACCCAAATGAAACTGTTTGAACCAGCCTCCAGAAAAAGCCACTTAACACAGGAGCACGACTGACTTTTAGTTTGGTTAAATTGCATTTTCATGACTGGATTGTTGTTGCTTTTATGCTTTATTTTTTGAAAACACCCAAGGCCACTTCTCATGGAACTTTGGGAAGGGAATGCAGTTCTCCTAATAACTACAGTTCCCCCAGGATTTTTGGGGGGAGCCGTGACTGTTAAAACAGTATAATCATGCTTTAAATGTATACCTGAAGGAGCGTCTCCACCCCCATCATTCTGCCCGGATGCTGAGGTCCAGCACCAAGGGCCTTATGGAGGTTCCCTACAGGGAACCAGGCAGAGGGCCTTCTTGGTAGTGGCACCCACCCTGTGGAACGCCCTCCCACCAGATGTCAAAGAGAAAAACAACTACCTGACATTTAGAAGACATCTGAAGGCAGCCCTGTTTAGGGAAGTTTTTAATGTGTGACATTTTAATGTATTTTTAATCTTTGTTGGAAGCCGCCCATGGGGTGCAGATGGACGGGGTGCAAATAATTTATTATTATTATTATTATTATTATTATTATTATTATTATTATGCAGATGGGACCCAAATGATTTGAAATGGTGGCTGGATAAGTATATGAACCAGGCCCTTTTATAGAAAATTTGTCCTATAATGACCAACAATAACATCAATGGCATACTAATCATCTTGCCAGTTACCACTTCAGATATGACACCCTTTTAAAAAACATCTCAGCCAGTCTCAGGACTGGGAGCAAATTAGACTCCAAGAATCCTGACACACTATGCAGCTTCTCTCCTTCCCTTGTTATTTCTGTATACTGATTTTCTTTGTTTTTCCGTCAACCTCATGGGCTTCTGACAGCCTGCTCTGAACAACCGAGATACACTCACCCCATTGGTTAATGATATTTCATGAGCTATATTAGGATTTCAGCAGCATTGCTCTGGCCTTGTTTGCAAGAGCATTTCAAATAAGATCATGGACATGCCTGAACTCTTAATAATTCTTGCAGTAACACTGCTTAAAATCAGGTAGGCTGAGAACGGGAGGGAATAACTGATATTTTCATTTAGCAGCAGATGTGACTGGGATTTAGAGGACGGTCTGATTGATGTCTCGGCTTCACTTAAAATAAAATAATTAGGCGAGTAAAAAATCTGAAAAGTATATTTTCATTTTAACCGGCCTGCACTCTCTTCCGGGCTCCAAAGAAAGAAAGAAAGATGACGGAACGTTACAAGAATTGAAATGAAGAGTCTGAATAGGAGAAATGAGCTGCTGTAGATTAATGGCAGATGAGCAGTGGATATGAAAATGGAGCTGGGAAGATTTAAATAATCAGCAACTAAGAGGAAAAACCAATAGTTCAGAAAGAGTGTAGAGAGCTCCATTAACAACCATTTCGGAAGGTAACAGAGAGTGGACAACAATGTGAAAGGAGCCCTAAAGAGGCTCAAGTCTCAAGGAAGGAAGCTGGTGAAATGAATAAAACACCAGGAACATGCTCACTTGGTTCCATCTTGTAAGAAATATAAGACCCTCAGCAGGACTCCTTCAACCCACAACTTCCATGTGCTAACAAGCAAGACAAGGCCCACAAGCCATGAGAGCGAAAAGTCTTGGTCCCCTTTTGCCTGAGGATGACCCGATGGGCTGCAGGTGAACCGACACCTGGCCAGAGCAAAGTTGTGGAAATATTTGGCAGCAAGGTACAACATCCTTCCTCGTTGGCAGGGATCCTCATTTTCAACTCCTGCACATTTTGTTTGAGGTCAAATAATAAAAACAGTTATAAAAGGAGTAAAATGGTGATTGCACCACCCGTCAATGTACACACAGGTCCCACTTCCCAAACAGAATGCATTCCCAATAAAGTGTTCGTTAGGTGAGCATTCGCATAACGAGCCATTCTTTCTTATGGGAACATTTCTAATCTGTGATCTCCCAATGCCACCATTGTTTTGTCTTAAAATGGCAGCAGCCAACCAGCAAAGGAGAGGCAAAGGAAAAGATCTGTCCAATCTCTCCAGCTCTCACATTTGTCCAATGTCTGTCCAGTGTGGTGTAGTGGTTAAGAGCGGTAGACTTGTAATCTGGAGAACCGGGTTCAATTCCCTGCTCCTCCAGATGCAGCTGCTGGGTGACCTTGGGCCAGTCACACTTCTCTGAAGTCTCTCAGCCCCACTCACCTCACAGAGTGTTTGTTGTGGGGGAGGAAGGGAAAGGAGAATGTTAGCCGCTTTGAGACTCCTTTGGGTAGTGATAAAGCGGGATATCAAATCCAAACTCTTCTTCTTCTTCTGCTCCCTCTCTCCATGGTTTCTGCCCCACAATGGCTGCCATCAACCAGAAAAGCACAAATAAGTAAGGAAGTAATATCTGAGTCGGCCGTGTATGCAGGGTTGCCATATTTCAAAAAGTAAAAACCAGGGCACCTTGAAAGTTTCTGAGCTTTTTTGGACAAACGCCGAAGTTGTTGAACTTATTCTTTACAAAAATGCCCCCAAAATGTGATTTTTTTGATTAACTTGCCTAAGATTTACATCTTTTGGAAATCCCACCCCCAGATGTTGATTCCACCTTTGAAATCCCGGTAATGTCTGGGGAAATCCAGGTGTGTAGCAGCCCCATATGCGTGGCAAGGTGTGGGTAAAATTATTCATGGTACGTGAATTTTCGCATAAGAAGCAAGCCATCCATGGGCCCCTTTATATTGTACATCCTTGATTATTTGTGCTCATGGTGGTTTTGGGGCAGTCACACTGCTTCGTTTCCAATCAGTGCGGGCCCCATAATCTGCTGAAATCCTGTAACCTTTTACAGTGGTACCTCGGGTTAAGTACTTAATTCATTCCGGAGGTCCATTCTTAACCTGAAACTGTTCTTAAACTGAAGCACCACTTTAGCTAATGGGGCCTCCTGCTGCCGCCGTGCCGCCGGAGCATGTCAGGGAACTGGGGGCTGAGAAGGGGGAAACACTGGGGAAATACAGAGAGCAGCCTCCGTAAGTGAGCAGCTGCACCTCGTCAGAGAGGGAGGATGACGAAGGGTTGTCAGGGAGCAATGAATCAGGGAGGGGGAAGCAACTTCCGGGGCTTCGCTCTTTACGTAAAGGAGGCAGGAAAAGGGGAGGCTTCAGGAAGTTGTTATGCTGGAGAAAAGGGAAGGACGGGCCAGTCTCGGCAGCTGACACCGAATGAGGAGGACATGCTTTTTGAGAGCTCCGGATTGTAAATAGTATAATGGACTTAATAAATCTTGTAAAGCTGGCTGTTATCTCTTCTAGCACCCATCAACCAACCTCCTTGACAGAGCACGATTTCTGTTCTTATCCTGAAGCAAAGTTCTTAACCTGAAGCACCATTTCTGGGTTAGCGGAGGGTGTAACCTGAAGCGTATGTAACCTGAAGCGTATGTAACATGAGGTACCACTGTATACCAGAAGTGCTCCAGGGATTGGGTCTGTTTTCGTTGTGCTATAGTGCCAGAGAGCCCTCCTCTATATGCCTATAATGGGATAACACTGGGGATGCGTCTCAGACCAACTTGGAACTTGGAATAACGTGTGGACGGTCCAGTATAAATCCACCACAAATACAATAACAAATACAAATCAATAACATTTTACAGAATATACTCATGGGGGGAAAGAACACTCTGGTCTTTTTACTTCAGTATGAGACACCTTGTCAAACCCATTTACAGTATCGCTGCCATTGAGGTTGCTGGGAAAAGCAGAAAGAACCACATTTTGTAATGGGGAAAAGGATAGGGTTGATTATGTGGATCCATGAAGTCTGTGGCAGGAAATATGAACAAACCTTTGACTATTTCCGTATGGCTTTTGTTCAACCCAGTACAGGACTTCCAAGATGGCAGTCAACACAGCAGCTTCTGAACTCTCAGGCATTTTCAGGACACAGAAGTTGAAAGCCTGCCTGCCTACTGCTCCATAACACATTTGCTCTAGTATATAAAGTTTGCTCAGCTAAATTGGCCAAGAGTCCAGCCCGGCTTCTGGGAAATGCACTCAGTAATTCAGGGGCCATTTCTCCAAAAGGCCGAGGAATAAAATAATAGAAGGAAGTCGTCAAATGGAATGTACCAATTATTCAACTTGATTCCTCTCTGCTAATTAAGAGAACAAGCAACTTCTGATTAGTAGGAAAGCAAACTGGCGTTGAAAGGATGGCATAGTAATTATTTTATAGGCCTTTGTGCCCTTCAGATGTCATTAGAAGTGATTTCTCTTCAAGCTCGGTTCAGGGATAACTGTCCTTGAGTCCTTGGCTCAAGTTTTCGGCAGCAGAGTTGCTGCCAGCAGACCATAAGAGAAAACCAGCCCTGATGTGGCACCACTTCAGGCTGCAGAGGGGTCTGAACCCAAGAACAAACTACATTTCCTCAGAAAATTCTAGTGTGTGTGGATCTTCAGCAGACCATTTTTTGTATAGCACTTTTAAAAAAATTATTATTCTGGGAGTCTGGGAGAAGTCTGGGAGAAAGCTAGACTAGAATCCCTGTCCCTGGCATTTGGGGCCCATTGCAATACACACGTCCCGAGTAAGCCTCAGCTCTGACTAGACATGCATAGGATTGCTCTATTAATATTCTATAGTATCATGGCCACTGGTCCCGTCACCTCCTGGCAAATAGAAGGGGAAGAAATGGGGGCAGTGAGAGATTTTACTTTCTTGGGCTCCATGATCACTGCAGATGGTGACAGCAGTCACGAAATTAAAAGACGCCTGCTTCTTGGGAGGAAAGCAATGAGAAACCTAGACAGCATCTTAAAAAGCAGAGACATCACCTTGCCAACAAAGGTCTGTATAGTTAAAGCTATGGTTTTCCCAGTAGTGATGTACGGAAGTGAAAGCTGGACCATAAAGAAGGCTGATTGCCAAAGAATTAATGTTTTTGAATTATGGTGCTAGAGGAGATTCTTGAGAGTCCCATGGACTGCAAGAACAAAACTATCCATTCAGCCCTAAGTGCTCACTGGAAGGACAGATCCTGAAGCTGAGGCTCCAATACTTTGGCCACCTCATGTGAAGAGAAGACTCCCTGGAAAAGACCCTGATGTTGAGGAAGATTGAGGGCACAAGGAGAAGGGGACGACAGAGGACGAGATGGTTGGACAGCGTTCTCGAAGCTACCAGCATGAGTTTGACCAAACTGCGGGAGGCAGTGGAAGACAGGAGTGCCTGGCGTGCTCTGGTCCAGGGGGTCACGAAGAGTCAGACATGACTAAACAACAACAACATTCTACAGGGAGTTTTAACACGGAGCATCCAGCCAAGCAATCGCTCACCTGTAATCTGAAATGCTACACTTCTGAAGCAGTTGTGCCCAAGATCTGAAAGTATAAGTTTTCAAATATCCCTTTGTGACTCAGAAGGCAAAAATGTGTCTCTAAAGAGCAACTAGAGTTGAATGCAGATATTCATCATGCAGTTTGTTTCTTTAAGGGAGCAGAACCCACTGAAATAAATAAAGCCAGACTAATGTTCAGGTGATGCTATAGCCTGGGATTTTAGTTAGATCAGCGGGGGCGGGGGGGCTTTCTCTTTATCATATTTAAGTTGTTTCTTATCAATACTGTAATTTATCTTATCCAACTATGGAGTGGAGAAACTGCTTAAAAAATAAGACGGGATTATGCTACTAGTCACCTCAACACCACAGACAACAGCACGCTTCAGAGGGCATCAAAGGAACTTTAGGAAATATGTGCAGCTGCATGGATTTGGAGAGCTGCAATGAACAGGAAAATGACACTCTGACCCTCAATTAATGTTTTAAAGGTAAGCACCCCAAGCCTGTTTGCTTGCCATTAAAGGTACATGGAAATTGTGCGATAAGGGCCCTCAAGAGTAGGTACAGCTCAAAAAAACCTTATATCCAGCAATGCACAGAGTTAGAATAGAAATCAGATCAAAAGTATGTTGGTAGTAGCACTTTAACCTAACTGTTGACAGATGGAGAATGGAAGCAACATAAATGCTCCCTTTTTGTGTCAGCACTATAAAAATGTCTGACTAGTCCATGAAAGATGGAGATGAAAGCTCAGGCAGCCATTAGAAGCTGTGCCTTACCTCGAGCAATAACTCATTCCCATGGTATTATGAAAATGGTTTTATCGCAGTGGATTACTTTTTTCCTTCTCTGCAAAAATTACTGCTTATCAGCACTGCAGAAATGAAGCGAGCAACTCCCCGTCTTTTTTCTCCTTCTACTACTACTTCTTCTTTTCAAACTCTCTCCGACACAATCTCTTACCGGTGGTCAGGAATTTAATAAAATATAACATTTCATTTAACTGGTTTCCTTGCTTCTTTGAAGCTGATTCCATTATCTAAGGGAGGGTGCTTTCAAATGACCTGCTAATAAGGTGTTGCTTTCTGACGCCTTGTTGCATTTATTTATCTGTATATTAATGCTTAGGGATTGTGTTCCGACTGAAATTCAAGACAGACCGCTATATATATATCCAATGCTAGATACATTCAAAAACAGGAATATTTTATCAAATATCCTGGTGCGTTTGAGCTGGTGGCTCTTTGGGAACTGTAAAACAGGAGTGATGCAAGGCGCTTGAAAAATTGGGGGCACGGGCCTATAGAAACACATTTGCATAATACTGTATGCTAATTTCTATGTATAGATGCAAATTCAAATGTAAACGTTACAGATGGGAAGCCATCCAAATCACCCCAGATAATATTTTAATTAATTCACACCCTACCCCAGATCACTGCAAATCACTTCCTCTTCATTTCATTTACCCCTAATTAATTTCCTAACAAATCCTGGTCCAAATAAATTCAATTGCCCTCATTCATTACCCCCAAATCATCTCTAGATAATGTCAGATTCAATTAATCCATTCCCCAAAATTAAGATCCTGCCCAGTAACCCAAATCACATACACCTAGTTCAATATCTCCCAATATGCACGCAGAAGCACTTTAGGAATTTAGAGGGGGGGCAACCTTTGTGTGCATACCCCATGGGGCCATGCCTAGCAAAGTGCCTGCTGCAAAATGTTCCTCCAAAGTCTGTATCTCATAGTCTGGGGGTGCCTTTGGACCCATCTTTGTCACTAGAGGCCTTGGAGGCCTCAATAGTTGGAGGTGACCCCATCCGAGACCAGGGAGAAGAGTTGGTGGAAGAAGATTGGAAAAAATTAAAAGTATATCTACAAAAATATAGCAAAATTAATGAATGTTAGAAGGATGCTGGAATGAAGTTACATGGTTTTAGTACAAATGTTATAAAGAATTAAGTAAAAGTGGATTGTAATGGGTTAAAGTGTAAAATTTAAGGTCAGATTGGGTTAAGGTAAATTATAGAAGAAAAACTGAGAAAGATGGAAAGGATTTGCTGAAATAGCTAATTTTGAATTAGAATACAAAAAAGGGAGGTGTGAGGAGGTCGATGAAACAAGTAAATGAAAGACAAAGATATGGAAATACTGGATGTGTTTTTAAATGTTTTTGTTTTTAAATGTTTTTGTTTTTTCTTCTTATTGTTGTGCTGTATTGTTTTTTCTATTTTGCTTTTTATTTTTTTGATGTATTGTAACTTCTTATTGTTTTTGTTTTTGTTTTTCTTTCTTTGTTTTTCTTGGAGGTGACCCCTGTCATCCATGCACTGGTAAACTCCAGGTTGGATTACTGCAGTACACTCTATGTGGGGCTGCCCTTGAGGTTGGTCCAAAAGCTGCAACTGCTGCAACTCGCTCAACTGCTCACTGGGTCAAGATGCCCCACAGCTAGAAGAATTGAACTTGGCTGCCAGTGAGCACCTGGGCTAAGTTCAAGGTGCTGGATTTGGTGTGTACAGCTTGGGACCATGGCACCTGAATTATTGTCTTCCCTATACACCTTTCAATCTCTGTGCTTTGCAGGTGAGGGACTCCTGCAGAGACCATCTTATCAGGAGGACCATTCTGGGTAACACAGCAATTGGGCCTTTAGGGGCACATGACCTTTGGTATGTCCTCCCCTTGAATATTAAACAGGCTCCATTTCTGTTGTCTTTTTGGCACCTACTGAAGATCTTCTGACAGCAGCCACGAAATTAAAAGACGCCTGCTTCTTGGGAGAAGGGCAATGACAGGCCTAGACCAGTGTTTCCCAAACTTTTTTGGGCAACGGCACACCTGTTTACTGAAAAAAAATCTCGCGGCACACCACCATTAAAGCCCCGCCCCGTGACGTCAGCGCGCAGCGTCACGCCGGGAGGGACGCACGAAAGCTATCCTATGTAAATACGGATTTAGCCTCAGTTTGCTCTGGCTTTGAAGCTAAAGGTTAAAGGGGGGGGCAGAGAGACGTGTAGACCCGTTTGCTTAGAAGTAGGTCCCCAGTGTTTCCCCATGGGGTCCCAAGGAAGAGCGGCGCCACCCGATTGGATTTCCTAAACTCCCGCCCTGAGCGCTGGAGTTCCGCGTAACCCAAATTAAACCCGGTTGCTTACACTCTGTCCAGGAGGACGCACAATCCCCGCTTGACGGATGGGTCTGTTCCAAGGCTGGCTCCGCTGGCAAAGCCGGCTTGCTGGACGCCTCTTGGCAGGGAGAGAAGCGGACGGACGAGTTTTAAGAGGCTCTCCGTCGCTCCAGAAGAAGGCAGGGCGAAGATTTCAAGGGGCATCGCTCCGGCTGCTCCCTCTCCCGGCGCGCAGGAGCGATGCCTCTCTCTGGCTCTCCCTCCGCGCAGGCTGAGGGAGGGAGGGAGGGGCGCGTGTGACCCGTCTCTGCTGGGAGACCAAACCCAGCGAGGCAGAGTCGCGCGGAGGCGCCCAGGCAGCGCTGCCGGCTGCGAGGAGGAGCGCCAGGCAGCAGCAGGAGGCGCGGCCTCTCCTCGCCGCCGCCGCCCCGCCTCTCGCCGCCGACTCGCCCGCCTCCCTCCAGGCATCTCGCGGCACACCCGCCGATGTCTCACGGCACACTCCTGTGCCGCGGAACACCGGTTGGGAAACACTGGCCTAGACAGCATCTTGAGAAGTAGAGACGTCACTTTGCCAACAAAGGTCCGTATAGTTAAAGCCATGGTTTTCCCAGTAGTGATGTATGGAAGTGAGAGCTGGACCATAAAGAAGGCTGATCGCCGAAGAATTGATGCTTTTGAATTATGGTGCTGGAGAAGACTCTTGAGAGTCCCATGGACTGCAAGAAGATCAAACGCATCCATTCTTAAGGAAGTCAGCCCTGAGTGCTCACTGGAAGGACAGATCCTGAAGCTGAGGCTCCAATACTTTGGCCACCTCATGAGAAGAGAAGACTCCCTGGAGAAGACACTGATGCTGGGAAAGATGGAGGGCACAAGGAGAAGGGGACGACAGAGGACGAGATGGTTGGATAGTGTTTTCGAGGTTACCAGCATGAGTTTGACCAAACTGCGGGAAGTTGTGGAGGACAGAGGTGCCTGGCGTGCTCTGGTCCATAGGGTCACGAAGAGTCGGACACGACTAAACGACTAAACAACAACAAGTTGAGATCTTTCCCTGTTTGTATCTCTGTTGGACCTGTTTTAAGATGTTCTTGGATATTTGAATTGCCTTATCGTTTGTGTGTTTGCCACCCAGGGCTCCTTTGGGAGGAACAGTAGGCTATAAATTTAATAAATAATGGTAGATAATAAAAAGCAGGACATAAAACTAAGTGTTTTCAAAACATGGCAGAGGTGGCTAACTTGTGGTCCTTCAGATCAACTGAAGGCATAGGCAAACTCCGGCCCTCCAGATGTTTGGGACTACAACTCCCATCATTCCTAGCTAACAGGGCCAGTGGTCAGGGATGATAGGAATTGTAGTCCCAAACATCTGGAGGGCTGGAGTTTGCCTATACCTGTTACAGCTTCCTCCATCCCTGATAGAGGGTCGATACACCTTTGGATTTTCACGTCAGCAAGTTTGCCAATGGAGTTGTCAAATGTTCCTAGGGACCGGCTACCAGAGCAACTGCTTCATTGTAAGCACTCGCAAAAACAACCTGTTTTACAAAATGTGGCTAGATTTTTAAATGTATGTATCACTGTCTCTGAGGCAGAACTTGGTTGCTCCAGTAAGCATAATAAATGGTGCCTCGTTTTTCATGCAAAACAACAGCATAAGGTTGACTTCAAACTTGGCTGTGAGGACTTACATAACAATCTTTCAACTTTACTCGTCTAATTTTCATAACAGCCTTCTTATGAGCTGTCATGTCAAGGCTCATATAATGGCAATACAATTCCGTGACAGTTTACCCATTATTATGGCTTCAAATAATATGTAAATAATATTTAAATTATTTGTTTCCAGAACTATTAGTGCCAGTCAAACAAACTCAGATTTTTTCTTAACTTTAAGAGATGAGACAATATGTTATATTGCATATATTAAAAAACTAAGAACATTTCTTGATATCTGTTTTTAAGAAATAGATATAGATTACAGTCCACAGACGCAGGTGGCGCTTTGGTCTAAACCACAGAGTCTAGGGCTTGCCGATCAGAAGGTCAGTGGTTCAAATCCCCATGATGGGATGAGCTCCCGTTGTTCGGTCCCAGCTCCTGCCAACCTAGTAGTTCGAAAGCACGTCAAAGTGCAAGGAGATAAATAGGTACCACTCCGGCGGGAAGGTAAACGGTGTTTCCGTGTGCTGCTCTGGTTTGCCAGAAGCGGCTTAGTCCTGCTGGCCATGTGACCCGGAAGCTGTCTGTGGACAAACACCAGCTCTCTCAGCCAGTAAAGCAAGATGAGGGCCACAACCCCAGAGTCGTCCGTGACTAGACTTAACGGTCAGGTGTCCCTTTACCTTTACCTTTACAGTCAACAAACCATTTATTCTTGAAAAGTCACATTACACAATAATCCACAAAATAGGATACTGTAGAATGCAAGGCAGGTCCTGTGTTTGCCTAGACCAGTGGTTCCCAACTGGTGGTCTGCAGACCCCAGGAGTATACCCATATACCTATCAACTGTCTGGGATATCCCATTGTTGTGGGATGTTGGGTGACACAAAATGTGCAAGATTGTGGCCAGACATGCATCTTCTGTGAGATTGCGGAACCCTAAAACATGTGTTTGGGGACACTGTTCTCTTACACGAATCACATGACTCACATGGGAATGCATCTCGGAAGATGCACAGCCCAGTGATATGCTGGGGCATGTATGGGGGAAGCATTCACATAACAAAAACTACCACAGAGATAGGAACATTTTCAAAATCAGGGGGCCTATGACTTGGCTTTTTGAAAAACAAGGGGTCCTCATTACTTAGCTAATTGGAAACCACTGGCCTAGAGTGTGTGTGTGTGTGTGTGTGTGTGAGAGAGAGAGAGAGAGAGAGAGAGAGAGAGAGAGAGAGAGAGAGAGAGATGTTAGCAATTTCACTCCTCCGATGCTGCAGATGAGATTGTTGTAAATCACGTGCCTGTCTGGGATGAGTCTGGGAAAGGAAGACAGTCTTATCTCTTCCGCTGCGGGTACTATTATACTGTACTTTCGCTTTAATTTATTTCTGTTTGTTCTCTCGGAGCTGGAGAGAACGGACGCCATTATGCTTTTGTCTGTACATAGTGTGTAAATAAACAGTAGATTCATAGCTATCAACGTTTCCCTTTTTTTTAAGGGAAATCCCCTTATTCCGAATAGGATTCCTCGCAAGAAAAGGGAAAAGTTGACAGCTATGAGTAAGATTAGATCTACAATGTCTCGCTCTTCTTGCTGTGTTACGCCAGAAGAGTAAGTGTGCTAGTTGGCATGTGTCGCTGGAGCATTTTTAACTGCTCAATAATTTTAAAAATATCTACTATGAAGTATACAATAAAAGCTGAAAGAGCTTAATAAGGGAAAACAGAAGCCAAACCCATTGGGAAAGTGGAGGGCAGGTGGGAACAGCACAACAAAAGAGTTCAGCATCTTTAGAAAATTCCAGTGGGCAGTGCCATCTTAAGTGTGGGGTAGATGATGATGATGATGATGATGATGATGATAATGATGATAATGATAATAATGATAATAATGATAATAATAATAATAATAATAATAATAATAATAATAATAATATTTATACCCCGTCCATCTGGCTGGGTTTCCCCAGCCACTCTGGGCAGCTTCCAACAAAACACTAAAATACAATAACCTATTAAACACTAAAAGCTTCCCTAAACAGGGCTGCCTTCAGATGCCTTCTAAAAGTTTGGTAGTTATTTTTCTCTTTGACATCTGGTGGGAGGGCGTTCCACAGGGCAGGTGCCACTACCGAGAAGGCCCTCAGCCTGGTTCCCTGTAACTTGGCTTCTCGCAGTGAGGGAACAGCTGTCCGGGCAGAACGCTGGAGGTGGAGACACTCTTTCAGGTATACTGGACCGAGGCCATTTAGGGCTTTAAAGGTCAGCACCAACACTTTGAATTGTGCTCGGAAACGTACTGGGAGCCAATGTAGGTCTTTCCAGACCAGTGTTATGTGGTCTCGGCGGCCGGTCCCAGTCACCAGTCTAGTTGCTGCATTCTGGATTAGTTGTAGTTTCCGGGTCACCTTCAAAGGTAGCCCCACGTAGAACGCATTTCAGTAGCCCAAGCGTCTGAAGTCTGAAAACAGTCCTGAAAAGAGGTACCCTGGAATTCAGCAGATGTGTGTTCGTCTTCTCTTAACCGTGTGATTATCAAGAGGTAACCACTCCTGGTTTGAAAACCCAGCGAAGTTCAAGCAAATGAAGTCTGCTATTGGGAGTGGGAAATCAGAACTGTGTTCTACAGTATTTCTATGCCTTGTTTTCTTCATTTAAAATATGCATCTTTGCCTAGTCCACAAAAGAAAAACTACATAAGGAAGATCCAAGGCTTACACTAACTTAAGCGTTTTTCCTCACTCTTCCTCCCAGGGCCTTCAAGGCGGTGTATATAACATGTGCATGCACACATGCACAGACCTGTCCTCACAACAAAGTAGGCTAGACTGATAGATGGTGACTGGCCCACGTTCACCCAGTGGAGCTTTGTGGTGGAACAGGTGTTTGAAGTGAACCCAAGTCTATGTCTAATACAGTGGTGCCTCGCAAGACGAAAAGAATCCGTTCCGCGAGTCTCTTCGTCTTGCGGATTTTTCGTCTTGCGAAGCAAGCCCATTAGCGGATTAGCGCTATTAGCGGCTTAGCGGGCTTAGAGGATCAGCTGATAAGCGGCTTAGCGGATCAGCTGTTAAGCGGCTTAGCGGATCAGCTAATAAGCGGCTTAGCGATCAGCTGTTAAGCGGCTTAGCGGATCAGCTGATAAGCGGCTTAGCGGCTTGGGGAAAAGGGGGGGGGGAGGAGAAAAAAACCTGCAGGAACTCGCAAGACATTTTCATCTTGCGAAGCAAGCCCATAGGAAATTCGTTTTGCAAAGCACCTCCAAAACGGAAAACCCTTTCGTCTAGCGGGTTTTCCGTCTTGCGAGGCATTCGTCTTGCGGGGCACCACTGTATAATCCACTGCACCACACTGGCGTATATTTGATTGCTTGAATGTTTTTTGCTGTTTCTCAAATGTCAATGTTTTCAAGCATCTTGTGGTTGGGGGAAATAATGCCTCTTGACTACATATATACATATACAGTGGTACCTCGCAAGACGAATGCCTTGCAAGACGGAAAACTCGCAAGACGAAAGGGTTTTTGGTTTTTTGAGTTGCTTCGCACGACGATTTTCCCTATGGGCTTGCTTCGCAAGACGGAAACGTCTTGCAAGTTTGTTTCCTTTTTCTTAAAACCGTTAATACAGTTGCAACTTGACTTCGAGGAGCAACTCATAGAACGCAGTGTGGTAGCCTTTTCTGAGGTTTTTGAAGACTTTGGTGATTTTTGAAGCTTTTCCAAAACTTTTCCGAAACCGTGCTTCGCAATACGAAAAAATCGCAAGACAAAAAAACTCGCGGAACGAATTAATTTCGTCTTGCGAGGCACCACTGTGTATATATATATACACACACACACACACACACACACACACAACACAAACACAAACACACAAGCACTGTGCTGCAATGGAATTTGGAAGAGCCCTAGAGCTACAGGGAAAAAATGAGTGAGTTCTGTGTGTGTATTTGTGTGTACACACACACAATGTGAGATGTCACACAAAAATTTGACCCCTGCCTCCCACCAACCCTGCCAAATTAAGGGAATGAACACTGAAAAATAACCTTTTAAAAGAAGACTGTCAAGGAAGCTGAGCAACCCAAAATAAAAATAGGTAAAGGTAAAGGTACCCCTGCCCGTACGGGCCAGTCTTGACAGACTCTAGGGTTGTGCGCCCATCTCACTCAAGAGGCCGGGGGCCAGCGCTGTCCGGAGACACTTCCGGGTCACGTGGCCAGCGTGACATTGTTGCTCTGGCGAGCCAGAGCCGCACACGGAAACGCTGTTTACCTTCCCGCTAGTAAGCGGTCCCTATTTATCTACTTGCACCTGGGAGTGCTTTCGAACTGCTAGGTTGGCAGGCGCTGGGACCGAACAACGGGAGCGCACCCCGCCGCGGGGATTCGAACCGCCGACCTTTCGATCGGCAAGCCCTAGGCGCTGAGGCTTTTACCCACAGCGCCACCCGCGTCCCACAAATAAAAAATAAAAAATACACCTGCCAAATAATCAGTCGAGCCCAATTAGTAAGCCTGACTAAATCAACCACCCTCTTTTTACTTGACATATCATTCCCTTTAACAATAGACCCCCAAAATATATGAGAGTGAGCGTCTTTAATGCCTGATCTCTCATCAATCAAAGAAGACCAAAAGCAACCTGTGTGCAGAAACAGGCTGGCATTTCCATCTTTTTGTCCAATCGCAATGCCGACTATTAATTATTTATTGCAACTGATAATTATTATTTGCTGGTATTTATTTTTACTGTTTACTATTATATCGTTATGGATTATTGAATATTGCTTTATTTGATATGAGTTGCTTATTTTACAATTATTATTATTATTATTTTACTTGCAGAACTCTTTATTTCAAATGATATTTATTCAGAGTTTCATCAATGCATATAAAAAAACCCCAGCCCTAACCCAAAAAGGAAAACAGAAGGGAAAAAAATAGAAATATAAAAAGAGAAAATACAAATCTCAAATTACAGTTTTTCATTTGCTTAATTCTTGAACCTCCTCACACCTCCCTTTTTGTATTCCAGTTTAGTTCGTTATTTCAGCAAATTCTTCCCATATTTATCAATTTTAGTTTAAATAGTTAATCTTCAACTTATTTTACAATTATTGTGACATTTTGGTATTGGATCGGATTGTTACTACGTGTGATCAAAATAGACAGCAATTTTGTTGTTTCTTCAGCTTGTAAACCGCCTTGTTTGTAGCGATATAGAAAGGTGGTATACAAATTAAAAGTGAAATGAAATGAAATTTAATCTCAGAGGTCGAATCATAGAACGGGGAGGTTTCCTGAGGGTCATCAATCTAACCCCCTGCAGCACAAGAATATCAACACTCATTCCCCACTCCAGTTTGAAAGATTTGCCAATGTGCTAGCAGTTTTATTGCTGCACCAAGAGAGAACATGGAAGAACTTGGTCCTCTTTGAGATGTTCTGCTACGCTCATTACAAGTGATGGCTCTAAATTGCCTTTGTAAGCATATGTGTAGATCGTAATGAATAATATACAGACAGGCTCTATAAAGCCATTTCCTGGTTTGCATCCTGAGTTCCTTGCTGTGAATTACGGTCTAAAAACACACACACACACACACATGGCTAGCGATAATCTGGCTCATGTGAAGACAGCTCAGCGTGAGCAGATGTGGCCAATCAGGAAGGACCCATTTGAATCGTCAGAGTCACAATTAACACTTACTAATGGCCTTCTAATTAGCCCTGACCAGTTCTGAGCAAAGGCACAACATGTTTCTGCAGCTCTCCTATCCTTCTGCCTTGCGTGCCCTGTAGATACTCATCTCTCTCTTCAGCTGAGGAGAATGCCAGCGAGGGGCGGCTATTCTTTTACTGGGCATGGAAGAAAAATGTCTTTTTTCATTTTGCTGCAGCTAATCACATTTCCAGTTTGTTAAGGAGAGACTGGCCGCTTCAAATTGTATTGGTGCTGACATGCAAAAGAATTTTAAAGTCTAAAGCTGAGGGTGATATTTAATATTTGTGCTGGGGTGACTGAATATCGATTTAATGTGTTTTTGCACTTTTTCAGACCAGATCCTATGCGCGTACGTTAAAGCACATTTTCTCCCCCTCAAGAATGCTGGAAACTGTAGTCTATATTACTCACAGAGCTCCAATTCCCAGCATCCCTTAACAAACTACAATTCCCAGAGTTCTTTGGGGGGGATAAAACGTGCTTTACGTGTAAACTGAGTACGCAGTCCCTGGCCTCTCCAAATTGCTTTCCAGGTAACACACAGAGATTTTTCTGAGCTTTGGGGCTCAAAAGAAAGTAATTTAAAACAGGTGTTGTTGAGACTTATCATTCTGAATCTGCTGGACAGAGCCAGACACAGGATGGTGACAAGTTGGTGTCACCCCAGCATAAATCCTGGCTGCACACATGGGGAGGAAGGACTTGGTTTGGAAGTTGGGTGTCACTTGTGAGGGGCAGCCTTGTAGGCCAAATTGGGACCCACCACTGCCACGGAATTAGCTTTAAAACAGCCTCAGCACCCTCATATCCCCAAATCCGTTTTTGTTTCTTTTCCCTTTTTTCCAAAAAAAATTATTGATTTTCCAAAAATTTTAAACAGACAGACAAACATATATCTTAACTGTACTTAATCCATTCTTAGTAACATTGTTAAGTGACTTCCTCAAATCCCCGCTAGCTGAATTTCAGTGTATGTCATTGTAACAGTTTTCCAAAACCAATCTTCTCATAAAATTAACTAATCACTTTACATCTTTCTTTCTTTTCATTTTAACTTTAAACATAATATTCTCTAACATCACCTATTTAAATCCAAGGCCTATCTGGTATTTGCAAGTTTTTTCCAATTAATTTAGCTTAGCATATTTAACTAAGTAGTCTTTAAATTTCCTCCATTCCTCCTGGTACTCCTCCTCCTTCTGGTCGCGGACTCTTCCAGTCAGGTCGGCTAGCTCTGAAAAGTCCATCATCTTCATCTGCCATTCCTCCACTGTTGGAACTTCTTGTGTTTTCCAATTCTTAGCTAACAGAATTCTAGCTGCAGTTGTGGCATACAAAAACAATCTAACATCTTTCTTGGGCAGTTTCAGACCTATTATTCCAAGAAGAAAGGCCTCTGGTTTCTTAATAAATGTATATTTCAACATTTTTTCCAATTCATTATAAATCTTCTCCCAGAAGTCTTTCACCTTGGGGCAGGTCCACCACATGTGATAAAAGGTACCCTCTTTTTCTTTACATTTCCAGCATAGATTATCACTACTGTGATATATCTTTGCTAATTTTACTGGGGTTAAGTACCATCTATACATCATTTTCATAATATTTTCCTTTAACACCATACATGCGGTGAACTTAACCCCTTTCCTCCACAACCTTTCCCGGTCTTCAAATCCGTTTTTGTTTCAAACTGCTTTGCCTAGTTCTGCCTTGGCAGGTTTTCCCAGACCAGGTTCTACTTGGCAGTAGGGTAACACCTGCATTCCAAGCACAGCGAAGACTGCACTGCCCATCAAAGCCCATTAAGCAAGCCCCATTAACTGCCAGGCTATACATACCAAAGCCAAGAGCTGAGCAATAAGAATCCTGGCGCAGACTCTGGTCTCCCATGTGCTTTCAGGTGGACTGGGAGAAGCCTCCTGGATTTTGCCCTTTGACCACTGCATACAGGTAAAAAAAGGGAGTCGTAAACCTTGGATAAGGTCACACCATGGGCACGTTTCGGCGGCAGCGCTGGGAATCCAACCGGCTCCCCACCCTGGTGCCATGTTCAGGCCCACTAGGTGATATCACTTTCTTTGTTATGTGCCTATTGCAATTATGTGCAGCTGACCTTTCTGCAGTGGGGGGAAACAAGCCTATAAATATTGCACACAGACCAATAAGACTAGAATGAAGCAATTAGGGAAAACAGCACATCTCACATATGTTGTCGTGTGGCAGGGCCAGCGCTTATTAGCATAATAACAGCATGCTCAGCTAGCAGCAGAATTAAAAGGAAGGGAGACGTGTTAAGATGGGCTGGCCAGCCAGACAACAGTTGGCTTTGGTAATTAGCAAAACCACGGCCACTTTCGGAGCTCTCTTTTGGGTCCTCTGGGGAAGTCCAGGCTCTGGGCCAGTGTTTCTGGAATGTATACTAGCAGCAGGTGAATGCTAATATGCAAAGGGCGATTGCTAATAATGCAGAACCGAATGCCTTTCGTACAAGGAAGAGATGCTCTAAGAGAGATGTTCCCTGTCTGGGAAATCACATAGGAACAGGGCCAGGTGTGAGCGTGCCAGTTCTTATCTCCTGGAGCCACCACAAATCTTTTGGGTTCCAAAGCTCTTTAGAAAAAAAACAACCCTTACCTTGTTATTTGATATGGGGTATATTCCAGTTAGTTTCATTCCAACCACAATTTCATCCCCCTTCCCCTAATGGACTTTCCCAAGGAACACTTGTTGGCTGTTAAGATAGGCTTGAACAAAATTACAGTGGTGCCTCGCAAGACGAAATTAATCCGTTCTGCGAGTCTCTTCGTCTTGCGGTTTTTTCGTCTTGCGAAGCACGGCTATTAGCGGCTTAGCGGCTTAGCGGCTATTAGCGGCTTAGCGGCTATTAGCGGCTTAGCAGCTATTAACAGCTTAGTGGCTTAGCGGCTATTAACGGCTTAGCGGCTTTAAGAAAAAGGAAACAAACTCGCAAGAACTCGCAAGACGTTTCGTCTTGCAAAGCAAGCAACTCAAAAAACGGAAAACCCTTTCGTCTAGCGAGTTTTTCGTCTTGTGAGGCATTCGTCTTGCGGGGCACCACTGTAGCAGTTAACTTCAGCCTGTGCCTGCCTCTAACGGATTGAAAAAGGATATTTTGAAATTGAGGTAAGCAACAACAGCGAAAGGATAAGGGGAGCGGGGGAGCTTAAACGGAGATCAGTCATTTAGAGATCGGCTACAAGTTAATTAAGAAAATAAACCAAAAAGGGGGGGGGGAGGTCCAGGTTAACTCTTAACCAATAAGCAACATGGATCTTTTTTGTTCTCAGCATAGGTAAAGGTAAAGGGAGCCGGTGTACAGCTTCCAGGTCATGTGGTCAGCATGACTAAGCCGCTTCTGGCGAACCAGAGCAGCGCACAGAAATGCCGTTTACCTTCCCGCCGGAGTGGTACCTATTTATCTACTTGCACTGGTGTGCTTTCCAACTGCTAGGTTGGCAGGAGCTGGGTCTGAGCAACGGGAGCTCACCCCATTACGGGGATTCGAACCGCTGACCTTCTGATTGGCAAGTCCTAGGCTCTGTAGTTTAACCCACAGCGCCACCCGCGTCCCATCGCCAATGAATCTAGATGTGTTTTAAATATTTGCTGTAATGAAAAACAAACAAATGTATGCTGAGAACAGGGGCATAGGTTCCAGGGAAGCTTACAATAATTAAAGCGCAACATTCATGCCAAATACTGCGCAACATTAATAACAGTCTAAAACAAGAGAAAAAAACACAGAAAAATGTATGTATATATTTAATGTACCATCTGGTTTCCTCTGCCAATCTTAGTTGGGTGCTTTTCCACTGTTCACAGCCTGGGGTGTGTGTGTTCTTACCAGAATTCCGACAAATTTTGATGGTGCTGATTCTCATAGAAATGTAGGAAAATGCCATGTGTCAAGCCAGACCACTGGTCCACCTAGCTCACAAAGACCAACACTGACTGGCAGCATTTCAGACAGGGATTTCAGACAGGGATCTAACCCAGTCCTGTCTGGAGCTGCTGTGGCCCAGGGAATCTTCTGCAACCAAAGCAGGGGCTGTGCCATGGAGCTACGGCTGGAGCTCATCCACACTTGCCGTCTGCTCCACACTTTCTAGGCACAGAGACTGCACATTCCCAGTCCATTTCTGAGCGCTTTCTCTCTTCTTTTTTTTGCCCTGCCTACTTCCCCAGAAAAAAACTGCTCTTTAACACAGAATCAGAACAAATGGCAATTTGGGTTTTCTGCACATTGCCGAGAGCATTAAAGAGTGGATTTCCACGGGGAAAGCAGCAGGGGGAAAACATTCAGACACGGACCGGGAAGGTGCAGAGCTGTGCTTTAAAAGCGCAGAAGCATGCATAGGATTGTAGCGATTATTTCTAATTACACTAAGGACGGTGGAAGCGGAAAGCAAGGATCAAGGGACTGTAAGGCAAATAGGGAGCACAAATTATGCATACAGTGGTACCTCAAGTTAAGTACTTAATTCGATCCGGAGGTCCGTACTTAACCTGAAACTGTTCTTAACCTGAAGCACCACTTTAGCTAATGGGGGTCTCCCGCTGCCGCCACGTCGCCAGAGCCCGATTTCTGTTCTTATCCTGAAGCAAAGTTCTTAACCTGAAGCACTATTTCTGGGTTAGCGGAGTCTGTAACCTGATGCGTATGTAACCTGAAGCGTATGTAACCCGAGGTACCACTGTAATGCCTTTTGATCACTCAAAATCTCTGCCCAACTTCCCCAAAATCATTTCCCCAGCTTCCATAGGCACAGCTTTTTTGGCTCAACAATGAGGACTAGAACTTTTTTTATTTTAATGGAGAAACCATTTCCAGAACAGTAATCAGAAAATTCCCTCAGCAGATAATTGAAACCCAGTCTGGAACATCAGATGATGTCCGCGTTATCCGCATATAACAACAAGGGTGTCCTTCTCATTCCTATTTTTGGAAGGTGTCCATCTGGGTCCATTAAGTTCTCTTCTAGGTCATTTAAGAATAGACAAAACAATGTGTGGGGCCTAAATGCATCACTGTCTCACCCCCCTAGTCATCTCAATACTGTTCGATAACTGTCCCTGCCGACTGCATCAGACCTGCAGTTTGGTTCCATTGTACAGGGCTTTTATAAGAAAGAGGAGTCGTTTGTCTTGTAAAATCAGATTTAATTTGGACCATAGCTGGGATCTGGGGATGGAGTCAAACGCTGGTTTCAGATCCATGAAGGCCACGAAGAGTTTACCCTGTAGAGGCCTGGTATACTTCTCGGCTAGGAAGGACAGCAATGAGGACTAGAACATTTTTTATTTTAATGGAAGCTGATAATCTCTTTATAAGCCGGAAAGCATACTCAGAAGAAACAAGCGAAGTTCTTGTAGCCAAGCTTCTGGAAACAAGAAGCCTTCCTGTTTCTTCAGAGGCTTTTTTTTTTTAATTAAATTTTATTGATTTTCAATACAGTTATACATTTTGATCCAAAATACAACAAATTGTCTCTTTTTTGAACTTCCTTCAGCGTCTCTGACAATCATCCGTATTTATAACTTTAGTTTAACATTCCCTTCTTTCGTATTGCCATTATACTTCCCTTCTCCCACTATTTCATATTAACAATATCCCTAAAAGAAAAGCCTCCGGTTTTTTTACAAAAGTATATCTTAACATTTTTTTCATTTCATTGTATATCATTTCCCAAAAGCTTTTCACTTTCTTACATTCCCACCACACATGAAAAAACGTCCCTTCTTTTTCTTTACATTTCCAACATTTGTTACACATCTTATACATCTTTGCTAACTTTACAGGTGTGATGTACCATCTGTAAAACATTTTCATAACATATTCTTTCAGTGTCGTACATGCAGTAAATTTTATATTCTCTTTCCACAATTTTTCCCATTCATCAAATTGAATATTATACCCAAAATCTTTTGCCCACTGTATCATTAGCGATTTAACCTCTTCATCTTTCATATGCCATTCCAACAATATCTTATACATTTTTGAGAGTTTTATATTCATTGTTTATTATGTCTATTTGAAAAATAGATTCTTTTTCTACATAACCCTTTTCTTTCAAATCTTTTTTGAACATTTCATTCACTTGAAAATAATGCAACCAATCATATACATGATCTTTAACTTCTTCAAATGGTTTCAGTTTCCATTTTCCTCCTTTAATTACCAATTCACCATATGTATGTATGAGGAAATGCCTCTGAGTACATATACATACATATCAGAGGCGTTTTCTCATCCTTTCTCCCCACCCCCACTGTTCCTTTGCCAGTTCTTGGATCCGCTGTCTAGACAGTCTTATCTAGGATTGGAGACGTTCCCTCTTCCCATACTGCTGCGTGTTGTAAAGAGTTTTGCAGCCACTGTTAGCATGCAGGGCCAGGCCCGCCAAACGTTCCCTCGCCTCTGCCTGCTAAACTTGAAGGAGACTGAACTACAAACAGCCTTTTGCAGAGCAAGCAGACCGAGGACTTGAAGGCTGAGCTGGGATCGCCGTGCCTTGGGCCCGTGTCATCCGTTTATGTTCAGCGCTGCTTGTCACTGGGCATAATAATTCGGCGGCATCCGTTGCTTACAAGACTCTAGCTTAGAAGACGGGAAAGAAAGGAGAAAGCATGCTCGTCTCCCACACAGGCCTGGAAAAGTAAACAGACGCATGAACCGGCCGGCCGGCCGGCATGTCTGAAGGACAGTCCGCAAGACTGATAACCCCTCTCTGCACTTCCATATTTCAGCAAGGGAGACAGAGGAGCTGGCGAGCACAAGAAGTCTCCTCACGTGGTCATCATTTGATAAGGCCCCATACGGCCAGCCGGGAGGGTAATTCAGAGGGATTAACTGCTCTGCTTTCCCTGACCCTTTGGCAAAGCAGCGCAAGAGCCACCTGAGGAGGGAATTTGCTTGTGTGAACAGCTCCTGCAATTAATCAGGCACCCAGGGATCAGATTGAAGAGGAGGCCACTTGCATTCCAGTCCTCGCATGTCGGCCACCTTGTCACCATCCCGCCTGACGAATGTTCACCCAGAGGATCATCACTGGCCATCACAGGAAGCAATGACATCAAGTCATTTGTTCCAAGCAATGGCAGCCGGCCATTCTCCCCTCACAGTCCTGTTCTGCCAGCCCCTCGGATGGTGCAATGTTCTGTGATCCAGGAAACATTTCTGAGGCTCAAACTAGTGGCAGTAGGGCGTGCACACCTGAGGTGGCTGCTTCCTTCCGCCTAATGGTAGGGATGGTCCTACTGATCAGTGAGCAGTTTTAGTGACTGTGCTCCCACACCCTCCAACATTTCTCTGATGAAAATAAGGTAAAGGTAAAGGTACCCCTGCCCGTATGGGCCAGTCTTGACAGACTCTAGGGTTGTGCGCCCATCTCACTTAAGAGGCCGGGGGCCAGCGCTGTCCGGAGACACTTTCCGGGTCACGTGGCCAGCGTGACAAGCTGCATCTGGCGAGCCAGCGCACCACACTGAAACGCTGTTTACCTTCCCGCCAGTAAGCGGTACCTATTTATCTACTTGCACTTAAGGGTGCTTTCGAACTGCTAGGTTGGCAGGCGCTGGGACTGAGCAACGGGAGCGCACCCCACTGCGGGGATTCGAACTGCCGACCTTTCGATCGGCAAGCCCTAGGCGCTGAGGCTCTTACCCACAGCGCCACCCGCGTCCCCTGATGAAAATAGGGACGTCCTTTTCAATGCTATAAAATGTAAAGGTAAAGGTAACCCTGACCGTTAGGTCCAGTCGCGGACGACTCTGGGGTTGCACGCTCATCTCGCTCTATAGGCCGAGGGAGCCGGCGTACAGCTTCCGGGTCATGTGGCCAACATGACTAAGCCGCTTCTGGCGAACCACAGCAGCGCACAGAAACACCGTTTACCTTCCCGCCAGAGCAGTATCTATTTATCTACTTGCACTTTGACGTGCTTTCAAACTGCTAGGTTGGCAGCAGCAACGAGCGCTCACCCCGTCGCAGGGATTCGAACTGCCAACCTTCCAATCGGCAAGTCCTAGGCTCTGTGGTTTAACCCACAGTGCCACCCGTGTCCCTTTCCAATGCTATACAGTGGTACCTCAGGTTACATACGCTTCAGGTTACATACGCTTCAGGTTACAGACTCCGCTAACCCAGAAATAGTGCTTCAGGTTAAGAACTTTGCTTCAGGATGAGAACAGAAATCGTGCTCCGGCGGCGCAGCAGGAGGCCCGATTAGCTAAAGTGGTGCTTCAGGTTAAGAACAGTTTCAGGTTAAGTACAGACCTCCAGAACGAATTAAGTACTTAACCCGAGGTACCACTGTACTAATAATAATAACATTTATACCCCACCCATCTGACTGGGTTGCCACTCTGGGCAGAAACATAAATTAATCATCTTGGACTTGTATCCGCCTAACCAAGGAGGACAACCAAGCTTATGCACAAAGTAGGACATCCTTTCTGCTTCCTCTGAAATTGTGTGGCACAAATCAGGTCCTGCTTTGGATTCCATCAATGTGGGAAGTTAAAATTGTATTGGACAGAAACAGGGCCTTTACAGTGTAGGCCTCAAACCTGTAGAATGGTCTTCCCCTTGAGGTCCAATGTTGCACTTCCTTATTTGACTTTAGAAATACTGCAACAGTAGTTGTTGTTTATTAAATTTGTATACTTCATCTAAAGTTCACAGGACAGTTCGCAACATAAATATACAAAATGGAAACACAAAATGCATAATAAAACAAAAGCAAACCAAACCAATAACGCTCCCTGCCACCCACAAACCATTTGAAAGGCCATAGAATGTTAATCAGCCAAAGGCCTGGTTAAAGAGAAAAGGTTTTGCCTGGAGCCTAAAGATATGTAATAAAGGTGCCAAGTGAGCCTCTGTGAGGAGCCACCACAGAAAAGGCCCGTTCCCATGCGTCTTGAATTCAAGTACAGTGAGTTGTGGTGGTGGTGGTGGTTGTTTATAGACTACCCTTTATCAAAAAATCGCAGGGCAGTGTACAATATTACAATCACATTTTGATGATGATGATGATGATGATGATGATGATGATAAATTAATGGTGTTAATTTAATAATAAATTCTTATGTACAGCCTAACACCCTCCTCATCTTCCTTTAGGTTAGGGAAAATGCTATCAGAGCCTGAGGAAACAAGGTTCCTCATTACATGGAAGGAGTCTTCTACACGTATAGGTTGTCTGGCAGGGGCTCTTTCAGAACTTACAATGAATGTGTGGCGTGGGGATGCATGCAATAACATTTCTCCTCCTCTACATGTTTGTATAGAGTCTGTAAAGGACTATTGGGTACCCCTGTGGGACAAAAGTGCAGAACACACCAATCAATCAGTCACATTATTTTGATTTAAGCAAAGAACGCTGTAGTGTAGCTTGGTATATGGTATTCTGGGTTTGTGTGTGGAAAGCCCAGTGTCAGCCTGTGCACTTTCAGAGAGTGGCTTAATATTGTCTATGGGTAAAAGGGGATTCTGTCTCTGTCTGTCTCTCTCTCTCTCTCTCTCTCTCTCTCTCTCTCTCTCTCTGTGTGTGTGTGTGTGTGCGCGCGTGCGCTTTTGCATGTCAGATATCCTAAAAAGAGGGGTGAGGTTGGCATTTTGATGCCAATGATTTCTGAACATAACATGTCTGCAGAAGGAATACCAACCCCAAGTGTCTGGAATCGCTCCTGGGGCAGAGGGTTTTTTTTGTTTTGGATGAGACACTGATGAGTTGTGCTATATTTCAACTTCTCGAAAAATGATTTATCACATCTTACCAAATTCAAACCGTTGCACTGTTGCAATGAAGGTATATTCCCATTACGAGCTGTCAGTAGCCATGTTGCTGCTTTCAAAGGGAATTCAATCACTACTGTCAGGTTGCACAATTGAAGTTGATTTGTGCTCTTGCACAACAAACCCGAACCAGAAAAAAAGAAAACCGGAATGTCTCCGAGTAAGGAAAGTGATGGGACAACGCTTCAGAGAGTGTGGGATAACATTTGCTTGGTACAACCTCTCCACAAACAAATCAGAATAAATGTTCAAGATAAACAAAGTTATTGAATCTCCCCACAAACCATGTGCGAATGAATCAGGATAGATCTTCGATAAGGAAGGCTTCTGAAAGTGACCCATATTATTTATTTCATCTGCTTGGGTTCGTTCCATTTAATTATCAGAAGCACCCTGTGAAGTTTTTCCAATTAGGTTATCTTAACGTATTTAGCTAAATAGTCTTTAAATTTTATCCATTCTTCCTGGTATTCCTCCCCCTTCTGGTTGTGGACTCTTCCAGTCAGGTCGGCCAGCTCCAAAAGTCCATCATCTTCATCTGCCAGTCTTCCACTGTTGGTACTACAGTACTTGTGTTTTCCAATTCTTTGCTAACAAATTTCTAGCTGCAGTTTTGGAAAAGCTTGCAAATACGAGATAGGCTTAGGACTTAAATATGTAGGGATAGGAATTAAGATGTTTAAAGCCAGATTAGAAGGAATGAAAGATGTTAAGTTATCAGGATAATTTTTCTTTGAGAAGATAGATTTTGGAAAACTGTTAAAATGATATATAATGAAATTCAACCAGGGGATTTGAGGAAGTCACTTAACAATGTTGCCAAGATTGGTTTAATTTCAAATAGGATGTATGTTTGTTTGTTAGACAAAATTTTGGAAAATTAATTGGAAAAATTGAAAAAAAGAAAGAAGCACCCTGTGAACTATCTGAATCAAGGTCACCCCGTGAGTTTCATGGTTGAAGGGGGGTGGATTTCAACCAAATCTCTCTCTGAGCAAAGTGTTACATGTTAAGCAGTACCCGACCCTGAACCTCAAGTCTGGAAATATGTCTAGAGCCTTAACTACAGCTATGTTTTGGCATAAATCTGATCTGTACTCTAAATAAGTTGAAATAAATGTTTATTCTAAATAGGATAATCAACCGTAACTTTATAAAAGCTAAAGTACCCAACATTATACCAAGCAGAGCAAAGATAACAGAATGAGGCAAGGGCAGAAATGTAATTGATGGTTTAACTTAATTCAATTACTGCAAAATATAGCCTTTATTGTTTTTTGAAAATCACATTTTCCAGTAATTCTGATTCAGTTAAATTTTTATAGTATTATAAATAATTCTAATTACGCTCATATAGGTTTAGCTTTCTTCTATATGGACATTTAGGGAAAAAATTAAATTAAATTATCTACATGTGCTTGAAATGTAATATACAAGATTATCTGAAGAGCCAGAAGCAGCAAGCAAATATGAACAAATTTTCTTATGTCATGTCTGAAAAAGCCTAGCGTGGGTTCAGGAACAGAGTTCACATTTTCTGAGGAACCACTCTCTTTGCAGATTAAATGTTTAATTATACAGCCAAGTCTACAAATAGATTGTTAATGTTGGATGGGAGGAATGGAAGGTCCAGATACAGACGCACCAGCAGATTAACAGAAGACCCTGCAAGAAATTTATCAATGTCAAAGGTAATTAATTACAACTCTCCATCGACCGATATAGTTCTGTTTATCAGACAGGATTCCTGGAATGGTAAATGCTTGCAGAGTATTCAGTAAGGTTTTCTGTTCCTCCACTTGTTTGTCATTTGTCTACTTCAATATTTGTCCTTGTTCACATTGGGTTAGCTTGCTAATATATTAAAGCCAAGCCATATTTGGACAGCCTGTAAACTCTGCCTGAGATAAAGCAGAGTCTCTGATATCCATGAGGATTCAGGGAAATAATGCAATAAAGCTGGAGCAGGGACCTGTGTGGTCCTCTGGGTGTTGCTGGACAAGAGCTCTCATCGCCCCTGGCCATGGTCCATGATGGGGTGATGCTGATGGGAGCTGGAACCCAACATACCTGCCCTGGGCAGGTACCTATAGGGCAGAAGAGCTGGATAAAAAATTGTATAAAGTAAGAAAGAAAGAGACATCTGTACGACCAAAAGTTCCCCACCCACCCCACGATAAAAGTTCCCCACCCACCCCACTATAAATTGGTAGGAAATGTCGCAGGTCACTTCAGTCTCAGGAAGGGCACATCTGGAATACTGTGTCCAGTTCTGGGCACCACTATTTAAGAAGGATATTGACACTTGAAACGTGTGCAGAGGAGGGCAACCAAGGCAATCAAGGGTCTGGAAACCAAGCCTTGTGAGGAACGCTTGATGGAGCTGGGCCTGGTTAGCCTGGAGAAGAGGAGATAGAATAGCCATTTTCAAATATCTGAAGGGCTGTCCCATGGAAGATGGAGCAAAAGAGTTTGGATTTGGATTTGATATCCCGCTTTATCACTTCCCGAAGGAGTCTCAAAGCGGCTAACATTCTCCTTTCCCTTCCTCCCCCACAACAAACACTCTGTGGGGTGAGTGGGGCTGAGAGACTTCAGAGAAGTGTGGCTGGCCCAAGGTCACCCAGCAGCTGCATGTGGAGGAGCGGGGAAGCGAACCCGGTTCACCAGATTACGAGTCTATCGCTCTTAACCACAACACCACACTGGCTCTCAAACTTGTTTTCTCCTGCTCTGGAGGGTAGGACCGAACCAGTGGCTTCAAGTTACAAGGAAGGAGATTCTGGTTAAACATCAGGAGGAACTTTTTGGCAGTAAGAGTTGTTCAACAGTGAAACAGACTCCCATGAGAGGATGGTCATCTGTCAAGGCTTCCTGCATTTCAAGGCTTTGACTAAATAATAATAATAATAATAATAATAATAATAATAATAATAATAATAATAATAATTTATTATTTCTACCCCGCCCATCTGGCCCACTCTGGGCGGCTTCCACAAAGACCAAAAATACACTAAGATGTCACACATTATAAACTTCCCTGAACAGGGCTGCCTTAAGATGTCTTCTGAATGTCAGGTAGTTGTTTATCTCTTTGACATCTGGTGGAAGGGCATTCCACAGGGCGGGCGCCACCACAGAAAAGGCCCTCTGCCTGGTTCCCTGTAGCTTTGCTTCTCACAATGAAGGAACCGCCAGAAGGCCCTCAGAACTGGACCTCAGTGTCCAGGCAGAACCATGGGGGTGGACACGCTCCTTCAGATGACCCTAAGGGGCCCTTCCAACACTACAATTCTCTGATTCTGTGGTTCTGTGTCTCTTTCCATAAGCAGTTATATTTTATGCTTTATGTTAAGCGATCTTTCCTCCTCTCACCCTTTCTGGAAACAAGAGCAGAAAGAATTTGATTCTCCCATTTCGAAGCCTTCGGTGCATGGTTACCTCTGCTTTCATCGCCCTACGTACTGCAAAGCAGAGTTCAAATTAAATAGCTCCCCTATTCATTGGGTGTGTGCTACAAATCGCGATCTAGCTGCAAACAAAGAGTTCCTACCAGTCTGCTGGAGGCATTGCTGAAAATGACAGGATTTTGGCTGGGGAAGGTACAGGCTGCCTGATCAATTGCCCTGGCAGTTCTCAACATTTATTTTTACTCTGCCCTCTGTGCAGAGTACAGCGGTGGCCCAATTCCTTGAATGAAACTTGAGTCTACAGCATTCTGAGCCAAGGTATGGGTGTTATGGCTGAGCCATTAGGATACCTAAGATACACTTCCAAGCAGCCTCAGACTGCACCTCTATGACCTCTCTCCTCCCTGGACATTGGCGGTGGTAGTTCAGTGGCTGAGCCTTAGCTATGCCAACTATCTACACAGCATCATAATCTGGGACTATTTTTAAAGGCCCTCTCCTGGAAATGCAGAATCAGAACGCATGAGCAGCATTTCCTATTTCAGTTCAGCACAAATCCAACGCAGCCTGAAGGAGCTCCAGTTTTCTGCATTGAAATAAACATCTGGTTCTGTTCTAACAGCAGTCCTTCAACTTTGAGCAAGGTCAAGGAGACATAGTGGGAGCAAGGTGGGAGCAGTAACTTATCCCCATGCCAAATTAGGCTAGTCTAAACAGGATTATAGAATGCAGCTGATATTTGCAGGAATGAGCAATATCAACATCAGGACATGTAAGAGGTATAATCTGAACAAGTTCTGCAAAATGCAGAGATAAAAAAAAAATTAAGGGGAAAAACAGATCTGGACGGATGTGAATCTAGCACAACTGCACCCCTTGAGTTTTCACTAGTCCAGCTCAAGGCCATAAGGTAAGTCTGATACCTATTGTAAAATTCGAATAACAATTTCCCATATATGACGATAGGTAGCAGGCTGTAAAAGTTACTAAATTTGGCTTGCTCCTACAAGATCCTATGCAGGTTTATTCAAAAGTACCACTGAGCTCGATATCACTCACTCCCATAGGATTGCAACCGGTTCATAGGATTGCAGTGTGAAGCATATTCACTAATGTTCAAACTGTGGGTAGGGCAAGTGGAGTGCGTGCAAGTTCCACTCACCCCATGTTCCCTGCGCACATCAGCCCCACCCACTCAGTCTCCAAACTTCTACAGATGAGTTGCTTCAAAGAATGGCAGAAGGACATTTCAAGATTTATCTGGCGAGGAAAGAAGCCAAGGATAAAATATAAATTATTAACAGATCTTAAAGAAAGAGGGAGCTTCTCCCTACCAGATTTAAAATTATGGGGGGCTGGATTATATTTGGGGGGGGATGAACAATTTCCTATGCTCCACAAATAACCCAGAGATGCATTTTAAATAAAAGGACACATTCTACTCATGTAAAAACACGCTGATTCCCGGACCGTCTGCGGGCCGGATTTAGAAGGCGATTGGGCCGGATCCAGGCCCCGGACCTTAGTTTGCCTACCCATGAGCTAGAACAGGCTTCCTCAACCTCGGCCCTCCAGATGTCTTGAGACTACAACTCCCATCATCCCTGACCACTGGTCCTGCTAGCTAGGGATCATGGGAGTTGTAAGCCAAAAACATCTGGAGGGCCGAGGTTGAGGAAGCCTGAGCTAGAGCGTACAGAGCCAAAATATGGCATCTCTGTGGTGAGTGATTTCCCCCTCCCAGGAGTAAAGTTTGCATCACCTCAAACATCCATTATCCTATGGTGAATCTCCAGTGCCCCTGTTCTGCATTCCTGGCAACTAGGAGAGCAGCATGGAGACTCACATTATAATGAGGACCAGTCACATGCTGAGTACTTGTTTCCTACAGAGAAGGGGTAACTCACCATGAGGAGAACATTTTCGGCAGCATCCGCAACATGTGCTCCAACTCCAGCTGAACACTATACGTCCCTCAGCTTCATTTGTTAGCTCGTATATTATTGCCGAGTCCAGTCAATTTCAGGCAAGTACTGGATTACTTATAACTTCAAAAAAAAAGCTATTCTCCAGACTCTTTTTGTCAGACTTCCATGTGAGGCAAGCATTTGATAGAAATATGGAAAGTGGCCTGAGCTTTAAATGACAAACAGATGAGAAGTTCTGATGGAAATCAAACACTTCTGAAGACCACGTTATTTTCACATAGAATATAAATAGCTCTTTTAATTGAAGATGACGAGCTCATGGTCACATATTTGGTTATCTCTATTCGCAAAGTTGCAAAGAAAAAATAAATACAAGAACTGAATCATGACAAGAACTAAAAATACATATTAAAATCTGGTTGTAGGATCCTTTAGGTTATGAACTTCTGGAAACGAGTGAAAGAAACTCACATTTTGTTATGAACTACAATTCAGAAAATTTGTAAGTGAGCAAATATACTGAGGATTCCTGACAGATAGCATTCTTTCTACTCCCGTTTTATTTTTGGCCCATTTGATTTGATTAGAAACTTGCTCACATTTCTGCTTTAAAATGTACAGATACAAGTGATAATGCTGTAAGCTGGAAACATAAAGGCCACACATTTTTGACTGATTTGTAAGAGAGCAAATTCTTTAGAATTGGTTTTCAAGACGGTATGAACTTGGCAAAAGACATTTTGGCATATAATTTCAAGAGAAAATGCTTAACTCCAACTCCCTTAATAGCATGTGCACAAATGCCAAAGTAACAAGGAAATTTTATGTGGATGTGGTTGTACACACACACACACACACACACACACACACAGACACACACCAGGAAAAGCTTTTATTCTGAACTTATTACGTCTCCTGTACTGAAATATACATATGCTGCATGCAACTCAGAGAACCAGTTAGATTAAATAAGGAAGGAAAAGCAAGAAATATCTCTTCTGTGGCTTTTGCCACTTGCTTGAAGATGATTACTGCAGATGAGAAGAGTATTTGCACCTATTAATATTCTAGAATAATACTACTACTATTCTACAGTATGAACTGAGGCTTTAATTCAGGGGCAGCCAATGTGGTACCTTCCATCCGCCTCATTCATTATTGCCAAAGGTCAGGGATCACGAGAGCTGTGGTCCAATAATGTTGTTGGCTACCCTTGCTTTAGTGTGAGAGACTACTGTAAGAGATTACCTGGACCCCAACAAATCCAGCAACAGCTCAAGGATACGTTAGCAGAAAACTATCTACTTATAATCCCCCGCACCCCAACCATAGCCTAAAACTAGAACGAGAACACCTGAGGAAACGACCATTTTAGGGAACGTTTCCAATGAAGAATTGATGTGTGCAGGAGGAGTAAAGCACATTTCCCTCTGTTATCCACCAGTTCTTCCCAGGAAGTGTCAAATACTAGGTATGTGCAGCTGTCCTGTGCTGCTACTGAATAAGGAGTTTAATTTGGGGTGATTTGACCTCTCCACGAGCCATCAAGGCCTCCACAAAGCCATTCATCAAAATGGAAGCAAGATTTGGGGGACATCTGACTTGGGTGTTTCCTTGTGTAGGTATCATTCCTCGGGCAACATCTGGTGTGTCTTTCCTCTTGGAGCAAGGTAAGAATGTTTACAAGATTGTGGGGGGCAGGTGAGCGGCAAAATGAGTTGGTGGTGGTTGTTGTTTGAATTTTACAGTAGGATGCAGAACCTGTGGCCCTCCAGATATGGCCAGACTGCAACTCCCACAATCCCTGACCACTGACAAGGTTGGCTGCAGCTGATGAAGCCCAACATCTGGAGAGATCCTGTAGTCCTGGCTACATTCACAGTATACACATGTATGTAATAAACTACAGGATGCCTTCAGAGTATGGGATTTTCCAGTAACCACAAGCACACACATCAGTATGTCAGGAAACCATAGCAGTCATTTCCTGTGAACTCAAGAGAAGTGAAATTGGGCTACTTCCCCCTTTAAAACACTTTGCAGAAAATCTGCCGAAAAGTTATACCGTTTCCCCCTTCCTCAAAGAATGCGCATTATATTTTCCCATGTTCAACAACAGTGGTGAATAATCATACGGCAACAATAGAATTGCTCCTCTAAACCGCAGCCCCACCGGGGAATATAAATGCCAGGCTTGTTATTTATGTAATTAATGTCTCACTGAAGTGGATCATTCATTGTTGGGGGTTTTTTTCTCCCTCTGCAATTTGAAGGCTAGAAGATAGAATATCAAAACACCAAAGCTTGACATTTTGAAGTTATTTTTCTCATTAGCCTGTACACTTCAGGATATAGTTTAGCTCCCCTGGAGATTTATCATCTTTTGTATGACAATCAGAGGCTTTGAAAGGTGTATAAGTATTGGTTTTGAAAATGCATATGGTTTCAGAACAAAGAGAACTGGATTGATCAAACAGCGAGGGAGTAAAGGGAGTAAAGGAGTAAAGTACACAAAATAATCTCCAAGGAGTGGGCAGTTTCATAAAACAAAGCATCTCAATGTGGATGCCATATTGTCAATTAGACCTAGCAATTTTCAGAGGTAATGGGAAGTGGAATACAATATGTACAATCTGATATATGAACACAATGGCAAGAGAATCGATACCATATGGTGTGGACAAATTCGGAGCTTCTTTTCAGCAGTATTAGATTGTACAGGAAACCAGGAAAGAGCCAACTGTATGGTACTTTGGCCTTTTCCATTATTTCTTTCGTGGGACAGTCTGGAAGAGGCGATCCTCTCTTTTAGCCACTAGATTGGATGAGACCTGATTTGGAGGGACAGAGGAAGCAGAGGTAGGCACATGGTCACCCGAGAACCGTGTGATGTAGATCCCCAAGGTAGACCAGACCTGGCTCCTCACACTTTACATTGTACTTGTTTCTAGTTCTGCAACAGTAAAACTGCTAGCACATTTGCAAAGCTAAGTATGGTTTGAAACCAAGTCGGAATCAAGATTGCTGGAAGAAATATCAACAACCTCAGATATGCAGATGACACAACCTTGATGGCAGAAAGTGAGGAGGAATTAAAGAACCTTTTAATGAGGGTGAAAGAGGAGAGCGCAAAATGTGGTCTGAAGCTCAACATCAAAAAAACGAAGATCATGGCCACTGGGCCCATCACCTCCTGGCAAATAGAAGGGGAAGAAATGGAGGCAGTGAGAGATTTTACTTTCTTGGGCTCCATGATCACTGCAGATGGTGACAGCAGCCACGAAATTAAAAGATGCCTGCTTCTTGGGAGAAAAGCAATGACAAACCTAGACAGCGTCTTAAAAAGCAGAGACATCACCTTGCCAACAAAGGTCCGTATAGTTAAAGCTATGGTTTTCCCAGTAGTGATGTATGGAAGTGAGAGCTGGACCATCAAGAAGGCTGATCGCCGAAGAATTGATGCTTTTGAATTCTGGTGCTGGAGGAGACTCTGGAGAGTCCCATGGACTGCAGGAAGATTAAACCTCTCCATTCTGAAGGAAATCAGCCCTGAGTGCTCACTGGAAGGACAGATCCTGAAGCTGAGGCTCCAATACTTTGGCCACCTCATGAGAAGAGAAGACTGGAAAAGACCCTGATGTTGGGAAAGATGGAGGGCACAAGGAGAAGGAGACGACAGAGGAAGAGATGGCTGGACAGTGTTCTCGAAGCTACCAGCATGAGTTTGACCAAACTGCGGGAGGCAGTGGAAGACAGGAGTGCCTGGCGTGCTCTGGTCCATGGGGTCACGAAGAGTCGGACACGACTAAACAACAACAACAACATACTTAGAACTGGCCGTGTCTATTTCATTAGAAGAAGAAAGATCCATGGGGAGCTTGATTCCGACGGGAATCATGGTGTGGGGATGGGTTAACTCTCACATGCCGTTTTACTGAAAATGGTCTTCCTGAAAATATTACCCATCAACAGGGGAGGGAAGCCTCAGGTCCAGGAGCTCCCTGTGTCTTCCCTGTGTAGTTCATCAATATCTTCCCAGGCCACACCTGTCCCTGGCCCTCCATCATCCCCAGAGTTTTCCCTGGCAGGAATGTGTCTTTGGCCTCTGATCATGTCTAGATGGAGAACAGAGAGGATTATGTGAGTGTGTGTAGAAACTAGCCTACTGTAGAAAGGTAACAAGGGAGGGAAACTGTCCTTCCCATCTTTCTACCCTTTTAAGTTGGCCAATGTGGGGTTCCTGGACAAGATGTATCTGTGATCTGATGTGTCAGGGAGTCCACGAAAGAGCCCAGAGTTTTCCACTGTGTGGTCTGTGTCTCACGAAGTTGGTCGTTGAGTGGGGAGAGAGGGAGAGGGAGAGAAGGGGGTGGGAGAGAGGGGGCCCATGTAACAGTGGGTGGTCATTTGAGTCACATGTAATGATGCTGAGAGACTACGTCTTCAACCTTACTAGATCTGGACATTCCCAGTCTGGTTTTTACCAAGCCTTCTTTCATGAACCAGAGTTTGACCACATCATAGACCCAAAGGAAATCTGCCTGTGCTACTAAGAGACCTACTAAGATGACTTCTGGTTGAGATTGATGGCTTTTGACTATGACCGGAAACATCAAGCATACACCAAGCGTTCCCACAGCAGACACATACAATGTGCTTGTCAAATGTGTGTGCATGTATCTTAAAAAACCCACATCTAGGCGTCTGGGAACATAGGCATAAACAGTGTTTCCAGGTACATGGATATATACAAGCATATTCACAAGGTCCACACAAAGGAGGATAAGACATTCAGGGTGGCTGTTAGTCATAATGGCTATGTTTTCCTCCAGTACAGAGGTACCTTGGTTCTCAAATGCCTTGGTACTCAAACGCCTTGGTTCTCAAACGCCAAAAACCCGGAAGTGTTCCAGTTTTCAAACGTTTTTTGGAAGCCGAACGTCCAATGAGGTTGTTGGCTATTGTTTCCGGAGCACCTGCACCTAACAGAAGCTGTGCCTTGGTTTTTGAACATTTTGGAAGTCAAACGGACTTCTGGAACGTATTAAGTTTGGCGCGTTTGTTTTTGCTATTTATTTTGCATATTTGTTTTTGAGGCTTTTTCAGTTAATTGGTATTTGTGACTGTGTGGAACCCAGCTCAGCTACTGGTTGACTGATTGTGTGACTGCGGAAATGGATAAAAGCCCCCCATCCAAACAATGACTATCATTAGTGCAGTTAAGAAAAAAAGTTAATTTTAATCATCTACAATACTGTCTTATTTTTTTTTTATAGTACAGTATATTGATTATTGCTTTCATTTTATGGATCAGTGGTATAGTTAGAAAGTAAAATTCATGTTAAATTGCTGTTTTAGGGGTTGTTTTTAAAAGTCTGGAATGGATTCATCCATTTTGCATTGCTTTCTATGAGAAAGCACGCCTTGGTTTTGGAACGCTTTGGTTTTGGAACGGACTTCCGGAACCGATTAAGTTTGAGAATCAAGGTACCACTGTAACAAGTAGGCCTCCGAGTACCAATTTCTATAGACCCTGAGCAAGCAAAGTGCTCTTGAGTTCATTTCCTGCTTGTAGACTTCCTATAGGCATTGGTGTTCTTTATTTTATTTTTCTTGAGGCAATCACAATCTGCAGACCTGCCATATATTTTTCAACTAAAAATCAGAGCTCTGAAAGGAATACAGAATTTGGCTCTGCAGCGTATTCCTCTTTCCAAGTGCTGATGCCATGGCATTCTCCGCATCCTTCAGATCTAGCCTAAGTGTGAGGCAGACCAGTCTCCTTAATTGAGCCAAATCTTTATCTTTAATTGAGCCCTTTATTTTCTCATTAAAACCACTTCAACAGCATCCTGCTGGGATTGCTAATTAAACAATTAAATTAGTTGAACTGGGGAAAATGTTGATTCCAAAATACTATGCGGCATCAATTTCCTCTCAAAGAATACTATACTATACTAAATTTTTCTCCTCTTTCTTAGCTTTAGTTCACATTGTGTCCAGGCCTCTGTGTTTCTGTAAGACAAGACATTTATTTTCATTTCCTTATTTTTTCATCATCATATTGCTCTTCCATCCCCTGTTCCGAGCACAGCCCAGAATATATTTTTTCCCTGCGTTGGGAAAAGCAGGACTTGCTTGCACGGAGCTGCACAGATCGCTTTTTAAGCTTGCCAGGCAGGGGTCCGTTTTCTCTGCCACATGAGCTAACGAGCTCCTGAAAAGTTGGGAGCAGGTTTAGGTTTCTAATGATGTGTAAATCTAGGGGATGAAGGGACCGTGTCATCATGGAGGAGATTTTTCCGTGCGGGGAAAAGTGCATTCCGGGTTCTGTTTGCCTGCAACGCTTACCCTGTACTCTGGCAAGGAGCTGATGTGGACCTTGGCTCTCGCACAAACAGGCTTTCCGAGACCAAATGACATACAAAAATAGCAGCTGCTCCTCAGAGCTGATTGGCTCATTTTAAAGCAGATGGTCCTAAAATGCTAATGGAGCACTGCATCTCAGCAGGCTAAATCTGAAAGGCTTTTTAGAAAACAATGAAAGGAGAGGTTGTACCTCAGGATCCTTCTCCAAATATCCTGTGCCCAGCACCTAATGAGGTGGTGTGTAACAGCAGCAAGTTTACACTGCCTAAGTATTTTGCCTGCAGCAGTTTGTAATATCTTTTTAAGCATGTCCGGATAAGTTTTCTGTATATAATGGACAGTGCAAATCTTTTCTGTTGTGATTCCATGACTGCCTTTGTTGTTTAAAATTTAAAAGGAGTTTTACATTTTCAAAACAAAGAACCATCCGCGCTGGCTATGCCTTATCAAGTTTTGTATGTGAACGTAGCATTAAAACAAAAAAATTAAAACAAAAGTTGATGTAACTAGCAAAATCACTTTCATGGCGCATAAAAATGTAGCCCAAGTCCTTTTCGCAACAAAAGCAGGGTGCATGGTGGCATTGAAGGAATGGGTTTCCCAAATCTAAAAACCTGACTGTACAGTCAGTCTGAAACGGGACCCAAAATCCACATTTTTCCCCCTGCAAGGGAGCATTTCTAAAATGCATTAACTTGAGCTCGTGAGTCAATGTATAAACAGAAAGCCAGCTGTATAAACAAGTGCTCAAAACGCTCTCCTTTATCAGTCCGTGACGGCAATGGATGGCCTTTGCTGTTCCAGTGGAGCAGGGATGGCACTCTGTCTATCTTACATTAAGACCACACTCTGACGCACAGACTTAGTTTGGGAATGGTGCCAGGAGTTGGTGACCTCTTGCTCCAAGATAAGAGTATAGGAACAGGAATAGGAACACCCTTTTATGGTCAAAAGCACAGGAAGAGGAAAACCCTTTTATGGTTAAGAGTAAGGAGCAGGAACATCTGTGATGTCAACACACACATGAAACCCATTCCTTCAGCATCAGTCTCAACAACTCTTCCTCCTTTCTTGCTAACACCAACCAAACATTTTTCTAGCATTGATCTTAAAAGAAAAATATAAGGTGATTTGCTGGTTGTATTGATCCATATTGAGAGTCAGCTGTCACCATTGAAGAAGTAGGGACTGGTAGATTATTCTACAGCACATTAGTTTGGGCAAATATGCACTCAATCTCTGAGAATTTTTTTTAAAAAATGAAGAGTTTCATTGAATAAAGTAATTGGAGAGATATAAAGATGGACCAAAGGTCAAAGCACACAGCCTGAAGGATCAACAGCTGATCACCTCAAGAGCATTAGGCCACTGAACATGTACAGCTTCATTGTCCAAAGCAATAGGCCATCTGTAGCCTTCCTCTGATATGGACAAAGAAATAAGCTCTGTCATGATGCAAGATTTGAAAATCTGGGGATAGTTTGCCACCCCAGTCGTGACCTACCAGGATAGTACCCTGGCCCTGCAGAACCAGCTGCTTCCACATTTGTGGCCTTCATTCCCTCACTGGCTTTAGAATGGTTGCTAAAGAGTGGTGTTATTTTAATTCATTAAATTTGTTAGTTGCTTTATCCTGCCCAAAGCAAATTACAAACAAACAAGAACTCCACACAGATGCTTCAAAACCTGGGGTGGGGGCGAAATACATTAAAAACACCCCACCCACTTCTAAAAGTTATGGTAGTCAAGGGACCAAAGGTCTGGTTATAGAGGAAAGTTTTTACCTGGTGCCTATAGATATAAAATGATGGTGCCAGGCAAGCCTCCCTTGGTAGAGCATGCCACAAACGGGGAGCCACTGCAGAAAAGGCCCTTTTTGTGTTGGTGTCCTCTGGACCTCTTGTGGAGCAGGCACATGAAAAAAGACCTCAGGTGATGATTGCATGGTCCAGGTGGGTTCATATGGAGAAAGGTGGTCCTTGAGGTATTGCGGTCTTGAGCTATTTAAGGCTTTATAGGTCAAAACCAGCACTCTGAATTGGGCCCAGAAATTAATTGGCAATCTGAGAGGTTGGGCCAGGGTTGGTGTAATATGCGCAAATCATTTTGCCCCAGTGAGCAACCTGGCCACTAAATTGTGCTCCAGCTGAAGTTTCCAAACCATCTTCAGAGACAGCCCCATGTTTAACACACTGCAGTAATCCAGTGATGGCCAAACTTGGCCCTCCAGCTGTTTTGGGACTACAACTCCCGTCATCCCTAGCTAACAGGACCAGTGGTCAGGGATGGTGGAAATTGTAGTTCCGAAACAGCTGGAGGGCCAAGTTTGGCCATCACTGCAGTAATCTAACCAAGAGGTTGCCAGAACATAGACAACACAAGTCAGGCTATCCCTGTCTAGATAGGGACACAGGTGGATCACCAGCCAAAGCTGATGACACTCCACACCACCAAGGCCACCTGAGCCTCCAGCGACAGCAATGGATCCAGAAGTATCCACAAACTACATACCTGCTCCTTCAGAGGGTTGTGTAACTCTATCAAGGGCAGGAAATCTCCCAGCCATCCAATCTAGGGAATGACCCACTAATGGTGTCTCAGCCTTATATGGATTGAGCTTCAGTTTGTTGGCTCTCATCTAGTCCATTACTAAGGCAAGACAACAGTCCAGCACATCCACTGCCACACCTGAAGATGTAAAGGAGAGGTAGATCTGCGTGTATTGTCTACACCACAGGTCCCTGCAGGCCAACTTTGACATATAGGGAGGGCCACCCACCTGTCAATCACTTGATGCCATTATGAGTTCAAAGTGACCACTCTCGAACTTTCTTTATATATGCAACAACAGCAGCAAGAATACTTATTGCAAAGTATTGGAAGACACAAGATCTACCCACCCTGGAAGAATGGCAGATGAAGGTGATGGACTACATGGAACTGGCAGAAATGACCGGCAGAATCCGAGACCAGGGAGAAGAGTCGGTGGAAGAAGATTAGAAGAAATTTAAAGACTACTTGCAGAAATACTGTAAAATTAATGAATGTTAAAATGATGTTGGATTGAAAATAAGTGGTATTGGTAACAAGGTTAATAAGAATATGCAAATATGGATTGATAATGGATGAAAATGCATAGTTATAATAGGTTAAGATATAGAGTTAAGATAAATGAAAGAGGGTAAGGATTTGCTGAATTGATTATGTAAATAGGAACACAAAAAGGGGAGGTGTGAGGAGGTCAAGGAAACAAGCAAATGAACTTAAAGATATTGAAAAATTGATCTTTTATTTTTTTCTTAGCTATTTGTTTTTTGAACTTTGTACTTTTTCTTTTTTTCTTTTCTTTTATGTCTTCTTTTTAGTATGTTAATTACTGTTTTAATTTTTTTATTCTGTAAACCTATGTTTTTTGTAAAACGCTAATAAATATCTTATAAAAAAAAAACAAAGTGACCACTCTCCGCCCTGATTGGTGCTGTCAGTAAGCCCCACATGTCAAGCAATGGTCAGGATCATGCTTCTTTTACCATCACACATGATGTCAAGCGTGGGGCCAATGTACATGGTTTGAAGGGACCTCTGACCAGGCCCAATTATGCCCACATGCCAGCAGTTTCCCAGTGCTGGTCCACACAGATGGGCAGCACAGATACATCCCAAACCTGACACACTGTGCAGCCTTGGGTATGGCATGCCATTCTTGATCACTTTGTCCTTAAAGAATTAATGTAATATTAGGTAATGCAGATGGCTGCTGCAATGAACTTTAACGGTCTGACAACTCCTGATCTGTTGAAATCAGTTTTTCCCCCCCTCTGTATTTTCCCCCTTTAAAAATTACCCTCTTGAGTCTCTTAGAGATAATTACTGTGCTTGTTCAGCTAGGTCTGTCATTAAATTACTCAATAAAATAGACCACTTTTAAACTCTCCAGAGTATTAAAAGCTCTATGGCTTGCTCATCAGCAAACAAGAATCTGACAGGTGATTGTTTTGTAAAGCAAAGCGAACATTTAATTTTGATTTCCCCTTTTTTGTAGGTTTTCATTATTTATGGTTTGCCTTTAGTTAGGTGCAGGAGACACAAGTTCCACAAAGAGCCAATCTTTTCAAAGAAATTGGGTTGCGAGGGAGATGCTGTGGAAAGTCCCAGAAATAAAAGTTTGTAGAGGGCACTAGGACAGGGTAGGGAATCAGTATCCCTCCAGATGTTGCTCCATCAGCTCCATCAGGCCCAACCAGCATGTTGGGCTGGGTTGGAGTTGGACTTCAACAACACCTGGAGGACCACAGGTTCCTCATGCCTGCTCTAGGGGATAGAAAGTGCCACAGAATAATAGCCTCAATGCTACAGCTAATGTGCTGTTTCCAGATGTGCTTCATGTGCCTGGCCCTGGTTGGCCAGAGGTGCTTCCATGCATCTTAACGTTGGCCGAGATATGCACATAATAGTAATCTACTTGTGAATGCTGCACAGTAACATTTGTGCTTGTAACAGTTTCAAGGTGGACATGTCACTTCAGTTCCAATCAGTGTATTTCCTGTAACTTCCTGCTGAAAGGAAAATGCCTTGAAGGGTGATTAACTGGGAAGATGTATACCCCCACAAATAAATTAGGAAGAACAAAGCAGGATGAATGCTCATTGGTGTATAACTTCTCCACAAATAGATCAGAACTGCTCAGAAAAGTTTGGCCATAGTCTAACCTCCATGTGAAGCTATATGCAATCAAATCCGGACAAATGCTCAACAAAATAGGTCATCTGGAAGAGGCTTTGGTCCTCAAACTTCTGAGGAATCTTCAGCCGACTGGAGAGCCTAAAGATTATCTCCTCTTGTACTTTCTCTTGGCCCCACTTATATCACCTTATCAGACTTCATCACTGTATCTTTAATAACACCCTGAACATCTCATATGGAGCTGGTGAATTGCACTATCGACTAACAACAATTTTCAAGAGAGAGGGATTAAAGCAGAGTAATACAATTATGGATGTCCTTGGTTTATACACACTTTGTGGGATATATACAGCCTCATATAACCAACATGCATAACTCTAATTAATACATGACGATATAAGACCATAGAGTGAGCTGTCCTTCCAGGCCTAGCTAGGTCAAACACCCTAACCTTGGGAGGAAGGGTTACCAAACTCAGTTCTCTCTTTTTCCACCATGTCAATTCAACCAGTAAGGAGGTCTAAGGTGGATGATCCAAGCTTAGACCACATGGCTTTAGCAAGCCATATTTGTGTTTCTATACAAATAATTTAGAAACCCTTACCTTTTTGAAACTAAGTTAAACTGCCTTTCTTGCTGCTATATGGAAAAGCAAATGAATCTAAACTTTTGTAAGTAAACCATTTTAACTTACCAAACATGTGGTCTCTTTCTATGCTAAAGGAAGTGGGAAACTTTGGAAGCGACTCAGAAGGGAATATTTTAAAGGTCTAACAGCCTATATTTCCACACTTTACTTTGCAGCATGTTTTCTGATTTTAAATCTCTGCTGGGGCTCACTCACCAAAGAGTACTTGCCCAAACCAAATGCAAACGATCAAAAGCCAACACACCATACTTCTGTGTCACTCTTACCCCCAGTTAAACAGGTTTTTCGGGTTTTTGAAACACTGCAAAAACTGCAAAATCAGTGTAGCAGCGACAATATCAGGATGTATCTGATGAAGGTAGCAATGCCTTTGTAATATTACCTCCATCTGTCTCCAGCCCTGGAGTCAGCTCCCAGTGCAAGAACAAGCAGTACATGAACCCACAAGCTTTGTGGCCGTGGAGTCATGTTCCTAATTTATTTGTCACATCACCTCTCCCCAGGAGAAGGTGATTAACAGCCTCGAGCCAATATATCCTGGGAAAACATATTCCCTGCTCAGCTGATGTGAATCTCCTTGTCTTATGCATATCATGGCCAGCCAAAGTACTGAGGTGAGCAGGACTTTTACTTCTTCTTGCAGGTTAAAAGGTAAACGTCCTATTAATTGGAGACAAAGATTATGATAAAGTCAAGATGCTTTATGATCCCATGCAACTGATCTCAGCTCTCCTAACATCCCTAGGACATGTATACAAGACCTGGATGCAATTCTTCAGATTGCCGCTGATATGAGCACAATGTCTTCGTGCCAGCTGCAATCTGACACTGCCCCAGCTGGGCAGGCTGGCTCCCTGACAAGGAAAAGCATTCCATCTCACTGTATATATCTATGCACATCTGTGAAGACAAAGGAAACGGCCGTCATGGGCTTTCCGACCACAGTGGATTTTTTTTAAAGCACAAAAAATGCAGACGGGATCTGCTGCGTTCATGACGACATGGAGGTAACAAAAAACCCATCAGTAAGATGAAGAGGTTCTTATATCAGGAAGCTTGCTTGCAAATGTCATATTGCTCTGCTCAGACTCAGTGGATGCTGAGAAACGAGGCGTGCAAATACATGCAACGCAACCTGGCAAAGGGGCCAATCCTCCGAGAGCTGAGATAGTAAATTGAATGGTGCTTTCTGACGGGCAGAGCTGAAGCACATTCACACTGAAGTTGCCCAGCTGCATTAAGCACAATTTACTGTCATTGCAAAGGGGTAACCTGCGTTATCCATGGGATTCTATGCCTTCCTAAAACCACAAGGGATGCAGGTCTATTTGCAAGGTTTTTCTTTCTTTCACACTGCTAAAACGGGAGGTTGTTAAAACCTCTATCACACTGATCAGACCGTAAGAACAAAATCTTTGTAAAACAACATGGCAACCACAACAAAGCTGTCCTTTGAAAATGGCACTTCTCTGAATGTTGGCGTACAGTTCTCCAACTAAATGCACATAACACGGGAAAGGATAAAAAATGCATGTACAGTGGTACCTCAGGTAGAGTACTTAATTCATTCTGGAGGTCTGTGCTTAACCTGAAACTGTTCTTAACCTGAAGCACCACTTTAGCTAATGGGGCTTGCTGCTGCTGCCGTGCCGCCGGAGCACAATTTCTGTTTGAAATTGGGGCCCCTGGACACGTGCCATGCATCCCCCACCGTGCCAGGCACCACGCCCCCAGATCGCATGCCAAGCCCCCGCCTGCTCTCTGCCCCCAGTGCTGGAGCATGCAGCTTTGCCACTGGGTTCACCATCACTGGGCACCGAGCCTACAGGGCACTGCAGAGGGCATGGCAATAATGACTTAGAATGGAAGGCGAGATGTAGCGGGTCCCAAATTTTGGCATTGCAGAAAGCGCCGCTGAAATTTGAAAACCCAAAGTCTGCCACTGTGTGGAATCACAATTTCTCTCAAAGAGAGAGTGCTGGCTGCAGCTGCTCCTGTTGGGACATCCAGTGACTTGGAAAACACGTTTGGCTATTTAGAACTTGCTGGAGCCAACGTGAGTGGAAAAACAATTGTAAATGTATCCTTGTACAGTAGGATTAGGGACGCGGGTGGCGCTGTGGGTTAAACCACAGAGCCTAGGACTTGCCTGTCAGAAGGTCGGCAGTTCGAATCCCCGTGATGGGGTGAGCTCCCGTTGCTCGGTCCCTGCTCCTGCCAACCTAGCAGTTCGAAAGCACGTCAAAGTGCAAGTAGATAAATAGGTACCGCTCCGGCGGGAAGGTAAACGGCGTTTCCATGCGCTGCTCTGGTTTGCCAGAAGCGGCTTAGTCATGCTGGCCACATGACCCGGAAGCTGTATGCTGGCTCCCTCGGCCAGTAAAGCAAGATGAGCACCGCAACCCCAGAGTCGGCCACGACTGGACCCAATGGTCAGGGGTCCCTTTACCTTTACAGTAGGATAGTTTCTACAGACACCCACACATCCCTCTCTATCCTCTGTCCAGGGAAGCAAGAGTCATTAACTGAGTTCAGTGGCACTTGCCACCCAGGCAAAAGTGCTCAGGGGGTGTGACTTGGCCCCGGAAGCCAGATGCTGCAGCTTGGAGGACCAAATATGGCCCCAAGACCTGAGGTTCCCCACCTGTAGTGTGGACAGCAGTGAGCTAGAAGGACCAATGCTCTGCCTTGGGATAGCGCAGCTTCCTTCACAGCCTTGCAAAGGCCCCACTCCCAGACTTGTCAAAGAGTCATTGGTTGCATTAGAAGTCTTGAAAAGGCAACAAAGGCTTTTGTTTGGCTCTCAAAACCATTTTTCACCACCTCGGTAAGGCTGGAATATCACCTTGGGAAATGTTTTGTTTTTTTAATAAAAAAGAACGAAAGAAAGAAAACCCAACACCCATCTCCCAAAAGACACTCCGTGACAGGATTTTTGTGACTCACGCTTTTTAGCGGGAAGCCAGCGTCAAATTCTGACATCTGCTTAAGAGGTTCTAGCATTTCAAACATGAATTAAGTGGCCTGGTGGAATTGTTTGGGGATGTTTATTTTAAAAGAGGCTGCCTCGGCTCAATGATGATTGAGTTGATATAGCATGAAAGAAAACTGGTACTACAACAATGCAAATATCACGTCACGGGCTGGCGGGGGGGTGGAATCTGAAAGCTTGGCCCTCAAAACACATGCCAACAGCACAAGTGCTTTAAAAGATCAGAGCTTAAGAAATCAATCACTTGCAGTGTGCAAGTCAGAACACAACTTCTTTCCAAAATTCAATTAAATCAATATGCAACTTGTTCGGGGGGGGGGGGGGACTTGACTCCACTGACATATATGGCAACGTTCTCATTGACTAGAATAGATTTTTAACACCTCATTGCCTGCTTTTCTCTAAGCTACAGGCAAAAAAATTTTTTAAAACCCCAAAAACTAGATGGCGTTTGGACTGGTTCACACCTGCAGTTTATCACTTGGTGATTACAACACCAAGAGATGGTACCAGGTGTTGAATGGACTTTCATTATCTCCATGCATGTTTTCAAAAGCGACGCCCTTCAATAGAGTGCAGTCACATGAAGCAGAGCAGCCATCAATTCAAGGTGCTGGTTTTAACCTTTCAAAGACCTAAATGGCCTGGTTCATAAGGTCCCCATCTGAGGTCCCTGCAGGTCTGTGGCAAGGCAAGATGTCATCCAAGGTAGAAACATTTCTGGAGCTCTTCCAAGAAAGCTCAGAGCGCACCCATCTCTGTTACTTTAGGCTTTTCAGGATATGTCGTTGGCTGTGGCCTTATTATATTTCATAAATCTTTATAAAACGCCAAACCAGCTCCCCAACATTTTGTAAACCACTCTGGAATGTTGCAGTCATTAATTTAAAAAATTAATCACATTTAAGAAGATGGAGTTCCATGCATTGGTTCATGAGGTAGCAGGAAATTATACCTAACTCCTAAATGATAGGATTTTAGCCACAGACTAGAACTCCCACCAGCCTCTGCCAGCGTGGCCAATGATCACAAGCGGTGGAGATTGTCGGCCACCAACATCTGGAGAGGTAACCACAGTGGTTACCTCTGATTTATAGGAAGCACTTATTTGGGTCCTTAACTGTGTGCTTGTCCATCGTTAAACATTTCAAGGACACACATATCCAGCTGAACGTGTGAACAGAGCTTCCTTTCAGGAGATGCAGTGGGGCTGTCTAAAATGTGGGGAGCACAAAGGCTTTGTGATGTTTCCGTAGTGAGCAAAGGCCAACGTCTCCAGAGGAAGCTTATCCCTCCCTCTCTTCCGCCTTGAGGTGCTCTATTCCAGGCCAATATACACTCGCATGTGGAAGCATTAGCACTGGCTGATTTGGAAGGAGCATTGGAAATGAAATGATAGCAGAGTAAATGTCAACGCATTCAGTGTGACACAGTGAGCACCAGATCTTAAACAGCTTCATCATTGTGGCATTTACTGTATCCTGAAATAATATTAATCCCACTGTTGTCCTTCTTGATGGAATCATCCATGAATATGCTTTATGGCACTGGCCAAAGTGCTAATAGGTTAAAAGAACAACCCATTCAGTGTTCCACTAAATTAAGGTCGCTTCATGGGATTTAATGAAACAAAGTGCTGGATGGAGTTTTCAAAGGACGTTCTTGTAATTCATGTCTATTTAGGGCTCCTACTAACCAGAAATCTAATTTCTTCTAGTAAAATAGCTTTTTGTGAAGCCCGGCCATGTGAGAAAGAGACTTTAAAGGGCAACGATCAGAAGATCTTGACTATAATACTTTGTTATTTCACAAATCACTTTTCAGGCTGGCGGGGGCGAAGGAGGAGCAGAATTTAAAGTCCTAAAATTAATCAGACCCTGTTTAATCCTGTTATTTTTACTACAGCAGTGCAGAGACAACCCAACCTGTTCTGTTGCACACAAATAAGATGTAGGTCCCCCCCCCCCCCAATTTTACCAGGGAACAAAGAAGAGCATTGATATGGGAAATATTTCTTCGCACAAATGGGAGCATCTACTTCTTTTTAAATATTTATCTTACTCTAACCTTCCCATCAAAACCATAGTTACAGTTCAGTTCTCTAAAAGCAAGACTTCTGAGCCACTCACTCTACAGTTACATGGGGTCTTTCAGATAGCTTCCAGGTTGAGTTGGCGACAAAATCTCAACCAAAACACATCACCCTAGCGGATTAGTAAGTGGGCGACTCTGCATTTTTGAATCCTATTGCAGTAGGATGTGTTTGGAAATGTATTGTAGCCAAAAGGCTTAAGAGAAGGTAACTGCAACAGTAAATGCCATCAACAGCTCTGTTGCCTGATGGGATATTCCACCCACGGACATCCAAAACACTTTCCAGGCAGCCGCCCGTATGAAGACAAAAGGAAGCAACTGAGACGCAGCAGAGTTCTTGCTTGGGAAAAGGAATGAGTGTTTCTAAATTGGAGGTTAACCGGCATGTTTATTCAGTCTATCAAATGTTCAGAAAGGCAGCTCTTTGAAGGAAAGGAACCATGGCCCAGAGGCAGAAAGACAGAGCAGAATTATCTTTAAAACTCACATTTATTTATTGCAATTATTTCTATCTGGCCTTTTGCGATACTAATCTTTCCAAGGCAGCTTAAAGGTGTGAGTGAGTGAGTGAGTGAGTGAGTGAGTGAGATCCAACAAACAATTGTTGTTGTTTAGTCGTTTAGTCGTGTCCGACTCTTCGTGACCCCATGGACCAGAGCACGCCAGGCACTCCTGTCTTCCACTGCCTCCCGCAGTTTGGTCAAACTCATTTTAGTAGCTTCGAGAACACTGTCCAACCATCTCGTCCTCTGTCGTCCCCTTCTCCTTGTGCCCCCCATCTTTCCCAACATCAGGGTCTTTTCCAGGGAGTCTTCTTTTCTCATGAGGTGGCCAAAGTATTGGAGCCTCAGCTTCAGGATCTGTCCTTCCAGTGAGCCCTCAGGGCTGATTTCCTTCAGAATGGAGAGGTTTGATCTTCTTGCAGTCCATGGGACTCTCAAGAGTCTCCTCCAGCACCAGAATTCAAAAGCATCAATTCTTCAGCGATCAGCCATCTTCATGGTCCAGCTCTCACTTTCATACATCACTACTAGGAAAACCTTAGCTTTAACTATATGGACATTTGTTGGCAAGGTGATGAAAATGTCATTGGATTCTTCCCACAGGGCAGTTGGTGGTAGCATGTCCTAGTGGATGGAGGAGATAGTTGACACCAGGCAGGCTCTGAAATGGTCTTCCATCACCTGCCTCTCTCAATCTCCATGTGGTGTGAGGTTGCAAGCACTCGCCCAGGGGTCATGTTTCCTTTCGGAAATGGAGAGTGTGGTGTCTTTAGGATATATGGTTGATCTGCACATATCTACAACGTGAGGCTATGATGGAGGGGCTCACAGCATCAGCACCCTCAAAAGGGTCTTGTTTCTCCCATAACCACAGCATTGGAGTCAAAAAAACATCAGAAATTGCTCTCTGACCCTCTCTCCAGCTGGCTGCTTTTCTTCTTGGTCACATCATTCCTCTCTACTCTGACTTTATTCTTTCTCAATATTTTGCTTCCCACCCAGGCTATGACTCTCACCAGGAAGTTTGTCTGTGTTTACCTGGAAGGTGCTGTGGTTTTCTTGACTAGCTTGTGAGACATGGAGCAGGTTGGCTCAGAAATTGTGGTTTGATTCACATATGCCTAGTAAACAGACCCTCTGGTCTGACCCTAAACTAAAAAATTAGTGGGGAACCTTTCTTTGGGGGAAACGGGCTGATTGGGGGGAAATAACAAATTTCTCCTCTTTTCTAATCTGATGGGAGTACACTCTCTCCTGTCAGGTGCAAACTGGCAATATTTGCGATTTAAACATCTGTTGCCTACTTTGGCCCTGAAGCACTAAGTGCCTTTGAAATCCCTGCATTCTTGGATGACATAAAGGCTTCTGAACAACATCCTAAGCCAGTAATATGTCTTTACCAAACCCTAAGAGACAAGTCTAAACCAGATCTGGGGGGGACTCAGGGTAGAATGAGCATCCGGTTCGCATATCGCAATAGAAAAAACATTGGCCTCTCTCAGGCTGATTTTCACAGATATTATCTTGTGTTTGATACCCAATTGTATTCAGAGTTTCTTGGTCTCCACACTGTCTTTCTAGGAAAAAATCAACGAGCACTGACATGTGCTGGTATTGTCATGTCATGGCCCAATGTGCCAGTGTGTCTGGCTATTAACCAGAAGGTTGGTGGTTTGAGCCCACCTAAGAACAGCTGTGGATGCAGGTGGCGCTGTGGGTTAAACCACAGAGCCTAGGACTTGCGGATCAGAAGGTCGGCGGTTTGAATCCCTGCGATGGGGTGAGCTCCTGTTGCTCAGTCCCAGCTCCTGCCAACCTAGCAGTTCGATAGCATGTCAAAGTGCAAGTAGATAAATAGGTACCGCTCCGGCGGGAAGGTAAACGGCGTTTCCTTGCGCTGCTCTGGTTCGCCAGAAGCAGCTTAGTCATGCTGGCCACATGACCCTGAAGCTGTACGCCGGCTCCCTTGGCCAATAAAGCGAGATGAGAGCCGCAACCCCAGAGTCGGTCACGACTGGACCTAATGGCCAGGGGTCCCTTTACCTTTTAAGAACAGCTGTGGGCAGGATTCCTGCATCGCAGGGAGTTGGACTAGATGACCCTCAGGGTCCCTTCCAACTCCAAAATGCTATCATTCTTTGACTCTGTCACACAATTTAGTCCTGTGCTGAAGTCAGATGTCATCAGCCACATCAATATGGTTTCATGAGATTTACAGGTGGTGAGAGCTTATCAATTCAGGTACTAGTCCTTTTGAACCTGTCAGAAGGGCAATTTAACTTGTTTCTGAAGATATTCATAGTGGCTAAACATCTAATGCAAGGATCAGCAAACATTTTCAGCAGGGGGCCGGTCCACTGTCCCTCAGACCTTGTGGGGGGCCGGACTATATTGGGGGGGGTGAACGAATTCCTATGCCCCACAAATAACCCAGAGATGCATTTTAAATAAAAGGACACATTCTACTCATGTAAAAACATGCTGATTCCTAGACTGTCCATGGACCAGATTTAGAAGGCGATTGGGCCGGATCCGAGCCCTGGGCCTTAGTTTGCCTACCCATAAACTAATGTTTCAATACTGGAAACATAAATCTATCACCACCACCCTGACCACACAATGAACAGAGGACATGATTCAACTGTCAGCATATGATAAGATGACCTTCCATAAACACAAGAAAGATGGGACACCTTTTCAGTGGTGTCCAAACTTTTTTCAGAGAGGGCAGATTTGATGAAGTGAAGGGCCGTGGGGGCTGACCAAAAAGTCAACCAAAGTTGTTGAGCTTTTTTTAGGATTTTCCCCCCCCCAAAAAAATGGACTTTGGACATGCCTGCTTTATATAGATCTAGTTTGTCTAGACCACCAACCATTCGCCCACTCCTGCTCTCACTCCTCCCCCTTACTTATACATATGATGGAACACTTTTTAAAAAGTTATGATTAAGTTTGTATTGCTTGACTGAATTGATTTCTTTTTGGAAAATTCAATAAGCGATTATAAATAACAGAAAATCATTTCTGGAGAAAGTGAATGTTAAAGGTGGCTAACACAAAAGTCCCCAGTGCAACCCATCTGGAATTTGGCAGGGTTAGTCTCCTGTGTGAGCTACCATGTCTCCAAATTTCATACCCCTAAATGAAAAATCAGGATGCTACTTCAGTACATGCTTGGGGTAACCAAGTTCAAACCTTAGCCTGAAACTCAAGTTCCTTTAGGTAAGTATCATGGGAATTGGGGTTGCTTGTGTGTAACCTCCACCTGCTCCAAACTGTGTGAGGCGGTTGGGTTTTCCCCGGCTGAGCAGCCCCCCTTGGGCACGACTGCTTCAGTCGCTGGCAGAATCCATCAGTGGGCGTTTCCTAAACTTCCTCCAACATAAAAATTCCTTAACGGACAGCCTCCTTCTCGCCTCTCTGCGCGGCAGCCTTCTGCGCAGAGTGGGCGTGCCTATCGGTGGTCCTCCACTCTCCTCACTGACCTCACTGGAAGAGTCTCGGAGCCTCCCCTCCGAAGAGCTCTCAATCCCTTCTTTCTTCCTGGTGTCACCTTGCCTTTCTTCCCCAGCGGAAGCCCTCTCTACCCCTGTACTGGTTCCCTCTCCGGCATCATTGGGGAGCCTAGCCTCTCCACTCTGCTCTGATGTCAGTTTCCTGACAGTAAGCCATTCTTATCTCAGCCTCAACCACTTAGCTGTAAAATGGGAACACTAAAAAGCGGCTTGCCTTACATTATTTTTGCAAAACTTCTCCTGATATAATGCCCATGAAGCCTTCCAAAAAAAAATACTATATGTACATAACATGTGTTTTTACCTGCAAATCACATATGAGACTTTGCAACAGCTTGAGGAATCATGATGCATTTCCGGTTTTTCAAATGCTCCAACTTTTATCTAATACATTATTTCAATTGTCCAGTCCAGCATTTTGAAGTATCTTCTATGTTTGGCTGATCCTGCTGGCAGTATCTTAACGGTCCATGACCAAACTGTGACCTAGAGACTACAGAATAAAGAAACAAAATCCTATCTCAAATGAGCAAGCTGTGGGTCTACAGAGTGCAAATCTGGTGGTAGCCATGATGGGAAGAAGAGAATTTGACTTAAACAATACTTAACCAACAATAAACACTGCTAAACCGTACCACGCTGATTCTCAGCCATTTCGTGCCCCTTCGACGGCCCATCTGTCACAGAGTTAAGACCTTTAGAAGCGGTTTAAGAAAATGTTAAATAAGATGGCATTCAGCAGTGCAAAATGCATGACTGACTAATACAACAAGAAAAGGAACTAGCCTGCTGGTGGGTTTGATATAATGCTTAGCACTGCAGATTGAAGGCTTTCAGAGAACAAGAGATTGGGATCCCCTGCCTGTTGTTTTGAATATCAGTAAAGTGTGCTGGGGAGCATAGAATCAGGGCCCCCTCCCCAGCTGGGAGCCAGGCAGCAAACAGCACACCACAAGCCACTACAGAGAGGAGTGGGGGGCAGGGGACAGAGACAAGGGATAAAATGGGTACCAGAAGGGAAGAGGAAAAGATGTTGCCTCTGTTTGTCTTAAAGGTAAAGGTACCCCTGCCCGTACGGGCCAGTCGTGTCCGACTCTAGGGTTGTGCACCCATCTCACTTAAGAGGCCGGGGGGCAGCGCTGTCCAGAGACACTTCCGGGTCACGTGGCCAGCGTGATGAAGCTGCTCTGGCGAGCCGGCACCAGCGCAGCACAACACCGTTTACCTTCCCGCTAAAAAGCGGTACCTATTTATCTACTTGCACTTTAGGGGTGCTTTCGAACTGCTAGGTGGGCAGGAGCTGGGACCAAAAGACGGGAGCTCACCCCGCCGTGGGGATTCGAACCGCCGACCATGCGATCGGCAAGCCCTAGGCGCTGAGGTTTTACCCACAGCGCCACCCGCGTCCCCCTGTTTGTCTTAGGTAAAGGTAAAGGGACCCCAGACCATTAGGTCCAGTTGTGACCGACTCTGGGGTTGCGGTGCTCATCTCGCTTTATTGGCCGAGGGAGCCGGCGTACAGCTTCCGGGTCATGTGGCCAGCATGACTAAGCCGCTTCTGGCGAACCAGAGCAGCGCACGGAAACGCCGTTTACCTTCCCTATTTATCTACTTGCCCTTTGACATGCTTTTGAACTGCTAGGTTGGCAGGAGCAGGGACCAAGCAACCACCCCATCAAGGGGATTTGAACCGCCGACCTTCTGATCGGCAAGTCCTAGGCTCTGTGGTTTAACCCACAGCGCCACCCGTGTCCCTGTTTGTCTTATTACCTTTTAATTCTCAAGCAGAAGGTCTTCATTTCCATCCAACCCCACGATCTCTCAGTAAGAACAGTCATCCTCTGTGAGATACTTCACATTATTCATGGGTATGAAAGGTACACCTGCGTGTGAAAGCAACAAGCACTATATGCAGGGTGGCCGGCCCACCCACTCCTTCCTGCCCCTGCTGAAGCTTTGCTTACTGGGGTTGCACAACTGTAGCTTCTGGTGAGATCTCATGAGATTGCGTGGGGCTCTCACAAGATCTCGCTAGAAGCCACTGCAACCGCTTCTCCTTGCTTCTCTGGCAGCAGAGGGAGAAAACATCTCCGGAGGCACCCCTTGGATTCTGCTGCCTGAGGCGTCTGTCTCAGTCTGCCTCATGGATGGGCCAGTGCTGATTCTATGCAATGATGAGTATCCAAGCCAAGGGTCAGCATGGTCAGACATCTGCCAAATGGCCATTGACAAGAGCGTCTCTGGACCGGTTCCTCCTGCTCACCTTTGCAACCTGTTTGCTTCTTCACCTGCCTCTTGCTTTGACCCAGAAAACAGTGATGATGAGGCGGAGCCATAGATGTGACTGTCTACTTGCTGGTTGGCCCTCTGCCTTAAAAGCAGGCAGGTGGAAGCAGTGATGAGGAAGAAGAGGAGCAGGGGCAGATGGTGATAATGGCAGGGAGGTGGTGCAATCACTCAAGGCAAGGGAGCCCATGAAGGATGTCTGGCCCAAGGGTCCTCCCACATTGAATATCATCCATGCTAGCTCAACAGGGCCTCCATTCAATATGGATATGTGTTTATGTAATGTGCGAGACAGGCTTTTGTTTGTAAGGAAATAGGGAAACTACCTAATTTGCCCTTTCTGAATCAATAAGTGGTCTGAAGCACAGCCATCCTTTGAAAATAATTTTGTTGTCCCCGAGAGGGGGCAATGACAATAAAGATATTATTATTATTATTATTATTATTATTATTATTATTATTATTATTATTATTATTATTATTATTATTATTATTGTTATTATTGTTATAAATCCACACTTCTCCAAATTTTGCAATTCCGTTCACCAGCAAAGTAATGTGTACAAAAATGCATATAGTGAGGTAACATGTGCATAAAAATGACACATATTAGCCAAATATTTTTTTTTTAAAGTGTTATACTGGAAGGAATTGTCTTATAGAAATATATCTATTGGCAAAATTGCATACAGATGTATATGCTACAAGAAATTCACACTAAAATGCTGGTGAATTTTCATGAGGATTTTTTTTTTTATTTAAAAAAATGCAAACTGATGTGGAAATGTGGAAAACTGGGGGAGGATGAGAAACTGGCTGATTTGCTCATCTCTTTACTGCGACAAAAAGCCATTTACAAGTTTGTTGTGAAAAGTGACCATCTGATGACATGCATTTCTCTGCTTTATAATGGCACTGTGAACAAAAAAAAAAAAATGGGTTGGGGGAATCTGGCATTCATATAAGCAAGACTTAATGTGAGAATCTCATGAAGGGCGGCTGAGACCAAAGAGACATGCTAATGGGATCTATAGTTAGCTTCTCCCAGCGCTTTGGCTCACAAGAGAGCAATCCCATGTCCACATCCACTGAAAGGACACTCAGACGTGTGACTACTTTAGAGACAAATTGTGCATCACCTGTAAAGCATATGCAACAGCCTCAACGGCCATTTTTATTAACAAAAACCGGTTTGGGACCTGAATATTTTCAGGAGTGATGTAGAAGACGAGGCCGGTGCTTAATTTTTCCCCTGCCTGTTGCCCCACCCACCCTCCCTCCCTCCAATACAAATCATTCTCACAACACTGTTTTGTCCTACAGGGTCCCAGATACCTTTGCCAAAACTTTTGAACCTAGGCCAGGTGGCTGGAGGCAGCCAACAGCAGGATTAAGCACCTCTCTCTGCCCAGAGCTGTTTCATAGGACAATCAGATGTCCTACTTTACAGAGCTTAGTCCTCTACTGGAAGGCCTCCTCCATTCAAAGGGCTATCCAGTCCAAGTCTGGTTTAGAGGCAAAGAACTATAAGAAGAATGAAACGGGGCCTTGAAGCTGAACATCAGTACAGTGGTACCTCAGGTTACATATGCTTCAGGTTACATATGCTTCAGGTTACAGACTCCGCTAACACAGAAATAATGCTTCAGGTTAAGAACTTTGCTTCAGGATGAGAACAGAAATTGTGCTCCAGCGGCGCGGCAGCAGCAGGAGGCCCCATTAGCTAAAGTGGTGCTTCAGGTTAAGAACAGTTTCAGGTTAAGAACGGACCTCCGGAACAAATTAAGTACTTAACCCGAGGTACCACTGTACTTAGCACCTGGACAGCAGACTAAGCAGCCACACAGACCAACTAGTGGTGAGATGGATTTCTATTTAAATGATAGTCACTGTTTCTAAATTTGCATCTATAAATCTAAATCAGCACATGCAAAGCTTCTGCCTTCTATTTGGAAGTGACCATTTCCCCCCTTTTTGGCAACACCACATTTCCGTTGCAAATTTTGCTCACTTGGCCCTGATTTGTTCAGGAGGAGAAGCAGCAACCAAGCTTGAAAGGCACGAGATGAAGTCTGGTAACAATAAACTTCCCTGTCTCTTCTTCACTCAGCATCGAATACAGCGAGAGGCCTTTTTCTTCTAAGCTGACCTAAATAATGCAGTGTGAGGTAATATGAGAGCTTGCATGTGGGACTCGCATTTCGACAATGCTAATCTGACCCCAGCTCCTCCCTGAGATGCCTTGCTCGCACAATCATTAGTTAACTTCAAAGGAGCAGTTGACAACCTTCTGCAATGCACAGTAAAAGCCAAAAAGATCAATTACCAAAATGCTTAGTATGCAAACTGTATCCACAAGCACACGATGGCTCTTTGAAGACAAATAACTTCATTGTTTGTAACTGAGACAATGAAGCTGCTGAGTTGGGGGACAGAGAAAGGGAGGGAGAGGTTTAAGCCCAGACAGGAAGTGAGCTAGCATGCTCTGACTTAAAGGTAGAGAGGTACAGCATTTTAAGGGTTAAGGAAACTTCTAATTCTAGAACTGGCAACTAAGGCCACATCTGCATCATACATTCAAAGCACAGTTACACCACTCCAGCAATCATGGCTTCCACCAAAGAATCCTGGGATCTGGAGTTTATTAGGCATAGTTTGTTAATTCCTCTCATAGACCTACAATTCCCAGAGTTCCCTGGGAAGAACCATTGATGGTTAAATGACTCTGGGAATTGTTACTCCATGAGAGAATCAGGAACCTCAACATCCTTCATAAGCTACACATCCTGGGAATCTTAAAATGGTACAATGGGGGTTTAAATGCATGGTGTTTATGTGGTCTTGGAAGAGACAGCCACAGGGCCTTTTGTGAGGCTCTGGTCTACTCAATAATATTCCAGGGCTTTCCCTGAAATTTAATCCTCCCCTTTTTTTAAAGTAAGTCTGTAACTCTTTTTACTTGTGGCGACGTGAGAGGACGCATGAAGCCAATATTCTGCCCAATTGCTCACATAAATATCTTGATTGTTTTTCTGACCCTTCTTCTACAGTGGGTCACTGTTTTGCTTAGGCCTCCTTGCCACAATATTCAACTAAGTTCAGAGTAGACCCACTGAAATTAATAAGCGTAACGAAGGTAGGTTCATTAATTTCAATAGGTCTGTTCTGCTTAAAACTTAGTTGAATGCCATCCTTTGTCGCCATCGCCAAGGAAGAAATATATCACCAAAAAGAAGACACAAAAATTGTGCCAATTGCATCTGCTAATTTTACAGTGGTACCTCGCAAGACGAATGCCTCGCAAGACAAAAAACTCGCTAGACGAAAGGTTTTTCCGTTTTCGAGTTGCCTCGCAAGACGAATTTCCCTATGGGCTTGCTTCGCAAGACGAAAACGTCTCGCGACTTTGTTTCCTTTGTCTAAATAATAATTCGCAAGATGAAAAATTCGCTAGACGACAAAACTTGCGGAACGAATTAATTTCATCTTGCGGGGCACCACTGTATATCAAATTACTATTATTTAAATGGGAATACAAGAGGGCCATCCTCTGTAGAGCAGGGCGTATGTCCAGCATACCTGTCCCTCGAACTGCAAACACAGGAAACAGGATATTGTTGCACAGTGTAGAAGGAAATAAACCCTCTGTATCTCCACCATCGGGATGCGGGTGGCGCTGTGGTCTAAACCACTGAGCCTAGGACTTGCCAATCAGAAGGTCGGCGGTTCGAATTGCCACACCGGGGTGAGCTCCCGTTGCTCGGTCCCTGCTCTGCCAACCTAGCAGTTCAAAAGCACGTCAAAGTGCAAGTAGATAAATAGGTACCACCCTGGCAGGAAGGTAAACAGCATTTCCGTGCGCTGTTCTGGTTCACCAGAAGCGGCTTAGTCATGCTGGCCACATGAACTGGAAGCTGTACGCCGGCTCCCTTGGCCAATAAAGTGAGATGAGTGCCGCAACCCCAGAGTCAGCCATGACTGGACCTAATGGTCAGGGGTCCCTTTACCTTCACCTTTTTATCTCCACCATCATAGGAGCATAAAAAGAGCTACTGGAGCAAGCCCAAGGCCCCATGTAGCACAGGATTTTGTTCTTACGGTGGCCAGCAAGGCGACTATGGAAGTCCACAAGGAGGACCTGAATGATTCCAAGCAACAAGCATTCAGAGCCTTGCCTCCTCCATCAGTGGAGGGACAACACAGCCATCACGGCTAGCAGCCACTGATAGAAGACATTATTGTTGTTATTGTTACCAGTGGTAATCTACCCAGAGACATTACTTTGCCGACAAAGGTCCATATAGTTAAAGCTATGGTTTTCCCAGTAGTGATGTATGGAAGTGAGAGCTGGACCATAAAGAAGGCTGATCGCCAAAGAATTGATGCTTTTGAATTATGGTGCTGGAGGAGACTCTTGAGAGTCCCATGGACTACAAGAAGATCAAACGTATCCATTCTTAAGGAAATCAGCCCTGAGTGCTCACTGGAAGGACAGATCCTGAAGCTGAGGCTCCAATACTTTGGCCACCTCATGAGAAGAGAAGACTCCCTGGAAAAGACCCTGATGTTGGGAAAGATGACAAGGAGAAGGGGATGACAGAGGACGAGATGGTTGGACAGTGTTCTCAAAGCTACCAGCGTGAGTTTGACCAAACTGCGGGAGGCAGTGGAAGATAGGAGTGCCTGGCGTGCTCTGGTCCATGGGGTCACGAAGAGTCGGACACAACTAAACTACTAAACAACAACAACAATATTGCATTTCAAACAAGTTCCAGACCTCATTCAAATTAAGTGTCTTGGAAATGATGAGAAAACAATGGTTAACTTCATTTGAGGGTTGCAAGAAAATGCAGTTGGCCACACCTTTACCTGACTTCTGCTTTCAAACAGAATTTCTTAGAGCTAAATTAAAGTACCTAGGTGTGTCCTCTTTAAGTGATGGGTACATATTTCTCCAGAAGCAAAGCTATTTGAAATCAGGAGAGCCCTGGAGAAATGCCTGCTGTTGATAAACAGCTTATTAGTTTGTTCCCCCAAACAGCTGAGATCATCATTAGTTACACAAATGTATTGAATTATGAGCAAAGCAGCACTATAATCTGCTGCTATAATAGCTCCATGTGAACTCTGACTAGCCACATGTATCTGCTGAAATGATTAAACCACAGATAAATTCCGGGATGCTTTCATCCAGGGCTGGCCTGAAAGTTCACAGGTTTGTCTGGGGCAGTGAGAGGGTATGAATCTCCAAGTGAATATGGGTGCTTAAAAATGTTGTTGTTGTTGTTGTTGTTGTTTTGAAGACTACTGACTTGATTTAAGTCTCTTCCAGACATGCTGCACTCTTTCTTTACATCTATTATTTTTATTGTATGTATTTGATTTACTTCGATGGTTTTAAATAAAGAAATATTAAGGAGACTGTGTGTGCAGGAGCCAGCTGCAAATTATTGCATAGACTCTTGGGATATCTAAATCAATAACAGGAAACCAGCATGACCCTACAGCAAAGGCTGCAAAAAATAAATAAATAACTTTGTCTAGTAATAATATTAATAATGAGGTGGCGCTGTGGGTAAAACCTCAGTGCCTAGGACTTGCCGATCGCATGGTCGGCGGTTCGAATCCCCGCGGCGGGGTGCGCTCCCGTCATTCGGTCCCAGCGCCTGCCAACCTAGCAGTTCGAAAGCACCTCCGGGTGCAAGTAGATAAATAGGGACCGCTTACCAGTGGGAAGGTAAACGGCGTTCCGTGTGCTGCGCTGGCTCGCCAGATGCAGCTTGTCACGCTGGCCACGTGACCCGGAAGTGTCTGCGGACAGCGCTGGCTCCCGGCCTATAGAGTGAGATGAGCGCACAACCCTAGAGTCTGGCAAGACTGGCCCGAATGGGCAGGGGTACCTTAAATATTAATAATAATAAATTATTTATACCCTGCCCTCCCCAGCCAGAGATGAGCTCAGGGTGGCTAACACCAGTAAAATCACAATAAAAACATAATAGGGGAGGGGGGATTTAAAATACACGTTAAAATACAATTTAAAATGCAGCCTCATTTTAATAGTAGCCCATAAATCAAAACCATAAGGGTAGGGAAACATGAGGGTCAGACTGAGTCCAAACCAAAGGCCAGGAGGAACAGCTCTGTCTAGCAGGCCCTGCGGAAAGATGTCAAGTCTCGCAGGGCCCTAGTCTCTTGTGACAGAGCGTTCCACCAAGTCGGGGCCAGTACTGAAAAGGCCCTCGCCGTGGTTGAGACCAATCTAACCACCTGCGACCCGGGACCTCCAAAGTGTTATTTGTGGACCTTAAGGTCCTCTGCGGGGTATACCAGGAGAGGCGGGTGGAGGAAAAAACTAGATGGGCCATTTACATTCACTGGTAAATACATTATTTTTGTTCTGCAGAAGGGACATGGAAAAGACTTAGGAGCCTCGGACAGAAGATCACCAGGTTGATGGACTAGATGGAATGGATAGAAAGGACTGACATAACCCAAGACCAGGAAGAAGAGACGTTGGATGAAGATTGGAAGAAAGTTTTTAAAAATTCATTTTGAGAATTAGTGTAAAATTAATGAGTGTTAGGAAAAATGTTGGAATGAAACTACTTGGCTTTAGTAGAAATGATATAAGGAGCTATGTATAAATAAGTATTAAGTTGTAAGTTTTAAGGTTTTTTATGGTAAGATAAGGTTAAAATAAATTAAGGTTATTTAATGACAGAATATAGTTAAAGATGGAAAGGATTTGCTGAGTTAATAAATAGGTTAGACCGTTAAGATAAATTATAGAACAAAAATTGAGAAAGATGGAAAGAATTTGCTGAAACAATTAATTGAACCAGAATACAAAAAGGGAGGTGTGAGGAGGTCGATGAAACAAGTAAATGAAAGATAAAGATATGGAATATTGGATGTGTGTTTTAGTGTTATTGTTTTTATTGTTTTTTTGCTATATTGTTGTATTGTTTTTTATGTTTTTCTTTTTATGTATTGCCATGTATGTCTTGTTAAATTTTTTGTTGTTTTTTTTTTCTTTCTTCTGTAATTGTCAAACTTTTAATAAATATCATTTTATAAAAAAAAAAAATACATTATTTTTGTTTTTTGGTTTCAAGGTTCTGAAAACTGAGGTGTGACTTAGATTTGATGGCGCATTAGATTCAAGTAAATACAGTAGAAGCCTTAAGCCGGCCCAGGCAACACACCTCCCCACCTGTGATAGGTCGCCTGATGCTGTGACTAGCGAATCATAACACTGGCCCTATGGCAGCAGGGATTGGCCACCTGCCACCTACCAGCAAATGCCATTGGAGAGTTTTAGAACCTCTTGATGTCTTTTGTTATGCAGATGAAGCTCTGTTAAGGCCAAGGCCTGTGACATCATGCATGCAGTCGATCTTAATTTCCAACCACTGACACATTTGCTCATTTGCTAGGCTCTTTTTATTCATTTACATGACATTTTCTCGCTGGCTGCGGTAAATGCTGACTGTGTCGTGATTAATGACATCACCAGGGGCCCACCATCATGACATCATCAAGGACTGCCCCAAGGTCTCAAGTATGGGCCCTGAAATCTCAGGGTGTGGGATGCTATTGACCTGGCAACCCTAATCCTGATGTGTTTATATATATATATGCACAGTGTGCAGCCATGGTTCCTGGATTCATCTGAAGACCCGTCCGGTGAAGGGACTCCAGAGAATTCCTCTAACCTTTGTATCCTTGGGGCCATTACTCAAGCAGATGTCTCTTGATTGCTGCCTCGTCTGATCTTTAGAAGAAGAAGAGGAGGAGGAGGAGGAGGAGGAGGAGGAGGAGGAGGAGGAGGAGGAGGAGGAGTTTGGATTTGATATCCCGCTTTATCACTACCCGAAGGAGTCTCAAAGTGGCTAACATTCTCCTTTCCCTTCCTCCCCCACAACAAACACTCTGTGGGGTGAGTGAGGCTGAGAGACTTCAGAGAAGTGTGACTGGCCCAAGGTCACCCAGCAGCTGCATGTGGAGGAGCGGAGACGCGAACCCGGTTCCCCAGATTACGAGTCTACTGCTCTTAACCACTGCACCACGCTGGCTCTCTACACCACACTGGCTTTAGCCTGGAATGAATAATTGGGGGGGGGGGATAAATCTAAAAGAGAAACTTTTAATATATACTCACTTTTTGGCTTTTCTGCATGGTAGCAACGTACCTTAGCACTGTGTTACAGGCCCCTCGTTATTTTAGTTTTTTAGTTTATTTCTTACAGAGATGCATGTAATTCAGGCGTACATAACATTACCCCAGTAGAATGCCGCACAAAAGCCAGGACTCTTGGCCAACAAAGTACTTTACAAAAACCCTGATTCTGGTGAACTCGGGTGCCTGGTGGAACACCTACAGGAGAAGAAAAGCCTACACAAACCCAACCCTAAGGTATGTCCAAAGTCCGTTTCAGGGGCCTAATCCAGCCCACCAGTCAGTTTAATCTGGCCCCTGTGGCAGATGGTACACAACACCAGTGCAGTTAGGGAAAATGTACAAAACTAGTTCAAATATATGCTGGAAGTGTAAAGAAAAGGAGGGGACATTTTATCATATGTGGTGAGATTGTAAGGTAATTTAAAAATTTTGGGAAATGATATATAACGAATTGAAGAAAATGTTCCATTTAACATTTGTTAATAAACCTGAAGCATTTTTATTAGGGATTGTAGGGAAAGATCTGCCAAAAAAGCTGAAAAACATCTTCATGTATGCGACAAAGGCCGCGAAAGTTTTAATAGCACAAGGATGGAAGACTGAAGAAACCCCAACTAAAGAATCATGGCAAGAAAAATTGACGGACTATGCAGAACTGGCAAAACTGACATACAAGCTACGGGACAAGGATAACTGTGACTTTAAAGATGAATGGGAGCCCTTTACAAAGTATTTGAAGATGCAACAAAGCGAATTGGACTCCTTGGCTGGTTTTGAATAAACATTCACAAACTTTTTATTGATAATTATTACTTAAATAGTTTGAGGATCTATACAACTGTGTAACTTGCAGAAAACAGCATTTTTAGAGAAACCAAAGACTGGAACTGAGGGAAGTTGGGGGGTGGGGGTGGATGGGTTCTGTGGGGGGAGGGAAGGGAGGGAGGAAAAAAAGGGGGAAATAAAGATGGTATGTTTCTGGATAATATGTTTTGTTTTAATTTTGAATAAAAAAAGTAATAATAAAAAAAGACTTGTGCCCCTGGAAGGTTCCTTTGGTGCTGCTAACACAGTGGTTTGACTTCACCCCTGGAGGCGCACTCCATTGTCTCTTGAGACAGACGGATGCCAACCATGTCCTAGGTGGGCAGCCAAAACAGATAGTTTTATCAGGCCCCTGGTGGGATTGTGCTGCCACATAGACTTGGTGGAGCGCATTAGGCTTGGTTTAGAGCCAGTGTGGTGTAGTGGTTAAGAGCGGTAGACTCGTAATCTGGGGAACCGGATTCGCTTCCCCGCTCCTCCACATGCAGCTGCTGGGTGACCTTGGGCCAGTCACACTTCTCTGAAGTCTCTCGGCCCCACTCACCTCACAGAGTGTTTGTTGTGGGGGAGGAAGGGAAAGGAGAATGTTAGCCGCTTTGAGACTCCTTAAAGGGAGTGAAAGGTGGGATATCAAATCCAAACTCTTCTTCTTCTTCTTCTTGGTTGGCCATATGTTGCGCACCTCTGTGCTGATTCAATTAGTGCTCCTCAACCACTCTTTCGATATTTACAGCCTTGCCATTTCTCATTAGCTGTCAGATAGAATTATAATGTCACTAGAGCATTAAAGCCTTTTGAATAGATAGCAGCGGTGCCCTTTTTTAAAAGTTTAAATAATTTTTAGCTAAATCGTTTCATCTACCATGCCTAGATTAGAGGGGAAATGGTGCTAAACATAGGTGGGGGAAGGTCTGACACTCGGATTTATTGAAGAAAAAAATGTCCCAATGTATGGGAGAAAATCAGCCACAAGAATTGGGCAGGGGGACTGACAATATGAATTGGAACCACGCATGGAAGGGAAATAGCTGCCAGTGCTATTCTGCCAGTGGAGATGGAAATGTTCATGAAGAACTCTTTAATTTAGGGCTATCCTTTTTTTCTCATGTTACAGTGTTTCCTTCTAGCTGCTGGCATTCCCTCCACTTTCCTCTGACAGCAAGTCAGAGAAGTGGCCCCAGAAGTCGAGTAAGTAGGTGAGGTAAGGGTGGAGGAGCAGGGCCACAATGGTCAGAGCCAGCACTGATCACGGGCAATATGAGGGGCAAGTTGCCTTGGTGATGTTGAAAGTGAAAACTACTGTATTTTTCGCTCCATGAGATGCACTTTTCCCCTCCTAAAAAGTAAGGGGAAATGTGTGTGCGTCTTATGGGGCGAATGCAGGGGGGAGGCAGGCAGGAAAAGCCCCCAAGAGCCGCACACAATCTCCACCCGCAGGAGCCGGGTGCTCCTTAAAGGGTGTGTGGCTCATGTGGGCTTTTGCGGGAGGTGGGGGAATTCCCCCACCTCGTAGAAAAGCCCGCAAGAGCCACGCACCCTTTAAAGAGCGTGCCGCTCTTGGGGGCTTTTCCCCGAGGAGGGAGAAGGGACTGACAGGCCGCGTCAGTCCCTTCTCCCTCCTCGTAGAAAAGCACACAAAAGCCGTGCGCTCTTTAAAGGGTGTGTGGCTTCTGCAGGCTACTGATTCTTTTTAGCCGCGCGCAACCTCTCCGGCCAGAGAAGCTGCGCACAGCTAAAGAAGCCAGGACAGTAAGCGGGATCCCGCTGGCTTTGCTCTTTGGGGTTGGTGGGGGAAATAATATTTTTTTTCTTGATTTCCCCCTCTAAAAACTAGGTGCGCCTTATGGTCAGGTGCGCCTTAGCCTTATGGAGCGAAAAATACGACAATTCCCTAGTGACCTGAGGATGTTCATTTTAGAGGGGAAATGTCTATTTGATTCGCAGAGGAGCTATTTCTAAAGAGAGGGAGAATACATTTTAAAAGGATTTCAATAGCAGACAATCAGGAGGTCCCACACCTTGTTCATATAAAATCTGCTTCATAGATTAAAAATACCCCCCCACACACACACACACACACACAAAAGTATGCTAGCATCTGTTGCATTTCTCCTAACAATGCAAATTGTGAAGACTCGAGAATGTCATTCAGGGCCTTCTTTTATCAAAATTAGACACTGCCAACCCTGTTTGCTTCTTTCAATCTAAAATTCCAATCCTAAACATATTTGCTTAGAAATAAACCCCATTAGAATCAGCGGCACTTCCATTTAAATAGGTAATATATTGACAAATGTGTCAAAATCTCTCCACCACTTTTTAGTATGCATGTTTGACTTTAACCCTTTTTAGCAAACAGTTCTTTTTGGTGGTGGCCCCTTTTTGGAATTCCTTCCTTCCTTGGGGAGCTCTGCTTTGTTGCACGTTCAGAAAAGCTGTGAGGGCATGGCTGGGATCAAGGTGTAACACCGCTGTTGTAAGGGCAATTGTCCTGTACCATTTCCAATTGTGAGAAATGCATTTTCAGTAGGAATGGTATACCTTTATAGACAAAATGAAAATGCCTGCTTTGTACGATACTACCTAACAACCACCACCACCACCCCCCGAAGAACCGTCTATACTACTTATAGCAAGAGAGATCGGAAGATATAAACTGTGTGGAAATAATAATATTAACTAAAGCCTTTGTTTTTTGAAATATTTGGAAGAAGATCAAAGACTCTCCGGTGACGCACTATTTAATTGGGATCCGCTATTATGAGACAGACTGAGTTGCAAAGATTAATAGTAATAGGGGGAGGCGAGCTTTTACTTTGTTATTATATCTGCATTTCAAGTTCGATTCGGCAAGCCTCCTCTGGAAAGACTAATGTTTGGTGCAACTTGTCTGAGAAAATTAATGAGTAAACGCCTAGATTTTATTTCATCAGAACTGAGAAAAGATGGCGCTTGCCACCCGAGAAGGACTTTTGGCATAAACACCAGCGTGTGAGGACATACTGCAAATACAAGACTTAACAGCTGTAAAAAAAAAAAAAAGGAGAGTCATACAAAGTTCACACAGAAGTATATAATCGTTCACTTCAGCTCGCCTGTGGAAACAACTCAGAGGCTATGAAAGAAAGAAGGAGAACAACAAGAAGATTTAAAGAAGGGACTATTGGACACTCAAGGCAGTAGAAACATGAGATGATTGGACCCTACTGAACTTGAAGCATGGGAACCCCCAACAAAAAAATTATAGTTTGGCAAAATATTTGGACTTTATGATATGTATTTGTACAATTTGGAACATTCAATGTGATGTGATTGGATTGTTAAAATGGAAAACTTAATAAAAATTATTATAAAAAAAAAGAAAATGCCAGCTTTGTGCCTTCAGACCGACTCTCCCAAGTCCGCTTCAGCAGACAGCTACACAAGAGAGCTTAGTAAATGTGTCCGGCCATAAATGCACAGCAGCATTCCTGTTCAGATTAAGTGGTGATAAACTATTGTAGTTGATGTAATTCTGGCACAGAACAATGGTGGATTTCTTTTCTAGAAAGGAATGGGCATTTGTGCTATTCTTGGCATTAGTTCTGATATCTTAAAGAGCCGTCTCAAAATGTTGTTCCTCACACTTAGAAGCTTAAAGACGAGGCAAGTAACACCCTTGTAATCTAGCACCGGCTGCTTGGAATATATAAGAAGCTCCACTTGTCACAGAACTTACCGTATTTTTTGCTCTATAAGACTCACTTTTTCCCTCCTAAAAAGTAAAGGGAAATGTGTGTGCGTCTTATGGAGCGAATGCAGGCTGTGCAGCTATCCCAGAAGCCAGAACAGCAAGAGGCATTTCTGCTTTCACTGCGCAGCGATCCCTCTTGCTGTTCTGGCTTCTGAGATTCAGAATATGTTTTGTTTTGTTTTGTTTTCCTCCTTCAAAAACTAGGTGCGTCTTGTGGTCTGGTGTGTCTTATAGAGCAAAAAATACGGTAGTTTCTAGGCTAAAATCAATATGTTGATGTTAACACTCTTCATTTTATTATTAGTAATAGTAGTAGTAACACATTTATATCCCACCGTTCCTTAAGGAGCTGAATGTGGCTGCTTATCTACTTGCCTGCTTTAATATTAAGATGTGGGACTTAAGCAGAGAAGACGAATTATAACTGTATGGACTATCCTTTTGATCCATCCTTGCTTTTGATATTAATATTAATATAATTATTTTATATTAATTAATATAATTTATTTTATATTAATATAAAATAAAACATATAAAAAGGTTGCTGTAAGAGGAATGTCCCCTGTTTTTAATTGTCAACAATAATAATCTTATTATTTATACCCCACCCATCTGGCTGGGTTTCCCCAGCCACTCTAGGTAATGCTCATTATTTTTTGAGATAGCAGGTTTGCAATAGTGGTTCTCGTTTACCTAGGAATTTGGAAACTAGGAACACGGCTGGCTTCCCACCTTCTGGAGAAAGGCAATCACTCAGGTTGGAAATCTCAGCTTCTGACACAACTTGAATATGCAGTGCTTTGTGCCAGCTCACATCTTGAGACATTGCTCAAGACCTTGTTGAAGAGATGGTGCAATGGCTATAATAATAATAATAATAATAATAATAATAATAATAATAATAATAATAATTTATTATTTATACCCCGCCCATCTGGCTGGGTTTCCCCAGCCACTCTGGGCGGCTTCCAACACAATGTTAAAATACAGTTGTCTGTTAAACATTAAAAGCTTCCTGTTAAGTTGTGGGCGAACATATCAGATGACACAGCAATTCTTCCAAAGCAGCTCTTTATTTGTAAGCTGGAACAGAACTGAACTGAGGAGCTCAGTCAGCCTGCTTATAGAGAGCTCCACTAGAATGCAACAGTAACCATTTTCTGTAACTAGCCAATCACTGAACGTCACTTTCGATCCTTCATTTGCATAACTATCTACAGTATCCCCCTGCTGGCCCAGGGTGAGAACTTCAGTACATAACACTTCCGTAAACAGGGCTGCCTTCAGATGTCTTCTAAAAGTCTGGTAGTTGTTCTTCTCTTTGACATCCTGTGGGAGGGCGTTCCACAGGGCAGGTGCCACTACCCAGAAGGCCCTCTGCCTGGTTCCCTGTAACTTGGCTTCTCACAGTGAGGGAACTGGCAGAAGACCTTTGGAGCTGGACCTCAGTGTCCGGGCAGAATGATAAGGGTGGAGACGCTCCTTCAGGTATACTGGACCGAGGCCATTTAGGGCTTTAAAGGTCAGCACCAACACTTTGAATTGTGCTCAGAAATGTACTGGGAGCCAATGTAGGTTATTCAGGACCAGTGTTATGTGGTCTCAGCAACCGCTCCCAGTCACCAGTCAAGCTGCCGCATTCTGGGTTGGTTGTAGTTTCCAGGCCACCTTCAAAGGTAGCCCCACGTAGAGTGCATTGTAGTAATCCAAGTGGGAGATAACTAGAGCATGCACCACTCTGGCGAGACAGTCTGCAGGCAGGTAGGGTCTCAGCCTGCGGACCAGATGGAGCTGGTAGACAGCTGCCCTGGACTCAGAATTGACCTGTGCCTCCATGGACAGCTGTGAGTCCAAAATGACTCCCAGGCTGCGCACCTGGTCCTTCAGGGGCACAGTTACCCCATTCAGGACCAGGGAGTCCTCCACATCTGCCCACCTCCTGTCCCCCAAAAACAGTACTTCTGTCTTGTCAGGATTCAGCCTCAATCTGTTAGCCGCCATCCATCCTCCAACCGCCTCCAGACACTCACACAGTGGTAGAACATCTCCAGAATCTCTCTTCTCGAGCAAGAAGCTTATGCGAAGTCAGAAAGGCTCTTCTGCATGCTAGAGAAATCTTCCATTTGCAGAAGGACGTCTCCGGATGTAATCCATGCTTTCTTACTATTCACCTTGCCATCTTAAACCCTGAACTGGGTGTGTCTTTTGGAATCCCAGAGGTCTTGCAGTGACCTGGGACTTTGCATCAGCTGAGACCTCAAACATTTGATGTTGGACAAGACAAAGGGGAGCACTTTCCATCCCCTTCACCTCCACTCCCAACATCTGCACCTGCTTGGGGGGGGGAGAAGGGGCTTTAGCAGTGGAAAGCCTTTTACCTCTGGATTGTCAAATTGGTGGGGGCAGGCAGAGAGGGGGATCAGGTCAGATTATGTAAACGATTCTGCCTTAGAAAGGGGCTTTTGACAGGCCTCACATCTTGTCGACTGACAATTGCGACTACTCGGATTTCAAACCTCATGCTTGGATGCTTTCTTCTGAAACCCTCTCGGTAATGCTAGCCTTTTGAGGTTATGATATCTCTGGATGTGATTCAATAAAAGAAACTCACTTTCTGTGGAAGCCCTGGCACCCAGCCAAGCGGCCTCAACGAATGTGAAATGACTCCCAAAGAAAATAAGTGTGTGGCGGGTTTTTGCTGCTTCTCTCCCTTCTTTCATTTCCCACTTCTAACCTTGTGCCCAGCTGGCTGGGATTGTCTTTCCTCCTTTATTTCCTGTGTCGATAGTCTTCGAATCTTGCAGCATTTAAAAAAAAATGGAAAAAATGAAACTGTGGGCTTAAACAGTAGCCGCAACGAAAAGAGTGTGAAGCCAAGCAGCAAACGTCTCTCTCCATCTCTCTGCCTGACCTTTGCCATACAGGGAAGTAATAGAATTGAACCGTTGCTCTAGGTGAGCTTAAACATTATTATAGTCACTAGCTTTCTATTACGTGTTAAAAGGAATTGCTTTATTGTGATTTAAAAAGGAAAAAAAAGCTAAAGAAAAGAAAGACTTGCAAAACCCACCTCAATGCCAAAGGCTAAGATTTTATTTTTTTCCTGTTTCTTTTTTCCTTTGACTGTCATTCACTTTGCCAAGGTTTTATTTTCCTTTTAAAATTTCTTGCTTTGGCAGAGGCTGTAATTGTCTTATTCCTGGCTTTTGATCATCCAAGCAGATTAATATGAGGGCGTAAAATGTTACGGGGAAGTGTTGCTGGGTGGGGGAGGAAGGGAGAGAGAGAGAGAGGGAAGAGTTGCTTGTTTTCCTTCATCACATTTTGTGAGAGGCATCTTCTTCTTTAGCTTAATCCACCTCCCTTTGCACAAATTGTTTCATTTTGGCTGCCACTCAGCTGCAAGGTTTAGAAAACAGGATGATAAAAGGCAGAGGCACACCTTGGAGGTGAAATTCAGATATCCGTGGTACAGAAAATGTACAAGGTGTTCCTCGCCTGCAACACTCTCCTGTTTGATCGGCATTCAGCTGCAATTTTGTTTTTGTCACCTGGAAAACATTCTCCCTGCTGATAAATTTATTCGGAATCTTTCCTCCCTGCTACTATGGAAAAAGAATATGACCGTAGGCAAAGCAAAGAATTGTGAAACAGAATTGGGGGTCAAATGCACACTGAGAAACTGATTCTTTGTGCGACCCCCAGCCCCATGGCATGATGTCATAATTACCCACAATCCTATCCCACCTGAGACTTGATGTCACCTGCTTTTGGGGGAGGAGGGGTTGAATTTCCAAGGCCATCAGTGTGTACAGAGGGGGACTTCCAGATACTTTTCTATGCTGGCAGGCAAGCAGACTACGTGATTCAAAATTGTCTCTACCTGTGAGCACATTGTTGTAGGATGAGGTATTGCACAATTCCATGCACCTGTTTAAATGAAATCCCCCCCTTCCCCATAGAAGGAAAGTTCCCCATAGAGCTATGCTTTCACTAGCCCCCATCCTCGCAGCATACGAGGAGAAGGCTCTCTATTTCTCTCTCTCTCCCGTTCATCTCCTTTTTTAATTTATGGAAAGGCATATACCATTCTGTTCCATTTTGAACTGCTTTACACTGGTACCTCGGGTTACAGACGCTTCAGCTTACAGACTCTGCTAACCCAGAAATAGTAGCTCAGGTTAAGAACATTGCTTCAGGATGAGAACAGAAATTGTGCTCCGGCGGCACGGCAGCAGTGGGAGGCCCCATTAGCTAAAGTGGTGCTTTAGATTAAGAACAGTTTCAGGTTAAGAACGGACCTCCAGAACGAATTAAGTTCTTAACCCGAGGTACCACTGTACTTGTTTTACAGTGGCAACAGCTGCATGTCTTTTTATAGTGATATACCCTCTTGCTGTAACCTGCCCTGGGATCTTATGGGGAAGGGCAGGTAAGAAATAAATAAGATTTTGAGGGGAAACAAATGATTGGCTTTAATTCATTTCAGTGATGTTTCTACAACTTGAGTTGTACCGTGTGCCGGAAATTGCTTTGCAAATGGGGGAGCGGGGTATAAACACCCTTAATAAATGAAACTTCCGGTAAATACGGTAGTTTTGATTCATAGGTGTTACAGTGAGGCTGGCTTTACAGGCAAGAGAGGCCGAGCCACTGATGGCGCGAAAGAGTAGCCAGTCTGTTACCTGACAACGGGCAACAACTAGGGAAGACTTGCCTCCATCATGGGCTGAGGGGGTTCCAATTGCTCAGCGCCATTCCTGTTCCTCAGAGGAGCCCCGGTGGGAACTGTTGCCTAGTAACCAGTGGGCAGGGAATGCCACCTAAATAATCCTGAATAATCCTGGCACCAGAGGATAACCGTGCTATTTCCTGATACCAGATGTGAGTGTTGTTTTTACCGTGAGACTTGTTATTAAGCTGCTTGGAGCTCCAAAGTGGAATAAAAGTATACTAAATAAATATATAAGCCAAGGCAGCCAAATTCTAAGGGCACCAGGGAAAAGCAATAATTGAATCCTAGGGCCCATGGGCAACAATTGTTCATTTGAGCTCCGTGCCTGGAAAATCACAGACCTCCTATGACATCTCGTTGGTGCAGTTTGGCTTTGCAATCTGTTGACAAAAACAGGCAGAGACCACACTTGTAACTTACATTTGCGGTTGCCACTGTTGACCCAGAATTGTTTGGAGAGTTGCTTTTAGGTTTGTGCAGATATACCGTACCTAATGTGGACTTGAATGGGGCAGTTGCATGTTGGGCATTGGACAAAGGGTGGACAAATTGTTAGAAGAGATAAATGTCCAGGACTTTGCATGGAAAGAGCAGGATGATGCATAAACTGTGTATTTTGAAATTCCCATTTGCAAGGTGAGGCAAGACTAATACGTTTGGTCTAGTTGTCTATCAGTGGCTTCTTGACTAGCCTCCATATGACACGTTCAGGTTGGAATTTAATTCCTGCCCTGGTGAAACGAGCGCTCTCCTTCTTTTTCCATATGCTGTATGTTCCCTGGGGTCTGTTTATTTCTCATCCGTGGCAGATTCTTTCTCACTGGTAGAGTAGTGCTCTGTTTGCAATTGTGTCATCAGAGGATTTACAGACCCTCCTGAAAGTGCACACAATCTGTTTTCCTGAGTCCTTGTTCCTACTCACTCTTTGCAAGTGGGGCACATAACCAACACTTCCCTCCCCCAACCCAACCAGCCCTTATTTGTTTAGGAGGCTGGAGGGACACAAGAGGTGCAAAGAGATTTCTGCTTTAGGGGGGGTTGGGCTGGCACACATCCAAATGATTAACTTGCTTTTCCTCGTTCTTGTGACTCCATTACTTGCACAGGTGAGCAGTAACTTTCAGCAATGTTCAGCAGTAAACAGAAGTTCTCTGAGACTGCAGCAAAGCTGGTAAGCAGCTGTCTGAGAAACAATAAGAGTCAGAATGTGCCTGTACCTCCAGTGTGGCATAATGGTCAGAGTGTTGGACTGTGGCCTGGGAGACCAGGGTTCGAATCCCCACTCAGGTGTGAGGCTCACTGGGTGTCCTTGGGCCAGTCACCATCTCTTACCTCACAGGTTTGTTGTGAGGATGAAATGAAATGCGGAGGAGGAGAATCATGTACGTCTCCTTGAGATCCCTGGAAGATAAAGGTTTTATCTACCGTATTTTTCACCCTATAGGACGCACTTTTTCCCCTCCAAAAATGAAGGGGAAATCTGTGTGTGTCCTATGGGGCAAATGCAGGCTTTCGCTGAAGCTTGGAGAGCGAGAAGGGTCGGTGCGCACCGACCCCTCTCGCTCTCCAGGCTTCAGGAAGCTATCAGCAAGCCTGGGGAGCCCGCGGGAGTTCCCGCAGGGCTCCCTAGGCTGCGGATAGCAGCCTGCTGCCCGGAGCGGAGGGCGCGCTGAAGCCGCGGCTGGGGGGGGGAATAAATTTTTTTCTTCTTTATTTCCCCCTCAAAAAACTAGGTGCGTCCTATGGGCCAGTGTGTCCTATAGGGCGAAAAATAAGGTACATGGAATAAATAAATAAAATAACTCAAAGAGCATAGTCCATGAAGTTATGGCTCACCAACAAACACATTTACAAAGCTGGGATGTAAATTAGTAATGGCTCAGAACTAACATGAGTTAGACCAAACTGCGGGAGGCAGTGGAAGACAGGAGTGCCTGGCATGCTCTGGTCCAGGGGGTCATGAAGAGTCGGACATGACTAAACAGCAACAACAAAATGGCTCAGGAAAGGCTGCATGGTTCAGCTATATTAGCTATCAAACTCCACAGACCACTAGGGTGAAAAATAGGCACCAACTATCACTTCAAGACAAGGTACCATTTGCAGCCCAGTATATGGGAAACAGCTTTCAGGTGAGATATCATGGTCACAGTTAGCCAACGAAGATTTGTAGCTGAGAAAAACCGAAAATAGTATCTTAGCTTGAGAACTTTACCTCGGTCTAAGAACGGAATCTGAATGGTGGAAGAGCACTGGCGGCGGGAGACCTCATTAGGGAAAGTGCACCTCAATTTAAAAATGGTTTTGGTTTAAGAATGGACTTCCAGAACTTCAGTACTTCATGGTCGACTTTCTTCAGTAACATTTTACTCTAAATTGTTTTATTTGTTGTTTTAATGTGTTGTAAACTGCTTTGAGAATTATTTTTCTTAAAAGTATAAAGTAGCACCACAGTTCAAGAAGGACACTGACAAACTGGAACGTGTCCAGAGGAGGGCAACCAAAATGGTCAAAGGCCTGGAAACAATGCCTTATGAGGAACGGCTAAGGGAGCTGGGCATGTTTAGCCTGGAGAAGAGGAGGTTAAGGGGTGATATGATAGCCATGTTCAAAGGATGTCATATAGAGGAGGGAGAAAGGTTGTTTTCTGCTGCTCCAGAGAAGCGGACACGGAGCAATGGATCCAAACTACAAGAAAGAAGATTCCACCTAAACATTAGGAAGAACTTCCTGACAGTAAGAGCTGTTCGACAGTGGGATTTGCTGCCAAGGAGTGTGGTGGAGTCTCCTTCTTTGGAGGTCTTTAAGCAGAGGCTTGACAACCATATGTCAGGAGTGCTCTGATGGTGTTTCCTGCTTGGCAGGGGGTTGGACTCAATGGCCCTTGTGGTCTATTCCAACTCTACGATTCTATGATTCTATGAAATTGACACTGATAATATATCAGGATCTGCTGACCCTATGGATCCTGCTGCCTGAGGCGGTCCCCTCACCTTGCCTCATGGGTGGGCCAGGACTGTGCTAGACCTTCTGTCCCAGACATCAGATTAACCAAGTTAACTGGGCATGCTGCAAGCCTGAACCAAGGCATTTTGCTGCCTGAGGCAAAAGACAACATTCCCCTCCCCTGCCACCCTATTTCATATACAGATGCCGACTGAGCTGACAATTGAATATTACTTTAATACTGGCAAGAATATAACTTTTTTCCAGCACGTTTGAAGGCAAGCAGGCTAGTGCAGGGATGTCAGACTGGCTATGGGATGTATACCTTCCTCTGGAGAAGAATGGCCAGAGAAACAGTCAAGGGGCTTCCGCAACTGCAACCAACATCTGCCACCTGGGGCAGCTACTGCACTCTCCCTAATGGTAAGGTAAAGGTAAAGGGACCCCTGATCATTAGGTCCAGTCATGGCCGACTCTGGGGTTGTGGCGCTCATCTCGCTTTATTGGCCGAGGGAGCCGGCGTACAGCTTCCGGGTCATGTGGCCAGCATGACTAAGCCGCTTCTGGTGAACCAGAGCCGCGCACGGAAACGCCGTTTACCTTCCTGCCGAAGCGGTACCTATTTATCTACTTGCACTTTGACGCGCTTTGGAACTGCTAGGTTGGCAGGAGCAGGGACCGAGCAACGGGAGCTCACCCCATTGCGGGGATTTGAACCGCTGACCTTCTGATCGGCAAGCCCAAGGCTCAGTGGTTTAGACCACAGCACCACCCGTGACCCATCCCTAATGGTTGGGAGTGTTTATTATCAAATATGTGTTTATTATTATTTATTTAGGTAATTTATAACCCACTCTTTATTAAAATCCATCCCAGAGTGGGGTACAGCTTAATAAACCAAAACACATTGAGAACTCGAACCGCCACAGAAAATCTAGCAAACTGTGAATAAAAACTTGTACAGTGGTACCTCGGGTTACATACACTTCAGGTTACATACGCTTCAGGTTACAGACTCCGCTAACCCAGAAATAGTACCTCGGGTTAAGAACTTTGCTTCAGGATGAGAACAGAAATCGCATGGCGGCAGCGCAGCAGCAGTGGGAGGCCCCATTAGATAAAGTGGTGCTTCAGGTTAAGAACAGTTTCAGGTTAAGAACGGACCTCCGGAATGAATTAAGTACGTAACCAGAGGTGCCGCTGTAGTATGGAACTGGCCCTTTAAAAGCAAAGATCAGCGTGCTGTGTCTGGAAAACCACTTTGCGTGTCACTGCACATACTGAGGGCACAATATCCTTCCTTTTGGCTCATGGGTAACCCGTGTGACCTCCATCGGCTTCAGGAATGCAAAAACTAAAACTGTTTCCAAACAACAGTTGCCTCCTGTCATTACGCCTGCCACTCTTCCAGAGTCCTACCCAAAAATGAGCTTTTAAAAAGCTTATAATTATACATGTTCGGGTGCATAATGAAAATTAAGCAGGCCAGGCATAAAAATCTAATGGCCCAGCCTACATAATGAAGATGATGATAATGAGAACACACAATGACAGCCATTAATAAATTTAATTGCCCAAGGCAAAAGTGTGAATGAAACGCTTCAAGCCTTTCTCTCGTTGCAGATAAGAGGCATCTTAGGCCAGGCTTCCTCAGCCTCGGCCCTCCAGATGTTTTGAGACTACAATTCCCATCATCCCTGACCATTGGTCCTGCTAGCTAGGGATCATGGGAGTTGTAGGCCAAAAACATCTGGAGGGCTGAGGTTGAGGAAGCCTGTCTTAGAGCGTCATCTAATCTTTCAGCAGCTGTGTAGAACGGGACCATGTGGGGTGAGGGAATGGCATTAATTATTATTATTATTATTATTATTATTATTATTATTATTATTATTATTTATACCCCGCCCCCGCCCTCCCCAGCCAAGGCCGGGCTCAGGGCGGCTAACAAGCAATAATAAAAACAAGTTGAATGAATACAACTTAAAAACAAGATTAAAATGCAACATTAAAATATTGAAACATTAAAATATTAAAATGTAGCCTCATCGCAGGAGGAAAAAGGAAAAGAAAAAAGAAAGAGGGGGAGGGAATCAAACTGGCGCCATGCCAAAGGCCAGGTGGAACAACTCTGTCTTACAGGCCCTGCGGAAAGAAATCAGATCCTGCAGGGCCCTGGTCTCATGAGGCAGAGCGTTCCACCAGGCTGGAGCAGTGGCGTAGCGTGGGGGGTGCAGGGGGTCCGGCCGCACCGGGCACAACATCTGGGGTTAGGGCAAATCCACGGGTTAGGGGGCACAAATCCACGGGTTAGGGGGCGCAAATTACTTGCCTTGCCCCGGGTGCTGACAACCCACGCTACGCCACTGGGCTGGAGCCAGTGTCGAAAAAGCTCTGGCTCTGGTTGAAGCTAATCTAACTTCCTTAGGGCCCGGGACCACTAGGGTGTTGTTATTTATGGACCTTGAGGCTCTCCGTGGGGCATATCAGGAGAGGCGGTCCCGTAGGTACGAGGATCCTAGGCCATGAAGGGCTTTAAAGGTCAAAATCAGCACCTTAAATCTGACCCTGTACTCCACCGGGAGCCAGTGCAGCTGGAAAAGAACTGGGTGAATATGCTCCCATGGCAGAGACCCCGTGAGGAGCCTCGCTGCAGCATTCTGCACCCGCTGGAGTTTCTGGGACAGCTTCAAGGGCAGCCCCGCGTAGAGTGAATTACAGTAGTCAAGCCTGGAGGTGACCGTCGCATGAATCACTGTGGATAGAAGACTATCCTACGTGTGGTCTGAGATGGAATCATCAGCTTTACAAAACTACAAAGAAAGAAAACAAGAGTGCCACTCACCAAGAACTTTTCAACTCCCTCAACTATTTCAAAATAGCTATCTGGAGCCAATGCTGTAAGCTTAAGGAAGAAGTATAAGCATCACTGGACACACTTTTTTTCCCCTTTACCTCTTTCCTGGGTGTTAACAGCAATGTATATGCATTGCATTGTATAGTTGATTTTGATTCATGTACCCAAGAGGACGGTACAGGATTCCATTCAGCCATGACAGACTGCATGTTTCCCCCCCAGATCCATGAAGCTGTCTTCACCGAGCCTCATTCTAACATTCAGAGAACCCCTGGCTCAAGGAGTTACCCTGAGGTCCCAAAGAAAGTCACAGATTTAGTTCGTGTCTGACTTTCTGTCTTTAAGAATGATTGCCTCCACATCACACTCCCACCTACACCTCAATTAGGGTTTCACTTTGCACAACTCCCTTTGAGTTTGTCATTAGGTAAAAAAATAAAATAAAGATCGCAGGAAGTCTGCAAATGACTGGCACCTAACAAGTACAATTAAAGATCAAAAAAATTATGTTCTCTTGTAATACAAGGATATGTGGGGAGGGTTGTTTACTTTTCAGCCCTGCCGCTGGGGTCATCCGCTTCTGCTAAACATGACTTCATGACCCATTTGATTTCATATTCCCACACTCCAGGTTTCCTCTCTCCCTTTTTAAATAGTAAGGTTCTTTGTAGTCGTGCTTTGATTCTGAGTTCAGTGCTCACCAGGCAGCTGAGACAAATGACAGCGGTTAGAAAACCCCACACTGGCAGTTCCCTAGTAGGTGTGCTAAAGCAACACAGCACTGCCATACCTTCAAAGGGGGCGTTTATGCTACACGTTTGAACTGCTGCAATACCTGGCGTTACACCTGCTGCTTAACTGTCATGGTTTCCCCAAGAGAATCCTGGGAGCTGGGCTTTGATGGGCGTGCTGATCATTCTTCCTTTGAGTGAAACGACGGGTTGTGTCATTTAGATGTATGGAAAATAAATGCACCACTTTTACTTGGGTGGAAAAGCAGCCGCAGGGTCCTGATCCAGAATCTGCTCCTCCAAGACAGGATCAGGGTCCCCCCACGTCTCTTGCTGAAAACCTGTAGAAAATTTTTAAAAAGAGAAAAGAATGCAAGGGAAACAACAATTAAAACCCGACGGTTTGCCGTGTCCCAAGGTGAAAGACTTCTGGGGAAAGATTTATAATGAATTGAAAAAAATGTTGAAATATACATTGACAGTGGTACCTCGGGTTACATACGCTTCAGGTTACAGACGCTTCAGGTTACAGACTCCACTAACCCAGAAATAGTGCCTCAGGTTAAGAACTTTGCTTCAGGATGAGAACAGAAATCGCGTGGCGGCAGCGCAGCAGCAACGGGAGGCCCCATTAGATAAAGTGGTGCTTCAGGTTAAGAACAGACCTCCAGAACGAATTAAGTACTTAACCCGAGGTACCACTGTATTAAGAAACGAGAAGCCTTTCTACTTGGAATAATAGGTTTGGAATTGCCCAAGAAAGATGTCAGATTGTTTTTGTATGCCACAACTGCAGCTAGAATCTTGCTGGCCAAAAATTGGACATTACAAGAAGTACCAACAGTGGAGGAATGGCAGATGAAGATGATGGGCTTTTTGGAGCTAGCCGACCTGACCGGAAGAGTCCGCGACCAGAAGGAGGAGGAGTACCAAGAGGAATGGAATAAATTTAAAGATTACTTAGTTAAATGATAACTTAAATAGAACTACTTGGGAGTAACAGATTGGCCTAGGATTTTAATATGTGATATTGTAGAATATTGTGGACTGAAGTCAAAATGAATAGAAAGAAAGATGTTAATTGAGCAAGTAAATTTTATATGAAAATAGTGTTGGAAAACTGCTACAATGAGCTATATGGAAACTCAGCTAGGGGGATTCGAGGAAGGCAGCCAAAAATGATAACAAAAGTGGGATTATAACAGTTAGGATAAATGGTTGGTTGGTTGGTTTTTGATATTGCTGTGGCGTTTTTTTGTTGTTGCTATGTTTGTTATTAATTTGGAAAACTAATAAAAAAATAAAACCCCACTGTGTGCGGGGAACAGAAAGTAACTGATAATGACGGGGACAGTGGCTGCTCACCTGGTCACAGGGTGAGTGGCTGTTGCGGCCTGTTGCACTGGGGCCCTCCCCCTTGGGAGCAACACTGGGGCTAGGTGGCCAGCCGTGGGGAATTCCCTGGCCCGCCATGGGAGATTGGTGCATAGCTGTCAAGTGTCCCTTATTTGAAGGGACAGTCCCTTATTCCAGCACTATGTCCCGCTGCCGTCCCTTATTGATGGATGTCCCTTAAATGATGTCGCTTAAATTTCAAAGGAAGCAGCTCCTCTCCCTCCCTCCCTGCCAGCCAGGGAGGAGGGAGGCTCCAACTGTGTTGCTTGGCTGTGTTGCTCACCCAATAAGAAGTCTAAGAAGGACTGGGGGGTGGAGCTTGCATGCCTTGTGTGTGGCTAGTTAATGCAAGCTGAGGGGGGTTTTGAATGCTGGATGCCATTTTGTTGCACGTGCTGCTGCAAACTTTGCAGTGCAAAGCCAGGCCGGGGAGCCATCTTAAGTTGAGGCTGCATAGGCCTTGTGGTGCATGTGATTCAGATTCTATTCAGTTGAACCTCTGGTTGCAAAGTTGGTTGGACAGTGTTCTCGAAGCTACCCAGCATGAGTTTGACCAGACTGCAGGAGGACAGGAAGACTGGAGTGCCTGGAGCAGGTGAGGCTGCAGGTCCCTTATTTTGGCTGCTGGTCCCTTATTTTCAAGGCTGTTGGCCCCTTATTTTCAAATCTGTAAGTTGACAGCTATGGATTGGTGGACTTTCCTGCCATAGGCTATTTGAATCCGGGCCAATTCGGCTGGGTCAGGTGGGCGGTGTTTGGGAGCCAATAAAGGTCAGCTTCTGTCCAAAGCCTGTGGTGGATGAGCCATAGCGCTGCCTTCAGCAGCTTGGAAGGGTCAAGCATGTAGAGCTGCAGCTTTCGGAGGACCTGTTAGTTCAGGCTTGACACTGTCAAATGTCAACTCTCCAACAGGGGGCTGTGAGGGATATATAAAAAGGTAAAGGGACCCCTGACCATTAGGTCCAGTCGTGGCCGACTCTGGGGTTGCAGCACTCATCTCGCTTTATTGGCCGAGGGAGCCGGCATACAGCTTCCAGGTAATGTGGCCAGGATGACTAAGCTGCTTCTGGCGAACCAGAGCAGCGCACGGAAACGCCGTTTACCTTCCTGCCAGAGTGGTACCTATTTATCTACTTGCACTTTGACGTGCTTTGGAACTGCTAGGTTGGCAGGAGCAGGGACCGAGCAACGGGAGCTCACCCCATTGCGGGGATTCGAACCGCCGACCTTCTGATCGGCAAGTCCTAGGCTCTGTGGTTTAACCCACAGTGCCACCCGTGTCCCGAGGGATATATACCCAAACCCTAAGCCAGGGGTTGGCAACCTAAGGCCCATGGGCCGGAAGCGGAAGCCGTTTAACCAGCCCACGAGCCACCCCTGAACCGAGCCGCCCGGTGAGTCCGTGTGCGCTGGGCTAAACCAGTGCAGTGCGATTGGAAAAGCTTGCAAATATCAGATAGGCTTAGGATTTAAATATGTAATGTTAGAAATTGATATGTTTGAAGTTAAAATAGAAAGAAAGAAAGATGTTAAGTGATAAGTTAATTTTATAAGAAAGTTGGTTTTGGAAAACTGTTACAATGATATACACTGAAATTCAGCTAGGGGGATTCGAGGAAGTCACTTAACAATGTCACTAAGATTGGTTTAAATACAGTTGAGATGTTTGTTTGTTTGTTTGTTTGTTTGTTTGTTTGTTTGTTTGTTTGTTTTATAAAAATGGAAAATCAATTTTTTTAAAAGGGAAAATAAATAAATAAATAAATAAATAAACCGGTGCAGAATGGCATGGGGACTCTCTTCCGCAGCTCTGGAAATTGCTTCTGCGCATGCCCAGAAGCTGGAAATTGCGCCTGCACAGCAGCAATTTCTGGCACCGCAGACATGCGCAGACTCGATTTCCGGCATCGTGCTGCACCGGTCCGGCCCACGGAGGATCTCCACGGGAGTAATCCAGCCCATGCCTGGTTAACCTTGCCGCCCCCTGCCCTAAGCCAAATCCAACCTACATCTGGAATCAATAAAGTTCTGGCCAGTTTTAAAATCCCAGATCGTTGCCTTGTCCAATTTGTTCCCTTCTTGTTCCCTTCCGGCCTTGCTCCCTGAGGTGGAGCATTTTCTATTCTTGTACTTTTCTGCTGTGAACCATCCTGGGATCTTTGGATGAAGGGTGGTATACAAATTTAAATGATGAGATGATGACGACGACGACTGTGGCTTCACACATCAGATTATCTATCCTGGCGGCTGGCAGTGCAGAGTTCTTAGTCAACCGAAGGAGCCTAGACCTGAGAGAGGCAAGATTTTCAAATGTTGCTATACTGTGGACGGCCTATTCCAAAGCAGCAGCAAAATTTGAAATATCTGTGAGTCGTGTGATGTGTGTCATGGGCTAGGTACAATTGGAAGTGTCATTGCAATCTACAGCTCTGTTAGGAGGACAAGTTCAGTTCAGGACTGGAGGGGGTCGTGATGGGCCTGGAATGTGGCTTTCGCATGAAAGGTTATCCCTCCGGTCCTTATTTGTTGTTGTTGTTCCCTTTCAAGAGATTCCAGCTTTTAAACAGTCTTGGCCGGAAAACTCCTGGAGCTCAAATCACAACACCAGGCCATGGGAAGGGTTCCATGCGCTGGTCAGCCTTAATAGTTGCAACCCAGAATGATAAATGAAAGGAAATTCCACTCTTGACTTGTTTGATTGTGCCAGAGTGCTGCAGACTGGTATTAAGTAACATCACATGTCGTTTTCAGCCCTGAGGAAGAAAGGATCATAGAGGAACACAGGGGCCTCAATCAAAATTTTGAAGTGTCCTTCATCATTAGGGTTTTTGAAGTCCCTCCCTGCCTCCCCTTCAGACTTGCCGCCCCCACAGCCACAATGAGCAATTACCTGAAATCATGGAATTAGCAGAGGATGTGGATTTATTTCTCTTGCGATGCAGAGAAGAATTGAAAGTACGGGCTATCAGTTCATGAGACGAAGATGTGGACGGAATCCGAAATAAGAGTCTACGAACCCGAGCATAGGTTTCTCTGGCTGGTGCCCAGCTATTTGCACAGGAAGATAAAAGGAAAGGTAAAATTATAATCCTGATGGTCCTAGACCTTCCTTGGTACATACTGTATTTTTCTCTCCATAAGGCGCACCGGACCATAGGGCGCACCTAGTTTTTAGAGGGGGAAATCGAGAAAAAAAATATTATTTCCCCCGTGCAGCCTGTCCGCTTCTTCCAGAGCTGCTGCGGCTGCCGGGGAAACCCAGCCTCAGAGAGCAAAGAAGCAAAGATGGATTCCGCTCACTGTTTTGGCTTCCTCTTTAGCCGCGCGCAACCTCTCCCTGCCGAAGGGGTTGTGCGCGGCTATGGCACAAGCCAAGACAGCAAGCGGGATGGATCCCGCTCACTGTTTTGGCTTCCTCTTTAGCCCAGCGCAGCCTCTCCCTGCCAGAGGGTTGCGCACGGCTATCCCTGAAGCCTTCCGAGCGCAGCGCAAGTTCCCGCTGCGCTCCTCAGGCTTCAGGTTCCTTTTGCTGAAGCTGGGAGAGCAAGACTCTACTGGCTTCAGCGAAAGGAACCTGAAGCGCTACGCTCCGAAGTCTTCAGACGGCTATCCCTGAAGCCTGGAGAGCGAGAGGGGTCGGTGCGCACTGACGCCTCTCACTCTCCAGGCTTCAGCGAAAGCAACGCGAAGCCTCCGGAGCACGGAGGGAGCGCTCCCTCTGTGCTTCGGAGGCTTCGCATTGCTATTGCTGAAGCCAAGGAGCCTGCATTCACTCCATAGGACGCACACATATTTCCCCTTAATTTTTGGAGGGGGGAAAGTGTGTCCTATAGAGCGAAGAATATGGTACATTCAGAAAAGGCCCCTCATGGGTGAAGGAAGTGCCAGCCATTCCCTCCCCACTGCAAAAACAAAAGAAATTCAAAAGAAATACTCAAAAATCATGAAGATCACCAACCGGGTGCTCACGGAGCACCAAAAAGAGTGCTCAGACTTGGGGCTCATCCCCACTTCCTCTTTTCCTGCTGGTTTCACCCAGAGAAAACTGCTCTTTAGTGCTCAATCAGCACAAACGGCAGTTCAGGTTTTCTCCAGATTGATGTTTACTCTGATTTAGCACTAAAGAGCAGGGTTCCCTGGGAAAGGAAGAAGAAGAGTTTGGATTTGATATCCCGCCTTTTACTCCCTTTAAGGAGTCTCAAAGCGGCTCACATTCTCCTTTCCCTTCCTCCCCCACAACAAACACTCTGTGAGGTGAGTGGGGCTGAGAGACTTCAGAGAAGTGTGACTAGCCCAAGGTCACCCAGCAGCTGCATGTGGAGGAGCGGAGACGCGAACCCGGTTCCCCAGATTACGAGTCCACCGCTCTTAACCACTACACCACACTGGCTCTCATGTGGGGCAAAGTGACTCGAAAGTGTGGGTGAAGCAGAAAAGCACTCCAAACCATACTCTCTAGGCAAAGAACAAGCAGAAATGTGGACGAGCTCAAAGATCTTTAAAGCATCGGCCTACCTGGAAAGCACAGAAGACAAGTAAGTGTGGCTAAGCCCTTTGTGTATAATCTTAGGTGCATCAGTATGTAATGTCTACTTGGGTCCTAAGGAAGTTTTCAGACAGCAATAAAGTCTGCAAACTTGAAGAAAAGAGCATGCTGGGATGTTCTGGGGTCCAGATGTGGACTGAATGGACAAAATTGAAAAGCTTCTACTGCAGAAAATGTAAGGAACAAGAATACAATATACCCTTTGCTTTTTTCCCCTTGCAACTGACCTTATGGGCAGGCAGCAATTGTCTGCAAATGGCTTCATCATCAGGCTTTCATGCAGCTTGGAAAACAGGCTTTTGATAAGAGGTTTTGGAAGGGGCTTGTCTTAAAATATTGAGAGCCAAGTTTCCGCTCCAGTGCTTTGCAGCCAGGTTCTGAATAGTAACAAAATGGGAATCGGTGAAAGGGGGGGAAGCTCCAGAAATCAGTTTTAATTAGCTATACAGTAAGACCCTTTGTCCAACAAATAGATTTGATAATATCACTGATAACCTTTGCAGCGTCTGCTATCACATTACACGATGCCATTCTCCTGATCGGAGGACATTTTCCCAACCCCAGACCCACAATTGAGTTGCTTGAAGGGGAAGAATAATGTCACAAGACCCTTCCAGGGTGGGATTCTTCTGTTTGACTTCCTCCTCTGGCCTGGTGTTGCGCCAGCATAGCTCATCCTTAGCAAAGACCCAGTGCGATGAGCGACATCCGTCTTCCCGGCTGCCAAGTCCATCTCATTGACTCTGTGTTTTCCAGGCTTGCGTATTCCAGCATTTCAGTCAAAAGCTTTGCTTCATCACCTCCAGAATGCTGGGTTTGGTGAGGTAGACCAAGGGACACTATGCAGATGCTGTGCAGATGTTTTCAGTGGGAACTAGGGCTTATCCACACTTACCTTTTGGGCTGCTCTTTCCAGACAGAGCTCTACGCTGTAACACTCCATGTCCAAGTATTTCTATGTTATTTTTCCACCCTGAGCTTTCCCCACAAAACCTACTCTTTAAAGCTAAATCGGAGCAAACATCTATTTGGGTTTTCCGCGGACTGACATTTGCACCGACTGAGCTTTAAAGAGCAGGTTTTCATGGAGAAAGCTCGGGGGGGAGAGAAAAAAAATAAAAAACTGCTTGGATACTGAGCTTTAAAGCTTGGGCCATGCCTGAAAAGAGCAGAGGAAAGATAAATGTTGACAAGCCCTCCGTCAAATACAACCCATCATTTACAAACCATCAAGGTAATATCTTGCTTTCTTATTCCGAACCTGTATTTTATTTTATGCCTTCTAAGTATGGTTCAGCACAAGCATTTAAGTAAACATTCAAATTTGGGGTTTTTTTGTGGAAAAATAAATGGCACTGCTCTGTTATGGGGGGATGGGGGGTAGAGAGGTTAGGCTCAGTTTCACTCCCCGGACAGAATTATAAGAACTACCATATTTTTCGCTCTATAAGACGCACTATTCCCCTCCTAAAAAGTAAGGGGAAATGTGTGTGCGTCTTATGGAGCGAATGCAGGCGGGAGGCTCTGCTCAGCGCTCCCTTTAAAGAGCCGCGTGGAGTGTGTGTGTGGCTCTTGGGGGCTTCTCTCCGAGGAGGGAGAAGCCTACAAGCGCCGCACACATGCTCCACGCGGCTCGTGAAAGGGAGCGCTGAGCAGAGCCTGGGATACATACAGGCTCTGCTCAGCGCTCCCTTTATATAATATTTTTTTTTCTTGCATTCCCCCTCTAAAAACTAGGTGCGCCTTATGGTCAGGTGCGTCTTATGGAGTGAAGCATACAGTAACTGTGCCAATGATGATGGTTTTGAAGCCGGTGGGATTATGGCTCAGTCTGGAGACTGTATAATTATCCAGGCCAGATGTATACATGGATGCAGTAGCAAGCAGCATGTAGCATCTGTCCCAGCGCAACCTTGTTGTCAGCACTCAGCCATGGGCAGCAGCCTAAGGTAATCCAGGAACTGGTAACCACAAACCATTGGATGAAGCCAGTAGACAAGACCCGAAAACAAACCAGGTGGCAGGATTGAAATGCAAGCTGGAAGTCATAACTGAAGAGAACAGATCAGGATAAGAACACAAGAGCCCTGCTAGACCAGTCCAAAGGCCCATCAACATCCTGTTCTCACAGATGCCCGATGGAAACCTACTAGCAGGACATGAGTGCAATAATACTCTCCCTTCTTGCAATCGCCAACAACAATTGGATGCATACCCAGTGGGTACCAAATGGTCACCAGAGCTCAGGAAGACCTTGATGATCATGCAAGAAGATTTTACTGGAACAGCAAGGCCTCTTCTGGTTCTTCCTGTCCAGTAGGATTCAGTGGCCAGCCTGGCTGGACAGGGTCATCCTATGGTCTGAGGCTACTAAGCTGCCTCGGCAGATGATGCAACAAAGGGCATTGGCACACAGATCCAACCATTTCCGATTCAAGCCCCAACGGTTTGACACATGTTGCTAGGTGCTGCCTCCAGTCTCTTCCCTGCCATCTTCACATGATTTGGGAAGCAGCAACTTCCAACCTAGTCGCACCCAGCCAGATGTTACTCCTTCCGTGGGAATGCCCAGCATGTCCAGTTTTACAGTGTCTGGATTTTACAGTGTCTGAACGGAACTTCCATGAGTTTCACCCCCCCACCTCCCTTGAAGTAAGAGCAAACCAAAACACAAATGTCTGGCAATTGAAAGAACATCTGTGTTTTCAAGGGCTCACCCCTTTGGGTCCCATGCTTTAGGTTGGGTTTAACTCTTCAAAGCACAACAGCTGGTACACAGCCTAAATAGCCTCAGAAGCGCCGATACCGCTGAACAGTCACAATAGAGAATCCATTTCAAAGCTTCTAGAACCATCTAGGAAATGTGCGGGATTGTGTGTGTGTGTGTCTCAAAAGACTGTTTGGAAGCAGTATGAGAAATTCAGGCTGTAAAATCATAGTAAAAGGGGAGGAGGAGGGGATCATTTTTCCACTGAAAGTTACCTGGATTCCGCCTTGTGTCCTCCATATGTTATTGGGGACTTCAGCTATAGTCCAGCAATATCTAGATTAGGGAAGGGTGAGCTAAAGTGAGCAGGAAAGGGGTTTCAGTGACACATACACACGTTCACAAGCATCAATTTGTTGTTCCTTATTAAGGCAAAAAGGTAAAGGTAAAGGGACCCCTGACAGTTAAGTCCAGTCGCGAACGACTCTGGGGTTGCGGCGCTCATCTTGCTTTACAGGCCGAGGGAGCCAATGTTTGTCTGCAGACAGTTTTTCCGGGTCATGTGGCCAGCATGACTAAGCTGCTTCTGGCAAAACCAGAGAAGCACACGGAAACGCTGTTTACCTTCCCGCCAGAGTGGTACCTATTTATCTACATGCACTGGCATGCTTTCGGACTGCTAGGTTGGCAGGAGCTGGGACCGAACAACGGGAGCTCACCCCGTCACAGAGATACAAACTGCCGACCTTCTGATCAGCAAGCCCAAGATGCTCAGTGGTTTAGACTGAGGCTACATTAAGGGATGTGGGTGGCAATGTGGTCTAAACCACAGAGCCTAGGACTTGCCGAGAATGTATCTTTTGTGATGTGACCATTCAGGTTCAAATGGGTGCTGTTGTGCTGAAGGAACCAGTGAGGGGAAAGTTCCTTTTTTTAACTGTCTCCTTCCCACACTGCCCTTTATTTGAAAGGAACCTTCTTACCAGCTACACAAGTTTCACGATGCAACTCACAGTTCACAGTTATCACAGTATTATTACCACAATATTATTAAAATATTTAATGCTTCTGCCTTCTGCTTTGTTAACTAGCCAATTTAATAAGATTCTGCTTAATGAACATTTTGTCCCTGTGGAATTGAGGAAATGGAATCTGTGGACCATGTTCTTTTACACTGTTATTGGTATAAAGAGCCTGGTGAGATCTAAAGTGGTGCAGCCCAGACAGAGCTTTGCCAACAACTAAGATGATCATTCTTGTACTAAAATGATAAAATGAATCAAAACAACATTGTGGACTGGATGCATTTTGTACATAGATATATAAATGTTTATTCTTATTCTTATTGATTCCATTTGTCATTTTATTTTAAAAAATGTCTCACAACAACTTAACAACGAGACAAGATATAAGCAGGTAAAATAATGTGAAAGCTAAAGGAAAAGAAAAAGAATGCACAGAATAAAAATTTCATGAAGTACTTATCCAACAATAACAGTTTAAAGGACAAATCCTGCCCCACCATCACACAAGTGTGAGCTAAAAAGCGTTAACCAGCAAAAGCCTGGGTAAATAAAAATGTCTTAGCCTGGCACCTAAAAACTGACAGTGATGGCACCAGGCATGTTTCCCTGGGAAATTATTCGAGAAAATGCATAGATACCAGAGAATAGATGGAGGGGGTAGAGAGAGAGAGAGGTGTCAAATGTTAGATTAATATTGGAGAACAGGAAATCAGAATGTTGCATTTTAATGAGTTGGCAGGTGGTCCACATTCATGACAAATTTCATACCCAAGTTGACACATTTTCAAATGTTAATGTTCTCCAGAGGATTAACTGTACTCTAATGATGGAAATAATGGCTCAGAAGGTTCTGCTTAATCTGGTTCCAAATCCTTGGCACTCAGCGTATATAGGTGTTAGGTTATGCACTCCACAGAAAGAAGTAATTATAGCTTTAGAAACAAGTTACAGGGAAAAATAGAATTATGAAGAGGATCTGAATCATGAAGGGAGCAGGCTACTTCATCAGAGCGAAACAATGCTTAATCAAGTACGGTACCTAAAGGAGTGGGTGAACACACACTCACTTGTTAACCAGAGCATGGAGCATTGTGAGATACTTTAGCAAGTCATCCCTGTGGCCGACTGCAGAAGTTAAACAAAATGAGCCTGGAGGCCTCACCTTGCTCGTTTCGTTTTTATCTCTGAGGACCAGAAAATATAACTGGAGTGAGGAAGAGAACAAAAGGAAGATCAACTCCTGGAATCGGTATATTAAAGGCAGTGGGGGGGTACATTCTGCTTCATATGTTGAGAGCTTTGGAAAGGAAGTTCCCTGGTTACATGGTCTTCAGCATCCCAGAAGATACGGAAGATACAGAAGAAGACTAAAGCTGCTGTAGGTTTAAAGTGAATAAAGCACAGGTGAGTCTTTATGTTGTTGTTGTTTAGTCATTATTCGTGTCCCACTCTTCGTGACCCCGTGGACCAGAGCACGCCAGGCACTCCTGCCTTCCACTGCCACCCACAGTTTGGTCAAACTCATCCTGGTAGCTTCGAGAACACTGTCCAACCATCTCGTCCTCCGTCGTCCCCTTCTCCTTGTGCCCTCAGTCTTTCCCAACATCAAGGTCTTTTCCAGGGAGTCTTCTCTTCTCATGAAGTGGCCAAAGTATCGGAGCCTCAGCTTCAGGATCTGTCCTTCCAGTGAGCACTCAGGGCTGATTTCTTTAAGAATGGAGAGGTTTGATCTTCTTGCAGTCCATGGGACTCTCAAGAGTCTTCTCCAGCACCATAATTCAAAAGCATCAATTCTTCGGCGACCAGCCTTCTTGATGGTCCAGCTCTCACTTCCATACATCACTACTGGGGAAACCATAGCTTTTACTATACAGACCTTTGTTGGCAAGGTGATGTCTCTGCTTTTTAAGATGCTGTCTAGGTTTGTCATTGCTTTTCTCCAAAGAAGCAGGCGTCTTTTAATTTCGTGGCTGCTGTCACCATCAGCAGTGATCTTTATATCCACAGGTAAAAATAAAGGATCTGAATCTGTGTTACAGCTTGCAGATACAAAACCAAGACATAGTTTGGGATCCAAAGAGGTCCATATGCATGAAGCTAACACACTTCCATGAATACATGAGGAGTTTTCTACCTGCATTACTAGGACCAAATGGGACATGACATCTATCGCCCAACTACAGCTACTATACATGAGCTACTTGATGACAGAAGCCTCTCCAAATGCCAGTGGAGTCTGGGAGCCTGAGATCATCACTGCAGGCCCTCATCTTCCTGGGCATCTGCTGGGTCACTGCTCACAGACCAGAAGCCCACAGCGCCCTTAGCAATTCCTCTTAGCAACAGTCTCTCTGAGCCCTGGCAAGCACAGAGGGCAGAGCAAGGCAGAAAAACTGGACTATCCAGAACCAAAGCATGGACAAAGAGGGCTCCAGGGCAAAAATAGAACATGTACAAGCTAATAATGAAAGTCAGGGTTTTGCCAGCAAGCAGAAGCGGCACATCCCATTTTGCAGCTTAAAAAAGTAAAGGGACCCCTGACCATTAGGTCCAGTCGTGGCCAACTCTGGGGTTGCAGCGCTCATCTCGCTTTATTGACCGAGGGAACCGGCGTACAACTTCCGGGTCATGTGGCCAGCATGACTAAGCCGCTTCTGGCGAACCAAAGCAGCGCACGGAAACGCCGTTTACCTTCCTGCCAGAGAGGTACCTATTTATCTACTTGCACTTTGACGTGCTTTCGAACTGCTAGGTGGGCAGGAGCAGGGACCAAGCAACGGGAGCTCACTCCGTCACGGGGATTCGAACCGCCGACCTTCTGAGCAGCAAGTCCTAGGCTCTGTGGTTTAACCCACAGCGCCACCCATGCTTAGAGCTTAGAGCTGTACAAAAGGGAGAAATGTCCCAAGGCATCACATTGCCATGATAAGAATGAGTTTTTCCTGACAAAATACTCTCTGCATAACTGTTGATATTATTCTCTCCTGCATCTAGTCAGTCAAGGTGTCACTCCAATACAGCTGGCCTTATTTTCTTTGTGGAATAATAACTAATAACATTTGGGCCTGCCTATGATCCCATCATATCACTGTTTAAATGTTCTCTTTTCTCATTTTCTTTTTGGAAGACTTGCTTTGCAATCAGGCTTGGGGAGCATATGCTATTAATTAAGTAATTTTGCAAATTTAGAAATACAAATTATATTGTTTTCAAGGCAAATAATGGCCTACCAATTATTCTGCCAACGGGAGTGACTTGTGGTCCTTGCTAAATCTTTTCCCTTTGGCCATTGTTTTCTTAGTTATTAAGCAAAGATACAGTTGGTCCTTTTGATTAGAAATCTTTTGGCTGGAATGATTGCTTGGGCTACAACAAAACCTTAAACTCAATATCCTTCTGAAATCCCTTTGAAATCAAATCTAACCCAGCCGCCCTCCCTTGTAGGGAAACATTTATGCAATTGTGTGAATGTCATTTTTCGGCGCCAAGGTTTTCAAAATGAGACTGAAGGCCAAAGGGCTGTGCCTCTTTCTAATGCACAGCTTAACAAAAGATCTGTCCCTGCCATTAACCTTTACAAATGAATTGGTGTTAGGCACTTTTCAGTGCTGAATATGGCTATAAAATCCAGAGGTCTTTCTCGTACCATTTTCTTTAAAAAGAAAAGGCTGATTCCAGTACGTTTCTGAGCACAATTCAAAGTGTTGGTGCTGACCTTTAAAGCCCTAAACGGCCTCGGTCCAGTATACCTGAAAGAGCATCTCCACCCCCATTGTTCAGCCCGGACACTGAGATCCAGAGCCGAGGGCCTTCTGGCGGTTCCCTCACTGCGAGAAGCGAAGTTACAGGGAACCAAGCAGAGGGCCTTCTCGGTGGTGGCACCCGCCCTGTAGAGCACCCTCCCACCAGATGTCAAAGAGAAAAACAACTACAGTGGTACCTCGGGTTACATATGCTTCAGGTTACATACGCTTCAGGTTACACACTCTGCTAACCCAGAAATAGTGCTTCAGGTTAAGAACTTTGCTTCAGGATAAGAACAGAAATCAGGTTACGGCGGCAGGAGGAGGCCCCATTAGCTAAAGTGGTGCTTCAGGTTAAGAACAGTTTCAGATTAAGAACGGACCTCCGGAACGAATTAAGTTCTTAACCCAGGGTACCACTGTACCAGACTTTTAGAAGACATCTGAAGGCAGCCCTGTTTAGGGAAGCTTTTAATGTTTAATAGACTATTGTATTTAAATACTTTGTTGGGAGCCACCCAGAGTGGCTGGGGAAATAATAAATTGTTATTATATTATTCTTATTATTATTATTCCAAGAGTCATGTGAAGGCTTTGCTTCAGCATTCCTGACTAAGTAGAAAACTGTTCCAATACTGCAATTCCAATCAATGCAAGGGAATCGACACGCAATTGTGTTCTGTCAACCTTCTCCCAGCTGGTACCCACTTCAGATGCTACTGGATTATCCTCAGCCATGACTCGTGTCCCTGCTGGCTGAGGATGATGGGCGCTGGAGTCCAGCAACATCTGAAGGATGGAGAAGCAGTTAAACACTTTGGCCGGGATCCAATACAGAATGAGAGGATGTCACTGAGCTTTCCCACCACCTCCAGATCCTGGCATGCCTTCAAAATTTTTCTATTTGAAATTCACATTTTTAAAACGCTGTGAGCTTTAGAACAGATTTTTAGAACACAAAATGTTAGTACTTTTGGCTACACTGCACAGCTGGTGTTTTGCCACTTCAGTGCTTGGAAAATCGGTGATTCACAACACAATCCTATGCACATTCCCTCGGAAGCAAATGAAATCTGTGGATTAATAAAAATTATAGATTTTATAGAACTGTAGGGCAGAGCATTGCATTCCATTCTGGTTAAATTCCAAGCTGATTTCAGAAATCACTTATTTTGACCACGGGATAAAAATCCAAAAAAGGAAAAGCTACAATATAAATAAAGCCAACTGAAAATTTGGCAAGCTGCTCGTGGAAATGATGCCCCAGCATGGGTCTGAGATGGGAGAGGAGGAGGGATTGCAAAGTAATCGTCTGCCCATATCCAGCAGAGAGATGACGCCTTGAACCGCCTCGAACCAACGAAGGAGAGGATTTTGGCAAGTCAAATTAAGAAGAGAAGGGTTTCATTTCTTGTTTCTGAATCATGAAGTCAAGGCCTTTATTGTCAATTAAGCCTTTGTCTCCTGACAGGATGTGGCACCACTCACACAGACCCACTGCAGTGAGAGAGCCTTGGCACTTGCTGCAAGCAAGCAACTTTAGTAACTGTCGTGTCTCAAATGTCTTGGACTGAAGCCCAGAGTTTCTGCCTGCTGTTGCCCAACCCTGGTGCCTACCCAACTATGGTACTAGGTGAAAAAATAGTTTCCTAACTTTATCTTCGCGTTTGATGGCACTGGAGCAATTTACTCCAAGTACCAGGAGTTGCTTTCTTATAACACTTCCAGATTGTCAGAGACAGCAGCACTGAACAAAGTCTTCGTGCAGGGATAGGGAGCCTGTGTCCCTCCAGATCTTGTTTGAGATAAATCCCATCATCCCTGATCATTGGCCAGGGCTGTCTTAAGCATATGTGGCGCCGGGGGGCAAAGATCCGCCCACCCCACCCGCCAGGTTGCCCAGTCCCAGGCACGCAGGAGGGTGGAGCCGGCCGGCCGCCTCAGCGTCTCGCTAGCTCGGTCACCCCCGAACTCATGGCACAGAGCCACCAGCAGCAGAAGAGCCCACCACGGCGCTCCAACCGACTCAACTCTCAGGCCCCGGACCTTTGGCCTGGTGCCTGGGTGCCCCGCACCCCTAGCACCTATGGGTAAGACGGCCCTGTCATTGGCTATCCATAAGGGTGGATATTATGTACTGAAGTTCTCACCCTGGGCCAGCAGGGGGATACTGTTTTCACTCAGGTCCACATATGCAAATAAGGACTTGAAAGTGATGTTCAGTGATTGGATAGTTACAGAAAATTGTTACTGTTGCTTTGTAGTTGAGCTCTATATAAGCAGGCTGGCTAAACCCTTCAGTTCAGTTCTGCTCTGGCCTGTGAATAAACAAGAGCTGTCTGAAGAATCGCTGTGTCGTCTGATATGTTCACCCACAACTTAACAGTAGGTGTGGTATCTTGGTATGTGTTTGAAAACCCTCCCTTGGTATCAACACCTTTCCCTCCCTGCACATGTCCCAGGTGAATGAAGAAGAAAGTACTGTAGTTGTTGCAATCTTGGAATATGCCAACTCACAAGTCATTAGCCAGGTGTGGATGCACCCAGGGGTGGCATGTCCCATTTCGCCACCTGAGGCCTCCCTTACCTGGGTTGCACAGTGGCGCCCAAACAGCAGCGGTGCCAATGGCATGTTCTGGTGAGATCATGTGAGATTTTGGCAAGATCCCTGTGGTGGCCTGGGATTCGGATGCTGAACCTGAAGAATCCCAGCCTGCACAGGATTCCCCGCCTCCAGAACCAGCTGAGCCGGGGCTGGGGCCTGAGCCTGAAGGGTCCTCACCTGTGCTGGATCCTCAGGTGCAGGCATCAGCTGAGTCTGCTCTGGCTCCTGAGGTGATGGAGGACCCATTGCCTGCAGGTGCTCCACTCTCAGCCCCGTCAGGGGAAGCCGAGGTTGCCTCTGGGTCCGGTAACCCTCCAGCCTCTCCTGAGCAGTAGAGGCTCAGGGCAGAGAGGCAGAGGGAACTAAGTTCCCGCAGGAGGAGTGCTCGCCTCCAGGCCAGGAGAGGCGAGTCACCAGAGGGGCAGATAAAAGCCAGCCAGCCCCAGTCCCAAGTTGCAGGAGCAACATTGTTGGTTGACAGTTCCTGCCTGAACCCTGTCCTGCTATCCTGCCGGAGCTCCTGACCTCACCCAACAACCTGCCCTGCATCTAGCTTCAACTTTTACGGACTGCCTCCATACTGCACCTTCGACCTCGGACTGGACTCAGACCTCACCTCCCGGTTAGCCCACGGGACCAGCACAATCCCTCTAGATCTCACTGGAAGCCACTGCCGGCGCTCTTTCCCCACCTGCAGGGGCACCACCTCTTTGGATTCCACCCCCCAGGGCAGCTGCCACAACCTGCCTCATGGGTAGGCTGGCCGTGGATACATTCCTCCCATTGCCAGGACTGCCTGGATTTGCTTTCATCCATTTTCAAATGGACACACTGCAGGGCAGTGGCGTAGCGTGGGTTGTCAGCACCCGGGGCAAGGCAAGTAATTTGCGCCCCCTAACCCGTGGATTTGCGCCCCCTAACCCATGGATTTGCACCCCCTAACCCATGGATTTGCCCTAACCCCAGATGTTGCGCCTGGTGCGGCTGGCCCCCCCTGCACCCCCCATGCTACGCCACTGCTGCAGGGTCATCCAGAATGAATCTGCAGTGAAATTTTCTTTTACGAACGAAAGCAAGAAGCACTTTTCAGGGCCAAAAAAACATGAAATTGATCTTTCTCCCTCAATTCTGGAGGCGTATGCAGCTTTAGTCACAGGCTACCTGACCTTACCGTTAGAAAAGTTACACCTTTTCAAGCCATGAGTCTTGTTTATAGAAGTTTGCACAGGTGGCATTTGCAGACCTGGTGCTGTGGGTTAAACCACAGAGCCTAGGACTTGCCGATCAGAAGGTCGGCGGTTCGAATCCCTGCAGCAGGGTGAGCTCCCGTTGCTCGGTCCCTGCTCCTGCCAACCTATCAGTTCGAAAGGACGTCAAAGTGCAAGTAGATAAATAGGTACCACTCCGGCGGGAAGGTAAACGGCGTTTCCATGCACTGCTCTGGTTCACCAGAAGCGGCTTAGTCATGCTGGGCACATGACCCGGAAGCTGTATGCCGGCTCCCTCGGCCAGTAAAGCGAGATGAGCGCTGCAACCCCAGAGTCGGTCACGACTGGACCTAATGGTCAGGGGTCCCTTTACCTTTATATTAGGATTGGCAATAAGTCTTTGGTCTTGCCTCTTAGCCTCATCTTGTATTATAATGTTGGAATCAAGTCACGCCTGAAAATCCCAGGACGTACGACAGTCCCATATTCACAGTGATTGCCTGATCAGCTTCTCAGGTGGCAGCATGCTTTTAAGGTAGCGTAGAACCCTTTCAAGCAGACTGTCTGAAACATTAGCATAATGTCTCAAATAGTTCAGGAAATGAGTACTTTACGAATGATAAGCTCCATGCAAGTTAGATATAATTGATTAAAAGCCCTTCACTAAAAGAGCTACCTACGAGCCGCACAGGTGAAGAGTGGTTCTTCCCTCCTCCACTCGCTGTGTCATTTTCCTATTTCATTTTCTCCCCCCACAGCCACCCCAGACACCAACATTAATACCTCAAGTGCTATAGAGGCTGAGTGTGTCCCACACCATCCTCTCCTTTCATGTAAAAAAAAAAAATAATCCTTTTCACTCATTTCAAGGGAGCAGCAAATCATCCAAATGTGAAGGAAGTTTGTGTCACTGCTTTTTAATTCCCCAAATATGAACATGTCTTTGGAGAGTTTTTCATCTTTCACAGCAGAGAGAAGGGATCTTCACCATTTTGTTCGCTACCTCAACACCACGAAATCTGAGGGCTTCAAAAGGAATGGGATTATTGCTCTATCTCAGTGGTTCTCGAATGGTGTGGTGTGGCGTGCCACACTGGTGTGGCAGGAGAAAGATTCAAGGACAATCAATATTATATTTTGTTCTTATGATGTCTTGTGATCATTTCATAAAGTAGTTGTGTTCTGTGTTATAAATCAAGCGCTTCTGGGCGTTGTTTGTTTTCGTTTCCCAATGTATTTCTTTTCTTTTTTAAAATAAATTTTTATTAGTTTTACATAAAGTTGTACACAATAAACATAACCATTCCAAAAAATAAAAAGAGGTTCTTTCGAACCTTCAGACCTCCATCCCTCCCTCTTCTGCATCCTTTCCTGTAATCCATCGACTTTATATAATATTGGTAACCAAAGTTCATGTCACAGTATCCTTGCCAATGATTCCAACTGTCTACAGTGGTCTTTCAGATATATTAAAACGTTATTCCAGTCTTTCCAGTATTTCTGATCTTTCCCGTCAATCTTGCCATTTCTGCATATTCCATCAGCATGGTCTGCCCCTCTTCTCTGGTCGGTACTTCTTCTTCTCCCCCCAAGGTATTTTTTATCCATAAACAATACTGTGTGGCACAATGAAATTTCTATTCTGAAAGTGTGGCCCATGGCTGGTATGAATCCAATATCTACTGGTGCTTTTTCACAGGGAGTGAGCACATTTCAAATCATGTAAAAGTTGTCCACCATAGGACTTACTAGTAAAGGTAAAGGGACCCCTGACCATTAGGTCCAGTCGTGGCCGACTCTGGGGTTGTGGCACTCATCTCGCTTTATTGGCCGAGGGAGCCGGCATACAGCTTCCGGGTCATGTGGCCAGCATGACTAAGCCGCTTCTGGTGAACCAGAGCAGTGCACAGAAACGCTGTTTACCTTCCCGCCGGAGCGGTACCTATTTATCTACTTGAACTTTGACGTGCTTTCGAACTGCTAGGTTGGCAGGAGCTAGGACCGAGCAACGGGAGCTCACCCCATCGCGGGGATTCGAACCGCCAACCTTCTGATCGGCAAGTCCTAGGCTCTGTGGTTTAACCCACAGCACCACTCGTGTCCCCATAGGATTTACTACCCTCATTTAAATCAGGAAGGTGGAACCTGTAGCCCTCCAGATGTTTTTGGACTTCACCTCCCATCAGCAATGCCACCTGGTTTTTGAGGAGTTGCACCAGTCCTATCATGTCTACCTGGACGTGAGTTCCAGTGCAACTTAAAGGTAAAGGGACCCCTGACCATTAGGTCCAGTCGTGGCCGACTCTGGGGTTGCGGCGCTCATCTCGCTTTATTGGCCAAGGGAGCTTCCGGGTCCCTCCAGTGCAACTTACTTTTAAGCAAATATACTAAGGACAGTTTTGTCATTTGCAAATTTCGAGCGAAATGGAGTTGGAAGACACAGGTGTGACAGCACACTCTGACTGGCGAAATGTCTTCCTTAGGAAAGGTAACGGTGTTCCCGTCTTTAAAGGCAAAAGCAGGTACTGCAAAAGTAGTAGCGTCAGTCGTTTTGAGATGCAAAAGGAGAGGCTTTTTGTGGGAGTTTTATGTTGCTAATTAAATGAAGCAGAAGCCTAAATGGTAAATACATTGCACATCGTGCAGTATATAATCTTAATAATCAAATGACAGGCTTCATATCGGTTTGAATTTATTAAAGTGACATCAGACATTTACGGAAGGAGTAAACAGAACTGACATTAGGGGAGGCTGACAGGGCAAAGCTGGAGGCTGGTCAGAGGGACTGTGGAAGGAGGAGAAATCTGGGCGCATTCTCTCCTACATGCCTTCACTGTATTCTTAATTCTTCTCCTATCATGTTCACGTTAGGAATTCATTTTGCTATCAACGTTCATTTGAAAGTATCCACAATTTCCATTCAAATAAGTACACTAAACAAACAAAAGGAATACACATCTTGGAAGTTGTGCTTGGTGTGTTTTCCCCTCAAACAAGCTTCCACCCAATTTGAAAACGTAAGCCACATTCACTTCATGGTTAAGCAGAGGTGTGTACATTTAAAAGAGCCATTGTGCATGAGATGTTAACGGCACAGGAATAGGAGTTCGGGGGGGGGGTGCAGGTGTGGGGAAACCAAACAGGTAATGTGCACTGGGTAAAGACATCCCATTTGCAATGTGCAAATGTGACTTGAATCACAGAAACAGGAATGAGCTCACTTGCCAGAATATCATGGGGGACATTGTCAAAAGCCTTGCTGAAATCAGGATCAACTATGCCCACAGCATTTCCTCATCCACCATACTGTAATTCCATAAAAATAAAAAGAAGAAATTGGATTGTTCTGGCATGACTTGTTTTTGAGAAACCCAATCTTAGCAATGACGGCATCCCTTTCTAAACGCTCACAGACCGACTGTTGAATTATCTGTTCTAGGACCTTCCCTGGTATTGATGTCACGGGTCAGTAGTTACCTGGGTCTTCCTTTTCCCCCGTTTTGGAAGATGGGGACAACATGAAGATGCCCTATGCGGTTAGGCCCGGCATAGGCAAACTCGGCCCTCCAGATGTTTTGGGACTACAACTCCCATCATCCCTGACCACTGGTCCTGTTAGCTAGGGATGGTGGGAGTTGTCGTCCCAAAACATCTGGAGGGCCGAGTTTGCCTATGCCTGAGTTAGACCGTTGGTCTATATAAGCCTCCCCCAATTTGTGCCCTCCAAATATTGCTTCACTCCAAGTCCCATCAACCCCGCCCTGCACATCCAACAGTGAGGGATGATGTGCACTGTAGCCCAATGACATCTGGAAGCAGAGCCAACCCACCAGTGAGGCAAGAGGAGGCGACTGCCTCAGGTGGCAGGATCCACAAGGGCAGCAGATCTGGCCTCCAAGAAATGTATCGTCTGCTGCTGCAGTGGCTGCTCCTTGGAGACTGGATCTCCTGGCTGGATCTCCTGCCTCCTTGGCAGCCTGAGATACAGTGGCATCTCGGTGAAAGGGAGGCACTGCTGGTCTCCTGTTCCTGGGTTCACTTACCCCTGGCAGGGGGGTCACCAATTTGTGGTTCGCCTCAGGTGCCAACCCTGTCTAGAAGGCATCAGGTTGGGGGACGCTATTCTACATCTACCCAGTATTGTTGCTGATGCCCAGTGGCTCACCAAGGTCAGGGATATTGCCTAGGCCTGAAAGATTTCTTACAGTTGGGGTTGGCAGAGACTGAACTTGAGACCTGATGCGTGCAAAGCAAGGGCCAGCCTTCCTCAGCCAGGCGCCTCCAGATGTTCTTGGTCTACAGTTCCCCTCAACCCTCTTGGCCATGCTGGCTGGGGCTGATGGGAGTTGGAGTCCAGCAATATCTGAGGAGCTGCTGGAAGTTGGAAATGGTCCGTATAGTTAAAGCCATGGTTTTCCCAGTAGTGATGTATGGAAGTGAGAGCTGGACCATAAAGAAGGCTGATCGCCGATGAATTGATGCTTTTGAATTATGGTGCTGGAGGAGACTCTTGAGAGTCCCATGGACTGCAAGAAGATCAAACGCATCCATTCTTAAGGAAATCAGCCCTGAGTGCTCACTGGAAGGACAGATCGTGAAGCTGAGGCTCCAAGACTTTGGCCACCTCATGAGAAGAGAAGACTCCCTGGAGAAGACACTGATGCTGGGAAAGATGGAGGGCACAAGGAGAAGGGGGCGACAGAGGACGAGATGGTTGGATAGTGTTTTCGAGGTTACCAGCATGAGTTTGACCAAACTGCGGGAGGTAGTGGAGGACAGAGGTGCCTGGCGTGCTCTGGTCCATGGGGTCACGAAGAGTCGGACACGACTAAACGACTAAACAACAACAACAAAGCATAGGCTCTGCCATTAAGCTCAAACGCATTCCACCGCTATAAAAAAAAAAAACACCCTGAAACTAAAACTATCTGTATGCGTCGCATCCTGATGATGTCACAGATCAGCCCTCTTGCTTTTCACTGTGTAGCTCTCACCGAAATACCTTCATATATTGTGCCAGGCAATATCAAACAGGAGCTATAGGCAAGCAGCAAGAGAAAATAGGTTTTGTTTTGTTTTCTCTGAGGGACAGATGCAAAGTTCCCTTCCACCCACCCCCAACCCAAAATTATAAACGTCTCCTTTCTTTATTGCTAGTAAAGCTAAAACAACCATAAAAAATAATTACATCTGTGACAAAGTACAATAAAGGCCAAATCCTCAGCTGCCATAAATCAGCATAAAGCCATTAGCTTTCAGGGAATTATGTTGTTGATTTACATCTGATGAGGATCAGATACTATGGCTTTAAGGACTTATCTCCCTAATCATTAAAGACAGCTAGAAAATTATATTTAGCCACAACCAGCAAGCTAACCTTGTGTCATTGGGCTGTATTTGTAAATTTCCTGAACTCATCCATCATCAAGATTTAATTAACCTCTAATCAAAATTATATAACTTGAACTACTGCTGCCAGTCCTTCCATAGTAGATTGAAATCTATCAGGCTTGTCTGTTGGAGCTGGGAAATGGCTATGCGCAAAATACATCATGCAGGATGAGAATAACTGCTAATTAACCCATGGAACTCATTGCTATGAGAAGCAGTGGGGAGCCCCAGTTCAGTGGGAGTGAGAAAAAACTCGGGGGGGGGCTGTTTAGTCAACAGCTAATGCTCTGGTTTATTTAGATTTTGTAGCTCACCCTATGCATTCACTGGGGGTCTTGCGCCCCACCCAACATCCCAGCACATCCCAGCCTCCCTGTCATTCTTCCCACATTCAGCACACAGGTTTGAAATCAGCTTCTAAGTTGGACACTACATGTACACCCTTGCGCTGTAAGCATGTGACTTCCGGAAAGAATCCTGGGAACTGTAGTTTGTCACAGGTGCTGAGAATTGTAGCTCAGGGAGTGTTAAACCGCAGTGCCCGTGATCCTTTGGGGCAGCCGTATTCTTTTAAATGCCTCTGCTCGACTCTTCATGCTCAACACACAATGGGTGGAAGTGGAGCCATCACATGGGAGCGGGGGGGGGGGCTTCCGCACTTGAAGCCCCCATGCATTCATCTAAACACGTGAGGAACGCCAACAATACCTCATCTCGTTTTGGAGTAGATGGCTGTTATGACCACTTTACGGAAGCCAGGCAGCAAATCTGCAACTGCAGGCTCTGCCATATTGTTCCATTAATTCTTTCTTGTCCATAAGGCATTTGATATTGCCTTCTCGTGCTTCCTCTCCCATCGTGCAGTTTTCTGACACCCCCTCATTTGCAGAGTATCCCTCGAATGAGAAAAATCTGGACTGGGAGAGGAGAAAGACTGGGAAAGCAGTGATTTGGAAGAGAACGTCCCCCTGACAATGGAGAATCAATGGAAATACAGAATGCTTACTATTCACATTATGTGGCAGTATGGATGAGCCCAGAGTCTACGGGGGCTTCCAGATTACTATTTATTGAGGGTGGGGGTTTGTTGCAATATAAATTTTCTGCAGCATCATTGGCATCAAAATGCCAGCTCATGTAAGTCCAACATTTAATATGGATTCAACCTTACTAGGGGGGCAGAGACATCACCTTGCCAACAAAGGTCCATATAGTTAAAGCTATGGTTTTCCCAGTAGTGATGTATGGAAGTGAGAGCTGGACCATAAAGAAGGCTGATTGCCGAAGATTGGATGCTTTTGAATTATGGTGCTGGAGGAGACTCTTGAGAGTCCCATGGACTGCAAGAAGATCAAACGCATCCATTCTTAAGGAAATCAGCCCTGAGTGCTCACTGGAAGGACAGATCGTGAAGCTGAGGCTCCAATACTTTGGCCACCTCATGAGAAGAGAAGACTCCTTGGAAAAGACCCTGATGTTGGGAAAGATGGAGGGCACAAGGAGAAGGGGACGACAGAGGACAAGATGGTTGGACAGTGTTCTCGAAGCTACCAGCATGAGTCTGACCAAACTGCGGGAGGCAGTGGAAGACAGGAGTGCCTGGTGTGCTCTGGTCCATGGGGTCACGAAGAGTCGGACACGACTAAACAACTAAACAACAACATGGGGGGCAATCTAGTAAGTGTAAACAAACAAACAGAGCCTGTTGTCAATAACCCGTTTATGATATTTGAATGAGATGTTTGCAATATTAAGTCCTTATCTGAAAGCACTCTGTATCCCAGTGGGCCTTGGGCGGCAGAGAGGATGTGAGTTTTGATGCCGCAGCAGCGATGAGCAACCAATGCTAAGAGGAGTGGGAAAACATTAGAGTTTGAAATCCCATTTGAAGATCAGCAAGTGAACCAGATTGGTACTGCCTGCATACTGTGCTTTCAAATGACACCCCATTTTGGCTGAGCTGTTTTGGAACCTTTGAATGGAGCCACTTTTTATGATGGCGATTGCCTTCTCCTAAAATTAGAGCCCTCCGATGCGAAAGCCCCAGGCAGCAGCCCTTCTCGAATCTTGGTCTGTGGAATGAAAATCCAAGGGAAGCGTCTTCCTACCAGCTTCAGACTCCTTGCAATCATTCAAACTGGAAACGTTTTCAAAATGGAAAGCTGGATTTCTTTTTTAATTTGGACATGCAGCCACTGGGTCTGTGCCCAAGCCATTTTCTGCTAAGTACCCAGGGATATGTAAAAGCCTCTGTTGTGGAAGTGGAGTGACAGCCTCACCCTGTTCCTGCACACTCCTCTGAGACATTACCTGCTGGACACAATTGGAAGACAGGATATCTCTCGAGATGACAGGCAGCCCTCGGACGACTGTGATCAGAAATATCTATTTCCTGCCGCTTGCCCTGCCCACAAAAAGAGCAGCGTGGAGAATCTGGGCCTGAGCTTCCCTTTTTGTTTTGTTTTTCTTCTCCAGGTGCAATAAAACATATGCAAAAATAAGGGCAAAGTTGCTTTGTGCTGGGATTTTCCCCCCCTCTTTTCTGGAGCATGAGCTATTGGCTGAAGCCCAAAGCCCTAAAGGAATATTTCCTGTGTGCTCGGTTGATCGTTCCAGTCCTCCTGACTTGTAGATAACATTGGTATGCCTCACTTTGCAACACTCCTAACAATCTAAACTCCACATCCCCTTTGGCTATTGCCTTCATCTCATCTGTACACTGACTTCCACTTATCATTCATCATAATGGGACCAATCCAACAGCACTGAAGAAGCCAGTGGGAGTTTTTACACTGTCTTCAATAGACTAGGAGCAATACATTTCTCTGCCAGGAAGGGCCTAGGAAATGAAATGGCACATGCTGCCTTATCAGAAGCAAAACTCTCCAAAATGTTCCAGGAGTTTAAACTGCTAGAGTTCTGGTTTATGCAGCAGAGGAAGTTGCCTTATAATGAGGCAAACTCAAGTTATCCAACTGGCCTGGTACTGCTGCCTGCTCCGGGGAGAGGCAGGCAACTTCTTTTCTGCTGAGGGCCATATTCCGTCAGGGGTAATCTGTCAGGGGAAGGGCCGACCTGAGCCATTTTGGCACCTGAGGTGAATCACAAAATGGCATCCCCAACCAAGAGGCTGCTGTAAAGGCAGCATTGAGGGACACGTCTTTCACAGCTTCCAAAACTACAAACAGGACAAGTAGAATATGGAGTCCTCTCCTAGAGAAAATTATCAGCCCCACCACCTACAGAAGGTTGCAGTCCCCACCTGGGGTCTCTCCTTTTCCTTCCCTGGGAGAGCAACACTTCCCTGTCTCCCACCCAGGATCCTCCATCAATCACCCATGAGTACTTAATCCCTGGACTTTAGCAAAGGCCCCAAACCTAGGACTCCGAAAGAAAGAAGGGGGGGGGAGAGAAAGAGAACAAGAAAAGAGGGAAAAAATAGAAGCGGGGGGGAGGACAAAGGGGAAAGGAGTATTAGAAATAGAGAAAAGTAGTTTCCCATTTTCCATCTTCGGGTTACATAAGCAAAACGTTATCTAAGTCATTCAGCCCGTGTTAATAATACCCATCGTCTCCACTTTCTGTTAAACCATATTTCTTTTAAGTCAAAGTGTCTCAGAATCACTCATTTCTTCTTCCCATGAAAAGCCCAAGAGGGATTCCCAAATTGTTGTTATTATTAGTAATTAACTTTCCCACCACCATTCCTCCGTACTGTCTTGGGTAATAATAAATTCTTCCATCCATGTCCATATTAAAATCTCTCCACTGTGGTCACATATTGGAATAACATTCCATATTTTTCTCCTTATTATATATCCTTTAGTTCATGCCCAGTTCCAAAAGTTCCAATTCCATTTCCTGTTGTTTTCCGTTTCCTGTTGTGTTTACGATAGTGTTCCGATCTCCTCCTCCAGCACCTTCCATTTTAATTTTTCCCTGTTGTTCCCCCCGCCCCCCGAGATAGCACCATAAGTCAAATAGCATCATTATTTGAATGCATTCCAAATCACATGCTTTCTCTCTGCTAGAAAGGCCAGGACTAGTATAAATACCTTTGTGGGTCTAAAGACACCGTTCTTTGCCCTCCTGCCCTCTTCCTCTCCATGCAATGGGCTGCAGGAAAAAGAATGGATTGCTTTTGCTGGATGTCTGGACTGAATGCTTGCAGAAATCTTTCAAATTAGGCCACAGGCTCCCAACCTCTGAGCTGCAGCATGCAGTGATGGGGGTTGACCATGGAACATCCTACCAGGAGTGCCACACTGCTGCCTTCCTGAAATTTAATAAATAACAACAACGAGGACGATTCGAAGCACATTCTTTCCTTCAAAGAGTTCTGGGCATCGTTGGTTCTGGAGGGGTTGCTGGGAATTCTAACTCTGTGAAGGGTAAACTGCTGCACCCGGGAGTCTTTGAATGAAAGACTGCTCCCCCAGTGTGCTTTACTGAACTCTCCCCTCTCGCGCTCTGGACGTTTCCCTAAGCAGCTTGGTTTTCTTTCTCGGGGGGCGGGGTGGGGACGGGAAGAACAGCGACAAGCTTGTTGCACAGCCCAAGTCACACAGCCGCACGGAAGCTCAGGTCAGGTAATCCCTGATCTGCCTTGAGAATAAGACTCTTGGTTAGTGAATGATCCAACTCAGAAACATGGCAGCCTTCCTTCCCCAGAACACCTCATAATCTGGGGTGGACACAGAACTGAGGGGTCCCCCTGCTCTCTACCTGTTGAGGGTCTCTTTCGTCTCTAGTACAAAACTAGTTCAAATATATGCTGGAAGTGTAAGGAAAAGGAGGGGACATTTTATCATATGTGGTGGGATTGTAATGTAATCAAAAAAAATTGGGAAATGATATACAATGAATTGAAGAAAATGTTCCACTTAACATTTGTTTAAAAACCTGAAGCATTTTTTTTAGGGATTGTAGGGAAAGACCTGCCAAAAAAGCTGAAAAACATCTTCATGTATGCGGCAACGGCCGCAAGAGTCTTAATAGCACAAGGATGGAAGACTGAAGAAACCCCAACCAAAGAATCATGGCAAGAGAAACAGATGGATTATGCAGAATTGGCAAAATTGACACATAAGCTACAGGACAAGGATAATTGTGACTTCAAAGATGAATGGGAACCCTTTACAAAGTATTTGAAGACCCAGCAAAGTGAATTGGACTCCTTGGAAGGTTTTGAATAAACACTCACAAACTCTTTATTGACAATAATCAGTTAGATAATTTAAGGATTTATACAACTTTGTAACATGCAGAGAATAGCATTTACAGAGAAACCAAAGATTGGAACTGAGGGAAGTCGGGGGGTGGGGGTGGGGTTTGTATGGGAGGGTGGGGGAGGGAGGAAAATGGGGGGGACCAAAGATGACAAGTTTTTGGATAATATGTTTTGTTTAAATTTCTAATAAAAAAATATTTAAAAAACAAAAACAAAATCAGTTGCCTAGAGGAAACGGCCGGAAAGTATCAAAAACCTCATCCGACTTCCTTTGGAAGAAGTGCTGGACTTTTGCAGCTAGAATTACCCAGAGATTTACATAGCTACTCCGTGTTAATGTACTTTGCATGGGTATATTTAAATTCTGTATTTGTGCATGCGTGCGTGTGTGTGTGTGTCACAATGCCTCTAAGACCCAAGGCTAATTTTAGAGGCTGGGTGTGGAAATGTAAGGTTATTTGAGGAATTCCATATGGAACTGAATCCAGGCCTTACAAAGTTGCAAAGGCAACTCGTCGGGAATGGCTCCTTCTTCCTGGATAAGTTTTCTGTTCCAATTCCTGCCTCTATTCTAAAACAGCAGTCCGCTCGAACAGAACAGAAAAGGGAGAGAGGGGGAGCTATAACGAATTGTTCAAGCATTACAAAGGAAGAAGACGACGTGGGGAACTTAAATGAAGTTCTGGATGATCTCCAGCTCCCTTTTTTGGTTTGGTTTACATTTTTTGACCCAAATAACAGATTAAATCTCCACCGGGGTGACTATAAACTAGCCCAGCTTTGGGAGCTCAGTGTTTTGCATCCTTACTCTGAAGTATGCAGTATAAACAGAAAGCCTTTTGCCTTGGAAAGAATTCCTTGTAACTTTATCTGAATGAGTTGCATTCAAAGAGGTTCAGTCTGCTGATAAACTGCTGAGATGAAGTTTACTCATATGCACTGGGGGGGGGGGTTAAAAAAATTGCATGGTGTCTCTATAGATTCGAGGACCTGGTTCCACATGTGTTTGTGCACAGAGAGCTTTGCCTGCATTAAATCAAGAAACCCCATGAAAGAGACATGGCTTGCATTCAGACAAACTACCGTATTTTTCGCTCTATAAGACGCACCAGACCACAAGACGCACCTAGTTTTTGGAGGAGGAAAACAGGGAAAAAAATATTCTGAATCTCAGAAGAACAGCAAGAGGGATCGCTGCACAGTGAAAGCAGCAATCTCTCTTGCTGTTCTGGCTTCTGGGATAGCTGCGCAGCCTGCATTCGCTCCATAAGACGCACACACATTTCCCCTTACTTTTTAGGAGGGAAAAAGTGAGTCTTATAGAGCAAAAAAAATACGGTATTCAAAAGCTGTTGTTTAGCCTTCACAGAACAACTCAAATAGAGGCACCTCTGACACATCACCTGCCGCAACACAGCACTCCAACTTGCAATGGTCCCATTAGCCATGTTGCCGGACTACAACCTTTCTCATCCTTGACCTTTGGCCAATCTAACAGGGGCTGATGGAAGTTGTAGTCCAACGCCTGAAGGACATCACAACTTGCTATCCCTGGACTGAAGGATGTTGGTATTTAAAGCAATCTAGCACAGGGATGAGCAACCTTTTTCAGCCATAGGCCAGTCCACCGTCTCTCAGACCATGTGGGGGGCTGGACTATATTTTGCAGGGGGGGAAATGAACGAATTCCTATGCCCCACAAATAAACCAGATACAAGTATGCATTTTAAAATAAAAGCACACATTCTACTCGTGTAAAAACACCAGGCAGGCCCCACAAATAACCCAGAGATGCATTTTAAATAAAAGGACACATTCTACTCATGTAAAAACACACTGATTCCCGGACCGTCCGTGGGCCGGATTGAGAAGGCGATTGGGCCGCATCCGGCCCCCGGGCTTTAGGTTGCCTAACCCCTGATCTAGCATGTTTTACGGATGTTTGTTGGTTCTATTCTTCCATGCTGTGGAAAAGGGGCTGATCTGTCGAGAAGGGACAAGAATATTGCTAAGTTGGAGTTTCCACGAGTGAAAGGAGCAGGAGACAAAGTAAGGTACAGGTAAAAATATGAAGAAGATCTGCGGAAGGGACATGGAAGAGACTTAAGGGCCTCGGACATAAGATTGCCAGGTTAATGGACTAGATGGATGGGATAGAAAGGACTGACTAAACCCGGGACCAGGAGGAAGAGACGTTGGACGAAGATTGGGGGGAAAATTATTTAGGACTGTTTTGAAAAATTAATGAATATCAGAAAAATGTTGGAATGAAATTATTTGGCTTTAGCAGAAATGTTAAAAAGAGCTTTGCAAGAAAATGTTAAGGTTAGGAGAAATTGGTATAAATAAGATTTAAGTTTTAAATTTCAGGGTTTTTTATGTAATATAGGTTAAAATAGATCAAGGTAATTTAATGACAGGATATTATGAAAAATGGAAAGGGTTTGCTGTTATAATTAACAACTAGAATACAAAAAAGGGAGGTGTGAGGAGGTCGATGAAATAAGGTTATGACAGTTAAGGATTTGGGAATATTGGATTTGTTTTTAAATTTTTGTGGTTTATTTTTGTTTTGTGATTTTGATTTGTACTGTTTGACTGCCGTTTGTCTTTCTATTGTTTTTATTTTATTTTATTTTTCTCTTGCCTTCTTTTTCTCTCTACCTCTTTGTAATTCTAAAATTTCTTAATAAATATCATTTAAAATATATATATATATTCTTCCATGCTGTGCACAGCCTCGATATATCTTCATGAAAATGTGGATAATACATAAATAAGTAGTAAGATCTACTGGATTTTCACTCATTCTGAAGCACGTTGCACAAAGGAGAGCACTCCTGCTTGGCGTTCTATGAGCCCTACAGCGTCAGGCGATGGCCACAGAAATCCTTGAAGAGACAGATCATGCGATTCAGAGAAGGGAGAAGTTCTGGACGTGCAGGTGCCCAGGCTTGTCTCTCTTAGAAGGGATCCGTGGGCTGCTTTGCATGTCCCAGTAAGCCAAATTATGGTCTCCAGGGAAGGTGTGGACATAAAGGCGTTGCTGCTTCCAGGTCTTTCTTACTCCTGCACTGAGCTGAGCAAAGCCAAATTTAAAACTTCATGTTATAGTAATTAGAAAGCTTGGGGAATGAACCTGCCCTTTGTTCCTTAAGATGATGCTGTTTGGTTTATTATATATACTTCATGGCAAAGTTACAATTCGTTCATTCATTTTATACCACAGAGAGGGGGGGGGGAGAGAGAGAGCGTTTTATGGGTGGGGGCAGTAATCTAAGCGATTTCAGGGGGGGGGGACAGTAATGAAATGACATGCTAAAATCTAAGAGAGACGTAGTATGAAAATACAGCAAAAGGCTAAACTGCAACAGCGTCTGAAGAAAACTTTGATGCAACCATCACCCAAAGTGAAAGTAGTAAGAAATAAATACCTAAGTAGTATATCCACACCATCCCAAATCCACTACTTGCCTTTGCAGAGACAAATACAAAACTGTTTGCTGATGGGGAAATGTTTGGCAAATGAGTTTACAAATCCCAATAGTCTATTAAAACAACTATGGTCTAGAAAAAAAGGGGGAAATATTAAAAGAAAGGAGGTTCTTGGATTTGTAACTATGGCAACCTGCTAGGTGGGAAAAGTTGTATCTGCAGGGATCTCACCTATTGCACTTGTGTAAGAATTTTCTATTTCAACAACTATTCCACCCACACCCCGCTATGCCGACGACATACCTGAACTGTAAAAGGATCTTTCAACGCAAAATAACTGCAGCGTGGCTACAGCCTTTGGTGTTCCTTTGCTGCCACCCAGTGGCCGTTCATGAGATGATCCAACTGTGCGCATCAAAACCCACGTGTAAAATTGAGTGCTGATTAAATTTCCAAGTCGAAAGAATGTTGGCTGTTGTTTTGAAGGGGCAAGACAGTTGAAAATGACAAACGCATAGCTGTGTGAGGGACAGAAAGGGACAGAGGTGGGGCAGAGAGAAGAGATGGAAGCATATTTATTCATTTTAGGGCCGCAGTTGTGGTCCCATTAATAATAAGAGCGGGTTCCCTGAATCATTCCATCATGGGAGGGGGCAATAGGTTCTAAGACTTGCAGCGTGGAAAATGTTTCAAGGATTTGTTTTGAAACTTGGCAGTGTAGAGAAGGAAGCTTTGAGCCTGGTCTGTTGGAGCAGATATTGTGCATTTTTCTTCTTTAGGATGGTTTTCCCATAAATATTTCTCCATTTGTATTGCATTAGGTCAAGGGGCATGTCTTAGTATGTGTTTTTGCCCATGTTTGTAAGGTTTTTTTAATTTTTAAAAAACAATTAAACAGCAAATTTGCAAACAACAGGTTTTTCTGGCCAATCTGAGCCTCTGGAAGTTTAGAAGCTTGCTGTTGCCGATCAAAATTCTGACTAATCAGGCCTCAACATTGAAGAGTTTGCAGTTCAGATCAGCCAAGAGGCTAGAGATTATGTGTGAAACAAGAGGGGGGAAATCCCAAAAGATAAGTAACAAAATCATTTAAGAGCATGGGGTGAGAGGAAGATATCTCTGAAGTGCACGGAATCTGGATTTTGACCATTGGCTTTTGATGGCATAGGAAAAAGGAGGAAGGACATTGAGGAACCGAGGTTGCTGCAATTGCAGAGATAAACCTGTTAACAACAGATCTAACACAGTGCGCAAGGGATAAACTACCATCTAAGAAGGAAACCATCCTTATGGCAACCATGAAAGACTACCCTTATAATACCTCTGCAGCTGCAGAGATAAACCTGACAGCAACAGATCTAACACAGTGCGTAAGGGACAGCAACAATCTACCATCTAAGAAGGAAACCATCCCTATGACAACCACAACGCGCTCTTGGACCAGCATGAGATACCTGGATGAGGATGAACTTGGTATCAGTCAAATAGAACACCTCAAGGTAGATTCGCCAAAAAAAGGAGTACTGATCACTAATGTTAGCACGCTGCACCCTTCAATTGATTCCATTGAGTACCTGGGCGATAATACATCTATGGACATTGCCAAAATGAATGAAATCCAACCAACAGATAAAAAGATAGGCCCAAAAAATCTTTCAAAGGCAAATTGACTAAGATCAATTTTTGGCAAGACAACGTGCAACCTTGCCTTGCTAACTTGGAATATTGCAGGTTGGCAAAAGAGGGTTTCTGACCAATCCTTTGCTAAATATATCCAGAGACATGACATTGTGTTTCTCCAGGAGACCTGGAGCACAAGTGAAGTGGAGTTAAATGGTTTTTCTGCGTTCTCCCTCCCAGGTCTTTTAAGTACTAGAGGGGGGCGAGTTAAAGGTGGGTTAGTTACTTTAATCTCAACAAGGCTAAGGGCCATATTTAAAAAACTAGACCCACTAGACCATCTGGCCACAGCTGTGCAAGTACAGTGGAGAACCCACAGCTTGCTGCTGATTAACGTATACCTACCCCCACAAAGAGAGAAAAGATTGATAAGAAATACTTGGGCTCAGTTAGAACAGTATCTTGACAAACTATCAAATCAATTTCCTGATGCCTCTGTAGTGGTGGCAGGCGACCTAAATGCCAGAACTGGACAATCTGATGAGGCTTTGTATGCCCATTTCCACGAAACAGTCCCCATTATAGAGGAAACCCACCCAATACCAGCTAGAATCTCAAAGGATAAAGGCTGCAATTATGCCGGCTTATGCCTATTACACTTGGTCAACAAGTTGGACTTGGTTATACTAAATGGCCGTACAGAGGGGGAGAAGGTCGGAGAATTCACATTTATATCTAACAATGGCGCCTCCACAATTGACTATATAATCGTGTCGTATGATCTTCAAAATAAAGTTCTGGAATGCAAAGTGGAGGAGCGCTTAGACAGTGACCATCTGCCATTAAGTGCACTCGTAGCTGCGGGAAAGGATTTATCCTGCGCTGAGAAAATCGAGCACTCGAGCCCTACAGCTTTGGAGCTCAGATATTCGCGTATCAGATGGACAGATGAACTGCATAAGGAAATTTCAAGTAGGCTATGCTCAAAGGAATTCCTCACTAAGAGAGAAAACCTTATAACTTCCTCAAGCCATGAATTAAAGATAAATTTATTTCAGGAGTTAATTTCACTCCTTCAAGATTCCCTGAAGGAAAAAAGGAACAGGCCAAGTAGGCAATCCTCAGTATATAAAAACTCCAAACCCTGGTTTGATCAAGAATGTCAGGACATGAAGCTAAACTTACTGAAAAAATACAAGAATTATAGATCTGCCAATTTACCCCAACTCCCCACGGGCTGGTTTGAAGATAAACGAAATTATAAAATTTTGATCAAAAACAAAAAACTCCTGGCACAGAAAAGAGAATGGAAATGCCTAATAGATGCATCCAGAGAGAGAGATTCGGCCACCTTCTGGAGACTGGTAGCAAATGGAGTGCGATCTACTTCCTCAGAAGTGGAGTATACTATACCTGCAGGGACTTGGGAGGCATTTTTCCAATCTTCATATTCAGCTCTGCCTTTGACACAGCCACTAATACAGTGTGCGGCAGGTGATGAGTGGCCTCCGGTGTCGGTTGCGGAGATTAGGAGGCTTATTCAGGCACTCAAACACAGAAAAGCCCCGGGAGCAGATAATATCTCTCCTGAGCTTCTCAAAGCCAATATTGACTGGTGGGCCCCAGTCCTTGCCACCCTTTTCACCAGCATAGATCAAACAGCAATAATACCAGAGGACTGGGGATTGGCAATCATCGTTCCCATATTCAAGAAAGGCTGTAAACTTGATCCAGCCAATTACAGACCAATCAGTCTCTTAAGCATCATTAGCAAACTTTATGCAACTCACTTACGTGAAAAGTTTGCGGACTGGCTGGAACAGGAGCACATCCTAAAGGAAGCCCAGGCTGGTTTCAGGGCACATAGATCAACTCTAGACCAAGGACTGGTATTGCAACATCTAGTGGAGAAATACACCTCAAAGAAAGGAGGCTCTCTCTATGTAGCCTTTATAGATTTCAAATCAGCTTTCGATTTGATACCCCGGCACAGACTTTGGGAAAAATTAAATGCCACAAACATCGATAGACGTCTTTTGCTTCTTATCCGTAGACTACATGAAAATACTCGGATCCGTGTTAGATGCGACCGTTATGGGAACCTATCAAAGGAAATCCAAAGTTTCCATGGTGTCAAGCAAGGCTGTGTTCTTGCCCCTATTCTATTTAACTTCTATATAAACTCCTTAGTCGGAAAGATGGAGGAAGCAAGTACTCATTCCCCAAACCTAAATAATATACCAATCCCAGTCCTTTTGTACGCAGATGATGCGGCACTTATTTCCTTCTCTTGTGTGGGTCTAAGAAAACTTTTACGAGCTCTTACAGAGTATTGCGAAGCTGAACACCTAATAATAAATTACACTAAATCAAAAATTATGGTGTTCTCCAAGAGAAAACTCCGACATAAATGGAAAATTAATAACCAACCTATTGAGCAAGTAACATCTTTTAGATATCTTGGAATAATTTTTGATGAGAAGGGATCTTGGTGCCATCAGATTAAGAATTCCATTGTAAATGCGCAAAGATCTTTCAGAGCTATCATAAGATTCTTTTACAGAAAAGGAGGTCAATATGTTCCTGCTGCCTCCCAGGTCTTTGTTGCAAAAATACTTCCACAATTGATGTATGGCACCCAGATATTTAATTGTCAAAAACTCAAGTCCCTGGAATCTATACAAACTAAATTTTACCGCTCCCTACTAGGGTTACCTACCTGTGTCTCCAACACTGCCATTAGGCTGGAGGTAGGTCAACTCCCTATTAATGCCAGGATATGGATCCTGAAGATTCACTTCTGGCTAAAACTCATATTTTTCCCAGTGGGAGTGGCTCCATTGACTCTACTAGACCCGTTCCAGTCTAAATGGAGATTGTCGCTTTATGAAAAATTGAAGGGCCTGGGGCTTTCCCCACAAGAACTTATAGCCTCAGGTTTTGAAAAGGCTAAAATGATGGTGAGCCAGCGAATAGGAGATGTAGAGCTTCAGGACCATATGAGCAAGATAGATAAATATCCAGCTATCCAAGATTATGGAAAAGGGTTTAATCTAACCCCATATTTGCTGGATCTACAAATTGCAAAATATAGGCGGGCGTTTACCCTTACCAGATTTGATGTACTGCCATCTGCCTTACTAAAGGGCAGATACGAGGGCACACCCTATGCTGAACGAGTTTGCCCATGTGGTCTGAAGGAGGTGGAAACGGCTTCACATGTGTTGTTACACTGCGACCTTTACGGGGATATCAGGTCACTGTTTATCTCCCCTATCGTTCAGAAATTTCCAGGTCGATCTGAATCTCAGCGGCTGAAAATCCTACTAGGAGATAAAAACCCAGAAGTAACACTGAAAGTGGCCAAGTTTTCTGCGGCCGCGATCAAGCGGAGGGCATTAGTTGTAAAAAAGTAAAAGATCTGACCCCTGGACAAGCCCCCCCCCCCTTTTTTTTTTTAAGTCTATACATATACTGTAGTGCATATATGAGTATATATGTGTGTGTGTGTGGGTGTGTGTGCATATGTGTATTGTTTTTATGTATAATTTAACAACTTTTAATTGACACCATCATTCCCTCGTAAACTACTGTTGCCTTTTATGTTTTTTTTTTTTTTTTCTTTTCTTCTGGTCTATGACCGTAATAAATTTATTCATTCATTCGACATTGAGGAAGCAGCCTTTGAGTGCTTTAACTGCTGGATTTCCTCTTCTTCCATTGCAGCTTTTTAAGGCTAGGCTTCCAGTAGTGATGTATGGAAGTGAGAGCTGGACCATCAAGAAGGCTGATCGCCGAAGAATTGATGCTTTTGAATTATGGTGCTGGAGGAGACTCCTGAGAGTCCCATGGACTGCAAGAAGATCAAACCTCTCCATTCTGAAGGAAATCAGCCCTGAGTGCTCACTGGAAGGACAGATCCTGAAGCTGAGGCTCCAATACTTTGGCCACCTCATGAGAAGAGGAGACTCCCTGGAAAAGACCCTGATGTTGGGAAAGATGGAGGGCACAAGGAGAAGGCGACGGCAGAGGACGAGATGGTTGGACAGTGATCTCGAAGCTACCAGCATGAGTTTGACCAAACTGCGGGAGGCAGTGGAAGACAGGAGTGCCTGGCGTGCTCTGGTCCAGGGGGTCACGAAGAGGCGGACACGACTAAACAACAAAGGCTAGGCTTGCCCATCAAAACCCCAGCACCTGAATTTCTCCTGTACCTCTAACAATCGTAAGGTTTATTTCTGACCTTATTTATCTTAATCAATTAGTCACTCAATAGGCATAAGATAAGTTGCATTCGAATTCTCACTCTTCTGAGCGGTGCATGGTTTCTGGTGAGAATATTTCTTCCTTTCCTGGCCCTCCTCTTGGGTTTCTTGTTTTCAGTTTCAAGCTGTGGGCATAGCCTCCTCAAAAGGTAAAATAAGTTAAGGGGAGGGGGGAGAACCTTTGGTTTACCTTGTACAGTGGTGCCCCGCAAGACGAATGCCTCGCAAGACGGAAAACCCGCTAGACGAAAGGGTTTTCCGTCGCGGAGGCGCTTCGCAAGACGAAGTTCCCTATGGGCTTGCTTCGCAAGACGAAAACATCTTGCGAGTCTCGCCTTTTTTTTTTCGCTTCCCCCCCCCCCCTTTTCAAAGCGGCTAAGCTGTTAATAGCCTTTTAACAGCTTAGCCGCTAAGCCCGCTAAGCCACTAATAGCGCTAAATCGCTAATAGCGCTAATCCGCTTAGCCGGCAATGGGGTTGCTTCACAAGACGGAAAAACCGCTAGAAGAAAAGAATCGCGGAACAGATTATTTTCGTCTTGCGAGGCACCACTGTATTAAGTCCTTCCCCCAGGAAGGGGGCTGGGAATTCAAGGGCAACACACTGACACAAAAGATGGGAGAAGTGAAAAGCCCCCGTCAGTAGTGGGCACGAAGAGGGTGGTGTAGGTGACACCAGCCATTCTGTCCCCCCACCCCAATCTCAGTGTCTTCTGAGGTGATTGTCATCCAGGTGATCTGTCTGTTGTGCCTCTCGCCACACTGAGTCAGAGGAATCTGGGGCGATTTTTTCAGGGGCGCATCTGTGCTTGTGCTTCTGGTGGGGGCCAGTTTCACCAACCCCTAGGTTCACCCCTGTTCCCAGTAAGCCAACCATCACCATGGGTTGAAACCAGTCTTGATTTCTGTGACCTCCCTAACAAAGGACGTCTTTTGGTTGTTATGGGTGACTACAGCTGTTACCCAGAGGATGAAATAGTCATCACTACTTCAGCAAAGGACAGATCCTGAAGCTGAGGCTCTAATACTTTGGCCACCTCATGAGAAGAGAAGACTCCCTGGAAAAGACCCTGATGCTGGGAAAGATGGAGGGCACAAGGAGAAGGGAACAGAGGATGAGATGGTTGGACAGTGTTCTCGAAGCTACAAACATGAGTTTGACCAAACTGCGGAAGGTAGTGGAAGACAGGAGTACTTGACGTGCTGTGGTCCATGGAGTCATGAACAACAACAACAACACTTCAGCAAATGCTGTTGTCAGGGGCTCAGGAGCAGAGGCACAGGGGAGAGAGGAAATGGAGAGCGAAGGGGAAGAATCTGAGGGCAGCGGAGGGCAGAATGACAGTGACCCGAGAGATTCCATGAGCCTCTCCAGTGAATCAGAAGATTCCCAGAAGGGGGCGCCGATGGCCAGGGCAAGGGGGGTCCCAGGGGGGACACACCAGAAGCAGGGGGCCAGCGGAGACTCCCAAAGCAGTAGCTGGAAATCAGGACCAGCTTCCCCACCAGAGCGTAGTGGGGGGGAAGAGCCCCATAGGTCAGAGTCAGCGTCTCCTCCGGCAAGCAGGGAGGAGGAGTCAGACCCAGCTAGCATCCCCGAAGAGGGAAGCAGCGACAGGAGCAGTATAACGGTCAGGAGGAAGGTGGCAGGCTGGGCGCGCGCGCCAAGTTCAAATGTACAGGCGCGCGGGAGAGCAGAAAACCCGGATTGGGAACCAGGTCCTAAAGCCCGCCGGAGGGAGGGGGAAGACTCAGGGGACTCAGCGTCAGAAGAGTCTAGGAAGGGCAAGACCTCGGCGGACAAGCGGACCCAGAGGAGGAGGGAGCAGAGGAAGAGGTGGAGCAAGGCTAGGGTCTTAAACTGGTGTCTGGGGGGAGGAGACTCAGACGGAGCTTCGGCGGTCTAGAGTTTAAGACGTAGAGCTGCGCGCCGTGGCTGTAAATGAGAAACTGATCTTCAATAAAGACTATTTTATATAACAACGGACTGGCGTTGGTCCTCTGTGAGCTGGGACCTGAGGCAGCTCTGACAGCTGTCATCCCAAGATTGGAGAAGATTCCCCCCCCCCCCAATCTTACGGAATACCTGCTATTGTGAAAAGTGACAATGGGCCACCTTTTGGGGGTGTGCAATTTGCCCAGTTTTCAGACTAAAAGAACATTGAAAAATCACATTTCATTGGCCACAAGCAAATGGAAAAATGGAAAGATTTATGAGGGCACTCAAGAAAGCCTTATAAATTGCTACAGCGGAGGGAGCCGATATAAAACAAGAACTGTTTTGATTTCTCCACAGTTACTGAACCCCTTTTCCTACTGGCATGGCACCAGCTACAATAATGTTTGGCAGACAGGGACAGACAAAATTACCTCAAATGGACTTCCTGCTCAAGGTTGCACCACTGTGGTAACACAAAAATAAGACAAAGCTTACAATGAAAAAGAAAAGAAGTTTTGTTAGACCCCTTTCTTTCCCCAGGGCTACAACAGTTTAACAAGAAGGTACAGCAACTCGGGCTATCAATGGAACTTTTGCGATCAATGTCCCTACGATCAATGAACGCCAAGAACTAACAGTAGCAGCAGAGAAAACATGTTCCCCTCTTTATTTTCAACTTTCTTGGGCACATGAAACTAATCTGTATCCAGGGCAGCTGTTTACCAGCTCCATCTGGTACGTAGGCTGAGACCCTATCTGCCCGCAGACTGTCTCGCCAGAGTGGTACATGCTCTGGTTATCTCCCGCTTGGACTACTGCAATGCGCTCTACGTGGGGCTACCTTTGAAGGTGACCCGGAAACTACAACTAATCCAGAATGCGGCAGCTAGACTGGTGACTGGGAGCGGCCGCCGAGACCATATAACACCGGTCTTGAAAGACCTACATTGGCTCCCAGTACGTTTCCGAGCACAATTCAAAGTGTTGGTGCTGACCTTGAAAGCCCTAAACGGCCTCAGTCCAGTATATCTGAAGGAGCGTCTCCTCCCCCATCATTCTGCCCGGACACTGAGGTCCAGCTCCGAGGGCCTTCTGGCGGTTCCCTCACTGCGAGAGGCCAAGTTACAGGGAACAAGGCAGAGGGCCTTCTCGGTAGTGGCGCCCGCCATGTGGAACGCCCTCCCATCAGATGTCAAAGCGATAAACATCTACCTGACATTCAGAAGACATCTGAAGGCAGCCCTGTTCAGGGAAGTTTTTAATATGTGAAATTTTAGTGTATCTTTCATCTTTGTTGGAAGCCGCCAAGAGTGGCTGGGGAAGCCCAGCCAGATGGGCGGGGTACAAATAATAAATTATTATTATTATTATTATAACCACAATTACCTTGAATTTCTGTGTAACCCTCAAGAAAGAAGGGCATTTTCGCTGGCCAAGTTTAATTCAAATCCATCCAACCTCCTTTGGGGAAGGTTCTCAGGCAGGGAGGAAGGAGAAAGAACTTGCCCATGTGAAGACCACCTGGTGGAAACCCTTACACAAATGGTTTTCAATTGAATTGTAAACTATATGCTGATCTCCGCCAGCAATTTCTAGATCAACTCTGTATCCCCAAATGAAAACCAGAGTTGGAGGTCACACATTTTCTATTACTGGGGAATGATCAGGAGCTCACCAAGTTAGTGACTAAATATCTCTATTTGGTTTTTTGTCATCAAAATACATTGCAGACGTCTCCCTGGAGACCAAGAGATGTGACGATAGACTGCTCTGCCTCCTTTCTTTTAGCAAATGTTTTGTGGCACTGGGGAAGTGGTAATTCTGTATCGATTTGTTTTGGATGTTTGGATGTGATGCCAATAAAAGGTTTGATGATGATGAAAAAGATCTACATCGTGGGATGTTGCATGTGAACATCCCTTCTGTGTCTCTGTCAGAGACTTGTTTTCACAACCACTATATAAGCTCACAGGGACGCGGGTGGTGCTGTGGGTAAAAGCCTCAGCACCTAGGGCTTGCCGATCGAAAGGTCGGCGGTTCAAATCCCCGCGGCGGGGTGCGCTCCAGTTGCTCGGTCCCAGCGCCTGCCAACCTAGCAGTTCGAAAGCACCCCCGGGTGCAAGTAGATAAATAGGGACCGCTTACCAGCGGGAAGGTAAACGGCGTTTCCGTGTGCGGCTCTGGCTCGCCAGAGCAGCGATGTCATGCTGGCCACGTGACCCGGAAGTGTCTCCGGACAGCGCTGGCCCCCGGCCTCTTGAGTGAGATGGGCGCACAACCCTAGAGTCTGTCAAGACTGGCCCGTACGGGCAGGGGTACCTTTACCTTTTACCTTTATATAAGCTCACGGCAGCAGCCATAGTTTTTAATCCTTACTGCCAAAGACAGTAGGGTTGCCATATTTCAAAAGTAAAAATCTGGACACAAAAGTTGTTGTGCTTTTTTGGGGGGGTGTTGTCTTAGCCACCCTTCACCATTAGGCCCTGTAGTAGATTACTCCACTTTATATATTGTTATAAGTTGTTGAGCCATCAGGGCATTCAGTGGGGTCCCTCCCCCAGAAGTGTTAATGGGACCAAAAGGCTTTAGGATTTCAGTTTGGGGATGATGAATGCCAGGGAGAAACCCTCAGCCTGTTAGCAACAACAAGGAAGATGGAGGCAAAGAGTGAGTTGACTGTGACAGGGAGCATGGCAGGTTTCTCTGTTCTGAGACCCAAGCCTGCTGTGCCTGTGGGAGAAGCAAGGAACCCCCTTGGAATGTGAATGGTCTAGGGAGTGATATAAATAGAAAGGAATGTAAGCTCTTTTTATATGCAATAACAGCAGCAAGAATATTATTGGCCCAAAAATGGAAGCAAGAAGAGTTACCGTCGATTGAAGAATGGAGGATGAAGTTAATGGACTATGCAGAATTAGATAAACTAACAGGAAGGATTCGAAACCGGCAAGACCAGAAATTCACGGAAGACTGGAGTAAATTTACGGACTATTTGAAAAGTAATTGTGAAGAACAGACGACGTTTGTAGGGTTGCAAGAAGTTTTGTGATGAGTATTACTAGAAGTATTGTAAAAATGGACAAGGGGGAGGATGATTTGTTAAGAGATGTAAAGGCAATATAAAGTTAAGAAATGCATAAGAAGTGGTTAAAACTGTGGATCATCAGAGGTGCTGATGGAAGTCCAAAAAGATTGTATAAGTGATAAGTTTTGTGGTACATTTTATAATTTATATGTTAAAATTAATAAAAAATATTATAAAAAAGGAATGTGAATGATCTAAACTTTATCTATCTAGACTCAGGTTGTATATTTGCGTAAATAAACCATGTATCATAAAGACTGTCTCTGTTGTGCCTCATTTCCAAAGGAAACATGGACCCTGGGTAAGGCATGCCTAACTCTAAGCCAGGGGTCAGCAGGGGGCCGGTCCACTGTCCCTCAGACCTTGTGGGGGGCTGGACTATACTTTGGGGGGGGTGAACAAATTCCTATGCCCCACAAATAACCCAGAGATGCATTTTAAATAAAAGGACACATTCTACTCATGTAAAAAAAAAGCTGATTCCTGGACCACCCGCAGGCCGGATTTAGAAGACGATTGGGCCGGATCCGGCCCCCAAGGCCTTAGTTTGCCTACCCATGCTCTAAACCCTGGAATCTCACGCTGCTGTGGAAATTCAGGCGACATGTAGTGATATATCAGGCAGTAAAGAGCCTTCAGCATGCAACAGAAAGTGTAATGAAGATACTGGAGTCCAGCTGTGGGGAGGGAATTGCACAACCTGGGGGGGTGCCCCAAATAATGCACTTTCCTAGGCCACACACCAAACTTCTGATGAAACGGAACCAGCAAGAGGGTCCCCTGTTGAGGGGCTGCAGGAAAGGTGGTGATATTTGGGGCCTATGTCATGACTGATGCCACCTGCCGTGCATCGGTTCGGCCCAGATTGGCTTGACAAGTCCCACTAGATTTCCATGGCTCAAAGTGATGTGAAGAGCCAACTGAGGTACAGCTGGTCAGCGTGGGGCAGGCAGACGGTAGATGGCAGCAGTTGTACAGCAGGCTAATTCTGAAGCAGGTTAAGAAATGCTGACTAGAACAGTGTGCCTGTCAGGGAGTCAAACGATGGTGCGATTTAGCCCTGGTATGTTGAGAAGAAGGTGTGGCGTTGGAAACTTGCAGCTTGAGTTTTTGGAGATGCGTGCTTGGGGAGTTGACACAAAGGAGGCCTGTTCAGCCTAACCTGAGAATGCTTGGATATCCTTGCGTATCTCTAGCCGCAGGAACAAGTCTCAGCTGAGTTAAGTTTTCCATTGTAGACATCTAGGGAAAACCTACTGACAGTAAACTTTGGCAGGCTTCAACAAGCCACTGCCGTTCCATTGCTGAAAACTCATGAGCTGTGACCAAGGCTAATGTTTACTGAGCTGCGTTTGGCGTTATGCCTCAAACAATTTCCATCGTACGAGAGAAAGAGCAGAAATGCCACCTAAAGCAAGTTCCACAGCAGCCACGCCCTTGCCATCCGCTCATTGACCCAACCCCATTGTTGCATCCCTGATGCCCCACGTGCATTTTGGGGGTGCGGAAAGATCCGAAGCTGAGTGTCTACTCTACCCATCTGGGCACCCCAGACAATGTAGAGCCCTGCCCAACCAGCGGTCAAAGTCAGGTGGGGGTGACATCACAATGAGAATGAAATTCCGCTGTTCCTCCGACCTCTTTCCCCAGTGGTGGCACCAAATTGGGTCAGAAGGCTGGTGGGTGAGGGCTTGGTGGGCAGCATCAGGCCTGCAGGATGCAAGTTTGCTAGCCCTAGGCTATGGAAAGTGACTCATCTGCCTACAAAACGTGCTTGTTTTAATGAAGTTTATTTGGTATCCCTGTGGCCCAGCACAGGACCTAATTAGAGGGATAAAGAGCTGAGATTCCATGCACAGCATCTGGCTCCCCTAATTTATCTGGTCCCGGTGACCCCACCAAGTTTGACGGTGCCGTTACTGGTTTTGCCCCCAAGTTTCATTTGTGGGGGGGGAATGATAGATTTCAACAGTTGTATGTACAAATGAGAGGGACGCGGGTGGTGCTGTGGGTTAAACCACAGAGCCTAGGACTTGCCGATCAGAAGGTCAGCGGTTCGGATCCCCGCGACGGGGTGAGCTCCCGTTGCTTGGTCCCTGCTCCTGCCAACCTAGCAGTTTGAAAGCACATCAAAGTGCAAGTAGATAAATAGGTACCGCTCCGGCGGGAAGGTAAACGGTGTTTCTGTGCACTGCTCTGGTTCGCCAGAAGCGGCTTCGTCATGCTGGCCACATGACCCGGAAGCTGTACGCCGGCTCCCTCGGCCAGTAAAGCGAGATGAGCGCCGCAACCCCAGAATCGGTCACGACTGGACCTAATGGTCAGGGGTCCCTTTACCTTTACCCTATGTACAAAAGAGAGTCAATTTCTGTTGCCTATTTCTTTTGGTTTAATGAAGGAAGACACAGGCATGAATTTGGAACCAGAAAGCAGCAATTTGTCTTTATGAAGACTGTCCTTTTCCAAGAAGGATGATCTTCCCCAGATCCAAGGGTCTTTGTGTGCTCCCTAAAGAAAGCATGTATTCTGGAATATACAGTGGTACCTCGGGTTAAGAACTTAATTCTTTCTGAAGGTCTGTTCTTAACCTGAAACTGTTCTTAACCTGAAGCACCACTTTAGCTAATGGGGCTTCCTGCTGTCGCTGCGCCTCCAGAGCGCGAGTTCTGTTCTCATCCTGAAGCAAAGTTCTTAACCTGAGGTACTATTTCTGGGTTAGCAGAGTCTGTAACCTGAAGCGTATGTAACCTGAAGCGTCTGTAGCCCAAGGTACCACCGTACTTGGAAAGAGTGTTCTTGCATATACCTGTTTTGGAATCTACAACCCCCTGACTAGAGCAGGAATGCAAACTCTGATTCGCCAGATGTTTTTGGACCACAATGCCCAGAACCTCTGACCACGCTGGCTGGAGCTGATAGGGTTTGTGTCCAACATCTGGACCATCTCAGGGCCCCCACTCTAGGTCTAAAAAATAGCTTGACCCCCAGAAGGTACAGAAGCTGGCAGTTATGTGGGAATGTTTGAAGTAAGGAGAATACCATCTCAGAAGAGGAAAAACAAGCGAGACGCTTGAAATGATCTAAGGCTCTTGCTGAGATTCAGAAAACTGGCTGGGATAAGTGGAGCATTTTAAACAAATGTAAAACAGACCCTATAATGGAAACAAAGCTATAGATGATAGATAGATTTTTACATCAGCCACCACCATTACAAAGTACAAATATATATAAAGACAGCAAAGCAGATAAAATTGCCTTCAAAGTTAAAATTGAGGGTGGTGTCCCAGCTAAATAACTGTGTGAGCACAAGGGTTACTGCTAGCATAAGGCGGCTCCCCCACCCTGCCTCTCCCCCGCTGCCAACACACCCCAAAATCTGCTCCAGAGTTGGGAGAAAACCCAGAAAATATTTAGGAGGTGCACCAAGGGGAGAACATTCTGTTGGGCGAGTGGCTTAGTGCTGCATGGAATGCAATCCTAAAAACTATACAGATTAAAACTCAGGTTGTGTACTGACCTTTTCGTAACACAAAAATGTAGGCTTTGATGATCCCCAACGCACTGCTCTCAGTCTAGATTGATTTTGGACCCTGCTGTCCACAAAGGTGGTTGTGCTTACTGGATACACATTTGAACCCCTCCCTCTTGATTAGAATATCCATGCCTTTTCCTCCTCGCACGTGCCCCAAATGAATGAAGAAATGGCCATTAGGATCTTGGCACATGCCCACCCACAGTGGCACTGGCCAGGTATAGATACAAGTCACCCCCTCCCTCCACAATGCCAGGACTAACATCCGGTTTTCAAATGGACACACCACAGGGCAACGCAGAATCATTCCGCAATGAACTTTTATTTTCCAGAATGAAACCAGTTTCTCAAGAAGCCCTTTTGAGGGGCTAAAAATAGGCAGCTGGACTAGATTGTGTGTGGACTGCATAGAAGAAGCCTTCATGGATTCTAATATTTTTAGAAGGTTGTGTGGATACATCTTCAGAGGGCCTCATTGTGGCCCTTATCTTAATGGCAGTCATTAGGAGTTTTGGGGTCTTTTAATATTGATTCATAAGGAGAAAAGTCACATTATAATCAGTTGGCCTCTCTGCATGAGATTATTATTAGTAGTATTATTTATTAGTAAATACTTATTTATTTATTAATTATTAACTATTAGTAATTATGGTGGTGGTGGTTAATAATAGGGTGATATCCTTAGTGGATGCGGGTGGCGCTGTGGGTTAAACCACAGAGCCTAGGGCTTGCCGATCAGAAGGTCAGCGGTTCGAATCCCCGCGACAGGGTGAGCTCCCGTTGATTGGTCCCTGCTCCTGCCAACCTAGCAGTTTGAAAGCATGTCAAGTGCAAGTAGATAAATAGGTACCGCTCTGGCAGGAAGGTAAACGGCATTTCCGTGTGCTGCTCTGGTTCGCCAGAAGCGGCTTAGTCATGCTGGCCACATGGCCTGGAAGCTGTCTGCGGACAAACGCCGGCTCCCTCGGCCAATAAAGCGAGATGAGCGCCACAACCCCAGAGTCGGCCATGATTGGACCTAGTGGTCAGGGGTCCTTTTACCTTTTTATCCTTAGTGGGGAATGTTAAATTGTCATAACAACCTCACGCGACAAAGTTATTCCCTGCCTCCTCCTGTAAAACTAAATGAAGTAATTTTAACACAAAGTAGTAAAAATAAATCAGGCCTTGAATACAGACAGGGTATAAGAACCCCTCAAAGTAGGTCATAAATACAAACACAATGTTCAGCCCACAGTGAAGGAGTTCACTGTGAGAGCCAAACAGACTGGGATGTTAAGATGCTTGATGAAAACAACTCTCCATGGAAACACCACATGTTCGTTCCTTCTCTCTTGGGGAGGAGATTTCATCAGCCCAAGGCAACAAATTAAAAAGACTGTTTATATCCTACCTGACAACGTTCACCAGCAAGGCGCCTGCGTCTTGCAGCTTATAAAAAGAGATAACCATGTGATTTTGAACAATGGCCAATTCTTTCTCAATGAAACAAAACTTATTAGCGAGTAACGAAGTCGTATTTTCAGGTGGGATGGGAAAGTGGTGAGCAGCAGAGTAAGGGCAAGTTCCACAAGGGTCACCCAGGTTCTTTATCCTCTCTGGATTAAATTCAAACTAAAACTGAGCAGTCGGCATGCATGAACATTACATGAGGAGCCAACTTCTGTAACTAGAGTTCCATGCTCATTATAATCTAAGCTTAAGTCCTCGTGAGTCTAATAAAGAAACAGGAGAACTTGTAAACAGTGACTTAACTGCTAAAGACAAAACAACTCTGTGTTCTGCTCCACAAATGCTGATACCATCCTCACTCTTACAATCTCCCCCTCCCCTTCTACTGCACCTACATTTGCTCTCCTTTCCAGAGCCCTAACCGGGGGCTCATTCTCTGCTATTACAAAAAATAAGGCCCTTTTTTTTTACAACAGGCAATTAAGTGTTAAGATACGGGTGTGATAGGACTACATATTTGCTCAAATTGTTCAAGAGACCTCTGCAGTAATTTGGAAAATCCTTGATTAATCAGTCCGTGGTATTTGTAATATACAATATATCTGATTGGCAATGCGTCACTTGAGATTTATATTTTGGCTTTAATGTCCAATTCAAAATTAAGCTGAATAGAAAGTATACCAGTTAAGCTGCTATTTAATGCAAGATTCCGTTCTTGAAACCCAGGGCGGAAAGGGGGGCGGCTCTTTTAAAAAGATGAACCATTTTGAATTCAACAGCCGTTCCATGAAGTAGCCAAAGCCGTTCTTCTTCCTATTATACAGACATGGAACAGAGCCTACGCAGATCTGCATGCTGGCGTTTCCAAATAGCATTATGCCTTATATTTTTCAATTCATAAAAAGGTAAAATAACATGCAGTAGTACATTGAGATGTTCTGCATTTGTAAACAATACATTTCTCCCTCTCTTTACAGTTTTTTGTAATACCAACCATAAAGCAACTGCGGTGATAGGCTTAAGATCCTGGTTTTGGATTCTACAGTTTTGCTCCGATCCATCAAGGGAGGTAAGCACCTTCTTGTGACTGGGGTTCCTGTGCTGGTTTGAGAACTCTTTGCAGTTATTGGATCCAGGTGTGCACTTTCACTGTGATGCGAGTCCTCTGCTTGCAGTTGCACTACACAGCATGGCTGGGGGTGTACATTTCCATCTATACTGCAACACGAACGGCAATGCCTTTGCCTAGGTGCATATCGCCATCTGCAGCTGTGTCTGGTTCAGGGCACTTACAATTTGTATTTTAATATAATAAAAACATACGAAGCAAGTAGGACCTTGCCACTGCCCCCCACCCCCAATATTTCACCTTATTTTTTGCTCTATAAGACGCACTTTTCCCCTCGTAAAAAGTAAGGGGAAATGTGTGTGCATCTTATGGAGCGAATGCAGGCGGGAGGCTCTGCTCAGCGCTCCCTTTAAAGAGCCGAGTGGAGTGTGTGTGTGGCTCTTGGGGGCTTTTCCCAGAGGAGGGAGAAGGGCTGCCCTTCTCCCTCCTAGGGGAAAAGCCCCCAAGAGCCGCACACACGCTCCGCAAGCTCTTTAAAGGGAGCGCGGCTCTTGGGGGAGCCTTCCTCCCGCTGGCTTCTGGCTTAGCCACACGCAGCCTCTCCCGGGCAGTGGGAGCCTTCATTCCTGTGCTGGTCCCCTGTGCGGCGTGGTCCAAGTCCAGTCCAAGGTCAAGGGTGTGGTATAGAGGCTGTCCATCAAGGCTGAAGCAGGGTCCAAGACAGGTTACCAACAATGTTGCTCCTGCAACCTGGGACTGGGCTGGCTGGCTTTTATGTGCCCCGAGACACAGGGCGGCCCCGGTCCACAGGTGACTTGCCTCTCCCGGCCTGGAGGTGAGCACTGCTCCTGCAGGAACTTAGTTCCCTCCGCCTCTCTGTCCTGAGCCTCTGCAGCACAGGAGAGGCTGGAGGATTACCGGACCCAGAGGCAATCTCCTCTTCCCCTGACGGGGCTGAGAGTGGAGCACCTGCAGGCAATGGGTCCTCCATCACCTCAGGAGCCAGAGCAGACGCAGCTGATGTCTGCTCCTGAGGATCCAGCACAGGTGAGGACCCTTCAGGTTCAAGCCCCAGCCCTGGCTCAGCTGCTCCTGGAGGCAGGGACTCCTGTGCAGGCTGGGATTCCTCAGGTTCAGCCTCTGAATCCGATTCCCAGGCCATCACAATTCCGCTACCCGGGAGAGGCTGCGCGCGGCTATCCCATAAGCCAGGACAGCAAGAGGCTATCCCAGAAGCCAGATCCCTCTTGCTGTTCTGGTTTCTGGGATTCAGAATATTTTTTTTCTTGTTTTCCTCCTCCAAAAACTAGATGCGTCTTATGGTCTGGAAAAATACGGTATTCATTCAGAGGTCTTGAATGATTCCAGCCAAGAGCTACTTATTTCATCTGCTTGGATGGGACCCAGGGAAGTTGTAGTGCAGTTGAGTCATGTGGTTGGCCACCTCTCAAATGTCTTTCGAACAGCAACAGCAGCAGAAACTAGATCGAGGCTGCCTGCATTCATGCTGGGTATTAGCGCAAGAATTTGTGGATCACATCTTTAGGAAATAAGGAGGGCCTGCCCTCCCCTTAATGAAATTTTGAACACTGTCCAAAACACTGGAGGCCTTTTGGTGAAGCCAAAAGATGGTGAATGCATTGAAGTGTTCAAAAGAACAAAGCAGAAAGGCATTTGATCCAGGCAACGAAAAGGCCTGGGGAACTGCTTAATCTTTTGTTAACCAAAGGCCATCACTTGACAACCTTGGCAAGGAGGCTGGAAGGCTGGTACGATATGACAGAGGCAGAGGTTAAGTTTGCAAACTTTGCTGGCATCTCTGTATCAGCAACAGCCATTCCCTTTAATTGTTGTTGTTGTTGTTGTTGTTGTTGTTGTTGTTGTTGTTGTTGTTGTTGTTTAGTCATGTCCGACTCTTCATGACCCCCTGGACCAGAGCATGCCAGGCACTCCTGACTTCCACTGCCTCCCGCAGTTTGGTCAAACTCATGCTGGTAGCTTCGAGAACACTGTCCAACCATCTCATCCTCTGTCGTCCCCTTCTCCTTGTGCCCTCCATCTTTCCCAACATCAGGGTCTTTTCCAGGGAGTCTTCTCTTCTCGTGAGGTGGCCAAAGTATTGGAGCCTCAGCTTCACGACCTGTCCTTCCGGTGAGCACTGAGGGCTGATTTCCTTAAGAATGGATAGGTTTGATCTTCTTGCAGTCCATGGGACTCTCAAGAGTCTCCTCCAGCACCATAATTCAAAAGCATCAATTCTTCGATGATCCAGCTCTCACTTCCATACATCACTACTGGGAAAACCATGGCTTTAATTATATGGACCTTTGTTGGCAAGGTGATGTCTTTGCTTTTTAAGATGCTGTCTAGGTTTGCCATTGTTTTTCTCCCAGGAAGCAGACGTCTTTTAATTTCATGACTGCTGTCACCATCTGATCCCCTTTAATAGCCTTTCTCAAAACCCACGTCTAGAAAGACTTGGCTATTATCATTCAAGTTTTCCCGGTTGTATCCTGCCCTTCCTCAAAGAGCTCAAGGCTCCTGGGGCCTTCCCATTTTTAAACAAGCACACAAGGTCAGGTTAAGAGATAGCAATTGGCCCTACAAGACTCGGACAACAATTTCAATTGTTTCTGCTACCTGCAACCCTCCCCAGCTGTTAGATGCCATTTCAAACAAGGGATTTCCAGTGCATCTTCCTGTCACTTTCCTTATTACAAGAAATGTGATCTTTTGGGGAAGCGTGTTTGTTTCACAGGAGCTCCACATCAGCTTTAATTGCATAGCGTGCATTTGCCAGGATGTGACCAAATCCCACGTGGAAACAGCAACAGACGAGAAATGCCGTTATCATTTGCCCTGCGCCTTGAGCCTTCTTTCTTTTCCACCAAACACATCCATCTACATTCATGTTTAACTTAGCAATCACATGAATTAGTCATTCCCTAGCCATCTCATGAGGGGCGCAGGTGGCGCTGTGGGTTAAACCACAGAGCCTAGGACTTGCCGATCGGAAGGTCGGCGGTTCGAATCCCAGTGACGGGGTGAGCTCCCTGCTCCTGCCAACCTAGCAGTTCAAAAGCACCTCAAAGTGCAAGTAGATAAATAGGTCCCGCTCCGGTGGGAAGGTGAACGGCGTTTCCGTGCGCTGCTCTGGTTCGCCAGAAGCAGCTTAGTCATGCTGGCCACATGACCCGGAAGCTGTACGCCGGCTCCCTCAGGCAATAAAGCGAGATGAGCGCCGCAACCCCAGAGTCGGCCACGACTGGGCCTAACAGTCAGGGGTCCCTTTACCTTTAGCCATCTCTCAGTTCCAGGTTTAAGAGACTTCCAGAATATCTGCCCAACGGCCAATGACAATATTCTTCAGTCAGTAATTAACCATCAATGAAAATAAAATCATGGTTTTTTCTCTCTCATAAGAAGAACCTCAAGGAAATAGGACTGTCTCCAAACTTATTTTTCAGCACATATCTCTCCCACAATCTCTCCCACAATCATCCCAGTTTGGGGGTAGGGGGTGATTTGCGCAGCTACATAGTGTGCTGTAATTATTTCTGCATCCAAACACAATGCTATTTGAGTTCCCTTGGTTGGCTGGCTGAACCAAGCCAACGAGGCGGTTTACTGAAGCAAAATCCACCTCGGCAGCCTGCTACCTTTGCAACACTTGGCAGTTCAAAACTCCTTGGCTGATTCCTGTCTAAACAGCTATCCGTGTGCTCAGTGTACCTAAATAATGTTTTGATTAAATGTCTGTGACGACTCACTGAAAATCAAAAGCAGTCCCAATCAACAGCGTTCAAAGATAGATCGTGCTGCTGTACTTGTACTTAGCTGCAACTGTGTACAGATAGCACTTTCTATCTGTGAAGAGAGGGGTGGTTGAAAGGAAGGCCGTATGTTGACAGTTTTCAAATATTTTAAAAGGAGAGGCTGACTGGCGGGTTCTGAAGCTGCAAGACATTTATGCAGGTGTTACTCCTCCAGCTAGGGAAGAGGAACTGCATGAGTGCTACAGATGAGGCCTAATCCTGCCTCATGTTTACTTTTAAAAAAAAAAAAATTATTGATACAGCAAGAAAAAAGAAAAAAACACAAATACCAAATTACACACAGGAATAACCATAGACACATAATTTTCTTAGCAAACAATAAAACATATATTGGTCTTAACACTGAAGACCCAACCTCCTGTCTATTCCATATTTCAATTTCATATTACTTATTGCCAATACACACTTTTATCATAATTAAACTTTCTCTTAATATATCTAATTTCTTATATCTACCTTGCAACTATTACTGAAGTTCCTCGACTGCTGCAACAGAATTTAAACTACTATATTTATTTTTCAGATATTCTTTGAAAACCTCCCATTTTGAAAAAAAATTCCTGTTTTGATTTTATTCTTTATTTTTTCTGATAGACCATTTAATTTGGCATATTGTGTCAGCTTTTGGATCCAATCTTGTATAGAGGGGATTTCATTACTCTTCCATTTTGCCGCGATCAGAATTCCAGAACTCTTGCCGCTGTCGCATATAAAAAGATACCCTTCCTCTTTTGCGGAATATCCAAATCTGTTATCCCCAGGAGGTAGGCCTCATGTTTACTTGAAAGTACCACACGGGGGCCTAAATTTTAGCCAACATGATTGAAAACTCCTTTAATCTGTTTGCTGCTTTACATTGATGCCGCAGCTAAGGAGTAACCTTTTGGACAGGTTTCTTTATTCGCACCTTCAGAAGACTTCAAGTTATAAGAAGAGACCTTAAGTCGATTGCTGCGATCCCACAGGAACTAACAAATATCAGCACAGTTCCCAAAATATGATCCTTGTATACCTCTAATCTCTTTTTAAAAATTCCTTATTATTTCATGTGTAAACACAGAATTTGAGTCATTACCAAATAAATCATTCCCTCTCCCCACCAAAAAAATATGACTAAACTATATTCTATGATTAAAGGTAAAGGTACCCCTGCCCATACGGGCCAGTCTTGACAGACTCTAGGGTTGTGCGTCCATCTCACTCAAGAGGCCGGGGGCCAGCGCTGTCCGCAGACACTTCCGGGTCACGTGGCCAGCGTGACAAAGCTGCATCTGGTGAGCCAGCGCAGCACACGGAAACGCCGTTTACCTTCCCGCTAGTAAGCGGTCCCTATTTATCTACTTGCACCCGGGGGTGCTTTAGAACTGCTAGGTTGGCAGGCGCTGGGACTGAACGACGGGAGCGCACCCCGCCGCGGGGATTCGAACCGCCGACCTGACGATCGGCAAGTCCTAGGCGCTGAGGCTTTTACCCACAGCGCCACCCGTGTCCCATTCTATGATTAGGGTATTCTATATTCCATTTGATTCTGTGATTAGGAAAATGCTTTTGCAAACCGATGAGGGTTAAAGAAACAGCTTAGCAGAAACAAGCAGTGGGGACAGCATCTCAAACTAATCAAACAGCTTAGACGAAATGTAGTCACATTATGAAGTAAATATGGAGAACAGCGATGAGAATGATGGCTCTCGACCAAGTGGAACGGAGGAAATCTAACATGTCCCAATTTTAAATCAACATTCAGAGAGAATTGTGCTTAAAACAAGAGTCCCAGAGTAAATTGAGTGTGAACTGAATGTTCACTGCAATAGCAAACAGACACCTTAATTCAAATCTGCTAGGCCAGAGCTTTCTAAACTGTGTGTCGTGACATGTTAAGTGTGTTGGCTGCAGTGTGTAGGTGTGTTGAATGTACACTCCCCGTGCGCCTCCCAGGGCTGGAAAGGGTTTCGTTTAACCTCCAGTTTGCTAGTAAAACCAAATTTAAAGGTAAAGGGACCGCTGACCATTAGGTACAGTAGTGACCGACTCTGGGGTTGCAGCACTCATCTTGCTTTATTGGCCAAGGGAGCCAGCGTACAGCTTCCAGATCATGTGGCCAGCATGACTAAGCCGCTGCTGGCGAACCAGAGCAGCGCACGGAAACGCCGTTTACCTTCCCACCAGAGCGGTATCTATTTATCTACTTGCACTTTGACGTGCTTTCAAACTGCTAGATTGGCAGGAGCAGGGAAAGAGCAACGGGAGCTCACCCTGTTGCGGGAATTCGAACCGCCGACCTTCTGATCAGCAAGTCCTAGGCTCTGTGGTTTAACCCACAGCACCACAAATTCATGCATGTCTAAAAAGTGTCACCAACATGAAGTGTTTGGAAAGCACTGTGCTGGGCCCTTGGTGGTTCCACTTTCACTGGGTATAGGATGCAAGTTAGTACAAATGGGCTTTTCCCTTTTTGACTAACAGACTTCTCCGCAGAGTCAGTCCGCAACCAACAGGGCAAATGCTTGAGGGGGCTCATTTGTTTGTTTGAAAGTTTCTAACCCCTATGACTACTTGAAAATTTTCAAACCCAGCCTGGTGAAATTTCATGAGTAGGAGAGAGGATGGAGCACAGAATCACAGAACTGTAGGGGGTAGAAGGGATTCCAAGGGACATCTAGTCCAACCCCAAGAGTCTCTGATCACGGCTTCTATTAACCAGGGTTTCCATAGTGCTAGTCATTTCCACTGTTTGCAGTAAGGATATGTATGCATATTTGCTTATTTTACATTGTAAATTTGACCTTAAAGGTAAAGGTACCCCTGACCATTAGGTCCAGTCATGGCCGACTCTGGGGTTGCGGCGCTCATCTCGCTTTATTGGCCAAGGGAGCCGGCGTACAGCTTCCGGGTCATGTGGCCAGCATGACTAAGCTGCTTCTGGCAAACCAGAGCAGCGCACGGAAACGCCGTTTACCTTCCCACCGGAGTGGTACCTATTTATCTACTTGCACTCTGACGTGCTTTCGAACTGCTAGGTTGGCAGGAGCTGGGACTGAGCAACGGGAGCTCACCCCGTTGCAGGGATTCGAACCACCGACCTTCTGATCGGCATGTCCTAGGCTCTGTGGTTTAACCCACAGCGCCACCCGCGTCCCATAAATTTGACCTTAGGTTACTGCGATTTATAATGCTGATTTTTGTAATACAAAATATACATTGCTGCCTGTAGATACTGAAAGTAGTTATGGGGAGCTTAACTGACATGAAGAGAAATTCACAAGTGGCGCCCACCAAGAAGTCTCCCTTTCCCCTTTCACATCCTAAAATGCATTCAGACTATGGAATTAGCAGGTGAAGTTCACATTCTAAGGAACTGTCAAGGATAACCTGGTTTGTTCTGATTGTGGGTGGTTTAGCTGACACATATATTAATGGATGCCTTGTAGGACATCTTTGGGAGATGAAAAGGCTTAGGAGTTAACAAATGTGGAGTGAAGTCCCCAAGATGGTTGGATAGTGTCTTATACGCCTCCTTCTGGCAACTCCTGCAGCCAAGCTGGTACCAACCGTATTCCTCTGTTTTCCTTTGGACCACATCATTCTGAGCAGGGAGGTCTTGTCTTCTGGGCAGCCCTGGACCTCCATATACACTTTGCTCAGGTCTGTGCCCAGGAGAGGTCATTTCAGTGTTGCTAATGCATCATAAAACAACATGGAAGGCAGCAGTAAGGAGTTATAGTCTCTGCAGCCACAGCAGGCGCTGTGATTCTCCAGCGGTCTGATTGCGACTCCAGAAGAGCACTCCATTGTCTCTTGAGAAAGATAGATGCCAACAGCAACATGAATGGAACTGAAGGGTGGGTGGGGGAGGCACGCCAGCAAGAACACCAACTAAAACATTAACCAGTTGAGCTAGAGCAGGGATGAAGAACCTGCGTCCCTTCAGATCATGTTGGTCTACCAACTTCCATACACTAAAGCCAGTACGGCCATTGGGCAGAGATGCTGGTGAGAGCTGTACAGTGGTGCCTCGCAAGACGAAATTAATTCGTTCCGCGAGTTTTTTCGTCTTGCGATTTTTTCGTCTTGTGAAGCACGGTTTCGGGAAAGTTTTGGAAAAGCTTCAAAAATCACCAAAGTCTTCAAAAACCTCAAAAAAGGCTACCACACCGCGTGCTATGAGTTGCTCCTCGAAGTCAAGTCGCAACTGTATTAACGGTGTTAAGAAAAAGGAAACAAACTTGCAAGACGTTTCCGTCTTGCGAAGCAAGCCCATAGGGAAAATCGTCTTGCGAAGCATCTCGAAAAACGGAAAACCCTTTCGTCTTGCGAGTTTCCCGTCTTGCGAGGCATTCGTCTTGCGAGGTACCACTGTACAGAAGTGCAGCCACTGCTGGAGGCTCCGTCATTCCTGAACTAGAGCACCAGCAGAACTAGAACGGAAGGAAATAATTCTTATTAACAGCAGATTTATTCAAGAGGATACTTGATAAACCGTGGCGGCGGCAGCAGCTAAGCTGGTTTAGCATGAAAGAACTGCACACAAGTGTCAGATGCAGACAAGCAGATACATTTGAACACGGACGGTGCAATCTGCAAACTATCTGTTCTGCAGTAGTTGCTCTTAAGCTGCCTAGCATATGGATACCTTGTCCTGTTTCCCAGATCAAAAGACAAATCAGCTATAAGTTCTACTTTGTAAAAAGTAGGTGGGTTGGAAGAACCTAATTAGTTAATTTCAGCTTCTCTATCAAAAGTCAAAATAAACAACAGGATCTGAGGCAGGGTTACAAATCTCAAATGGTTTTTTGTTATAAATTTATTTCACCAAAACGTATTTTTACTGCATATGAAACATGACACATTCAATTAAAATATTCATTCCGCCTATACCAATGAAAACAGGGAAATCCTAGTGTGTTTTCTTCTTTTTGGCTGGAACGGGAGTTCTCTTTGCAGACTTGTTCTGAGGTTTGGGTTCATAGAGGGCACTCCGCAGAAATCTCGAAGCAGCTCCTTTATCAAGCCTGGCAGCTTTTTTCTTGTCCGTTATCTCTTTGACTCTGTTCATGTAGGTTCTTATTCTCTCCTGGAAGACATGGAAAGATCACACTTCCTATCAAAAAGGTGTAGGGGTTGTTAAGTAAAATGGTAAACAAAAGACCCACCCCACACTATTATTTCCTTGCCCATTCCAGAATTCAACTTCGCCGAAAACTAACTCCTCCAAGACGAAAATCTAATTCTCAAGGGCTAAATGCAAAATTCATGTCTGAGATCCTTTTGTTAGTGTTGCTAGCTTAGCTCAGGGATGGAGAAGCTGCTCCTTCCAGACTCCTCAAGGACTCCAGCTCCCATCAGCCCCAACCAGCAGGACCAATGATCAAGGATGATGGGGCTTGTAATTCAGCAATATCTGGGGGGCCACAGCTAAGGCAGCCCTGCACTGAAAAGGGCCATGGAGCAACGGCTAAGCAAGGGAGCGCATAAACCTGGACCAATTGCCCTGACAACAAGACATGCACCCCTCAGCCTCACTGATGTGGTCCAAAGGAAAGCAGAGCGATAAGTTTGGCACTGATGTGCATTAAGAATGCATAATTGTCCATTATTTACAGTAGTGGGGAAGGCAAGACAGGATTGTGGGTTGCCTCAATTGCATCTCAAAAAGCCAGCCAGCAGAGCTATTCCAAGTGGTGCAAAGTTTATTTATATCGAAGTGAACAAAGTACTGGAGCCCTCGAAAGCCTGCTGGGACATGTCTCTAGGGACCTAGTGGATAAAATACTTTGCCACCATGACAAGTTGGGACACCGTGGTTGTAACAGGTCCAGAAGGAACCACCTAGTCCTTTTTGATGGGATCCATTGAAGCTCTGGAGGCCTGAAATTGTCTGGCTGACCATGACCATCAGTCGCCATGGGCAAGGGTCTTGAGCCAACTGCGTGCTGTGGGTCGGTGTGGTCTGACTGGGTAGCTGAGTAGAGGGATGTACCATAAGCACATGACACCACTTCTAGAAGAATTGCACTGGCTATCTGACTTTATACTATGCTACTGACCTACAAAGCCCTGAACACTGTTTTTAAACATAACTCTTAGAGGGAAAGGGGGACCTATTATCTTCTTTTCATTCCCCATTACGGAACTGAAATAGCCTCTCCCAAAAAACCCACGCCCCATAAGCACCTTTAACTTGCTTGCAGATTATCCAGCCTATTTAAACCTGCAGTTCTACTTGCACAACTCTTAGTAGAACACACTATCAGATTCTTCTGAATCACCTGGAAGGGTAGTTGTGTAAATTCCAAAGCATCCACTCAGCACAGTTGTTTCATTTAGATAAAATGTCATTTCAGATAGCAGTGGTTCGAAATCATAGAATTGTGAAGTTGGAAGGGACCCTGAGGATCATCTAGTCCAACCCCCTGCAATGCAGGAAGGAATATGCAGCTGTCCCATATGGGGATCGAACCTGCAACCTTTCCATTATCAGCACCATGCTCTGAGCTACCCAGGTTCAAGGAAGAAAAGGATTCTACGTAGATGGGGTGTATAATATAAATTATGTGGCCTCTTCACCTCATGGTGTCACCATAGAAAAGGCAGGAACTGGTGCCAATGATCCAGAAAATGCTGGCCCTGGTAGGGGTTCTGATGGTGTGGCTGCCATTTTGTCTCTGCTTCAGGCAGCATAATGTCCTGGGCTGGCACCGACCTTTTGATTAAGATTTCCAAAATTACGACTATACGGAGTTCCCTTTAATCCCATTACAAGAAACGTTTGATTAGATAGTGACCTTGTTTTCTCAAGACCATCGTAACATGTTGTGTGATGGCCTCAGGAGCGCTCCAACAAGCCATAAGAATAAATGGCAAGCCTATATGTCAACGTAGGTGTCAGGGAACTGCCATCGGATCTAGAGGCGGAGGGAAGGCTCCAGAGGGATGCTGGAGAGGGTCCTAGTAGGGAGAGAGGCAGCCCATCTACGGGGGAAGAAAATCAGCGTAACACCAGTGGAGAAGGGGGGCATATGGGGGAATCAGAGGGGAGGCTCCAGGACTCCTCACCGGAGACCAGCGGAGAGAGTACGGGTACTCCGCTGCCCACACCCTCCCTGCGCAGGAGACATCCGCGCAGGGAGAGTAGGAGGAGACTTGGCGTCAAACAGCTTTTATGCTGGAAAAGGTTCAAGAAACGCCCACTGACAGATTCTGCCAGCGACTGAGACAGCCACGAAACTTGAGGCTGTCCAGACAGAAAGGGTTCAACCAGGTAACCTAGCCAGGAGTGGCGGCAACTTACGCACAAGCAACCCCTAGAACCATTACAGTAGGTAAAAGGAGCTGATGAAGAGATTTACATTCAATGACACACGTAATGGATTCTCACAACCTGATTGAAAAGTTCCACTGAACCGATCATGTATGTTCCCTTTGGTCCTAAGTACTAGACACACGGCAAGAGAGCAGTGACTAGAAGAGGAAGAAGAAGAGTTTGGATTTGATATCCCGCTTTATCACTACCCTAAGGAGTCTCAAAGCGGCTAACATTCTCCTTTCCCTTCCTCCCTCACAACAAACACTCTGTGAGGTGAGTGGGGCTGAGAGACATCAGAGAGAAGTGTGACTGGCCCAAGGTCACCCAGCAGCTGCATGTGGAGGAGCGGGGAATCGAACCCGGTTCACCAGATTACGAGTCTACCGCTCTTAACCACTACACCACACTGGCTTGACTACTGATTGAGCATCCATATGCAAGTCATCCTTCAGAAGGAAATACCATCCACCTCTCTCTCCTTCCCCCCACCCCCACTTCATTATACAATGTTTACAAGGAACTAGAAGAATTGGAAAATAATCCCTTTCCTCTCAGGGAGTTCAAGCTTTCAGCAAAACGAACAATTCACACATCGCTTGAGATTTTCAACACTAAATATATTTTGTGTGGGCTATACTGACATAGCTTTTGGGAAGGGGTAAGAAAAATTGAATGGCAATTTGGTTCAGATAAGATCTTGGAACAAATGCAAATCTTCTTTCTAAAAGAATGCGCCGCAAATCTAGCCACACGTTATGTATGGGCATGAAGCTATAGTTCTCTACGCAAGAGTAACTTTTATTCTGCAATTAGTTCTGCCAACCATCTGTTTTTATGGTTACGCGCTGTTCATTGTTTTAGCAACGATGTGTGTGTGTATACAGAATAATACAATGTATATGTCACAACTATTCTGATAGATCTGATCTGCAGGTTTTCTATTCTTCAAGCTAAATCATTTGATTTGATTCTTGAAATCAGCAGAATTTCCAAGGTATCCAGCCTGATATACTGTACTCATGCATCTAAATGGAATATAAAGACAAACCGAAAAGATTTATTGTAGGCAGTAAATATGTCACTAATGTAGAATTACTGGACAGTATACATACAACTGGTGCCAAAAAAGCTTTTAGCTTTGTTGCCGAACTGGATTCTTTACTGCTGAGAAAATGAATTAATGGAGGGATTGGAAAAGGGGAGGGAGAATCTTTTCCCGTTTTTGCTAGTAAATCAACCACATGATACTTTTAAAGTCATACAGGAGTAAGGAAAGGTAGCCTCAGAGATTAACACAAGTCCAAGTATTTATAGGAAAACACACTGTACTGGAAGTTATAAATAATTATTAGATGTGCAACATTTTTTCCATTCCGCAAGTGAAAAGGTGGCTGGCACAAAATTCGACTCTCAGTAGGGAGAGGAATCAGAAAGGATTGTCTGACTTTTAACTCGTAGCCCTTTTGGAATTTCACTGAGACTGAAACTTCTGCTTGCAGAGACAGACAAGACTGTTTCAAAGAAAGGCTCGCCTCCTGGGAATTCCTTCCTAGCCTAGGAAGGTGAGCAAATCATATGAACAATTGGTCGTACTCAATGGTGGCTTTGCTTCAGCAAATTTTCACTGGAGGCAGTACGCCAACGCATGGAGGCAAAAGCTTTGCATTTGAAGCAAGTGTGGAAAAGTGGTTAGCATAGGCTCTCTCAGATGTACCGGTGGTATTTGACTCCAGTAAGGCTCGCTAAGATGTATAAAAATTCTTCTAATTTATGCTGGAAATGCAAGGAGAAAGAAGGTACAGTTTTTCATATGTGGTGGACGTGTAAAAAAAGTAAAGGAAGATGACCAGATTCTGTGTACAAATCTGTAGGCGCAGACCATCGCCCAACTCAAAATAGTCTGGCATGAAAATCCCCAAACTCGGTTCTATGGGTGACTCTGAGTCAACTCCCTGGGATAGTTCATTGTTGTACATTGTTTCTAAATTTATTGTTGTACATTGTTTTAATTGTCTGTTCTAAGCATATCTGCACATCAGTTTCTAATGTTGTGCGTGTCCTCCATTTCAGAGGCTTCTACTCTGCAACCTCTTACAGTTGTTTTAACTGTGTGTTTTTATTTGTTTTTAGTTCTTATCTGTTTTAATTATCAGTTTTTATCCATCCATTATCCGTGTTTAATCTTGTATTTTATTCAGATGTTTTATCCTATGCTTGTTTCTTTGTCCTTATTTGCTCTAACAATTACCGGTTAAAAAAATAAATCCTAACTGCTATTTTGTTTATATGTTGTTGTTGTTTTTATCCTGGTCTGTGACCGTAATAAAGTTCATTCATCATCTGCAAGTAAAGGGCTTCTGGGAAATAGTATACAATGAAATTTCAAAAATGTTTAAGAATACGCTTGTTAAAAAACAGGTTTTTTTACTAGGAGTAATAAGTGAAGGGGGACGCGGGTGGCGCTGTGGGTAAAAGCCTCAGCGCCTAGGGCTTGCCGATCGAAAGGTCGGCGGTTCGAATCCCCGCGGCGGGGTGCGCTCCCGTTGTTCGGTCCCAGCGCCTGCCAACCTAGCAATTCGAAAGCACCCCCGGGTGCAAGTAGATAAATAGGGACCGCTTACTAGCGGGAAGGTAAACGGCGTTTCCGTGTGCGGCTCTGGCTCGCCAGAGCAGCGATGTCATGCTGGCCACGTGACCCGGAAGTGTCTCCGGACAGCGCTGGCCCCCGGCCTCTTGAGTGAGATGGGCGCACAACCCTAGAGTCTGTCAAGACTGGCCCGTACAGGCAGGGGTACCTTTACCTTTAATAAGTGAAGAAGTGCAAAGAAACAAAAGAGACTGTTTATGTATGTGACTACAGCAGCTAGAATGTTACTTGCCCAGAACTGGAAAGAAGAGAGTGTCCCAAGAATGGATGACTAAGATGATAGACTATGCCGAAATGGCTAAACCTACCGTGAAGATCAGACACCAAGATGAGGAAAAACTCAATCAAGAATGGGAAGATTTTACAGATTACTTTAAAGTATACTGTAAAAATGTTAAAACATTGGCAGGTTTGATGAAAAATTTGTGAACTAATAATAGAATTAGGAGGAAAAAAGAAGTTATAATTAATTGGAGAGATATAATTATATGCAAGGAGAATTAAAGGGGGGAAATGGAAACCAGAGGGGTGGATGGGGGAGTCATTTAATGCAAATTTGGATTGGATATGTACATACAAAAGAAAAAATGCAGTTATTTTGAAAATTGAAAAATAAAGTATTTTTTAAAGGGGGGGAACATAGGCTCTCTCAACCTTGGTCCCTAGATGTCTGGACTACAACTCCCATCATTCCTAGCCAGCATGGCCAGTGATCAGGGGAGTTGTTGTTCAAGAACACCTGGAGATCCAAGGTTGAGGAAGGCTGGGTTAGCATTGGAAGAGGACTTGGGAGATCAAGGTGCAAACAGCCATGAAGGTCTAGGTCGGGCATCCCCAATCTTTGGCCCTCCTGATGTTTTGGCCTACAACTCCCATGATCCCTAGTTAACAAGACCAGTGGAGGGATGATGGGAATTGCAGTCCAAAACATCTGGAGGGCCAAAGGCTGGGGGTGCCTGGTCTAGGTGACCTTGGGCCAGTCAGTGACTCTCAGCCTTAATCAACCTCACAGGGTTGTTGTGAGGTTAAACTGGGGTAGAGAAGGAACCAGGAACATCACCCTGACATGCTTGGAATAAAAATAAACCCAGATGCCAACTTTGCTGCCACATACACCCGGACAACACCATTACTGGCCCCAACAACATCACACATACCATCTCGGGACTATTTAATTGCTCATCGTCTAACATTGTGTATGCCATCAAATGCCAACAGTGCCCTTCAGCTCTCTATATTGGACAAACAGGCCAAACCTTACGCCAAAGAATAAACGGACATAAATCTGACATCAAGAATCACAAGACAGAGAAACCAGTAGGAGAAACACTTCAATCTCCCAGGACATTCTATACAAGATCTCAAAGTAGCTGTTTTACTACAAAGGAATTTCAGAAATAGACTGGAAAGAGAAGCTGCTGAGTTGCAACTCATTACCAAACTTAAAACCATGGAGACACCTGGTCTGAACAAAGACATTGGATTCTTATCTCATTATACATGACAAAGCCATTTTTCACCTTCTCACCCCTTGCTTTTTCCTGTAAGACCTGTTGCAGTCGTTAAGAGTCGTCAACAGGCTCATCACAGCTATCTGCCAATCACCCATTCCCACCACCCTTCTGAGTAATACCCCTCCCCACCTTCTCACTATATAGAAGGATCTGGCAACTTCTGTTTCAGTGTATCTGAAGAAGTGTGCATGCACACGAAAGCTCATACCAAGAACTAACTTAGTTGGTCTTTAAGGTGCTACTGGAAGGAATTTTGTTTGTTTTTAATATAAAATAAGGTTATAATTGAGGATCCATCCATGAACACACACACACACACACACACACACACACAGAGAGAGAGAGAGAGAGAGAGAGAGAGAGAGGATTGAACATTGTGCAAGCATTTATCCCAGGAATTTTGCACTGTATTTTAAATAAGAATCTGATTTTGCACTGCATTTTAAATAAGAATCTTACCAGCTCCTGTTTCACTGGGTGCTCCTTTGGATTAATTCCTTGTGTGGCAAGATATACTGTAAAATGAATTTTATTAATCAATATTATTATTGTTGTGAGAGACTTTAGCAATAGAATCCTTACTACACATCTAAATTGCAAAAGCACACATCAATTGCAAGACTGTAAAGCTGCTTTGCTAAACTGAACTCAGTGGTATTCGTCATAATATAAAACGCCTAACAGCTGGGTGAAATGGCATCAAAGGCTCCGCGGAGAATCGGAAAGGTTGCTAGAGGAACCAAAGAACAAGAAAAGGGAATTGATCAGCTATTACAAAAATGGCGAAGGCTTAAATAATTAAGCTTTTCTTTAAGTGTCACTTATAAAAGTATAGCGGCTGTAAAATCATCATTAGAAATAGGATGGATACTTAGCTGCCGAGTTGCATATTTAAATATGCCGTTACATGCTAAAGTGCCTAAATTACCACCATAAATTTCATACTCCGCACTCACCCCAAAACATCGAATTCAATGTGTAAGCAGAGACCAAATCTAATTTTGCTTGTTCAAGAGGATCCAGCTAAAACACAAAAGATACAAACGTCATCGTGTGCATTTCATTATCTAACGGAGACATCAAAAAAGGCTTCCAGCTACAGGAACCAATTACTATCACAGTATAGCGTCAATGCCACACTCCCCCCAATCAGGAATCTAACAGTACTTCGCAGAATTCAAAGTTCATTAAAAAAAAAAATCAAATTGTTGGGGGAATCCTACCCAATAATTTCAAGTAAACAAATTTCTAACGAATAGAAAGTAATATTTATGTAGGCATGATCTGCATTTGGGGGCTTGACTTTCAGATACCTAATAAAACTGTCCCATTAAAGTTTTACCTATTACCTACCCAACCCAACGAAATGTCAGGAAATCCACAAAGTACAGTCATGCCTCAGGTTACAGACGCTTCAGGTTGCGCGTTTTCGGGTTGCACACCACACTGAACCCGGAAGCACTGGAATGGGTTACTTCTGGGTTTCGGCGGTTGCACATGCGCAGAAGCGCAAAATCGCGCTTTGCACATGTGCAGAAGCGCCAAATCGCAACCCGTGCGCAGACACGGCACTGCGGGTTGCGGACGTGTCTCCCGCACGGATTATGTTCGCAACCTGAGCGTCCACTGTATGCTGAAATAAGCTAATAACACAACTCAGCATCCATGTATCCGTTCTGAACATTTAAAAGGATTCACATTTTTGTACGTGCTTCACATAATTTGCAGGAATATTTACAATACCTCTGTAAGGTAGGATAGTATTATTGTCCTTGAATTGCAGGTGGAGGGGCAGCTTCCCAAAAGCCAACTGATCCAATTCTAACAGGACTTGACAGTTTGCAATTTGGGGAGCTTGCGTATACTCCCAGGAAAATAGGAGTGGATATTTCAGATCTTTCCGTGGGTGAAAAAGAGAAGCCCACAAAAGAGAAGCATCACTGTTCCACAGGAGGTGAAACCATCCATGTCAAAGGACAACACAAGGCATTCCAGGGTCCTAAGCGTCCTTGTTCCCCCAATACTCCCCAAACTGACCCCAAAACTGTGCCAGCCTGGGAGCGGGCCTATTTTATCCTCCTCAATCTGCTGCGGTCAATGGGAAGGAAATATATATATTTTTTTTTTCATGACTGTCTTAGGAAATAGTAACACCACCCCAGCCCCCAGCAAGCTGTCTGGGCTTCAGAAGTAGCAGTCTCCTCCACCATCACCACCACCAAAGGAAGCTCTATGAGCCATTATGCTACACCACTGCTACACCACTGCTCCCATGTATTATCTACTGTCTTTTTCGCTCTATAGGACGCACTTTTTCCCCTCCAAAAATGAAGGGGAATAGTGTGTGCGTCCTATGGAGCGTCCTATGGTGCACACCGACCCCTCTCGCTCTCCAGGCTTCAGGCAGCTATCCGCAAGCCTTTGGAGCACTCCGAATGCTTGCGGATAGAAGCCTGAAGCCTGGGGAGTGCAGCGCCAACTGCCGCTGCGCTCCCCGGGCTTCAGGCAGCTATCCACAAGCCTTCTGAGTGCGGCGGGAGTTCCCGCTGGGCTCCAAAGGCTTGCGGATAGGAGCCTGTTCTGGGGGCTGGGGCCGGGGGAAGCTCGGGCTTCCCCTGCCCCAGCCCCGCCCATCGGCTAAAAACGAAGCCACGCGCAATCTCTCCCAGCTGGAGAGGTTGCGCGCGGCTAAAGAGGAAGCCAAGACAGCCAGTGGGATGGATCCCGCTCGCTGTCTTGGCTTCTTTGCTCTTTGGGGCTTGGGGGGGGAATAATGTTTTTTCTTTATTTCCCCCCCTAAAAACTAGGTGCGCCCTATAGTCCAGTGTGCCCTATGGAGCGAAAAATACGGTACTTGTCATTCCTGGCAGTGACCAAACGAGGTAACCTCTGGACCTTCCTCACAGCCAACTACGAAAGCCCCAGGTGCTTGCAGAGTTGCTTCTCTTTACAAGCAAGGAAGGAGTCCTACGGCACTGGGGACTATGGATCGCTGCCACCTGTGCTTAAGTGTACAATGCATGCAGGGATATTGCAGCTGTACACCAAAAGGTAGAAACGTTGTTTTTTTTGGCTGTCAAACCCAATCTATCATTTCGTTCCTACAGGATTTCCAGGAAACTCAGGTTACGTGAGTGTGCAGCTTACAAGATTGAACATGGATGCTGTCAAAGAGCTGAGTTGTCAGGACCGTTGTGTTTATAATTTATTCATGTTTGGAAAGCTTCGGGGGTGAAATTCCCTGATGGACGAGTTTTTATTTTGCCCCAAAGAAATTACAAATTGGATTTTAAATGTTAAGGTACATCGATACATGTACCAAGGCCTCAGGCAGTGCCTTGTGCTGTTTCTGGGTGTTGAAAGTGAGAAAGAAAAGATACTTCATATATTCTTTTAGAGCTGTTCTTCCTACAGCTGGAATGGGTACGGTAGCAGTTTAACACCTAGATTTTACATTCTAGGGCGAGTTTATTCTAAACTCCACTTCCAGAAATAAGGCAAACAGAGAACGTACTTTGGTTTCTGGGTGAAGTACAAGCCACCCTAATATGAAAGACCGCTGGGGACCCTCCCTTCCACCAGCACCGATTAGTTAAAAGACAAACACCTGCATCTTACCTTCTGGAGAAGCTCACTTCTCGACACAGACATCATAGTCTTCAACATTTCATCCACAAAACCAAGAGACTTATCAAAGGCCGAAAGGTAATCATGGATCTCTGCTGGGTACTCTTCTCCAGCAAGATCACTCTCCGACATTATGCTCTACACACAAGAACCAGGACAGGTTTACCTATAGTACGGGTAGATAAACACAGAAACATTAGGCTCATGAAATGGTCCGCGAGCTCTTAAAAGAAATCACTTACGTCAACCTATGGGTTGACAGTCCTGGATAACCAAGGGAAGTCTCCAAGGTTGGCAACTTTTTTCATTTTGAACAGGTTTTCAAATATTATCATGACAGCATAGGTACCACTTTCATGCACCTCATGAAAGTGTTAGAATTCCTGCTCCATGATTGCAGTCATGGGATTGTTGTCTTTCACATGACAGTGTATGTTTTGACTCCACAGAGTGGGAAGTGACAGAGACAGGATGTTTGTGTTACTGTGTTCCGTGAAGTTGGACTATTGTCCTTTGTCCTTTCCTCTTTGCTGTCTGATGCTAGAGAGAAGGGGAGCCATGTTGCAGTGCTCCATGTGTGTTTATATGTAAATAAAGTAGATCAGCCAAAATGCTGAGTTGCTGAGGCCTGTTACGCAAGCTGCCCAAACTCTGCGGATCCCTAAGTGTGCCGATGTCTGTTGGCATCGGTCGCTGTGATGTTCGAGCAGAAGAAAGCTTTTGAAGCTCCTGAACGATCAACCAGGAGGGAGGGAAAATGCCAGTTGCGCATGTGTCTCTGCCAGGGTCCTACTCGAGAGTAGGATGAGCTCCTGACAGAAAGCCACCATCAACTTGGGTTCCATGACAGAAGAAAGGAAAGATATAAATGTAGTAAAATTAATAAATGTGCAGCACCTAGATGGGTCAGCAAACTTTTTCAGCAGGGGGCCGGTCCACTGTCCCTCAGACCTTGTGGGGGGCCGGACTATATTTTGAAAAAAAATATAAAATGAACGAATTCCTATGCCCCACAAATAACCCAGAGATGCATTTAAATAAAAGCACACATTCTACTCATGTAAAAACATCACGCAGGTGTATAACTCAGAGATGCATTTTAAATAAAAGGATACATTCTACTCATGTAAAAACTGATTCCCGTACCGTCCGGGGGCCGGACTAAGAAGGCGATTGGGCCAGATCTGGCCCCCCGGGACTTAGTTTGCCTACCCATGACCTAGATCATACTGGTATTATTTAAAGCAGATGGCCCTCCAGGTGTTGTTGGGTTCCAGTTCCTACCAACCCCAACCAGCATGGCCCATCGTCTGGGATGATAAGAGATGGAGATGATGAACATCTGGAGAGCCATAGATTCCCCGCCCATTTTAAAGATTTAGATGTGGGTTAAGACTACTTCTCATGCTGCTCGCTGCTCACCACTGGAACCAGAATGCTGATGTTGGCATGAAAATACCCGGCGTAATATATAATTTGATATTCTACTGATAACAATGTGGGAACCAGACAATGGAGTTCAGGAACCACATTGAAAAGACATCATCTGAATAGCGCTTTTTTTTTTCAAAAGAGAAGGGGCGTGGGCCAGGAACATGGATTTCTGCAAGGTGGACAACTTTCTTCATTTCCATCACATGGACTCAGCCAGAAAGCACATTCATAAAACAAATGAGTGGCCCATTAGCTCTCATTGAGAAATTGTGCACCTCCACTGATTCGGAGGGTGGGGAGAATACAGTGGTACCTCGCAAGACGAAATTAATTCGTTCCGCGAGTTTTTTCTTCTTGCGGGTTTTTTGTCTTGCGAAGCACGGTTTCCCATAGGAATGCATTGAAAATCAATCCTATGGAAACCGCCTTCAGACCAGGTCCGGGGACAGTCTGTCCCCCGACCTCTTCTGAAGGCTGGGGGCGGGGGGAGGGCTTTTCTTCCCACCACCAGCCTTCAGAAGGCTGTTCTGAAGGCTGGCAGTGGGAAGAAAAGCCCTTCTCCCCACCTCCCGCCCCGCAAGCTCCGGGGACAGGAGGGCTTCGCTGCCGACCGCCAGCATTTTAAGATCGCCCGGGACAGCGGAGAAGTCTCCCCCCCCCCTCCCGCCTGCCTTCAAAAGCCGTCGTGATAGCGGAGAAATGCGCTGCACTTCTCCGCTATCCCGGGAAGGCAGGCGGTCGGGAGCAAAGACTTTTGCCCCCCGCCGGCCTTCAGACGAGGTCCAGGACCTCTTCTGAAGGCCAGCGGTGGGTGAAAGTCTTTGCTCCCGACCGCCAGCATTTTAAAAGAGGTCCCCGGAGATTTCCCTATGGGCTTTCTTCTTGCAAAGCAAGCCCATAGGGAAATTCGTTTGGCGAAGCACCTTGAAAAACGGAAAACCCTTTCGTCTTGTGAGTTTTCCGTCTTGCGAGGCATTCGTCTTGCGAGGTACCACTGTACTACTTTTTATTACCTCAAAAAAGACACACACAAAACTGAGCTAGCAGAGGCCAGAGTATGCCCTCACACTTTGACAACCATGACCACAGAGAATGTGCTGCTGCTGTGGCAGAGTTTAAAAGTTGTTTGGACAACTGATTGGTCCACTTAACTTAAAAAGTTTGGATCATTTAAAGAGGTGTCCCCAAATTGACCACAGGTCCGTGGCACAGCTTTTGTGTGAGAGAGAAAGAGAGAGAGAGAGGGAAATCAGATCCCTTTTTAAGATGGCGGCTTAAAACTTGTGTTTTAATCACTTAGTTCAGAAATCGGTTGCAACTCATAGTAATGACTAAGATTCCAGGCAACACCCCTAGTTTTAAGCAGTTGTGTTCAAGCTTTAATCTTCAATAAGTAAGACCATTGCCTGCTTCAACAAAACAGCTGGTTGCCAAAATCAACACAAACTGCTATGGAACAGAAGTTGCTAAGGGGGAAATAAAGAAATGTGGATGATTCCATATATCTACAGGCAATCCTGGACTCCTTGTTTATTTCCCTTACTTAATCTGCAAAACAATTACTTCAAACTATACAAAAAAGGTACTTCCTACATACAACAAGCAGAAACTCGATCAGTTTCTGGCCTGCCTTTCCGCCCCATGCCTTGTGCCAAAACCGAACGACGGTTCTACATAACAGCAACAAAAATTTCCTTCCAAATAATCCCAGTTCTGAGAGAAGGCCAGAAAGGTTTTTAAAAAGTGGGGGCGGAATAGAACATTCTGCAGAGCCACTAAGCAAGGAATGTATAAAAGGGAAGCTATTCTGTGGGTAAGCACACTACTTGAATCAAATGTATATATTGGCCAGTTCCTGCAAAATGCAGGCACGACTGAATGATGCTGCAGGAATGATTTTAAAAGGGCGACCCTTATATTTCTGCCCAGAAGTACTGCTTACAGGCAACCGACAGGAATAGCAAATCTCATGGCCAGCAAATCTCTCCCCTCCAATCCACTTTGAAATTGGTAAAGGTCTTCAGCTGTTGTAGCTATTGCACTTTGCTGTGCTAAATGGTAAAGGTAAAGGTACCCCTGCCCGTACGGGCCAGTCTTGACAGACTCTAGGGTTGTGCGCTCATCTCACTCTAGAGGCCGGGAGCTAGCGCTGTCCGCAGACACTTCCGGGTCACGTGGCCAGCGTGACAAAGCTGCATCTGGCGAGCCAGCGCAGCACACGGAAACGCCGTTTACCTTCCCGCTAGTAAACAGTCCCTATTTATCTACTTGCACCCGAGGGTGCTTTCGAACTGCTAGGTTGGCAGGCGCTGGGACCGAGCGACGGGAGCGCACCCCGCCGCGGGGATTCGAACCGCCGACCATATGATCGGCAAGTCCTAGGCGCTGAGGTTTTACCCACAGCGCCACCTGATTTTTAATTGTATTTTTGCTGTGGGTCACCGGGATGAAGCTTGTGAACTCTGGGAACCTCTAACCTAGACTCTTCCATTCCGATTGGAGAAAAGGTTACACACAGGAGTGCTGTCCCACATTTTGGGGCAAGGAGGGAGAGAGGCTTCAGAAATAAATACACCCCTCCTTGTTTTTTTCCTTCACCTCATGCCACACTAGAAGATAAAGTACCATTTCTGGACACTTGGAAATATATTTATGGTTTTGAAAAAATACCGTGAACTTTATTGTGGCGATATTCCAAGTGTGGTGTTGTAGAGAGTTGGTGGGAAGAGTTTGATTACTATTTACAAAGCTGTAGCCTTAAACTATTACAGAGATATGAATAGATGTAAGGACAAAATGACCATGAAAGCATTCTATAGCGGGCTAATAATTCCAGGACATCAAACCTGTACCTCATTTTTAACATATATATCCAAAATTTGAAAGAGCTCGCTTTCTACTTGCTTGTTTTTTAAAATAACAGCTTGTGCCTGCAGGTATTTAGAAGTCTATGTAGTACCACCACTTCAAATTTTATCCGTAGGCTTTTACCCAGTAAAGAAAGTCGTCCTCCAAACATGCTTCCCCTCAGAAACTGCTAACCCTGAATATCATTACAGGCAGGCATTCAGCTTTCTCCCCGCTTCTTTCCCTTACAATAGCCATTGTACTGGGGGTTTAACATACATAAAGCACCATATCTGATTTGAATCCGCTTAAGAACCTAAGGGGACGCGGGTGGCCCTGTGGGTAAAACCTCAGCGACTAGGACTTGCCGATCGCATGGTCGGCGGTTCGAATCCCCACGACGGGGTGAGCTCCCGTTGCTCGGTCCCAGCGCCTGCCAACCTAGCAGTTCGAAAGCACGTCAAAGTGCAAGTAGATAAATAGGGACCACTTACTAGCGGGAAGGTAAACGGCGTTTCCGTGTGCTGCGCTGGCTTGCCAGAGCAGATTCGTCACGCTGGCCACGAGACCCGGAAGTGTCTGTGGACAGCGCTGGCCCCCAGCCTCTTGAGTGAGATGGGCGCACAACCCTAGAGTCTGTCAAGACTGGCCCGTACGGGCAGGGGTACCTTTACCTTTACCTTAAGAACATAAGGAGAGACATCACCTTGCCAACAAAGGTCCATATAGTTAAAGCTATGGTTTTCCCAGTAGTGATGTATGGAAGTGAGAGCTGGACCATCAAGAAGGCTGACTGCCGAAGAATTGATGCTTTTGAATTATGGTGCTGGAGGAGACACTTGAGAGTCCCATGGACTGCAAGAAGAGCAAACCTATCCATTCTGAAGGAAATCAGCCCTGAGTGCTCACTGGAAGGACAGATCCTGAAGCTAAGGCTCCAATACTTTGGCCACCTCATGAGAAGAGAAGACTCCCTGGAAAAGACCCTGATGTTGGGAAAGATGGAGGGCACAAGGAGAAGGGGACGACAGAGGACGAGATGGTGGGACACTGTTCTCGAAGCTACAAACATGAGTTTGACCAAACTGCGGGAGGCAGTGGAAGACAGGAGTCCCTGGCGTGCTCTGGTCCATGGGGTCACAAAGAGTCGGACACAACTAAGTGACTAAACAACAACAAAGAACATAAGGAGAGCCTACTGGACTAAGCCAATGGCCCATCTAGCCTCTGCTCTCACAGTGGTCAAACTGAGGCCTGTGGGATCCCTGCAAGCAAGACCTGAGCTCTAAAGCACCCTCCCTTCTTCCAGCAACTAGTATGCAGAAGCATAAAGATCCGATAGCGGAGGCCATTTCTGGACCTCTTCCTGGTCTCCTTTACCATGTAAATCAGGAGGAAGGAACCTTTATCAGCTGGGCTGGGTTACAATTCTCTTGTGGCAAACCTTCTCAGGAGTACGTGCCAGCAGCGGAGCGGCAGTACCCAAAGCATTCTGGATTAAGTAATCTGGAATAAAGACCGCCCTGTTTCAATGAATCCTCTCTCTCGTCTGTTGCGCACAGTCCACACGTTGCAGTCACAGCTGCCGAAACGCTTGCACCTCAGCACAATGCAAAGGGTGCAAGCATTCAGAAAAGAGTTTGAGAACTCCCAAAAACAGTATGTGGACAGAGCACGGATGATTTAAGAAGTAGGGTTAAGTGTGCAGAAAACAGTACCTTGCTTAAAATAATCCGGAATCAGATGCACTTTCACCTATAGCTGTTGGAGGACGGTTTCCCTTGAGTGATGAAATTGAAAAGCCTTCATCCACTCATTTGCTGTTTTTTGCAGAACTCAGTTTAGGCAGGTGTTTTATTTGTCGATACCTCCTCACCCCTTTCTGGGTAGTCTTTCTCAAGCTGGCAAACATCAAAAACATAAAATATATTTAAAACTTATATAAGACATTATAAGCAAGCACCGATATTTCACGGTGTAATTCAAGCAACAGAACTGCCATGGCCAATAAAATCCCATCAGTTAAAAGCCGCTTTCAATGCTGAAGAGGCCATTCACTGAGCCTCCCATAGAATAGGGTCCTTTTATAACACAGGCCTTCCTTAGTGGCTGCCAGTCTAACTTATCATAAAGGCAGGCTAACAAGGAGGCCTCTCTGATGCTTATCGCAAAGGATGGTGAACTCTACAGGCTCTGTACACATTAGAGGCCTGAAACATAGTTCGATCACATCCCCACCCCAGGCTGAGCTGCAAGCTGCTTTCTTGGTCGATGTTCACACCACACAGGTGGCAGGGCTATAGATTCATCCCAGGCCCGTTACCAAACTCCAATTCACTTAAGCTGCCATCTGTGCCAGTGCAAGGGCTGTCTGAGCCTTTGTCAAGAAGCTACAAGGTACTGTGGCTAATGCCACGTGCACTCAGCTACAAACCAGTGTTCAAAACTCCCATTGTTCTAGGCGCATTGTGCAACAGGGAATTTTTGAGCTCAGGGCGCAGTACTGTGCCTAAGATTTCAGATTAAAACTGCAGAGTGGAGGGAAAGGACTTTTTTCTGCCTCCCCACTTGTAGCTGCTCTCTGAAGACTTGAGAAGAGACCCTCTTAAGAATATTAGGGGGGTGGGCAGGGGAAGGACTAACAGGTAAAGGGACCCCTGACCGTTAGGTCCAGTCGTGACCGACTCTGGGGTTGCGGCGCTCATCTCGCTTTATTGGCCGAGGGAGCCGGCGTACAGCTTCTGGGTCATGTGGCCAGCGTGACGAAGCCGCTTCTGGCGAACCAGAGCAGCGCATGGAAACGCCGTTTACTTTCCCGCCAGAGCTGTACCTATTTATCTACTTGCACTTTGACGTGCTTTCGAACTGCTAGGTTGGCAGGAGCAGTTGGGAGCTCACCCCGGTGCGGGGATTCGAACCACTGACCCTCTGATCAGCAAGTCCTAGGCTCTGTGGTTTAACCCTAGGGGAAGGACTAGACCAGGGGTCTGCAACCCGCGGCTCCGGAGCCGCATGTGGCTATTTTACACCTTTGCCGCGGCTCCGGGGCAGATACTAGTGAGGGGAGGAGGCGCATTGTGCGCCCCGACACTCCCCACTGTGGCGGGCGCTGTACTGGCTGTGACGTCGCATGGGGGCGGTGCATGCGTTAGTCACGCACCATCCCGACGTCACCTTCCCGGTTTTGCGGCTCCCAGCATTTTTTTCTTCGGAAACAGGTCCAAGTGGCTCTTTTTGTCTTAAAGGTTGCAGACCCCTGGACTAGACCATGTGAAAAATTAACTTAATATTTTAGCTTTAGTTCATTCATTTTCAGTTTGTATTCCTGTTATTAAAAAGCGCACCTAGGCATTCCATTCTTGCACCCATAACCTAGGTTTTAAGAAGTCATTCAGCTCCTAGCTTTCATATCTCAGTTTCTAATACAGTGGTCCTCAGGTTAAGTACTTAATTCGTTCCAGAGGTCCGTTCTTAACCTGAAACTGTTCTTAACCTGAAGCACCACTTTAGCTAATGGGGCCTCCTGCTGCTGCCGCGCCGCCGGAGCACGATTTCTGTTCTCTTCCTGAAGCAAAGTTCTTAACCTGAAGCACTATTTCTGGGTTAGCGGAGTCTGTAACCTGAAGCGTATGTAACCTGAGGTACCACTGTACTGCTTCAAACACATGTAGTGGGAGCAGACTGGAGTCAAAGTAGGCCGAAATGTGCCCACAGCCAGTGTCCTTCAACTAATCCGGCCCCAAACACGAAGTGTTGTACAAAAAGGTGGCACGCTATTTTCACTGACTCCACCCCCCACCCCTGGGTGGAAATGGAGGCAGCAGCAGCAGCAAAGGTTGGTGCTTCTTGACAAAAACCTGGCAGCCTGCCTTACACAAGAACAAACTCTTTCTGCTCCTGCAAACCCAGCAGATGCAACTCAAAGGAAAAAGTGCTTCGTTAACTACAATAGCCAAATGAGTTGCCCAGGTCCGCATGCACACCATGCATTTACAGCACATTCAAACACACACACACCCCGCAATCTGAAGCGCATGGCTCCTCCCTCTCCCCCCAGAAAAGAATTCTGGGAACCGTAGCCTCTCTGGGATGGAAACTACAATTCCCAGGATTCTTTGGCAGCAGGGGGAAGTCATGTGCATTAAACATGTGCTGCACATGTTTTAACAAATGCTTAGTGTGGATCCACCCCTCCCAGAAACACATTTTTAACACAAACGTGTTTGTGGAAGGGGGTGGGGAGGAGGGGGCTACTGATTTGTTTTGCTCCTGTTCTTGTTTTTAGTATGGATTTTGTGATTTTAATGCTGTGATCCGCCCTGGGATCTAGGGATCTAGGAATAAGTAAATGAGAACTGCGGAGAGCTTTTCCTTTCTTTCCTTTTTTTGGGGGGGTGTTGGGGGCACTTTCCAGAAGAGGCCCCTGGGCGATCCCCTGGGTCAGGGGATCCCTCGCGGCCGGATCCAGCAGATCTCCCCCCTCCCCGGAAAGGCGCAACCAGCTCTGGGCCGAGGGACCCCCGAGGCCACCCGCTTTGGCGCTGCGGGTCCTGCGGAGAATGCAGTCCCTCCACCGCCACCGGGCTAAACGGAAGGCCAGCGCCCGCCTGCCTGCTTCCTCGCGAGCCGGGGGCCCCGCTCCTCGCCCAGCGGCGCTTCTTCCTACCTGCGGCGTGGAGACGGCGGGCCTCCGCTTGCGCGCAGCGCTCTGACGCAGAAGCCGGGGAGGCGCCCCCGGAGTCCCGCCCGCCCGCCTGCTCGGCCGGCCGGGCTTGGGCGAGGCGGAGCCGCGCGGAGCCTGGCCGCCGACCGCGCGCCTTCGCTCGGAGACGCGGAGGCCGGGCCTGCGCAGCTCGACCCCTCCGAGCCAAGGGGGTCCCGAAGGGTCTCCGGCCGGGCTGCGCGCGGGGGGAAAGGCTGCGCTTTACGCACAGCCGTCCCCGAGACGAAGGGAAGGCAAGCCGTGGCCAAGGCAGCTTGGAAAGAGGGCCTTCCTGAGGGGCTGCTTGGGGACCCAGGGGGCGGCTGCAGAGCGCACTGCTAGCTTACGGCGCCCGAGTCTGGGACGTTGCTGGCGGGGCCCGCGGATTTATTTCCGATTTTTGTCCGGCGGAACTCCCCGCAGCTCAGTTCCGGCCCCTCTCAGGAGGGCGCCTTTGCCATTCTAAAAAGGAGGAGGGAGGCGTTCTTGGTGAGCTCTGGAACCTCTTTTTTTCTAGAAAAATAGCAGTGATGGACATGCAATAATAATAATAATAGCAACAACAATAACAACAACCACCACCTATATTATATCATCAACAACAACAACAACCTATTATTTATACCCCGCCCATCTGGCTGGGCTTCCCCAGCCACTCTGGGCGGCTTCCAAGCCAATATTAAAATACATCAAACATTAAAAGCTTCCCTAAACAGAGCTGGACGATAAAGAAGGCTGATCCCCAAAGAATTGATGCTTTTGAATTATGGTGCTGGAGGAGATTCTTGAGCGTCCCATGGACTGCAAGAAGATCAAACCTCTCCATTCTTAAGGAAATCAGCCCTGAATGAGAAGAGAAGCCTCCTTGGGAAAGACCCTGGTGTTGGGAAAGTCCTCCGCTGTCCCGGGCGATTTTAAAATGCCGCCCGCCAGCATTTTAAGATCGCCCCGGACAGCGGAGACGTCCTCCGCTGTCCCGGGGTTTTTTAAAATGCTGGGGGTGGGAAGAAAGGCCCTTGCCCCCCCCCCCCCAGCCTTCAGAAGAGGTCGGGGGACAGTCTGTCCCCGGACCTGGTCTGAAGGCGGTTTCCCTAGGAACGCATTAATTGATTTTCAATGCATTCCTATGGGAAACCGTGCATCGCAAGACGAAAAACTCGCAAGACGAAGAGACTTGCGGAACGAATTAATTTCGTCTTGCGAGGCACCACTGTACGGGTTAAGATTAGGGTAATTGGCAGGTACCACAAAGAGTCTCCTGGACATGAGCTAGATTAAATGACAGGATGTGTTTGGGCAACATTTTGCGTGACCAGAGCTGGTTTGTTATATGTTGTAAGTCGGAGGCAAATCTCTTACAGGATTTTGTAAGTCAGAGACAAATGAAACAAATCAGAAGCAAATTAAAAATGGTTATGCTTTGAGAGGCAGAGCAGTACTCTGTCTCTCTTTTTTGGTGACATCCTTTGCTGGCATCCTAAATGCATGTTTAGGGTGCCTATTGGGTAATCCAACACTGTTTGCAGCACAGTCTTAGGCATTTGATGGGCTTTAATCCTACCCAAATAAGTGTGTACAGTATGATCCGATTTTGCACAATTTCAACCTTACGTAGTTGAAAGCCAAATTAATTGCACACAAGGCGGAGAGCTTACAAGCTCCTTTTGCATGGAAAGAGCTTTTAAACTCTCAGGCCTACTTAGCAGGCTCTGGGATGCTCTCACAAGATCTCGCAGGAACTCAGACAGTCCCGTGGGATCTTGTGAGAGCATCTCAGAGCCAGGTAAGCAAGTCTGAGAGCCTAAAAGCTCTCTGCCTTGCTTGGAAGATAAAGATGGTCAAACGGGGGCAGTTCCAAGGAGGTGGTTCGGTATATAAAGGGACCACTGACCATTAGGTCCAGTCGTGACCGACTCTGGGGTTGCGGCGCTCATCTCGCTTTATTGGCCGAGGGAGCCGGCGTTTGTCTGCAGACAGCTGCCAGGTCATGTGGCCAGCATGACTAAGCTGCTTCTGGCGAACCAGAGCAGCACACGGAAACACCGTTTACCTTCCCGCCGGAGCGGTACCTATTTATCTACTTGCACTTTGACGTGCTTTCGAACTGCTAGGTTGGCAGAAGCTGGGACCGGACAACGGGAGCTCACCCCGTCGCAGGGATTCGAACCACGAACCTTCTGATCAGCAAGTCCTAGGCTCTGTGGTTTAACCCACAGCGTATGCACCCCCTCCTGCACAAGATGTGATTGTACTGTGCAGAATTGCAGCCTCAATAAACTCAGGACGCTATTGATGTTCTAATAGATGTGGTATATTCGGTGTTGATTATGCTTTTTTTCATTGGCAATAAATTTCAGTGTTGGACTCCCCAATCCCTTGTGGTCTAATGCAGCCAAGTGTAGTCAATGTAAAGTCTACATTGACTTGAGTTTTCATCATGTATTCTAATATGAAGTATTCCCAAACTTGGAATCGTACTGGAATACGGAAATACCAGCAGGAGGAAACTGGGAGATGAAAGGCTGCAATCTTAACCCCACTTAACCCTCCAGTAACAGGTTATTGTTGGTTTGTGGCAGGCTCTAAAGGGCACCGACAGACAGAACAAAAGGCCCCAAATTTCTCTAGCACATTTTCCATATACAGTGGTACCTCGGGATGCGAATGGGATCCGTTCCAGAGCCCCGTTCGCATCCTGAATGGAATGTAAGACGCAACGGTTCACGGCTTGCATTTTGCTGCTTCTGCGCATGCGCATGACATCATTTTGAGTGCATGCGCAAGTGGCGAAACCCAGAAGTAACGCGCTCCGTTTTCCAGGTTGCCGCAGAGCGCAACCCGAAAGCGCTCAACCTGAAGCACATTCAACCCGAGGTATGACTACAAAATTTGATTACATGGGCAATATCCCTTGCATACTGATACAGCTCCCTAGCATCTTGGACATTTTTCTCCTGTTTTGACATCTGACTTAGGCCAGGATAGTCAGGTGAGCACCACCTGTACTATATGAGCATCTGAGTTTTAATCAATTGCGGCACAATCCTAACCATGCCTATGAAGAAGCAAGTCTCTTAAATTCAATGGGACTTACTCCCAGGTATAATGAGGCTAGGATCTATCAAATAAATTTGCATGGGGGCAAAGAACAACATTTCTGAAGCAAGAAGTGTTTTTTTAGAATATCACACATGTAGTGAACGTCCCAAAAGAATGCATCTTTTAAACTGATGCTTATCACCTGCAATTTTTATAAGTACTTTTAAAAAATTAGTAATTTAAACCAATATCTGCAGCTGGATTGGTAATTTAGCTAATTAAAAGTTTATCCAATTTCATTTAATTGCTGCAGCTCTATTTAATATCAAATACAGTGTTTGATAAGGTGACATAAACCCAGCTCAGTTTGACAAAAAGAACTGGCACCTTTGCTCTATTAATGGCAAAATTAGACTGACTAGATGAGTGTCAAGGGGAAAATCTCCCCGTTTTCTCTCTGTTTTATACAACCTAGAATTTGGAGCAGGCCTTTTCAGGTGATCAAAAGGTGATTTATGTGATTTCAGTACCATAAAGCATCCAATTCATTTGGCAGTCCATAGATTGGGAACAAATTATGCTTGAACCTAGAGAGCACTTGAGAGCTCCGCTTTAGGTGGATATGGGTGGATTAAGAGCTACAGTAGCTCGATTTAGGAACTGCAGTCACAATAATTCAAAATTCATTTTTAAGATAGGTCCCACCTGTCAGATTGTCAATGAGGACTTCTTTCAATTAGACAACTTTATTGTAATGAAGAATGCCAACGGCATGATTTAGTAGCTGTTCGGCTATAAATTACACTCACCAGTAGCCACACAATCCATATTTGCTCCTGAGCAAATTGAATGGCCATAACTTAGAGCAGGCGAAAAGAGCTTTATTGGCAAGCATATCAAAGTACTGTACCATGTAGTCACAAGTGTTTTTCTGGACAATCTATAGGACCCAGCATGCACGCTTCATGCAGTTACAATCTGAGATACTGCATGTGATGATCTGTGGGTTGCAGGTACCAATCTATTCTAATGCTGCCATTGCAGAAAAGAACAAGGTATCTTGGGCCCCATCCTAAACCCTACTCAAGGAACTCTCTTTATAACCAAAGCATCTCTCTCATTTTTCCAGAAGGTGTTGGGACACTCAGTCTGTTGTGTGTAAAAGAGAATATTCAGTGTGGGTGAGCCAAAGCATTCTATCAGTCCGTAACCTCACACATCTCAGTTGAAGGCTGAAGGCTGCTATTGAAGCTTCCTGGTCTTCCGTAACACCTCAGCAGTGCCACAGGCTGATAGCATCCATGCCACGCTACACTGAGACAGTAATTGATGCAAAAGGGGCCCAAACCAAGTACTGAGTACATATGCATGCTTCTACTTCTCAGAGGTCCAGTATTGCTCTATTTGCAGTCCTTGTTTTGCTGATTTCATTTAATATTCTAATTTTCTGAGATTGTTAATTTGGGGTTTTCATCAGCTGTACACCATAAACATCACAATTATAACAAATAAAGGCTTGACATATCTCGCTTTGCATGTCATGAGTCTATCTCATATATTAAAGGTACCCCTGCCCATACGGGCCAGTCTTGACAGACTCTAGGGTTGTGCGCCCATCTCACTTAAGAGGCCGGGGACCAGCACTGTCCGCAGACACTTCCGGGTCACGTGGCCAGCGTGACAAAGCTGCATCTGGCGAGCCAGCGCAGCACACGGAAACGGCGTTTACCTTCCCGCCAGTAAGCGGTCCCTATTTATCTACTTGCACCCGGGGGTGCTTTCGAACTGCTAGGTTGGCAGGCGCTGGGACCGAGCAACGGGAGCGCACCGCGCCGCGGGGATTTGAACCGCCGACCTTTCGATCGGCAAGCCCTAGGCACTGAGGCTTTTACCCACAGCGCCATCTCATATATTAGTTTCACCTTTTAAGTTGAATTACTGAAATAAATGAACTTTTCCACAATATTCTAATTTTCCGAGTTTCACCTGTGTACACACCAAAACACACACACAGGGTAGTGGCACAGGAACCTGTCATCTGGAACATTTTGCTGCCTTCAGGCATGGCATAGCTCCCAGAGAAAAGTTCAGGTTTTAGAAGCACTGATTTCCAATGAAACAGACTTGTCTGATGCACACACACACACAAAAAAAAAATATTAAATGAAAAGACAATTAAGTGTAGTGCATTAGTTTGACAATCCCTCCTCCTTTTGTTTAGCACTTAAACCACTTACGCAATGGAGAGGAGGAGCTGGATTCCAAAATCTTTGAAGCCGCCTTCTGTTTGCCCAGATATATGCAACCCTTACATGCCTGTAGGAATCTACTGTGTGCTGTAGAACTCAGTCTTAAAATGAAATCGTGTAAGTCACGGCGACAAGGTCTCCTTGATTGTTCAGGTTCCTCAAAAGGCCTGGAAATCATAATACATTTGAATCAGTTCGGATTTGTACCTTTCCTATATACTGTACTGAATAACTTTTATTTACCGTAGTTCTTCTCTTGCTTGGAAAACACGGCTTCACCTTCTGCAATGTTGACATTTCCCCACTAGAGGACAGGGTCAGAATACCTTCCACTGTTTCGTAAGATAGACGGGGCTTTTTACGGCATGGTCCATTTTGGAAATCCTGCACCTACTCTGAAATAAAATGCTTAAGTTGCAGGCACATAATCTCAAATCAAATATATTGATAAGGCCATTGGTCTAAATTTACGGTAGCTTAAGCAAGAAGTATTCACAGTTTCCTTAATCCAGAGCTATTCTCGTTGTTTCGTATCAAATGATTAAGCCTTTTTTAAAAAAAAGATGTGACAATACAACTCAGCACTGAAATTGCTTAACAATGCTAATATTAGTCTGGTTTTATTCACTCTTGGATCTAGATTAATTTTTTGATTCATATGAAACACAAAAAAGCAATGCATTGCAGCTATTGGAATTCCCAGGGGGAGTGAAATACCCATTTTATCTTAGAGAGGGGCGTTCAAGATCTAGACTTGCCTCCACACTAGGCTGCTTAATAGTTTGTGCAGCCCGTCCCAGACTCATATTCACTTACATTTTCGGACACATATCTATTCTGTTTACTATGAGACATACTGCTGGAATTTGTATGGCACATGTAATTTAACTCTTATCAGGCCATTTGGCCAAACTGGGTTGGCATTTTGTCATTTCATGGACTACTGCAATGCGTTCTATGTGGGGCTACCTTTGAAGGTGACCCGGAAACTACAACTAATCCAGAATGCGGCAGCTAGATTGGTGACTAGGAGTGGCCGCCGAGACCACATAACACCGGTCTTGAAAGACTGACATTGGCTCCCAGTACATTTCTGAGCACAATTCAAAGTGTTGGTGCTGACCTTTAAACCCCTAAATGGCCTCAGTTCATTATACCTGAAGGAGCGTCTCCACCCCCATCATTCTGCCCGGACACTGAGGTCCAGCGCCAAGAGCCTTCTGGCGGTTCCCTCACTGCGAGAAGCCAAGTTACAGGGAACCAGGCAGAGGGCCTTCTCGGTGGTGGCACCCGCCCTGTGGAATACCCTTCAGATGTCAAAGACAACAACAACTACCAGACTTTTAGAAGACATGTGAAGGCAGCCCTGTTTAGGGAAGCTTTTAATGTTTGATGGATTACTGTATTTTAATATTTTGTTGGAAGCCTCCCATCTGGCTGGGCGGGGGTATAAATAATAAATTATTATTATTATTATTATTACAAGCTTGCATAACATTGGGATGGACATATTATGTACAGCTAATTTTCTGTAAGCTCGGTTTATAGACATTTTAACATTGCAGCCCTCACGTCCTGATCTTTGTTGAAGGGGGATGAGGACATGCTGGAAGTGCCCCTTCAGCAATGGGGGTGGACTTCTGCCACTGCAAAGTCTCCCACTGTGTTTAGCTGCATAGGAAACTACTGCTGGCATTTTTCTCCAGAAAGCCCTGAAACAAAATGATATAGACTTCTTGATGGACCTAATCCTTGGGCCCATCAGCACAGGCAGCTCAGAGATGGTACAGTGAAAACACGAGAAACCCGTCCCCACATTCCACCCTGAACGGAGGCCTGCTGTTCCCCAGTTGGTTTCAGGATTTCTAGCTGCAAAATTGGCAGTCCTCCATATATTTTGGATGCGGGTGGCGCTGTGGGTTAAACCACAGAGCCTAGGGCTTGCCGATCAGGTTGGCAGTTCGAATCCCTGCAACGGGATGAGCTCCCGTTGCTCAGTCCCAGCTCCTGCCAACCTACCAGTTCAAAAGCACATCAAGGTGCAAGTAGATAAATAGATACCGCTCCGGCGGGAAGGTAAACCGCGTTTCCGTGTGCTGCTCTGGTTCGCCAGAAGCGGCTTAGTTATGCTGGCCACATGACCCGGAAGCTGTACGCTGGCTCCCTCGGCCAATAAAGTGAGATGAGCGCCGCAACCCCAGAGTCAGCCACGACTGGACCTAATGGTCAGGGGTCCCTTTACCTTTACCATATATTTTAGGGTTCAGTTACTGAAGCTATCAGCTCTACAGTGTTAAGATTAAAACGAAAGGGCTTGATGCGCTTTAAAAGTTGACATACCTTTGTCTCGGGAGACGGTGGAAGTGTGCGCCTTTGGGGCTGAAGTCAAACCGTTGGGAGTGTTTCGGTGCCTGGTTGTGCTGCAGCAGATGCAACATGTTTCTTTCTTTCTATGCTCCTCCCAGCGGTCATTCCTTGTCTGGAACGTCTTATGCCTGCATGCCTATGCCCATTTAACTGGGAGTACTTCCTCTTGAGTTCAGTGGAATTTATTTCTGAGTAGACATGCATAGGCTGACACTACGCAGCTACAGTTCTGGGTACAATTTACTTGTAAGACCCTTTTAACTCCAGGGGCTTACTTCCAAAACAAGCAAAATCCATGCTGCACAACAGAAGAATAATCTGGCCTATATTAAGAAATTTAGTGCTTGGTACGCTTATCTGCCCCCCTCCCACTTTGATTTTCGGGCACCTTATTCGTCTACCTTAACCATTCCAAAACTCAAGCGGGCCTTTACACTGGCCAGACTAAATATGTTACCCTCAGCTGTTCTTGAAGGTAGATATCAAAAAATTTCATTCGAGAACCAGCTCTGCCCCTGTGGAGCTGGATATGTGGAGACTGTGTCACACGTTCTCTTGTCTTGCTCCCTATATAAAGATCTCAGGGACGAGACCATCACGCCACTCCTATCTGCCATCCCGGGCCGCTCTTGTGAAGCCAAATTGTTCTCACTCCTAGCCGACCAGAGCAGCTCAACAACAGAGAAGGTTGCCAAATTTATCGAGAGAGCAATGAGACTGAGAGCTGCTATCTGAATGACATCAGTGTCGTCACCCGGATTCCTCGCCTAGGATCTTATTATTATTATCATTATGTTTTATTATTATCATCTTATTACCTCTGCCAAGTTTTAAGTACTGAGATTATTAATTTATCTGCATCTGGTTATTATTATCTTTCTCCCTGTCCTGACCATCCCCCCGAGGTTATATTTATATTTATAATCTTTCAATTTGGCTGGTCTATTTATTTAACCAACCTGGAACAATCTACCAGAGAAAAGGGCGCCGCCCATGGGACAGAGGGTCATTGATGAATGATAATCCAGCTTCTACCTAGGGTTTTAATAGGTCATAAGATTTTATGGTAATTATATTTGTAATGTATTTTTGTCGGTGTTTGTCCTTTGATGCTATGGCCTGTCGGCTACGCAAATAAAGTCTATTAGTTAGTCATGCTGCACAACACAGAAATCAAGATGTTTGACACAAAGTCATCAAGTAGATCGTTCTATTGGCCTGAAATATGATGCAGTAATAATGTGGTCTTTTGAGAAGTTCTGGAAATCATAGTTTTACAGATCTTTTGTTTTATCTGAAACTTTGCAATACGTTTCTACTGCACAATTTATTTACTTTTAATTAACATCTTCAAGACTGCAAACTATTTCACAGGACTGCTCACACATATCACTTCTATGACAAAATACTTTTTATTTGTTTTTATTTATTTTAAAACTGTCCACAGCTTCACACAAGGCAAGCATCCAGGTCTGGCATGTGTGGATTTTTCCAGCCTTGTGGAAAATCATGTTCAAAGTGATCCTCAGCGCATTGTATGTGCATACTTTGGAAGCTTAGATGTTTCTCACTTAATCAAAATAAAATTTGACTTGGGATCTCTTCAGTGATTCAGATGTAGTGCTTCTTCTGTGCTTTTAAGACCTGTCTGACATTTTATATTATTTTCTGTTCATCTGTTAAACCTTTCAACTTATTTTATTATGCTTTTATTGTTTATAGATTTAGATTACATTGATCTTAAAAAACACCAAATTGATGTGGGGAATTAAATTTGATTAATATTCAACTGCTTTCTAAGCACAAGCACAAAATTAGTTTAAGCAAATTTGATCTTAAAGGTAAAAGGTTTGCAAATTGAGCAAAGTTGGTTTTAATATCAAAATAGGTGTGGTCAAGCAGAAAGCCATCTTTCTGGCTGGAGTATAGCAAACTACACTCAAATTATAATATTATTCCATTCGTGTTAATTTATCATATTTTAAATAAGCAGCCAATAACTGAAAAATATCGCTACAAACATTAACCTTTATTACATTAAAACACAGCTGTTCAAATTTTAAATGCAGAAAATAAGTGCAATCCAAGCCATTTTGGTGAACATAATAACAAATGCAGTACTTTAAGGGACAAACACTTGCTGGTTCTGGAAGTTGGTTTCTAAGATATGGTTTAGTTTTGTGCGCAACAGACACAAAATAATTAAAAATGATTTAAACAAATGTCAACAAATTTTTACTGCTGTGCAAAAAAAGGGCCACAACCATAAGAAACTTTGAACTTAAGTGTGTCACATACAAACAGGTCTTAATGTGCTAAAACTGAAGGCACAAGTTGTAGAAATGTATGCTACACTTCAAAATGGTGAAAAGTACCCCAGACAAAATGTTTCACATTTTGTTCTGTAGCATGAGGTCATACAGAGATTCCATTACATTTCTAAAAGGTTCTTGCTCTGGAACTCATACATTTTTTCCTCCTTAGAAGTCATTTGTCAAATCCTGTTCAGTTTAGTGACGATGAGTACTCTCAGAGTCTGATCAAAGGCACTACAGACACAGAGACCCATTTTGTCAGGGCTCCAGTCAAGGCTTGAAATAGGTTGCGTTGACAACGTCACATTCTGTAAAAGGCTAACCGAACCTGCTACTCCCATCTCATTTCCCTCTGAATCTTGCTTAGACCGCTGCGCAGGATACTCACTGGAAAATAGATCAAAAAAGGTATGTGAAAAGCCTGTTATAAGCACACACCGCATGCTATTTTTTTATATCAATATTTCCACCAAAGAGTTCAGGGTCACTTACAATGGGTATCTTATGTTACCCTCACAACAATCCTGTAAGTTGGTTTAGGCTAAGATCATGGCTTGCCCAACGTCACTCCATGCATCTCACAAGTGATTCCTCAACCTGGTTTCTTCACAATCAAATCCAACCCCCAGAAACTATATCCTACTGACATTGCGGGAGATGGGAGATATCACAAAGGAAATGCAGAAGATTCCAGAATTTTAATAATGCTAAGTTACAGTACATTCCTACGCACGTCTGCTCAGAAGTCCTACTGAATTCAATGGGGTGTAATCCCAGGAAAGTGAATACTGCAGCCTTAGGCAAACCAAAGCTCAGAAGGACGTTAAACATCAAGGCCAGGCATAGGCAAACGTGGCCCTCTAGATGTTTTGGGACTACAACTCCCATGATCCCTAGCTAACAGGACCAGTGGTCAGGGATGATGGGAATTGTAGTCCCAAAACATCTAGAGGGCCGAGTTTGCCTATGCCTGATCAAGGCTGTGTCAATAAGCTTTCTGTTGTATAAAGCTCCTTGGTAAAATGTTAAAATACATAAATATGTATGCTGAAATTTATTTATCAAGATGTGTATGCTACTTACAAAAAAACCTCTAGCTGGAGTAATTTTAAAAACAACGATAAATACAGACATTAAAAACAGAAGATGTATGCTATTCCTGAATTTTATTATATTTAGCATGTGCTTAATATAGTCATTTAAAAGAGCTAAAGCCTCTTCTCTTGTCTGCCCCACCCAAGAGCAGAAGGAGTTTGTGGTTCTGAGCAGCGCACGGAAACGCTGTTTACCTTCCCGCCGGAGCAGTACCTATTTATCTACTTGCACTTTGACGTGCTTTCAAACTACTAGGTTGGCAGGAGCTGGGACTGAGCAACGGGAGCTCACCCCATCATGGGGATTCGAACCACCGACCTTCCAATCGGCAAGCCCTAGGCTCTGTGGTTTAGACCACAGTGCCACTCACGCCCCCCTGCAACGTATATCCACTGCCAAAAAAAAAAAAGTTAGGTTGCAGATGCAAAGCTAAGCCACTTCTAATAATTCGGTCTTAACAGCAAGCTCTCCTACGACATGAAAAGCTACCATCACCATAACCCGTAACTAAATGTACAGAATTAGGGCTACTCAGACAAACCTGGTCCTACTCCTCTGCCCCCCTCCCCAGATGAACAGTAAATACTTACTATTTCCAAAGGTGAAGGTTTCCGGCTCCTCCGCTAGTCACAAATATATCTCTGTTCTGTGGAAGATGCCGAACTTGCCACATGGTTGATTTGTGGGCCTAACAACAAAGTTATACAAAAATTGTACATACATTAGTCTAATCCAGTGATTTTCAACCCGTGTGCCATGGCACCCTGGTGTGGCTGGAATGTTGGTCAGGGGTGCCAGGGGCAACACTGGCCTCTGTCCCTCTTTCCTTCCTTCCCTCCTCTGATGCCCTCTGGCATCTCTGCCTCCCAAAGGCTTGTGTGACTGCTAGCTGCAGCAGCCCTAGCAAATGGTGCCTCTGGGGCTGGCCAGGGGGTGTTTCCCAGGCCCCTGTGGGGCAGTGTGAGGAGGCACCTCCTTTGGGGCGGGATGGGGCAGCTCAGACATTTGGCACCAGCTTGGCTGGAGGAGCTGCTGGAAGGAGACGTACAAGGCACCATCCAACCGCACTCCAAACTTAGCCTTTTCTTCGCTCAAAGATAATAATAATAATATAGTAATTTATTATTTATACCCCGCCCATCTGGCTGGGTTTCCCCAGCCACTCTGGGCGGCTTCCAACAAAACACTAAAATACAGTAACCTATTAAACATTAAAAGCTTCCCTAAACAGGGCTGCCTTTAGATGTCTTCTAAAAGTTTGGTAGTTATTTTTCTCTTTGACATCTGGTGGGAGGGTGTTCCACAGGGCGGGTGCCGCTACCGAGAAGGCCCTCTGCCTGGTTCCCTGTAACTTGGCTTCTCGCAGCGAGGGAACCGCCTGAAGGCCCTCGTTCCACAATTTATTTCACAACATTTATATACGACTGGGGGGGGGGGAGAACCTCTTCATAGAAGTTTACCAAAAAAATCCCCACTGCAAAAAGTTAGTTGACTACTGCCCCATGAGAGTGTTCAGGGGGGAAAGTCTTCCAGAGGTTTAAGGCCCCAGTCATAGTACGCTTATGTGAATCTGTTCGACCTAAACTTTTTGCTTTGCCTCTTCCCCATGGCAAGAGTAGCGTATTTTCTGTCAGAACAATGAACAGCCTGTGTTTTATACTGTACCTTCTCTGAAACTGAAGCAAAACCTTTAGTTGGATGCTGAGTCCTCATGTCAAAAACATGAAACTTTCCTTCAAGTGATGTTGCTACCAATTTGTTCATATTTATATCCTTCCTGTCAAATTCAAGACTGCAAACCTAGAAGCATAAAGCAAGCAAGCATTAAGACTTCAGCAGAATTTCGGTGCAATCCTAACTGTGTTTATTTAGAAGCAATTCCAACTGAGAAAGAGCTCAAGATGGAAAGGCATGCAGGCCATTCCTATGTACATTTAGGTATGCCTAGAATCAAAGTGATGCTTCTGGGGTATGGTTATATATGCATATTATTCATTCATTCATTCATTCATTCATTCATTCATTTATATATTGCCTTTCTGCCAAGGCACCAAAGGCAGCTTAAAATTTTAAAGGACTAAAATAAATGATATAAAATGTAAAGTTGACCGGCGTGGGAAGACAGTCCAGCTGGAACAGGTCCTGAGTTTGTGGCTGCCCTCTCACCCTCTTCCTCCTTCTCAACGGGGATTCACAAATTTTGGCTGGCGCTGTGGGTTAAACCACAGAGCCTAGGACTTGCTGATCAGAAGGTCGGCGATTTGAATCCCCGCGATGGGATGAGCTCCCGTTGCTCGGTCCCTGCTCCTGCCAACCTAGCAGTTCGCAAGCACATCAAAGTGCAAGTAGATAAATAGGTACCACTCTGGCGGGAAGGTAAACGGCGTTTCCGTGCGCTGCTCTGATTCGCCAGAAGCGGCTTAGTCATGCTGGCCACATGACCCGGAAGCTGTACGCCGGCTCCCTCAGCCAATAAAGCGAGATGAGCGCCACAACCCCAGAGTCGGTCACGAATGGACCTAATGGTCAGGGGTCCCTTTACCTTTAGCAGCCAACCCAAACTACACAGTCTGTGGGATCCTGACCCATTTCCAAGGGTCCTTCCCCAATTGCCACAATACAATCCAGGGTTATGGGCAATCACCTGCTACCCTCCCTTACTCTGAAGTTGGGAATAGGGGGAGAATCGTAGGGCAATTTAAGAAGCAGCCTCATAAGCCAGCACAATGCTAGGATGATGCCTGCCCCACGCCTTGAATTCCAACTGGAGACCAGGCTGGCGCTTATTTTCTTCTTTACCTTCTCAGGTGATTGGAGCACCACAGAAGAGTAGAAGCAAGCATAACAAGTCTTCAGCTCAAAATGAAAAGAGTGGGCCTTGCTGGTTTTTAGGTGTGCTTCTGGGCCTTCCTTTCCTGCCATGGAGCTGGGGAAGGGATTTTCACTGCGGTTGCACTGCACTCTGGTGGCGTTCTGAGCACCTCCAAAATACCATGCAACAGTAAAGAGAACCTCAGGCTGTTTCTCTAGCTACACAATTGGGGATTTTCTGACAGGGGGCAGCAAATACACTTGCCAAGGGAAGTGTGATTAGGGACCTTGGGAGCAAACCAAAAGCTAGATTAGAATGACTAGATTAGAATGAAGATATGGTTTTATTTGTAGATGTGTGCTTTTTCTTTTCTTTTTTGTTTCCTTTTTTGTGTTCTGTTTTTCTTTCCTGTTTGTATAGTATTACCTTGGATTCAATGTTTGTAATTTTTGTTATAATTTTGCATTGAAAATAATAATAAAAAATTTTAAAAAGAGTTTCAGAAGTGGTTTGACATGTAGCAAGGGGGCTTGCCATTCCAGAACACAGGCCCAAGACCTACTGCGTGGTTTTTAGGGGAAAGGAGGGAATCCCAGCCAAGAGAATTGGGTATCCTGAACTCTGTATAGAAGTGCACTTTTCATTGAGTGAAGTACCGTACTTTTCTGTCTATAAGATGCCCCCATGTATAAGAAACCCGCCCCCCCATTTTTGAGACTCAGTTTTAAGAAAATGAGGGGAGATGACCCAAAGTTGTTTAGCTTCTCCCCCCACGCAGCTGCAGGCAGGAAAAACTCCCTAGATTGTTTCGCACTCGCTGCAGCATCAGGGGAAGTTGCGCTCCCACCAACCGGCTGACTGGCAGACGTGTTGCTTCTCTACCCCCTCCCCCTTGCCACTACCCATGTATTGGACAACCCCAGTTTTTTGACATGAATTTTTAGTCAAAAAACCTCATCTAATACACAGAAAAATAAGGTATATTTCTCATTCTCACTGCGTAGATTTTATTCCTCTACAGCAGTGTTTCCCAAACGTTTTTGGGCAACGGCACACCTGTTTACCGGAAAAAAATCTCGCGGCACACCACCATTAAAGCCCCGCCCCGTGACGTCAGCGCGCAGCGTCACGCCGGGAGGGACGCACAAAAGTGAAAGTTTTTTCCCTCCCCCTTGCCGGGGTGGGAGGAGGCAGCAGAGCGAGGGACTGAGGGACGGCGGCAGCTGAGGCGGCCACCCCTCGACGCCGTCCCAAAAGCCGCCAAAAAGCCCTAAAAAAAGAGGAGCAGCACAAAAAACACACCACACACGGGGGGCGTGTTCTAATTTGCTTCTAACTCCGGGTTAGAGCGCAGCACGTGGAGGATGGGTGGGGAAAGAGAGAGGAGGCGCACTGATAGAACGCCAGGCACGGGGGCCGCCAGGGAGAGCCAGCGCGCGCCCCACCCCGGACGCTCGCGGCCACCGCCATCCCTCCCTCCCAGGGAAGGCGGGATTAGAGCAAGCGCCCGGGCAGCAAGAAGCGCGCGCGCGCCGGCCCTGCCCTGGATCCCTCAGAACCGCCAGTCTCTGGGAAAGTGGGCTTGGCTTCAGAACTCTCAGGCAGCAGCACCCGCCGCCCGGCAAGGCTTCCCATTGGGAGGCGCGAATGCTTTAGTGGGCGGGGATTGGTGCAAATATAGGCAGGGCGGGCTGAGAGGAGGAGCCGCCGCCGAGGAGCAGCGACACCAGCAGCGTTTCCTCTCCCCCCTCCCCTCCCGTGTCAACAAGCGGGGCGCCTGCGCCGGGGGTTTGCGCGTCAGGCAGGCAGCCAGGCAGGCAGACGGCGAGAGCCCCGCGCTGGGCAGCCGCTGCTCGCCGCCGCCGCCCCGCGTCTCGCCGCCCGACTCGCCCGCCTCCCTCCCACGGCACACCAGCCGATGTCTCACGGCACAGTAGTGTGCCGCGGAACACCGGTTGGGAAACACTGCTCTACAGATCCGTGCCTTGTAACAAAGACATCCTTCAATGTCATTTCAAAAGCCTGAACTACAAAGTATTGAGGGCAAATGCAAACTTAAGCAACTTGTGCTGACTACTGTCATACAAAGAGTAATATTTTTTTGCCATATCACAAAAAAGTGCACAGAAAAAAATAACTGCAGATTAATTTTAATCACACTAAGCATAATTCCCAGACTAGAAGTATCTGAATTGCAAAAAGTAATTTTTTTTAAAATGGACATTTAGACATACATTTGTGAAACATTACCCCATTCTTGATGTTGGTCTCCCACCGTAGTGTCATGTTCCTAAGGTCAAACAACTTGACATCCCCATTGTCATAGCCGGCACATACAACACGCTCCTCTTGATTATAAGCATTACCTAGTTAAGAAAAAAAGAGGCACTGCTTAAAAAATCATATGACCAACAATTTTTATAACAAGGCGCATTTGTGTACCTATTCTGTTATAAAAGCATAATGCATTTCTGGTAGAAAACCAGTCCTGGAATGACAGGTTATTACTATTCAAGAAGAAAAGGCATTTAACAAAGGACAAGGGCAACAGCTGGAAAAATTTAGTGCAAGCTACTGTCTTTCTGTAGGGACGCGGGTGGCGCTGTGGGTTAAACCACAGAGCCTAGGACTTGCTGGTCAGAGGGTCGGCAGTTCGAATCCCCGCAACGGAGTGAGCTCCCGTTGCTCGGTCCCTGCTCCTGCCAACCTAGCAGTTCAAAAGCATGTCAAAGGGCAAGTAGATAAATAGGTACCACTCCGGAGGGGAGGTAAACAGCATTTCCCTGCGCTGCTTAGTCATGCTGGCCACATGACCCGGAAGCTGTATGTCGGCTCCCTTGGCCAATAAAGCGAGATGAGTGCCGCAACCCCAGAGTCGGTCATGACTGGACCTAATGGTCAGGGGTCCCTTTACCTTTTACTGTCTTTCTGAATTACTTATTTTATTTAAAATGTCAAAACTGCATTCTTGGAGACAGAAGCAATTGAAGTGGTGCTTCTGCAACAGAAAGCTAGAACCTGGAGAAGATCAAAGAGAAAAGGAAGCAGCTGGAAGATATATTTCCAAAAAGAAGCACTCTACAGACTCCATTTCGTATAGAGTCATTTAAACTCCATGTTATGGTACAAAAGCGATGGGAGCAAAGACAAGTTCCATGATATATGCGTGTATGCCATCAAAAATCAACCAGCTCAAGAGAGACCTTACCAAACGCAACTGTCCAGCAGTCTCTCTTGCTCTCTCCTTGGGCTGGTTCCATATTGGCAACTGGAGTGTCTTTTTGTCTTGGGTCCCACACCTTCACGGTCCCTGCAAAAGTGGATAATGGATTATTATTTTACTGATAAAACACCTGGTGGCATTTATTATATCACTTCGGCCCCAGTAACTTGCTTAATAAAACACTATTAATGTCCCCCTTACTCCTATTCATTTTTCATGTACTTCAAAAAAATAATAATAATAGAAGTTTGTTTAAATGCTTTTACAATTTGATGGATGAGCTGTTTCATCCTATGAGCAGGCTAATAAATTAAAGAAGATGCAACTCAGCTAAAATATTAGCTTCCGTTTCCTGGAAGCTGTAATCTCCATTAAGAAGACAGGCCTACTAATACCACACATTTTTATATGTAAATTATACAGATCTTTCTGCAATTGTCTTGCTTTATGTTCTTCCTTTTGTATCCTCATATATGCAGATATCAGTTTGCTACAGCCCTCTAATGACTTATGTGAAAACCCTGTTCTATGTGGGACTCAAAATAGAACATACAGCATATGTAGATCTGATTGCAGTACCCTTGTAACCATATCATATGGCAGCTGAGGAGGAACCTAGAATGGAAAAAGGCTGGCCAAGACTGCTGTTACCAAGTATATACTAGCTGGGCAGGGGGCGGGGAGGACAACTATGGATAAGCAATGATAGACTGGACTAATCAGTAGGTGTAGTCTTATTAATTAGAGCTGTAAGAGCGTCCTCTTAAAAATCTGACAGATTTTTGTTTTTAGATTGCTGCTCTGCTTTTTTTATATCCTGCTCATCCCACCCCGCAAAAAGGCCTGGTCTTCATCTGACATCCCTTTGAAACAGAATAATAGAAAAAGCTTCTTTATAGTATAGGCTTATAATTCAATAAGTTTCAATGAAAGCTCAACATGATTTAAGGGTGGGAAAATCAGAAAAAGACCCTTCTTATTTTCATTCTTTTTTACTCTCCTATTATACCTAAATAAACTTGATTTGCTCTGACATCTGGTGGCAATCTATTAAAAACAAGAGATATTGTGCCACTAACTTCAACAGGGCCTGTAATGTACACAAGAAATGGACTTATTTAAAACTATCAGTTACTAGTTTATAGAATAGCTAATGTGCCCAAACAAGGAGAAGGGGGCGACAGAGGACGAGATGGTTGGATAGCGTTTTTGAGGTTACCAGCATGAGTTTGACCAAACTGCGGGAGGTAGTGGAGGACAGAGGTGCCTGGCGTGCTCTGGTCCATGGGGTCACGAAGAGTCGGACACAACTAAACGACTAAACAACAACAACAACAATGTGCCCAAGCATGCGCAAACACTGTAAGACAGCCACAAATGCTCAGTACAGATTAATCCTCAGGGGACCTCTTAGTTGTAGCAATGCCCATGCTGATTTGCATCTCTGTAGACCCCGTGGCATTTCTGCTTGCCCAATGAGATACAGCCATGCAGTGTTGCTCCAGCTGTTCTTTTTTTAAAAAAAACAACACACTACAACGCCAATGACCTATCTTAAGCTAATGTACTGCACCCTCTGGAGCACCTGATATCAGACAGGATGGTCTGCGATTGCTGCCACTCACCTCCCTGGTCTGTCCCTGCTAGAGCAATATAACCGTCCACCTTTTTTGCTGCACATAGGCACAGCTCAAAACATCATCATCCGGTGTTACTTTAGAACTGCTGCAATTAACAGCTATTCACTAGTTCCCCATCCTACAAGCTGCTATGCTTGTAAAGTGATTCATAGGAGCTTGTAACTGAACTCATAGAAAGCAAAAGGCCACATTAAAATAAAACAAGTCAAGTGAAGACCCATCAGAAAATGAACTGCTAGAAAGGTGGGGGCAGAGAGGAAATAGATGTTCATTCCTTTGTCCCCCCTCCACAAATTCAGGCACATTCATGTTCTTTCACGTTTAGAGTGACAAACCAGTCTCCACTTGCATCTCACTCTCCCCTCCCCTTTCCAGTAAATGATAGAAGCATTGGCCTCCCCAACTTTCTCCACTGAGCGGCTCTGGATCCGTCAGGCAGGAGGACGCAAGTCCATGATGCTACCCTTAATGTCAGACATCAGGTGAGCGCTCAGCCAAGTCCAGTTCCCAGAAAAATACTGGGACCTTGAGTTAGCAAGGCAGGGACAATGCCCTTCTCAGCTGCTGGAGCTTAGAATCCAGTGGCCTCAAGAAAGTGCACATGTACAACCCTTGACCATGCGGTGCTTGGGAGATGCAAGATATTTTGATCTAGTAGTTTTTTAAGCAAGAGTAGACCATCGCCCGAGGGGACGCAGGTGGCGCTGTGGGTTAAACCACAGAGCCTAGGACTTGCCGATCAGAAGGTCGGTGGTTCCAATCCCCGCGACGGGGTGAGCTCCCATTGCTCGGTCCATGCTCCTGCCAACCTAGCAGTTCGAAAGCACATCAAAGCGCAAGTAGATAAATAGCTATCGCTCCAGTAGGAAGGTAAACAGCGTTTCCATGCGCTGCTCTGGTTCGCCAGAAGTGGCTTAGTCATGCTGGCCACATGACCCGGAAGCTGTACGCCGGCTCCCTCGGCCAATAAAGCGAGATGAGCGCTGCAACCCCAGACTCGGTCACGACTGGACCTAATGGTCAGGGGTCCCTTTACCTTTACCTTAGACCCCATGCTTCTCAATCCTCTCACTTTCCCATTCTCTATATCCCTACATAGTTGTCCTAGTTTGAAAAGACAATGCTTTAGAATTGCTTAGGTCTCAGAAACTATCTTATGGTAAAGACAGGTGACGGAATCCTGGGCACGTTTACTTGTAAGTTCCACTGTGTTTATCAGGCTTACTCACAGGAAAGCATGCCAATCTCCACTGGGAGTAAGCCCCATTCAGCTGAACAGTACTTACTTCTGAGTAGATGGAAACACCCTTTAAATTTAGATAACAGGACTAAATTGGTTCATAACATATGAAGACAGAAGAATGGTAATCATTGGAAGCTATTAGCTGGATTTATCCTAACCCACTTTGCTTTTCCTTCTAACCAGTGACACTGCAGTAGATCTAACTCACCATCCCGACTTCCCGTCACAATTTCTGGTGCTCCTTCTCCGATTCCTAAGCCACCAACGCCATCAATACTATTGATTATTTCTTTATGTCCCTTCACAGAGTACACTGGGATTTCTGGAACTTCCAAATTCCTAAACACCAGAAAGGAACAATTATTTTTTTACGATTTCCAAAGATGAAGCTAAGAGTCTTACGGCAACTTACAGACGAATACAACTACCGTGTCATAAGCTGGTGCACCTGAGGAACTGGACTTTAAATCCATGAGAGCTTATGGCATAATTAGTTTTGTGTTCTTTAATGGTTCTCAGTAAATTGAATTAGGGATATTTTATACCACAATGGTTAAAACAAACTATTCTCAATTCAGTTTCAAATAGCAGTGATTATTAAAATGATATGCAAAAATTTGTGAAATTTCTGATGCAAAAACCAAAAGTGGTTTTAAGAGTAACGACCCATTAATCAAAATCTGAACCTGCTCAAGCCTTAAGAAGCAACATTTTTATCATTGGTATTTGTTACAATGACAAATTTGATGCAAACATTTTTTTTAACTGTGTTCTTTCCTTTCCCACCAAAAACTGAAGGAATTCCAAAGGTTCAAGAAACACCTTCACAATCCAAACTACAAAAATTCAAGGCTACAATTCAACTTTTTGATTGGTACGCTGAGCCTGCAAAGGCCCAGTTCACATGCAGTGCTAAGCCAAATCATAGCTTAGTGCAAACACGCAAATTTGCAGGTTCCTGGAGAATTCCCCCCACGCCAGTCCTGCTGCTGCTGTGCTATCTGGTACTAAATCATGTTTTCACTTAGTACTACATGAGAACCGGTTCAAATAGTAAGAGCTAGTAAAAATGTAAAAGATAGATAGAAAGAAAAAGAAATGGGAGAATGGAGGTTGAAATACAGTGGTGCATCGCAAGACGAAATTAATTTGTTCCGCGAGTTTTGTCGTCTTGCGGTTTTTTTCGTCTTGCGAAGCACGGTGTCGGGAAAGTTTTGGAAAAGCTTCAAAAACCTCAAAAAGCTTTAAAAACCTCAAAAAAGCCTACCACACCGCGTGCTATGAGTTGCTCCTCGAAGTCAAGTCGCAACTGTATTAACGGTGTTAAGAAAAAGGAAACAAACTTGCAAGACGTTTCCGTCTTGCGAAGCAAGCCCATAGGGAAAATCATCTTGCGAAGCAGCTCAAAAAACAAAAAACCCTTTCGTCTAGCGAGTTTTTTGTCTTGCGAGGCATTCGTCTTGCAAGGTACCACTGTATGTCCCTTTAACTTTTTTATAGCTTTATCATAAGGTTGGGTGAAATCCTAAGGGGGGGGGATTCAAAAGTAAATAACTTTTGCCTGAGTATTAGCTGCTGACATCTAGAAACATCTGAAGTTTTCTAAATCATTCAAGAAAGGGACATCAAGAACCAGAAGGTTGCAAAATGTGCCACTTGGGTTGTGAGTTCAATAGTAATATTCCCATATAGGCAAATCCTGTTCTTTTTAGGGTTTTTCTTTTTCCCTTAAGATCTACTTTTTCTTTTACCATCTGGACACAGTGCTTCTTTCTAGCTAGTCAATGCTACTATCATTCAACAACCCGCATACACCCTCTGCTTATCAGGGCAAATGAAGAAAATGCAAAATACTCTTATTTAATGTAGTTAATACATAGGAGAACTGGTGCAGGAAACAAAAGCAAGTTGTTAACAAGGTATACAGATTCATGGATTTCTCTGTCTGGTGAAACCATGATTAATAAGGGTCAAAAGGTAAGCATGCAGAAAGCTCCCCACTCCCAAAAAAGACAACAACAACAACCAAGTGCCATTATCTTTGGCAGTTTTTCACCTGTGAAGGGAACACTTCAAAAAGACTATGAAATTTATAAAACAACAGTATCTAAAAACACTACCTAAATATGTTCACTGATATTTAAAAATTAAAATAGTAGTCTATGATTGCATATCACAAATTGCTTTGGAAAGTCACAAAACCATGCAGAGGTGGCATAATTAACTAATTTTTCTATATAACTGAATTAGGTTACAACTGCCTAAAACCTTTGTGATCCTAAACTAAGACGACTTAAATAAAGTGACAAATTTGAATTAGCTGAGAACAAAAGAATAGGTGAAGTGTGAAATGGAGTATTAACCAGCAAAAATGTTCTTACCATATGTTTAAATTTCCACCAAAATCTCCTGTAGCTAGGTATCTTTGTTGCAGAGAAGAAGCACCAAAGGTTCCACATTTAACAGGCTTCGATTTTTCAATCTGGAAAGGAAAAAAAAACTTGGAGGAAGGCTTAATAATTTTACATTTATTATCTTGTCCAATCGAACAGACTGGTTCTGTTAGTATTAAGTGCTGATAAAAAAGTAAACGTCAAAAGCCAGTTTCTCTTGTTTGAAGAGTTACTGCTGGTAGGTTTTAGCAAAATTCAAATATGCACCATGAATATTGATATTAACAGACAAGTCACACATTTTAGTCTGATTTTTGGTTATGAAATTTCATTTGTCTATGGGAGAGATTTGTCATTAATAAGTCTATTTTAAGTCACTGTGGCTGCAATCCCATACACATTTGCCTAGGAGTAAATTCCACTTGAATTCAGTTGGACTCATTCTTGGATCTGCATCCATAGACTGAGCTGTCATTCTTCTTTCCAATTTATTTCAGAGATGTCCATAGTTAGTAAACCTAGCAACTGCTGATAGTTTGCAAACATAAAAGTAGATTGCAACTTGCCTATTATTTTCTCCCTCCCCTTTTCATATTTTTAAAATTGGCAAATATCAGAACTAGTATTATTTACCATATATTTCTCCCTATAGGACGCACCGTCCCATAAGGCGCACCTAGTGTTTTTGGGGGGAAATAAAGGGGAAAAAATTATTTTAATTTTAGTGTGGTGTAGTGGTTAAGAGTGGTAGTCTGCTAATCTGGGGAACCGGGTCCACGTCTCCGCTCCTCCACTTGCAGCTGCTGGGTGACCTTGGGCCAGTCACGCTTCCTTGAAGTCTCTCAGCCCCACTCACCTCACAGAGTGTTTGTTGTGGGGGAGGAAGGGAAAGGAGAATGTTAGCCGCTTTGAGACTCCTTAAAGGGAGTGAAAGGCCGGATATCAAATCCAAACTCTTCTTCTTCTTCTTCTTTTACCCCCAGGCGCGGGGCTGGGGCGGGGGAAGCACGAGCTTCCCCCGACCCCAGCCCCCAAACAGGCAGCTCTCTGCAAGCCGTGGAAGCCCAGCGCTGGCTCCCGCTGCTTGCGGAGAGGTCCGCGAAGCCTGGACGCGCTGAACTCGGCGCATGCAGGCTTCAGCATGCAGGCAACTCTCCGCAAGCAGCGGGAGCGCTCCCGCTGCTTGCGGAGAGGTCCGCGAAGCCTGGAGAGCAGAGGGGTCGGTGCGCACCGACCCCTCTCGCTCTCCAGGCTTCAGCGAAAGCCTGCATTCGCCCCATAGGACGCACACACATTTTCCCTTCATTTTTGGAGGGGGAAAAGTGCGTCCTATAGGGCGAAAAATACGGTATATACTACGTTTTGGGGATAGGATTGCATAACTAAAATCAGATTATAAAAAAATTATGAGCTGCATCCACTTATGTCATCCTTCCAGCACAAAGAGTTCTGCCTGCGCAATGGGATTCCTCTCTGCCTCCTTTCTCCATGCAGCCCCACTCCCACCCCACCTGTTTCAGAGGAGTGGGGATAACAATAGATGTGGGCTGCAGGGAAGGAGAAAGAGAGATTAAATTGTTCAGGTGGAAATCCTTGCACAAACAGGAAAAAATTGCTGGATGCAATCCTATGTTTAAACAAGTGTTGTAAATAGACTGCTAGTCACTGAGAACAATGCTAAAATAAAACAACTTCATTCTCTGAATGGTAGAAAGCAGTAAGAGTAGTAGTTGTTCACAGAGAAGACCTCATGATTGATTTCACGTAACTGGCCAGCCAATCTATCGGGTGAAAAGACTCTCACTCCTCAATACTTTATCCACAATCTACTCCTCAATGCATAAGGCGGCCAACGTTGTGTTCTCCTACACTGCTATAGCTACAGCAACCAAAGCTGTGTGGGAAGCAAAGGGCTGTGTAGACAAGCAAAGCTAATGGTTATCACCATGGTGATCAGCATGGTTTTCCTCATCATTATTGGTTTCTAAACAGTGCTTGATTATGAACGTTAGTTTGCCAAATGCTGAGTAAAACAAACATTACATTGCTTCGTTTTATCCATGCCAATCCATACATGATTCTCTTATTATTGGATCCTGTTTTGGGATATGCTTACAGTTCACTATCAATCTTCCTAATTAAAAGTTGAAACTGAAATTAGTTATCATCGTGAAGCTATTTTTAATATTTACACTTCTTCACCCATCTCTAAATGTGTCTGTCAGAGCTGGCTCCAGGTCCCAGCTCACAGAGGACCAACACTAGCCGGTAGTAATGTACAAAAGTCTTTATTGAAGTACAGTTTCCATTTTCAAGCCGCAGCGCCCCAGCTCTACGTCTTAGAGGCTAGACCGGCGAAGCTCCATCTGAGTCCCCACCCCCTGTACACCAGCTTAAGACTCTAACCTTACTCCACCTCTTCCGTCTCTCCTTTCTCCTCTGGGTCCTTCTGCCCCCCGGGGTCTCCTCCTTTCTGGACTCTTCTGACGCTGACGCTGACCCCCCTGACTCCTCCCCCTCCTTTCGGCGGGCTTTGGGACCTGGCTCCCTATCCGGGCTGCCAACTGCGCCGCCCTCCTGTACATTTGAACTTGGCGCGCGCACCCAGCCTTCCACCTTCCTCTTGACCGTTTCCTCGCTCTCCGATGGAGGCGTGGCCAATCCTGACTCCTCTCCTCCCGCTGGCGGTGAGCCTCCTGGTCCCGATACCTGGGACTCCTCCCCCCTACTGCGCTCTGGTGGGGAAGCTGGTCCTGATTTCCAACTGCTGCTCTCTGAGTCCCCTCTGGCCCCTTCTTCCTGGGGTGTCCCCCTAGGCACCCCCCTTGCTCTGACCATGGGAGCCCCTTTCTGTGAATCTTCCGATTCGCTGGAAAGACTCAGAGACCTTGGACCGCTGTCATCGCTAACATTTCCTTCAGATTCCTCCCCCTCGCTCTCTATTTCCTCCCTTTCCTGTGCCTCTGCTCCTGAGCCCCTGACATTATTATTATTATTATTAATCCTGTCTTTTTGCCCAACCAGGGACTCAAGGCAGCTTTACCTAAGAATGTGAGCTATGAGCCCAATTCAAATATCATCTTAGTCACAAACTTACTTAGCTGACCTAAGGCACCTCACTCACTGAATACAATTAGATTACTACTTACAATGGCCAGAACGTGATACATGGGAGTGAACAATGGTAACCAAATATATTAGCTATATAAAGCAGGGGTCAGCAAACTTTTTCAGCAGGGGGCCGGTCCACTGTCTCTCAGACCTTGTGGGGGACCGCACTATATTTTGAAAAAAATGAAGAAATTCCTATGCCCCACAAATAACCCAGAGATGCATTTTCAATAAAAGCACACATTCTGCTCATGTAAAAACATGCTGACCATCTGCAGGCCGGATTTAGAAGGTGATTGGGCCAGATCCAGACCCCAGGCCTTAGTCTCATGCTCTACTGGCTGACAGGCTTTACTTCTGAATAAACACCAGCAAGACTGGCTACCTTGTGACTCCCTCCCCCTTTTCCCCTTTCCTTTTTAAATGGGGCTGAGGAGGGGTGTGTCTTTGGAAAGGGAACCATAACTTATGAAAGCAGTTCCAGATATTGACTCCCGTTTCCCAGGTAACAAACTCAGAATTGGCATGCTTCAGTTCAGGATGAATTGCAATTCACAAATGCTTAGTTCCTAACATTGTCTGCCTTTTCCTTGTTGCTTAAAAGCATGAATCCACACTATTGTCAACTCTTCATATAATCCTGGCATGAGAAGGCAAATTGGACTTCTGCAAGGGTGGGGGATCTGTGGCTCTCCAGGTGTTTCTGGTGCACAACTCCCATCCCCCACTCTGACCATTGGTCATGATGATGGGGGTCTGGCAACGGGTTCCCAACTCCTTTGGCATCCAGCACTTGCTAGTTGCTGAGATTCTTACAATGCTTTACTAGGTGGATTTTGCACTCCTTACATTTCTAAGCAAAATTTAGGAGGGTCGGAGGGTGGCAACACAGAAACAGGCCTATTCTGCAATGGCACCCTCCTTGTGGAATGCCCCCTGGTGCCTTCATTACATAGTCATACCTCGGGATAAATACGCTTCAGGATAAGTCTTTTCGGGTTGCGCTCCGCGGCGACCCAGAAGTAATGGAGCGCATTACTTCCGGGTTTCGCCACTCGCACATGCGCAGTCAAAATGACGTCACATGCACGTGTGGCGAAACGCGACCCGCGCACGTGCAGTCGCACCTTACGTTCTGTTCAGGATGCGAACGGGGCTCCAGAACGGATCCCGTTCGCATCCCGAGGTACCACTGTATCTTTAAGCACCAGGTAAAAACTTTCCTCTATTAGCAGTCCTTCCGTGAATTATCACCCTATATACCAGAGGTCAGCAACCTTTTTCATGCATGGGCCTGTCCACCATCCCTCAGACCATGTGGTGGGCCGGACTATATTTTGAAGGGGGGGGGAATGAACGAATTCCTATGCCCCACGAATAACCCAGAGATGCATTTGAAATACAAGGACACATGCTACTCATGTAAAAACATGCTGATTCGCAGACCGTCCACGGGCCGGATTAGAAGGCGAACGGACCGCATCTGGTCCCTGGGCCTTAGGTTGCCTACCCCTGCTATATACCCTTTTAATTGGGTTGTGGGATGGGGGGGGGGAATTATCAGTTTGTTTTCTTATTTTTATTACGTATTTTGTGTTTATATACATACATATATATATATATACATACAGTGGTGCCCCGCAAGACGAATGCCTCGCAAGACGGAAAACCCGCTAGACGAAAGGGTTTTCCGTTTTGGAGGTGCTTCGCAAAACAAATTCCCTATGGGCTTGCTTCGCAAGACGAAAATGTCTTGCGAGTTCCTGCAGGTTTTTTTTCCTCCCCCCCCCCCTTTTCCCAAACCGCTAAGCCGCTTATCAGCTGATCCGCTAAGCCGCTTAACAGCTGATCGCTAAGCCGCTTATCAGCTGATCTGCTAAGCCACTTATCAGCTGATCCGCTAAGCCCGCTAATGGGCTTGCTTCGCAAGACGAAAAAACCGCAAGACAAAGAGAATCGCGGAACGGATTCTTTTCGTCTTGCGAGGCACCACTGTATATATATAGTATATGTATGTTGTGAACTGCCCTGTGAACTACAAATGAGGGTGTAAAAATTTAATAAATCCAGTCATACCTCGGGTTGAATGTGCTTCGAGATGAGCGCGTTCGAGTTGCACTCCACGGCAACCTGGAAGTAACAGAGCGCGTTACTTCCGGGTTTCGCCTCTTCGCATGCGCAGACGCTCAAAATGACATCAAGCGCATGCAAAGTAGCGGCAAAAGGCGACACACGCGCATGCGCAGACGTGCCATCGCTAACTATGTTTGCTTCTAGATGCCCGCCCTGTGGAACGCCCTCCCATCAGATGTCAAAGCGATAAACATCTACCTGACATTCAGAAGACATCTGAAGGCAGCCCTGTTCAGGGAAGTTTTTAATATGTGACATTTTAGTGTATCTTTCATTTTTGTTGGAAGCCGCCCAGAGTGGCTGGGGAAACCCAACCAGATGGGTGGGGTACAAATAATATATTATTATTATTATTATTATTATTATTATTATTATTATTATTACTACTACTACTACTAACAGGGCTCCAGAACGGATCCCGTTCGCATCTAGAGGTACCACAGTAATTATTGTGAATACTAATAATTTATTAAATTTGTACACCTTCAGCTGTAGTTCTCACAACATGGGAGACGAGCACGATCAGAGTTGAATTTATTATTGTTGTTGTTGTTATTGTTATTATTATTATTAAGGCAGCCCATTCAACTCTGACCGCGCTCCCTTCTTCGTTCCCTTTCCCTCCCCTGAAGAAACACCAGGCGGGCCAAATTCCTCAGCAGCGGCCGGCGAAAGGCAGCGGGAGCCCGCGCTCCGCCCGCCCGCCCGCCCGCCGTCCCTCACTCACTTCGCGGAGCAGGTGGAGGCGGCCGCCTTGCAGCTCGTAGAGCTGGACGACGCCGCTGCCCCGCGGGAAGCTGCCCAGGCAGACGAGGCGGGCGCTGCTCGGCACCCACTTGCACTCGAAGGCCGTGTAGTTCAGGCTCTGCTGCGCGTGCGCGATGATCTGCGGCTTCTCCAGGGGGCCTCCCGGAGACGACATGGCGCCCCAACGGCTCCCCGTTCAAAGCCGACGCGTCTTCGGCTGCCCCAACAACGGCAACATCCGGGCCACCGGGAGGAAGCGGGCTCCGCGCGGAAGCACGCAGCGGGCGCAAGCGCTGGACTCGCCGCCGCTCCTCATTGGCCAATAAGGGTTCCGTCGGCGGCAGGGGGACTCCAACTCCCGTCGGCCCCCGGGGCAGCGCGGCCTGTTCTCCTGAAGGGCCGCAGCTGCCCCCCCCCCCCCGTGGGGCTGGGTGGGGTTTGTGTGTGTTGCCAGGTGCTTTCAAGCTCAATTCGTGCAAGGCGCGTTTTCTGAGTGGGAAGGGCAAAGCACGCGCGACAGAATCACAGCATCATAGGAAGTTAAAGGGAAAGCTGCATGTGTTAGAATCATACATTTGTAGAGTCATCAATGCAGGAATCTCAACCAAAGCATCCTTGACAGGTGGCCCTCGAATCCCTGCTTTAAAAACCTCCAAGAAAGAGAATCCACCATTTTCTTCCCATTTTTTAAAATTAATTTTCACAACATTATAAACAAACACATAAAACAAGCAAACATAAATCATAACCTTATTAAAAATTAACATTATTAAGTGACTTCCTCGCTTCCCCTTGGTTGAATTTCATTGCATGTCCTTTTAACGGTTTTCCAAATCATAGTTCTTAAAATATTTAACTTAAACATTAACATCCTTACATCTTCACATTATGAAATTAAACCTATTAATTCATCACTTAACTTGAATAAAATCCTAAGCCAATTAAGTATCTGCAAGCTGTTTTCAGTTAGTTTAACTTAACATGTTTAACTAAGTAATCATTAAATTTGATCCAATCTTCCTGATACTCCTCCTCCTTCTGGTCGCGGACTCTTCCGGTTAGGTCGGCTAGCGCTGAGAAATCCATCATCTTCATCTGCCATTCTATCGTTGGTAATTCTTGGGTTTTCCACTTTTTAGTTAACAAAATATGAGCCGCAGTTGTGGCATACAAAAATAATTTTACATCTTTCTTGGGCAATTCCAAACCTGTTATTCCAAGAAGAAAGGCCTCTGGTTTCTTTATAAATGTATATTTCAACATTTTTTTTCAATTCTTTATATATCTTTTCCCAGAAGACTTTCACCTTGGGGCAGGTCCACCACATATGCTAAAATGTTCCTTCCTTTTCGTTACATTTCCAACATAGATTATCGCAGTTACGATATATCTTTGCTAATTTTACAAGAGTCAAATACCATCTGTACATCATTTTCATTATATTTTCCTTTAACACAGTACATGCGGTGAACCTGACCCTTTTCGAGAATCCACCATCTTCTGAGGCATTTCCATTGCACTGTCAAACGGCTCTTGCTGTCAGAATGTTCTTTCTGATGTGAAGTTGGAATCTCCTTTCTTGTAATTTGAAGCCATTGGTTAGAGTCCTAGCCTCCATGTGACAGCTCTAGAGATATTTGAAGATGGCTATCATATCTCCTCTCAGCCTCCTCTTTTCCAGGTTAAACATACCCAGCTCCTTCAAGCGCTCCTCATAAAGCTTGGTTTCCAGACCCTTGATCACCTTGGTTGCCCTCCTGCGCACATGTTCCAGCTTGTGAACATCCTTCTTAAACAGTGGTGCTCAGAACTGGTCACAATATTCCAGGTGGGGTCTGACCAAGACAGAATAGTGTGGTACTATTACGTCCCTTAACCTGGACACTATGCTTCTGTTGATGCAGCCTAGAATAGCATTAGCTTTTTTGCTGCTGCTGCATCACACTGTTGACTCCTGTTGAACTTGTGGTCTGCTAAAACCCCATATACTTTTCACATGTGCCACCATTAAGCCAGGTGTCCCTATCTTATACAGTGGTACCTCGGGTTACATACGCTTCAGGTTACAGACTCCGCTAACCCAGAAATAGTACCTTGGGTTAAGAACTTTGCTTCAGGATGAGAACAAAAATCGTGCAGCGGTGGCGCAGCGGCGGCAGGAGGCCCCATTAGCTAAAGTGGTGCTTCAGGTTAAGAACAGTTTCAGGTTAAGAACAGACCTCCAGAACGAATTAAGTTCTTAACCCGAGGTACCACTGTATTTGTTTTGTCGGGTCTCTGGACCGTAATAAAGATTGATTGATTGATTGATTGATTGATATTTGTGCGTCTGGTTCTTCCACCCTAAGTGCAGAACAATTCTTGCAATTAATTTTGTTAGTTTGAGCCCAGCTCTCTAATCTGTAAAGTTCATTTTTAATCCAGATTCTGTTTTCTGCAGCATTAGCTACCTCTCCCAGTTTAGTGTCATCTTCAAATTGGATGAGCTTGTCACTCCCCCCCCCCCCACAGGATTATGACACACCATTACTGACCATTCTTTGGGTTCAGTCAGTCAACCAGCTACAAATCCACCTAACAGTTACCTCATTCAGTATAGGTAAAGGTAAAGGGACCCCTGACCATTAGGTCCAGTCGTAGCCGACTCTGGGGTTGCGGCGCTCATCTCGCTTTACTGGCCGAGGGAGCCAGTGTACAGCTTCCGGGTCATGTGGCCAGCATGACTAAGCCGCTTCTGGCAAACCAGAGCAGCGCATGGAAACGCCATTTACCTTCCTGCCGGAGCGGTACCTATTTATCTACTTGCACTTTGACATGCTTTCGAACTCCTAGATTGGCAGGAGCAGGGACCGAGCAATGGGAGCCCACCCCGTTACGGGGATTCGAACCGCCGACCTTCTGATCGGCAAGTCCTAGGCTCTGTGGTTTAACCCACAGCGCCACCTGCGTCCCTTCATTCAGTATATATGCCCCCTTTTAGATCGGCGTAGAAATTGGATGTACTGTACTGCTTGTTGTTGTTGTTGTTAGTTAATAACAGGCATAGGCAAACTCGTCCCTCCAGATGTTTGGGACTACAGCTCCCATCATCCCTAGCTAACAGGACCAGTGGTCAGGGATGATGGGAGTTGTAGTCCCAAAACATTTAGAGGGCCGAGTTTGCCTATGCCTGGTTAATAAGCTCAGCAAGAGACTCAGGGTTTTTGAGGCCTACTTCGGATTCCTGCATTGCAGGGGGTTACACCAGATGACCCTCATGCTCCCTTCGAAATGCATGATTCTACTTTTGTTGTTATTAATTATTGCTACTACTATTCAATGGGGGGGAGGGGCGGGAGGCCGCAAGACGATAGAGAGCGCGAAAGGGGGGTTCACTAGAGCGGCGGAAATGACGTCGCGGGCGTAATGACGTTTCCCGAGGCCGCCGGCCCCGCCCCTTCCTTTCGGCGTGTCCCTCGGGCTAGACTAGGCATGGAGGGCTCTGCCGGCGAGAGCGGGGTGGCGGCCATGGAGGCGCAGGCTGCCGGCGAAGGCTTCACGCGGGTCCGCAAGCGGAAGCGGCGCGCGTGCGAGCGCCAGGAAGGCGCCATGGAGACGGCCGAGGGCCCTCCGCCCCTCAAGCGGCCGGATTTCCCCCCTCTCCGCGGGGAGGCTCTCGGGGTGAGTCTGGGAGAGGCTCGTGGGGCGAGTCGGGCCCTCCAGGCCCTGCGTGGGCGGCTCAGGGGCCACGCCAAGCCTCCGGCTTCGTTTTTATTTCTGTGACGTATTGACTTGCTACGCTTATAGAGCTGCGCTCCTTCCCAGGTGCTTCGCGTGGTTTTCCTCCTCATGCAAATCCCCACAACCACCCTGTGAGGTAGGTCAGGCTCAGAGGTAGCGATGGGCCCTACGTCACCCAGGGAGCTTCGTGGCGATGGGCCCTACGTCACCCAGAGAGCTTCGAACCCTGCTCTCCCTAATCCGACACGCGTCTTCTTCTTCTTTGGCAATCGCTTGTAGCGGAGAAAGATTGTCTTCCGTGAACACGGTCTTAACAGCGAGTCCGTAAGTGACTGCGGAGGCCAGTTCTGGACCCACATGTCCTTCCACAGCTGATTTCAAATAGCTCACTTAAAGAGGCCACACCTAGGTACTTTAATTTAGCTCTAAGAAATTCTCTTTGAAAGCAGAAGTCAGGTAAAGGCGTTGGCAACTGCATTTTATTGCAATCCTCAAGTGAAGTTAACCATTGTTTTCTCATCCTTTCCAAGACACTTAATTTGAATGAGGCATGGAACTTGTTTGAAATGCAATATTCTTCTTCTTATTGTTGTTGTTGTTTAGTCGTTTAGTCGTGTCCGACTCTTCGTGACCCCATGGACCAGAGCACGCCAGGCACTTCTGTCTTCCACTGCCTCCCGCAGTTTGGTCAGACTCATGCTGGTAGCTTCGAGAACACTGTCCAACCATCTCGTCCTCTGTCGTCCCCTTCTCCTTGTGCCCTCCATCTTTCCCACATCAGGGTCTTTTCCAGGGAGTCTTCTCTTCTCATGAGGTGGCCAAAGTACTGGAGCCTCAGCCTCAGGATCTGTCCTTCCAGTGAGCACTCAGGGCTGATTTCCTTCAGAATGGAAAGGTTTGATCTTCTTGCAGTCCATGGGACTCTCAAGAGTCTCCTCCAGCACCATAATTCAAAAGCATCAATTCTTCGGCGATCATCCATCTTTATGGTCCAGCTCTCACTTCTATACATCACTACTGGGAAAACCATAGCTTTAACTATACAGACCTTTGTTGGCAGGGACATAGTTTTCCGGGCGGAAGTTGATCACAGTGAGGCTGTGCCAAATTTGCCTTCGTCTTAGCACGTTTCTCCCTTGCGTCCTGAGTTCGAGTGTCTTCAAAGCCCATGACACCTTTGGTAAAGGCTGTTCTCCAATTGGAGCGTTCACAGGCAGTGTTTATACTACATTTTTTTTAGATTTGCCTTGAGAGAGTCTTTAAACGTTTTTTGTTGACCACCAGACCCTTTCAGTTCATTTTTAAGTTAGAGTAGTTGCTTTGGAAAACGACAATCAGGCATCCACACAACATGACCAGTCCAACGAAGTTGATGTTGAAGAATCATTGCTTCGACACAGGTACTCTGAGCTTCTTCCAGTACACTGGCATTAGTTTGCCTGTCTTCCCAAGTGATGTGTAAAAATTTTCAGAGACACCATTGATGGAATCTTTCGAAGAGTTGAAAACAATCGTCACTGCACTACACTTTCTGCACGATGATCATACGAGAAGATCTTACATCACGTTATGGGAAATCTTTGGGTATTGCAAGTCCTGGGTGCAGCTATCATTTTCAAGTGAAGTACAGTCGTTTTTTCCCACCCCACCTTGTGCCAGGAGTCATACAGGTCTGGAGGGTGGCAACACAAGAACAGGCTCCGCATCTGTGGAATGCTCTCTCCAGGGACGTTCGCCTGGCACCTTCATTGCACATCTTTAGGCACCAGGCAAAAACGTTCCTTTTTAACCAGGCCTTTGGTTGATGGGGAGCGTATTAGGTTGTTGCTGCTTTTATTCTGATTATGTATTTTGTGGTTTTATATTTTGATTTTATTCTGTGCACTGCCCTGCAACATGCAGGTAAAGGACAGTATATAAATTCAATAATTCAATAATTAAAATAGATTTAATTATGGGTACCTCCCAACTCTATAATTCTATGATTCTGTGTTTTGAGATGTAACGGGCACTTCTGTCATAGTGAATTACTTGACACGGGGTACTGTGATTAGACCTTGATTTGGTTCTGTGCTCGAAATTCTTCAGGCTCCAGTTGCGTTTTGTGACTGGTGTGGGTCCATTTGCTACCAACAAGTGAAGATGTCTTGTCGCCAGTTTTGGCAGTGGACATCTCCATCTGGCTGGTGGGTTTTCTGCTTCAGACATGCCCCCCACATGCCCCATGATCAGGAGACACTGCTGCCAGCTGCCTGATCTTTGGACATTTTGTCCTTATTTTATTCTTGATTGTTTTATTTGATGCTTTAATGTGTTTTAAACCACTTTGATTTTTCTCTCTTTAAAATATAAAGCAGAATAGAAATGAAATTAATAATAATAATAACAATAACCTTATTGTGGGGGGGGGGGAATGGCGACTAAACAGTATGTTGTGGCAACTGTAACCTGGTGATTAACTTATATTTCTTAGTTTCTGACACTGGTTTGGTTCTGCATTGATGCAAATCCTGCTTTGGCCAATGCAGGTCACTTAGTGGATTATGATCAAAACTTAAATTCTTGGCTAGGTTTTTGCTGTTATTCTGCCTCCCCATTTCTGAATTCATGGGTGTTGCAGGGAGACAAATTATGGTTGAAAATTGTCATTTTGGAAGGATTCAGCATTCAGTATGTGAATATTCCCCAAACCTGAATCTTGGTTAGAGGTAGGGGAAATGGTAGCATGTACTATTTTTACTCTAAACTTGTGCTGTACAGCCTAGTTTCTCAACTCTGTCTGATCATTCTGAATTAAGTTCTGTCTTCACTAGAATATACTGTTATGGGATGATTTTCCTTATATGTTTCTGTACTGCTTGTTAGGTCAGTATAAACTTGGTTAACAATTCTGAACAATAACAACACCTCTCAGACTTAAAAGTAAAAGTTTCTAGCAAAAATAAGTCAACTGGGCTTACTAGTACCAGTTTTCCTAAGGTTATTGAAAGCAAAACATTTAAGATAATCATTGAATTGAATACTTAGAGTAATTTTACTTGTCATGCAATTTAGATTCTGGTGCAAAGGGATCTTATTTATTTGCACACATAGGAATTTATATACTGCATTAAAAAAAAGCTTTCTCAGTGAAGTGTACAGTTGATATAATAAAAATGCTTAAAACCAACATTTCTTTCTTTCTTTCTTTTTTGGTCTTTTATTATAGGGTGGAAAAGGTGAAGTGAGGAAAATTTCTGTACCACCAAACAGATACACACCTCTGAAAGAAAACTGGATGAAAATTTTTACGCCTATTGTAGAACACTTACAGCTTCAAATTAGGTTTAATTTAAAAACAAGGAATGTGGAGATAAAGGTGAGCTGTAGGATGTATTTTCCTGGAATGTATAGTGGTAAGCCATCGTGACCAAAGAGTGTACAGTGGCACAATGCTCATTTGTGGCTACCCCTCTAATTTCTCCTCATGCCTGGAGGAATAACTGATAGATAGGAAAGACTTGAAAACCTGACTGCTGAACTAATCCCATGTCCATTCTAATTAAACTGTGAGTTAAGGGGCAAATTTAGTCACAAGAAGACAATTGACTGTCCCAAATTCAGCACGCCCTTTGCTGCCCAGAATGTGTTGAGCAGAATTGATGGTAGCAGAGAGGGAGGTGCTAGTTACTGTATGAGGTCTTTGGCCCTGGGATGAGGAGAACTGCCTGCAATCGAGCAGCCTCTCTTCCCATGTCATGTCACCTGGTGCTTTGTAAAGTAGGAGGACCTAGTATTTGCTATTTAATGAAAGCATGTCCCCCCTCCCCTTTAGCTGAAAAGGGCTCACACAGCAGTTACAGGCTAAAAAGACATGACGTGAAAGCAGGGTGGGAGACAGGGTCATGCCCTAGTTCCTAGTGAAAAAGTTCAGCAGGTTGTAGTGGTCTGGATTTAAGCACTGTAGTCTCAGCAGTGTCATTTGGTGGCTAGCATTGGAGCAGTTGCAGGGGATCTCAGATAAAGCCGAATCCAGACAGAATGTATTCTCCCGTTTAACTAGCTAAATTAAATAATGAGGCCATTGGGGCAGAGTCATTGAGGTTAGTGGATAAATCAGTGCTCTGGAAGTTCCATTAATCTCAGGAGAACCTCACTTATTTCTTAGTAACACAAAGATACAACAACTTAGATCTGAGCCATTCATCGTGGAGAGTTAACTTTCAATGCGGAATAAAACAGTTTGAAATGACCTTACAAAATCATTATGTATTGTTGCAGAGTGTTTTTGTAAGGGTGAATACAATACAGATTTAGGACTGGGTAAAATTAAGGTGAAGTTGACCATTGGGAGTTCTCAGCATATGCATCTGTAAGAGGAAGGAACAGGTTTGTGTTAATGGAAGCACAGAGCTTGGTTTTTAAGTTGAATGATGTAGAGAAGAGCAGCTTGTATACTAAATCTCCCAGGGCTCCATTGCCCAAACCTTGACAACTTATTTTCTCTTCTAGACTTGTAAAGAAACAAAAGACGTAGGTGCTTTGACAAAAGCAGTTGATTTTGTGAAAGCTTTTCTACTTGGATTTCAAGTTGAGGTGAGTTACTTGTTTTTAAACAGATTCTCTGGCATGCATAGGGTAAAGGATTTCTTTTGTCTTTTGAACAATGGAGATTTAACAATCTTATCCAAATGAAGAAATTGACTTTGTATTGTTGTGCTGTGTTCCAGCCATCCCTGCATGCTTGACTTTCATGTATAATTTCTGTTTTAGAATTTATTAAAGGTGTTTTCTTGGGGATGCTTTGTAGTCAAAAGGGGAATATGTTTTGACAGAGTGGATGTTTCCAGGTTTTTAAAACAAAGATGTAAAGGTGATGGTTTAAAAATAGAAGCAAAAGTACCAGATTAATATTGACTTTGGAAAGTTTTCCTTAATATTTGCTAATATACCTTAATCCTGTTGTGGAACTTGTATTTTTAAAAGCTACAAATGATAGCCAACTGTGGTGTCCTCCATGCACTGGGCTTTGGGTAGTGAGACATCCCTTCTTCCTCCTGCATTCTCCATGCCCACCAACCCCCCAAAAAAATCCGCTTAAGGGTTGAGGTGAAGGAATGGGTTTCTGTGCAGTCAGTCTGAAACGGGACCCAAACTCCACATTTTTCCTTCTCCAAGGGAGCATTTCTAAAATGCATTAACTTGAGCTCTTGAGTCAATGTATAAACAGAAAACCCAGCTGTATAAACAGTGCTCAAAGCCCTCTCCCTTATCAGTCCGGGATGGCAATGAGTGGCCTTGCCAGTTCCGAGTAGAGCAGGGATGGCACAACTGGGTCTTATCTTACATCCTGACCACAAAGACGCACAGACCTTGTCAAGTCTGACAAGAGGCCCGGGAACGGCGCCAGGAGTTGGTGACCTCCTGCCCCAAGATAAGAGTATAGGAACAGGAACAATCTTTTATGGTCAAGGGTGCCGGAACAGGAACAGCTGTTTATGGTCATGGATGTCAACTTACGTGTATAAGCTGACGTGCTTGGATTCCTGGGGAAGGGAGGAGAGGGTGCCTGGAGGATATATATTCTGCATGAAATTTCTCATTTCTTTGGACTTGCTGTGGACTGACCACGCAAGTGCCTTCTGCTATCCGGAGAGCAGAATAAACTCTTTCTCTGAATCAACCTCGGTGTCATTTGACTTCCTTCCTCCCGTCCGGGAGCAACGCAGACCCAACCAGTCGGTAAAGTCTAAGAAGACTACAGAGGAACCCCATAGGACAGATTGGGGGAGCAAAGGAAGAAGTCCTCATCACACCTGCTGTTGTGACATTGCCTTGCCCTTTATATCCTGGGTTCTTCAACCCCCTATGAGCCATTTTCACAGGACTGTCAATCACTGGATGTCACCCATGTCAGGTGACCCATTTTAGCCATGCCACAAAGGAAAATTTAGAAACCGCTGCCAGTCAGTTCTATTTTTCTGTTCTAATTTTCATACTGTCCCTAATTGGGTCCTGTGCCTGCCCTGTAAGATTACTGTTTTTTTGAAAAGTATTTTTTTGTTTCTTATACGAAGTTTCAAATTCCACAACTCTCTTCCAGGATGCACTTGCTCTCATCAGATTAGATGACCTTTTTCTGGAATCCTTTGAAGTAACAGATGGTGAGTCTTCCATTTTTAAGGTCTTGTGTTTTCAAAACCTCAGTATAGGTGCATTTTTTCAGTTAACTGAGGGATGTGTAAACACTTACACTTAAGTAACAAACGCTACTGCTCACTATTAAAATGAAAGGCTGTTTTAAATATCATTTTCCTTCACTCTTATAACAACACATAAAATGATAGCAGAGCCTGTGTGTCCTTAACTTTAGTTGTCTGATCTGCCTGTTAAAGCTTGCAGCCTTAGTTTTAACAGTTAATAGTTTTAAGTGTTATTAATTTCAAACAGCTTGCTTCAATTTGATTATTCATTTTGGAATAAACATTTAAAAGTATTTCATTCTCATGTGGTTCTCAGTGATCTCCTATTCAAGAGATTAACTTGGTTCACAGCTACTGAGCATTAGTTGTGCAACATCGCATTCACGCATATCATTCATCAAGCCCAGAACAAATTTATTTAGGACTAGTTGGAAAAAATTATACGATGAAGTAACATTGACCTTTTCTCTTTAGTCAAGCCGTTAAAAGGAGATCATCTTTCTAGAGCAATAGGAAGAATTGCTGGGAAAGGTGGAAAAACAAAATTCACTATTGAAAATGTGACCAGAACACGAATAGTTCTTGCAGACTCGTAAGTATAATCCAGTAGCCTATAACATTTTTTTTGTGGTATGAATATGAATTGGTGTACTTTCCATGCAACGTTCTGTCTGCACAAGACTTTTTAAAAGTGATTGTAGGGGACCCTGAATAGGCAGTAAGATGCTATCTGGCTACGTCATTTACTAGGCAGCTGATGAAACCTCTAGGTATATTTTCTCAACAATTTCAAATAGCTACGTATGTTTTCTTGTGGCATTTATTCCTCATGAAACAGCTGTATTATACAGCACTAAGTAAAGAATGGATTAGCCTCAATTAAGATGGATTCTTCAGCCGTCGCTGCCGCCTCCCTCGGTGTGCTACGGTAGATGGTATGGTGGTTATCATGCAGTGCAGCAAAGTGGATCTGAAATGAAGTAGATGAGGACAGTACGATGCCATGGCTACTTTTAATGCTTAGGATTTAGAAAGAGCTGATCATCTTGATAGATGACTGAAATCTCTTCTTATGGAGGCACAGTTCAGTCAGGTGCTGATTCTACCAATGTGAGACTGTTTGGTCCTTTGGGGTCACTAAAAGGATTTTTTTCAAGTATGAGTCTAATATTCCTAAATACTGTACATTCCACATGTAAAGTAAAACTTCTTATTTTCATTACAGGAAAGTTCATATTTTAGGGTCTTTCCAGAATATTAAAATGGCACGAACAGCAATCTGCAACCTCATCTTAGGTAAGCCTCTTTTAACAAAAGGAAATCTGGATTTAAAGAGCCCTGCTTTGGGCTAGGACTTTTAACTGGCTTTGCTTCTACTGATGGCCGAGACAGTACATTTCTGAGCAGAAATAATTACTTATGACTTTAATAATCCAAAATGGTAGTAAGAGCTAGGTATAACCATTAGTACCCATACAGAAGGAAATTAGGTTCAGAGGTGGCTTTTGTACTACTATCTACAGGGCTACGCATCTCTAAATACTTGTTTGAAAGCTGCTTCTTTTGAATGCTAAAGAGTGACACTACGAACCAACTTTCATATACAGAAATTGCATTGATTTAGGATAAAGATAGTGTGGAACACTGTCACAAGAGACCAGGGCCCTGCGGGACTTGACATCTTTCCGCAGGGCCTGCAAGACAGAGCTGTTCCACCAGGCCTTTGGCCAGGGCACAGCCTGACTCCCTCCCTCGGCAATCTTCGCGGAGCTCTGGCCCAATGGTTGCCAGTGGCTTGAATTAATTAATTTTTATAATGAATGATTTTAGAATGTTGTTTATGCTGTACTTTTGTACTGTTTTATTGTTGTTGGCCGCCCTGAGCCCGGCTAAGGCTGGGGAGGGCGGGATATAAATAAAATTTATTATTATTATTATTATATATTTTACTCAGGGTTTTATCTATTTTTAATCATTTATCATTTTTCCTATTCCTTAGCAGCATGACTTTTGTGTGCATGTTCATCTTATGTTTTAGGATTATGTCTAGTAAGATCAATATTGGTATCAATTATATTTTCATTTTAAGTGCTGAATTTCATTATCAGCAGTACTAATACTTTGCTTTCTTCTACAGGAAGTCCTCCATCAAAGGTTTATGGCAATATTAGAGCTGTGGCCAGCAGAGCAGCAGAAAGGTTTTAAGATGGACAATGCTGGATTTGAAGCTAAATGGATTTTCTGTACGATTACTCGTATACAGAAACAGTGGGACTGGAGAAAAAAGCCTGTGGCAACTCTTCGCTCCAACATGGGTGTAGGAAAGAGTGTAACTGTTTTCCAGCAGACATATTGTCTGATTAGCATATGTAATAAAGATGGCAAGCAAAAGTTTTGCTATAGCCAACTTGCCTAACACCAGTGTTTCAACGTGAATGTCCAATTTAATAATTCTATGCAGTGATCCCACAATAGTACTTGTATTCTAGCGATGTTCGGTAGCAGATGTTGGACCAGTGAGATGTGTGTTGACATGGAAACTCACCTCCACCACTGATACCCCTCAAATTAGAAACTAGCTATAGTCTGTTTACTGTATTCGGACTATGACCGTTTTAAACACTGCCTTAGATGGCTAATTTACATCTCTTCTTAATAGGACACAATGCACCCGATAAGCTACCCTAAAATAATTCTTCACACCCCAGTTTAAGTATTGTGAATACTAAAGATAATGGTAAAGGGACCCCCGACCATTAGCTCCAGTCGTGACCGACTCTGGGGTTGCGGCGCTCATCTCGCTTTATTGGCCGAGGGAGCCGGCGTACAGCTTCCAGGTCATGTGGCCAGCATGACTAAGCCGCTTCTGGCGAACCACAGCAGCGCACGGAAACGCCGTTTACCTTCCTGCCGGAGCGGTACCTATTTATCTACTTGCACTTTGACATGCTTTCGAACTGCTAGGTTGGCAGGAGCAGGGACTGAGCAACGGGAGCTCATCCTAATACTAAAGATACTGGGCTTTAAATGACAAGACAGTGAATACCTCAACTAATTTGTTGATGGAGCAGTTAAACTCCCACTCCCCTAAAAGCTTTATGTAAAATACTGAACACAGTTTAAGTAGTTCTAACAGGGATTGGTTACCATGCTGAGGGGTACAGATCTCACTCCTGTATTGGTGTTCCCCCTGGGGTGCAAACAGTGCTTTTCCATGGGTGCTGCAATTGGTCTTTAGGCCTGCTTACTCAAAAGCCCAGTCAAGAGTGTTGGAACTCTACTATATAATGTAACTCAGGAGAAATGTGTCCTATTCTGCATTTAGGAAGTGCTTTCTACTCATGCATGAATGTCATTGCATCCAAGCCAGTATTGATGGCCGGTGTGTGTGTACATTAAATTGTAGACCAAATTACACTTGAAGCTATGATTAAGGTTTTACATCCCATTGTCTTATTACTAAGACTATTTATATATCTCCACCAGCTTGCTACAAGTTAGTTTTGTTCAGGAAGTTTTGACTAACACAGTAGTATCCCAAGGTACCGTATTTTTCACTCTGTAAGACGCACCAGACCACAAGACGCAGCTAGTTTTTGGAGGAGGAAAACAAGAAAAAAAATATTCTGAATCTCAGAAGCCAGAACAGCAAGAGGGATCGCTGCGCAGTGAAAGCAGCAATCCCTCTTGCTGTTCTGGCTTCTGGGATAGCTGCACAGCCTGCATTCGCTCCATAAGACGCACACACATTCCCCCTTACTTTTTAGGAGGGAAAAAGTGAGTCTTATAGAGCAAAAAATACGGTAAGTCAGAGGCAGCTGAATATCTGTCACTGATTATTTGGTGAAATACTGCTTGGGATTTATGCATAAACACATAACTGGCATATTATACCTGAAATCAGGGGAAATGTTTTAGTTTTGCGTTTACTTGCCTGTTCTATAGAAGCTTCAACAATTCTATGGTAAAGTTCAAATATTTTATTTTTTATTCATACAGTATGAAGGTTCCTATAGTTCCAACAGTGTATGATGTAGCATGCAGAGGAAAATCTAAACATTCAACATAACGCATTTTCCACACACAAACTAAAAAAAAAAAAAAAAAAAGGGGCTCATCCCCCAATAAGAAAGTAATGTTAGCACTATTTTTCTATAACGCCAGCCAGGATATGCACAAGCAATTAAGAAATAGAAAGCATTTGCTAAAATGTTTGTAACAAATACTTATGTACAAAAAATTCACAAAAGACTAGTTCCCCCTTGAAGCAGAGCGCATGGCTGTTGACACTGGAACAGATACCACCACTGGCTGGGATTCTAAGCCACGGCCTGATCCAGAGGAAGAAAGTTACATGTAGTGGAGATTCTCTGTTTTTAACATTTACCAAAGTTTGGCAACATTATGGTTTTAAATTATGCAAATCATGTAAACAAGAGGAACGTTTCAAATCGATCTACATGCAAAACTTCATGTCATGCAAGGACACCAAGCACCTGGATTTCTCTCTCACAGACAGAGCCCATGATGTGCAGCACTCAGTTGAAGGAACAGCTATGGCAGGCAGGCAGGCAGGCAGCTGATTGAAGTCCATACAGCCTGCCCTTTCCATTGCCAATTATAAAACCTTTTAAATAGGAAAAACTGCTACACAGGAAAGGGTGCGCTATCCTAAAAGTCTAATGAATGTTTTTTTTTTCTTCTAGCCAATAGTACCATTGCAGAAAAGGAAAGGGATGATATAAAGTTGTAGAACATGGCTCGCTACTTTTATATCACACATATAAAGTTACTATCCATTACAAGTCATGATATGGACAAATCTAGAAAAAAAAAAACCCTCTCCAAATGCTGGAGAAGAAGAAGAGGTATAAATTTAGATAAAGTGAAGCTTTCCTCCTTCCCTATGGCATTGGTTAACGTTTTCCCCGTAATATCCGTAATAATCCTATATACACATATATAAAATATTACCAGTTTATTTATGCAACTTGGAACTACTACATTAAATGCATAAAAGAATCTATATGGTTGGGACATAACTTAATGGCAAGAAAGGTTTTATAGTCTCACTGTGCAATGGGAACTCTATACAATTGTCTTGTTAATCCTAAATTCTTAATTAAGCTAAGTGCTGAGAAACAAATGCAAATGCTTTCAACTGTTCTATCTAGACTTAATGGGTCACAGCTGATGCTTACTAAGGGTATATTATGTGCAACTGCATCCATTTAGTAAGTGAAGGGATGAAATGGTCATAAGCATCTTTTAAATCCTATTTGCACACAAGGACTAGTTCTTGGCATTAACATTAAATTACATTTTCTCATCCTAATAAGTAGAATTGTACTGAGAGCTATCAAGCAAAGATGCAGTCCCTGGTAATATATCAACAGGTATATAAACAAACTTCAGTTTCCTGTCTTACAAAAAAATGTAATTAGGGAGATTAACAGGAAACAATGCTTTCTCTGCCAGTCAATATATAAATATTTGAAATAGTCACAGGAAAAAGGAAAGAGTTGACCTAACAACCATTTAAAACTTTACATTCTTCTACTATATATATATAAAACTGTGTGACATAAAAGTAAAGATGTATATCCATATATCGAACTGTTAATATTCTGCTTGGCACTTTGTACTCTATTTTTGTTTCTGAATCAAGTATATTAAATTAAAGCCCACTTAACTACTACATATAGAAAGCTACATATATATCTATATATAAATACACACATATATATAGATAGATATTTTCTTGTTATAAAAGATGAGAAAAATAAATTAAAAAGCCAACCCCCTTCCCTTTCTCCACCACACTGATATGCTCTTTCCATCTTGCTGTCCTTCAGACTTTAAAGTGCTACACTTGAGTTATTGAGAGAATAAAAGTTCAATAACACTTAGTTGGCTTCATGAGGCTCATGTTGGAAAATGTGGCTTCACAGAGAAAAATACTTCCATTTAAATACACAGAGAGCGTTGCTGGACGTCTTGAGCAGATCTTCAGAGATGGAGAAGAAAGCAAAAGTGTTGGGTGGTGTCCTAAAGAGTCACACATCTACCACCATCTTTTTGTGGATATCTAGGCCTCCTACAACCTGAAATGTTGATATAAGAATATTATATGAGAATTCGCAAGACAGTAGAGTATCGGCTGGTAATTTAAATCAACTGAGTCTGATCTGCTCTTCACAGAAATAGACTCTCACCTCAAGAAAGGTCCGTTTCCATAAGTTCAGGGTTGTAGTTGTGGAACAACTTCTGTTCATGCAAAGATACCTCCCTCTTCCTCCCACATGCCTTCAGTGTGCACACCCCCAAATCTGCTCTGGGGTTTCCCCCCAACCCTTCAGGGCTTGTGTGGGCAGAAGGAAAGGGAGGCAAAGTTCCGTGCATGAGCAGAAATCTTTCCGTCGAAGCAATGGCTTCCTTGGCTACAAGTAATGAGTCAAAAACAGTATGCAAGACAGTTATGGCCACCTGCCAACATATTAATCCAAGTGGGTATAATAAGCACAGAATCAAGTGCTGGGCAGGTAGAGATATTGTTGCCAGTGTACAACTGGGAGCCTTAAAAGTGTGTTCTCAGTTGCACATTGACAATGGAGGCTTGCTGATCGGCAGTGAGAGAAAGCCTGGGGACAGCTAGGCTACAGAGTTCCCCACAGGCAGCTGACTGTGTGCATAGTGGGGCAAGAGGAACTTTAAAGCCACTGCCTATCAGCTGACAGGTTGAGACTTCAAGCCCATCGAACTGGCTGTACGACTCGAGTTCTCCATGGGAACATGGTACAGGAAACTGGCTTGGAGTCACAGCCTATCAAGCTGTGGAGCATCAACTTCAAGCAGCGATTGGCTTGTGTTTCCTTTTGTAGTATGATTTGCACGCTGCAGAGGAAAAATTGCTCACCTCGTGTCATAATGACATCAGGCAATTGACAGGTGGGCAGTCTAAGTGGCCTGCCCACCCCTGAATTACCAAGTGGGTATAATTAGCACAGAATGAAATTAGAACTTAGTTTCGCAACGGATTCTTGTAGCCAACCTAATTTTTCTCATCTCTGAAGACCTAAAACATTTGAAGGTGGGGAAGCTTTAATCTATGATAATCAAATTAGTAGCAGGAGGATAATTATGTCAAGTCTCCAGAATGCCCATATGATGTGAATGAAAAGAACTGCCAGAGGACAGTTGAGTCAATAAGGAGTCTTAAAATGGGAAGGGCTTAAAGCAAAATTAATACGTTATCCTCTAAAGAATTGAAGACGAATGTCGAAGAAAACAACGGAATAAGTTAAATGGGTTATTTTCTAGGAAATAACGACATCATCTGCAAGGGCAAAGTTGAAAATGAAAAATGTGTATATAAACATACTTTACTAAAAATGAACTTACAGCACAGAATTCCTCAAAGGATATTCTTCCATCACCATCTTTATCTGCATTTATTATGGTTTTGTCTACAATTTGCTGCAACTGGGTATCTTTGAGATTGTTCCCAACCATCATCTTCAGAACCTGGAAGAGCTCCCCATTGGAGATATAGCCATCTTTGTCCATGTCATAGATACGGAAAGCAACTGCAAGATAAGAAAAGCCCAGTAGCAAATATGGCCCATTCAATGTTTTCTTTCTCTCACACGCTGGTGATACCTTTCTCCTTTTCTGTACTTTTTTCTATTAACACAACAGACTTATTCTGCTTAATAACTTCTGAGCAGTTGAATGTTCATAAAGAATTCTTTATCTTAGCAGCTACGTCAATGAGTATTTATTTATAGCATTTATTTATACCATTCATTCAGTTTCCTAATTGAAGCCAAGGCTCTTACTTCCACCACTTAGTGAAGTTCCAAAGACAGAAGATCAACTTCCTTTCAGGTATTTTTTAAAATTTATATTTTAAAATTTATATTTTCTTTGGAAGAGTGAAGAGGAGACTTGGCAGGAACATTTTACTGCAGATCGGTGTTACTTCATCTAGACATCTTGTTTTTTTACAGTCATATCGGGTATCGGAGATATATGAAAAAATTGTTTCTATTAGGATCAGCTGTGCCATTTCAATCCTAAACACTGGTATAATTTGCCTTCAATGTCACCGTAATTGTCTGGCTACAAAGTGATTGGCGTACTCCCTTTCAGAGTTGGTTACATTGGTTGAAACCCTAAACCCAATTAGCTGGAAATATGTTTCACTTATATTAGTGGGTCTTAGTTCTAACTAAACATGTTGAGATGGATCTAGAGCATGAGTAGGCAACATAAGGCCCAGGGGCCGGATCCGGCCCAATCGCCTTCTAAATCCGGCCCGTGAGTGGTCCCGGAATCAGGATCTTTTTACATGAGTAGAATGTGTCCTTTTATTTAAAATGCATCTCTGGGTTATTTGTGGGGCATAGGAATTCATTCATTTTCCCCCCCTTCAAAATATAGTCCGGCCCCCCACAAGGTCTGAGGGACAGTGGACCGGCCCCCTGATGAAAAAGTTTGCTGACCCCTCATCTAGAGTGCCCCGCCTGCTCCTCGGCAGGGTCTGGGAAAACAATTTTTACCTGTTAAAGGTAAAAGTAAAGGTACCTCTGACCGTTCAAGTCCAGTCGTGGACGACTCTAGGGTTGCGGCGCTCATCTCGGTTTACTGGCCGAGGGAGTCTGCATACAGTTTCCGGGTCATGTGGCCAGCATGACTAAGCCGCTTCTGGCGAACCAGAGCAGCGCACGGAAACGTTTACCTTCCCGCTGGAGCAGTACCTATTTATCTACTTGCACTTTGACGTGTTTCCGAAGGCCCCTATACAACCTCCCACACTGTTCCAGAGGGTTCCCCAACCCTACAAAGGAGCTTTTCAGAGGGAAGGAGAAACTGATAAAGCCTTCTCTGCTAGGACAGCTTTAAGTTTGAATTCTCTAGTGGGGTGTATATCTATATGGGTGGCTGCGGGGTGGAGAAATCATTCTATGCTTTATTATTGGCAAATGACACAATATTTGCAGGCACAGTATTTCATTATGTAAAAAACAAACAGGGCCAGAAAAGCTTTAGCGATGCACCTACAAATCTAAAACACCCACTAAGGTACTTTCAATTACAAAAAAAAAAAAAAAAAAAAGCTCCTAACACAAAGCCTGTGTATTTCACCTTGAAGATGAAATGTGTTTTAATTTTCCATTCTCCACATAATTAAGGATTTTCAATTGATATTCAAGTTATTTCAAAGTACTTACTGTTTTATGACAGAACAGACATCTCAATGATGATTTTCTTCTCCACCCCCTCCCCAACTGCCCAATTTCAAACTTTATTTGCCAGCTAAGAAAATATCTGATACTTACACCTCAACTTCTGTTCCTTGTCACCTTTGACACTGAACTGAGAGACTCCTTCTATAAATTCTATAAAGGCAAGAAGAACATTTATAAAATATTTTACATATTACATAACATACAATTATCCCCCTGTGGACTTCAGTAATGCATGTCTAGCATTCTCTCGAAGTCAATCCTGAATGTGGGGTGCCTAGGCTGGTCAATGTTTTTGTGTGCTACAGCGTCCTATGGGCTTCACAATACTCATAAAAATCTCAGCTTTCATTTCAGATATATAGGGTACTTCCAGATGGAATTGATACTGCCATAGACTTTTTGCAGTGTCCACGCAAAGTAATTTAAAATGCCAGTCCATCGTTTTTCTTGGTTTGATTTCCATTTATCCATTCTGCAGAGAATATATACACAGTCACTGCTAGTGTGATAGCTCCTTTCAGGCTGGTGGCCTATTTCACCAAATGCTGGTAATGTTTTGCTCAGTGGCCCCTTATCACCATACCCTTACTTCTGTTTGCTCCTCACGTGAGCATAACCTAGCCATTCTGTTTTGATGCGCCTAACTATTTCCACCAACTACCACCTGCAGAGGGCAAATTTCAAAGCAACTGTTCTCTCATGAGCTCTACAAAGCGATTACTCTTCAGAGACTAATCTCATTTTTATTTTTCAAAACAATATAGTGGAGTGTTGTGAAAGACCTCTTAATCACTCTTCTTAAATCCTTAAAAAGGTAAAGGATAAAGGGACTCCTGACAGTTAAGTCCAGTCACGAACGACTCTGGGGTTGCGGCGTTCATCTCGCTTTACAGGCTGAGGGAGCCGGCGTTTCTCCGCTCCACAGTTAGTTTTTTCCGGGTCATATGGCCAGCATGACTAAGCCGCTTCTGGCGCAATGGAACACCGACACCACAGCAGAGCACGGAAATGCCATTTACCTTCCCACCGGAGCGGTACCTATTAATCTACTTGCACTTTTTGGTGTGCTTTCGAACTGCTAGGTTGGCAGGAGCAGGGGCTGAGGAACGGGAGCTCACCCCATCGCAGGGATTCGAACCGCCAACCTTTTGATCGGCAAGCCCAAGGCTCAGTGGTTTAGACCACAGCGCCACCCGTGTCCCTCTAAAAGCCTTAGTTAGGTAAATTAATAGTCTTGGACAAGACCTTGGTATCAATTTATGAAGAAAAACCAAATGGAAATCATTACCCCCCCCCACACCCCTGCTTTCATTTTGCCCATTGTGGAACATGCTAACGCTTATAATGTTCACAATTGTGCTCTTTTGCACTTCTTGAGTTTCATTTTAAGGTGTGTGTGCACAGGGATAGAAATATCTGCAGGCATGACCAGAACAAAAAAAGTTAGCAAAGGGCAGGGAAATGACTGAAGGAAATGACAGAAAAGCAGTCTACATATGGTTTCATCAAGCTCTGCCCACTCATGGGGACGGCAGGTGGTGTAAAAGCAAGGAACATCATGACTGAAAGAATGAGAGTGTGTGGATAATAATTGTGTGCCCATTATACACTCAAAAACTGGATCTGAATAAGAAGTTTTTGAGGTAACGCCCCCCCAACTAAAAGCACCCATAGTTTCCAACTCACAGTTAGAGGCTTGATATTATGACAACTAAAAGAGGTGACAATAAAGAATGAAGCCAACCAAAGTTGACTGCATTTCCGATGCTATGACTTCTAAGTCCCCCACCTACTCCCTCCAAGGTAAAAAACATTCTACATTTTAACAAGGGAGGCAGACAAGCATATATTTATAGTCACTATAGTTTGGCACCAGTCAAATTCAGTAAAAAATATGTAGAAAAACTGCATGTGAGCAGCAGGCCTCGTAACTATTAAACATAAATAATGTAGTTTTTAAGTGCTGAAGTCATCCTTCTAATTTGTCATATTGTGGCTTTTCATTAAAAAGCTGCACACAAATGACACTTTAAATGCAAATCCTAACCTTATCCAAAAGCTTGAAACTATGTCAAGGCTGAATTAAAAGTAGGTGGTGACTTAAAATATACAAATGTAAGTGTCCAGCAATATAAGAACATAACAACTAAAGGGCTTCCATGGTTATGCACATCTTTGATACTTTCTTGGGTGGAAGAATATCTTCAGGCAGAGCAAATCAGTATAGCTGGGTTGTGCTCACTGGAATATCTAGTTGTAGAGTATTAGGACAGACAGACCCATCTTCAAATGTGAGGCTATTGTTTACCATACCTGGCATGCTTTCCCTTTAAAACTGAAGGGAGAAAACATCCTGAACTCCTTGCTTTGTATTGCTTCCATAGTTTTATTTGAACTGTTTGACTCATTTGGGAATGGTTGTGTGCTCTGTTCTGGATAGTGTTGCATTCCTCCTGAAGGATCAAGTTCATTGCTTGAAGGTGCTATTAGATACAACCCTATCTCAGGAGGCCAAAGTGTCTTGGTAGTGCAAATAAGTGGAATATAAATGCTTAAAATAAAATATACCCCAGGTTATTATTATTTCTCTTCCCTTGTTTAGAGGAGGGGGGAAATGTATGGATAATACTGTTCAGATGTGCATATGGGTGAAAGGATAATCCTATTAAGGCCCCAGATTTCCACATTACCCAGGTACTCTGGGTAATAACTTGAGCCAGTACTAGTATGAAGGAAAGCTGCTCATTCCTAGACCCTGCCCCCTTGGGACCTATGCTGCAAACAGAAAAATTAGAGTTAAGATTTGACAAAGGAAACAAGGGCATAAAATGATGATTACTACGATGAGATTATGAATTGCATATTATCAACTCACAGACCTAAGCCACTATCTGTATACCTGCACGAGATCCAGCCATCGTTTGCAGAAAAATTGTATTATTTCAGTGGAGCAGCTATTTATGTTTTTGAAATTCACATCCTAGTTAAGGTCAGATAGTGACCAATTTTAGAATTTAAAATAAGAGCTCACATTCTAAATTTTGTGTGTCAAACCCTGTAGTGACAAGCAATAACCAGTGAAGATTACTACAAATATGTGAGCTAAGTTTCTGTCATGTAATATATCACCCAAATTATGACTCTGTAAAGCTCCTTTAAGTAATATTGAATTAATGGGAAAATTAAGAATATGTTTAAAATACCTCCCATTGAAACAGGAAAAAAATTGCTGAACTTTTGCTGGATTATGACTTTCTTCTAACAAGCCTAAGTAAATGGAAGCCAAAATATGTTTTTAAATATATTCTGGCAGTTAACAGCCTCACAAGTTATCAGCATTCACAATCGTATGCATGCCTACTCAGAAGCAAACCCCTCTGGGTTCAAGGGACTACTCATAAGTATGTGATAAAACTGCAGCCTTAGTCACAAGTTAGATCTTAAGGGAAATGATCTTACATAATACCATTATTTAAATTGGTACATTCCCTATAATGCTATAGGAAAGACAACTTTCTGTGCACTTGGAAAATTAGAGGTCCTTCACCAAACACAACTGAGCAGTAACATAAATTTCACAAAATAGTACCCCAAAATGGTGAATATTCCATTTCCTCCTCCTTACTTCATGAACAATTTCCCAAGCAAAGAACCAAATTATCACGCATATTCTATGGGATGTAGTAATTCAAACAATGCCTGCAATCCTACACACATTTAGCTGGGAGTAAGTCTCACTGAACTCAATGGGACTGAAAAAGCAGACATGTATAGGACTGCGCTGGAAAAAAACCAAAAAGCCAAGTTTCAGCAGAATGTTCTAACTAGAGTCCAAGTGTGAACACACTGCTTTCACATATTAAATTTAATATATCCAGAGAGAATGGCTTCTTACCTTTGAAGTCTACCTCTCCATTCCCATCTGTATCGAATATATCTATTACTCGTTGTACCAGTGGATTCTGTTGTAACTCAGGCAAAGACATGAACTCTTCCACACTCAGAGAACCAGAATTGTCTAAATCAAGCTTTTTAAACCTCTTTCCCAATCGTTTAATCTCATCTGCATCAACTGGGGTGGAAGGAAAGAGAAAAAAGTATATTGTTAGAAACAGTTCACTGTACTATTTTATATGAAGCAATGACACTGTAATGCAGTGGTATTTCTTTAAAAGTATATAGTAACTCTACATACTTCTATACAAAAGGGTTAGCTTTAAACATTACCAATTCAAATTGCTTACCTTTCTTCACAGGGCATGCCATGACACATTTAACCTTACAGCTCACTATAAACTACTGTATGCTGACTCAAATGTTCAAAGGAGTGATAATACTAGCTAATTCTAGTCACATGGCTGCTCAACTATATAAACATCCATCCTGCTTTATCACAGACTCGCTCTGTTAAACCGTATATAACATCATCAAGGATCTTCAAAAAGGAGTCAGCTAATATTCATTCAAAAAGAAATTCAATCATTTAAATCTCGTATCAATTTCAATTTCTTGTGATTAGGTAGAAATAAAAAAGGTGCTATTCAGATACTAGCTTAGATTGCATTCTGAATTCACCACAGCTATCTCTTCTGTAAGAGAAAAGAAAATCAAATCTGTTTTCTTGATGGATGGGATGGGCATGGTCTCATTCCAGGACCTCGTTTCTGCACGAGTACTGAAAAACTTCTAAGTCTGGCTAAAAATTTTCCCTCAAAAGGTGGAACACAATCGATTTTTAAAAGTTTGTTCAAACTACAACTGTTACAAGAAATCAACACCTGAAAAGTTGCGGTCACAATGAAAGGCAGAGTAAAACAGTTTATCTTTACTTGCCATGCATCTAACAGGGAAACAAACCCAAACCTGCCATATAGCAGTTTACAGTGGTGCCCCGCAAGACGAATGCCTTGCAAGACGAAAAACCCGCAAGATGAAAGGGTTTTCCGTCGCAGAGGCGCTTCGCAAGACGAATTTCCCTATGGGCTTGCTTCGCAAGACGAAAACGTCTTGCGAGTCTCGCCATTTATTTATTTTTGCTTCCCCCCCCCCTTTTTCAAAGCCGCTAAGCCGCTAATAGGCTTTTAACAGCTTAGCCGCTAAGCCCGCTAAGCCGCTAATAGCGCTAAATCGCTAATAGTGCTAATCCGCTTAGCCGCCAATGGGGTTGCTTCGCAAGACGAAAAAACCGCTAGACGAAGAGAATCGCGGAACGGATTCTTTTCGTCTTGCAAGGCACCACTGTATAAACAACGATGGCTGCAGAAAATGCTTTATATTTGCAGTTTTACTTCTCCTTTGAACAGAATTCAAATGTGTCTGTGAGAAAACAAGGAATTCTCATATTGAAGGTAGTTTGAGAGAGCAATTCTAACCCTCTGGTGTTTGTTTCTGGGGGGTAAAATGAAGCCCAAGCTCACTAATGATGGGGGAGATGCTTCACCGTCAAAATGGGTCTGATCTGGGTCCCTTGGCACCACTGCACCTTGGCACCACTCCTCAAAACATCCCCCCATTTTTTACCCAGAAATTTGAAAGTGATGGTGGTGTGGCTCAGCTGTTCCAATCATTCCCTAGATAAGGGTTAAGATTGTTCTGTCTGAATATGGTCACAGTATTAATTCTAGCAGAACTTTATTCTGGAATTTTCACATAGGAGTTACATAACATTTTTAAAAAGGTTAAATGTATCATGCAAATAATTAAAAGGGCTGTCAAATGCAGTCAGTCAATTCTGCTGTAATAAAGAAAACCTCATACTGCCTTCAGAAGACACCCAGCTTTAGGTGTCTAAAGTTGAAGTGTAATTTGGAGCTAGGAAACCGCCCACCTCTTTGTATATTTATGCTGTTCAAAATTTATGAAATTCATGTGCAGGAGTAACCACTATGATGAAGATACAACTTATTAATTCTTGTTTCAAATCAAAACATAATAATGAATTCACTGGTGATTTTATGGAGACCACCATTTGTGAAAAGAAGATAAGCCATGCCTATAGGAATATTGTAGGAATTGCTGTGAAAGATGCATTCCTGCACACCATTTCGCTTCTAAACTGCTTGATTTCAATGACTGTGTCAGGATACAGGAAAAGAAAGTGATCCCCCTCAGTATGTAGAACTTCTTGAATCAAGGCCAGAAGACTACAAGAAACCAGTGCAGATGCTTGAAACCTAGATAGGGCAACTTTGTGATTATAAATGACAAAAGGCAAGATGTAACCTTTTTGTAAAGGTTTACAATTTAAAAATGGATCTTTGATAAATTGGGAAGTGGGAGAGAACTCAAAGGAGCTGGTCCTGCTGGCTAAAGACTGAAAGGGTACCCCATAAAACTGTTCTGTTCTTTAGTTACATTCTTATGTCATAGAATCATGTCATATTCAAGAAACCCAGAAGCGTGTCTTAGCCTAACAACCGGGGCTGTGAAATCAGTTTGTGCTGTGCATGGGGTAACGGTAGCCTCCGAGATCTAGAGTAAAAGGAGATATTATTCAAAAGCCCAAATTCACTGTCTCCTAAATGCTGAATAGACACAATATAAGAATGTTTGAAAAAGTTGGTGATCAGTTAGTTTGGTGGTTTTGTTAATATTTCAGCTTGTCTGAATTTCCTCTAGTCCATTCCAGCCTTATACCCATGTTTGATTGGGGAAAGAAAGGATGGAAGAAAGCCAGCAGTCCCATCCTCTTATTTTAAAAATAATAATTCTTGTCTGTCTTATCTTATTTAGGGCAGTGTCACACATTCCTCCAATTTTGGCCCTATTTTTGAAAGCACAGCGTTCTCTTGGTGCATGTAATTATTTCCTATACTACCAGGCCCTCATTCTATTAGCAGTGGTTAGTTTATTGTCTTGTCTCTCTTTTTTGTTTAGATTTGCAAATATTAGTTTTTCCTGATCACCATCTCAATTCTGGAATCAAGTCAAGATCACCCCAGGGCCAATCCGGATTACCAAATCCATTTTGAAATGGGGGGGGGGGCGCGCATGAACAGCCCTACTAACACTGTTGTGCGTGTGTTGAAACATACAGTGTCAACATGAGCAGGGGGAGGGTCATGTCCTTGGGGAGAAAAGTGTGTCTTCGTGTGAGGTGGAAGTCCTGTCTGGCAAGATGATTCTATGTGGAGAGCAGATACATTCACAGGTCTCAGGCTATATAGGAGGTTTCTGAACAGCTAGCATGACACATGATGTACTGGAATAGATGCACATTCTGCACATCAGCATGGGTTTTTAATTGCTGGTTTAGACTCTACCATAAATACGTAAGGGTGCAATTCAATGTTGTGCAAGTGTACTTCCACTTACACAATGGGATTTCATCTCCCTCTCCCCTCTCTCTCACACACACACAGCCCCGCTCCCACCATACCACCAAAATCTGTTCAATCCCCTAACCTTTGAAATTGATTGTGAAGTGTGAGGACGTCTCACTGTGCAAGTGGAATTCCATTCTGCTTGTGCACAAACTTTGTTGGATTCAACCTCAAGCATTCACTGAAGAAGCATACATTATAAGAAAGCAATAACTAAAAACTGCACTAAGACATACTTCATACAATTTCGAAATAAGCTATAAAGATGTTACAATTACATTATACAGAGCCTTCAAAGTCACAGCTTAGTAGAAAAAAGTGTTAACGTAGGTTTGAACTTACAATGTGAGCACATTTCCAGTGGGTAGCTTGCCTCATTTCCCTGAAAAAAAGGGGGGAAACAAAGTTACAAATGCACCTTTATAGACAGTTTGTGAAGTTAAGTAATAACCTTTTATATACCTATTTTTGTTTCCTGTTCTTATTTCCAAAACCACATACACCAGAAATTTCATTCTAAATCATTAATAGGTAGTGGTGCCACCTCTGGTTGCTGCCTTCTTGGCACAGACCTGCAACAAGGCCTCCTCGGAGGGGATTCTCTGTTTGTGGAATCTCCTTCCTGCTAAGCTGTATCCCTCACTATTAACTATTCAAAAACATCCTGTTTACTTAAGCATTTGATGCCTGAAAGTTACTGGATATGGTAACCTTGAAATTAATAACTGTGAGGTACATTATTATTTAAATGTTTTTAGATGCTCTAAATGATTATTTTTAACATGTTTATTTTTTTATTTAAAATTGCATTGCTCTAACATTTTGATGTTTGTCACCATGGGCTGCTTTGGGAGGAAAAGTGGGACAGAAATATAATAAATAATAATTCCTGATATACTGAATTTATTCCCAGGAAAAACATCAGCAGCTAATAAAAATCCTAATGAAAGAGTAAATCAATTTACATATAAAATATGTAAGAACAGAACAGGTCCAAGTCTAAATACATCTCAAGATTTTACATGCTATATATGGAAAAAACACCCTGAAACACTATGAGTACTAGCCAACCAGGTATTACTCAAAGTACACTCACTAAGATCAATGGATTGTAGTAACAAGCCTGTTTATTTCAATGTGTGCACTGTGAGAATGACTTAGATTGATGTTATTGTATTATGACATTTCCAGAGCTGATTTCTGAGTTCCAGCACCTCTCAGGTGGGTGCCATTGTCATTATAAGATAACAAGGGAGGTGTTCATGATGAGTTCCAGCACCTCTTTTTCTAGAAAAATAAATGTTCAATAACCTTTATTGAACATTTGTACAGTAGCCTTTCAGCTGAGTCAGAGCAGAATGCACAGAGTTCACGGTAGTATTGTAACAAAAAAAGAAAAAGACAAGAGCTCTTGGCTCCTGAAAAGAATTCTATTTAGGTAGTCATTTGATTTAACTGAATCCTCAGATGTGCTCTTTTTCCAGGGGTAAAAAGGTAAAGGTAAAACACCCCTAGACGGTTAAGCCCAGCCAAGGGCGACTATGGGGTTGTGGCGCTCATCTCCCTTTCATGCCGAAGGAGCCGGCATTTGTCCACAGACAGCTTTCTGGGTTATGTGGCCAGCATGACTAAACCACTTCTGGGGTACAATGCTTGTGGTTCTAAAGGTTCAAATTACTTCTGAGCTCCTGGCTATTTGGGGTCACTTGGAGAATGGAAATAATCTCAACTAACAGTGCTGCCTTTGAAAAAGAGTGCAAGCTTGAAACACCTCAAGCAGGTGAATTAAACAAACAATTCTGTAAATAAACTATCAGCACATAAAAGGTATGCCTCTTTCCTTTTTTGTCACCATTTTGATGATGTCTCTCTCCCGTCTTCCCACCCCAAATACCTATCCAAAGAACTGACCCTTTGGTGGTGATACATTTTTCCATCAGCTAACAAGTCTTCGTATACAAAATTCACAACCTAATTCACAGCTCAAATCACTTTATCTACCATAAATCCTCCCAATTACCTCTAAGGTGTGAAGGCAATACCACCTGGGCCTCCAAATCCTATAGCTTTGCTCTTAGACTTAAAGGTGTACAAGCAACTTGAAATTGCACAACAAGCTATGCTATTTTATCAAATCGGCACACATCCTCAACATTTCTATGTGGCTGGCAGCCAACATAGCTGCTAATTGCAAAGAACATGGAGGTGGATCAGAAGAAAAACACTGCTTTTTCACAGTACAGTTCCCAAAGCCTAATTATGTGCTGAACCTGGGTATACAAAGCTACCATGAGCATGTGCCACCCTTAAGTCATCTTTGAGGCTTTTAGCACAGTAACTGGTCAAAGTGAGAGCCTGGTCAGTGATTTGGATCCAAATATACCCTTCCTGCAAATATCAGAGCTCCTTTGATTGGTGGAAGGGTCTCTAGCAGAGGCTCTCACTGGAGGAAGGGTGGTGATTTTCACCTAGCACCCCTTACACTCACTCACTCTCACTCTCACTCTCACTCACTCTCACTCTCTCTCTCTCTCTCTCTCTCTCTCTCACACACACACACACACACACACACACACACACTCACTAACAAATTAGAGTGGTATCTTGGTTCTCAAACTTAATTCGTTCTGGGAGTCCGTTTGACTCCTGAAACTGTTGGTGCAGCTTCCGATTGGCGTAGCTTCCTGCACTCAAGCAGAAGCCGCTTTGGACATTCAGCTTCCAAAAAACATTCGCAAACCAGAACACTTACTTCCAGGTTTGTGGCATTTGGGAGCCGAATTGTTTAGCAACTAAGCTGACATACCAATAATGGAACAACCAAAACATAAAACCAATTAAACACACAGTAACTGGAGTAAAAACTCAAATAAAACCAAATCAAATCTAGCATTAGTCCCAAGCACCTGCTTATCACTTTGTCACAACAGAGTTTGGGTTTTTTTCACTCACAGAGAAACTGCAAAAGATGGCACCAAGAACGTTAAAAGTCACTCAAGGATAAAACACACCTATTTCTACAAACACCATAGAACAACTCAGTTATTCTGGCATAACCAAGTAAATAAGTACTGAGAGAGAAAAGTACAGACACTATCAAATCTATACAGTTTATAATATACCAGGAGTAAGCCCCAATGGATTTAATAGAACTGACTTCTGAGTAGACATGGTTAGGATTATGCAGTAGCATGTGTCATTATGGTCAGATCTGCTTTCTCTAGGTGGACACAATTCATGCATCACCCCAAACTGAGCAAATGCAGGTGTGCCTACCATATAGCTGTACATTGCTTAGCTAGAGTGTAGACCAGTGACTATGTTCAAACACTGTGCAGGTTTATTCCAAAAAATCCATATTAGGGAAATATTTTTATAAAGCCAACCAAAATATTACAAGATAGGGTGCAAGCTTTTGTATTCTCCGGAACTCTTTATCATGTTAGATTAGGGATTGTGAATTCATTTCAGCCAGCGGACCTCATTGCCTCATGGGCAACCCTGCATGGGCCCCATGCCAGCAGTGGCTGCAGCAACAGATGTGACTTCTATCTTTCTGCGGTAAGCTATAGTTCAGCAACATAAACTCAGCAGTTTACATCCCTCTATCCAGGCAAGCAAAATACATTACTACAGTTCAAACACACAGTACAGTCAAGGTAAAGAACCAGACAAGAGAGGCTGGCAGTCTGCATTTGATCCCAAGGTCTGAGGCTCCACACTTCTGGATGAAATGGTAAACAGAGCAATTAAGTGGGGGGGGGGGAGGGGGGAAATTAATTGATATGGAAGCCCTAGAATCTGCATCCGGTCACAGTATTAAGAGGGAATGGAAAAGGAAGTTACGGACTTCAAATGGGGTTCTTTAGGTGCAATGCATGTATCAGGTTGTAACAAGGTCTTCTGAAAATAAGAAGCATAATAATGTTCAACTCTCCAGACTGGTAATATAGCAAACTCAGAAAAGTGCACAGCTAACGTCAATATTTTTATTTTTCTTCTTAACAACAGAGGAATCTGGTCAAACTTTTGAGGGAGGATGAAAAAGGAGACTTCAAGCAGTGAAGATTTTCTAACCTGATACTGAAAGGTTAGTATTAAGATCACTGAAAACCAGAGGACAGAAAGAGAGGTCTACAGCTGACGGACACTTAACCTGGGGAGCAGTTGTCTATGACTCACTAACTATTTATAGTCATGGAGAGGAATCAACTTAAGACTTGGCTGTAATGCACAGATCTATCACAGCAGTAGATCTCAGGAATGGAGACATCGGAGTTTAAATCACAGGCCCTTAAAATGTTTGACCATTTAAAAGTATTTGGTCAAAGTAAAAAGTATTTACTTTCAACACAAAAACTTAAAGTTCCTCTGAGCTATTTTGCCCTATTATCAAAAACAATGAATGCTGAGGCCTACACATCACTAGGCCACTGTAGTCCAAAGAGATGTTTGATTGCCATGACACTTCTTGAAAAGTGGAGAGAGAGAGAATGTGGTCCTTTTACTGAGCAAGCACACAGAGAGAAAAAAGTTAGGCAACACAAATATTTTAATTTGAAAACTACACAGCAGTCTAACCTATGTGCAATAAAAACAAAACAAAACAGAGAAAAGACGTTTAGACAGAATGGCTAATGAACACAATGACCTGCTTGGCCAACCCTTTAGTGAAAAGCAATGCTAAGCATATAGAGAAATATCAAACGTACTTTTCATTGATTTGGAGGCTATGTGGTCTACCAAACCATGTTGCTTTGATGGAATGTGCTGTTACCAACAACCCATGGGGTAGGAATGAAACTGTATAAGTCAAGTAAGACACCTACGGTCTTCTGCCTCAAAAGAAAAAGTTTCATGTTACCTCAGCATGACTAGACATAAATTAAATGGGATTCAGTTGGTAAGAGAATCACATTTTGTTCCAGAGGCAAGTTATATCTCCCCACTTTCAAGCAAATTAGGACCTGTGTGTAGTGGAGCATCTGCAACAGGAGCAATCTTTTCTCTTTTAAAAAAACACTGATCCCGAGGAACCATTCAAAAGCGAACTCACTATTTTCCTATGATTGCTTAAAAGAGAATTGCATAATTATGTTGTTCCTACTCTCCCTCTCTCTCTCTCTCTCTCTCTCTCTCTCTCTCTCTCTCTCTCTCTCTCTAGAAGGGAGTATTAAGTTGAAGGTATGAGAGAGATCAATGAACCAACAGAGAATGTGGAAAGGAATGTGGAAAACATGATGCATGGAAACAGGCAGCTTTGAAAAACAGGTCATAATATATGTGAAATTTTCATTTTTACTATTTTACTGTGTCAATGAAATTAGGAAGAAATGCTCCACCTGCTCAAATTACAGCCAAGGAAGCAGTGGATTAGGTATTAGACTGGACTCTTGGTTCCCTAGAATTGATGGATGAGTTACCATAGTAAAATGACAGTGTCCATCTTAGTGGACATTGTATTGACACATTACCTCAGTCAACATGAATCACTCTCCCTCTGCTCCCACAAGAAGCGCTACAGTAAAATTACACTTTGTCGCTTCTTAGAATTGAAACTTGGCAGAGAGAAAGGAAGGTAAGCTATTGCCAAAAACAAAACAAAGGAAGGATGTAAGATGATAGTTTTGCCCAACATTTAAGTATTCTTGAATCAAGAAAGAACTTATAAACTTAGTGTGTTCATATGCATTTCACCTTCAAAATAAATTTTAGTTTGTACATCATGTAAACACCATACATGATGTCTGCTGATAATAATAACTCTTGTTTATGGGTTAATAGGAAAAAACAACACTACCCTCAGTCCAGACATGCAATCTAGAAATTCCAATTTCTGAAAACGTCTTTACTGCTTTTGGACATTCAACAGAATTCAGTTACAGACGTCACAGAATGGATATTATCTAATGCCTTTCATGGAGACATTCCTTCTATCCACAGAAGACTTTTTGAGCTAATGAAGGAATCTCACCCTTGAAGAGGGTTAAGCAACTTTTGCCAATTTCCTCAGCCCGCCCCATCTGAACTTTGCCATTTGTCTCTATTGCTCTCTGTCTCTCTAAAGCACTTTGAGGTTTTTTCCGAAATCTAGCAGCATATAAATTTAATGGCATAAATTAATACTTTATTTATTTATTAGAATATATACCAAAATGTATCAAATCAGTTCACAACGACAACAGTAAAAATAAAATAAAACTATACAATAAAAGCATAAAATGCTAAAAAGTTAAAAACAGCAAAGTTAAAAACAAAGATCAGTAACCCATTGTGGGAGATACCTCTCTTCATTGTCTGCATAGGCCTGGCAGAACAGAAGTTTTCAGCCAGCAATTTAGAGGGAGATTTCCATCTCAACAAAACAAAGCTTTTGGAGGGGTTGAGGATTTAGTGACTGAAAAAGTAAGATTTTGGCTCATGGGGTTGGAAACAAAATGAAAGAAAATGGGGCATCTGTCTTTGGATGTGGGGTAAGAAGTGGTGGGTCTGGATTCTGCCTGCTTCACTGCCTCACCTGCAAATGGGGTTTGTTTGGGGGAAAGTTCTCTCTGGAGGGAGGGAGAGATGGCAAGGTAGCTGGGGATAGTTCTGAGCTGGCCAGATAGTCTGCAAATAATTTTTCCCAAGAGGAGAGAAATTAATGACATCCCTTTTCTGAACTTGCTACAATTCTTAAAATGCACATTTTGGCCAGACAGTTATGATCAACTCCTAGTCTTAATTTCAATGTCTGTTCTCAGTCTTACAAGAGCTTCTTTTTGTCAAAAGCTCATCCTAAATTATTCCTCCCCACCCCAGAAGCCAGGCATCCCCTTTAAAATCCTGATTTATACACTCGATACAACAGTACAATGGTTTGAAGGACTGGGAAACAAGTTGTGAGCTCACACACTCCCTCTTTCCCCATGACTGCCTGTTTAAGGCTACCCCTAGTTTGCTGTGGCAGCTAAACACCAAACCATGAGCATCACTTGCCCTCTCTACCAAAGTGGAAATTTATTTCAGAACTATGGTTTCCGCTGATGGTTTGGAGAACAAAGCAAAGGGTAATCTATAGTTTTGAAACTCAGGTGTCACAGCAAACTAAACAGAAAAAGAGATGGAAGTTGTGTTTGTTAATGATGTAGAGCAGTGGACGGCAACAGTAGATGCCCAGAGGACTTCTGAGTAGAGGGGGGAGGAGAGAAGGCTGAGGGTACACTCCAAAATGGAGGGTGTTTGAAAAAGGGTGAGAGCCTGCAAGCAAGGGGTGACATAACTGGGCTCCTGAGCCCTGCAGGGTGCCGCAGAAAGAATGTAGTTGGTCAAAGGAGCAGTGGACTCAAAAGGTTGAAAACCTCTGATTCAGAGAATAATTTAAATTAAGATACCATGTTTAGGCAAGATCTGAGGTTTAAAAAACTGATAAACTGTATATAAAGAGAGCCTCCTGGTAAAGATTTTAGATTAAAAAATCACATGTCAGTCCAATTTTAATGGTTATGATTTTCACCAATAAGTTAAAATAAGTGACCTTCTATAAGTGACCTTCAGTACTAAAGGAATTCAAATGAAGATTAATACCTCTTGAACAGAGCATTTAAAAATGTAGACATCAGAGATAATGAACCACGGCAAAGGGGATTGCAGGATTTAGGATTATAGCCAGGATCAGGTCAGGTTAAAGCTGTTACAGCATTCAGCCACTGTTACGCTTCAGCACCAATGATTTTTAGTCTAGTTGTGATTATAGCATGCTTTATTGAACTAGAACAGTTTTTTACTTCTTCCACTTTCCTAAAATAACTGGCAATGCCAAGATCAACAGGGGTTTTGTGGGAGCTCTAGAGAACAAGCATTTATGAGGAGGAGGATGAGAAGAGGCAGACACTATATTCAGTAATCCCACCCTCCCCAGTGTCAGCTCCAGAGCGGGGGTTGGGGGGTTGGGGAGGGGTTAGAGGGGGCACAGGGAGTAATCACCAAAATCATACCTCCATTCAGTTACTGAGGTTGAGTCTGGATCCCACCCAGGGTAGTTTGAGAATCTTAACAGTAGTGTATGATAAACACAAGAGTAGCTATTTTGTAGTTACTTTTCAAAACACTTCTTTACAATCCTCTTATGACATACTGTGTATGTGGCTCATTTTTGTCTAGGATTAGCTCAAACCAACTAGCAGCTATTTTAAAGGAAGCACTGAACCCCTGTTTCTGCCATGTAGTACTTTGGGCCAGCTAATGCAACTCCTGCTTTTATTATCATTAGTTAAGTACAAACTACACTTAATACAGTGGCTACTGCCAGGAATTTTGGCTCAAGGAGGGTGGAAGAGGATTGTGCTTCTCTCACTTCTAATTTACTATTGCAAGAACCTAAGAGCAGGAATCTGTCTTTTTTTGCTTATGCTATTCTGTAAAGCAAAACACTGGTAAAGTGAAAGTGAAAGTAAAAGATAACTTACCTGACTAGATTTCAGAATCAGGTTTGGTTTACCCCATGTTGAATCACAGGTGTATAGTTGTGGGGTGTTTTTTTTACATTTTATTTGTTTTTTACATAAACCAAGTTGAACATTATCAATAAAAATAAATAGCAATAGTAAAGATACAAAAATGCAAAATGAATAACATTTTTCATTGTATTATAATAATTTCTTGTGTATAAGATGCTTACTAACTTTTTTTTATCCTAACAAATCCTCCAAATTCACCATGTGACTAGCTGAATACCTAGTTAAGCTGATTTCAACTACAACAATGTTCTTCCCCCAAAACATGAGCTTACAGTCACCATCTTTTGCACTAAGCAAGATTGATAAATATTCTAATAGCAGGCTCTGGTAACAGAAAATGAAGGCTTCCACAAAGCTGCCACTTACTGCAGCCTTTGGACAAGAAAGTGATTAGGTCAGAAAAGGAAGCCAGAAAGCGTGCATTCAGCATGCTCCTATATTTAAAATGGAGGTGCTTACCTGTGCTTTCTCTCATCACTGGGCGACAAAGGTAAGAGGAACCAATTCATATACTAGCATTAAGAATGTATCCTTTTTGAGTTGAGCCAAGTTCAGTAACATGGGTGAAAATTCTAATATTCTATAAGCTTTTTTCACATGGTTATCTCTGACCAGACCCACATGGGCAATGCTTCACTTCTCTGATCAGCTATGTGTAGCACAGTATGCTTAAAACCACAGCATCAGGGTAACAGAGTGTCCTAGCTCCCCCTGACTGAAAAAGAACTGAAACTCACAACTGCAGTTTTGCTGAAGGTTTTTCTTTTCAGACCAGACTGGTACATAAGGCAAGTCACAGGTTACAAGAGTCAGTGGGTATAAGAGAGCCAAAAGGCATGGCTAAGCATGAGCTAAGATGTTGAACCAACAAGCTACACATCCCCTTTGAAGAGTGGTGCAAGCACAGCAAACAGGTGAGTTCCTAGACTGGACAAGCAGTCCTTCTACTGGGTTAGGTTTGAACATGCCAGAGATTCTGTGTTCTAGGCAATGGATAAGGGGGTAAGGACCAGCTCAGGATAAGGGGTAAGGACCAGGGACGCGGGTGGCACTGTGGGTTAAACCTCAGCGCCTAGGACTTGCCGATCGCATGGTCGGCGGTTCGAATCCCCGCGGCAGGGTGCGCTCCCGTTGCTCGGTCCCAGCGCCTGCCAACCTAGCAGTTCGAAAGCACCCCCGGGTGCAAGTAGATAAATAGGGACCGCTTACTAGCGGGAAGGTAAACGGCGTTTCCGTGTGCTGCGCTGGCTCGCCAGAGCAGCTTCGTCACGCTGGCCACGTGACCCGGAAGTGTCTGCGGACAGCACTGGCTCCTGGCCTCTAGAGTGAGATGAGCGCACAACCCTAGAGTCTGTCAAGACTGGCCCGTACAGGCAGGGGTACCTTTACCTTTTTAAGGGCCAGTTCAGCATCTGAGAGACTCCCAGCTACCTCCTCAGGAGATGGCTCTTGTGCAACCAGGGGAAGTACCAGAGGCAGCTGCTTGGCCTGCAATGCTTGGGCAGCCATATCTGAGGGGTTGGAGACAGTGATTTCTTCTGACAGATTGTGGATCTCCACCCCCAAGCCCACTAGGATCACACACCTCTAGGGATTTAGCCACCATGAATGCAAACAAACCAGCAGTGGCAGAGCTTCATGCTCTGGCACCGGAGGTGGGTGGGCAGAGAGCAGGCGGGGGCGTGGTGGGTGCGCATCCCAGGGGCGCGCCGCCTGCAGGGGCATGGTGCCCAGTGCGAGTGGGGGGCAGCCATGATGGCACCCCACCGTGATAACGCTGCCGGGGGGGCAGTGCACTCCCCCCGCACCCCTCTTCCTTCACCAGTGCACACCAGGACCCTCTCCTGTGGTCCTATGCAAGTGCTAACTTCTCCCCTCCCAAAACCTAGTAGCAGTTCTTTCAACTAGAGTGACTCTGTAGTTCTACTAGCACTGAAAAATCAACAATACAATACTAATGATAACTGTCTATCCTAGCACTCTCCATATTTTCTGGGGAAAGGTGAGTGCACTGTCCCCCCAAAAGTATATTCTTCCAAACCTGTGTGAATATGCATGAATACATCCATCACCACATACATGTTTTTAATAATACATTTCAGGCTGTGAAGTGGTTTTTACCCCATAAAACAAAATCAGAATTAAAAAGGAGAAAAAGCCTTCTCTGCTTTCTTCAATCTACCCATAAATTTTCAATTTTCAAGAGTGCTCTGATTAGCAAAGGAATAAGATGTACTTGCATCAAAACTATCTCATGGTTCTAAATCAGAAAACGATAGGTTCATGCAACACTAAGCCATGGTTAACCACAAGTTAACTCATAAATGACCAAAGAAACTGCAGCTTGCTTCGTGCATGCTTTTTGTTATTGTCTTCCAGGTGCTCTAGCCTTGTGCCTTAATGAGCATCCTGGATGGGTGGCCAAACAATCTACAGTTAAGAAAGGAACAGTGCTTTGCACATAATGCCAAGCAGTAGTTAAAATAAACCAAGGTTTTTAAATCAACAAACAGTGAGTTCAAATAAGTTTTTTGACAGTAAGCAAACCTAGTTAAGCCACTAGGAAAAAAATCAAATGATTAAACACACAGTACAGTGGTGCCTCGCAAGACGAAAAGAATCCATTCCGCGAGTCTCTTCGTCTTGCGGTTTTTTCGTCTTGCGAAGCAAGCCCATTAGCGGTTTAGCGGATTAGCGCTATTAGCTGCTTAGCGGATCAGCTGATAAGCGGCTTAGCGGACCAGCCGTTAAGCGGTTTAGCAGATCAGCTGATAAGCGGCTTAGCGGCTTGGGGGGGGGAACCCTGCAGGAACTCGCAAGACATTTTTGTCTTGCGAAGCAAGCCCATAGGAAATTCGTTTTGCGAAGCACCTCCAAAACGGAAAACCCTTTCGTCTAGCGGGTTTTCCGTCTTGCGAGGCATTCGTCTTGCGGGGCAGCACTGTAGTTTAATAAACCTTTACTTAAGCTGCAATCCTAACTCCACTTACTTGAGAGTAAGCCCCACTGAATTCAATAGGACCTACTTTGAGTAGACATGGTTAGGATTGCACTGAGTGTTGTATGCAAACCAGGCTATTCTCTTTCAGATAACCTGCCTCAAACAGATTTTGAGGGTAATATAGGATAACCACACGTTTGCTAATATAAGCTCCTTGGCGGAATGGTAGGGTGTAATGTGATTAAATAAATGTGTGGTAGAGCTATGGGATATGGCGGTTCCAACAAAGCCTAGAAACCAGTGTTAGAAACTCATATATAAGCCAGGCGCCAAATGGCTTCTTAAACTAAGGTTGCAGTCGCCAAAACAGAATGTATACTTGCCATTTGGGGGCAAGATGGCTCTAAAGGAATATTCTTCACAAGTGTGAGCAGGGCAGTGTGGTGGGGTAAGTGAAGGCAAACTACAACAATCAACTATAACATTTTTCACTGCTCCTACTCAGGAGCACAGAAAAAGCATTTTGGTTCCTGAAATTCATTCTGATTGTGCATGTAAAATATAACTGATAGAATTCTACAGGATGGGGTATCAGTGTGTGTCAAGATCCAATGATCCCCAGGCATGAATCTCCAGATGACGGAGATGTCAGGTGCCATGCTATCACCCAGGCATCTTCACTTGGTTGCAAGTGGCCAATAGTCAGGTGCAAAAGCACCTGGCGCCTTGTTAATTTCAAACACTGCCAGAATCATCTCTGAAGCCCACCTAGAAACCTCTGTAAACAGGAGAAAACCTACCACTCTCCTATTCATCTTTATTTTTGTTTAACAAAACTGAAGTGCCTGGATGGAACACCGTTGGATATAAGCTGCTCTGGTGTTTCTTAAAGAAGAGTAAGTAACATAATGAGCAAGGTACACCAAATTAAAGAGAAATGAGCTCAAGCTGGAGGTCCACACTCCACGATTATTATTTTTTTTAATCAGATAGGTAAATTAACATAATTTATCAGTATTTCTAAGTGTTTTTGAAACAGCCTTGTATTTAGGCACTATCCTGACAACCACAGGCAAGTGCATGGCAAATGAACAGGCTGGTGGAGAAGGCATGAAGCACTTCATTCCTCCCCTGTGCCTAGTACAGAAACTGCAATGAGCTGCTGCTCTTCTGTAAGCCGTCAGAAGGCAAGTAACATATAACTAACTACAGACATGTATTTAATTAATTTAGTATTACTTACAGACTTAAAAACTAAAACAATAGTGCTTATAAAGCTAGCCCAAACTGTGAAAACAAGGAAAATTGCTGCCCTAGGCTCCTTTGGGAGGAAGGGTAGGTTGGAAATTTAACCAATAAATAAAACAGATTCTAAAGGGTAGTAACAAAAGATATCCATAACACCAAGTGTCTTCTGCCACTAAAGGGCAAGAAAAAGTACATTTAAACTCCAAACATTGACATAAAATTTGGTAGAATATTGCTCTACAAAAATAAAAAAGGCTTTAAGGTACAAAATGCATTTGCTTTGATGCAAAAGGATCATGTAGTATTTTAACTCCCACTGAAAACTCTAATGCATGTGATGTCTTGTTAGGTTCTTCAGTTTTGAATCTATTGTTGTTGTTTAGTCGTTTAGTCGTGTCCGACTCTTCGTGACCCCATGGACCAGAGCACGCCAGGCTCTGAATCTATTAAAACGTGGCTAAGGCTTGGAATTCCTGGATCAGTGCTCATGCATCAAATATAAAGTAAGTTAACTACACTTTTGGAGTTGTGCTTTTCTAGATTTTTGAACTTTGCTCCCATCTAGACATTACCCTGTACTCTTAGCAGCTAAAATTTCCTGACTTTTTGTCTTTCATAATGATCAGTTTTAAACAGTTAAGACATAAATGCAAGACCAAATTTCAATCTTCAAAAATATGAAAAAGCTAATGAAATTATGTCATATCTGAGGTTACTTCACTCCGTGAGCATGGTCTGTAGCCTCGAACCTGCTCAGCTTTAAAATTCAGTTCCATATGAAAAAATCCACACTCAACATCTATTTTCCTCTTCAAGTATACTTCAGTTTGGTATTAATTCCTCATTCCAGTTTTATTCAGGTTGGTCTAATTTGAGAGTCAATGAACAGAGGCCTCGACTTTAATCTAGAAGATAAAGTCCCATCTCAGCTACAGACTCCCTATAAATGTGACCCTTAGCAGCAGTTCTGTTTGAAAAATGGAAATAATAGTCTACCTCCTCATAGGACTCTTGAAAGGACAAACATGATAGTAGTAAATTAAAAGGAATATGCTACTTCTGATTCTATTAAACTCACAGAATGGTGCGGCTGCTTGCTGGTGCCGGACCTGCCTGGTACTGGTGTTGGACCTGCCTGGCGTTGCTGCTGCAGATGTAACATAATAGAGATTTTACACTTCTTTTCCTCTATATAAAATATGAGCCATGTGTTCATTTAGAAAGTGTCTTTCCCCCAACCTTTTATACAGATCCGTTTTCCATTCGCCACTACTTTGATTTAAAAACCCGGCCTTCCATTATATAGACTAACTAATAATTTACTGTGGCATGAGCTTTCTTAAGGGATACTTCATCAGATCACAGTTACCTTTCCATGTAGGCTAGCAAATATGTCACAATTTACTAGACCTTTAGAAATACTACTCCATGACTTAAACACTTGCTTATAATGGAAGTAGTTGCCCTGTGCTAGTTAATGTGATTATTTTGAAATAATTACTTATATCATTCACATAATAACTGGAAGGTTGGAGGGCTCAGTTCCAAATCCTGTATTTAGAGTCAAAACTTAGCCATAAAAGATATGTGCCTCTAAGCATGACAGAGTAGCTTTTCTTCACCATAGAGCAGTAATGACCAGCCTGTGCATTTTTAGAAATATTATAAAGTCATGCCCCTTAGAACAGGGATAGAATGACATCATTGTTTTCTAAATCAGCCTCTATTTAAAATTAATCCTTTGCATTGGAGAAATGACCATCAATATTAATGCAAACAGAAAGACCCTCTTTTACAAATTGAGCCTGCCTTAATCCCACTCAGTTCTGAAATCTGCTACAATTGCTGGCAAATATGTAGCTCAGTTTTCTTAAGAGTGTTGCACTTTTCAATATGCATGCCTATTTCAGAGCTTGCTACAAGCAGCTATATGCATGCCTACTGTGGACAACAACTGCCTTAAAAGATCACATGTGACCAGAAGAGAAGCACCAGAGAGGCAGGAACACTCAATATACACAACATAGTCAGGTGAAACTTAAGAAGCTCTTCAAAGGTAGGAAATAATTTCCATCCACAGCAACAGAAAGGGTGCTTCCAACACATAACCAGAAGAAAAGTAATTTTCACACATTTCCCTTCCCTCATGTAGCAACTTGAATCCTCCAAAAAATCTGCTCCCAAGGTTTTGGGGACTCATAGGAACAGCATGTGAGATAGTGTCACAGATTAAAAAAGGTAGTATGATATAGAATGGAGGAGCCAATCTTCATCTAAGTGGAAGCTTCCATTGGATCACACGCTCTTCCTTTCACTGAAGGACTAGCTATATGCATGGAAGGGCACCCAGAGACCCAATCTGTTTCCTTCAGGAATAAATAAATTCCAAAGTTATAATGTATTTAACAAAATGATTGCCTGAATTGTGGAAAGTTGCAGAAATGGAGGAAAAAATGCTAAGCTGCACAACACTTTAAAATGTAACCACACAAGGGGATTCCTTCCAAAACCAACTCTGTCCATTAGTAGCCTAATTAGACAAAAACAAGTAGGGTCCTGTAACAAAATGTTGCAGTGTAGAGTGATTCTGTTTAGGGTTTAAGTTGCTTCACTCCATTCCTCTTCCCCTTGACCACAACAGCCAGTATTCTGTGCCCACTGAATGCTGCAACATATCTGTGTGCATGCTAGTTCAAAACAGCTGTGAAGCATCTCAAATTACCATTATAGGTGTTTAGCCAAACCCTTCCCACAGATTTGTCCAGATCTAAGTAGCTCCAACAACGCTATGAGCAAATAATCAATAGGTCATGTATTGATTGGCAGCTTTCATACATAGGTAACATCATTAGGAACATCATTATTATTGATACATAGTGGCTAAGATGCCATGGGAATTTATAACAGTATCGTGCTTTTGAATTTGTTGCTGCATGAGCATAGACAATAAATCTGGTAGGGGCATCAGTGGCAGGGAACAGATTGACCCATCGGCAGCTAGCTGGCACTTACAAGAATTCCAGCGTGCCAAGGACCAATTGGAAATGCATTGCAATTCTAACTTGCCAAGGACCAACTGGAAGTGTATCATGTAAGGTGTGGGGCAAATGGTCAGATTTGGGGAAAACAGCCTCACAGGCCAAATTAGGACCCCTGCCTGACAAAATTAAACCTGCAGGCCAGAGGTTCCCTACCACTGCTCTAGTAGCAGACGTGGGTGACTGAATGGCTATCAGAATGGAAAATTAAAAAGACAGATAATGTTTGAGTTTCTCCAAAACAGTGCAGCAATCATCTGTAGGTTTTCAAGGCTGAGGGACTGGAGTTAAGAAAACAACTTATCTAATAGTCTAGTGGGGGAACTGTCAGGTTCACAGTGAAAGCCAGAGACAGTCTGTGTTTGCTGCTACTTTCTGTATGGTAATGTGGGGTGGGAAGACTCTGCTGTCCTCTCATAATTACACTGAATTCCTGGATTTCTCCATAGTTTTCTATGGTCAGATCTCACTTTCACCAAGTGGGTTGGGGGTCTAAATTAGGAGTTAAGAATCTGTGGTCTTCCAGATATTATCAGAACCTCAACTCTCAATAGCTGCAGCCAGAAGAGGAGAGGAGTAATAGAACATGTACAGTGGTGCCTCGCAAGACGAAATTAATTCGTTCCGCAAGTTTATTCTTCTTGCGAGTTTTTCGTCTTGCGAAGCACGGTTTCCCATAGGAATTCATTGAAAATCAATTAATGCGTTCCTAGGGAAACCGCTTGCCAGGCTGGCGGTGCGGAGAAGGGCTTTTCTCCCCACCGCAAGCCTTCAGGACAGGTACGGGAACAGAGGGGAAGGCGCGCAGCGCTTTCCCTCTGTTCCCGGGGCTTGCGTGGGAGGAGGGTTTTTCCTCCCCACCGCCAACATTAAGAACAGCATTCTGAATGTTGGCGGTGGGAAGGAAAACCCTCCTCCCACCCCAAGTCTTCAGGAAAGCCATCCGAAGCCGGGCGGCGGGAGAAGGTGTCCCCGCCCCCCCCCCGCCCGGCATCGGAGCTTCGTTCCGATGGCGGGCGGCGGGAGGAGGTGTCCCCGCCCCCCCGCCCGGCATCGGAGCTTCGTTCCGATGGCGGGCGGCGGGAGAACGCGTTCCCGCCCCCCCGTCCGGCATCGGAGCTTCGTTCCGATGGCGGGCGGCGGCAGAACGCGTCCCCGCCCCCCCGCCCGGCATCGGAGCTTCGTTCCGATGGCGGGCGGCGGGAGAACGCGTCCCCGCCCCCCGCCCGGCATCGGAGCTTCGTTCTGATGGCGGGCGGCGGGAGAACGCGTTCCCGCCCCCCCGCCCGGCATCGGAGCTTCGTTCTGATGGCGGGCGGCGGGAGAACGCGTTCCCGCCCCCCCGCCCGGCATCGGAGCTTCGTTCTGATGGCGGGCGGCGGGAGAACGCGTTCCCGCCCCCCCCCCCGCCCGGCATCAGAGCTTCGTTCCGATGGCGGGCGGCGGGAGGAGGTCCGAGGACAGTGGGGAAGACACGCTGCGCTTCCCCGCTGTCCCGGAGATTTCCCTATGGGCTTTCGTCTTGCGAAGCAAGCCCATAGGGAAAACCGTCTTGCGAAGCAACTCGCAAACGGAAAACCCTTTCGTCTAGCGGGTTTTCCGTCTTGCTAGGCGTTCGTCTTGCGGGGTACCACTGTAGTCCAACACCACCAGCAGAGCCAGAGATTCTCTTCTTTGGTCTAAAAGGAACCAGAGGTCAGATAGGCTGTGAGAGTCTATTAAGTTTTATGGTTCAGAGTAATAGAAATACGGGGACGCGGGTGGCGCTGTGGGTAAAAGCCTCAGCGCCTAGGGCTTGCCGATCGAAAGGTCGGCGGTTCGAATCCCCGCAGCGGGGTGAGCTCCCGTTGCTCGGTCCCAGCGCCTGCCAACCTAGCAGTTCAAAAGCACCTCCGAGTGCAAGTAGATAAATAGGGACCGCTTACTAGCGGGAAGGTAAACGGCGTTTCCGTGTGCTGCGCTGGCTCGCCAGAGCAGCGATGTCACGCTGGCCACGTGACCCGGAAGTGTCTCCGGACAGCGCTGGCCCCCGGCCTCTTGAGTGAGATGGGCGCACAACCCTAGAGTCTGTCAAGACTGGCCCATACGGGCAGGGGTACCTTTACCTTTTTTTAATAGAAATACAGATCTTGTAGCATTCAGAGGAAATGGGAGAGAGCCACCATCAGCTGAGACACAGAATGCTAAGTAGTGTGTGTCAGTTGCAGGGGCATTGTGAGGCATCAGCACAGCTCCATGACACACGTTTGTATAAAAAATGCATATGCTAATTTCTCTTTAAAGATACAGCCTGACTCTTAGACGAAAGGAATATACTCCAGTCACTTGAAATGAGATTTATTCCCTAAAATATCCTTTGCTTTTCATGAGAATGATAAGGATTTGATCCAAAACATGTCAGGTCCACACATATTATAGCAGAGAGAAGCATATCTTACCTTTACAGATGTTACATCAAAAAGTACAAAACACAGATGCATACTAGTATGTTGGAAATCAAGCAATTAAAGAAAATACTTGTACTAAACTAAAGAAACAACAACCCATCACTGCCTGCAGCATAATTTTGGGTCCTATACATGAACTCTAAAAAGAATATATAATAACTCCACTTTTATAGAGCAGACACACCTGGAATATTTCATTTGCTTAGTAGTTGAGAGGAAAATGCCTTAACCATCTCTACAGACATTTAAAAAGTAGCGGGTGGCGCTGTGGGTAAAACCTCAGTGCCTAGGACTTGCCGATTGAAAGGTCGGCGGTTTGAATCCCCGCGGCGGGGTGCGCTCCCGTTGCTCGGTCCCAGCACCTGCCAACCTAGCAGTTCGAAAGCACCCCCGGGTGCAAGTAGATAAATAGGGACCGCTTACTAGCGGGAAGGTAAATGGCGTTTCCGTGTGCTGTGCTGGCTCGCCAGATGCAGCTTGTCACGCTGGCCACGTGACCCGGAAGTGTCTTCGGACAGCGCTGGCCCCCGGCCTCTTAAGCGAGTTGGGCGCGCAACCCCAGAGTCGGACATGACTGGCCCGTACGGGCAGGGGTACCTTTACCTTACCTTTATTATTAAAAAACCAGCTTGGACTGTGATATTGCCATAGCTCAATTCATCTTCTAAAGGGCAGAAGTTGGGTTGGAATCTATCTGAAGGTCACCAGATGATTTGCAACAGATCAGCGCAAGTTTGATTCCTTATTATCAAATAACAAAGAAGCACTTCACCTAAATTTTAAAGTTGATAGCATAGAAAATGGAAACCAAAATCCAAGGCCAACTTTGGTTTATCTTAACTGGAATTAAGACAAACACAAAACAATCTCCAGGGCAAAGGCATTATGAAAAGTTGATTACCAATATATGAAACCTTTTAAGGCAAAACAGTCACATTATAAAAAAAAGGACAGGAACATTAGCATTTTCAACTCTTATACTGTTAACTTAATACTTGATGAGAAATAAGTGCCCTTTCAAAACCACAGCCATAAGCAGAATTTATAATTTTCTATAAAGAAGAGTATAGATTCCGAGCATTTCCAGTCAAAAGACTAAAGTTATGTAGCAACAGTATTTTCTCTTCAGGATCTGTAGTGCTTGTTCTTTATTAAAATTGCTTTGGATGTCATGTGGGGGGAATGGCTAATTTTTTTTAAAAAAATCTTCTGTGTATATATATATATATATATTTGCTTTCGTAGATTTTCACGGGTACAGGAATGCAGGTTTTGGTGTCCTCGGGTGTCTTCCCGTGTAAAAGTTGGGGTGTCTAGGCGACGTTTCGACGAGGTCTCACTCGTCATCTTCAGGCTGGTGTTTTCGGCTTCTTGTTACTGGAACAGAGCTCTGTTGGTGTCCCGAGGACACCAAAACCTGCATATATATATATATATATATATGAACATGTAGGTAAATCAGGGGACCACTAACACTGCTATAAAGTAGTAGGTTTGCTACTGATGTTGTGTCTCTAATATTAAATTGGAAGCAATGAGCACAAATATTTGCTTATAAATTGGAATCATCCAAATGTCATCTCTGTTCCACAAGAGCTATCCAACTCAGGTGCACTATCCAGATAACAGCATGCCAAAGGAAAAGGTACAGCGCAGAAATGGACCTATTTAGCAGTACAGTATTCACTTCAGCCCTGCCAACCTAGCAGTTTGAAAGCACAAATAGATAAATAGGTACCACTCCAGTGAGAGCGTAAACAGTTTTTCCGTGTGCTGCTCTGGTTCGCCATGCTGGCCACATGACCTGGAAGCTGTACGCCGGCTCCCTCAGCCAATAAAGCAAGATAAGCGCCGCAACCCCAGATTCATCCACGACTGGACCTAATGGTCAGGGGTCCCTTTACCTATACACTTCAGCAGACAATTAAGAAAACCTAAATCATATAGAAGGGAGAAGAAAGGAAGCAAAATCTGATCTACCTCTGGTCACTAGTTAACCAGACCTTGGAAAAACCAGAGAGATTACTAGTGATAACTTGCTACACACCTATTATGCCTTTGTTCATGAAACAGTGTTCCATGAAGCCATAGCAGTTAAAATTGATGCCCACTGACTAACTAGGGAACTTTATTGAGCATTTATTTTCCCCCAAACCTAAGTGTCACTAGTAGTAAACCTCTAGTATTATAAAAACTGTCAAAAATGACTTTGGATAAGATTTATGAATAATCACATGCAGTCAGAATTAAGGAACAATAACAGCTCGTTCATATATACAATTACTACTGCTGACTATTAGTAAAAAGTTATACACAGAGTATAGAACACAGATCCGGATCCAAAAAAGCATGAAACTACTTCCAAGAGTCCAAATGGATTTTAGGTTTCTTTTGCCTGTCCAGAAATCCCCTTGTTGCGTCAAAACAAATTGAACAAGAAGCAAGACTTTCTCTATATAAAAAATCAGTTTATAAAAAATAAATACCAAGTTTATCTTAAATAATAATTTGTTTAATTATCAAATCATATCTATAAAAGCATGTTAGCCTCTTACACAGAAAGCTTTTGTGTGCAAAAGCTGAATCAGTCTGTCAATTTCTCAGATATGCATATTTATGCTCGTACTTACTAAACGTAAGAATTTCATTTCCACCAGATGAAATGAACCTGTCTGCCAAAGAACTATCAGTCATGGGCATTTTATCTCTTTTTATGAGGCTAGGCTAAGGCAAAGTGAAGCAGAAATGAAAAATATTGAAAAGAATGTAGCATCATCCAGGATTCAGGTTCCTATATTCCCATACTTCCCATCTTTCAAACTGTCAAGGCTACTCGTGTTAAGAAAGTTTTATAAAATAAATATATTAAAGACACTGGGTTGCATACAACACTGTCTACAAGTGAGCTTAACAGACTTCTGTTTGCTCAATGGAACTTTGCAGTCCCCCGTCTCTCCCACAGTCCTCTGTAAACCCTAAACATCTACTCTAACAGATTTTGGGGAGAAGAAGTGAATTCCTGTTGTGCAAACAGAAGTCTATTCACACACTTGTTTCTGCCCATTCCTTCTATTGTAAAAAAAAAAAAGGGGGGGGGGAGGAAAACCTGCAAAATATATATAGTGTGACACACAAGACTCTGGTGAAAGAAACAATATAAGTAATACCCTATTTAACTGTAAATTAGTATGGCTTAATATTCAATTTGCACCACTGTTTAGGAAATATATGAAGTAATCAACAGGAAACATGATTAAAATCACTTATTTAAATTGGCATTTTCCCCCTGTTGATTTAAATTGCCTTGATTTAATTCAATCCACGATGCCTCGCGGCATACTTGAAATGGAGGAATTTCAAAAGCCGGTCAGTACTGATTACTTACTTGCAAATCTGCCAACAAGGGAAGTAACAGAAAAGTGAACATATACCCCTATTAAAGTTATTTATGCATGTACATCTGATCCAAACAACAACTCAGCTTAGAAACACTAATCCCACGTTGCTCACATTCTAAAAGATATGCATCTTTGAGGTTTTTAACGTTTACTGATAAACTGAAATTCAAAATGATAGGCCATAGGAAACACTATGAAAGATACAGCTTATTCTCCTGTTCTTAATTACAGTGGTACCTCTGGTTACATACTTTATTCGTTCCAGAGGTCCGTTCTTAACCTGAAGCACCACTTTATCTAATGGGGCTTCCTGCTGCTGCTGCGCTGCCGCCACACAATTTCTGTTCTCATCCTGAAGCAAAGTTAACCCAAGGTATTATTTCTGGGTTAGCAGAGTCTGTAACCTGAAGCATATGTAACCTGAGGTACCACTGTATTTCTTTATCTAAAGGTATTTGAACTGCCCTTACAGCTGTCCAATTAATATTTCTTGGAAGCTTCTTGATTAGAAATATATTGATTAAAATATGAAGTAATAACATTGGGGGGGGGGGGCTAAATAAGCTGACAACTGGCATATGCCAGTAAATTTGTGCAAGGTTTTACTTTACACATATTTTGTGCTTAATTGCACACATGGACTAATGTGGTGCTTCAGGGTAAATGAGGACAAACTGCAGTAGGACTCTGGCTCTTGCACAGTTTGTTTTCTCCTCTGGTGTAGCCATGAGAAGCTCTGAATTGTTTGATTTCATTTTTACTAAACTCAAATTGTTGTGATGCTTAATTGTATTTTAATGATTTTGTTTAATTGCATTTTTATTATTGATTTTGCTATGTTTTAAGCAGTTTTTGCTTTAACCAGTAAGCCGCCTTGAGTCCCATCAGGGGAAAAGGTGGGGTAAATAAATTTGTTGTTTATTATTTATTATTGTTATTTATGATAATGTTTGAATAAGGATAAACTGCAAATAATGCTTAACGCTGGGTAGGAAAAACAAACCACAATTTACAAAGCTGGCTGGTTTTGACTAACTACAATCAACATTAGCTACCATATTTTTATGTGTATAAGATGCCCACATGTATAAGGTGACCTCTATTTTTTTGAACCCCAAATTAAGAAATCAGTATTCTAAATGTCAAACAGAAATACTTTGATATTTTATTAAATATTCAAAGCCCAGCTTAGCAACCCCCACCAGCGCCTGGTTGGCAGAAGTGGTAAGTGAAAGGGATGGCAGTCCCAGCAGCTTTTTCACAGCAGCCGTGGGAAGGTAAGTAGTTTTTTTAAAAAAAAGAAGACACCTGTGCATTCACCATCCATGCATGAGACAACCCTGAATTTTTGATAATTTTTTTTTAGCAAAAAACATTGTCTTATACAAGAAAAAATACAGTAGTTTAGGGTCAGATGCAACACTAAACTGTGGTTAATCCAAACGTGGAAGTTCACAATCCCCTTCAATATTTTCTTCTTCTTCTCCGAAAACATCTCTGTATTGCAGGGCCAGGGTGTGGATGTGTGCCTGTAGTAGCTTCACAGCACATTATCTCCACCACTTCCCTCTCCAGGATGCTTGCTCTAAAAGTTAGGTGCTTAAAATTATCCATACTGAAATGAAGCAGTACTGTACAGAGTCTCTTGAGTATTGCTTGCTTGATTAAAAGATGGAATTCAAAAGCTCCAGAGAAGGGGAACAAGGGAAGAGCTTGTCCCTCGTTGTTGGTGACATCGCACAAAAGATCCAGAAGGCAACACTCCAGCCACACAATGCACTAGCAAAGTCTGCTATCAAGGAGAAGCACAAAAAGCTATCTTATGAGTCACTCTTGGTCAATCTAGCTCATTATTGTCCACTCTGACTGGTAGTGGTGGTTTTCTAGGAGTACTCTCCTCCTCCAAACCATGAACTCTGAGGCTATTTAGTACTATCAAGGACTAAGCCTTATTTAATTGGTATTACATTACTTCTAAACTCTACTCTGGTCAAGGGTTCATAGTCAATGCTCTCTTCAAAGAAGGTGGATGCAGGCCACAATCTCAAATACTGAGGACGAACTGATTATACTATAGAGGCTACTACAGAACAGGGTCTTTGATTGACCTGTGGGGAAAGCATTGCACAGGATTGACTATGCCTCCTCTCTACCTTCCAGAAGGAAGACGGAGTTCCTGTTCTCAGCCAAGTCAAAGCTTTGGCAAGGCCTGAGGAAGTCAGTGTCAGTTTCAATAAATTCAGCAGCCATCTTGTGGGCCTGACTGTCCATCCTGAGCAATGTGTTGTGGGCCTCAGAGTCACTCTCATCTTGGTCCCGGGGACATTTTGGTGAGGCTCAGGCTGGGAAATGCCTGTCGAGACAAGTCCTCTGCAGGGAGATGTTCTTGTTCACAGTCCTTGGAGAGAATCCCCTCCACATCCAGCACATGAATATGGGAGTCATAATCTCGGTCACAGATTTTAATCTCAGACAAAAGTTTGGCGAAATACAAAATATTGCAACCTGAACGATGGTAACATATGGTATCCTAGCAACAGAAACTTAGTAAGAGAAGATTGCATAATAAATGCACATTTTCTCTACAAATAAAAAATGAATGCAGCAAAAGTGCATAGAGGCCCAAAATTAGCAAGTGTACAGTATATACGCCTACAAAATATATAAAGAAAATGCTTTGTAATTTTTGTATCATCATGGCTGTGAGATCTGAAGATCTGCTCCCTGCCTTGTAGGTCTTTTTCCACCTCACTCTAGTTGCAGAAGCAGCTAAACAGACTCTTGAGCTGGGATATTATTTAGAGAATTCTATTGGTAAAAATTTTGGGGTCTTTATTTTTGTTCTTATTATTTAGGTGGAAATTGTTCAATTTGGTTGTATACTTTTTGCTGTTTTATTTATTGCTTATTATTACTTATTTTTATGTTTGCAATTATGTAATTTTTACATGTTGTAAACTGCCTTGAGCAGGTTTCAACTCTGAAAAGTCAGCATACAAATAAAATTATGTATAAATGTAGTGCAGCACTTTTCAAGGGACAATAAGTTTGCGATAGGGCAAGGAAGTCTGCTGTTTTAAGACCAAAAACCTGTTGGGCATGCACAACTCCTGGGTGTGCTTAATCCCTGGATTAAGACTCATATGCTTGAATAATCTAACAGGCAACAATCAGGATTTAAAAGTGGAATTCTTCTGGTAGACCCCATGAAAACTAAAGGCTTCATCTATTCATCTCTTAACCAGATTTATCACTACTTGTCTAGAAATACCTGAAACTTAGCTAACTATGAATAGCAATTAACATTCCAAAACAATCTTGTAACATAATGATGCAGATTTCATAACATAGAGAAATCTGCACACCAGAATATTCTTAAAATGATTATGAACTGCTCTGAGTTTACTTGAAGATGAAATGCAACTGTTATAATGAAACCCCTCAAAACTATTTATTCTTAAGGAGTTCTTTTTAACAACCTATCCAAACCAGGTTTACTAACAACAAAATCTGATTAACTTTAATTGGATGGTATCCAAAATTAGCCATACTCAAAGTAGACCTACTGAAATCAATGTATTAAAGTAACATGTCTATTGATGTCAATGGATCTATTATGAGTACCACTTAGTTGAAATCACTTATTGCAAACACTTTCAAGCATACATACTGAGGATTGAAGCCTTGGGTTTTTGTTTGTTTGTTTAGGTAATAAAAAATAGTACATGTTGCTGAACCTTGTTAAAGAGTGTAGCTTGCAACTATTTTGAATGGCTCACAAATGGCTCACATTTTAAGTCACTTTTTAAAACAGTTAACCTTAATACTGCGTTTTTCTGACACACATTTCTAATTCATAATATACAACCATTTCAGCCTTGAAGATATAGTACACACGTTACAAATAAGAAAGATTTTAAGCAACTGACATATTACAAAAATCAAGCTATGGCATAAATGTTTTCCAAGTCTAACCCCCCCCCAAAAAAATATTTTGTTACAAAAGAAAAGGCAATAGATAATTTAAGCTAACAAATGTTTGTAGAAAAGGGCGTTGATTCTTGGCACTGGCAGCAAGCAGGAGACACCCCTAGTGTTGACATAAAATACTACAGCAGTAGTATTACTAGATTAATTTTATAGCAGTGAACAGCAAATTTTGATCGCCATGATTTTTAGGTAGGCAGTTCCTTTCTACCTCATTTTTCTTATCCACTGAAACCTGAATGGTCATGGACGTATCAACTCCTATATTCTGGAGTTAACATTACTTAATTAATCTGAAATACATATTATCAGGCATGCTTTGTGCAAAGGCTATGTGCACTGTAGCATCTCAGTTCAAATATGAAGATCAAACAATGCTGTACCACAGAAAAAAAGCACAAAAAACCCCAACTAGCACACTAGAAAAAGATTAATTTTTAAAATCCTGCCTTTATGTTTTGGTGCACAAGACCCCTGGAAAAATTTAAGTCACAATTTTAAAAAATAAAATAAAAATTTGTTTGTAGAAAGAGGATGTGTACAAGTGGAGGACACATTCCTATGGTGAAGAAAGGGTGGCTAATGTATTAAATGGTGAGAACATGCCTGTTTATTAGCACCTAGCAGAAGGTTAGTAAAGAGGGGGTTTATCTGTATAGTTCAGGGACCACTGAGAAAGATCAGGGAATGGGGATTATTTTTTGTGGTGGTGTATACTGTATGAGGAAATTATGGTGTTGGGACAATTATAATGAGGATACTGAGGTAAAGTGTGGTCTAGATTAATGAAGGCTACATAAAAAGTGTAATAAAAATTGCTGTGCAGGTTATGCTTGAAAGGCAACTGAATAATATGACACCTTAGTAATTATTTTGGAGATGGATTCAAGGCTTCAAATGAAATTAGAATGACCTTTCTCTATGGTTGCTTGTGGACAGTAAAGGGAAAGCAATATGACAGGTAGAGGCAACTGCAAGAAGAAATTAATATAAATCTGACCAGGAAACGAAAAATTATGAACACATTTCATTACAGCACAACACAAATCCAGGAGTTTTCACTATGTGGAAGTTCAGGCAGAGTAATGGAGTTAAAACTGGATAAAGGAATATTGTGAAGTCTGTGAATGCTACAGGGCAAAACAGTTAAGACAGCTACTGAGAAAGGCAGGATCCTAGGCAAGATCCTAGACACATTTACCTGGCTGTAAATTTCATGGAACACAGTGATACTAACAAGCAGGCATGTATAGCATAAAGCTGAATATACACATAGTCAAGATGATTTAATACTGATTTATAAAAGCAATCTTTTTCAGAAGCAAGTCTCACTGTGCTCTACGGGACTTATCCCCAACTAAACATGCACAGGATTGCAGCCACATCTGATGAAGTGGCCTCTAGTCCATGAAAGCTTATGCCATAGTAAATATGTAAATCTACGAGATGCTGCAATAACCATTTTTGCTGCAACGGACTAGCATAGCTAACCACCTGAAACTAGTTACCCATTAACCACCCTCTTCACTACCAGTTGGAGTGATTAAAAAGAGACACGCACACTTAAAACAAAAGCAAATTCTTCCAGTTGCTTCAAAGCATGCTTGTGGGTGAAATACAGAGTCCCGCCATCTGTTTTCACCAAGCACCCATAACCGTGGCTGTTATTCGGGGCACAGAGGCAGGATCATGCTATGCCGTGTGCCAGATTTCCTATGGCTGTGTGACCATACATACAGGCATATATACACACATGTGAGGTGGGAAGAAAGAAGAAAGGGCGCCTAGTAGGTGACAGCTAGCTATACAAGGTAGAAAAGGTTGCAGAGGAGGGGGGGGTTGCCGCTGCTACTGCGAAGCAAGCAATGCGAATACGCAAGAGGAGCTGCGTGGGATGAAGAAAATGTGCAGGATTTTTTTCCTTTTACAGGGAGATGAGGAGGAGTTCGGAAGAGAAAAGAGGGGCGCTTTCAAGAAAGCAATCGCAGGAGGGGAGGGGAGAAAACGAACGCGTGAAAAGTGTGTGCGTGGGGAGGGGGGGGGGAGGTTAAAGCAATACAGCACATATTGAGGAGACGAATTCTTTGCCAGGGGTGGGGCACTGCAGGGAAAGAGAGGTCACTGCTGGGTGAAGGCAACGACCGGAAAAGCAGGAAAGCCACTGTTAGTAAAGGGGGGGGGGGGGAGAGGGAGAGAGATAGGAGAGAAACACACACACACGAGGTCCTGGTTGTTTTTTTTGCGTGCGGGGGTGTCGTTTTTTCCCTTTTGCGGGGAGGGTTTGGGGTGCGGTGTCGGGGTGGGGTGTTGTTTTTTTTTGGGGGGGACGACACCGAAGGCGCCTCTCGATGAGATGCGGAAAGGAGGTCGCTAAGCCGGTGGGGAAATACGGGGGCTTCTGGCGGGTGGGTGAGGGGGCGGGTGAGCCTTCTGCCAGAAGGGGGGGGGGGCTCAGAGAAGGCCTGACATGGAGGAAGCGAGAGAGCGGATTACGCCTCTTCTCTCATATATATATATATATATATATATATATATATATATATACGCGCACACACACACACACACACACACACACACACACCGGGGACGGGGGGGGCGCTTCATTTCCTTCCTTTCGCGGCGGGGGGGGGGAGAGGAAGAGCTCCTCGCCGCCGCCGCCGCCTTCGCTCCCTTCCCCTCCCCCCTCCGCGGTCGGTTGACAACGGGCTCCCCTCAGGGCCTGCAGGTGGCGGGGGGCGGCGGCGGCCGGCGAAGGTCCTTACCATGGTGGCGGGTCGTCGAGAGCCTCCCCGCAGCCGAATCCACCGCCGAGTGCCGGCCTTCTTCTCCTCCTCCTCCTCGTCGTCGTCTTCCTCCTCCTCCTCTCCTCTTCTCCTTCCTCCTCCTCCTCCTCCGCCTCTTTTCCCTCACGCTCCTCGGTCCCTTCGCAAGCGCTGCCTCAAGAGCCGCCGCCGCCGCCGCCCCTCCTTTTTATTATTATTATTACTGTGGTGGTTGCCGACGACGGTTTCGCCGCAGTGGGCTCGCGCTGACCCGCAGCCTCGCGGAAGGGGAGGGGGAGGAGGAGGAGGAGGAGGAAAGAGAGAGAGAGAAAGATAGAGATAGGGAGGGAGAGAGAGAGAGAGAGAGAGAGAGAGAGAGAGAGACAGGGGAACCGAAGCACGAACGGTCGACAGCAAAGGGGAGGAGCTTCCAACATCCGGGCAACTACGCCGCCGCCGCCGCCGCTTCAACCACGGGCTTCATTTGCATACGTGGGAGGGAGGGAGGACGGACGTGCGCGTGACGTCACCCGCGCCGTGGGGGGGGAGGTGTTAGAAGGGGGAGAAGAGTGAAGCTGTAAAATGGCGGCTTTTGCTGTGAGGGGCGTTGGAAATGGGGCAAGCGAGAGGTGCTGTTAGCCGCTCTCAGCCCGGCTTCGGCTGGGCAGGGCGGGATATAAATAAAATATTATTAGCCCCAGCTCGTGCTCTGGTTTCACCGCGTGAGGATAAGTCTTGAAATTAAAAGCTCCCCCCACAAACACACACAAAAATAAAAATCACAAAAATCACAAAAAATAAAAATCCCAATGGCCGCTGCGCTGGAGAGGGCAGCCGCCACCCCGCTGAATTGGTGTGCCTGGAGCTAAACGGCCTTGCCCCTGGAGGGCAGGTGCAGATGTAAACAGGCTTCTGGTGCTTCTCTGCGCCATTAAACGCCCCTGAGGGAATAGGGGCGTCTGTCAGAAACAACACGCCAAAACAGGCATGGCGTGGCCTGTAAACCAGCATTAGAATCCATAAGGCCGTGAAAGTTGGAAGGGACCCCGAGGGTGATGCAGTCCAGCCCCCTGCAATGCAGGCAGGAGTGTCCCTAGGGTGTCTCGCACCCTTGGCAGGGAGCTGTGTAGCATCACCTCCCAAAAATTCTGTTTTTCTTTGTGTTTCACGCTCTGCCAGGGACTGCTCTTCACCACCTTCCAGGCTGTGCCGGTGACTTCTCTTCGTCGCCTTTCATGCTCCGCCAGGGACTCCTCCTCCTCCTCTCCAAGCCAAAGTGGAGAGACCATTTTTTGCGCCTCCCTGGGCCCGCACCAACCTGGACAACCCATAGGTATGCCCCTGAATGGGGGAGTCTCAACTAAAGCACCCACAGCAGATTCATAGCTGTCAACTTTCAGATTTGAAAATAAGGGATCAGCAGCCTCGAAAAGAAGGGATCAGCAGCCTCACCTGTCCCGGGGACAGTCTACGGCAGGGGTCTGCAACCTTTAAGACAAAAAGAGCCACTTGGACCCGTTTCCGAAGAAAAAACAACAACTGGGAGCCGCAAAACCACTGCGACAATTAAAACAAATATATCTCCGGAGCCGCGATCTGACAGCGGGCGGGAAGGTGACGTTGGAACGGTGCGTGACTAACGCACGCACCGCCCCCATGCAACGTCACAGCCAGTACAGCGCCCGCCACAGTGGGGAGTGTTGGGGCGCACAATGCACCTCCTCCCCTCGCTAGTATCCGCCCCAGAGCTGCGGCAAAGATGTAAAAGAGCCACATGCGGCTCCGGAGCCGCGGGTTGCAGACCCCTGGTCTACGGGATATCTAACAATCTGGGAAGCCGCAGGAAATGGTTCTGGAATAAGGGGATTTCCCACCAAAAAAGGGAAGGTTGACAGCTATGAGCAGATTGCCACCCAACCTCTGCTTTAAAACATCCATCACAGAAAATAGATTGCTGCATTTCATGGAAGTTTCCAAACTTACCTAGAGAATAAGCTTCATTAATATGGCTTCTACATAGGGTAAACTGATAGGAAAAGAGTCGCCTGATTAATTTAATTTTTAGAGTATCTCTTTCTTTTTATCAGGAGTATGTCCAGACATGGGCCTGTTCTACGCAAAATGCTGTTAAGGGCACAGAGCACCAAGGTCACTAGAGTCTTGTTGCCTGGGCAGCCAAGGTCCTCCATACACACTGCCCAGGCTATCGCCCTGGAGAGGTCACTTCGGTGCTACAAATGCAGCAAACCAAGGCCACATACACAGAAAAGCATCCCAGCAATTTTATGTTGCAAGATTTACCCTTGTCCCAGTACAGAGCCCATCTGCCACTAGCTGGTCAGTAAGACCAGCTTCCTTTGCCCCCTCATCTCCCACCGGCTGTGTACATATAAGTATGGGGGGGGGGGATTACCGTTAGAGAAAATATAGTAGATTTGAGGGGCAGGTGTCTTACAGCTGCAACCAAATATATACGTATTTTTCGCTCTATAAGACGCACCAGACCACAAGACGCACCTAGTTTTTGGAGGAGGAAAACAAGAAAAAAAATATTCTGAATCTCAGAAGCCAGAACAGCAAGAGGGATTGCTGCGCAGTGAAAGCAGCAATCCCTCTTGCTGTTCTGGCTTCTGGGATAGCTGCACAGCCTACATTCGCTCCATAAGACGCACACACATTTCCCCTTACTTTTTAGGAGGGAAAAAGTGAGTTTTATAGAGCAAAAAATACGGTATACAGTGGTACCTCGGGTTACATACGCTTCAGGTTACAGACTTTGCTAACCCAGAAATAGTGCTTCAGGTTAAGAACTTTGCTTCAGGATGAGAACAGAAATCGTGCTGCAGCAGCAGGAGGCCCCATTAGCTAAAGTGGTGCTTCAGGTTAAGAACAGTTTCAGGTTAAGAACGGACCTCCGGAACAAATTAAGTACTTAACCCGAGGTACCACTGTATATCTATATTAAGTAATAATGTTCATACAGCTTAATTCTAAGTGTTGGACTACAGTACTGAAATATAGTAGAGTAATTATTTTCTTGTGAGCTGATATTTAAATAATGCCTTTTGTTTATCTCAGTAACTCTTGACCAGATAGAGCATAAGAACCAAGAAACTAACTAACCATACCATAGGTTCCAAGAAGTGAACTGAACAATGGTAAACAAACCATTATGTTGCTATTGTTACATAAATGTCCATAGTTATCTTAGCCTTCTAGATGTCAAAATATGTGTGGGGTTTTCTGCTCACAGTGGCTTTTGCTGCCTTAAATAAGAACATTTAACATAAGCAGTAAGTTATATATTATAACTTATATTTCAGCAATATTGCTTGAAACTTGACCTTTTGCCTAATAAAATATATGTGCATAATTTATTTATGTAAATTATCTTATTTCACTATAGGAACAAACTTCATTGCAAAGAACCTAGTGGATTTGATATACCATCATCTTCTATATTGTCTTTTAGAGTCTTGCCCTTTACAATTTCCTCACACCTCTTTCACATCTGTCACTAGCTGCCTTATTTTTCACTTGTAAGTTAACTCAGGGCCTGGGACTCCATCTAATTAACTAATCTTCTCCTCTGACCCTTAAAAGGCCATAAGCAGCTTTTCCAGGCAAAGCGGGTGAACCCTCGGGCATGTGCAGTTTCGTTCTAAAATGTCTGCCTTTTTTAAACCGCACACATATAATTCTTCATGACTGTTGTAGAAACTCACATTTATTTTTAGAAAGGGTTGCTCTGTCTTTTTTAATGTTTTGAGAAATGGTTGTGTTACTACTTCTTAAAAGGCAAGTTAGCAGTTCCCAAAACTCAAGAGAAAGAGGGTTACTTAATAAATAAGAGAAATACCATCCCATGTGTAAAAATGTTCGTGGAAATGTGAACTTTTCTATTGGTTGCAGCTGAGCATATTTGCCAATGTGAATTCAGGAAACTGACAGCTTAATTTTACAGCTCCTATTTAGCAAGATGCCATGTGTATTATTTCCTTATGGATACACACTGAAAAATTGAAAAGAAAACAAGACTAGTTAATTATTTTCTGAACAATTTTCTTGCTTTCTCCGAAGTAGAACATGGCAAATAAAGCACCATTCTGACACTGGGCTGATTATTTGGGAATGCCCAGGGCTTGTTTAAATAAAATCTAGTATTTTTAGGTGAAGACAAGGTATGTAGAGCACAGCGGAAAACAAATAAAATCCAAACCTTTTGTAAATATCTATTCATTACGGTCACAGAAACTGGGTCACTACCATGTCTTTGCATGGAGGACAGATATGGAGGTGGGACCAGGGTCAGAGCAGCCATTAGGCAGGGTGAGGCTTTTGCCTCGGTTGGCAAAAGCCTCCAAGGTGGCGCCCCGATGCCTGCTCTGTTGGCATATGATCTTTCGGGCCTGATCTTTCAAAACACATGAGATCTTACCCAAAATCAATGCCGGTGCTACTTCTCCGCATAGCTGTCAACTTACATATTTGAAAATAAGGGACCAGCAGCCTCGAAAACAAGGGATCAGCAGCCAAAATAAGGAATTTTAGTCAACCAGCAGCCAAACGAAGCCTCAAGCGGTGGCTCCCGCAGCGCAGCAAACCTGCAAAGGGGATGCAACAAGGAAAACCACCGTCACCTCTCCGCTGAGAAGCACTGAGCAAAGGCGAGTCCCCAGGCAACACGGCCAATTTGATCGGCACAAGGCATGCAAGCTCCACCCCCCAGTCGTTCTTAGACTCCTCATTGGGTGAGCAACTCAGCCAAGCAACACAGTTGGAGCCTCCCTCCTCCTTGGCCGGCAGGCAGGGAGGGAGAGGAGCTGCTTCCTTTGAAACCCGGGAAATTTACGGGACATCATCAATCCGGGACAGCAGCGGGAAACGGCGCTGGGATAAGGGAGTTTCCCGCCAAATAAGGGACGGTTGACAGCTATGCTTCTCCGCAGGTGGCTGTGTGGTATAGGTGGCAGCAGCAGTGTCAGGGCAGGGCAGCAATTCCCATTTCGCCTCTAGCGGTGAAACGGTACACACCACCACTAGGAGGAACACTGCAACAGCTATATAACAAGCACTCTGTGGGCAGTGAGGAATCATAGGGACATGTGCTGTCCCTAGTTAGTGATGGGGCCTAGCACTTCTGCTTTCCTTCTTAGCAGCAGATACTGCTATATTATACTAATCCAGGGGTCTGCAACCCGCGGCTCCGGAGCCGCATGTGGCTCTTTTACACCTTTGCCGCGGCTCCAAGGCAGATACTAGCGAGGGGAGGAGGCGCATTGTACGCCCTGACACTCCCCACTGTGGTGGGCGCTGTACTGGCTGTGACGTCGCATGGGGGCAGTGCGTGCGTTAGTCACGCACCATCCCGAGGTCACCTTCCCGCCCGCTGTCAGATCGCGGCTCCGGAGATATATTTGTTTTAAATGTCGCAATGGTTTTGCAGCTCCCAGTTTTTTTTTCTTCGGAAACAGGTCCAAGTGGCTCTTTTTGTCTTAAAGGTTGCAGACCCCTGTACTAATCTATTCCCGTTCCAAAGCAGGAGTAGGCTGTGTGCAAGGACCTAGGCTACTGAATTCCTGAACTGTATGGATGAAGGTGGTTTGAATGAAAAAGCAGCAAAAATTGTGGGCTCTTATTGCTTATCTTGTTACAACTCCGGGTTTAAATTTGAATTAACACAACTTCAAAGCTATTGCAATTAACTAGAGAGCAGTTAATTTTTGCTATTCTCCCCCACTTCCCTGAAGCATCGTGTGGGCTTAGCATCTCAATAATGCATGCATATGTGAGCTTAATAGGTAGCCCAGGAAATAGGTGGGGGGTGAGAAATGTCTTTGGAATATTCTATAGAGAATTTTATCATCATCTACAGCACAATTCTAACCATATCTACACAGAAGTAAGTTCAACTGAATCCAGCTGGGCTTGCTTCTGGGTAAGTGGGGTTAGGGTTGCAGTCTTAGGCTTTTTTTTTTCTTATGGGATATTCTTTTGAATCATTCTAGGTAGGTGAACAACTTTTAAAATATTGTGAAATGAATTTCTTTTGAAAATTAGCCTGCTTTAATAGGGTGTTTGACCTGGGGAAAATGACAAATGTTGTGGCGTATGTCTGAAGAATGTTACAGGACATTGTATTCAAATTTGGAGGATGTTTATATTTGCGATCTTACCTAAGTGGTAAATATCAAGAAGCATTTGGGTGTCTATTTTGTTCTTTTGCTTCCCTTGGGTAAGGACATGTTTACATATGCATGTTTATAGCTGATGATTGTGGCATCAAATGATCATCACAACTCTGACAGAAACTTTGACTAACTTGTGTCAGCTCCAACAGAACGTTTTTCAGTTAAATTTGTTTTAGCAGGTGTAAAGTAGCCAGACCCTCAAAATGTTATTCAAGTTAATAGAGATGCTATTTTTACAAGGTGAGAGATAGGAGACCCTTTAGTGTTATTAATTTGTCTGTTGCTATTCATAGAATCATAGATTTAAAGGGGCCCAAGGGCCACCCGGGACACGGGTGGCGCTGTGGGTTAAACCACAGAGCCTAGGACTTGCCGATCAGAAGGTCGGCGGTTTGAATCCCCGCGATGGGGTGAGCTCCAGTTGCTCGGTCCCTGCTCCTGCCAACCTAGCAGTTTGAAAGCATGTCAAAGTGCAAGTAGATAAATAGGAACCACTCTGGCGGGAAGGTAAATGGCATTTCTGTGTGCTGCTCTGGTTCGCTAGAAGTGGCTTAGTCATGCTGGCCACATGACCTGGAAGCTGTATGCCGGCTCCCTTGGCCAATAAAGTGAGATGAGCGCGGCAACCCCAGAGTCGGTCACGACTGGACCTAACGGTCAGGGGTTTCTTTACCTTTACCTTTAATGGCCATCTAGTCCAACCCCCTGCAATGCAGGAATCTCAATTAACACATCCACTACAGATGGCCATCCAAGCTCTGCTTAAAAACCTTCAACAAAGGAGAGTCCCCCACTTTCCAAGGAGTCCGTTCCACTGTTGAACAGCTCTTACCATCATAAACTTATTCCTGATGCTTAGAAGCTCATTTCTTTCGCTGCTGCCACTTTATCTGCAAAAGAGCAAGCCCGTTAAGTAAAGTCTTGATTATTTGCTGTCACATTCTCTGAAATCTGTCTGCAATCAACAATAGATGTTTTCCATGAAAACAAAATCAAAACCACATTCCAAAATCATTTTCAGTGTTTGTCTTCCCAAACAAATCTGAGAAGAAGTAAGGCCACTGAGACACGATGGTTTTAACAAGCAACAGTTTTTATTTACAATGAAGAAACAATGTTGCTTCCATATTATCTGTTTAATCTGGAATTGCTATCTTTATGCTTGTAAAGAAGAATACTGTACAGGCATTGTTGCCAACCTGTTGCATATCAATGTTTTGTGTATTGTCTTCCCATCTTTTTTCAAGCCTAGTTTAAAAAGCAACTGCAACACTAGTGTGGACTGGTGAAGTGTTATGGTAGCTATTTAGGGTTATACTGTAGTGTGATTATCTATAAACTTTCTCCCTATGATTTCTATCCTGTATTTGTTTCCTGTTGAGCAGGAATATAGCATTACCATATTGTCCCTTGTTTGGTAAGTTCCTGTCCTTACCAAAAGGCAATTGCTGGTTTCTTCACATTAATTTTTTTCTTCGCTTTGTAAATCTTAAACACTATCTAGCTATCTTAACACAAAAACAAAAAAATGGAAAACTATGGAGAATTTGAATTGGCTAACGAAGAGCAATTATCTAGTAATATCGTGGTTGCTGAACAAGAAGTAATTACAGGGGCAGAGATCACAAAGAGGAAGCTTTTAATTCTAGTTTTACAGAACCATTACCATTACAGAAAGTTTTACAGAACCATCACTGAATGGGATAATCATAAAAGGATATTGGCCAAGGCTGGGGGTTGGCATTGTCAGAAAATATTTTTTTCCCTTTCAGTTTTTTTATTAATTTTCCAAATTTAAAACAAACACACAAAAAGAAAAAAAATTACAGTATTAGAAATAAAAACAAACATATAAAAACCTAACTGTTAAAGGTCCAATTTAGTTTACATTGTTAAGTGACTTCCTCAAATCCCTCCTAACTGAATTTCAATAAATCTCATTGTAACAGTTTTCCAATATCTATTTTCCAATAAAATTTACTTATTCAAATTTCTGTCTTCCTTCCTTTTCATAATATTTTCAGTCCATAATGTTATAAAATTCAAGATATTTTAATCCTAGGCCAATTTGGTACTTACAAGTGATTCTACTTATGTTATATTCGAATATCTAGCTAAATAGTCCTTAAATTTCTTCCACTCTTCTTGATATTCCTCCTCTTTCTGATCGCGGATTCTTCCAGTCAGGTCAGCCAGCTCCAAAAAGTCCAACATCTTCATCTGCCGTTCTTCCACTGTTGGAGAAAATATAGCAGTATATTAAGTTCCACAGGAAATCAACTCTGGCTAGTTCAGCTCTGGCTAGTTCACCTGCTACGGCCCCTTTTTGGGTTGAGATGACTAGGCCACTGTACCCCAGATTGGATTATTGTAATGCATTCTATGTGCATTCTGTAACTTCCAGATTAGATTATTGTAATGCATTCTATGTGGCACAGCCCTTGAAGGTGACTCAGAAACTAGTCCACAATGCAGTGGCCAGAATATTGGCTGGGGTTCTGTTCAGAGCTCATATAACCCACATTTTAAACAGCTGCACTGGTTGCCAGCTCATTCCTGGGCCCAATTCAAGGTGCTCACGTTATTGTTTAAGGCCCTAAGCAACTCAGGCCCCTAATACCCAAAATACTGCTCCTTCCCTACACATCCTCTTGTGTACTAAGATCAGTGGAGGGGGCCTTCTTGGTTGTTCCACCACCCTTCGAAGCTTGGAGGGTAGCACCATCTGTATGCACCCTTCAGCAAATGTGCTTTATATCTGTAATTTTAAGTTGTTTTAAACTGTTTGTAATATTGTATTTTAATTATTGTAGACTGCCCTAGGACTGTAGGGTGAAGAGCAGGTCATAAATTGTAATAATATCGTAATCATAATAAATATATGATAGGTATACCTAAACTTGAACAAGCCAGGATTTCCAGCTGTGTCAAAGTACTTGTTCACTTACAGATAGTGATGTGAAATATAACCCCAGGGTTTATAATTCTGAAAAAGGCAAGTATACCAATCCAAATTTGAGATCACTGTTCTTCAAAAGATTTTACAGTGGAAACCCATATATGCCTACTCAGAAGTAAGTCCCACTGAGTCCAATTGAGCTTACTGCCAGATAACTTGTGTATAGTATTGTTGCTTTATTCAGTATGGGTTGCTGTCCAGGAAAAGAGTTTTGATCCCCCAAAACTGAGAATACAGCTGCCCCCAAATATTGTTTTTTAAAAAAATTATGTTCACGAGGAAATAGCAAATGTGGAAAGATTTTTTACTTTCTAAGTACTGAGACAAAAAAACCCCACATTAAGTCTCAAATTACGGTAAGCTTACAGGTAAAGGAGAGGAAGAATAATAGTTTATTAATGGAGGACATAGTACATGCTTCCAGATCATGCTGTAGTAGGGCATCTACTTGAAATTTAATACTTCTGCAATAGCCAGGTATTTTTATGCCTTGTCACATTATTTTTATCTTTCTATGTTTGATGAGAACACTGGGAAAACAGTAGTATAGTGGGGGCATTTTTAGTTTATGATCTTGGCGTTCTATGTAATGATTGAAATAGGTTCCAGAGTAATGGATGAGGGTCTGTAGTTCATTTTTTATGTTTCAAAGAATAAGTTATTGCTACAGTAAGTAGGCTGTCAGTGTAATTAAAGATGGCTTGTGAGCTTTGTGTAACCTTAACCATTGATTTATGGATGTATAGTGCATTATGTATAGAGAATTCCAACTCCACCTTGTTCCTGGCAAATATATGAAACCTACTGCATGTGGTCAAAGAGATGCAATCCTAAATTGGGACCTAGAGTTGTATTCCAATCTCTCCCCAAACAAAGCAACTCTGGATGAGTTTGGTAAATCGCTACCTCTTTCACTTTCTTAACCACATGTGAAATAAGCATCATAGTTGCCACCCCCGCATGGTTATTTATAAAATATAGTACAATAGAACTGTTCTGTAAATCATAATTTTATCCATCTATATTGTTGAAAGAAGGCTGTAATTCTAAACACACTCCCTGGGGAGTAAAAACCCCATTGAACACAATGGGATTTGCTTCCAAGTATACATCTATTGGTGTGTGCTGTCACACTAATTGCCTGATGTTCATTTGCAGCCCCAGGCTTTGGGCCATATGTGGGAACAGAAAATACTTCCTTGCATGTTCTCTGAGGAAAGGGGATCACCTTGCCTACTCCAGCCCTGTCTGCAGCCCCTTGCACCATACTGTCCATTGTGCCAATATTATATTGCCAGAGTGTCTAACAAAGCAGTAAGAAACAAAACAACAACAACAACAAAATGATGTGAAAGAAGACAGGTACAGTATTTCAGTTCTAAGCCATGTAGGACTTTAACCATTAAGACAAGAGCTTTGAATTGAGCATGGTGCTTTACTGGGGGGCCCTGGAGTTTTCCAGTACAGCTGAGCTATGGTGTCTTCATGCTGTGATTCTTTTTCTGTGCAGTATTTTCCGTTCACTAGAGCAAGTGACATTCCACAAATTTGCTGCTGCACTGTTGCAGTACCCAAACAATTAGGTTGGTGTTTGTATATGTGGTTGCTTTGCAGTAGTTGGCCTCCTTCCCATGATTCATTAGAACTAAATCCAGGTCCCTTGAACTCCCTGTACTATTATCATAACTAGATATTTATTTAGTAGTCAGTGTAGTCAGTTATATCACTGAAATTGTTAAACCTTCTAGCCGTTGTACACCAGGGCTGATTCAACAGTGTGCTAAAAATGTACAAAGCGTTCCATCTAGTTTTATAAATCTTCTTTCTCTTTATGACTTCCACCTCCATTTCAACGGGAATTACCGGTATTTTCTATTTTAAACCAGCCCCCACTTAAAATCCCATTCTAATCCACATTTCCTTTACTTGCCATCTTTTCCAGCATAACTGTTAGATTTAAAGCAAAAGTGGCTGCTGAATAATTTGGACTTGCATGCCTGATATATTGCAGGCTACAATTAACTAGCAGTGACAGCGGATCAAAGAAAGAACATATAAATGTTCTTTTGCCATCTTAGTCACCGACCTTAAGCAACATAGTGCAGGAATTATGCAACTCCTACAAGGTTTAAATGGTCTGGAAAGGCTCACAGTGTGAGCCATTTTTGAAGCTCCACAAACATTGGGCTAATGTTTATTATAATTCCATGTTTGGTGTACCCGTCTCCTGACAACCGGCATAGAGAGATGTTAACATTCTTTAGAGTTGGCTAAGCAAGATTTGGGCACGGAGCAAGTTTTTCTTCTTGATTTATATATGTAAAAAAAAAAATTATACGCCACACATCAATACAAAATATTTTGCGGGCAAATAAAACAGATAGAACAAACTACGGAACACACTGCATAATAAACCAACAATCAAGTCCAAAGATGGCTGATAAAAGCAGTGTAATTAGAACAGATGAACGGGACGCGGGTGGCGCTGTGGATAAAAGCCTCAGCGCCTAGGGCTTGCCGATCGAAAGGTCGGCGGTTCGAATCCTCGCAGCGGGGTGCGCTCCCGCTGTTCGGTCCCAGCACCTGCCAACCTAGCAGTTCGAAAGCACCCCCGGGTGCAAGTAGATAAATAGGCACCGCTTACTGGCGGGAAGGTAAATGGCGTTTCCGTGTGCTGCGCTGGCTCGCCAGATGCAGCTTGTCACGCTGGCCACGTGACCCGGAAGTGTCTCTGGACAGCGCTGGCCCCCGGCCTCTTGAGTGAGATGGGCGCACAACCCTAGAGTTTGTCAAGACTGGCCCGTGCGGGCAGGGGTACCTTTACCTTTACCTTTAATTAGAACAGATAATAATGAGTTAAAAGGCCTGGGCAGAAAGGTCTTCAGTGGACTTTGAAAATACATCAAAGTAGACACCAGGCAAACTTTTATGGCAAGAGCTTTCCACAAGCAGAGTACCCCCATGAAAGCCTTTCCCTCTCATCAGCACCCAGGTGAGAGGAGAAGCTGGATCACTCTGTATGGGCAGAGTGATCACTCTGTATGGGCAGGCTTGTACCAGAGCAGAATTCCGTGAGGGAAGGTGAAAAATAAATAAAAGTAAACAAATACATTTTGAAGGCTGCTGAAAAGTTTGGGAAATTAAGGGGGTTATATTCCGCTGGCTCCTCTGCTGACATGTACAGTACCTTAGGTGCATTAGGGCTACCAATACAGTTTATATCACCTTGGTGATACAAGGTTTCCAAAATGAGGCAGGATATTGTGAAATATGTTGGTCTGCTACATTAAATGCTAAATGCAGACTCTGGTGCATAGCTGTCAACCGTCCCTTATTTGGCGGGAGAGTCCCTTATCCCAGCGCCGTGTCCCGCTGCTGTCCCTTATTGATGATGTCCCTTAAATTTCCTGGGTTTCAAAGGAAGCAGCTCCTCTCCCTCCCTCCCTCCCTGCCAACCAGGGAGGAGGGAGGCTCCAACGGTGTTGCTTGGCTGTGATGCCCACCCAATAAGGAGTCTAAGAATGACTGGGGCGTGGAGTTTGCATGCCTTGTGCCGATCAAACGGCCGCGTTGCCTGGGGACTCGCCTTTGCTCAGCGCTTCCCAGCGGAGAGGTGACTGTGGTTTTCCTTGCTGCATCCCCTTTGCCAGGTTGCTGCGCTGTGGGAACCACCGCTTGAGGCTTCGTTTGGCTGCTGGTTGGGCTTTCTGCCTTTGGCTCGGAGGGGCTCAGAAGTCGAACATACCTGTGCTCTGAAAATCCCTTATTTTGGCTGCTGATCCCTTATTTTCGAGGCTGCTGGTCCCTTATTTTCAAATCTGCAAGTTGACAGCTATGCTCTGGTGCCTGTTCTATTGTTCTTGGTTTGTCTCCTGCTTGGTCACCAAAATACCCAGAGCCTGTCCACTGAAATTATTTCAAATGCACCCAATGTCCAAAAACTGGTCCTAGACCACAGTTTAAGATTGGACTTGCTTTCCTAGGTGTGTGATTTATTTATTTTTGCATACAAGACCACTGAAATGGCCATGAGGACTACAGTCCAGCACATGTTTACTCCCCATCAGTTTCAATGGATTTGAATGTAGTAAACTATGTGGGACTGTACCTTAATGTTGCAAAGTTATTAGGTTCCATACAACAACTTGGGGCAGACCTTCAATGAAAGATGTGTGGGAGCCAAAATTGTTAAATTGTTTAGTGAAGTTGCATTGAAGAGAAACTGCTGGGTGGAAAGAAAACAAGGCCATATTTGAGATGATTGAAAGGGAGTAGGCAAGCTATGTCACAGATAAGAAAACAGTAGAAACATCAGGAGATGGAGAATGCAACAAATGCTGTAGCAGCTTCAAAGAGAATTGTAGATTAAGCACTTGTGCCTAGCTGACGATGTAAAATAGGGTAGCAACAAATGAGACTAACTGCGCATGTCAAAAGGTGTAAACTGCTAATTGGTTAGTATCACTAAAATATACTTTCTGTGTTGAACTAACATAATGAAGGGGTTGGTTTTATGATTTTAGGTTGCTATATCTATGCTTGGGACACGGGTGGTGCTGTGGGTTAAAGTCTCAGCGCCTAGGACTTGCCGATCAAAAGGTCGGCAGTTCGAATCCCCGCGGTGGGGTGCGCTCCCGTCGCTCGGTCCCAGCGCCTGCCAACCTAGCAGTTCGAAAGCACCCTCGGGTGCAAGTAGATAAATAGGGACCGCTTACTAGCGGGAAGGTAAACGGCGTTCCGTGTGCTGCGCTGGCTCGCCAGATGCAGCTTGTCACGCTGGCCACGTGACCCGGAAGTGTCTGCGGACAGCGCTGGCTCCCGGCCTCTAGAGTGAGATGAGCGCACAACCCTAGAGTCTGTCAAGACTGGCCCGTATGGGCAGGGGTACCTTTACCTTTTTACCTTATATCTATGCTTGTTTTGCATCTGAATCCTTTGTAGCGACTTCTTCATAGGGGTTGCCACCTTGGACATGCAATAAATGTTTATTGATTCATACCTTCTTATTATTGACCTCCAGTATGGGAACTTAGAGAGGGACGCAGGTGGCGCTGTGGGTTAAACCACAGAGCCTAGGACTTGCCAATCAGGAGGTTGACGGTTCGAATCCCCGCGGCGGGGTGATCTCCCGTTGCTCGGTCCCTGCTCCTGCCAACCTAGCAGTTCGAAAGCACATCAAAGTGCAAGTAGATAAATAGGTACCACTCCGGCGGGAAAGTAAAACGGCATTTCTGTGCGCTGCTCTGGTTCGCCAGAAGCAGCTTAGTCATGCTGGCCACATGACCCGGAAGCTGTATGCCGGCTCCCTCGGCCAATAAAGCGAGATGAGCACCACAACCCCAGAGTCGGTCACGACTGGACCTAATGGTCAGGGGTCCCTTTACCTTTACCTTTATGGGAACTTAGAATTCCCCTACAGATGCAGAGGAGTAGAAAGCAGACGCCCTAAATTTTAGCTGGAATTCTACTTCCTTGCCCACACATCCCCTTGGCTTGTTTCTACAGGTGCAGATATTAATAGAGGCCAGAAGTTAAGCAGAAATGCTTACTTAATGTTCCTTTTAAATTATCAGTCAACATGGGACACAGTGTAATTTTATTGGGTTGACATTTTAATAGTTGCCCTAGTACACCGAGTCCTGCATTAGAGCACAGCCTCTTTATGTTCATCAGGCTTGCACTGATTATGTGTCTCTGCTACCATTCATTCTCTTTGTGGCAAATGCTCTATTTAGGTAAATTCCACTCCGTGAGTTGCATAAAACGGATGCCTTTGTGGCACCAAAGGCATCACTGATTCATAGAACTTAGAATTCTATATCTTTGCCAGCCATACAGTTAAGGATAGGTAAAGGTAAAGGGGGGACGCGGGTGGCGCTGTGGGTAAAAGCCTCAGCGCCTAGGGCTTGCCGATCGAAAGGTCAGCGGTTCGAATCCCCGCGGCAGGGTGTGCTCCCGTTGCTCAGTCCCAGCGCCTGCCAACCTAGCAGTTTGAAAGCACCCCCGGGTGCAAGTAGATAAATAGGGACCGCTTACTAGTGGGAAGGTAAATGGCGTTTCCATGTGCTGCGCTGGCTCGCCAGACAGCGCTGGCCCCCAGCCTCTAGAGTGAGATGGGCGCACAACCCTAGAGTCTGTCAAGACTGGCCCGTACGGGCAGGGGTACCTTTACCTTTACCTTAAAGGTAAAGGGACCCCTGACCATTAGGTCCAGTCGTGGCCGACTCTGGGGTTGTGGTGCTCATCTCGCTTTATTAGCCGAGGGAGCCGGCGTACAGCTTCCGGGTCATGTGGCCAACATGACTAAGCTGCTTCTGGCAAACCAGAGCAGCGCACGGAAACGCCGTTTACCTTCCCGCTGGAGTGGTACCTATTTATCTACTTGCACTTTGACATGCTTTCGAATTGCAAGGTTGGCACTTAAGGATATAAAAGAGCAAATATAACTGGAATATATGTATGCAGAGTCCCTTAGGAAGATCAGTGACATAAAAATCATAAGTCTCTTTTAGGGGTAGGGAACCTGTGGCTAGCCATTATTGGGACTCCAACTCCAGTCAACATGGCTTGTTTTAAAGCTATGCAGTGTTTCCTGCTTCCCTTTACTTCCCAGGGTAGGAATCTTAGTCACACGAAACAGATTAAAATATAATAGAAGTTGCCTTCTTGGCCCCATAGTAATCAACCTCAGGATAACAATGTTCAGTTTCTTCCCTTATGTTCTTTCTTTCTTTGGTTTTAGTGTTTGAACTCATGCTTACTGCGCAGCCCAGATGCCGTTTTATAAACCCAGTATGTTGAGATCTGTGAATAATCAGACTGCGTGTCTGTAGACTCCCTGGGCATTTTCAACCCATAAAACAAGGGTAACATGTAAATACAGAGGAAAAATTGGACAACCAAGCTTTACACAGCTGTTCCTGCTCCCATTGGGGCCCATTAAATGCTATACAAACAAAGCTGCCTCTCATTTAGGACTCAGCTAGCATGCTTTTTGTTGTTGTTTTTTTCATAATGCCATAAATTGTTTTCAAGTGATGTCGTCATGATTTTTTGATGTTTACTTTCTATGGTTTGAACTAGAATTGTGGGGTGTCTAATAGTAAAACTTGGACAATTTTTATACAGTGTGTAAGTGCAGTTTTGCCTTGAAAATGGGTCCTGAGTGAGGCCATTCCTCGTTTCACGTCTCTGATTACATGAAATGAATGCATTTACAGGTCCCAAAAACAGCAGAACTCAAATACCTTATGAATCAGATTTGGCTTCTTCGTTATGGATTTAGGCTACAATCTAAACCCCGCTTACCTGGGAATGGGGTTGGGGGAGAAGTTCGATTCAGTTTGCATTTAAAGCCAAATTTATCAAATGTGCATTTTCTGAAACAGTACAAGAACCAAAACATAGCGAACCTTCAAAATTCACAAGTTTCTGAATTTTACAATGCCGTTCTCAATCCAGCCAGTGCATATATGGGGCGGGAATGTGTAAAACGAATATATTAGCAAAAATAGCATACAAAAATGCATTGCATTAGGATTATATTGCTTGCAAATATCTGTACATTAATCAAAACTGCATACCAAAATGTGTTTATTAGGAGAAAGTGTTGAAGAATTTTCATGAGGATTTTTTTTAAAATTGCAAATTGATGCAGAAACACAGAGAATTGAATTTACTATTGGAACAGTGAGAAACTGAGGGAACTAAAATTGATAGTTTCTTCTATCCTTACATGGGAGTAAGCCCCATTGATTTTTGTAGGGTTTACTTCTGAGTAGAAAAGCTTTGGATTGTATTTACTTTTAACCTTGGTATGAAATTGATTTGCTACATTGATCTATGTACTGGCGAGCAATATACTAATAAGATTCCTGGAAACCAGTAGTTTTCTTAATCTGTTTTATGTTATGTATCAAATGCATTTATATAGTGTCTTTGATATTTCTGAACCTGTAATGAAAGTAAGGGCATAATTTGTAGGAGTGTGTGTGTGTGTGTGTGTGTGTGTGTGTTCGTTCTGCATCACAGTAGAGATACTGACTGCATCAGCAGTCCTTATATGTTCTGCTACAATTAGTTGCAATGTACCATCTGTATGAGGGACGTGGGTGGCGCTGTGGGTTAAACCACAGAGCCTAGGACTTGCCGATCAGAAGGTCGGTGGTTCGAATCCCTGTGACGGGGTGATCTCCCATTGCTCGGTCCCTGCTCCTGCCAACCTAGCAGTTCGAAAGCACGTCAAAGTGCAAGTAGATAAATAGGTACCACTCCGGCGGGAAGGTAAACGGCTTTTCCGTGCTCTGCTCTGGTTCGCCAGAAGCGGCTTAGTCATGCTGGCCACATGACCCAGAAGCTGTATGCCGGCTCCCTCGGCCAATAAAGCGAGATGAGCGCCGCAACCCCAGAGTCGGTCACGACTGGACCTAATGGTCAGGGGTCCCTTTACCTTTACCTTTACCACCTGTATCCCCAAATTTTAATATGCTTTCCCAGTTGATTAAATGTTCCCATGGAGTTCAAAGTAGACATTATTGGGTAGCCATGCTTCTTCACAGATTGGTTTGGAGATCTTATTTTCACAACATAAGGTGGGTGCAGATGCCGTTAACTGAACTCTTCCCCACCTTACTTTCTGCATTACGTTGCTTCAGGCACACATTTCGCATATCTGAAGTGAATCAGGTCAATGGTGAAGTGAGAAAGCAAAATGGGAAAAGGTTTGGTTTCCCCTTAACATCATGTCCCCCTTTTGCTTTAAATGTAGATGACAGACTCATGACCAAACAAGCATCTTTGCTCCATAGCATCTATTCTGGCCCAGAATGCAGTTAGTACATGACAAATTGCTCCATTATTGGGCACACTAGGACATTCTGCAGTTCTTGTTGGCTTGTTAATACTGACTACATCTACCTTTCAAGCACAATGTGTTTCGGAATCCATTTTCCAGTACTGGAAGGGCAAATTGTTCTTCATGGTAAATATATCTGTGCCATGACCTGTAAAGCTATGAACTATAAGGCAGAACACATGAGGCAGAACACAGTGCTTTTTTCACGCATCAACACACCCATCTCAAATCTGAGTGTCTCCTCCTAGTTTACCTCCAGGCCAGGAAGTTCTTCCTTAGCGTCTGTTAGACTAGGGTGTTCCTCTTTGGTTGAAATGTTCTGAGCTCCATGTAAGGCTAGTATATAAGAAGGAAAGCTCGGCTGAAGAATTATTGTAATAAAAAGATGGAATTAATGGCTAATTTGCTAATGAGATTTCTTTTGGGGGGAGGGGGTAAAGGTGGTGTGTTTTAAAACCCTTTCCTGAAAACTTCAGAGGTCTCTCCATTTGCAGAGGCCTCCTTAAAACTGTCTTCCTCCAGCCGATTCTTGTGTCCCGTGTGACTACATGCCACATACTAACTTTACCAAAAGAGGAAGTGATTACGATGGTAGCGCAAAGCAGAAAGGGCAAAATCAATAAGACTGAGTTCAACTTTCTCCAACTCTTCTGGTTTCTCATAACACGAGGCTAAAATGAAGACATCTATTATACAGGGAAGAACTGAATACATATGTTATATTTTTCAACACATAAACCAGGGCGGGGGGGGCTTATTGTTTTCTTCAGATTATATATACTCTGCCTACTAAATGAACTTTCTGAGAGACTGTTCAGTGCCTCTCAGCCTAACCTACCTCGTAGGGCTTGTTGGGATTAAATGAGGAGGGGGAGAACCATGTATGCCACCTTGAGCTCCTTGCAGGGGAAAAAGTAGGATATACCGTATTTTTTGCTCTATAAGACTCACTTTTCCCCTCCTAAAATGTAAGGGGAAATGTCTGTGCGTCTTATGGAGCGAATGCAGGCTGCGCAGCTATCCCAGAAGCCAGAACAGCAAGAGGGATTGATGCTTTCACTGCGCAGCGATCCCTCTTGCTGTTCTGGCTTCTGAGATTCAGAATATTTTTTTTCTTGTTTTCCTCCTCCAGAAACTAGGTGCGTCTTGTGGTCTGGTGCGTCTTATAGAGCGAAAAATACGGTAAATGCAATGTATGTATTTTTCCGTCTATAAGACGCCCCCATGTATAAGACGACCCCCTTTCTTTTTTAATCCAAAATTAAAAAATTAAGTTGTTTAGCTTTTCGGGGTGGGAGGTCACTTCTGCCAATCGCTCACCCGCCTGCCTGCCACTGCCTATTGCTTGCCACAGCCACTGCCCATCGCACACCTCGCCACAGCCGTTAATCGCCTACCCAATTGCCGCAGTCAAAGCAAATTGCCAGCAGGCCTTGCCACAGCCACCAATCGCCGCTGCCAGTCTCCTGTTTGCTGCTACCATTAATCTCACGTCCCCCTTCTGCATTCACTATCCGTGCATAAGATGACACCCAGTTTTTGCCTAGTGTTTTTTTTAAGCTAAAAGCATCGTCTTATACACAGAAAAATATGGTAGGTAGATAAGTAAGTAAGTAAAATAATTGGTGGGGAACCTGAAACCTGGGGGGCAAATATGGGCCTTCAGGCATCTCTGTCAGCCCCTTTAACTCTCCCCAGGCCATAGCCCTGTTCAGGGAAGTTTTTAATATTTAATGCTGTACTGTTTGTAACATTTGATTGGGAGCCACCCAGAGTGGCTGGGGAAACTCAGCCAGATGGGCGGGGTATAAATAATAAAAAATTATTATTATTATTTTTATTATTATTATCCCTCCATGACTTGGCTGCACACTCCAAATGTTTTCGTCTGGCTGGAATGTAGCTTTGAACTCTGAAAATGTGCATTGCTTGCCTGGGTGACGGATACAGAGGGGCGTGTGAGTGTGTGTAGAACCTAGCCTACTATAAAGGTAAAGGTACCCCTGCCCGTACGGGCCAGTCTTGTCAGACTCTAGGGTTGTGCACTCATCTCACTCTTGAGGCCGGGAGCCGGCACCGTCCGCAGACACTCCCGGGTCACGTGGCCAGTGTGACATCGCTGCTCTGGCGAGCCTGCACCAGCACAGCACACGAAACGCCGTTTACCTTCCCGCTATAAAGCGGTACCTATTTATCTACTTGCACTTTAAGGGTGCTTTCGAACTGCTAGGTGGGCAGGAGCTGGGACCGAAAGATGGGAGCTCACCCCGCCGCGGGGATTCGAACCGCCGACCATACAATCGGCAAGTCCTAGGCACTGTGGTTTTACGCACAGCGCCACCCGCGTCCCACTATAAGCCTACTATAGAAAGATTAAAATCGCAGTTGTTGCTCCGCCCGCTTTTGCCTGTGGCTGTGTCTGCCACCAGCATGGAAAGCCCAGAAAGCCACCCAAAAGGACATGCAGTCCTTGGGCTGAGAACTCCCCCTGCCCCAGCAATAGACAGCATGACAATGTCCATAATTGCAGTAAGAATATGTATGTTTCCCCCAGTCCAGAAATGGCTGTCCAAGCAGCAGGATGTTCAGTCTGACAAGCCAGTGCTTTCTCACTGAGTTCCTGGCCCAGATAGCAGAGGCAGACAGTGATGGAAGCCTCCCTCAAGGCCACAGATATTTTAGTCGCCGCTCTACAACCCAGTGTTGGTCCAGGCCCATGCAGAGCTTGTCTGAAGCCTTCAGGTGGGGGTGTCCTGTCCACTTGATGTGCCACCACGGCAGCACCACCCAATCTGATCTGACACTACACACTAATAATAATAATAATAATAATAATAATAATAATAATAATAATAATATCTTTATTGTCATTGCCCCCTCTCGGGGACAACGAAATTACTTGACTGCTCCATAAAAACACTAATTAAAACAATACAGTATATAGTACAGCAAGGAAGATTAGATGACTTTCAAAGTCCAGGCTTCCCATTCAGGGCCGAGATCGCTCTGGAGAAGAAGCTGTTCTTAAGATGGCTTGTTCTTGTCTTCATCGTCCTGTATCTCCGTCCCGACGGCAGGAGCTCGAAGAGACAGTGACCAGGATGCGATGGATCTTTTACTATGTCCAGTGCCTTCCTATGGCACCTTGTGGCATAAATCTGCTCTAAGGTGGAGAGCCAACAATGCTCTCTGCTGCCTTAACAACTCTGCACAACCCCATCCTGTCCTGGATAGTACAGCTTCCGTACCACACACATAAGCCATAAGTGAGCACGTAACACGGGTCCAAATTTTACTGTTGAAGCGTTGCAGTGCATACAAACTGGCATGGACATTTTGCCCGTGGTTGTTTAGCCCATTAAGACCCTGGTCATTTGGGAGGCATGGGGTGTTCTTGACATGGCAATGTGAGTGGCTGCTCGCATGCTCTGCCTTTGCTTCTCCCTTACAGGCCAGGGCTTCCTCAATGCTCAGGACTTTCCCATTCTGGCCCTCTTGGCCGATGCAGAGGGTGCTGTGGCAGCAAAGATATTAGAAGCCTCCCCCCACCCCACCCCCGTTCTTTGGTATAATGAGTATCTCGTACAAAATATGTTTACTTGGGTATTAGGTCATTACTACTGCTTGAAATCTCAGTTGTTTAGTCTTCCCAGTTGTACAATTCCCATTAGCATTGCTGAGACTTAACAGCAAGTATCAAGAGGAGTACATAATAGAAACTAGACCAAAGGGAATGTGACGGGCTAGTTAATAGATGATTAGAACAGTGGAGCTTTAAGCTTGATTCTCCCTTGGCTATGTACAGCACTGCGTTGTGACATACAGAGAGAGCGTCGCCTCCAGGGGCAAGATTCAGAGCAGTTACTATAAACCTTCCTACTACAGAAGTTGAGGCTTTCTAATTGAGCAAATGGGAGGACTGGCAACTATGCTGCAAGCTGAGCTTGCATATTCAAGAGTTTGCTAGTTAAAGCTGAGCTCCGTTTGTGGTGATATTGGCAATTAGAGAGCTTAATGAAAAGATGCTTTATCATCTAATTCAAATATGCTGGAAAGTGGGGGACTTGCCACCAAATATTTGGCTGCTTAGTGTAAATAAGGTGGGTGGGGGTTGACCTGCAGTCCTGGAGCTGTACCTAGACTCCAACTCCCATCATTCCTGATTCTTGGTCATCTGCATAATCATCACTTAGCTTGCCCCCCCCCCCAGCTTAAATTTAGTGGTCAAATTCACACAATAGCAAGTTTGGAGTCTCTTACAACAGCTTCCGTTTGATATTTCATAGTATTTCCTACAGTTATTTAGTGATGTATGGAAGTGAGAGCTGGACCATAAAGAAGGCTGATCACCGAAGAATTGATGCTTTTGAATTATGGTGCTGGAGGAGACTCTTGAGAGTCCCATGGACTGCAAGAAGATCAAACCTATCCATTCTTAAGGAAATCAGCCCTTAGTGCTCACTAGAAGGACAGATCCTGAAGCTGAGACTCCAATACTTTGGCCCCCTCACAAGAAGAGAAAACTCCCTGGAAAAGACCCTGATGTTGGGAAAGATGGAGGGCACAAGGAGAAGGGGATGACAGAGGATGAGATGGTTGGATAGTGTTCTCGAAGCTACCAGCATGAGTCTGACCAAACTGTGGGAGGCAGTGGAAGACAGGAGTGCCTGGCGTGCTCTGGTCCATGGGGTCACGAAGAGTCGGACAAGACTAAACGACTAAACAACAACACAGTTATTACAGCTAACAATGAAATATTTATATTATGATCAGGTATTTCCCTCCAGAAATAGCCATGTCTTCTGGGTGATGAAATTTTGTACCTTTCAGAAACAATAATGAGATGTACTCTGATGTTCTGAGCTGCATAGGGTTGCCAACTGGCCAGGGAAAGAACAGGCCTTTCATTTTCTTGTGCCTTTAACATAGGTTTGATATGCAAACATCAGCAGGTAGTTTTTTTCTTCACATGAAACTAAAGTTTATCTCCTGCTAATTGCTGTTTGGGGACGCGGGTGGCGCTGTGGGTTAAACCACAAAGCCTAGGACTTGCTGATCAGAAGGTCGGTGGTTTGAGTCCCTGCGACGGGGTGAGCTCCCGTTGCTCGGTCCCTGCTCCTGCCAACCTAGCAGTTCGAAAGCACATCCAAGTGCAAGTAGATAAATAGGTACCGCTCCAGCGGGAAGGTAAACGGTGTTTCCATGTGCTGCTCTGGTTCGCCAGAAGCGGCTTAGTCATGCTGGCCACATGACCCTGAAGCTGTACGCCGGCTCCCTCGGCCAGTAAAGTGAGATGCGCGCCGCAACCCCAGAGTCGGTCACGACTGGACCTAATGGTCAGGGGTCCCTTTACCTTTTAATTGTTGTTGATCAATCTTCACATTAAGGGAAGATAGTTCCCAGGAGGAAGGAATGGTTGGAACTGTATTTTTGGTTTCTATGGAAGCCGCCTAGAGTGGCTGGGGAGCCCCAGCCAGATGGGCGGGGTATAAATAAATTATTATTATTATTATTATTATTATTATTATTATTATTATTATTATTATTATATCTCTAGAACTGTGGAAGAACAGACGCACACAGTTGGACATACCTCTGGAGTTCTAGAATAAACAAAAGCTCTACATTGCCATCTGATAACCTTATGGGAAATAGTTGAACAGCTGCATTGTTCAACTCCTTGTAACGTCAAGATATTATGCAATTTTTATGTTGCTGCTGCAGAAAGTGGCATAAATTTAGCAGGTGTGGTTTACTGTTTCCTGGTCATAAATAGAAGGAAGGAAAGGCAGGATACACAGAATACATAGAAAGCTGCTCAGACCATTGGTCCATTTAGCCCAGAATCGTCTACACAGACTGGCAGCATCTCTCCACGGTCTGAGGCAGAGGACATTCCAAGTTCTACCTGGAGATCCTGGGCATTGAAGCTGGCACCTTTTGCACCTTTACAGTGCAGTTCCAACCATGTTCATTACTTGGTAGTTAGATCCAGTGATTTAAGCTAAATTTTCTTTCACGGAAAGAGGTTTACAGCCTCAGAATGGAAAGGAAGGGAATGTTTTCGCGGAGGTGAGATCACTCAGTGGCTCTTTACCATAATACCAACAGGCAGGAACGGGGAACCTCTGGCCCTCCAGCTAAAGCAAATTTTACCTCTTTAAAAATCGGAATGAACCACTCATTTATGAACATGCTCTAAGGTTGCAGTCCTGTGTTCACTTACCAGGAAGCAAGTTCCGTTGAACATAACCTCTGGCAGTTGCTTCATTTTTAATTGTCAGTGATTCACTGATAACTGCAATATGTTTTTGATTGTTTAAAATGAAGTCGTGAGCTTTGAGTATATTGCACAGAAAGCAAGCTATAAATGTATTAAATACAAATAAACATGCCTATGATCAGGAACAGCATCTTAAAAAGCAGAGACATCACCTTGCCAACAAAGGTCCTTATAGCTAAAGCTATGGTTTTCCCAGTAGTGATGTATGGAAGTGAGAGCTGGACCATAAAGAAGGCTGATCGCCAAAGAATTGGTGCTTTTGAATTATGGTGCTGGAGAAGACTCTTGAGAGTCCCATGGACTGCAAGAAGATCAAACCTCTCCATTCTGAAGGAAATCAGCCCTGAGTGCTCACTGGACAGGGGCTCCTGAAGCTGAGGCTCCAATACTTTGGCCACCTCATGAGAAGAGAAGACTCCCTGGAAAAGACCCTGATGTTGGGAAAGATTGAGGGCACAAGGAGAAGGGGACAACAGAGGACGAGATGGTTGGATAGTGTTCTCGAAGCTACCAGCATGAGTTTGACCAAACTGCGGGAGGCAGTGGAAGACAGGAGTGCCTGGCGTGCTCTGGTCCAGGGGGTCACGAAGAGTCGGACACGACTAAACGACTAAACAACAACAACAATGATCAGGAACAGAAAAATCTCTCTGTGTATATAAGGAAACCTGGGAGTTCTTGGTGAAGCTAGTGCTGTAAGTTATTTCTCTCCTCTTACCACCATCTAGTGGGGAAGTAGAACATGTTCTTCTACAGTATACTGCAGGGAGGGAGAAGAATAACCTGAGTCATGTATCCAAATCAGACCAAAAAAATGTACTTCTGTGACAACCATAAGTGCTTTGATACATAAGTATATCCAGCAGTCCTGCTTTCCTTTTATATAAACTGCTTGTTAACTTGATGCAAAGAAAACTTGAGTCTTTGGAAATAGCAAGGACAGGAGAAGGGGATTATTTTGTGGTTGTGTAATGGATGACGGGGGCGGGGGCGGGAATAAAAAGCCATGGGCTCATGCTGGTGCTTAAGGGAACCTTTTGGATAGGAAAGATAAAAGCAGAAACAGAGATGGGTTATGGGTGTGAGGAAGAGGAAGAGGAAGAGGAAATGAGGAAATGGAAGAGAGTGGTATCAAATAAAGAATAATAATATCTAAGATTTTTGTTGTGCTTTATCCTGTTGTAATCCTCACAGCAAACCTGGGAGGCAAGTCAGTGTTACAATTGCCCATGTTGTAGATGTTGGGGAGGGAAGCTAATAATAATAATAATAATAATAATAATAATAATAATAATAATAATAATAATAATAATAATAATAATAATTTATTTATACCTCGCCCATCTGGCTGGGTTTCCCCAGCCGCTCTGGGCGGCTCCCAATCGAATATTAAAAACACAATACATTGGTACCTCGGGTTACATACGCTTCAGGTTACATATGCTTCATGTTACAGACTCCGCTAACCCAGAAATATTACCTCGGGTTAAGAACTTTGCTTCAGAATGAGAACAGAAATCGTGCTCCGGCGGCGCGGCGGCAGCAGGAGGCCCCATTAGCTAAAGTGGTGCTTCAGGTTAAGAACCGTTTCAGGTTAAGAACGAACCTCTGGAATGAATTAAGTACTTAACCTGAGGTACCACTGTACAGGATTAAACATTAAAAACTTCCCTAAACAAGGCTGCCTTCAGATGTCTTTGAAAAATAGGATAGTTGTCTATTTCCTTGACATCTGATGGGAGGGCAGGCACCACTACTGAGAAGGCCCTCTGCCTGGTTCCCTGTAACCTCACTTCTCGCAGTGAGGGAACCGCCAGAAGGCCCTCGGCGCTGGATCTAAGTGTCCAGGCAGAACGATGGGGCTGGAGACGCTCCTTCAGGTATACTGGACCGAGGCCGTTTAGGGCTTTAAAGTTCAGCACCAACACTTTGAATTGTGCTCAGAAACGTACTGGGACCCGATCTCAGGACCAGTGTTATATGGTCCCAGCAGCCACTCCCAGTCTAGCTGTCGCATTCTGGATTAATTGCAGTTTCCGAGTCATCTTCAAAGGTAGCCCCACATAGAGCACATTGCAGTAGTCCAAGCAGGAGATAACTAGAGCATGCACCACTCTGGCGAGAGTGTGCTGAGAGTGTGCATTAGTGTGTGGTTTCCCTGAGGCCATATAGCAAGTTCATGGCAGAAGTGAGAGTCAAACAGGGGACTTTCTGATTTGTAGATAGTCTCAAACATCCATACATATCAGGTCACACACACCTCTGCCACGAGTTCACTGGAGACAGGCCAGAACCCTCTACTGCACCTGAGGGGAGCAGGCTAGTCCATGGGCTGCATGATAGGTCAGCCTCACTTGTGCCCCCATTGATGGAGCGAGGTATGTAGATGAAAGTACAAGGAGTCCAGACCTGAATCTACTGCCAGTCAGTTTCATACACTAAATATTTGTGTAGTAATCCTGAGTAGATTGCTGTTATGTCCACATCTGGAAAAGGTTTATGATACACAGAAACACCTCTGGCCAACTGGGCACAGACACCTGGTGCACTGCTGGAAACATCATATTAGCTGTAACACGGAGGTACTTTAATCCCCGCTGCTCTGTCCCAGCTCCTGCCAGCCTAGCAGTTTGAAAGCATGCCAGTGGAAGTAGATAAATAGGTACCACTGTGGTGGGAAGGTAAACAGCGTTTCCGTGCACTCTGGCTTCTGTCACGGTGTTCCGTTGTGCCAAAAGCTGTTTAGTCCTGCTGGCTACATGACCTGGAAAGCTGTCTGTGGACAAATGCCGGCTCTCTCGGCCTGAAAGCAAGATGTGTGCCACAACCCCATAGTCGCCTTTGACTGGACTTAACTGTCCAGGGGTCCTTTGCCTTTCTTTCTTTTTTACCTTTATAAGGTGTGTGATCTTTGTTGTATATTTTGTTGTTTCTTCAGCTTGTAAACTACTTTGTGTATGGTAACATAGGAAGGCTGTATACTAAGTTAAAATGGAAAGAAATGATATACGTTTCTTGTGCGTTGCTGTTGATATGCGGCTGCACCCAATGGTGACTTTGTGCTAGCACAAGGTGGAGTATCCAAAAAAATTCCCAGTTCCATCTCCCGCTGCCCAAGAGGTTGCTTCTGAGGACTAAGGGGTCCTCAGGAAAAGTATGGAAAGGCTGAAATAGGTAGAGGGAAGCAGGACAGAAGTGGTATTCAAAGGCTTTCTGCTTCCTGCAGTGGTAGTAGGACACAGCCGTTATGTCTGGTAGCTATTGCTAGCCTTCTCCATGAATTTGACTAACCTTCTTTTAAAGCCATCCCAATTGGTGGCCATAACTACTGTATTTTTCGCTCCATAAGATGCACCTAGTTTTTAGAGGAGGAAAACAAGAAAAAATATATTCTGAACGAAACAGTGGATGTATGATTTTTGTGGTTCATTCTGTGGCCACAGACATGCTATGTGATCTGATGGTGAATTTGGGGTGACCCAATGCAAAAATCCTGAGGATCCATGTGGTGCCGTGCTTTGTAACCACGTTTTTGCGCCATTGCGGCCCCATGCAACAGTGGGTGCGTGATTTTTTTGGTGCAGGCTGTAGCCATGGACATGCTATGTGATCTGATGGTGAATTTGGGGTGACCCAATGTAAAAATCCTGAGGATCCATGGGCTTTTACAGTCCCCCCTCCCAGGCAGCCTCCTCTAGCGTCCCTTATCTCTCTTCCAATCCCACCGATCAGCTGTTTCCTTTCAACACTCCCTTCCCTCTTGTTTGCCTTAGTGTCTTTTCCTTAGCTGGAGCAGTTTTTTGCTCTTCTTTTTCTTCTAATTTCTCTCCTTATTGCTTTAGTCTTCCTGTTTCCCCCCTTTGCAAGTTTGCTGTCTTTACCTCCCCCTCCCAGGCAGCCTCCTTTATCTCCAGCGTCCCTTATCTCTCTCCCCGATCGCCAAACGATCAGCGGCTTTGTTTCAACACCCACTTCCCTCTTTCAAAAAAATAAAAAAGCATGATTTTTGCCTCTGGGTAATTCGGCTCCAGGGACCACACATTCACTCCATAAGACGCACAGACATTTCCCCTTACTTTTTAGGAAGAAAAAAGTGTGTTTTATGGAGCGAAAAATACGGCGCTTCTTGTGGAAGGGAATTGCATAGTTTTAACTATGTGCTGTGTGAAGACGTACTTTCTTTTGACTGCCATGAGGCTTCCAACATTCATCTTCATTGGATAGCCTTGAGTTCCAGCATTATGAGAGGGACAGAGACATCTCCCTTTCCTCTTTCCCCAGACCGTGGAGAATTATAAACATCTCTATCATGTCCCTTCTCGCTCCCCTTTTTGTTATGTACTGAAGTTCTCACCCTGGGCCAGCAGGGGGACACTGTAGATAGTTATGCAAATAAGGGATCGAAAGTGACGTTCAGTGATTGGATAGTTTAAGAAAATTGTTACAGTTACGTTGTACTGGAGCTCTATATAAGCAGGCTGACTGAACCTTTCAGTTCAGTTCTGTTCTGGCCTGTGAATAAACAAGAGCTGTTTGAAAAATCTCTGTGTCACCTGATATGTTCACCCACAACTTAACACTTTTCTCTAAACGAAAAGCCCCAAATGTTATAACCTTTATTCTAAGGTTATCTTGCTCATTTTGGCTGTTTAAGCTCTTTTATTGTAAATTGCCCTGTGTTTGATTTTATCGCAGGCAGGGGATGGGATGTAAATGCCCAAGGGTTGTATTCAATGCTGTCCATGCATGAGTGGTATGGACCTCTGCTCTTGCAAGGGTATTTCACCTTCCTCTCCCCCCATGTACCCTGAAAAATTGCTCTGGGGAGTTGGGGAGGGGTCTGGGCAGGGATCTGCAGGATGGAGAAAAGAAAGATGACATCCCATTGCACAAGCAAGAGTCCATTTGTGAAACGTCGGATTCTCCCCGTGATAAATGAATAAAAGCACATTTGGCAACTTGTGGGGAAATGACTGGAAAAATGGAACAACTAAATAATTAAAGACTTGCTGGAGTGTTTAAAGGAGAGCTTGCCTTTCCAGCAGTGGCAGAATTGTGCTCAGTAGGGAAAAGTCCCTGGTAGGGAAAAGTCAGTGCTGGGTCCCTGAACAAGAACTGAGCACAATTCTGCCACTGCTGCAAAGGCAAGCTCTCCTTTAAACACTCCAGCAACTGCTGGTAATGTGATAGCGCAATGGTAGTCCTGGGTGAACCTTCTGACAGGGAGAAACACAGTCAAAAGGCATACAGAAATGTTGGATAAGGGCTGTCAGATTGTTTGCGTTATGAGGCCTCGTTGAGAGTGGTTTCTTCTGGTAATATGCTTTGATTACACAGCTCAGACTGTGTTGACGGCTAATGAAATTATTTATTTAGATAGATTAATGATTCATCCTACACTACTCTGCTGTTACAGGTTTTTGTTTTGTTTTTTTATCAACAGCATTGAAAACTACCTTTTCCTGCAGGCAGAAACAAAGCAGCTCTCAATTATACACATGAAACCTACACGTAAGTGGTCATCATTATTAATTATCATCAATCCCTTTGAATGGTGCAAGACAATGGCTTGGTTTGTTGTTGTTTAGTCGTTTAGTCGTGTCTGACTCTTCATGACCCCATGGACCAGAGCACGCCAGGCACTCCTGTCTTCCACCGCAGTTTGGTCAAACTCATGCTGGTAGCTTGTAGCAGACCGTTTTTATAGTGGCAATCTAGTCTGCTCATAAAATTGTTTTTTAATGCCATAGTGTTGAATCTTTTGGTGTTTGAAGGATGAGCATAATTCATCAAAGGTTCATGTAGGGAATTCTAAAACTGGATTTTTTTAAAAAACCTGACATGATCAGTGTTATTCCTGGCAGTATTCAAGCTCATTAGGGTTATTCTTTGATCTAAGATAAATAACAAGACACTTCACAACTAAACACCACACCCACTTTTCCAAGTTGAGGGGATCCTATTTTCATGTGCTATGCAGATACCAAAACTTCAATCCTGCAAAGACATACATGGAGACCTCACCTTATTTTTATCATAAAACAATGGCGGGGGGGGGGGGTTACTTGATTTTGTTTCCCATGCCAGTCCCACTAAAAGCAATAACCCAAAGGTTAATGGGTCTACTCTGAGTATGACACTGAGTATGGGATTGGATACCATAGAATCATTTAAATGTACGAGTTAGAAGGGATCCAAAGGGTTTAATCATAAGCTGCTTTGGGTGGGCATTTCCCAGAAAAGTGGCCTAGAGTTAAAAATAAAAAAGTGGCCTTTTAAAGAAAATTAATGATAAAAATAAATAAATTATAAGAATGTGATGGCAAAAGAGCTTGTTTTAAAGAGGCAGCATTGCTGATTTAGTATATTTGAAGTACAATTTGCACAAGGATACCTGTCCTTAAAAAGTTCACATATTGACACGAATGTCAGTTAAGTAAAATGTGACAAAACCTAGGGAGAAAACACAGGTTTCCAGCTCCTTTATTACAAAGGTCAAAAGTTATAACAATTTCAATTATTCACATGAACGCAGCTGGTATGCACGGTTACACAGACACAAGACCATCTTTATTCCATGAGCGAAGCAACTTTCCACCTATTTTATTAGAGATAAGAATGTGCTTCTCATTTGTCACAGCTTTGTAAACAGGTTTACATAGGACATAGCACCGGAGTTCAGTCCCCTGCGCAAGCTTATGCAACTTTCCTTTTACTTTGGAAAGAGCTCTGTTGTGATTATGCTTAACCCGAAAGGCTGTCATTCAGTGCAACAGAGCTTTTGCAGCTCCAAAGTGACTAGCAGCCCAGTTTCGTTACATTTCACATACAAAAATATCACTGGTAACCTGAAAACCCAATGGGCTTGATACATGACCATTATACTGAATTACTGCATATTCAGGTATTAGCATTATACACACACACAAAAAACTTAAACCATGGGTGTATCGTTTCACCACTCTCTTACACACTTCTCAAGAACTCCACCACTGCTGTTGACTGTAAGAGTTGTTTCAGAGACTGGGAAACAGGAAAACAACATCTCACAGGATAGGAAAGGTTTTACAAGATCCAACAATCACACTCTCCTTACCCCCTCCCCTAGAACAACCAGCTTGATTAGGGTTGTGTGACTATTCTGGTACCAGATGTACCATCATTGGGAATTTGCATTCTTTGTGTGTGCCATGGTAGAAAGAGATTACTAGGAAGAGGTAGGTAGGTAGGTAGGTAGGTGTATTGAAGTTTATGGCACGTGGCAGGCAGGCCACATTGAAGCACCTACTAACTAGGGTGAAGGAGCAGTGATTTAAACAAAAAGAACAAGAAGCTGTCACCAACATATTGCAGCATGGGATAAACATAGCTAGGAGCCTTCAGATAGGGCTGCCATATGTCCTCTTTTTCTAGGACAATGGCCTCTTTTTCGTGGGTATGTAAAATGAGAGTTCGTCATAACGATCCATACTTAAAAGCAGAAGTTGGCAAATGTGTCCTCCTCTTTTGCTCTTCAAAATATGGCAACCCTACTTCAGACCTCGATGGACCCACCTCCAGTTTTCATTACAGCGAAGGTGTGGGAACAGTCAGATTGGGGAAGAGGATAAATGTCGAAATCCCAGTAACGCTGATGTTACGCCCATGATCTGGAACACATTCACTTGGAAACAAGTCCCACCGATTTCAAAATAAGCTTATCCCCAAGTGAGTGTGTGCTTTGAAGTCTCATTTGTCAAACGAAAGCATCTATACAGAGCGCCTCTGTTAAGGCTTTTGTACTGGTCTGAAGATAGGTTCACTCAACCAAGAGATTGTTCTTTCGCCTCTGCCTCACTTTGCTTCAGAAGAAAGTTTCTTTGTTGATCCACATGAGGCTGCGGGTCTCGTTCGGCTTGCACTCATACTCAATGCAGGCGAAGCTGTTTCCCCACTGACAGTGGTCTCGCTTGTGGTAGTTGTAGAATTTGACTTGCCAGACTGTTTCAAAAGCACCGATGTCAGTGACCTGGAGAGAGCAAACCCAATTCACTTCTTGTTAAGAGCTAGAAAAACCATCATCATCATTATTATTACTGCTATTTTATTATAAGAATTTCATTTATAGAAGGACAGAGTGAGAAAAATAAAGAAAAAGTGAGATTGAATGTAAAAATGGAAAATAAAGTATTTTTTCTTTTTCTTAAAGAGCTGCAAAACCTGCACAACTGCAGATTCAGAGGTCCTGTGAATACCCTGTAGCCTGACAAACACTAACCTAAACAAGTGTATCAGAATTAGCAGAGTTGCTGCACATTAAATAAAATAAGTTATTTGAAATAAAGCTTTCGCAGGACAGTGCTCGCTTAACTCTGTGGCATGAGTAGCAACACATTCCTATGCATGTCTAATCAGAAACGAAATAGATTGGAAAGAGAAGTTGCTGAATTGCAGCTTATTACCAAACTTAAGGGACACGGGGTGGCGCTGTGGGTTAAACCACAGAGCCTAGGACTTGCCAATCAGAAGGTGTGCGGTTCAAATCCCCGCGACGGGGTGAGCTCCTGTTGCTTGGTCCCTGCTCCTGCCAACTTAGCAGTTCGAAAGCACACCAAAAAGTGCAAGTAGATAAATAGGTACCACTCTGGCGGGAAGGTAAAAGGCGATTCCATGCGCTGCTCTGGTTCGCCAGAAGCAGCTTAGTCATGCTGGCCACATGACCCGGAAGCTGTACACCGGCTCCCTCGGCCAGTAAAGTGAGATGAGCGCCGCAACCCCAGAGTCGGCTACTTCTATGACAGATACTTATGCCAAAACAAAGTCAAATCTGGCTTCATTCCACAACAACTTATATTGGGCATGAAGAGGCTTTAAAAATTGTGATAGCTGAAAAACCACACACAAAGTCACCCCTCTAGGATTCGACACCACTTACCATATGGACCTGCAGGTGGGCCAATTACCAGACTATTGTAACGGTAGACAAACCTATCCAGATACATGGACGTGCTTAATCTCCTGTTAGTTTACTGCTGACTGCAACTGCTTTTAAAGCATTTCGGTTAATTTTTAAACTGATTTTATTGATAATTCAGATATTTCTTATAAACCACTTGCAGGGTATGTTACAATCAAGCTGTATATAAATTTTGCTAAATAATAAAGTAATAGTACATCTAAATTCTAAATTACGAAAGAAAACTGAATTCTCCCAGCTGAATAAGTTACAAATTAAGGAAACTTGCACATGGGTCTCAGGCTGGCACTTGGGAGACCAGGGTTCAAATTCCCCACTCAGCCATGATGCTCACTGGGTTACCTTAGGCCAGTCATAGGCTCTCAGTCTAACCTGCCTGACAGAGTTGTTACAAGCATAAAATGTGGCAGGGCTGAAACTAGACTTTCTGTCACCCAGGGCAAAGACCCAGTTCAGCAGCCCCCCACGTGTGTTTGCGTGCGCACACACACACACAACTCAACACATTTGTTCATAAAGGGCATAAAAAGTAGTTAAAGGCTGGAGAAGTCTCTGCAAATAGTAGAATTGCCTGTGGCTTTCATTCAACCTTAAGTACCGTATTTTTCGCCCTATAGGACGCACCGGCCCATAGGACGCACCTAGATTTTTTGGGGGGGGGGGAATAAAGGGAGAAAAATTTATTTCCCCCCCCAGGCGCCTCAAAGTGCAAGTAGATAAATAGGTACTGCTCCGGTGGGAAGGTAAACGGCGTTTCCATGCGCTGCTCTGGTTCGCCAGAAGCGGCTTAGTCATGCTGGCCACATGACCCGGAAGCTGTACCAATGGCCAATAAAGCGAGATGAGCGCCGCAACCCCAGAGTCGGCCACAACTGGTTAGGGGTCCCTTTACCCCTACCTAACTCTCAGTAAAGCCCCACCCTAACTACCATAAATCTTGTTCTATATTTCAGCTGAAATTGCCCATGTGTCTTCTAGTACAGGACCAGCCTAATACATTTTGCTGCAAATTGTCCCTACATTTCCCCAGTCAAGATGCACAGTAGACTAGACTGGCCTGCACCATAGACAGAAAAACTCATGAGCAAACTCTTTCCTTTCCTTCCAGAAGTATAAATATAATAATAAACTAAACTATTCACTTCCCTTTCATGACACTACGCTCCATGCTTCTACAGAACTGTGGCAAAACCACCACCCTACTGCAACCCCAATGAATTTCCACCCCTTCACCTCTTAGTTTTTTCACCTACAATTATGTCTCTTGCATTAGCATATAAAGTAGAACCTGGTGCAACTGGTTGCAGAAATAAAATGCACAGCAGGGGAAACATCAGCAAGAAATTAGCTTCCTCCAAAAATACACCGAGGCAGTGACCACCAATATAGTTTTTAAATAAATATAACAACAACAACAACAACAACAACAACAATTTATTATTTATACCCCGCCCATCTGGCTGAGTTTCCCCAGCCACTCTGGGTGGCTCCCAATCAGTCTTAAAAACAGTACAGTGTTACATATTAAAAGCTTCCCTGAACAGGGCTGCCTTAAGATGTCTTCTGAATGTCAGGTAATTATTTATCTCTTTGACATCTGATGGGAGGGCGTTCCACAGGGCGGGTGCCACTACCGAGAAGGCCCTCTGTCTGGTTCCCTGTAGCCTCACTTCTCGCAATGAGGGAACCACCAGAAGGCCCTCGGCGCTGGATCTCAGTGTCCGGGCTGAACGATGTGGGTGGAGACGCTCCTTCAGGTATACAGGACCAAGGCCGTTTAGGGCTTTAACACTTTGAATCGTGCTTGGAAACGTACTGGGAGCCAATGCAGATCTCTCAGAACCGGTGTTATGTGGTCCCGGCGGCCACTCCCAGTCACCAGTCTAGCTGCCGCATTCTGGATTAATTGCAGTTTCCGGGTCACCTTCAAAGGTAGCCCCACGTAGAGCACGTTGCAGTAGTCCAAGCGTGAGATAACTAAAGCATGCACCACTCTGGCGAGACAGTTCGCGGGCAGGTAGGGTCTCAGCCTGCGTACCAGGTGGAGCTGGTAGACAGCTGCCCTGGACACAGAGTTAACCTGCGCCTCCATGGACAGCTGTGAGTCCAAAATGACTCCCAGGCTGCGCACCTTCATTTATGCCCACTGAAAATGATGACCTGTTATGACTTGGACTGCTGCAATGCACTCTGTGTGGGGCTACCTTTGAAGGTGACTCACAAAATACAACTAATTCAGAATTTGGCTGCTAGGCTGGTGACTGGGAGCAGCCACTAGGACCATGTAACAGTAGTCTTAAAGGACCTACACTGCCTTCCTGTACGTTTCCGAGCACTATTCAAAGTGTTGGTGCTAACCTTTAAAGCCATAAACGGCCTTGGCCCAGTATACCTGAAGGAGCATCTCCACCTCTATCGTCCAGCCTGGACACTGAGGTCCAGCTCTGAGGCTCTTATGGTGGTTCCCCCACTTTGAGAAGTGAAGTTACAGGGCATCAGGCAAAGGAACTTCTTGGTAGTGGCGCTGACCCTTTGGAATGCCCTCTCATCAGATGTCAAGGAGATAAAGCATACAGCTACTAGAAGACATCTGATGGCAACCCTGTTTGGGAAAGTGTTTAATGGATGATGTTTCGTTATGTTTTTTATATTCTGTTGGAAGCTGTCCAGAACGGCTGGAGCAACCCAGTCAGATGGGTGGGGTATAAGTAATAAACCATTATTATTATTGTTGTTGTTATGATTATGATTAGGCCACTGGAAAACGGAAACTGTAAATCACAACTGACAAAGACTTGTTGCAGCTACATTCGACTTGCTTAAATCAAAAGGTCTTGAAAGATGGGGAGGACAGAGAGAGAATTGAAAGCAGTTGGTCATGTTATTACTGACAGCTAATCTTTGTCAAGTGCCTTCATCCCAGTGATCAAGAGCTGACCTTTGCTCATCTAAATGCATCTAAGATTTTCCAGACCAGTGATTATTGTGAGCAAATTCCAGGATGACTTTTCAGCCTAGTCAGAATCAGAAGCTTCGGAGTCTCACCTAACAGACATGAAGGGGGGGGGGGGGCTTGCTTGTTATTAGATTATATAGTGGCCCCAGGGTACGCTTCTGACAGAATCACAGGAGAGAGAGATCTCTGTCCCAAGGAACTTACAAATGAAATTAGCAACTGTGAGCCTCACAAGAAGAGAATGGTAGAAAAGGGGAGGCAAGGGTTAACCAGGATGCACATGACTTTGCCCACATTCCCAACTGTAAAACCTATGAGCTGAACCTATACACTGCTTGATGGTAAAAATAAAATAAAATCTCAAAGCAGTTTACAAAAGATGAAACAGCAGAATCGAGAAAAAATTGCAACTACCGTATTGACCCGAATATAAGCCTCACCTGAGTATAAGCCACATGTTTAAAATTGGAGGTGGGGGGGGGAGAAAAAAAGAAAAAATACCCAAATATAAGCCACTCCATTCCTCGCGGCTTCTGGCTGCATACAGGGGGGGGGGGGGCGTGCTGCGTTTCCGTCGCCCTTTCCCCTTCCTCGCTCTCTCCCTTCCCAGCCTTGGGGGAAGAGGACGGGGGGCTACATGCGGGGAGGGTCCCCACTTTGCTGTGCTCCTGCTGCCGTTTGCCCTGTGCTCCTGGCCACATACCGTAAGGTCACAAATAATAAGCCACACTTCAACTTTTCACGGTTGGAATTGGGGGGGGGGGTGAGGCTTATATTCAGGTCAATATGGTAATCCAGATTAAAATTAACAAAACTTTTAAAGTATCTGGGTAGGATTGTCTAAACAGGGATGTTTTTAAAGGTAAAGGTACCCCTGCCCGTACGGGCCAGTCTTGCCAGACTCTAGGGTTGTGCGCCCATCTCACTTAAGAGGCCGGGGGCCAGCGCTGTCCGGAGACACTTCCGGGTCACGTGGCCAGCGTGACAAGCTGCATCTGGCAAACACGGAACGCTAGTAAGCGATCCCTATTTACCTTCCCGCTAGTAAGCGATCCCTATTTATCTACTTGCACCCGAGGGTGCTTTCGAACTGCTAGGCTGGCAGGCGCTGGGACTGAGCGACGGGAGCGCACCCCGCCGCGGGAATTCGAACCACCAACCTTTCGATCGGCAAGCCCTAGGCGCTGAGGCTTTTACCCACAGTGCCACCCACGTCCCTTGGGATGTTTTTAGCAGGTGCCAAAATGACTGCTGTGAAGGTTCTCAATAGGAATGGAATTCTGAAGTGCAAATGCTGCCGCACTGAATGTCTGAGTTGCACGATAAGCCTCCCACTGACAACATAAACCAGGGACCTCTGACCTTTTTGGACCCGGAGGCACATTTGGAAATTTAAGAACTGTCACAGGCACACAGAACACCCATTTCACAGAGGATGCTCACCTCCAGCCCAGGCAGGCAAAGCACCTATGCTCCCCCCAAATAAGAGCATAGATAAAACAGGCAACCAAACCTCTCCCAAAGCCCACAGCTTTAAAAAATGGAAGGAGCAGAGGGCCTTGGTGGGGGCAGTGGAAGATGTCTGAAGGTGCTGTGGTGCCCACGGGTGCCACGTTGGGGAACCCAGGCTGAAGATGAGTGAAGAAATAATTGCTTAGGCATGCCAGAGCTGTTTGCAATCAGAACATCTGTTCATAGGAGATTTTCAGGGACCTTACGTAACAGCTAGGCTTTCAGCTCCTGTGCAAGGCAGCAATGCGATGCTTATTTGAGCCCAACTCCCAAACCATGATGTTTCTGCCACTACAGATACATTAAAATCGGTCCAAAGGCCGGAACTCTGCCGTGTCATCTGCTCTCAGGCTTGTCAGGTCAGTGTTCTCCCTGCAGAGGTGCATCCTGTGCCTTTAGCACAAAACTGCAGAAAGCAATGCTGCCAGGAAGGAAAACCTAGACTTGCAAGGTACTGGTTTTTACATGTCTCCTGCCTGTGTGAATTTATTACCACACATGGCAGCTGTTCCATTCTCCTGGTCTTACTGTGCAGGCTGCTCAGCAATCATCATGGTTTATTTCCACTGAAATGCAAAGCTCAGTTCTGAAAGGTGGTCTCCGTTCCACAGTTATAAGAATGCAAGGCTTATGAAATGCAGAAGCTCTTCACAGAGAAGAAGGAAAATAAGTGATCTTATAAAGGTGTTCACAGCTAACAGAGATGCAGATGGCTTGCAAAATGGAAAGGGCTTTACTCTGGAGTGTTGTGGGTATCACAGCCAAATATGATAGATGATATAAATAACAAACAACACCTTAGAGCTGATGTGTTGACAGCGGGTGCAATAAACTGAAAAATGCAACTCAGAGGGATTAAATAACTTAAAGGGGCACAGTTTGGCCAGATTTGGTAGCTTTTGCTATGTGTCTATATGGCAGAGATTGCTCTTTCAGTGGGGCAAGATGGGTGAACATAAATCCTACACAGGTTAAAGGTAAAGGGTCCCCTGACCGTTAGGTCCAGTCATGGCCGACTCTGGAGTTGCGGTGCTCACCTCGCTTTATTGGCTGAGGGAGCCGGCATACAGCTTCCAGGTCATGGGGCCAGCATGGCTAAGCCACTTCTGGCGAACCAGAGCAGCGCACGGAAACACCATTTACCTTCCCGCTGGAGCGGTACCTATTTATCTACTTGCACTTTGACGTGCTTTCGAACTGCTAGGTTGGCAGGAGCAGGGACCGAGCAACAGGAGCTCATCCCATCGCGGGGATTCAAATCGCCGACCTTCTGATCGGCAAGTCCTAGGCTCTGTGGTTTAACCCACAGCGCCACATTGCTGCAATAGCACAATACAGCAGTAAAATATTCCTTGCGCCTCACCACCAAGGACGGCAGGGGAAAGGAAAAGCTATATTCCTGTGCTCTGGATTCAAGAAGCCTGAATGGAGTCTCCCAATAAAGATAAAGAGATGATGGAAAACATGGGAAATGCTAGCATGTTAATGGTCAGCCACAGCTAATTCTGAGTGTTTCAGCCAAGGACGCAAACTAATGCCCAAGCCAGAAGAAGCCAACCTGGTTCCCTCTAGAAAATGTGGGACTCCTGTCAGTCCCAGCCTCCATTGTGCTTGCCTCTGAATGGCCCAGTTTTGCTGCAAGAATATGTCTAGTCACGGATGACCACATGTCGCTCCTTAAACCTCAGGTGAACTGGAGCGATGAATGGGTCAGCTGAGGTCATGGGCTCTGCAGAGTAATGGCCAGTCGGCCTTTGGAGGTTTACGCTGTCACAGATGCTTAAAAAGATAGAAGTTCAAGGAAAAGGGGAATTACAACAGACAGTGCTATGTTCTTAAGTGCAATACCTTTTAAACAGACCAGAATGCACTGCCCGTGCCCAGACAACATCACTTATGCTACCCCACACCCCAAAAACACACACTACCTGTATGTTGATTTGTATGGGCTGCCTCTCGCCACTTTTAGTGTGAGTTACGCCTTCTGTATCGTAGATTCCAGTGTAGGTAACAGCTTGGGGGTCTCTCGACTTCTCTTCCAGGGGGAACGTTACTCCCCCTATACCCATAGTCCTGAAAGAGTAGTTAATATTCTTAGCAAGCCTCTCTTCCTAACGTGGAGAGAGAAAGTAAGGTTTACAAGCAAACATCTGCCATGATTATAACCAGCTCCCTTTAGTTTTCTGTCCATATATCAGAATGTAACAGAGAAGGGAATGCAGAACAAATGCCATGCCACTGTCATTCATGACGGGCGGGGGTGGGTGGACATACAATGGACAGATACTCTCAAGAAACAAAGAAATATTCAGTTCCACCACTTTCTGTTCAGGAGGCCATCAAAGAAGATGTGCCCCCTCCACGTGAGGTCCAGAGGGTGGCAACACAAGAACAGGCCTTTTCTGCAGTGGCTCCGTGTTTGTGGAATGCTTGCCTGGTACCTTCATTACACATCTTTAGGCTCCCAGGCCTTTGAATGATTCACATTCTATGTCCTTTTAAATGTCCTTGTGGGAGAGAGGGTTATGGGTTTGTTTTGTTTTTTGCATTTTCATTTTGTATTTTATGCTGTGAACTGTCCTGAGATAAATAATCATACGCTCTCCGCCCCAAGGGATGCCCTAAAAATATGCTGGCGACTCTTTTTGCAGATATCTGTCTATGCCATATAGCTGCAATTCAAAACAATTTGATTATGTGCCACTAATCTCAATGAATAAAAAGGTAAAAGTACCCCTGCCCGTACGGGCCAGTCTTGCCAGACTCTAGGGTTGTGCGCTCCGCAGACACTTCCGGGTCACGTGGCCAGCGTGACAAGCTGCATCTGGCGAGCCAGCGCAGCACACGGAACGGCATTTACCTTCCCGCTGGTAAGCGGTCCCTATTTATCTACTTGCACTTTGACGTGCTTTTGAACTGTTAGGTTGGCAGGCGCTGGGACTGAACGACGGGAGCGCACCCCGCCGCGGGGATTCGAACCGCCGACCATGCGATCGGCAAGTCCTAGGCACTGAGGTTTTACCCACAGCGCCACCCGCGTCCCATCTCAATGAATACAAATGAGTAATTAGTCGAACAGTTTGAACAGAAACGCTACAAAAGAAGAAAAGTGGGCTGTAACAAGGAGAAATTGGAGGGGTTTGCTTTAAAACCTGCCTTTTATGACTCAGAAGAAGATACCTCTGTGTTTGTCCTATGGGAGCCTCAGAACATAGCAAACTGTTTTATATCAAGGCAGAACATTAGTTGAGCTAGCTCGGTATCGTCTGCAGAGATTGGTAGTGACTCTCCAGGATTTCAGGCAGAGGATTTCCCCAGCCCTACCTGGAGATTATTGGGACTGAACCTGGGACCTAGGGCAGACTGAGCTATAACCCCTCCCTTAGAGACAGCCAGCTCAGCTACCAACACTTCAAAAATGGAGCTATGGTGTCAGGGACGTAGGAAGGGGGGGCGGTCCACTCCAGGTGTCATTCTGGGTGTGTGTGTGTGACAAAATCCCCCCAGGGCGGATTGCCACCACACTGATTGCACCCCTGGGTGCCGTGCTGATCACCCCGCCCCTGGGAGGATCACCCCACCCCTGAGTGCACGACATGTGCGCCGCTCCAGGTGCCCAAGTGGCTAGCTCCACCGCTGTATGGTGTCTGGACAGTTCCTTCAATGTTTCTAAGTAAATACTGTAGAACAGGATCTATTATTCAGATTACGTCCATCAGGCATATCTATTTTGGAGCTGGGAAGTGTAGCAGTATTGCGTCAGGTGAGGTTTATGGCCTTGGTTCAAAGAGAGCACAGTGCAAAACGTGTGTCCGGTGCAAACACCATTCCTTGCTTTGAAAGGGAGGAAAACAAGCAAGGAGTTTGTCAGTCCTTAGATAAAACATGTGATCATGTGTATACACATTTAAACTCACTTAGGAGCACAGCACCACCATGGCTTCAGGAACGAAATGGACCTTCTGCCACCTGATGCTACTCAGAAGCAATTCATATTTAATTCATTGGGTTCTGCTTCCAGCTACAGTGGCGGACTTTGGGCTTTCAAATTTCAGCAGCACCCTGTGCAACTCCAAAATTCGGTGGCCTCTTGCCTTCCGTTCCAAGTCATTGTTGCGACGCCCCCTGCAGCACCCTCTTGGCTCAGCACCTAGCGCGGGCGAACCAGTAACACTCCCCTAGATCCAGCTCTGCCAGGTAAGCGGGGAAAGGTTTGCAACTTCACTTGGGAATAAGCTCCATTTCACTGTATAAAAGGTAATACCTTCTTAAGGTAAAAGGAAAGGAAAGGAAAGGAAAGGGGGGGGACCTCAGACTTTGGGGGCCCATTAGCTTGCTGCATTTTACCTTGCTTATTCAGTGAGTTAGTTCTTAAATTTGTACACTGCCCTTCATCCAAAGATCACAGGGCAGTTCACAAGAAAACGAGAATGCAAAATGAAACAAAAACAACCCAGTAACCCCAACCTCCCCTCCATTTAAAAGGGCACAGAATGCTAGTCAAAGGCCTGGTTATAGACAAACATTTTCGCATTGCACAAACGGGGAGCCACCCTCCGGGCCTTTCAAGGAGGGGGCAAAGAAGAAGGGCCTCAGATGATGATGACAGCAGGGTCTGGGTTGGAGAGAGACTTCTTTGGAAGCGGCGGCATTTATTGCTTTAAGGTCCTGATTTTAATGGATTTGTCTTTGACATTACCCTAATACCCCCCCAAAACCCGTTTGAATGGAAGGCAGAAAATGAATGTTTTAAATGAATGTCTCGCTGGCAACCGCGCGCCCCTTACAAATTCCCAAGTAAAGAGAAAGAGAGGATGCTGCAGAGACCAGGATCAGTCCCCTGGCGGTCCAGGAGTCAACCCTAGGACCATTTGCTGCTGCTGCTGCCCCTCCTCACCACCTGCAACTCTGCACGAGGTCACCGGGCGGTGTCCCCTGATTCCAGAAGCCCTGGATCCGCCCTGCTTCCAAGACCCCCCTAGAGGATGCGCGCAGGAGGGGAGGCCGGTTACATAAGCAAAGCCGGAGCGAGGACGCCGGGCAGATCCGCTCCATTGTTCCCCCCCATCCCCTAGGCATCGCCCTCCTCCGGTCTCCAGCGCCGCACCTCGCCGGGCCTTCGAGCCGAGCCTCTCCCGTCCTTCCCTGCACCCGCGCCGGCCCTTTTCTGCTGGCAGGGAGCGGGGCGTTTGCCTGCAAGGCTGGCCTTCGCGAGCAGGCTGCTCGGCGCTTTATTCCTGGGGCGCAAGGCAGCAAGGGGGCTCGTTTCCTTTTTTGCCCAGGTCCCGTTGGCGCTGCGGGTCCCGCTGGCCGCTGTGCGGGGTCAGGGCGCAGAGATGCCGAAGGGAAAGAATAAGAATGGGAATAAAGATGGAAGCCTGTCCCTTTGCCAGGGAAGAAATCTGGGCGGGCGCGCGCGCTGCAAGACGCAGAAGCTGCTCTGGGGAGGGAAAGGTGAGGAGGGCAGGAGGTAGGTCCCACTTACGTGGCCTGGATGGCTCCGGGCTTAATGGCCACCTCGACTTTGTACTTGGCCCCCGTGAGCAGCTTGATGGTCCGGTTCTGCCCGAACCTCTGGCCGTCCACCTTGAAGTAGACGGGCCCGTCGTTGGGCTGGATCTTGAGCGAGATCTTGATCCGCACCACGGTGGGCACCTCGGCCATGGCTGTGTCTTTGCGCAGGATGGAGGCGCGGGAGGAGGAGGGCAGGCTCTCCGCCCCGGATCCCCCTCGCCACGAATGACGACGGAGGCCCGCTACACCCCCACCCCACCCCCCCTCCGCGCGGGTGCGCGCTCGGGTGCGGACGGAAAGAGCCGCGGGGCGGGCGGAGCGCGCGCCGCTGGGTCTGTGCGCAACGCGAGGCGCGGAAGTTAATCCCCGCTGGCCTGATTCTGGGCCGCCCCCGAGCCAAGCCGGGCGCCTCCCTGCGGACTCGGTCAGACGCGGCCAGCGGAGAAGGGAAAGCCGCCGCCCCCCCCGAGCGCCTCGAGGGTGGGGCTGCTCGCTGTGTTATTTTTACGAAAATCAGTGCGAAGAGGGGCTCTGGCTCGGATTTAATCGCTCCGGGTGGAAACAGCTGTCTGCCGAGCATCTTCTCTCGGGGGGGGGGGGGCACCACGAAGAAGCTGGGCTTTGGGTGCCGTGGATTGATAGTTGGAAGGGACCCCCGAGGGTCATCTAGTCCAACCCCCTGCAAGGCAGGAATCTCAACGAGATCATACATCCAGAGGCGGACCTTGGGAATATGGTGCCCTGAGGGAGGACAAAAGATGGCGCCCCCTCCCTAGATCTAGATAATACTTTATTCGGCTATAAGCCCACAAGGTAAAACAAATCAATAGATAAAATAGCATTTTACAATCTAAAATAACAACTAAAATATTTCAACGCATAATCTCCTTCACATTACTTACAATCTCTAGATGTACCATATTGTGGCCTTGAAGATAAAGATGGTGCATAGAGTTTACTGGATTTTTAATAGTCATGCAGCATTCCATGAAGTCTTTTATGTGAAAGAACTGAAACCAGGTATCTAGCAACCTGTAATGTTCTGTAAGAGTCAATGTCCTGGAGTAGATAAGCTAGATGTAATTCAGGTGGTTTAGCAGCAATTTCCAGAATGCTTGAACTCAGGATCCTTGATCAGGGAACAGTGTATAAGGGGCAATTAAACAAGATATGATAAAGGGATTCTATTGATTTGTTGTCACATGCGCATAAAACAGAGGTTTTACCGTTAGAAAATCTATTGCTCAGCACATTTGAGGGGAACACATTATATCTGGCTCTAACAAATGCGAATCTATGCGACGCAGCCGATAAAGTAGACAGATATCGAGGTATCTGGGACTTAGATGTAATGCCCTGGTTTATTGGGGAACATGTACCTCCACCTGTAGTAAGATTTTGTTGCAAATCTACCTCCTCCAATCTTTGTTTGATGACCTTTTTAGCTGTAATTAGATCTAAATTAAGTATATCGGAAGGAGAGATTCCATAAGACAACAGTTTGGAATGGATTTTTGTTGCCCATGGGCTGCTGAATTCATCTCTCCTAAGGCACTGAATAAGATGGCAGTTTGGCAATTTATGCCAAAGGGACAGCCAATAATTAAAGGCACGTCTCCACATCAGAATCTCTAGGGAGGGGGTCTTAAGTTCTAAGCGAATGGCAGAGTTGCTTACACAGGAGGGTAGTTTCAGCCCTCCCTAGATATTTCTGATTTTCAACAATGCATTTTTGTACAGTTGCTTTCTTAGGGTCTTCTCAGTAGGTGCCCAAATAAATACAGTGGTACCTCAGGTTACATACGCTTCAGGTTACAGACTCTGCTAACCCAGAAATAGTACCTCGGGTTAAGAACTTTGCTTCAAGATGAGAACAGAAATTGTGCTCCAGCGGCGTGGCAGCAGCAGGAGTTTCTGGGAGTTTCTGAGTAGAGTGTGTCCTTTTATTTAAAATGCATCTCTGGGTTATTTGTGGGGCATAGGAATTCGTTCATCCCCCCCCCCCCCAAAAAAAAAAAAAATATAGTCCAGCCCTCCACAAGGTCTGAGGGACAGTGGACCGACTCCCTGCTGAAAAAGTTTGCTGACCACCTGATCTAAGCCTTCACCAAAGTACTCATCAGTGTGGGGAGGGTTGCAGATGCAGCCCAGTCCAAGCAAACCAAGGTCAAGCACACATAATTAGTCTAGGTCCAAACATGATCCAGAGACAAGGCCAGGCGACAGTCTAAGACACAACACCACAAGGCAGGGAAACCAGCACCAGGAACTAGCCACCAAAGACTTTCTTTATTTCCACAAACTGGAAGACTCAGGAGGGGAAGCCTTATATACTTTGGGCTCCTAATTGACACCCTAACCACAACTGCTGGCAGTGAAGGAGTATTAGGGACTCCCTTACTCAGGAACGGTTGCAGTTGCTCAAAAATAGACCCGCTGTGGGTTTGTAGACAGATACCATGCCTAGAGGGATGCAGGTGGCGCTGTGGGTTAAACCACAGAGCCTAGGACTTGGTGATCAGAAGGTTGGCAGTTCGAATCCCCGCAACGGGGTGAGCTCCTGTTGCTCGGTCCCTGCTCCTGCCAACCTAGCAGTTCGGAAGCACGTCAAAGTGCAAGTAGATAAATAGGTACTGCTCTGGTGGGAAGGTAAATGGTGTTTCCATGCGCTGCTCTGGTTTGCCAGAAGCGGCTTAGTCATGCTGGCCACATGACCCGGAAGCTGTACGCCAGCTCCCTTGGCCAATAAAGTGAGATGAGTGCTGCAACCCCAGAGTCGGTCACCTAATTGTCAGGGGTCCCTAATTACCTAATTAGTATATAGGATTTTGATGGTTTGAGTTAAATACATTTAGATCTGGCAGGATTAGTTGAGCATTCACACATTTACCAGCTTCTATGGTGTCAAGTCATGCTGGCTGACAGGCAGTTAAGGGTGGGTGTTATGTATATTTGCATGATACTGCTAGCATCTTTATATAACAGGCCCATGCCTAAAATGTAGGCCTTTACTCTTGCATTATTTGTTTCTCATTTTTTAATGTGCTGGATTTGGGATTTCAATCCAGCGTGTCTCTTTCTAAGAATCAAGCAGATTTTTATCTACAGATTTGACTCTTAATCTGGTGCCTGGGGAAGTTGTGTTTATTCTTCTTTGGGGAGTTTCCAGAAAAATGCTAGACCAGAATCTACTGCCAGGGAATCCAATGTAGTGCCCTTCAGATGTTGTTGGACTCAATTTCCATTAGCCTCAGCCAGAACGGTTGACAACTGACAACCAGGGATGATGGGAGTCCATCCACATCTGGAAGGCTCCATGTTGCATATCCCTGATCTACCACAATGTTTCCGTACAGAACCAATGGCCAACTGGTTCTCTTCATGCTCTGCTTTGTTGGAATCCTTTTTCCTGAATCTGCTCTTTTAATTTCACATAATTAGAATGATAGTTTCACAGTACCCTTCATTTTCTGCAATCAGCTCACAGGGAATGAAGGTCATTTGGAGGACTAGTAAATCCATCCTTTACTTTTCCTGTTTCTTGAAGCGCAAAATGTTAGTAGCATGCATCTATATTAATGCTGCCTCAGCACTGGTAGTTTTGAGAGATGGGACATGGAACTAAAAAGCAATCTATTGTGAATTGTACATGAAAAGTGTGCACGAGAAAGGAGAGTATCAGCTATTTTCAAGAGTGGAGTTTACATATGTACTGAATTATCTCCCCCAAATTTAACTAAATTCAGTTTTGGGGTGTTTGGAAAATCCATTGTACTGTGTTGATCATAAACAGTACAGTTATGATGAACTGAGATATACCACTTTATATCACATGATGAGGGTGAGAGGGTGGTGAAAATATCATCTTGTATTGGGGGCTCATTCTAAATGCTTGCAAGTATTACATTTTTAAGGTCAGGGTTCATATTGTAGCACCTGCTTACTGCTACAGCTATTATTATTTGAACTTATATTTTAAATGCAAAGTTAGTAGATAGAAGATAGCTAGCTAGATGATAGATAGATATAGATAGATAGATAGATGATAGATAGATAGATAGATAGATAGATAGATAGATAGATAGATAGATTCTAGATGATAGATAGATAGATAGATGATAGATGATAGATAGATAGATAGATAGATAGATAGATAGATAGATAGATAGATAGATGATAGATAGATAGATGATAGATGATAGATGATAGATGATAGATAGATAGATAGATAGATGATAGATAGATAGATGATAGATATAGATAGATGATAGATAGATAGATAGATAGATAGATGATAGATGATAGATGATAGATGATAGATGATGATAGATAGATGATAGATAGATAGATAGATAGATGATAGATAGATAGAGATAGATGCCTAGCCACTTGCACTGGGAAAACAGGGCAAATTGCTCTTTTACCACTCATTGATCATCCTGACTGTACAGGCAAATGGGCAATTAAGGCTGTACTAAAAAAGTAGGTCATTTGTGCAGAGTCATCCTGAGGACACACCCGTAGAACACTTCCGTAATCGTAGGTGAGAAAGGCATCTGGCTGTGTCATACCAACATGATAAATTGGCCAACAAGGAAAGTTACCATAATACGTTGCAAAACAGATTTGGAGAATCGAAAGCACATGGGGCAGGGGGTGAAAATGCCTGGCAAACAACAAGTACAATACTGGTGCTGCATGTGAGAAGAGGACTAGAATTAAAAAAAAACAGCAATGATGGGATCATTCCCATTATAAAGATGTTTAACTTAGCTCTAAGTATGTCTTAGCAATGTAAATTATTGACATTGGGTTGAAAGTTGCTCCTGTCTAGACACCCAGGGTTTTTTCAGCACCATAGATGTGGACAGTTACCAACTAAGAAACTGATTTACACACTGCTAAAAGACAGCTACTCAATGTAAACTCTCTGCCCCTAGCTACAGTGGTACCTCAGGTTAAGTACTTAATTCGTTCCGGAGGTCTGTTCTTAACTTGAAACTGTTCTTAACCTGAAGCATCACTTTAGCTAATGGGGCCTCCTGCAGCTGCCGTGCCGCCGGAGCACAATTTCTGTTCTCATCCCGAAGCAAAGTTCTTAACCTGAAGCACTATTTCTGGGTTAGCGGAGTGTGTAACCTGAAGCGTATGTAACCTGAAGCATCTGTAACCCAAGGTACCACTGTATTTTAATTCCTACAGAGCCCAAATCTTGTGAGTCCCAGCTAATCTAACATTTCATTATCCAATTGAGAAGTAACAAATGATAACACATTTGTTTCTATGCATAGAAACAAATAGTCAAACTATTAGCACAACTAATAGCAGAAGGCAGAATGCCAGAACATTGGCTAGCACATTGGCTAGAATGATTAATCAATTAGCACTCTCGCTTGAGTGGGGCATATCATGCCTGGGTAAATTGTGTGGAGCTGAAAATATTGATTTGAATTTGCTTTTCTCCTAAACAATAGGCTGGATCTATAATGAGTTTAAATCCATTGCCAGCTCTACCTCTCTTTCAAATCAGAACCAGTGAAGGCAGTGAAGGTCCTGTGTGAGTGTCTGGAGGCGGTTGGAGGTTGGATGGCGGCTAACAGATTGAGGTTGAATCCTGACAAGACAGAAGTACTGTTTTGGGGGGACAGGAGGCGGGCAGGTGTGGAGGATTCCCTGGTCCTGAATGGGGTAACTGTGCCCTTGAAGGACCAGGTGCGCAGCCTGGGAGTCATTTTGGACTCACAGCTGTCCATGGAGGCACAGGTCAAATCTGTGTCCAGGGCAGCTGTTTACCAGCTCCATCTGGTACGCAGGCTGAGACCCTATCTGCCTGCGGACTGCCTCGCCAGAGTGGTGTATGCTCTGGTTATCTCCCGCTTGGATTACTGCAATGCGCTCTACGTGGGGCTACCTTTGAAGGTGACCTGGAAACTACAACTAATCCAGAACGCGGCAGCTAGACTGGTGACTAGGAGCAGCCGCAGAGACCACATAACACCGGTCTTGAAAGACCTACATTGGCTCCCAGTACGTTTCCGAGCACAATTCAAAGTGTTGGTGCTGACCTTTAAAGCCCTAAATGGCCTCGGCCTAGTATACCTGAAGGAGCGTCTCCACCCCCATCGGTCGGCCCAGACACTGAGGTCCAGCTCCGAGGGCCTGCTGGCGGTTCCCTCGCTGCAAGAAGCCAAGTTACAGGGAACCAGGCAGAGGGCCTTCTCGGTAGTGGCGCCTTCCCTGTGGAACACCCTCCCACCAGATGTCAAAGAGAACAACAACTACTAGGCTTTTAGAAGACATCTGAAGGCAGCCCTGTTTCGGGAAGCTTTAAATGTTTGATGTATTATAGTATTTTAATATTCTTTTGGAAGCCACCCAGAGTGGTTGGGGAGGCCCAGCCAGATGGGCGGGGTATAAATAAGAAATTATTATTATTATTATTATTATTATTATTATTATTATTATTAATTTATTCCATTAGAACAAACAGCTTTATGTAGACAAAGGGAGAGTGGCATTTTTCTTTTCTTGTCCTGGGAGTTTTGCAGCATAGTTTGTTGTTGTTGTTGTTGTTGTTGTTGTTGTTGTTGTTGACCTACTCTTCACTCAAAAATCCCTGGGTAGGTTGTTGGCATCCATATGTTTTGGGAGACAGTGGAGGAGTGCACTTTGGGGGGTGAAGTCAAACTGGTGGAAGGTTATAGAGCCCGCTGTGGCTGTAGAGACCGATGTGGGAGAGAGATGTTTTGTTGCAGCTGCAGAAGATGAGAACGGTTTAAGATAACTTACCATTACAAAAATGTTGTGGGTCCTGAAAATATATGTCTCAAGTGTTGAAGACCAGGGTTCAGAAGCGTTTTCAATTAAATCTGTGTCGTGAAGGTGACAGCTGCACTACAGTGGAGAGGGAGTTCCACAAATGAGGTGGTCCTTCAGAGAATGTCCTCTCCTGGGCCAATATCTCCTCAAGCTTCTGAGAGTGGTAGAGCTACTAAGGGTGCTATCTATCTATCTATCTATCTATCTATCTATCTATCATCTATCTATCTATCTATCTATCTATCTATCTATCTATCATCATCTATCTATCTAATCTATCATCTATCTATCTATCATCTATCTATCTATCTATCATCTATCTAATCTATCTACAGTATCTAATCTATCATCTATATCATCTGTCTATCATCTATCTATATCTATCTACAGTATCTAATCTATCATCTATATCATCTATTTATCATCTATCTATCATCTATCTATTATTTACCTACCTCCCTACCTCCTTACCTATCTAAATAACTTTTTATTGGGTTTGATAAATAAGAGTGATAGGAATAATAAATGATGTAAATAAATAGACCTAGAATAAAGCGCTTTCTTTTACATCTCATTAATTAAATGTGGGCCAAGTTCTATCAATGCTGTGGCTTTGTCATAATGCTTCATTGAAGTAAATTTGGCACTCAATCCTTGGGAGCCCAGCTGCTTTCAGGGCCTTTTTGCTCTCAGTTGTCGTAAGCATGGGTGGGCACACACACATTTGCATATACAGTGGTACCTCGGGATAAGAACTTAATTTGTTCTGGAGGTCTGTTCTTAACCTGAAACTGTTCTTAAACTGAAGCACCACTTTAGCTAATGGGGCCTCCTGCTGCCGCCACAGCACAATTTCTGTTCTCATCCTGAAGCAAAGTTCTTAACCTGAGGTAATATTTCTGGGTTAGCAGAGTCTGTAACCTGAAGCGTATGTAACCCGAGGTACCACTGTACACAAGTCCTCCACAAGTAAGTGACGAGTATTTCCTCATGTCCAAATTAAATAATTGATAATTATTGTGCTTATTAAAGGTCTACTGCTATGGTCATGTGATAAATATAGATCCTGTTAACTGTCTATTGAGACTAATCCATTTAGGATAAATATATAAACTAATCCATTTGTGATAAATATAGATCCTGTTAACTGTTAACTGTTATCTGACAAAGGACAATGATCAGATCTTCCCTCTGGGGGCAGGATACTGCAAACTCCCCTTTGGAAAGTACTCATGGGGAGGGGGAAAGGCAGAACCGGCCAGGTGACAAGATACTCAGGTTACCACCACAACTGCTCCCTCAACCCCTCCTTTTTGTGATGTGTCAGTGATGTAGTCATGATGTAGTTGTGATGTAGTTCTAGGGGTGAAGCTTGGGGGATTAGTAGCTAATAAAAGTTGGGATCTACTTTTGTGCGGGGCTTCCATCTTGTTCCACCTTGTGGCGGGTGGGAGTCCTGTCGCGACAGTCTTCAATAAAGACCAAGCCTACTAGCTGCTGTTTTGCTCTGGTATTCCTGGCTGGTGTCCTTGTTTTTTGTCCAAGGGAGCCCTCAGCTTTCTCCATTAACACTAGCAGCTAATGCAATGCCTGATCACAACCTTTTTCTAGGGAAAATCCTCTCACCTGCACCTTGCCTCGAACCATAAGAATGAGCAAGTCAATTTTTACAATGCAACAGGAAGGACCTTAGCTCAGTGGTAGAGCACATGTTTTGCATGCCAAAAGTCTGAGTTTAAATCCACAGGTCAGACAGGGAAAGACCCCTGCCTGAAACCCTGGACAGCTGCTGCCAGCCAGTGTCAACAATATGGAGCTAGCTGGACCAATGTGTTCTGTATACAAGAGAACTTTCTATGCTCCTATGATTGCCACCAGAATCTGGCTCTGTTGCACCCTATTGCATTGGTTTATGTCCCTACTGCATTCTGACTTCTCCATACAGTGGTACCTCAGGTTAAGTAATTAATCCGTTCTGGAGGTCCGTACTTAACCTGAAACTGTTCTTAACCTGAAGCACCACTTTAGCTAATGGGGCCACCTGCTGCCGCTGGAGCACGATTTCTGTTCTCATCCTGAAGCCAAGTTCTTAACCCGAGGTATTATTTCTGGGTTAGCAGAGTGTGTAACCTGAAGCGTATGTAACCTGAGGTATGAGGTACCACTGTATTCATGTGTGCGCATGGCGGGGAATGTGAGAAATGTTAGTTTCTTAACTAGTGCACTGTCTTTTGAGGCAGCAAAACTGCATCTGCCGCGGAGCCACAACCAAAGAGCTGGGCTTTCATGTCACCTCCCTCACTATGCAACCTCATGCGCAGCAAGGGAAGCGATACATTCAATGCAACCCTTTAGCTTGGCTCTGGGGCATATTACATTATTCTGTTTTCTGCCTTTCTCAGCTTGTGGCCATCCAGATGTGGCTGCCAGAGTATCTGGAACAGTGAGGGGAAACTGGGAAATGTGTCTGTTGTGTGCATTTGTTTAGACTCATTTGGTTTAGGAAGGCTTCAGCACTTGAATGTGGAGGCTTTAAATTAGTGGAATGAAGCTGAAAGTCTACTCTTCTCTAAAAATAACACCCTGTGAAATTTATGCTGCAGGCTGTGAGCTCAGTTGTGGCATTGTGGGTATTTTTTTTATTAGCTCATTTCATACCTTTTGGGATTTTTCTCCTGCCTAGAAAAACAACTGGGTTTTTTATAGCCTTAACAGAATCAACGGCTATGTAGATTTGTTATAATTCTCTTATTATAATTCTGGCAAACAGCTTTTGACTCTGTTCTTCCCTACTTGCTTAATGGTCCATCGAGAGGTGGAGTCAAATCAGCACCAGATTTAGGGTGGTGCAGGGAGTTCCGCCAGCACACAGGGTGCCAAGCTGAGGGGGCACAAAGTAATAATAATAATAATAATAATAATAATAATAATAATAATAATAAAGACAGGAGTGCCTGGCGTGCTCTGGTCCATGGGGTCACGAAGAGTCAGACACGACTAAACGACTAAACACAATAATAATAATAAATTTTGTTCTTCAGTCGTTTAGTCATGTCCGACTCTTTGTGACCCCCTGGACCAGAGCACGCCAGGCCCTCCTGTCTTCCACTGCCTCCCGCAGTTTGGTCAAACTGATGCTGGCAGCTTCGAAAACACTGTCCCACCATCTCGTCCTCCGTCGTCCCCTTCTCCTTGTGCCCTCCATCTTTCCCCACATCAGGGTCTTTTCCAGGGAGTCTTCTCTTCTCAGGAGGTGGCCAAAGTATTGGAGCCTCAGCTTCACGATCTGTCCTTCCAGTGAGCACTCAGCGCTGATTTCCTTAAGAATGGATGCATTTGATCTTCTTGCAGTCCATGGGACTCTCAAGAGTCTCCTCCAGCACCATAATTCAAAAGCATCAATTCTTTGGCGATCAGCCTTCTTTATGGTCCAGCTCTCACTTCCATACATCACAACTGGGAAAACCATAGCTTTAACTATACGGACTTTTGTTGGCAAGGTGATGTCTCTGCTTTTTAAGATGCTGTCTAGGTTTGTCACCGCTTTTCTCCCAAGATGCAGGCGTCTTTTAATTTTGTGACTCCTACCATCATCTGCAGTAATCATGGAGCCCAAGAAGGTAAAATCTCTCACTGCCTCCATTTCTTCACCTTCTATTTGCTGGTGATGGGACCAGTGGCCATGATCTTCATTTTTTTGATGTTGAGCTTCAGACCATATTTTGCGCTCTCCTCTTTCACCCTCAATAAAAGGTTCTTTAATTCCTCCTCACTTTCTGCCATCAAGGTTGTGTCATCTGCATATCTGAGGTTGTTGATATTTCATCCGGCAATCTTAATTCTGGCTTGGGATTCATCCAGTCCAGCCTTTTGCACAATGAATTCTGCTTATAAGTTAAATAAGCAGGGAGACAATATACAGCCTTATCGTACTCCTTTCCCAATTTTGAACCAATCAGTTGTTCCATATCCAGTTCTAACTGTAGCTTCTTGTCCCACATAGAGATTTCTCAGGAGACAGATGAGGTGATCAGGCACTCCCATTTCTTTAAGAACTTGCCATAGTTTGCTGTGGTCGACACAGTCAAAGGCTTTTGCATAGTCAATGAAGCAGAAGTAGGTGTTTTTCTGGAACTCTCTGGCTTTCATAATAATAATAATAATAATAATAATAATAATACTCCCTATATTTATATGGTACAGTCTGAGAAGATATCTAAAAAGCAAGTGTACCAAAATGAATTATTGTGAAAATAAGAAATATTGAAGGGTGGGGCACCAAATTTTGTCCTCACCCAGGGCACCGTATTACCAAAGTCTGCCCATGGTCAAATGCACTCCAGCAGCACTGAGAGAAAAATCTTTAGACAATTTTTTTCTGGTCAACTGGCTACCCTAAGGCTGAATGCATATCAAACCTCTAGCAAGATTAGGATGCATATATATGAGGGCTTTTCCTAGTGGGAAAAATAACAATTCAAATTTGCTATAAGATGTGAAATTTATCCAGGGCTTTAAGAAACAGTAAATGCTGCAAGATAATCCGTATGTGTTCAAAGATTGGTTTAAATACTCTAGGGCTGCCATATGTCCAGATTTTCCCAGAAATTACTGGGATTTCAAAGGTGGAAATGACATCTGCGGGGGGGGGGGGGATTTCTGAAAGGCGGGACTTTGTCCTGGATCTTAGGCAAGTCAATCAAAAACATTTTTTGGCATTTTTCTAAAAAAGGGGGGAGGAGAGGGAAAAAGTCAACCACCTCAACAATTTTCGCGGTGTCCTGGTTTTTTACTTTTTGAAATATGGCAACGCTAAAATACTTGTATGTCTGAACCTGAGCGCGTAGTAGGAGAGTCTGTTACAACCTTGCTTTCTATCTACCAGTTTAGCTGAAACTTTAGCAGTCTAGTGTCACATTTGACTACAATGAAAGAAAAGAGGTCTGTCACACAAACGCGTTCCAAAATAGGTACATCCATAGAAACAAACATTTTATAAATATCTCCGGTTGCTTCTAGTACCAGAAGAGGGCGCTTCTATAACTGAGAAAAACAGCCGAGTAGACTATGGTGAAGTAGGCATGCAATTTTTAAATCTTACCAGGAAGAGTGATTTTTAAAAACCCAAAAAAACCCTGCAGTAACTATACTGTTCTTACGCAGTTATTGCGGGGCACCCTGACATCTTTCCTCAGCATAGCCCTTGCGAGGATATTGAGTTGTTCTAGGACTGAATAGGGACGCGGGTGGCGCTGTGGGTAAAACCTCAACGCCTAGGACTTGCCGATTGCATGGTCGGCGGTTCGAATCCCCGTGGCAGGGTGAGCTCCCGTCATTCGGTCCCAGCTCCTGCCCACCTAGCAGTTCGAAAGCACCCTTAAGTGCAAGTAGATAAATAGGGACCGCTTACTAGCGGGAAGGTAAACGGCGTTTCCGTGTGCGGCTCTGGCTTGCCAGATGCAGCTTGTCATGCTGGCCATGTGACCCGGAAGTGTCTGCAGACAGCGCTGGCTCCCGGCCTATAGAGTGAGATGAGCGCACAACCCTAGAGTCTGGCAAGACTGGCCCGAACAGGCAGGGCTACCTTTACCTTTACCTAGGACTGAATGTCTTGTGCTTTGTCCCTGGGAAAATATGCCCTATGGCTAACACATTCATTTCAATTGTGAATATGACTGGAATTCTACCACTGGATTGTGTCTGTGGCAACAAATCCTTCTCCCACTGCACGGTATTCTGACCCTTATGTTATGTATGCTTCTTTTTAAAAGCAGTGAATTCTAGCAGAGCTCTCCTTCTGTAGTAATGCTTCATCTTTGGGGTTTATTTAGTATTTTATATAGAACAGTGCTGAACAAACTTGTGGTCCCAGCAGGATTTGTTGAGCTACAGCTCCTACCATACCTTTCTGTCGGCCATGTTGGAGTCCAGCAACATCTGGAGGCTCCCCACATCTGGGTGTTCAAAATGCCTCAGATGCCTTATTCTATTGTGATCCTGACCGCAGCCCTCCAACAGCAGATGTTCCACTCTGCTGTTATTGTGTTATGTATGTGTGGTCATACCTGTGTGATTCTTTATTAGAGAATTTGTATATCACCCTTGATAAATTCCAGGGTGGTTTATAATACAGTGGTACCTTGGGTTACAGATGCTTCAGGTTACAGATGATTCAGGATACAGACTCCGCTAACCCACAAATAGTACCTCGAGTTAAGAAGTTTGCTTCAGGATGAGAAGAAAAATCGTGCTCCGGCGGCAGCGGGAGGCCCCATTAGCTAAAGTGGTACCTCAGGTTAAGAACAGTTTCAGGTTAAGAACGGACCTCCAGAACGAATTTAGTTCTTAACCTGAGGTACCACTGTACACAATTCAAACAGGTTGGAGGATGGATGGCAGCTAACAGATTGAGGTTGAATCCTGACAAGACAGAAGTACTGTTTTGGGGGACAGAGGGCAGGCAGGTGTGGAGGACTCCCTGGTCTTGAATGGGGTAACTGTGCCCCTGAAGGACCAGGTGCACAGCCTGGGAGTCATTTTGGACTCACAGCTGTCCATGGAGGCGCAGGTCAATTCTGTGTCCAGGGCAGCTGTCTCCCAGCTCCATCTGGTACGCAGGATGAGACCCTCCCTGCCCGCAGACTGTCTCGCCAGAGTGGTGCATGCTCTAGTTATCTCTCGCTTGGACTACTGCAATGCACTCTATGTGGGGCTACCTTTGTTTTTTTTTTAACAGATATTTATTAGAATTTTACAGAATGTAAAAATAAAAAATAAAAATACAAAATAAAAATAGATAAAAAACAATTCCATCATTCCATCACTTTCTTTCATTTGCTTATTTCCCGGACCTCCTCACACCTCCCTTTTTGTATTCCAGTTCAATTTATTAGTTCAGCAAATCCTTCCCCTCTTTATTTATCCTAATCCTTAATCTTGCAATAATGTGTAACATTAACTTTTAACTGTTAATACCCCGTTTTTTTCATACTCCTTATAGCATTAAAGCTAAAAACCACATAAGTTTCATCCAACATCATTTTAACATTCATTAATTTTACAATATTTCTGTAAGTAATCTTTAAATTTCTTCCAATCTTCTTCCACCGACTCTTCTCCCTGGTCTCGGATTCTGCCGGTCATTTCTGCCAGTTCCATGTAGTCCATCACCTTCATCTGCCATTCTTCCAGAGTGGGTAGATCTTGTGTCTTCCAATACTTTGCAATAAGTATTCTTGCTGCTGTCGTGGCATACATAAAGAAAGTTCTATCCTTCTTTGTCACCAATTGGCCGACCATGCCATGTGGGGCTACCTTTGAAGGTGACCCAGAAACTACAACTAATCCAGAATGCGGCAGCCAAACTGGTGACTGGGAGTGGCCACCGAGACCATATAACACCGGTCTTGAAAGACCTACACTGGCTCCCAGTACAATTCCGAGCACAATTCAAAGTGTTGGTGTTCACCTTTAAAGCCCTAAATGGCCTCAGTCCAGTATACCTGAAGGAGCGTCTCCACCTCCATCGTTCTGCCCGGACACTGAGGTCCAGCTCCGAGGGCCTTCTGGCGGTTCCCTCACTGCAAGAAGCCAAGTTACAGGGAACCAGGCAGAGGGCCTTCTCGGTAGTGGCACCCGCCCTGTGGAACGCCCTCCCACCAGATGTCAAAGAGAAAAATAACTACCAAACTTTTAGAAGACTTCTTAAGGCAGCCCTGTGTAGGGAAGCTTTTAATGTTTAATAGGTTATTGTATTTTAGTGTTCTGTTGGAAGCCGCCCAGAGTGGCTGGGGAAACCCAGCCAGATGGGCGGGGTATAAATAATAAATTATTATTATTATTATTATTATTATTATTATTATTATTATTATTATTATTATTATTAACACAATGTGAAAACTAAAGCAAACATATCATGGTCAGTGTTACCCCCACATTTCAGAGAAGGAGCTCAAAAAGGGTAACTGAGTCAGGGAAGAGCTGTAAGAACCCTGTTGGATCAGACCAATGGCTCATTTCATTCACCACTCTGTTTCCCACTGTAAATCAGATAACTACAGGATGTCCACAGGCAGGGCAGGAAGACCTTCAGTGCTTGTCCTCAGCAGCAAATATGTGCTGTTTTTCATCATGAAGGTTCCACATTTATTTCTTGTGGTTAGACGATTTATGTATGGCTTAATTGCAGTCACCTCTAAGTGGTGCACATGGAATAAAACACAATGAAAATAGGTTAAAAAGATAAAATCAGAATTGAGTTAACATGCCTGCTAGCACTGGAATTTCAATGTGGGTGGGGACAGCCTGATCTCATATTGGAGGGAGTCCTGCAAATTTGGGCCCACAATAGTGAATGCATGATTCCTGGTAGATTTGAGCCGTGTATCCACGCCATAGGGACGCGGGTGGTGCTGTGGGTTAAGCCTAGGACTTGCCGATCAGAAGGTCAGTGGTTTGAATCCCTGCGACGGGGCGGGGTGAGCTCCTGTTGCTCGGTCCCTGTTCCTGCCAACCTAGCAGTTTGAAAGCACACCAGTGCAAGTAGATAAATAGGTATCGCTCTGGCGGGAAGGTAAACGGCGTTTCCGTGCGTTGCTCTGGTTCGCCAGAAGCGGCTTAGTCATGCTGGCCACATGACCCGGAAGCTGTACGCCGGCTCCCTCAGCCAATAAAGGAAGATGAGCGCCGCAACCCCAGAGTCGGCCATGACTGGCCCTAACGGTCAGGGGTCCCTTTACCTTTACCTTTATCCACACCATAGGAGACTGCTAACAGTGATGCCCTCAGAGACCTTGGTGATCAGGTAGGGACATCAGGCAGATCTTGACGTAACCTGACCCAAGTTGTTAAGGACTTTCAACCTTGAACTCAGCCTATCAGCATATGGGCAGGGGAAATCATGGCTCATAGCCATTGCTATCCAAAGATGATGGATGGAACAGGCCACAGAGCTTGCTGACTAAACCTCAGTTGGTGACCAGAGTTATCCGGGGAGAATCCTACCTCAATATTCTTCATCCTAAACAAAGCTGAAAAGATGTGCTGTGATACTGTTGCCGCTGGGTCATTGTCATTAAGAGAACTTCATTGGGTTTTTTTGGGTCAAATATTCCAGGCTGCCACTCCACAAGAGCGCCTCTTAAAATGTGTACTCACTTAATTTAACAAGAGAAGCTCTGTTCTCTGAGACTTCTGGAAAAAGAAAATACATTGGTGGTTATTTCCCCCCACCCAGTTTGTGCTACGAGCTCAGTGTAAACAATGCTATTATTAGTTTATACTGTATTTTTAAAAGTTCTTAACTTACCATGTACACATGAGTCTGCATTTCCTTCGTCCGGAAGAGGAAATGAGCCTGCTTTCATGTGATTAAGAAGCAGAGGGATTTGCGAAAGTGACAGCTGTATAAATGCAGCTGGCGAAACCTTTGCATTGTCAGATGTGTTCGAATTCTGCTGGAGCAGAAGGAGCAGCGCAGAGATGGAACCTGAGCGAGAACCAAGGCGTATCAGGGAAGGATACCTTGTCAAAAAGGTACGTGCGGACCATTTTGGACGAAAGCTGTGGGAGGGCAATGCTTGATCTGAGCAAACGAATGCTGAGCTCACTATTCTTGAGCGTGTGAACCTGAGAGTTATAACTCTCAGGCAGAAGGACAGGACATTTACGTAGAACGTAAAAGCCTTCGTTAATCTCTGTAATATTTATGCTTGAAATACAGCGTGCCTTTTGTTTTCTGTGAGCATGCAATGGCAAGTGGGAAAGGGGGACAGGACAGACATGCCTCTTCCACGATAGCTCAGTTGGTATAGCATGAGACACTTCATCTCAAGGTCCTGGGTTCAAGCCCCATTTTTTTTTTTAAAAAAAAGATTTTTATTCATGATTTTCAACATACATAAAGAAAAGAAAAGAACAAGAATAAGCACACAATAGAAAAAAGCATACAAGAAAAATAGAAAAAATATAACATCATAGTCAGAGTCTTACTTTCATAATTATTCAGACTTCCTCACATCTTCTGTTCCTGCTTTCCAAATTTGAGAAATTCTAGACAGCAATTTATCACCTTATTTCAGATACTTATTTGTATTTTCCAATTATTATGTTTCCCATTTTAGATTAGCCTCCCAAAAACTTAAAACCTTGGTTTGAACATAATATTATTCAATAATTAACTTTAACTCAAATTTCACCATATTCTCACATTCTTTTTAGCTAATTTACTGATGCCACCCTTATTTTTACTCTTTCATCCTCTTAACATTCATACAGTTTACAGTATTTTTGTAGATAGTCCTTGATTTTTTTCCAATCCTCTTCCACTGCTTCTTCTCCCAGGTTGCGGATTCTGCCTGTCATTTCTGCTAGTTCCATATAGTCTATCAGTTGCATCTGCCATTCTTCCAGCGTGGGCAAATCTTGTGTTTTCCAATATTTAGCAATCAATATCCTTGCTGCCGTTGTTGCATACATAAAAAAAGTATAGTCCTTCTTTAGCACCCTTTGGCCAACAATGCCCAAAAGCAAGGCCTCTGGTTTCTTGGGAAAGGTATACTTAAATACCTTTTTCAGTTCATTATATATCATTTCCCAGAAGGCTTTAACCTTAGGGCATGTCCACCAAAGGTGAAAGAACGTTCCTTCAGTCTCCTTACATTTCCAACATTTATTATCAGGCAAATGGTATATTCTTGCGAGCTTGACTGGGGTCATGTACCACCTGTATATCATTTTCATTATATTTTCTTTTAAGGCATTACATGCCGTGAACTTCACACCGGTGGTCCATAACTTTTCCCAGTCAGCGAACACAATATCATACCCAATGTCCTGTGCCCATTTTATCATAGCTGATTTAACCGTTTCATCTTGTGTGTTCCATTTTAGCAGCAAGTTATACATTTTAGATAAGACCTTTGTTTTAGGTTCCAACAATTCTGTTTCTAGCTTCGATTTTTCCACCTGGAATCCTATCTTTTTGTCTGAATTAAAAACCTCTTTAATCTGAGCATAATGTAGGGGGTTGGACTAGATGACCCTCGGGGTCCCTTCCAACGCTACAATTCTATGATTCTACGTATGAAATTATGTCTGTTGTGGAGAAATTGGATAGAGAGAGATCATAATCCAAGAAGATGGGTTAGCCAAAAAAGCTGGCATCAGCTGGTGAAGGGCAGGCTATAAGTACAAATAATAAATATTTATTTGATGATGCTGGATGAGACTACAGAAGACTGAACTTAAAGTTAAAGCAAGCGATCTTTCTCTCTAAACTAATGAGAATCCTCCGGGGTAATTGACACCCACATCCCACAACACAAGATTGATGGAATGTTTGATGAGTAGGAAAACCCTACAAGGAAGTGCCCAGACCACAAGACCAAGTAAGACAGCAAGGGAGGAACCAAAAGAGACTTCTTGTGTGCTGATAAGGAACTTGCCAAAGCAGAAGCTTTTCTGTTGGGGAATTCTAAGTGCCACAAACAAGAACAAAAGAGTTGGCACTTCATCTTTGCCTAAAGTTTATTTTGGACATTTATACCCTACTTTTCTGGGGCAATTCATATGAATTAATGCCGAGGGCCTTCTGGCAGTTCCCTCGCTGTGAGAAGCCAAGTTACAGGGAACCAGGCAGAGGGCCTTCTCGGTGGTGGCACCCGCCCTGTGGAACGCCCTCCCATCAGATGTCAAAGAGAACAACAACTACCAAACTTTAGAAGACATCTGAAGACAGCCCTGTTTAGGGAAGCTTTTAATGTTTAATAGGTTATTGTATTTTAGTGTTTTGTTGGAAACACTGTGTTATGACACTGCTGTTTTCTTGTTAAGTTTGTTTTTAATAATAATAATAATAATAATAATAATAATAATAATAATAATAATTTATTTGTACAGGGACGCGGGTGGCGCTGTGGGTAAAAGCCTCAGCGCCTAGGGCTTGCCGATCGAAAGGTCAGCGGTTCGAATCCCCGCAGCGGGGTGCACTCCCGTTGTTCGGTCCCAGCGCCTGCCAACCTAGCAGTTTGAAAGCACCCCCGGGTGCAAGTAGATAAATAGGGACCGCTTTATAGCGGGAAGGTAAACGGCGTTTCCGTGTGCGGCTCTGGCTTGCCAGAGCAGCGATGTCACACTGGCCACGTGACCCGGAAGTGTCTCCGGACAGCGCTGGCCCCCGGCCTCTTGAGTGAGATGGGCGCACAACCCCAGAGTCTGTCAAGACTGGCCCATTCGGGCAGGGGTACCTTTACCTTTACCTTTTTATTATTTGTACCCTGCCCATCTGGCTGAGTTTCCCCAGCCACTCTGGGCGGCTTCCACAGAGACCAAAAATACACTAAAATGCCACACATTAAAAGCTTCCCTGAACAGGGCTGCCTTAAGATGTCTTCTGAATGTCAGGTAGTTGTTTATCGCTTTGACATCTGATGGGAGGGCGTTCCTACCGAGAAGGCCCTCTGCCTGGTTCCCTGTAGCTTTGCTTCTCGCAGTGAGGGAACCGCCAGAAGGCCCTTGGCGCTGGACCTCAGCGTCCGGGCAGAACGATGGGGGTGGAGACGCTCCTTACAAAGGTAAGAAATGAATTTAGGGAATACACAAAGCAAAACACAGCCATTCTTCCAGATTCACACTTCTCTGAATTTTGCCACTTCCCTAGCCAAGAAATATATGAGGGTTAAATGTGGATAAAAATACATATAACAATAATATTAACATACAGAAATGCATTATATTCAGGGAGAGTGTTTTGCAAAAAATATATGTGTTAGTAATTCCACATACCAAAAAAAAAAATAAAAAATTGTTTACTGGGAGAAATTAGTACTAAAATGTGAGCAAGTCTTCACAGGAATTTAGAAAGATAAATATTTGCACATTCCTGCAGAAATGACCTGAACCTAAGTTGGAAAAATGAGATGCAAATGAACCCAAATCAATAGATCTATCTGGGGCTGGGTTATGACAACAGGTGTGGGGAGGCTTTCTCATCTGGGGCATGCTGGCCATGGGCTTGACTTACCAGCGGAATATATGTGGTACATCTCTCAGTGTTCAACAGGTGGGGCATCTGGGAGCAGCCGTTGTGTTTAGGCATGTGGTGTAACAGACTCAAAGGAAAGGAGAAGTGGTATTTTGGGGAAGTTGCCGAGAGGCCACACTTCTAGTTTTCTATCTCTTCCCCTCCTAAAAAAGGAAAAGAAAAGAAGTATTATTCATTTGAGAATAATATTCAGGGAACTTCTGTCTTGGCTCTGTTCTTTGATTGATTGAAAGAGTCGGCAACAATGGGTTAAAACAAAAGCACATTGTGGGGGGGGGGGTTGTAGATGCAAAAGAGGACAGGTCTCCTGCTTCTTTACTTATTGCATAGGAATTTCAGCAAGTGTAGCTCTGCGTCTATATAATTATTTAAGTTACAGGAGCTCTGTCCTCTTTTCCATCTGACTAACCTACTACACCATAGGAAGTGAAACCAATCCCTCCCTCCCCTACATGAACTCAGTTTGGGTTCCAGGGGTTGGGGTTTGCAAAGCCAAACTTCTTCCAGCTTGCCTTAGGAATATTACTGCAAGCTCCAGGCCTGCGTGCCAGGAAGAGAAAGCCCTAGTCATTCGATTATCGGTTCTAGAGAGCACAGTTTGTCTCTCCTGTACATCACAACCTGTGAAGCCCTACAAGCTTTTCAGAAATGAAATCTCCCATTAATTATTTCCAAGCCAGAGCCTACGAGTCTCTTTTGGGATGGTGCACAATGTGTATGAGGATAGAACTTGGGGAGCAATTCCGAAGTAGAGAGTAGCCACGATTTCAATGTAGAAAATGAGACTCTACATGAAATAGGACAACATTGCCATTATAAGCCGTAAGGTATCACAGAAGGCAGCAAAGATTCTCTGGCCTTTGTGCACAAAGAACGGACATCCCATACATGTAAGAAGTTCTACAATCTTAGTATTGATCAATCTAGTTCAGTATGGTTGACCCTGATCAGCAGCTCTCCACGACTTCAGTCCTTTCCAGCCCTACCTGGACACCCCAGGGATCAAACAGGAAACCTCTTGTCTGCAAAGCATACTGTATGCTCTGAACTGCAACCCTTCCCCTTTCAAGGAATCCCTAACCAGGCCCAGCGCCAGCTTGCAGCACCCAGGCAGCAGCAGCTGATCAGACGCAGCATCGTTTGAGTCACTGTGGGAGATCTGAAATGGCAGCTCCCTTGCCTTGGTCATGGTGCTGCCGCTGAAGCAAAAAGCTGCCTGACAGCTAATATAAACTGCTTTGCCAAGATGTGCCTGCAAATCTCCAGATGTCCCTGACCCTAACCAGGACCGGCCTAGTGGTTTGCATTGCGAAGCCTTACAGTATGAATAGGTAACAACAGCAAGCTATGGAGAAAGCAATTAACGGTATACAATGGACCTCTGAAGCTATAACCCTATACAGTGGTACCTCAGGTTAAGTACTTAATTCATTCCGGAGGTCCGTTCTTAACCTGAAACTGTTCTTAATCTGAGGTACCACTTTAGCTAATGGGGCCTCCTGCTGCCGCTGCACTGCTGCTGTGCTATTTCTGTTCTCATCCTGAAGCAAAGTTCTTAACCCGAGGTACTATTTCTGGGTTAGTGGAGTCTCTAACCTAAAGCGTATGTAACCTGAAGTGTATGTAACCCAAGGTACGACTGTACTGAGTTACTTGGGACTCAAGGAAGCTCAGTGTAAGTCCGTGGGCTGTAAATCTGAGTGTGTGACCAGGGGACAGAATCTCAAACCCAGGGTTGAATGCAACCTCTCTACTAGCCCTCAGAATTGCACTACATGTCACAAACAGCATACATATTGTAACGAAAGAGAATGCTTCTCGCTTTCACACGGGACAGCACCTTGTGGTTTTCTCAGCTTCTTCAGTTGAGAAGTGCTGGGGGAACTACATGATTTCCCTGTTAAGTTTTGCTTCTTAATCTCATGTGAGTACAATTATGTGACCATAACTGTACTGTGGTGAGGGCAAGGCACTCTGTGCTGCTCTGAAGCACTTTCTTGAATGGTTATGTCTCATGTTTCAGGGCGTTGCCCTGGCACTGAAAAGGGATTCTGGGCTCAACTTTTACCCTGAGCACAGCCCTTTGTGTTAACTTAACTCCTTCTATCCAAAGCGACTTTCCTTTTCTTTTTCTTTCTAATGTGTTTTTATTAAAAGTGCATACCGTCTCTCTGTTTCCAATCACAGAGTCCTTCATGCAGGTCAGTTACATTCAGTGTGACATTACTGTCCAATGTCAATGAGCAGTCATCATTCAAAGGCAGTCGTGCTGGTCCCTGAGCCTTATAGTGCCCTATCTGGCCCTTCCCCTTCTCCCTCCTTTCTGCCTCCCATCCCATCCCCTGGAGCAACCTTGACCTGAGCAAGCAATGACATCCTTCTGTGATGTGTACAGAGCTTCTGAACTGAGGCAACATTAGGCCATCAAACCACGATTGAATCAAATAATTCAGAAACCCCAATATGGGCAGCCATTAATTAAAGCTTTATGGGTCTGGTTTTAGAGACCTCTTCTTTTCAACTGCTTTATGTTGTAGTGCGATCCTGCTGACCACCAATTACAGGTACACAACAGATCATATATATGTTATTTTCCTAATCACAAATTACCAGTCAAATAATCAGGGACATCTTGTTTTTAAAACCCTGTCCTAAAGCCATACAGCTGAACATGCCTGTTTTCTTAAGATATCGGTATGTTAGTTTTTGCTTCTTGGAGAAACCTCAAAACAGCCAGTATAGTGTGAGAATTAAGTAACCAAGCTAGTTGCTTCACACTTTATACAGAACTGCGAAATTGCAAGTCACCACTAAATGCTGTTCTAACCTAACCACTGTTCCATAATGCTCAGCGCTCCTTTTCCCTTAACCCCCTGCTCCCCTGTTATTTTTCAGACTACTGCAGAGATCACATGGCATTTGATACAAAAATTATATGGTCTAAAGTGTTTGAATATCGGGTCAGTCAAATTCCCCTCCCAGCTATAGGAATAGGCGCAATTTACTTAGTTATTTGATTTGCATCTTTCTCTTCTTCCCAGAGGAGCCCAGTGCAGCAAACATCAAATTTTTTAAGACTAAGGCATTCTTCCAGAATGGCAGCTGAAAAAAGTAAGAGAGGACTTCTGCAGGAACCCAAACCTCTATTGTGTCTGTGCCTGTTGTATACTCCTTTCATTTCATTAAAAGGTAGAATACACACCTAAGGACAGATCAACCCCTTATATACAAAGCACATTTAATGCACCTTTAAAGCATCAACGTTAAAGGTCAGTGTTTTGATTTGGATTTCAGCATCAATGTCAGCCCTTGAGAACCCAATGGTTCCCAAGCAGTTATCTTTTCACACGGGCTGACATTGATGCTGAAATCCAGCATCGCCTGAGCTCTGCGAGTGCAGCTTTCTCCTGATTGAAGTGCACAGTGTTTGAGGTCTGGGACATTCGCAGGGAAACCAAAATGCTTGTTTACAAAGGTATTGTACTACCAACCTTACTGCATGCTTGTGAAACATGGACCACTTATAAATGCCATCTCCAACTCCTTTAAAGTATCCATCAATGGTGTCTCCAAAAATTTTTACACATCACTTAGGAAGACAGACAAGCTAATGCCAGTGTACTGGAAGATGCAAAGATCACCAGTGTCAAAGCAATGATTCCTCAACATCAACATCACTGGATTGGTCATGTTCCGATGCCTGATTATCGTCTTCCAAAGCAACTGCTCTATTCCAGACTTAAAAATGGAAAGCGTAATGCTGGTGGTCAACAAAAGTGGGTTAAAGACTCTCTCAAGGCAAATCTTTAAAAAATGTAGTATAAACACCGACAATTGGAAAACACTGACATGTGAGACAATTGGAGAACAGCCTTTACCAAAGGTGTTGTGCTCAAACTCAGGATGAAAGGGAGGAAGACACATTGTGTAAGGATATGTGGATCCAGAGTTGGCCTCCACAGTCACTTACGGACTCACTGTTAAAACCATGTTCATGGAAGACCACCTTACTTGGAGATGAGTGATCGCCAAAGAAGAAGAACCTTGGGAACGATTGGGTTCCACAATAGAAGAAAGGAAGGATCTAAATGTATGGGTGGGGGAATGAATAAATAACCCTAATACTGTATGTTACATTGTTTTTAGAATCTCCTTGTGTCTTTGGGGATTGATAGGTGCTTGACATGTTTTGGGTAAATAAGGATTTATTTAGATGCAACTTCATGAAAAATGCTTTCATTGGCATTGTCACAGGATGCCTAGATAATTTTGTCTTAAACTTGTTTGCATACAGGGTAGCATGTTTAACACCTGGAAACCTATGTGGGTAGTCTTGTTAGAAGACGGAATTGAATACTTTAAGAAGAAGACAGACAACAGCCCTAAAGGAATGATTCCTCTGAAGGGAAGCACCTTCACAAGTCCCTGCCAGGATTTTGGTAAAAGGATGGTGAGTATGCATGTCTGCTGCAGTACACTGAAGAAAGCAGGCAGGAAGGTGGGGGGGGTTTAAGCTCTGGATTAGGTTTTTTCCACTGTAGTTAAGATATTGTCAGATCTTGCTGGCTGCAGAAGCTGATATTAGCCTTCCTAGTGTTTAGAGAGGATGCCATGCAAATTCAGCCCAGCAAAATGCTAAGACCAGACGATGTTGGACTCAAACACCTATCAGCTTCAGCCAGCATGGCCAACGGTCAGAGATGATGGGAGTTGTAGTCCACCAACACCTGGGAAGCTGTTGGCGTCCCCAGCCCTGTTCTAAGAAAACAATGCTGGCCGTTTTCTTTCTAAGGGTAGACTCAGGGCTTATTCACACCTCCTTTTGCCCTGCCTCCTTCCGCTGGGGTAACCCAGTCAGAACAAGTAGCCTTTGGGTTTTTCATGGATTGCTGTTCCAGTTTTGTGGTGGGACAATGGAAAAATCACTTGGACCTGTGTCTAGAAAGATGGGGAAAGCAGAAAACCAAAGCATGGGATGAGCGGAAGGGTGGACGAGCCCTTGCTTGACAGATTTTTATTGTTATGGGAATTTACATGAAACAGAGTGGTTAAGGTCCAGCATGCATCTCGACTATACTTTGACAGTGCAGTTCTTCACACAGATAAAGAACTGGGGACTATTGATATTGTGGTGAGACAGCTTCTCTGTCTCTGAAAAACTCACATATCTGAATAAGGGGCAGTAGGAATTGTTGGCTGGAACTAATTCTCTTCGGTTAGGAGGAACAGCAGTCTGAGCATGTAACTGTTGCTGAACTGTATGGGACCATTTCTTTCCAAATCAATATGTACAATATCAGACTGTGCTAGTCTTCCAAGATTGGGGCAAATTGATCCAGTGTTTCCACCCCTGGAACACTGTAGTAGTCTGAGTGCTCGGTGCCTTTCTTAGATATCCGTCTGGGCAGAGAAGTCAGAAAGGTGATTAGACCACTGCAGTTTTCCTGAAAGGGCAACGTGAGAGCAATAGTTTAAAATAGCTAGTCCTACTTTGGAAAGCAGGCATGTGATCCCAAGTCCCTTTCAGTTCAAACTGTTGTATCCAACTTAGAACAAACCCATTAAAATGAATGAACCTAAGCAAGTCATTTCCATTAACTTCAATGGGTCTATAAACAATAAATCAGCACGAATGTTTCCTGGTTATTTCTGTATTGCATGATCAAACCAAGGTTGCAGGTTTGATGGGACAGCTGCATATTCCTGCAATGTAGGGGGTTAGAGATGATCCTAAAAGTCCTTTCCAACTCTGCAATTCTATGATTCTAAGAGCAGATAATGGTGTAAAAATTCTATTCTGTTCCATACTACTTTACAGTTCCTTCCCAGCTTGCCCAGTTTAAGCAGTTTATACTGCTGTATTTAGGCTGCAATTCTATCCATACTAAGGGACACGGGTGGCGCCGTGGGTTAAACCACAGAGCCTAGGACTTGCCGATCAGAAGGTCGGCGGTTCGAATCCCGGCGACGGGGTGAGCTCCCGTTGCTCGGTCCCTCCTCCTGCCAACCTAGCAGTTCAAAAGCATGTCAAAGTGCAAGTAGATAAATAGGTACCGCTCCGGCGGGAAGGTAAACGGCGTTTCCGTGCGCTGCTCTGGTTCTCCAGAAGTGGCTTAGTCATGCTGGCCACATGACCCGGAAGCTGTACGCCGGCTCCCTCGGCCAATAAAGCGAGATGAGTGCCGCAACCCCAGAGTCGGCCACGACTAGACCTAATGGTCAGGGGTGCCCTTTACCTCTATACATACTTACCTGGGCATATGCGCCATTGAACTTGGTGGGAATTACTTCTGAGTAGGCAAGTGCATGCTTGTTCTGTTAGTTGCTTGTTCATATAAGCTGTGCTGCCAAATATATGAAACCTGCACACACAGTGTACCTTTAGAGCACATTTGAAGCATATGATTTCTCTCAAAGAATTCTGAGCATTGCAATTTGCCTTTCAACGAGTTATAATTCCAAGCAACACTTATCAAACCACAGTGCCCAGAATTCTTTGAAGGGGAAAATGTGCTTTAAAGGTCTAGGGTGCATGCAGCCCTTATGCAATGGACAAGTGTAAATCATCATGAAATGGTTCTCTTCTAGTTTGTCATGAAGCTCACTACCGCCAAGCAACAGGACCACTTCTTCCAAGCCTCTCATCTCGAGGACAGAGATGTCTGGGTGAAAGACATCAAGAAGGCCATTAAGTGCATCGCGGGAGGTCAACGGTTTTCTAGGAAATCCACCAGGAAGTCTATTAAGCTTCCAACCACTATCAACCTGGGGTTTGTTAAAATAGACTTCTTCCAATATTAATTTAAAAGGAAGGAACATATCCTCTTGTTTCCTTAGGGGCTAATTACACATAAATGTGATGCTATGATTTCAAAATAGGGACGCGGGTGGCGCTGTGGGTTAAACCACAGAGCCTAGGACTTGCCGATTAGAAGGTTGGCAGTTTGAATCCCCGCAACAGGGTGAGCTCCTGTTGCTCGGTCCCTGCTCCTGCCAACTTAGCAGTTCGAAAGCACATCAAAGTGCAAGTAGATAAATAGGTACCGCTCCGGCGGGAAGGTAAACGGCGTTTCCGTGCGCTGCTCTGGTTCGCCAGAAGCGGCTTAGTCATGCTGGCCGGGAAGCTGTACGCCGGCTCCCTTGGCCAATAAAGCGAGATGAGCGCCGCAACCCCAGAGTCGGCTACGACTGGACCTAATGGTCAGGGGTCCCTTTACCTTTAATTACACATAAATGTGATGCTATGATTTCAAAAAAGAAAAGAAAAGCAGCCTTGAGAGATGGAAATTTGGGCTGGAGAAGTGATGGGGAGGTAGAGGAGTGCGTCATCCTTTCCCCAGCTCTCCCCCCCCCCCTCAATTGCATATCCCAGTTGTTTATCCCCCAATGGAGCCTGAAAAAAATACATATTAAAATTGTGAGTAGAGAAAGGATTAAACACACACACACACATCCTCTTCTCCAAATTCCCATCTCTCAAAGCTGCTTTTTATTTATTTAAAGGATATATGTGTGTGGAGCTATTTAAACGGCATTCACACTTGGGTTGTAGTAATCTGGTTTTATTGAGTCATCATTTCTTTGCTTTCCTGTGACAGTAGCTGTTGGGCAGATACGTAGGCACCAGGCATTGTCATAAAGCGAAGCTTTGTTTCCCCTATTCCCAAAACGCACAAGAAACTCAGAACCTGGCTAGAACAAAGCACTGAGATTACAAAAGTTAAAAATATTAATTGACAAAAGAGGAAGTTGACTTTTTTTGTTTGTTTCCAAGTCCACTTGCAATTTGACTTTCACTTAGATTCAGTTAGGGTAGGAACATAAAGAGCCCTGCTGGCTCAGTCCAAGAGCCTATATATAGCCCAGCATCCTGTTCTTACAGTGGCCAAGCAGATATGTGTTGAAAACCCACAAGCAGGACATGAGTAGACCAACACTCTTCCCCACTTGTGGTTCTCAGCAGCTGGCAGTTAGAGCCATCCTGCCTCTGAAAGGGGAAATATGTGCTATGAATTTCTCTAACATCCCTGTGAAGCCATCCAAGTTGGTGGCCATCACAACATTCTGTAGAAGCAGAAAGTCCGATCTTTGAGGGAAGCAGATTTATTGTGCAAGAGCTCCAAATCAACTTTAATTGTCCAACCTGAATTTGCTGGGATGTGATTGAATCCCATCTGAAAACAGCGACAGCCTGGAAGCACCCTGTGTTTAGACTTATGCCTGTATGATTATCTCAACTGTGTTGTTGTTGTTTAGTCGTTTAGTCGTGTCTGATTCTTCGTGACTCCCTGAACCAGAGCACGCCAGGCACTCCTGTCTTCCACTGCCTCCCGCAGTTTGGTCAAACTCATGCTGGTAGCTTCGAGAACACTATCCAACCATCTCGTCCTCTGTCGTCCCCTTCTCCTTGTGCCCTCCATCTTTCCCAGCATCAGGGTCTTTTCCAGGGAGTCTTCTCTTCTCATGAGGTGACTAAAGTACTGGAGCCTCAGCTTCAGGATCTGTCCTTCCAGTGAGCACTCAGGGCTGATTTCCTTCAGAATGGATAGGTTGGATCTTCTTGCAGTCCATGGGACTCTCAAGAGTCTCCTCCAGCACCATAATTCAAAAGCATCAATTCTTTGGCGATCAGCCTTCTTTATGGTCCAGCTCTCACTTCCATACATCACTACTGGGAGAACCATAGCTTTAACTACGGTATACGGACCTTTGTTGGCAAGGTGATGTTTCTGCTTTTTAAGATGTTGTCTAGGTTTGCCATTGCTTTCCTCCCAAGAAGCATGGACAAAAGCTTTCATAGAAAGGCCACTTATTAGTTGTCTAAGTTATAAAAGCATGAGGTGAGCCTCCTTAGAGGATGTAGGCATTTCCTATGCCTGCCTAAGACAGGGGTAGGCAACCTAAGGCCCATGAGCCACAAGTGGCCCATGGGGGCCATTTAACCGGCCCACAAGCCACCCCTGAACCAAGCCGCCTGCTCAGTGAGTCCCCACACGCTGCGCTAAACCGGCACAGTGTGGCGCTGGGACTCGCTTCCGTGGCACTGGAAATCACGTCTGCGCATGCACAGATGCCGAAAATCACGTCTGCGCAGATGCTGGAAATCGCGGGCGCGTGCTCATGCTCACACAGTCCAGCCCATGGAGAGATCTCCGCTGGAGTGAACTGGCCCAGGTGAGGGAAACCTTGCCAACCCCTGGCCTAAGGCATCTTTCCCCCTGTCTGCTACATTGTCAAGTGGGTCTGGTAATTGCCTTGTAAATTATGCTTTGTACTGCTAGCTGGGTGAGTGGAGAAGCAAGCCCATCACCACTTCATAAGAAGACGAAGAAGAAGAAGAAGAAGAAGAAGAAGAGTTTGGATTTGATATCCTGCTTTATCACTACCCTAAGGAGTCTCAAAGGGGCTAACATTCTCCTTTCCCTTCCTCCCCCACAACAAACACTCTGTGAGGTGAGTGGGGCTGAGAGACTTCAGAGAAGTGTGACTAGCCCAAGGTCACCCAGCAGCTGCATGTGGAGGAGCGGAGACGCGAACCCCGTTCACCAGATTACAAGTCCACCGCTCTTAACCACTAAACCACACATTGGACTCAAACCATATGCTTAAGTGATGATTCAGATTTGACCAAATAAGACAGAAGGAAATGCCTTCTCGCTGGTCAGGCCAATGGTCCATTAACACGATACCAGCTACCCTGACTCTCAAAAGCTCCCAATCAGGTGTTGCTTTCTCAGTCCTAGATGACAGAGTCTTCCTATTACACAGAAAATATGTGCTCCACTCTGAGTTATCTGCAGTCATTGGCAGAGGAAGGGGGTGCGGGGGATGCAGTCCGCCCCGGGTGTCATCACTGAGGGGGGGTGACATCACCCCTGCCCCCCCCCCCCCGGACAGCATATGCCAGAGCAGCTAGCTGTGCCTCTGTCTGCAGTGAGTGGCCTCATGAAAATGGTGCTTTTAAAACGGCCATCTTGGATGCCCCTACACGATGTGCTCTCTTTTGGTTTGTTCATCTGTATAGAAGCTCCCCACAGAAAACATCTGATTCTATAATTAGTGGGTCATTAAGGACTGGAGTTTGCAGAGTCCCTTTGATGCATTTGCAGGAGGAATTTAAACCCCAAAGAGCCAAGTCGAACATTGCTTGGACTACTGCAATGCGCTCTACATGGGGCTACCTTTGAAGGTGACTCGGAAACTACAACTAATCCAGAATGCGGCAGCTAGACTGGTGACTGGGGGCGGCCGCCGAGACCATATAACACCGGTCTTGAAAGACCTACATTGGCTCCCAGTACGTTTCCGAGCACAATTCAAAGTGTTGGTGCTGACCTTTAAAGCCCTAAACGGCCTCGGCCCAGTATACCTGAAGGAGCATCTCCACCCCCATCGGTCGGACACTGAGGTCCAGCTCCGAGGGCCTTCTGGCGGTTCCCTCATTGCGAGAAGCAAAGCTACAGGGAACCAGGCAGAGGGCCTTCTTGGTAGTGGCGCCCGCCCTGTGGAACGCCCTTCCAGCAGATGTCAAAGCGATAAACAACTACCTGACATTCACAAGACATCTGAAGGCAGCCCTGTTCAGGGAAGTTTTTAACGTGTGATATTTTACTGTATTTTTGGTTTTTATGGAAGCCACCCAGAGTGGCTGGGGAGGCCCAGCCAGATGGGCGGGGTATAAATAATAAATTATTATTATTATTGTTGTTGTTTCCTAATTCTGCCTCACTTCTCTCACTGCACAGTGAACTGTATCTCTCAATGAAAGACCCCGACAAAGGAATACGAGAAATGAAGCTGGAAAAGGACAAGAAAATTTTCAACCACTGCTTTACGGGTAAAGAGCTCTTATTTTTCCCTTTCAAAAAATGCTCCGTTGAGTAAAACAGGTGCTAGAAAATGGAGTCGCGACAGGAAACAGTTTGTTTGGAGGAAAATGTCAGTTGCCATTCCAAAATAGTTGAACCTGCCAGTTCCTGAGAAAAATGTCCTATAGATATTGGGCAGAATGTGGCGGCATTGAGAGGGGAAATTGTTTCCAGTAGACAGAATGTGAAAACCGCATGGTCAAGGCTTTCCGATGAATTGGGCTTGAGTTTTGAAAGCTAACACCACAGCAAATTTGTTAGTCTTTAATATGGACTGGACACAGCCCAAAATACTTCATATAATTTACATATTCGCTGGCAAGTGGAATATTTGGCAGAGCCTGGCTCAAACCAAGTCCAGATATAGTCACCGCTGGCTTCATATTTCCAAACTGTAATTGCAATTTGAATTTAATTGAGAACATATCTCTTTGATTTGCTTAACTGCTTGCAGTCTGCAGTACTTCATTTTGTGCCTTTCTGCTCAAACACCTTGGTTCATTTCCTTGCCCTTAGGTAGTTGTGTGGTTGATTGGCTCCTGTCAAACAACTCTATCAGGAATCGCCAAGAGGGTCAAATGTTGGCATCTGCCCTGTTGAACGAAGGTTATTTTCAGCCTGCTGGAGATATATCCAAGAGTGCACTGGAGGGCCTGTCAGAAACTTCCTTCCTTGACCACGAAGACGCCTATTATTATTTTGTAAGTAGCAATGCATGACACTACTTTCTGGGATCGCTGGAGGTGGGGGGAGCACGGGAACCCTAGAAAATATAGCTTTTCAGACTGGCTGCAATATGAGGGTCTCATCTAATGCAGTCTCTGTGAGTAGGTGTATACTGTATATATGTGCATATGTGCAATCAGAAGTTCGGCGGTTCAAATCCCTGTGACGGGGTGAGCTCCCGTTGCTTGGTCCCTGCGCCTGCCAATCTAGCAATTCGAAAGCACGTCAAAGTGCAAGTAGATAAATAGGTACCACTCCAGCGGGAAGGTAAACGGTGTTTCCATGCGCTGCTCAGGTTCGCCAGAAGCGGCTTAGTCATGATGGCCACATGACCCGGAAGCTGTATGCCGGCTCCCTCGGCCAATAAAGCGAGATGAGTGCCGCAACCCCAGAGTCGGCCACGACTGGACCTAACGATCAGAGGTCCCTTTACCTTTATCTTTATATTTCCTGGTACTACACTTGGACTCCCCGTTGACTTTTTTCTCAGGGCGTATACTCCACATTGCTTAATACAAATTAATCACCTTTCACTACTGCAGTGAAAATAGGTGGTCTATTTGGTGCAAACATCTTCAAATATTGATGCTACCTGATTGGCCCCCAAAGTTTCATGATTCATCTAATTTTACCTTCAACCAAAATCCTTCCTTCTGTTTTTAAAGTGGATGTGTTAGTTATGCAGTAACAAGGTTTGACTTTTGACTCTTACAGGATTGCAGCATTGGTTTGGTTTTCTGCCCCAGCTGCCACAATTTTTTTTAATACAATGTCTTGGATACTTATATTTAAATCTCTGCTTCCCAGCCTTTAATTTATTGCAAAGCACTTGGGAGGAAGAATGACTTGGCATCCCTCTCCTTCAGCAGAAGCAACAAAGCCAGCCAGCGTTCCTCCGAAAGTTAGTGACTGTGAATCACTGAAGTGCAAGACATGGCCTCAGTTAGCTGTCATTTCAGAGGAAGCTGCCTTGTGTTCTTCTGTAAATGTATTCTATTTACATCTTTGTGGGTATTCTCCTATCCTAAGAGGGTTAATTGTAAATATATGACTCCAACCATTTCCACAGGCCTTCTGGAAATACAAGGTTGAATTCAGGGTAGACCCATTGAGGTTAATGGGCTGAAGTTAGTCATGTCCATTTATTTGAAGGGTTCTGCGCTGAGTATAACTAATATTGGATATTATGAGTGGGAATCAACAGCGTTGCTGCATGCATAGAATGTGGTCTGCTCATGCAATAAGGTATCGCTGCCCGTACGGGCCAGTCTTGACAGACTCTAGGGTTGTGCACCCATCTCACTCAAGAGGCCGGGGGCCAGCGCTGTCCGGAGACACTTCCGGGTCACGTGGCCAGCATGACAAAGCTGCATCTGGCGAGCCAGAGCCGCACACGGAAACGCCGTTTACCTTCCCGCTGGTAAGCGGTCCCTATTTATCTACTTGCACCCGGGAGTGCTTTCGAACTGCTAGGTTGGCAGGTGCTGGGACCGAGTAGCGGGAGCGCACCCCGCCGCGGGGATTCGAACCGCCGACCTTTCGATCGGCAAGTCCTAGGCACTGAGGCTTTTACCCTCTGCTCATGCAATTGTTGTTGTTGTTGTTGTTTAGTCGTTTAGTCGTGTCCGACTCTTCGTGACCCCATGGACCAGAGCACGCCAGGAACTTCTGCCTTCCACTGCCTCCCGCAGTTTGGTCAGGCTCATGTTTGTAGCTTCGAGAACACTATCCAACCATCTCTGTCGTCCCCTTCTCCTAGTGCCCTCCATCTTTCCCAACATCAGGGTCTTTTCCAGGGAGTCTTCTCTTCTCATGAGATGGCCAAAGTATTGGAGCCTCAGCTTCAGGATCTGTCCTTCCAGTGAACACTCAGGTCTGATTTCCTTAAGAATGGATGCGTTTGATCTTCTTGCAGTCCATGGGACTCTCAAGAGTCTCCTCCAGCACCATAATTCAAAAGCATCAATTCTTCGGCGATCAGCCTTCTTTATGGTCCAGCTCTCACTTCCATACATCACTACTGGGAAAACCATGGCTTTAACTATACGGACCTTTGTTGGTAAGGTGATGTCTCTACTTTTTAAGATGTTGTCTAGATTTGCCATCGCCTTTCTCCCAAGGAGCAGGCGTCTTTTAATTTCGTGACTGCTGTCACCATCTGCAGTGATCATGGAGCCCAAGAAAATAAAATCTCTCACTGCCACCATTTCTTCCCCTTCTATTTGCCAGGAGGTGATGGGACCAGTGGCCATGATCTTCGTTTTTTTGATGTTGAGCTTCAGACCATATTTTGCGCTCTCCTCTTTCACCCTCATTAAAAGGTTCTTTAATTGCTCCTCACTTTCTGCCATCAAGGTTGTGTCATCTGCATATCTGAGGTTGTTGATATTTCTTCCGGCGATCTTAATTCCGGCTTGGGATTCATCCAGCCCAGCCTTTTGCAAGATGAATTCTGCATATAAGTTAAATAAGCAGGGGGACAATATACAGCCTTGTCTTACTCCTTTCCCAATTTTGAACCAATCAGTTGTTCCATATCCAGTTCTAACTGTAGCTTCTTGTCCCACATAGAGATTTCTCAGGAGACAGATGAGGTGAACAGGCACTCCCATTTCTTTAAGAACTTGTCATAGTTTGCTGTGGTCGACACAGTCAAAGGCTTTTGCATAGTCAATGAAGCAGAAGTAGATGTCTTTCTGGAGCAGGAACTGGCAAGCCACTCCAGTATCCCTGCCAAGAAAACTCCATGGACAAAGACAACAGGCTTATGCAATGGGCCTCCCCAAATTCAGGGACTGGCTGGATCAGGAGGAGTGGTAGAGGCTGCCAGCCCAAGAGGATGACAACTTAGAGTAAGGTTACCAGATTTTTTTTCATATAATCCAGGGACACTTTTTTTTTTAAAGAGAGGGAAAATGTTATTTTTTTAAAAAAAATTAAGAAGTAATATCCTTCCTCTGGGCCCCGGTCTGCTCCTTTGGAGCAGTAGCTACCATGGAGTAGACTTGGGTTGGGGTTGGGCTCGGCCATGTGTCCTTGCCCTCCCAGTGCTCTCCTACCTCTCCTCCTAAGCCGTTGCCGTGGTGCGGCAAGGTCAGGGCTCCCCTCTTTTTTCTCCGTCCTCTTTCTCTCTCTTCCTTCTCCTTCTCCTCTCCTCCTTCTCCCTGCATCGGCTCCAGGGTTTTCCTGGCCCCGGAGTGCCGCTAGGCCAGGGGTCTGCAACCTGCGGCTCCGGAGCCGCATGTGGCTCTTTTGCACCTTTGCTGCGGCTCCGGGGCGGATACTAGCGAGGGGAGGAGGAGCATTGTGCGCCCCGACACTCCCCACTGTGGCGGGCACTGTACTGGCTGTGACGTCTCATGGGGGCGGTGCGTGCGTTAGTCACACACCATCCCGACGTCACCTTCCCGCCCGCTGTCAGATCGGACATTAAGGTAAGAAACAATATATGCAGTGTTATATTTGTTTTAAATGTCGCAATGGTTTTGCGGCTCCCAGGTTTTTTTTCCTTCGGAAACGGGTCCAAGTGGCTCTTTTTGTCTTAAAAGTTGCAGACCCCTGCGCTAGGCAGTCTTGCGCCCGGCTTGATTTGGGTCACGGGGGGCGGTCAGTGGTTCCCCCTTGGCAGTGGCAGTCTCAGCAGCCTGGAGCCAACCTGGTAGCGCAGTTGGCTCTTGCTGGCTTCAGGAGCTGCTCGCTGCCATGGCGCCCGCCATTTTGCCTCGCCGGAAGTCCCCATATGTATAATGTGTCTTGTGCCATTGAACCAATCACACAACATTCATCCCTACTAATAAATCTACAACACTTAAAATATAAATCCGGGGACATTAAAAGAAATCCGGGGACATTCCGGGGACGGATTTTGTCTGGGGACAGATTTGTAAATACAGGGACTGTCCCCGGGAAACAGGGACGTCTGGTAACCATAACTTACAGCCCAGAGCCTGGGGGACAAACGACTGAGGAGCAGTCAGCAGAAGGGATGAGCTGGGGACTGATAGAAGCAGAAGACCTGAGCGGTCAAGGGTGCAGAGACAGTCCCAGTCCTACAGACTCTCTTCCCCCTCTGACTCCTCGCTCCAGGAGGGTCCTATGCCAGACAGGCCCAGAGGAGGAGCTCACCCCCTCAACACAGCCTTCCTCTGCTTAGGAGGAACCCAGAGTGAGAGGCTAGAGGGGAGGGGCATACCTAGGGTTTAGTTTCAGCAATGCCTTCATTGAGTTAAGATGAAACAGGGACATTGATGTATTGTTGGTAAGCTGTTGTTTTGCTAATAATAAGCTAATTTCATTCCGTGCCTTCTGTATATGTGTCTACCCTGTGGATGACCTGGCTCCTTGACAGCTCCCTGACACCCACCCTCTCCTCCCCCCAACCCTCTAATCTGCTCTGGAAAGTAAGGGGAGCCCCCAGAACAGGTTGGGTGTGTGCGTGAATGGGGGCAGGAAAGAGGGGAAAGTCCCATGGCATGAGTGGACCTCATTCCCCATGTGCATACTCTACTTAGGACTACAATGAATTCTATAAAACCAGACCTTAGATTTGGTACATCCATCCTAGTGAGTTTGAGGTTCTACTTTTATCACTAAATGGAGCTTGTGGGGGTGGAAGAGGGAATGAACCTTCTCTTTCACCCTCTTACCTCCCCCTGTTCCACTGCTTGAAGACTTTTGGTATTGGAGTTTGTGGTGTGGATTTAAGCAATGAAGCGTGGGAAGGTAAGGAGTAGGTACATTGTACTCCATCCCCTGTGTGCTTCACTTCATGACGAAAGTGCTTTATAACCAGTGCACAACTGTTTGTTGTTGTTTAGTCGTTTAGTCGTGTCCGACTCTTCGTGACCCCATGGACCAGAGCACGCCAGGCACTCCTGTCTTCCACTGCCTCCCGCAGTTTGGTCAAACTCATGTTCGTAGCTTCGTGATCACTGTCCAACCATCTCGTCCTCTGTCGTCCCCTTCTCCTTGTGCTTTCCCAACATCAGGGTCTTTTCCAGAGAGTCTTCTCTTCTCATGAGGTGGCCAAAGTATTGGAGCTTCAGCTTCAGGATCTGTCCTTCCAGTGAGCACTCAGGGCTGATTTCCTTAAGAATGGATAGGTTTGATCTTCTTGCAGTCCATGGGACTCTCAAGAGTCTCCTCCAGCACCATAATTCAAAAGCATCCATTCTTCGGCGATCAGCCTTCTTTAGGGTCCAGCTCTCACTTCCACAACTAGTTTGGCCTTAAGACTGGCCTCCTCAGTCTTCTGTATGCATGATTATCTAGATTGCCAACTTCATTTGCTGATGGTGTCTAAGGGAATGCTAGTTGCATAGCTGTTGGCAAGGTCCCATATAATCAGTCCTGAGATTCTACAACTCTGGTTGGCAACTTTTTTAAGAAAGAAAAACAAACACATGCCATATTTTGTTGCTGAACAATTTTGGTTGTGCCATCTGACTCACTCCTCCATGACAAGGGCTTCCCTATATTAGGCACTCTAAATTTCTTTTTCATAGAATGCAGATGAAGACAAGAGTTATTTAACCCTCCCTTGACCCCACCCCACCCTGCTCCAGTGTGACCAGTGAGAGGAAGAAAGAGTACTCTCCATATTCTGCATTTCAGTTGCTCAATCCATTTCACTCGGATATTGACTTGTGTGCACAAGAAAGCAAGGCGAGAACTTTCTCTGAGCCTCTACTGATCACATCGGAGAGGAAGTAACTTAAAATGCTGTTTGCCACAAAGGAAAAAGGAATTTGGTGCATACTTCCTATACACATGCTTTGTGCATCGTGCATGTATTCACTACGATGCATAAATCTTAGTCTCTAGTCCAGGTAAAAGAATGACAAATAAAGTGGGATCCCAGTGTTGGGATAGGGGAGAGATTGAGCTCACAGCCTATTTGTTTGGAAGCTTTGGAAAGTTCAGCAGATGCTGACATTATTTGCTGTCTTATTTAGAAATATTTTTAACCTTCATCGCAAAGCAATGAATCTAGAGTAACACATCAAACTTGAAATATACTCAGAGTCGAGTGTGGATTTCATGCTCTTTATTCAGCTCATAGTAGCGAGGAATGAAAGTTCCCCCACAATATCTGCTTTATATACATTACAATGGGCCACATGTGATTGGCTGATTCTGGGATTCTCCTGTAGGCCAATCAGGTTGCGGATTCACTTCCACCTGGAGCTGGATTGGGTGGCTCCTGTGGACCAATCATACTGCTGCATTGTTCTAGGACCAATCAGACTGCTGCATTCTGAATCCTATTGTTCTAGGACCAGTCAGACTGCTGCATTTTGGATCCTATTGTTCTAGGACAGGGGTCTGCAACCTGCGGCTCCGGAGCCGCATGTGGCTCTTTTACACCTTTGCCGCGGCTCCGGGGCGGAGGCGAGGGGAGGAGGCGCATTGTGCGCCCCGACAATCCCCACTGTGGCGGGCGCTGTACTGGCTGTCACGTCGCATGGGGGCGGTGCATGCGTTAGTCACACACCGTCCCGACGTCACCTTCCCGCCCACTGTCAGATCGGACATTAAGGTAAGACACAATATATGCAGTGTTATATTTGTTTTAAATGTCACAATGGTTTTGCGGCTCCCAGTTTTGTTTTTTTTCGGAAACGGGTCCAAGTGGCTCTTTTTGTCTTAAAGGTTGCAGACCCCTGTTCTAGGACCAATTGGACTGCTGCATTTTGGATCCTATTCACTCAGTACATATCAAAACTCTTTCAGGTGACGTTAGCAACATGGTCTTGTTCTTTCCTTAAAACAGGCAGACAGTGGATTCTTCAGTGAAGGGAATTCCAGTGATGATGATGGGATCTTCAAGGAAGAATTCAGAGGCGCAGTGGTCAAACAGGGATGTTTACTGAAACAGGTTGGTATAGACCTTGTTTGCTGTGATGGCTCAGAAAAGCAGTCAATATAGTACAGAAATATAAGCCTTCTTAGGAAAACTGCCTATGCTGAAACCTCTCTTGACTCTCATAGCTGTGCTGTGTTGTGTTGCTCAGTGGCGATCAGCTGGTGAAACAGGGCATCCTTCAAATCCTCTGCGGGGGGGGGGGGTGTCACAATTGATCTGGTTTTGCCCAATTCCAACAGAATTGCAACACTGCCGTCACGCACGGGGCATATGAAGACTTTATAACCATGTGACTCACTGAGCTTGTCACTTGCTTCATGCAATCCTAAGAAGAAATTGCAGCACTGAGAGGAAATGATCACAGACTGAATCCACAGTAGAACGTTGGCCGTCAATTTTGAGGCACTTTCAGGAATATAAGTGGCACAGTATCCAAAATGTGAAGGGGAAATGAATTCTAAATGTTGTATTTTCTTTCTAGTACTTTAGAGACATTCTTCAGTCTGAGTTATTTCAAGAGATACTGAGTTTTCTAAGGAAGCAAAAGTACCACTTTTTAAAAAGGGTGTGTATTTGGAGTTACCCAAGCGAACACTTTTAAGAGGCTTTTGGGATGTAAGCATTGGTGCAAGAAAAGCTTGCATTATAGCTATTTTGAGGCTGAACAATATATTGCCTAAGGTCTACAACTGACCTGTAAAAGCTGTTGCCACAGATCTTCATTCCTTCTTGGGAATAATACTCATTATAGTCTGTGCTCTAGACCAGGGGGTCTCAATCTGTGGTCTATAGACCACCAGTGGTCTGTGAGCTTTATTCAGGTGGTCCACAGCATGTTCACATTAAACTGACATATTGATTTTTTATTGCTTCTTTAATTTCTTATATTGTACTTTATTGGATTGCAAATTGAATTCTGTGGAAGGCAAATGAAATATAAGAAATAAAGGAAGCAATGAAAACAGTAAGAAATCATACAGCATCTAGCACATTGCATTGCAATTGCTAAAAGAGACAGAAAGAATCATTAAGTGGTGATTAACAATTTTCAAATGGTTCATGGGAAAAATAGTTTAGAGCAGTCGTTGCCAAACTATAATGGCTATTTCCCACCCAAGAAAGAACCAGCAGCCTTCTGAAAATGAAGATACTGTATGTGGCAATTGGTTTTAGAGGTCAATTTTAATTGCATTGGGAATTCTATAGAAGGGTGACATATACATCCCTAAAATAAAATAAAATAAAATAAAATAACTTTTAGGGTCTTGATTGTGCTTTGGCAGCAAAAGCAGTAGAACTCCAGCAAAACCCATGGATACTGTGCTTCTGACGTTCCTGGGATGCAGCCAGGGGATTTTTTGAGCAGGAACGTACCTTTTTAAAATTAAATTATTATTATTTTTTTTTGGCCAGGGGAGAGGGGAGCTGGAACAGATATACACCCAATGCCTGAGCCAAAAATCCACCTATATCTGTAATCAATAAAGTTGTGGCCATTTCTAATCCAGATCACTGTCTGCTTGAGTTTATTAATAATATCTTACATTTAGCCCCTGCCCGGGGGGGGCGGGGGCGGGGGGGAGGTGTTGCAATGTGACTGGATCTGCAATAAACAAAACAAAACAAAATTACTTCTTGGTGAGTTTCCCCAACTTCCCCCCCCCCCAGAAAAAAGCACTGGGTGCAGCTATCACAACATTCTCGCTTGGCTACCACAGCGTTCTCCAGTTCTGTTTTTGGGATTTGTTATTGCAGTGCAGAAAATGAAATTCACACATTCATTACATTTATTTAGGGGCACCGGAGGAGAAACTGGAAAGTACGGAAGTTTGTCCTGAGAGAAGACCCTGCCTACATGCATTACTATGACCCTGCAGGGGTAAGCCCGTTTTCTGTGGTTTTGCTGGACCTTTGATATGAAACCCGCCTTCAGAATCATGGGTTTGAGTGGCAGGATTGTTTATGTGAATTGTGTTCAGTTGCTGGGACCTCTCCTCTCGATTAAAAAAAAAGTATCTTCTTTTAAAAAAATATTTATTTATTTTATTGAACAAGAAAAACCTTAAAATACAATCCATGCCGATATACATTACATACATTCCATAAATTATAAAGATTATAAAGAATGGAAATAGAAAGGGGGGGGGAGAAAAGAACAAAAAGAAAAAAGGAATTAAAAGAAATAAAAGTATAAGTAGAAAAAGAATATACTTGCATTTGAAGTAAGGTAAAGGTAAAGGTACCCCTGCCCGTACGGGCCAGTCTTGACAGACTCTAGGGTTGTGCGCCCATCTCACTCAAGAGGCCGGGGGCCAGCGCTGTCCGGAGACACTTCCGGGTCACGTGGCCAGCGTGACGAAGCTGCTCTGGCCTGCCAGAGACGCACACGGAAACGCCGTTTACCTTCCCGCTGGTAAGCGGTCCCTATTTATCTACTTGCACCCGGAGGCGCTTTCGAACTGCTAGGTTGGCAGGCGCTGGGACCGAGCAACGGGAGCGCACCCTGCCACGGGGATTCGAACCGCCGACCTTTCGCTCGGCAAGCCCTAGGCGCTGAGGCTTTTACCCACAGCGCCACCCGTGTCCCTGTGCATTTGAAGTACACATCAGCAAAAGAAAAGAAACTTCTGACTAAACCCATTGCACTATTTTACATTTAAGCTATTATTTACACAGTTTCCTAAAGTTGTTTCTCTTCATCTTAAATCTGACGTTTTCCAACAATTACTTTATATGACATGGCTCATTCAATATCTGCCAGGAAGTTTTCATGGTCACAGTACCCTTTGAGATATTCCTTAATTACTATTCATTCCTAATTAACTTCTTGTGTTGAGTTTCCTCTCACTGTTCCTGTTCTCCTTGCTAATTATAAGTACTCTTATCAATTTGGCTTGCCACTCAATCTTTGAAGGGATAATTTCGCTTTTCCAATTTCTTGCTGTTAGAATCCTTGCTGCTGTATCTTCAGGGCTGTATATTCTAATATATTTTATCAACTTATTTATAGGCCATCTTTCAGGGCATAACCCCACGCAAGGAAGCTTATGTGTAATGACCGCTCCCCGCTTAAAACGGGGGGCGCCCTTTGCATGGACGCTTGCAGCCCCTAGATCTGGAGCGGCTCCAACAGCATAGTATTGCCTTTGCCTTCCCTCAGTTGGGATACCTGGAGGTCTCAGCCTACCTCAGTGAGTTGCCCAATCCCACCTGAGGGAAGCGTTGCCAAGGAGACCAGGCCAGGTAGGGGAGGGATTACCTGCCCACACAATAGAGGGAGGATCTTACCTGGGAATCCTCACTTGGCTCCAGAGCTTCTCCCACCCTACCCACCCTCAGTTAATGTCTTATTTTGCAGGTTAACTTTTCTTCACAGGTTTTGCAGGTTAACTTTTCTCCACAGGTATGCGGGCCCTGATACGTCAAGGTCGCTGTTAAAGGGCCGGAAAGGAATTTCCCTGCATTGGCAGGTTTCGCCTTTCCCGTAGCAAAACGTCACAACTTTGGCAGTATCAGGCCTTGGGCGGAATCCTTCTGTCCATCTTCCTCTTTGCAGTGGCGATACCAGGGTTCCCCGTTAAAGGGGTTTTCTGAAGGGAGGCTTTGGCCGTACACCGAAAGGTCGTCATTGCTCTCCCCTGCGGCGGCGGCGTTACGGGGGCGGCTATCTCTGCTTGAACATATGTTCTCCAGAGCTGGCCCATCCCCCCCCCACACTGGATAACCCTGATGCTCCCTAGGTCCCTGGCTGGGGACTGGGGAGGGAGAACGCCCAATGCCTGAGCCAAGGTCTACCCACATTTGAAATTTAATAAAGTTGTGGCCAATTTAATCCCATAGCACGTTGTCTTGAGTCGTTATTCCACATGACGGGGGGACCGCGCGGGATCTGGGGACTCCGCCTGTCCACGCAATTAAAAACGCAATACAATGCAAAGTGAAACAAAATCTGAATAGCAGCGGTACAATCATTATTTAAAACATGGGCTAGTTAAAATAGGGTTGCCATATTACAAAAGTTAAAATCCAGGCAAAGTTGTTGAGGTGTTTTTTTGGGGGGGGGGGATTAGGTCAAAATTGTTGAGTTCTTTTTAGGAACATCTCCACACAAAAAGGAAGAAGTTTGGGGGCTTTTTTGGAATTTTTTATGGATTATTTTTTGAAAAATGACACCCCTCCCCACCACACGTCTCGGTTTCCCAGACATTTTGCAAATTTGGCAAAAATCCACCTGGACGCCATTCTGCTGGCTGATTCCTGGACATGTCCGCAAAAATCCGGACATATGGCAGCCCGAAGTTAAAATAAGTGAATAAAATAAGTGAATAGATTTATGCAGCCAAAAAAGCTGTATGTTCTAAAACAGCTCTCTAGTTTAGTCAAATTTAATAAATACCTAAATAAAGGGGAAGTATCCCAATTTTCCGTGTGTTTCCGTGTGCTGCTCTGGTGCCAGTTCGCCGGAGCAGCTTTGTCACGCTGGCCACGTGACCCGGAAGTGTCTGCGGACAGCGCTGGCTCCTGGCCTCTAGAGTGAGATGAGCGCACAACCCTAGAGTCTGTCAAGACTGGCCCGTACGGGCAGGGGTACCTTTACCTTTTTATCCCAATTTTTGGGTGTGTGCAGTGAGTACAAAATGCACCTATTTCAGAAAGGCTTTGGCAAATGAGCTTCAGACAGCAAAGTGGCTCCCATCCCCCAACTTTTGCAGCTTGTTCTGTTGCACAGTTTTTCTTCCATCTGTTCTGACCCTTCTGCCAATACGCTATGTGTCTGAGAGAGAGGGGGGGAAACCTTTTCATTATTTCCACATGGTTCATAATGTCAGTAACTCCCGGTGAAAGCTACTTTCCTTCACCTTTCTTCTACACTGAAGAACCCCGATTTTCTGGTTTTACTCCTCGATTGCCTATAGCCCATAGCTGTCAACGTTTCCCTTCTTTTAAGGGAAATTCCCTTGTTCCGAATAGGATTCCTCGCAAGAAAAGGGGGAAGTTGGCAGCTATGCTATAGCCTGTGCCAACACACACAGCCATAGCCATGTCCATCTCATTCCAAAATGAGTTTTTAACCAAGATAAGAGACTCAAGTTCTTCATGATTTCCTCCTAGATTACACCATAGCCTGCATAAACACACACACTGATGGCCGTAATAATTTCTATCGTGTTGGTTTCAGCTGGAAGCGAAAAATGGTTTCCAGAATGAGTTTGTAGCCAAGCTAACGATGGTTTGATTTTGAATCATTTCAGGGGGAAGAGCCACTTGGAGCCATTCACTTGAGGGGTTGTGTGGTGACAGCGGTTGAAGACGCACCAGATGGTAAGGAGGAGCACATAGAGACTGTCCCTCGTGACATGCATGTTCATGCCTCATTCTAATAAGTCTTTGTAACACTTCTGGTGGTGCCCCTAGGCGGGTGCCTCAGACATTTCTCTCTCTCTCTCTCTCTCTCTCTCTCTCTCTCTCTCTCTCTCTCTCTCTCTCTTTCTTTCTTTCTTTCTTTCTTTCAAGTCTCCAGTCCTCTCAGAAAGAAAGTTGTGAAGCAAAATGTGCCAATATCTTCTAAGAGATTTCTGTGAAACAAGAGTGGTATGGTTGCCTTGTGGATTTCTCCTGGTACTGAGGAATGCCGCCTCTTGGTTTTAGACAGGAGCAGCAGTGTATAGCTGACTTTCCATCGTATGTGTTAAGTTGTGGGTGAACATATCAGACGACACAGCGATTCTTCAGACAGCTCTTGTTTATTCACAGGCCAGAACTGGCTTCACTCAGTCGCCAACGCCTCGGGCTGCTTTGTTGTGCTGGGCTCCTTATGTTGCCTGTTTTCTTTTCCTGAGCAGAGAAAAGCATGGTCTCAGCACCTAAAAAAAGGTTGACAACTCTGGGCAACCTGGGGGGGGGGGCCAGGCGGGTTATCTTTGCATGCACTCCAGCACCATATATGCTTAAGTTGGCCCCGGTCAAGGGGTGGTTGCCACTCTAGTTTTGTGTTATGCCACATCCCCTCCATGGCAGCCATTTTGTGATGGGCAGCCCCAGCATGCTTTCAAAATTCAAAATGTCCCTGGTGGTCTAAAAAGGTTGGTGACCCCTGCTTCTTAACATATTCGAGGCCTGGAAGCAAATGGCTCAAACACTCCGTTTTGCTGATTCCCAAACTGGGGCAGTCACATGAAAAAATAAGCATCTCCCTCTTAATATGTCAATTAGATAGAATTATCTTTGAATGTGAGCTGAATTGAATGTCTTTCCCCATCCCTATTTCCTTGTCAGAAAGGCATTTTGATCTGTTCATTTATGCTTAAATCTGTCTGCAGGTAAAACCAACGTTGGCTAGAATTTTCTTGTGATTTATTCTGTCTTTTCAGTATCAGTATTCAATATCCATACACTGCCTAAACAGAGCATGAGAGAGGTTTAAAAAAAGGAGTGGGAACAACGATCACCGTTTCTGACCATTAGTGCTGGCTCAGGCTCAGGTTAGAGTCCCACTATGCTAGGTCACTGGCTTAGCTAACCATGATGCTGGCAGATTTGACTCCCAATTTCAAATGAAATACAGGCTTCTATATGTATGTAGAGTTGATTTTCTACGTGGAAATTGGAAGAATTTCAATTGTGTTTGCGAGAGTCGTGTGAAAATGGAAGAGACCATTGAGCCAGAAACAACTCCCAGACTCCTTTGCTCACAGTCTTCTTTCTCTCGCAATTAGGCAAGAAAAACGATGTCGGGGGAAACCTGTTTGAAATCATTACTGCAAATGAGGTCCACTACATCTTGCAAGCAGCCACCTCCACAGAACGTACAGAATGGATCAAGGCCGTTCAAGTGGTTTCCAGGACTGGAAAGTGAAGAACTATAAGCTTTAGCAAATTACTAGTGCCTCTTGTTCAAAGGGTTTCTCCACACAACTTGGCTATCTGTAGCCCTGTTCTCGTTCACGGATACCAGGGTGGCTATAACTCTGAAACTTTTATTTGACAATAACCTGTCTTAGAATTAGCACAGTATTTCATATGCCCGTGTCCTGTTCGCTTTCTATACCTTCCCATTATCCAAAACAGGATCATTTGGCCTCGTCACAACGGTCTGTAAAGTTTTCTCATGTACCACCAAGTAAATAAGATGCTACTTTAAGGCAGATGCATGACTAAGGGTTACGAAACCCTTATGATTTCTGCATATGGTAGTGGCTTGGGGGAAATTGTTTGTAAAATGAGTTTTGTATTTTAACGAACCCTCAGCCTCTTCACATACTGGTATATGTGTATCTGTAAGAAGCTCCAACTGAAGTAAATGGAGTTCTATTTGCCCTAATAGTATTAAAACTACAGCTAATGTCATGGAAATATATATATATATTTGAAAAATGAACAAACTTGCTTTTCTGTCTGTTTCTTTCTTTCTTTCTTATGATGAACCAATGAGAAGAATGGTGAGGATTATTATTTTTAAAATACATAGATGTATAAAAATACACACGCTCTGTCTCACACGCACCCACATCCACACAGCCAGCACTGCTGTGGTCACTGAATAAGCCACAGGCTTCAGGCCGCTATTCTAGATAAGAGTAGGGCTTGTAACTTTAACCCAAAGCTGTAACCCAAAGTTATGACGGGGAACTAGGGCTGGCCCAAGACACCTTGCTGCCTGAGGTGAACCAGAAAATGGCACCCACCCAGAACTGTCGTTTGTCAAGGGTGCTGGGTTAGAGCAGGGATAGGAATATCAGGCTCACGGAGGCAGGATCTGCGACCCCTTCCAGCTTTCCAGAACCTTCCACTCTGAGTTTTTCCTGCTTTTTTTCTTTTTCTCCCCCCTTTTTTTTGAGTCTTACTTTATTTATACTTATGCATCATACAATAAAACAGAAAAAATACAAATCATACAAATAAACAGAATAAAGCCAGAAATACATAGATACAGTCATACCTCAGGTTAAAGTCGCTTCAGGTTGAGCATTTTCAGGTTGCGCTCCATGGCGACCTGGAAGTAATGGAACACATTACTTCCGGGTTTTGCCACTCGCGCATGCGCAGACTCTCAAAATGACATCATGAGCATGCGCAGAAGCGGTGAATCACGACCCATGCATGCGCAGATGCACAGACACAGGTTGCATTCTGCTCTGGATACAAACGGGGCTCCGGAACAGGTCCCGTTGCATTCCAGAGGTACCACTGTACAAACATAATGACATAAACTGCAATAAAAAATATAAGCACTATACTCTCCTAAGAAAAAGGGAAAAGGGAAAATATAAAGAAGAAAATAAAAAATGATTTTTAAAAATGTGACTTCCAACTAACTAGCTTTAACAATTCACCATCCCTCCTCCCCAAGCACTGTGACTGGATTCTAGTCCTGGATTGGAAGCTGGAGCTGTCACTGAGCAAAGCTCAACTCCTGTCTAGCCACCACAGCATTCCCCCAATATGGTGGTGCTTTGCAACATTTTGAAGACAGGCTGTCTGGCTTTTTTAAAGCACACTGTACAAGCAATTGTCTCAGGAATCTCTTCCCCTTCTTTCCTTCCCTCGCCATACTTTTCCAAAGTGATCAACAAGGTGGCATGGGCAGGGCAGCATTGTTACCTGGTTTCCCAATGCTACACATCGCTGCTGGTTACTGAGAGGGAGAGTGGGAGGGCTGAGGCCAAGGGGAGCTCCACATGGTGCAGACACAGTAGTGGGGCCAATCTTGCTACTTCACTACTGCTTGCCTCCATCCCATATGTTTAATTAAGATTTAAAAACCCCAATTAAACAAGTGGTTTGGAGTAGGAGAAGGCAACAAAGCATTTAAAACCCTTAGGACTGGCCGCCAAGTTGATTCATTTGGCTACAACACTGTTCTACAACACTGTTGCTAACTTCAAATTATGTACATTATGCATTGTCAGAGGCAGCCTCTGACATGCATATATTTACATATTTCCAATTTTATCATTGGAAACATTTTATTTTATGTTTGTTTTTGCACAAGCAAACAATTTCTAAATTTTCAGTTTTCACAGAATAATTTCAAAGCACCTTATAATAAAATAAAATAAAATGAGAGGTAGTGACTGGCTCAGGGATACCCAATGAACTTCATGGATGAGCCAGAACATGAACCTGGGTCTCCCAGTACAAGCCCAACTCATAGAAGCTTCTACATACTTATAATGAGCTCCACTTAAAAAAATGAAACAGATACCACACACATCTTGTGCAAAAAGGATAGAAGGATGAACTTATGTAAGCTGTGTGAAAGTGGAATGAGTTCAATACTCATTAGTTTGAATTTCACAACTCCAGTCTATCTCATGAAGTAGCTTAATCACCAGATAGAAAGAAATGGTTAATGCTGAGATAAGCAGATCTTCTTTTTTGGTCTTGGCCATAAAATGGACAGGATTTGCTCTGAATAACAACCAGCCTGTGAAAAGACTGAATCATTGATAAGGAGTTATGAGAATCAAATAAATTGTGCAGTAAATGATGATGGAAGTTCCATTGAATCCATTTTTCTCCTCACATCTTCAACACTAACCCTTAAAGGAGAAGGGGAAGCCTCATTGCTCCTTGTCTCTTGTTCCTGACATAGCTTTTGCTACCAATCTTCTCAGCCGAGAAGCTACAAGCCCAAGCATACAAGCCTGGAATGGTGTCAAGCGGGTGCTGCGTTACCTGCAAGATGCCAAAGACTTCTGTCTCAAGCAGTCAGCCAAGGGCGACGTCAAGTTGACGTGCTGCGCAGACAGCGATTGGGCGAATCTGGAAGACAGGAAGTCCGTTTCTGGTATGGTGGTGAAGTTCGGGGACTCTTTGGTTGGGTGGGAGTCCCGAAAGCAAAGTCTCATAGTGCTCTCCTCTACTGAGGCTGAGTTCAGTGCGCTGTCTGAGATTTGCAGGGAACTGGAGTTCTATGTGTGCTTGGTTCAAGAGATCTGCGGAGAGTGTTGCTTGCCCATCACGGTTTGGGAGGACAAACAACCCTGTCTGAAATTGGCAGAGTCTGGGCAGTTTAAGGCCAGAACCAAACACCTAGACATCCGTTTCCAGAATGTGTGTCAGAGTGTTCAGTTGGGATTAGTGGAACTGAAATATTGTCCCAGTTCGAAGAACCTGGCAGATGAGTTCACGAAACCGCTGACCTTCCAGCGTCATGGGGAGTTCTGTGAAGGTCTGTGTTTGGGGTAAGTGGTCACACTTACATTCTCCCAGTGCAGGATAAGAGGGGGTGTGAGGTTTGGTGTTTACAGGGTTAACATCTCTGTGTGTCCTGCATCTGGGGAGGAGCTTTCCCAACATCCGGGAAAGCTGAGTTCTTTGTTTGTGAGTTACTTTCACTTTTCTGCGGAGAGAGGCAGAGAGACATCATGTCTGCTGTTTCTGATGGAGTGCTTGTTGTTTTATCTGTCTGATGTAAATAAAGCTGTCTAGTTTAGAAGAACTACAGCGTGTGGACTCTCTCTTCACTCACAAGTCAAGCACTCGCTGTGCCCGTTCTGCTACAAGTCCGGGAATTCTGTTGCTGTGGAAACGTACCGGACCGGTCAGTTCCTGGGTGATCTGACTGGTACTGGTAACTCCTGACCAACTGTTGCCCACCTGTGGGCCTCCAGATGTCACTGGACTGCAACTTCCATCATCCCTGGCCATTGGTCATGCTGGCGAGGGCTGATGGGAACTGGAGTCCCAACACCATCTGGAGAAACCTCAGGTTTGCTAACCATGGTTTAGAACAGACTTCCTCAACCTTGGCCCTCCAGATGTTTTGAGACTACAATTCCCACTGGTCCTGCTAGCTAGGGATTGTGGGAGTTGTAGGCCAAAAACATCTGGAGGGCCAAGGTTGAGGAAGCCTGGTTTAGAAAGTGCACTGCAGTATCTATCACTTCAGTCTGGTTTGGATGAGCTTGAATAGTAAGTAGGTCAAGGCTGGCTGCAGGGGCTGTTGACAGAAGCAGATTTGGGGCAGCACAACGGGTTCTGCTGCCACTGGTATAGATGCACTGCATCCCCTCTTTGACTTGTGCCATCTAGTATAGACCCCCACAGTGCCACCTGATTGATAGGAACGATGTCGCCAAGGTATTGTTATAAGTGTTTTTGGGGGGACACCTCTGAACCCAATAATGAATGTCAGAATCTAGCGAGGAAAGGAAAATGCAAGGTACAGAAATGTGCTAGAAAATGAATTCCTGGCTGGGCTGCTTGAATGCAAACTCTTATGAAACAATGCCAGGCACCTACACAGAAAGTTCACAGGTCTGTGCAAAACAGGGGTTGCCAAGGCGATGGGGAGGACTGTGAGCTGACAGGAGAAAGTGCCCTTTTACGGGAGGTTTGGGTTTTTGGCAAGAGGTGTACTGGGAAGAAGGAGGAGGACAAAGGCCAGGCCTCCACAAACAGCTGGGCAGGCCAGAAGTCCACGCAGGAGCTGGAAGTCAGAGCTATATTGGCTACTGACCACTGAGCCTCTTGGACTTGCCGATTGGAAGGTCGAAGGTTTGAATCCCCGCGACGGGACGAGCTCCCATTGCTCTGTCCCAGCTCCTGCCAATCTAGCAGTTCGAAAGCACATGTGATGGCCTGGGATTCCGATTCAGAGAGTGAAACGGAGGAATCCCAGCCGGCACAGGAGTCCCCGCCTCCAGGGCCGGCTGAACTGGGGCAAGGCCTTGATTCTAAGGAGCCTGCACCTGTGCCGGATCCTCAGGAGCAGGCCCCAGGTGAATCCATTCTGGCTCCAGAGGTGGTTGAGGACTCAGTGCCTACAGGTGAGTCTCCCCCTGGGCCCAGTAACCCTTCAGCCTCTCCTGAACTGCAGAGGCTTAGGACAGAGAGGCGAAGGGAACTGGTTTCTCCCAGGAGGAGTGCTCGCCTTAAGGCCAGGAGAGGCGGGGCTCCTGGGGGCCGGGGCCGCCCCTGGCCTTAGAGAAGATAAAGGCCAGTCAGCCCAGTCCCAGGTTGCGGGAGCAACGTCGTTGTTGAGTACCTTTGCTTACCCGGACCCAGACCTGATCTTCCAGTGTTCCTGTCCCCGCCCGGCTTCCTGCTTCGGACCTCGCCTCGCACCTTGTGAACTATTTCCAGGCTAGTGACTCAGGACTGAACTTTGACTACGGTAACAGTAACCTTCCCCCCGGGACCAGCACAGCACACCAGTGCAAGTAGATAAATAGGTACCACTGCGGCGGGAAGGTAAACGGGGTTTCCATGCGCTCTGGTTTTCGTCATGGTGTCCCATTGCGCCAGAAGCGGTTTAGTCATGCTGGCCACATGACCCAGAAAGCTGTCTGTGGACAAACGCCGGCTCTCTCGTCCTGAAAGCGAGATGAGCGCCACAACCCCATAGTTGCCTTTGACTGGACTTAACCGTCCAGGGGTCCTTGACCTTTTTACCTTTGCCTTTTACTGACCGGAGGTGCATTGCACATTGCACATTGCGGCAGCCTTTGGCTATGTGCAATAAAACTGACTGATTGACTGACTGGAGGTGCTGCAACACAGATACTGGGAGCCATGTCTGACTGCTGCTTTGAACCGCAGCTTGCTGAAGCTATGACAGGAGTAACAGGAGACACCTAGGGTTCTGCACCCCCCCCCCCATTGCAGATTTCCAGGCGTAAATATGTGCTAATAGAACATATTTCTTAAAGACACTAGCCTCTGCTGTGCCTTGCTCTTTCCAACGGAGACAACCCTGAGAAAGGCCTGGAATCTTGCACTGCTCAAAGATGTAACAGAATGAATGTATGCTAAAGGGCAGGACTGAGTGTGTCAAGATGACACCACAACACAGATGGCCCACAGAGTGTAGTACCTGATCCAGAAGTACCTTTCTGAGTATATCAGCCATTTTGGTTGTGGTAGGTAAGCTTGAAAATGTGTGCACACATTGATGCTAAAAAGAGCGTGATAATGCACAAACAGAATGATAGAAATAAAGATTCTTTTTTTAAAAAAAAATAATTTTTATTAACTGGCCAATAAATCAAATTAAATCACATTCCAAATTACAAAGCCGAATTTTAAATTTTGTTGGGGGGTCCCATATTTCAAGATCCGAGGGGGGATTCTGATCATCTTCTTGCTACTGCATTAATGTCCAAATCAGACCAAATCAGTCCAAACAGAGTTCATAATTCTATCCAGTCTTATCTTGCTGTTTCCACATCACATCTTGTTCATATATTTTCTCTTATTTCTTTATGATCTCTTCTGATAGTCTCCTTAAGCCGATAAACACCAATATTAATCCTGTGTGGATTTTTCCGTTCTTCCAATTCTCAAATCGAGATGGTTTCCATATATCATCACCTTCATAGATAACATAGTTCTTTCCATCATTATCTCGCAAAACTGTCGCTCTTGAGTCCCTCTGAGGAGATTCACCCACAGTATAGAAGCAGCTCTATTCTCTATTTCTCCTTCCAGACTCAAAACCTCTGACAGAACTTCCCAATATGGCGACGGCAATTTTAACTGCGTCATTCCAGAGCTCTTATACATTCCACGCTCTTCTTAAAACATGCTTTGGTTCGAAAGTTTATCTCCCCACAGTCTTAAATCCACAGCTTGAGTCCTTAAAGAAATCAAGATTCTCTGGTTTCTTTCCCCAGAGTGAGTGGGGAAATTCTCTGTTAAAAGTGGGATTGGTATAGTGTAGCGTACCCCAAAACTTAGTAAAGCTGTGTGACATATCTGCTTGAATGAATGCATAAATTCATTATTCCAAAGAACAATGAAATGTGTTACCAAACAGAATTGTTGTTGTTTAGTCGTTTAGTCATGTCCGACTCTTCGTGACCCCATGGACCAGAGCACACCAGGCACTCCTGTCTTCCACTGCCTCCCGCAGTTTGGTCAAACTCATGCTGGTAGCTTCGAGAACACTGTCCAACCATCTCGTCCTCTGTCGTCCCCTTCTCCTTGTGCCCTCCATCTTTCCCAACATCAGGGTCTTTTCCAGGGAGTCTTCTCTTCTCATGAGGTGGCCAAAGTATTGGAGCCTCAGCTTCAGGATCTGTCCTTCCAGTGAGCACTCAGGGCTGATTCCCTTCAGAATGGATAGGTTTGATCTTCTTGCAGTCCATGGAACTCTCAAGAGTCTCCTCCAGCACCAGAATTCAAAAGCATAAAAAGAAACCAGGCAAATTTATAAAGGGAGCAAAAGGAAGTTCTGACTTTATTATCTGCTTCCTAATTTGTGCTGATGACTAGCTCACTGAATTCAGTTACCTTATCAGTAACGTAGCCAGAATCATCAAATGAACAGAAAATATCAAAATATCTGGGAAGAGTACTAAATTTCTGAAGGAATCAGCCTCTCTCTGGCCTCCCTGCAATGTAAAAAGGAGATGACCAACAGATTCATCATTCCAGTTCCACAAAGACAAAATCTTTAACTTAAGCAGAATCTTATTAAATTGGGCAGTTAGAAGAACAGAGGGCAAAACATTAAAACAAGTGAGCACTAAAGCTTTCCAGTACTGGTAAATAGTTAATGTCCGCAAATAGGAAATTCTGACAATTTCAGAATGTGTGGAACTGGAGGTCATCACAGCAAAGTGCCTCTGAACCCCACAACCTTACATGTAGTATAACTTCAAGTCCCTGAACAAATTTCTCATTTTGGACCCAAGGAATGATTACAACAGCAGCAGCAAGAATGTTTTTTTTTTTCCTAATGGGGAAAGTGGTCAGCTTCACGTACACCATGCCTCAACCCTTAATCATGTACACGTTTCATCATTATTTCTGAGTTCTAAAAATTAATGTTTTAAGGGGAAACTACTCATTGCAAACCTTTCCTGTAAGTCATCAGTGCTGACAGGACTACAGATGTGTCAGTGGTTCCACAATGAAAAGGGAAGGCAGAAGAGGAAGATAAAGCTTGCTCATTTAGCTAATGTCTTCGTGATAATTGCTGTGTGGTTCCTACCACCCAGGCGCTTACCTCTAAAAATATGCTGTACTGTTGCAAACCAAGGAAACTGGAACTCATCCTATTTTTTGTACTACAATATGATGTGTCGGTCTCAGAGTTATAAAAAGGTCACTGAGGCTGTGCAAACTCTATACCACTGTCTGTGTTTTTGTGCTATCTTGATTATTTCATTGCTTCATGGCTGCTGTCCTCAGCTTAAACAAAATATAATAATAATAATAATAATAATAATAATAATAATAATAATAATAATTTATTTATACCCTGCCCATCTGGCTGGGTTTCCCCAGTCACTCTGGGCAGCTCCCAACAGAATATTAAAAACATGATAAAACATCAAACGTTAAAAACTTCCCTAACCAGGGTTGCCTTCAGATGTCTTCTAAAAGTCAGATAGTTGTTTATTTTCCTTGACATCTGATGGGAGGGGGTTCCACAGGGCAGGTGCCACTACCGAGAAGGCCCTCTGCCTGGTTCCCTGCAACCTCACTTTGTATTCCTCATTCTCCCATTATCTGTCACCATAAATCCCATTATCTGGTTTGGCTTCCATTAAAAATCATTTTCATTATTTATTAAATGTTTACCCTGCCCTTCTTCCCAAATGAGCACAGGGTGGTAAAGAACAAATTAGCAAAATATTATTGAATGTACTTAAGAACATTAAGAACATCTCAAAGTAGCCATCACATCTAATAATTTCAAGGTTGCCAGGAACAGTGTCTTTCAACCATCGGATATCTGAACATTAATGAAGGAGACAGACATACTTCACCAGGGAGAGTGGAACCTTCACCAAGTTTGCCCTGTCGCAGGTTCACACCAACTGGGCAGCACCCAGGAGGACAAACAGGGCCTCCTCTGCTGATTGTTGTTATCTGAGATGTCAATGCCATCTGGGCAGCACCGACCCAAGAGCAGCATTAGCAAGAAGCCTCCCACCACCACCACAGGGCCAAAGATGGTTAATATTAGAGGAGTCACTCAAGAAAATAGGGACAATTGGAGGGTCCACCTTTGCTGCTTTTGCAATATTTGGTTTACTTACAGATGCACAGGTGGAGCAGAGGTGGAAGAAAGCAGCACAGCAGCCGTTAGATACGCTGCCCCACATCAGATCTCCAGAGAGATACCTGCATCATACAGGGCCTACGCATCTCACAACTAGTGCTTATCTTTCTCTTCCTCCACAGTTTTTCACAGAAACAACCTCAGATCATTTGTGATTGTAGCATGAGATTGGGACAAGAATACCTTATAAGTATGGCAGAAGTTGTGCTGAAGGCCTCTTGCTCTACAGAAACCTTGCTCTCTACAAAGTGCTGCAATCATTTAATTACTTGGGATAGTAATCAAATTGGCCTGGCTGGAATATGTCCTTGAACTCTAGTATAACACTTCTTACTTGCCTTGGTGGAAGATGGAGTTGTTTGTGAGTGTGTCAAAACTAGCCTACGGTACAAAGGTAAAATTCACATTTGTTCCTCTGCCTAGCTTTGCACCAGGCAACATTCACTTTTGGCATGTTCCCTGGAAGGTAGCTCAAATGAGGATGCAACCCCCAGGCTGAAAAAGGTTCCCCATCCCTGGGGTATAGGATTGCATTCCAAACCACCGTAAGCCCATGTATCTAGATTATTTTACCTCCTAGTTATAATAATAATAATAATATTTTTTTATTTATACCCCGCCCTCCCCAGCCAAGGCAGGGCTCAGAGCGGTTATCTGGTGATCTCCTAGAGTAATCAAATGAAATTTGAACATATGGCATGATAAAAGTCTGTAGTTCTGTCAGGACAAGTTATTTGTTGTTTACTGTTGTAACAATTGTTTTCTCAAAATTTATCCTCTGTACCATGAAAATGGGACACACATGGTGCTGTGGGTTAAACCACAGAGCCTAGGACTTGCCGATCGGAAGGTCGGCGGTTCGAATCCCCGCGATGGGGTGAGCTCCCGTTGCTCGGTCCCTGCTCCTGCCAACCTAGCAGTTTGAAAGCATGTCAAGTGCAAGTAGATAAATAGGTACCGCTCCGGCGGGAAGGTAAACGGTGTTTCTGTGCACTGCTCTGGTTCGCCAGCAGTGGCTTAGTCATGCTGGCCACATGACCCGGAAGCTGTACGCCGGCTCCCTCGGCCAATAAAGCAAGATGAGCACCACAACCCCAGAGTCGGTCACGACTGGACCTAATGGTCAGCGGTCCCTTGACCTTGACCTTTACCATGAAAATAAATGAAAACATTTAAAAACAATGCACGTCTACTCAGAAATGTTCCATTGGGTTACATGGGTATTACTCCCAGGTTACTGGGTACAGTTATTATTAATCTTCCACATATTTTTGGAAAGTGTCTGTTCCCTATGCATTTGGAGCACTTCTGCCAATCGCTGAAGACAATACTGAGCTTGATAGACCAGTGGCTGCTTTGGTATAAGGCAGCTTTCTACATTCTCTTTTCTCCCTTTTGTCTACAACCAGAGCTCACTCGTGATCTCCAAGGTTTTACACATTGAGGGCAGAGATATAAAGGACACCCCCCCCCAACACACACATTTAAACACAGAACTACAAATTCCCAGCAACCTTAACAAACTACCATTCCCAGGAGTCTTTGGGAGAAGTCGTGTGCTTTAAATGGATGTGCTTTAAATGTACGGTTTGGGTCTACTGCTATGTGGGGTACATATACTGGTGGTATAGTTACAGCATATCCTCTGTTCTGTCATGGTAACATGGGGTTGTATGCAACTAAATACAGTGGTACCTCGGGTTACATACGCTTCAGGTTAAATACACTTCAGGTTACAGACTCCGCTAACCCGGAAATATTACCTCGGGTTAAGAACTTTGCTTCAGGATGAGAACAGAAACTGTGCAGCGGCAGCACAGCAGCAGCAGCAGGAGGCCCCATTAGCTAAAGTGGTGCTTCAGGTTAAGAACAGTTTCAGGTTAAGAACGGATCTCCGGAACGAATTAAGTACTTAACCCGAGGTATCACTGTAGTTGTGCTAGTGGAAGCCGCCACAAAAAAATATTTCCACTAGTGCAATGGTGATTCCCCCTTCTCTTCCTCCACATGCACTCTGCTCTGTCTCCAAATCTGCTCTAAAAGGTTGGGGGAAACCCCAGAACAGATTTAGGAATCGCATAGGGAAGGAGAGGAAGAGAGGGTTCTGTTGTGCAAGGAAAACCCTTGTGCTGAGGGAACCTTAGCTGTAGCACTGGGATGACAACCCATGGACACAGGGGTTGCTGATAACGAGGCCCCTTTTAAAAATCCTTCTCCCCCTCTCACTGTTCTACACTGAAGTCAACGAGATGAAAAATCTTTGTAATATATCTGGAGGCAGCAATGCTTCTGAACACCAGCTGCTGGAAACCATGAGAGGTGCTCTTGTGGTCATGTTCTCCCTGGTTTCCCACGAACATCTGCTCAGCCCAAAATAAGTATCTGATTGGTGAAAACAGGATGCTGGACTAGATTGGCCTGATTCAGCAGGGTCTTTTTCAGATCTTATGTTCTTAGCTGCTGCAAAGATGCACCATAGGTGCTATGTGATCATGGTCTGTCATAGTTTAAGATACAGCATAAGTGTGCACCTCCTCTGTGCCATCCATCACACCCACCTCTCCACACCATTTTAGCCATGCTAGCAGTTCCACTGGCCTATCTTGGATATTCTGCCGGTGTATTTTTGTGCTAGAAGTGTAGCTCAAGTTCATGCAGTATGGCAGGGCTTCCGTCAAACCCCACAAACCATTAACTACCAGCTCTCAGGTATAGGATTGCTCTGTTTCTCAACCTTTTCCTCTGGCCCAGCATACCGGATAATAATGTGAACCAGAAAACTGCATGGAAACAGACAATGAATTACAAATGTTCTTTCTCTTATTCCAGATGTATATCAAAATCCTTCTGATGACTTTATTCATGCAGCAGGCATGTTCCTTTTCTTTTCATTACTATGTCATCCTAAGCTTCCCTTCCAGCTAATTCCTGCAACAGGTTAAGGCAGAATATAATAACATTCCAGCTTTCAAGCATGTTTTGACATATTTTGCAAAGTACATTTTAAGAGAGTAGTCCAAGAAGAGAAATACACACACACACACTGTGTTTCAAACTTTAAAATAAACAATTAAATAACAGCAGCTCTGAAAGTGCAAAACAAAACAACAGCAATGTGTAAAGCTGCCACAATTGTATATAGAACACTCTTTTCTGCAGGTGAGTTCATTTCTGGTTCCTTCTGTGTAAGATCCTTATTTGGGCATCTTATCTTTCCAGTTCGGCTTCCAGGATTTCTCCCCAGGTGTCCACATCCATGGGATACATGCTCTTTTCTGGCAAGGCAACACGGGAATGAATATTGCTATATTTCCCGCTCAGCCATTCATACTTCACCTTGCTTTTCCAGTAGTTTCTCAGGAGCGTGACCTGAGGGTGGGAATATGAGAAAGGCATGAGCAATGAATTAAATTAAATGTGACACATTGGAACTTTTTTCATGCAGGTTGTACCATGTTAAAATACTGCTAATGCACAAGAGAAGGTAAAAGAAATAAATGAGACTACATTCTAGCCATTATAGGTTTAACATTTGCTCTGCTGATCTATTCAAGCATTATATATGAACTGAGAATGACTTCCACCAGAAAAATGTATTTGCAAGTTAAAATGAACTCTCAAGATACAGGTTTACTACTGCCCACTAGTGGACTATGGAAATGTTTACCCTAAGGCTAGGCAATGTGGTATTGTCTAGATTTTGCAAGCCTTTGAACTCCTATCATATCTGACCACTAGCCATGTTGTGGGGGCTGGTGAAAGTTGTAAACCAAAATATACTGATGTGTGTACCATGTTGGATATCCTTGTTTTATAGCAGTGCAATGTAAGATTAAGAGCTTAACAAGCAAAGCAATTCAGTAATTACTGTGGCACCAGACATGTGCTGCAACTGTGCTAGCCAAAGGGCTATTATATCCAATGTATGGTTAGGAGATGATTATTTTCAGAAATAATCAAAGATGATTATTTTCAGAAGCCTTGAGAATGCATTGTTCTCTTTTACATATTGTTTTTATTGATTAAGAGGGGGGGAGCTAAGCTATGTTTTTCTGTACTATTATGATGCTTTGTCAAACCACCTTGTTAAATGGGAATGGAACTTGAGATGAGTGGCCCTACCAAATGGCAATTGAGCCTAACAACTTGGGTGCTATTGTGCTTGGACTGAAAATCTGAATGCAAGATCTTCATTCACCACCACAGTTTCAACAGTCAAATGTTTACCTTCCATGAATAACCGTTTCCTCTGTCGTCGTCAATCTCTCGCTGACAGACAGCCCTTACAGTCAAGCAATGATGTTTCCATAAATCATCACAGTTCTCAATGGTCTGATTCCAGCTTTTGCATGTCACTGCAGCATTGCATAAACTCTGAATGTCAAGTTCACTAAAAACTTTTAAGCTGACTTCTAGCGGGAACAGCTGCACAAAATCTCTTTGGCATGTTTTTATCTTCTGCTCAGAGGGTTGAATGGACAATTTCTTACAGGTAGTACTGGCAACAGTCTGCTTGTTTCTTCTGGAAGTTGTCTGCTTAGGGCCTTTCTTCATAATTCAGATATTGTTAAAATACCAACCACCCTTTCTGGAAAAAGTAGAATTATCAATGAATGTTGTGTTAACTGATGTGGAACTTGTAACATCAATTCGGCTTAGAAACATTTAACTGATTATTGTTGGGCCCCATCTGCACTACACATCTGAAGCTGCATCATACCACATTAAACACGCATGATTACCCCAAAGAATCCCAGGGACCATAGCCTGTTATGTGTGAGAGTTGTTAGGATATTCCTATTCCCTACACAGAACTACATTTCCAAGAGTTCTGTGGGAAGTGTAGCTCTGTAAGGGGAATAGGGGTTTCCTAAAAGCTCTCAGCACACTAACAAATTACAGTTCTTGTTAAGTTGTGGGTGAACATATCAGACGACACAGCGATTCTTCAAACAGCTCTTGTTTATTCCAAGGCCAGAACAGAACTGAACTGAAGGGTTCAGCCAGCCTGCTTATATAAAGCTCCACTAGAACGCAACAGTAACTATTTTCTGTAACTATCCAATCACTGAACGTCACTTTCATTCCCTTTTTTGCATATGTGGACCTGAGTGAAAACTATCTACATTATCCCCCTGCTGGCCCAGGGTGAGAACTTCAGTACATAACAGTTCTCAGGATATTGGCACGGGAGGAGCTTTAAAATGGTATGAGACTGAATGTGGGGCCTGGACAGGTGGCAAGGCTGCCTTAATAAATGCAAAAATGCACAGCATTTTTGGGCTGCAAAACAGCATTGCTCTTTAGCCTGCTGAAAAAGGAGACTGAGAGGAGATTTGATAACTGCCTTCAAATATCTTAAAGGCTGTAGCATGGAAGATGGAACAAGCTCCTTTCTCCTGCTCCAGAGGGAAGGACCTAAACCAATGGCTTCCAGTTACAGGAAGAGAGATTTTGACTAAACACCAGGAAGAACTTTCTGACAGCAAAAGCTGTTCGACTGTGGAAAGGTGGTGGGCTCTCCTTCGCTGGAGATTTTTAAGCAGAGGTTGGATGGCTATCTGTCATGGATGCTTTAGTTGAGAGTCCTGCTTTGACCCTCAGGATCCCTTCCAACTTTAAAATTGTATGATTCTATGTTTTGGGACTTCCTCTCTTGACACTATTTCCCCCCAGGTTTTCATAATATGTATTAATCCTTTTGGGATCATCCACACTTCTGCTTGTTCCGCCGCTTTTAAACCTGCTCTTTACTGTGGAACTGGAGCAAACACTGGTCAGGTTTTTCACAGAATGATGTTTGTGCCATTCCGGCAGAAAAGAGTGGGTTTCCCCAAGGAAAGCAGCGGGGCAAACGGAAAACTGCTTGGACTAGAAAGCCCCGGGCAAGAGGAAAACATCTTGGACCTGTGGTTTCTAGCCACTGGACAAGCTGAGTGTGGACAAGCCTGTTAAAAGTGGAAATGAAACAAAAGGCAAACACAGAAGTAGCAACTGTTTGGATTTGAGGAAGGGGAAATAACTACTGTAAAGACATATGAATGTAGCTATGAGTTGCAACTAACATAAAGAGCCATTAGATTTTTCTGGTTTGGTCCCCCCCCCCCCCCGAGTTTAAAATGTATTTATTTGTTTCTCTCCCTCCCCCCAATCACCCGAGTTAAAAACGTATTTATTTGACTTTAATTTAAAAAGTGGCCATGTGCAATTGGTGGCTATGCAACTTCTCTGAATTTCTGTATTTGGGCAGCTAGGCCTTATTCTTATTATTAAGTAATTAAATTTGTATGGACTGTGAGCACCAGAAGGTGCTAGTTACTTTGGGTCAGTTTATCGAGAATGCAAGTGTTTTGAGGAAAGTATTTTGCATGTGTTTTTCTTGGTAGCCCTGGTAAGTTTTGAGAGGACTGAGGCGAATTGACTCGGCCAAGCTCAGGCAATGTTTGTTTACACGGCCAGCTGTGGCCAATGGGAGCCTCGGGATACTCTCCCACCACGCCCCCAATCGCTAAACCGGCTTCCAGTTGCGCCCCCTCCCCTCCCCTTTCTACTCGGGGATTGGATGCCCCGAGCGCTCGCGGCACCGCCGTCACCACTCAGCAACGCGGGGCCGCCTCGCGACTCGCCGAAGCGCCTGCCACTCACCTGCGTTCGTCCGCGCGCAGCGGCCGTTAACGGCCCCAACGGTTTCTCCATTCGAACGCCATTCGTTCCCCCCAACCGCTCAGTTGACGTAATCGCAGGGGCTCTGAGGAGAAGCTGCCGTCGCCGAAGTGCGTTGTGGGGGATGTAGTTTGATAAAGAACAGGGGACTTTCTTCTTCTTCGTCTTCTTCTACTGCTACTACTATTATTATTATTTATTTTATTTTATTTTATTTTATTATTATTTATTTTATTTTATTTTATTTTATTTTATTTATTATTTTTATTTTTTGTTTATTTTCATTATTTTTTTCGCAGGCCGGAACTTTTTACCTCAGTTTCAGTGGAGAGGCGGAGCGGAAGTGGCGAGGCGGTCCGCCCGTGTTTTGCGTCCCCCTCCCTGTGATAAGCCCTGCGGCGGGGAGGCCCTGCTGGACCTTCATGCCAGGGTTTGAGTTGGCGCCGGCGGACGGGGGTTGCCCCGTGGTGCTGCCGCCTGGGGAGACAGTGATAGGAAGAGGTGCCCTGCTGGGAGTAAGTGCCCCCCTGGCGGCGCTCCAGAGGTGTCTGGGGTAGGCGGGTGGGTCGGGGTGGAGTTGGTGTAAGAGGAAGAAGACGGAGATCTTAGCTCATAGGACTGTAATGTTGGCCTGTATACCTGAAGGAGCGTCTCCACCCCTTTGCTCAGCCCGGACACTGAGGTCCAGCACCGAGGGCCTTCTGGCAGTTCCCTCACTGTGAGAAGCCAAGTTACAGGGAACCAGGCAGAGGGCCTTCTCAGTAGTGGCGCCCGCCCTGTGGAACGGGGGGGGGGGGGAGAAAATGAAGGAAATAAGCAGCTATCCTATCTTTAAAAGACATCTTAAGGCAGCCCTGTTTAGGGAATTTTTTAATATTTAATGCTGCATTGTTTTTAACACTCAATTGGAAGCCGCCCAGAGTGGTTGGGGATACTCAGCCAGATGGGTGGGGTATAAATAAATTATTATTATTATTATTATTATTATTATTATTATTATTATTATTATTATGTTGGAGGGGACCACATGGGTCATCTAGCCCAGTCCTTGGCCATGCTGCAATCCTGCCCCCAGGGTGGGCTCGAACCACCGACCTTCTGGTTAACAGCAAGACACACTGACCAATTGCGCCGCACAAATATTTGCAGCTTAAACTTGTGATGCCCACCCCACCCCCAAATGAGACTGTTGGTCCAGCTGGCCTGCTATGTTCCAAATCTGGCTGGGGGTGAAGGCTTTCCAACTTTATGGCTGCAAATCTTTCGCAGCATCTCTCCGAGAGGAAAAAAAAGGCAGCTACTCCGGGTGGTTGTGGCTTGGTGGCAGGGAGCCTGCTTGGCATGCAGAACGTCCTCGGTTCAACCTCCTGAGTGGCATCATCAGACTGGGCTTTGGAGAGGGAGAGACTCCCTATCTGAAATTCCAGAGAGCTATTGATGCCAGTTTGTGCAGACAATAACTGAGCTAGAGGGACCAATGGTCTGTGTAAGGCAGTTTCCTATTTATTTATTTAGGATGGGCCATAGCACAGTGGCAGAGTGTTTGCCTTGCAAGCAGAACGTCCCAGGTTCAACACCCTCCAGTGGCATTTCCAGACTGAGCTGGGAGAGAGAGACTCCCTGTCTGAAATACTGGAGCCCTTGCTGCCAGTCAGTGTAGACAATGCTGAGATAGAGGGACCAATGGTATAAGGCAGCTTTCTGTGTTTCTCCTACTGCAGTGGCTCTCCATAGATCTGGGCTTGGGTTACTCTCTTAATAATGTGTCTTGGAATCTCCACTTTTAGGTGAGAGACTAGGAGACTTGCAATGGAAGCTGCTTTTTCCCTAGAGTCAACTAGGTTTAAACTGGGTGTTTTAATATTATTGTACGTATTAATGACCAAACATGCTATAACAGAACACACAACTAGATGCAATCTTTGTACAGTACAATCCTAGGAATTCTATCCAGTATATTTAGTCTTGTAGCTCCCAATGCATTTTTGCACTGCATAATCTGGTGTGCAAAGAGACAGACTTCTGGTTGGAAAGCCAGCTTTATACACATGCAAGGACACTCAGCAAAATTAGCTAAAGGCATACTGAGAGGCTCCCTTTTCCACCTTGTGTTATTGGTGTGTGTGAATTGCACTCTAAGGGTGTACAGTGGTACCTCGGGTTACAGACTCCGCTAACCCAGAAATAGTACCTTGGGTTAAGAACTTTGCTTCAGGATGAGAACAGAAATCTCACGGTGGCAGCGGGAGGCCCCATTAGCTAAAGTGGTACCTCAGGTTAAGAACAGTTTCAGGTTAAGAACGGACCTCTGGAACAAATTAAGTTCTTAACCCAAGGTACCACTGTACAACTCACTCGGTGCTGAAAGTAGTCTTGCTGTTTACAAGGCCATGGAACATGAGGATAGTCTTCCTGTTGCCCAGCAGTTCCTTGCATTGGCTGAAGCTGAGCAAACTGTTGCTGTTTCTTCATCTGATGTGTTAGGGAAGTTTACACGAGTCCGTCACACATTGGAAGTGTATATGGTGGGGTTGTGGGATCCCAGTTAGTATCCTAGTTAGCAGCCCTACCCAAATTATGATATCTGTGCTGGCCCCATAGGCCACCTCCATGTGATTGAGGATCCACATTCGTCCAAAATGGAGGAGTTCTATGTACATAGAGCTACTTCATATGGCTGAATGTGCAATCAGTGAACAAAGGGGCTAGCTAAAATTACCAGTGTTCTCAATGCTTGAGGCGGGTTGTGTAAACCCTCATAATTACACACAGTTCTCTACCCACAAGTCTGGGAGTAGTTCCAGTTGCTGCTGTCTGTTGCTGGGAATATTCTTAGCAACTGGTGGAGAACACAGGGTGAAGAAGGGACTGTGAGGGGAGGGGGGCATTTCCCCATTTCCCTCCCCCCCCCCTTTTCTCCTGAGTTGTGCTGTCTTTTTGGTCAAGTGCACTAACTGTATTTACACACTAGAGGTCACAATCCACTGATACTGTAAATATATCCCCCTCACTATACTTTTTGAAGCCCATAGAGTATGTTAGTTGCCCATTTGGAAGTAATCAGAGGATGTTCTTGGGAAGTGACTTCTCTAAATTCAATTATGATTGCTTTAATTACTTTCCCTCTTAGTTGTATTAGTTTCTTGTGTTTGTTAGTTTGTACACTTGGTTTTATATTGGTGCTTTTAATTACTACCCTACACTAGTTGTGGTGCTAGTTTATTAATTTCTACTACTCTTCCCTTTGTAGGCCAGATAGAATTTATCTATAAGGCATGAATTTGGAGAGTAAACTTTTCCTTGTAGATGTCCTTTATAGCTAAAAAAGAATCACCCCACTCTTAATATATTCCTATAACCAACACATATCCTACTTTATATTGATGCTCCAAGTATCACTGTAAGATCTTAATAAGTAACTTTAATGTTGCAACTACACAAAGTATTCTAAACACCATTGTCTGGAATTACCAATTTTCCCTAGAATGACTTATCTAAGTAGAGGAAGGTTTTAGGAGGGTTGTTTTTTTAAACAAAAACCGAACACCTCTCGCTCCTCGGTCTGCTTTCAGTTGAAACTCACAGGTATAGAAGGTAGCTTCTTATTTTGATAAAACTCAGATTTCTATTTTGCTTTTGTTGGCTTTGATGAAAGTTTTAGCATTTAACTTGTCAACAAAGTGAACAATATTTTTATACTAAAAAGTGAAGCTAACAAATTTTGTTACCACAGTAAAAACTATATAGTAGCTTTACTATTTTTAGATATCTTTATTGGTGGGTTTTATGCCCCCCACTGTTGACATCTGTCGGTTTTGTGTCTTTACAGATTACAGATAAAAGAGTATCAAGGAAACACGCTATTCTGAAAGTAGTTGGTGACCAGCTTAGCATCAAACCGGTAACTGTTTCCTATTTCTCAGTACAATAAAATAATAAAAATCAGTCTTGGAGGTCTGATTTTACATGTTCTAGCTTTTATCTTTAATGCTCCAAACAGAGATTGGGATAAAAATGGTAGTCTATTCCAAAATAAGGTAATTAGGCCTGCGTCTGTAATTAGGCCATATCATCTGTAGTAAGAGTGTCTTCTTAATTGGCAGGTCCATATAAACCCCTGTTTTTATCAGTCGACTGAAAATGACCAACTATTGCCAATGGATACTGATAGATGGCATCAGCTGAGTCCAGGTGACAGATTTTCCCTGCTAGTAGACAAATATATCTTCAGGGTTCTCTTCATTTCTTCAGAGGGAGAAAGTCTGCTAAGGTAATGCTATCTGATGTGAAAATCTAGAACAAGTGTTGCTTGCAATGTATAACAGTTTTATCTTTCCATACTGTAGAAGTGGGGAATCTGTGGTCTTCAGATATTGTTGGACTTCAACTTCCATCATCCCTGACTATGGGCCTTGCTGTTGGAGTCTAGCAACATCTGGAGGGTCACAGGTACCCCAGCCTGACTGTATAATATGCTAAATAAGTCAAAATTTGTTTGAGTCAAGGTAATATCCATTAGCAAAATATATTATTTATCTTGTTGGTTGTTTAGCACTACTAAGCTGTGCCATCTATTCCATGGAGAAATTAAGATGATGTAAAAGGCTCTTAATGTGCACAATGTTGTTTGAAGATTATGGTACAGTCATACTTGTATATATTATCTTAAATGTCTAATCCTCCTATGATGTTAGAAGATAGAAAAAAGAATATTTTCCTGAAAAGAGAAAACAATAAGAGTTGCTATGCCAGAAAATTAAGTGCAAAAGTGCAACATCACAGTGACAGTAGAATTTTTTTCTGTAGTATCCAAGAGAGAGAAAATTGCTTTTTTATCAAGTGTTAATGATAAATGGAAAGAAGTAGCATTGTTGACTCTTCTTTCAGCTTACAGAACAGTGCAGTGGTTTTCAACCCGTGTGCCTTGGCACCCTGGGGTGCCTTGAATGATGGTCAGGGGTGCCATGGGCAACACTGGCCTCTGTCCCTCTTTCCTTTCCTCCCTCCTCTGATGTCTTCTTGCATCTCTGCTTCCTAAGGCTTGCACAGCTGTTTGTTGCAGCAGCCCTGGCTACAAGCTCAGTAGGCGAATGGTGCCTCTGGGGCTGGTCAGGGGGTGCTGATTGCCAGGAGCTGAGGTGGCCTCGGAGTAAGCAAGCCAGCCAGTCCGCCAGCCCTTGCTTTTGGGAATGGACAGATAAGTCCCAGGCCCCTGTGGGGCAGTATGAGGAGGCATCACTTTTGGGGTGCAGGGGGGGGGGACTCAGAGACCAGGGGCGGCAGCAGTAGCTGCCTGAAGAACTCTCAAGGAGAGGCTGAGAAAACACTCCACAAGGGAGGGTGTCAGAGAAAGGGTGAGAGTCTGCCAGCTCTGCAGGCAAGGTGTGACATAACTGATTAGTGGTACACCATGATTATTTTACAAAGAGCCTTTGTGTTATGCAATAGGAAAAATGGGAACCTCTGTGTAGAAGACATACCAAATCGAGCTACCTCATCACTTCAGCAAACCAAGATGCCTCGCAGACAGCCTTCATCACAGCAAACAACATCCTCCAACAAGAGCCAACTTTTGGAAGTAAATTCACGATTAGAAGAAGCAGCGGAAATCCCAAAGAAGGTACCTTATCAACGTTAGGGTGCATAGCAGACATGAATAAATTGTGTTTTTGTTATGGACAAGTTGATGGAACTTTATGGGACGACTGCTGTGGATACATATTGAGCATGATGGCATGGAATAGACCGTTTCAAAGGTTCTGTTTCTGAATAATGTTGCTTGTTCCTTTCTCAAATTAAATCTTAACAGCTCTGTCTTATGTGTTAGACTTGTTTTCCAAGTTGCATGAGGCAGACTGACTGAAACCAACTGTGCCACTCCACAAAGGAGACTTAATGTTGCATCTGGTCAGCATGAAACTATTTTCCTTGTGAAGGAAATGTAATACAAAATGTACCCAAAATGATCTAGGATACATTTTCTCAGTTCCTTTGTGCCTTCTTTAGATATTATGCCGGTGCCTGCTACGCTAAACAATGATGTGTGTTTGGTGAATCACCAATTTTCATTTTAACAAGGTTTCTGTCTTGCAGTGTGGGCTCTTGCCCAAAAATTTTTTTCAGTGGCAGTATGTGTGGCAGAATTCATGCATCAAATAACAGGTCTTTCCACTTTCAAGATATTGTGGGTGGTATTCTCTTTGTCTCTTCCTGCTTTCCTAATGATGGTAATTGAATCCAATATATATTATGTGTACCCAAGTCCTACTTGGAATTAATGGACCTAACATAATCTGCCAGATAATGTCAGTGTCCTGAGTAGGACTCTTGTGTAGGACTAGCACTGAATTCCACTCATTTATTTCACAAATTAATGTCATATTTTTCAGTTTTCTGCTAGCATTTCTGAAAATGAAGAAGTAAGATTTCCTCAAAGGAAAAGAGTGCTTCCAGCATGGATGCTGCAAGCAGACATAATAGTCCAAAGTTCATCAGCCTCAGGTTCAGGAAGAGGTAAGTCTTTTTTTTAATTGTATTGTATTATTGCATTGTAAAATATTACAACATGTGCAGTTCTTCAGAGTTTGAATACCACCATTTCTGATAACTAATGTCATTTGCAATTTTTCATAGGAAATAGTAGAGAAATAAAACAAAGTCCAGGGAAAAAGCGAAAAAGGACTGAAAATGAAGATGCTGCCCTTGCTACACAGGTGTTGTAAACAGATCTGCTCTTTGTTGCAGATATTTAAAACTACGTTTGTATTGTGTTTCTATACCCTATGCAAACCCTTTTTGTGTATCAGGACTAGCAGTCAATAGAGGAGAGGCTCCCCTCTCCCATAATATGTGCACCGTGTCTTATCTGGTGTTGTTTTAGAGTACTAAATTTGTTCCATACTTGGAAGCTCAGTCATGAAAGCTTAACAAAAGAATGACATGAATTCTGTTACACTGAAGACTATCTTTCTCCGTGTCCCTTTGCAGTTAACTCATAGTTTTCCATTCTGTTGCTAGAGTCAGACAAATTAGATCAGCCAATTCCAAATGGTTATCATTGGGTGTGCAAGTCAAGTGCAAGTGCACTGAATTATGGGTATAGAGTAGCCTCCTGGAAAGCCAATTGCAAGGAAAGAGAGAATTCCTTCCAGCTCAAATGACTTCATGATACACGGACAAATGTAGGTGGCAAATATATTTTGTGGCTTTGATTCTTGAAGTAGAACCAAACAGCTTGATTTTAATTACACTTCCTTGGAAGTACGTATATCACATAGATTTTAATTGGTTTTATATCCAAATAAATTTGCTTAGAATTTCAACCAGAGTCATTGGTGAGCGCAACCGAAGTTATAGCTTGAGTTAGTGGATAGAACTATCACAAAATTTTGTGTGTGGTGTGGGATTTGGGAACTGCAGAACTAAAATTGGCTGGCAAAGCCACATTAGCTTTCATACTTCTGTGTATTAGCCAAGAGAGATTCTATTAGAAGAATTGGATGTTTTCAGTTCATACTAATGAAAGCTAGTCACAAGAGAGATGCTCATGTCTAATCCTTCAACATCTACTTTGAAGATATACATATGTTTAATGTTGGTAACTTCAAATCCCAGTATTTTCTTGGCACAGTAGTGGAAATTATTCTTGAAACTCCTCCTGCAATACTAATTGGACATTTTTCAGTCAGGTGTGTTAAAGCATACAATGGAGGCTGTCTTTGAAGACACAGGTGGAAAGCTAAAGTTGCTCAGGATAGCTTTGGAACTGTGTTTGCCCTTCTACTCTGTCAAGCACAGAGGCATGCATGGTCTCTTTCAGTAATGTTTCAAGCCAACTTGATCTTTCCCAATGCAGATTCTTAATGCTGTAAATGTTGCTTTCTCTAAATATGGAGGTAGTACCCCCTGCTCTCCATATCTCCATTCAAATCCTTCATCAAATCCCTTCTTTCAGGCCTGTGGCTTCATTTCAAGTTAGCGTACATAGGATTGTAGCCATAATTGTGACCAAGGTTAAAAACATATAACTATAGGCTCCCATTCATACCCTTGACTCTTCCTCCTGCCTTCTATTGTTTTCCTAATAGTTTATTTATATTATAAGCTCAGTGGGGGCAGGGACTTGTTAAGCTTTTGCTCTATAAAATGCCATGTACATTGATGAATTAATCCAACTTCACTAGGCACTATTCTTCTGCAGTGTTGTGGACTGAAATCTGTTTCATGAATAATTTCACACTTATTACCACAGGATATAGAACATCTATCTGCTGAACCTATTGTGAGGAAAATGGAAAAGAATGAAAGCAAAATGTTACCCCAAAGAGCTGTAAGTCCTACAGGGCAATGTAATCGTCAACTTCATAATGAAGAGTTACAGCTCAACACAGATGGACTCGCTTGCCAGCCTGCTGAAACGGATACAACTAATAAAAATGAAAACAGTTTGGAGAATGTTAAATGTAATCCTGAGCAATTTCATCAGGACATGTCACAAACTCCGGTTCACCAGGGTGAGATTCAAGAGCTTCTTCTCAATCCGTCTACCGAAACAGGCATTTCTAATGTAACTGGAAGTCAAGATGTACCACAAAACACTAACAAAACCGGACACCAGAGGACAGCTTGCCTCTATGGGAGAAGCTGCTACAGGTAAAATCAAATTGTCAGTCTTCTAAGTGAACTGATTCAGATAACCTCCTGCTATATAGTAATGTGGGACGCGGGTGGCGCTTTGGGTTAAACCATAGAGCCTAGGCCTTGCCGATCAGAAGGTCGGCGGTTCGAATCCCCGCGACAGGGTGAGCGCCCGTTGCTCGGTCCCTGCTCCTGCAGTTCGAACCTAGCAGTTTGAAAGCACATCAAAGTGCAAGTAGATAAATAGGAACCGCTCCGGCGGGAAGGTAAACGGTGTTTCCGTTGCTGCTCTGGTTTGCCAGAAGCGGCTTAGTCATGCTGGCCACATGACCCGGAAGCTGTCTGCGGACAAACGCCGGCTCCCTCGGCCAATAAAGCGAGATGAGCGCCGCAACCCCAGAGTTGGTCACAACTGGACCTAATAGTCAGGGGTCCCTTTACCTTTTATATAGTAATGTAGTCTGTGGGCAATGGAGATCTTATATTGTCAGCTCTTAGGTTAAAAGCCTGCTTTAATTAAGCTAGAGTGAGCAGATGAGTGGCAGATGAGAAGTGAATCTAGGGGATTTTATTGAGATAGATAGATAGGTAGATAAAGAGCATGTTGCTCTGTTAAGCAATATGCAGTTTAGGTAAATAAAAAACAATTTCCTCCAGGAAATAGAAACATAATTCTACAAGGCAATAATAGCATTGTAGCTTGTACTATGAATAGCCTTTAAAAAATTGTACTGAAGTTTTGGGGTGGAAGATAAAGTTTAACAAACATTGTGCTAAACTTCTGCACTTAGATAAGGTCTGTTGAGTTTAATGGGCAGATTCACAAATCTGGAAAAATGTTCTTGCATTGCAAGTAAAATGAATATTGGAACAGAGCTTATCAACCATCTGCCAGGATGTACTGTTTGCTTACCTTGTAATGGCTATCATGTAACATGCACCGGGGACTGCAAATGTTCTGAACTTTTTATATACTGTTGGATAATGCTGGGGAAAGTCCTCTTTGAGTAGACAGAAACATATCTGAGGTATTTGTAACAATGGGTGTATTATCTGTTATTCCTCAACATTCTATAAGTAATAATGAAAGGAAATCCAATCTGGATGCACTCCTGTGATAAAAGTCGATCGGAAGCAAGAAGGAATGGCATGCTGAAGAATTACTGAAATAGCTATACTTTTCAGGGTAAGAAAGAACAGGATATTAGTGTTCTGTCCTGTAGATCGCCATAACCAGGGGGCTGCATTTAGAAGATACATGCTTGATTTAGTTTGTTGCATGGCATGGCATGGCATTTTTCTAGCTGTGTTATATGAATTACATATTTTTAGTATAGCTTATGGTGTCTTTTTAATTTCACAGGAAAAATCCTATACATTTTCAGCAGTTCAGTCACCCCGGAGATAGTGACTATCATGATACGGAATCTGTAACTCAAGCTGACAATGATAACAGACCTGAATGCCCTTATGGAACTGCTTGCTACAGGTTAGAAATTTTGCCTACTACAAATTATTACCGTACTTTTAATATTTTAAGAGAGGGCATGTACTTATACGCTAGAGAGCTAGTGTGGTGTAGTGGTTAAGAGCGGTAGTCTCGTAATCTGGGGAACCGGGTTTGCGTCTCCGCTCCTCCACATGCAGCTGCTGGGTGACCTTGGGCCAGTCACACTTCTTTGAAGTCTCTCAGCCCCACTCACCTCACAGAGCGTTTGTTGTGGGGGAGGAAGGGAAAGGAGATGGTTAGCCGCTTTGAGACTCCTGAAGGGGAGTGAAAGAGCAGGATATCAAATCCAAACTCTTCTTCTTCATCATCTCTGGAATTTTATTTTAAATTGCGATAATTAAATATTTCAAACCTATCCTGACATTTGATGTGTCAAATGTGCCTTATAATGATAAGCTTAAAAACACCTGGTGAATATATTACCTTTGCAGATAAAATTTTAAATTACAGCCTTGTCTAAACTGTTGTTAAGGGCTGTGAAACCATGGCAAACCACAGATAACAGTTTGGGGCGGTTTTGCAATGTTGGAGACTGTTTCTTGACCAAGTTTGAGCAACAAACCATGGTTAAGTGTCGTGTCTGCACTGGACAGTTTGGGGTTGCTTCAAACAGGGTATCCGCTCTGTTTCACATGAGATCAGATGGGTGAATACAATAGAGGTCTTTTTGATAATGGCACTGAAACTGTGGAATGTCCTCTCCAATGAAATACCCCAGATTTCCTTTCTGGTTTTGGGTAACTGTTGGAGGACTCTTCAGAGCAGAATGTCCCATTGTCAGCTCCAATTTATAACATGGGGGCCACTTTAAAAATGTTATCATGTGTGTCCATTGCTCCCCTACTCCCAGCTCAATCAAATTCAGAGAATGAAAGGGCTGTAACAGCTGTATAGAAAAGAAAAAATTAGCAGGCACAGCTGGTTTTGTATGGGTGAGAAGCTTGTTGAATTTCTCTCCCCTGCACAACTACAAAAAATACAGGGGTAGCAAATTGCAGTCCAGTGCCTTATAGGTAAAGGACCCCTGGATGGTTAAGTCCAGCCAAGGCGAGGGAGCCGGTGTTTTTCCACTGACAGTTTTCTGGGTCATGTGGCCAGCATGACTAAACCGTTTTTGGCATAATGGAACACTGTGATGAGTGCCAGAGCACATGGAAATGCCATTTACCTTCCCGCCACAGTGGTACCTATTTATCTACTTGCACTGGTGTGCTTTCGATGTGCTAGGTTGGCAGGAGCTGGGACAGAGCAACAGGAGATCACCCCATCACGCAGATTTGAACCGCTGACCTACTGATTGGCAAGCCCAAGAGGCTCCGTGGTTTAGACCCCAGTGCCACTCACATCCCTTTTACAAAGTGCCTTATACAAAGTGATAGAAGGCAGGGCTTTTTTTCAACCTGAACTTGCTGGAACTCAGTTCTGGCACCTGACAGGTGGGTGCCATTGCATTATAAGAGAACAAGGAAGGAGTTCATTGTGAGTTCTGGCACCTCATTTTCTAGAAAAATAGCACTGGATAGAAGTACAGTAATCACTTTCCACAATTGGGACACCATTTCCTGAGTTGACTAGACCCAACAGAAGATGAGTGTAGGTTCTCAGAAAAGTTCGACTTGGCAGCACCAGAAAGATGTACCCAGAAAATGAGACTTGGTATACCACTTTCAAAGAACCACATGTAACTCTAAAAAGGCAACTCTAGGGTTAGGGGAGATTAGGGTGGGGGGAGATTATGGGTTGTATCTTTCTCTTCCCCTCCTATCCTTTCGCTACCACTTGCACAAGGTTCCTTTGCCCCATTTCAGGAGATTTCCCCCACCCCCTCCACACACAAGCACACCACAGCCGTGTACAACAAATCCCACACAGTTCAAGAGCCCTTCCTAAGCCTCTGGAGAAGATTTTCAGGGCTGCAGAGGAGAAGGAGGCTTGGGGGAGAAAAAAAATAGTAGTCTGAATTGCCTTCTGCAACCAGTAGATATAATTTTGTTTTGCAAGTGCAAATTACACAATACATTGATTTAAAAAACCACATACAGTAAAACCACATAGTTGATTGGTTTACATTCAAGGCCTCTTAAAAGTAATTTAATTTTCCTGTTTTCTAAATACTCAATACTTTGTACTGTTTACCCTCTTAATCTTTGCATTTTTGATAGATATGTACATCATTCTTCAATACATTTAGATTGTCCAGCAATAAAAACTTAAACTAAGGGCTCAGACTGAAATCTTATTCATCTGGAAGTGAGAAAAGAAACCTCCAGTTTGATTAAGCATCATTGTACTTATCCTCCCTTTTTAACAAAGATGAAAAGCATTTATTTTGCCTGCCTTTTTTCTTTCTCTCCCTGAAAAGATCAGTTAAACACTTTGAAGTTACAGTACACAAAATAACTGATTTCTTCTCCCTCTTAAACACAACTCCTTGGAGCATTATGGTTGTAGCTTTCAGTGGTTAGAAAATATTATTAAAGTTATGAAGACTCTACAATGGGAAGTTCAGGTTTCATCTCTTTCTCCCCACCCTGCCTTTTCTTTGCAGGAAAAATCCACAGCACAAGCTGGAATACAAACACACTGTACCACCAGGTAAAGTGCTTTGGTTTCATTATATAGGAAATGTAGAGTCTATATCTGTTAATACAACTGAGTGAGGAGGACCAAACAGTGGGCCTAGCTGGTGCCTAGCACGCTCATAAAAAGGGATGCTTTTGGTTGTTAAGATTTTCAAGCTAAAAATTAAACTAGCCAACAAAATCAAATGCTCAAATGGTACAAATATAATGCAGCTGTATTGCAGCTGAGATGCAAGAACCTGTCCATACCTATATGCAGTAACTATTTCTCAGAGTTTAAATGGGTTTGCAGCTTAGTCCTTTGCATGTTCACTCAGAAGTAAGTCCTACTGTGTTTGGTGGGATGTACCCCCTTATGTGTATCTGGGCCTGTAAGAAGTCTTACAGTGTGATCCTATACACATTTACTTTGAAGTAAGTCCATCTGAGGAGGTTACTTGCTCCTCAGTAAGTGTGCTCAGATTGCAGTCTTGGACCTTCTCCTTCCCCCAGGCTTTTAGGCAAACTACTTTTGAAAGTCTGCTTTCAAAGACAGCCAACGATATGGCAAATGTGGTGCATGCCTATTGTTCAAAGAAAAAAAGAAAAAAATTCCCATGGGGCTATTCCAAGCACCTTGCATAAATAATAATTCAATTCTGTGAGTGGAGCAGTGTCCATGCACACAGTACAGGCATCATACATGGGGAGTTGGTTCAAAGAGTTATATGTGTACCCAAAAATCTCATACAGCCAAAATTACATTTGGAGCCGCCTCGTGGCCAGCCTGACCATCTTTTATATGGCAGCCAGTGGGGGCGGGGTGGAGATCAGAGGTGGGATGAAGCTGGAAGCCCCAAGCAGACCTGGAGCTTTTCACACTGGATCTGCTTAGGGTTTCCAGCTTCCTCCCACCTCCCATCCTTCCTCTCTTCAGCCCACGTTTAACCACGTATGGTTGAAATAGTGTGTGTTAAATGTGCGGAAGATGCAAGTTCCCTGCTCAGGACTTTCTTGCCTCTTCTTTCCCTTTGCCACTCAAAAGTCTTGGGGGAAAGCTATGACTGTTTAAACTGGTATGATAGTGCTTTAAATGTGTGTTGTAGATGGGGCCTTGGATGAAAATCATACACACACTGCCATTAGCTAAGGAAGAAAGCCCCTATTGGTGTCAAAGGACAGGTTTGGGGTTTGTTTGATTTTTTTGACTAAGGCTAATAGCAGCTGGGGGCGTGTTCATTGGGATTGCAGCTGAGGAGAGAAGGATTAAGCATCTCCCCATGCATTGTGGTCCCATTGAAAATTACCCACTTCCAAGAACTTCCTGTGTAGTTCGGCTCTCAGGTACTATTAAAATATGGAACGGTTCATTTCTATTGTTGCCTTGGTTGTTTTTTTTAATAAGATATTTATTAAAAGTTTAACAATTACCAAAAAAAAGAGGGGGGGAAAGGCAATAAAAAAATTACAATACATCAAAAAATAAAAAGCAAAATAAAAATAAAAAAAGACAATACAGCACAACAATAAAAAAGAACAAAAACATTTAAGAACAAAAACATTTAAAAACACCTCCAGTATTTTCATATCTTTGTCTTTCATTTACTTGTTTCATCGACCTCCTCACACCTCCCTTTTTTGTATTCTAATTCAATTTAGCTATTTCAGCAAATCCTTTCCATCTTTCTCAATTTTTGTTCTATAATTTACCTTAACCCAATCTGACCTTAAATTTTACACTTTGGCCCATTAACAATCTATTTTTACTTAATTCTTTATAACATATCTGCTAAAACCATGTAACTTCATTCCAGCATCCTTCTAACATTCATTAATCTATTGTTGCCTTGGTAATGGTATTTTTGTTTGTTTGTTTCTTTAGAACCTGAGAGGAGGCAGACAAGACCGAAGGCTATTAAAAAAGGTTAGGATACTGTGTATTTCCAAATGGCAGAAGATAAATAGCTCTGAGTAATTTCTCATGTACTTTCTGTAAGCAGACAACTTGCAGAGTGTTGGTTTCTCTTTGAAATAAGATTAACTTTGAACAATATTAATAAGAAAATATACAGGAACAAATTATGGATTTGCTTTTACAGCCCACCTTTCTTCAATCATGGAACTTGAGGGTGTTTGCTGGTGGCCTCCGCGGAGTCAGCCACTGCTGAAACCCAGAACTGCCCTAGCTAGGACCTCTCCTGCATTTTAAGAAGAGTCTAGCTCTTCTTATCATTCATTTGTCTATTGCTGGGTCTCCACAGTGCTAATCCTAATATTCAAATATTCTATATGATGAATACAACAAGCTTGACTTAAAAAAGCTTTGTAAAGGAACACCGGGTCCCTACTGAATTCACATACAAAGACATGGGGTGGGATTCAGCTAATGAGTCCCATCAGAAGCGCTGCATAAGGACTTCCACTTTCACAAAGGAGCTTCGCCACCTCCACATGCCCCCTGTGCTCCCTGAAATTTTCTCATCTAGAAAAGTTAAAATGCATACAATAGCAAATTTGCTTACAAATCCGAATGGTTTCTGATTTGGGCACTCCTTTCTTGATAGCCGTTTAGAATTCTTAGTGTAGATATGGGTGGCCCAGTAGTTCAATTAATTTTAGAAGGAGAGTTTATCCCCCTCCACACACACTCCCATTAAAATAATCAAGTCTGCATAAGGTAATGACTGGTCCTTCAATCACACGATGTCCTTGCTTGCTAGCCGCTGCCTGCTAGGCAGTTACTGCCAAGATGGAGAAGGAGAGGCACAGTGGGAGCATGGAGACAAAATGGGGTGGATTTGGCAAACCTGCCTGTTGGTTCCTGTGACTTCTCCCAAGACTTAAAACTTGTTGAAGGTTAGAATAGATGAATGGCATCTTGGATTCCGTTCCAAGATGGCGGCGCGTTCATAGACTGCGGCTCTGAGATCCCAATACCTCACCTACTCACGCACAAAACTGGTAAACTTCGGGCTCACAAGAAAAATAGAGATAACTAGAGAGTTTCAAAGGTCCCACAATATACCAAACTGCATAGTAAGACCTCCAGGATCTCTATGGATTGTCAACGGGAGGGGGAAGTGCCGAAAGAAGCGAAAGAGAAAAGAGCAAAAGCAAAAACGTGGTTGCAGAGCTGGTCGGCTTCGGAAAAGACCCACGAGACCAGCACTGCCAAGCGTCTTCCTGACCACCAGATCTCTCGTCCACAAAATCGGCGAACTACAGCTGCTGATGGCAGCAAACAAGCTTCTTTGTGAGAGCTGTATGGTAATTATTACAGACACTTTGCTACATTCAGCAGTACCGGATGCAGCAGTTGAGCTGATAAATCGAATAATTTATCGCTCTGATAGAAACAGTGATTCTGGTAAAGCTAGGGGCGGCGGAGTCTGTATTTACATACACAATGGTTGGTGCGTTAACAGCAAAGTAGCTTACATGTATTGCTCCCCAGATCTAGAATTGATGGCAGTTACGTGTCGGCCATTTTATTTGCCTAGAGAAGTAACTGTCATAATTATTATAGCTGTTTATATTCCATCCGATGCTAATGTCAGTGCGGCACTTTCTAAGCTATGTGACATCATCTCCGAGCTCCAGCAAATCCACCCAAAGGGCGCCCTTGTTGTGGCAGGGGACTTCAATCAAGCCTGCCTAAAGACGGTTTTTCCTAAGTTTGAACAGTTTGTGAAAATTCCCACTAGAGGACAGAATATTCTAGATCTCGCGTATTCCAATTTGAAACAGGCATACAGGGCAATCCCCTTCCCCCACTTAGGCTCATCCGACCATTCTTCAGTTTTTCTATGTCCGAAGTACATCCCTCTCAGGAGAAGAATTCAGTCAGTTATAAAAACAGTTAGAATTTGGCCAGAGGGTGCTCTTAGTCAGCTCCAGGATTGTTTTGAGAGCAATGATTGGAGCATGTTTGAACATCAAGATCTGCATAGATACACAGATCCTATACTCTCCTATATTAAAGTGTGCATCGATAATGTAACATTGTAGAGATGCATTAGACTCTATGGGAACTGTAAACCATGGATGACTGCTGAAGTAAGAGGACTCCTGAAAATTCGGAATTCTGCCTTTAAGACAGGGAATATAGACATCTACAGAGAGGCGAGAATAAATCTCAAAAAAGGCATTAAGGCAGCAAAACAACAGTATAAGCTTAAAGTGGAAAATTATTTAGCTGATAACATCATGAAACAAGTGTGGCAACGACTGCAGCACCTAACCAACTACAAGGGCAATACAAGGAACATGGTTAAGACTGATGCCTCATTGGCAGAGGAACTGAACATCTTCTTTGCTCAGGGTGCGGTTGGTTGGGTTTTATCTTCTAGGGATAATTACCCTATCAAACTTTCACCTCTTCCCTATACCATTCTGACCCGAGTCCTGGCCCAGAGATGACTTGTTATTGAGGAGATCTTACCCCTCTATTGGGGAGGCTAGTATGGGCTCTGGGATTCCCACTATTGAAGGGCTAGGGAAGAATGGCGGTGGGGCTAAATATCACTATCGGCGAAGGGTTTTGAGATGCAGTGATGCTCGAACCCCTTCCAATCTACCTCCCGTCCCAAGGGACAAGGGTAGGGCGAGCAGGGATTACCCACCTCCGTCATTGGTGTTGTGCAATGCCACCTCCATAGGCAATAAAACCGCCACAATGCGTGACTTTTTTGTCTCGCAGGGGATTGACCTGGCTTGCATGACAGAGACCTGGGTACGGGAAGGAGAAGTAATCTCCCTACATGAGATAACACCTCCAGGTTTCTCTGTCCTCCATCAATCGCGGACTGTGGGTCGGGGGGGAGGAGTGGCGTTGTTAATCCGGAAGGATTGCTTTTTCAGGGCTCTGCCACCACCGGCGATCTCCGGCATTGAATGTGTTGGTCTTGTGTGGGGCACCAAGGAGAACTTGGCTGTCTGGCTGGTGTACCGACCACCTAGCGCACCGGCAGCCACCCTGTCAGACCTGCTGGAGGTGGCGGCAGGCTGGGCCTTGGAGTTTCCAAACCTTTTGGTTTTGGGAGACTTCAACGTCCATGCCGATGCTGCCCCCTCCTCACAGGCCCTGGACCTAGTGGCTGCCATGGCAACACTGAGGCTCTCCCAGTTTGTTACGGGCCCAACCCATCAAGCAGGTCATACGCTGGATTTGATCTTTGGTGCTGGCATAGCTGTGATCATGCTCCCCCCTGTGGAAGTGCCATGGTCTGATCACTATACTCTGAAAGCCAAGATTGACTTCCCGTTCCTCCCTGCTCGGGTGGTGAGCCTATTTGGGCTCGCCCGTGAAGACTGATGGATCCTGATAGATTCCGTCTGGCCTTGAGGGACCCTGCTCCTCCTGGCGACTCATTAGATGACCTTGTCAAGGACTGGAATAACCGGCTCTTGGCAGCCATCAATGAGATTGCGTCTAAGCGCCCTCTGCGACCCCGTCGAAACCGGGCCCATTGGTTTACCGAGGAGCTCCGGAAAATGAAGCGGGATCTCAGACGGCTAGAGCGAGTATGGCGACGGACTCGTGACGGAGCTTCAAGAACATCTTATAGGACGCTTATGAAAGCCTATGAGATGGCTATGAAAGCTGCTAAGAAATCTCACTTCGCAGTTTCCATTGCATCCGCTAGCTCTCGCCCGGCACAGCTTTTTAGAATAAGTAGGTCAATAACATCCTTAGGAGGACAACCAAATTTAAGCACAAATTCGACCCACAGCTGTGAGGCATTTTCGAGCTTTTTTGCAGAGAAAGTCCTGTTGCTCCGCTGTGACCTCCCTGCCAATTTAGATACAGTGACAGAACTGGAGGCCCCTCGACTGTCTTCGGGTCCAGTGTTAGAACATTTCGATCAGATACTCCCTGCTGATGTAGATAGACTCCTCCAAGCTGGTAGACCCACCACCTACCTCCTTGATCCGTGCCCGTCTTGGCTGATTAGGGCGTGCCCAGATATCGCACAGACCTCCCTGGTTGAAATTATCAATTTGTCCCTTGACACAGGGATATTCCCAGGGGAGCTGAAGGAAGCAATGGTGTGTCCGCTCTTAAAGAAAACTTCACTAGATCCTTTAGATCTATCCAATTACCGCCCAGTTTCAAATCTCCCATATCTGGGTAAGGTAATTGAGAGAGCAGTTGCTGAACAGCTTGGTAGGTTTCTGGAGGAAACATCAGCTTTAGATCCATTTCAGTCCGGATTCCGTCCTGGTTTTGGGACCAAGACGGCTCTGGTCGCACTAACAGATGATCTCCGCAGACAACTGGATCGAGGCAGGTCAGGACTGCTGATTCTCTTAGATTTGTCAGCAGCCTTTGACATGGTTGATCATGATCTTTTGGACCACCGCCTTGCCGATGTGGAGATACAGGGCATAGTCCATAAATGGCTGTGCTCTTTTATCTCTGGTCGGGGACAGAGGGTGGCACAAGGGAGGGAGTTGTCATCGCGCCACCCCTTTGTGTGTGGAGTGCTGCAGGGCGCAATCCTCTCCCCGATTCTTTTTAACATCTTTATGCGCCCCCTTGCCCAGATTATCCGGGGCTTTGGGCTGGGTTGTCACCAATATGCTGATGACACTGAGCTCTATCTGCTGATGGATGGCCACACCGACTCAATCCCTGACACACTGACCAGATGTTTGGAAGCTGTGGCTGGATGGTTTCGTGGGAGCCGATTGAAACTAAATCCTTCGAAGACAGAGGTCCTCTGGCTGGGTCGGGATCGTATGGGGATGAGGGACCAACTCCCTTCTCTTGCGGGGCCCCAATTAGTGCCATTGCCTTCTGTTAAGAGTTTGGGTGTAATCCTTGACACCTCCCTTTCCATGGAGGCGCAGGTTACAACAACAGGCAAGGCGACATTTTTCCACCTTCGCTGCATCAAGCAGTTGGTCCCTTACCTTTCCCGCCCCGACCTGGCCACAGTGATCCATGCGACGGTCACCTCCAGGCTTGACTACTGTAATTTGCTCTACGCGGGGCTGTCCTTGAAGCTGACCCAGAAACTCCAGCGGGTGCAGAATGCTGTAGCGAGGCTCCTCACAGGGTCTCTGCTATGGGAGCATATTCACCCAGTGCTTTTCCAGCTGCACTGGCTCCTGGTGGAGTACAGGGTCAGATTTAAGGTGCTGGTTTTGACTTTTAAAGCCCTTCACGGCCTAGGACCCTCGTACCTACGGAATCGCCTCTCCTGATATGCCCCACGGAGGACCTTAAGGTCCATAAATAACAACACCCTAGAGGTCCCGGGCCCTAAGGAAGTTAGATTAGCCTCAACCAGAGCCAGGGCCTTCTCAACACTGGCTCCGGCCTGGTGGAACGCTCTGTCTCTTGAGACCAGGGCCCTGCGGGATCTGATCTCTTTCCGCAGGGCCTGTAAGACAGAGTTGTTCCACCTGGCCTTTGGCTCAGAATCAGTTTGATTCCCTCCCCCTTTTTCTTTTTTCTTTCTCCTCCTATGATGAGATTGTTCCCTAATTGTTTTAATATTGTATCTTAATCTTTTAAATTGTATTTTAATCAACTTGTTTTTATTATTGGTTGTTAGCCGCCCTGAGCCCGGTCTTGGCTGAGGAGGGCGGGGTATAAATAAAAGGTTATCTGTGAGAAATGTGCTGATTCCTGGACATTTGTTTGTTAACATTGACAGTTCAAGTATATGAAATTGTAGTGCAAGACATGTGAAAATACATTAGCCGTGTGTACCTTGCACTGAAAAGGACCACCAGTTTAGCATGGGAAATAGTTCTTGCAAGGCCCCTTTCCTGAATATCTTCCTTACAACTTTTCAGCTACGTTTCTTTCTTTTTCAGTCTATAATGGGTAATAGTGAGTTAGCAGAAGGTCCCCTGTCAGTCCCCTGCCCTTTCCTAAAATTCACTCTAGTGAAGGAGGTTAGTGTTAGAAAGGGCAGAGGCATCTGGATGCTCCAACCCATGTGTTCATGTAGCTAGGAGTTTTTTGTCACTCAGGGCACAGAAGGTTCTGCTATTATAGCCTTATTGGACTTTACCAATTGGTAGGGTGAGCGTTTCTCCCGGACGGGAGGAAGGAAGTCAAATGACACCGAGGGTTGGTTCAGAGAAAGTGTTTATTCTGCTCTCTGGATAGCAGAAGTCACTTGCGTGGTCAGCTCACAGCAAGTCCAAAGAAATGAGAAATTTCATGCAGTATATGTATCCTCCAGGCACCCTCTCCCCGCTTCCCCAGGAATCCAGCCATGTCAGCTTGTACACGCAGGTTGACATCATAGATGATCCTGCTCCAGTACTTTTAACCATAAAAGGGTGTTCCTCTTCGTGTACTCTTGACCATATAAAGGTATTCCTGTTCTGGCACTCTTACCTTGGGGTAAGAAGGTCACCAACTCTCCTGGCGCTGTTCCCGGACTAGGCCTGTGCATCAGAGTGTGGTCAGGATGTAACGTAAGACCCAGATGTGTCATCCCTGCTCCACGGAACTTGGCAAGGTCATCCATTGCCGTCACGGACTGATAAAGGAGAGGGCTTTGAGCACTTGTTTATACAGCTGGATTTTGGCTCAAGAGCTCAAGTTAAAGCATTTTAGAAATGTTCTCTTGGAGAAGGAAAAATGCGGATTTTGGGTCAGTTTCAAGCTGACTGCACAGAAACCCATTCCTTCACTATCACTAGGAAACTCCCAGTTCCTAGGCTCTCTGACATTAATGGATGTCCACACCATGCAAGCATCCAGGATTTAAAGAGACTGCTGTAATCCCTACCACCGTGCCATCAGGATAAATTTCAGCAAAGGGCAGTAGAGAGTGTTGGTCAGCAGCAGAATTGCTGGACCTGCAACAGGCCCAGCACGAGTTGGACCCAGACTTGAGTGGAATTGTAGGCTTGGCTCATAATGACCTTGATTTACAAATTTTGGACAAATTTTCGTATTGTTGCTCATATTGACTAACATGTAGCATCTATATACACTCGTATAGCAAATTTAACTGTAAAGTAACTTGTATTGGGAAGATCAAATATTAAGTGATATGATTTAGTTGATACATTTCAAGTATTAAATAATATTGTGGTCTTACACCACTATCATTCTAGTTTTTAATCTTCTTTTAAGGGTGCTGTCTTTTTTACTATACAGGAAGAAGTGTTTTGGATGATGATAGTGATAATGATGGTGAGCCCAATGAATACAATTTGAATGACAGCTTTATAGATGATGACGAAGAGGAAGAAGAGTGTGACCCTACTGATGAAGACTCTGACTGGGAGCCAGATTTTGAAGACAAGGATGATGAAGATGTTGCCACACTTCTAAAAGAAGCACAGAAGATTGTTAAAAGCAATAAGTAGTTGTACATATATTGCAAATGTAGTGCACAATTCAGTTGAAATACATGAAACGTCCTGAATTCAATTTGGTTTAAATGATTCACTTTAACCCTTAAATCAAGTTGGCATAAATGTTCTCTTGATTCTGTCCCTTGCATTTAAGAAGACAAGAGGCAATTTTTGGAAGACAGTCATAATAATTTATTGATACCAATTTATATCTCAAGATATTGAGACCAAATAGATTGGTTAATGAAGAAAAATATATTGGTCAGGTTGAGAGAGGTTACTCCAACTCGATTAGTGTGAAGGGGATGAAAGCATTTAAATCTGGCTCAGTAGTGCCAGTTGAGTGGTAATTTCCCCTCTAAGAATAGTGGTTTAGATGAGCCTTTACCTCGAAATCATCTCTTAAATTTTGCACTCATGTATACTTAATTTATGTAAATCTTAAATGCTGTTTTCTCACAGCTGGTAATGTCTGAGAGAAAGTCGTGTATCTTGAGTTGTAACACTTAACACTACTGATTTTAATGCCTGATGTACTGTGCCACATACGGCGTTGAGGCTTAAACTAGGAAGTTTTTATTTACATTACTAAAGTTCATCTTCATGTTAAATGAAGGGAACATTATGTTGCATATAAGTAATCATCATATATGGTAGATCATGACAGTTTTAGATGGACAGTTAAACCAAGTTGGAATTTGGTTCATTAGTTGCCAAACTGGTAACCAGGCTGTAAACAATCACTGTCTTTCATATTCCAGCTAATACTACAAATGGCATTTGTTTTCTCTCTGTATTTCAGAAAAAGGTTTATAAATTTATGATGAAAGCAATTATGTCCCAAATCTCTTTCCAGTATTATTGTTCTTCTAAAAGTGATTGTACAATACTACTGCACTCTGTTTCTTTACTCTGAAACATAAATCCCAGGTGACTTGGCTTTGCACTGGAATCTGAGGCACAGGTTTTTCTGTAAAAACACTGATTTACATTTAAATATGCTGTGTAGATATTGAACATGAAAGTCTTTTTGAAAAGTAAATAAATCAATATTGCCACTAGCCCTGGGCATATAGCAATCCCCCCAGGTAAACAGCCGAGTAGTAGCAACTTTTCACCCCTCACTGCAGCAGTACATGTTTTAGATTCCAGAAGAGTGTTTTGCACAGCTGTTAAGGGCAAGAGAGTCAGTCTTTTCATTTTAATGACTTTTTCCAAGTTGAGGAAAAAGTGTTGCAGAGCAACCAATCTGGCTTTCTCCCGGGAAGACACATGTCTGACAATGTGAGGAACATAATAGACATTGTGGAACTGTTGGAGATGAACATTAACAGAAAAGCGGTTTTGATTTTTGTGGACGCGGAGAAAGCCTTTGACAATATTAGTTGGAGTTTTATGAAAAAGAATCTCCAAGGGATGGGGGTAGGCCAAGGTTTTGAAAACGGTATAGGTGCAATTTATTCTGAGCAGAAGGCAAAGCTAATTGTAAATAATGTGGTAACGGAAGAGATAGCTATAGAGAAAGGAACACGACAGGGATGCCCTATTTCTCCTCTACTTTTTATACTGGTTCTGGAGGTTTTGTTAAACATGATTAGAAAGGACCAGTTGGTTAAAGGAATTCAGGTCGGAGTGAGAGAGTATAAATTAAGGGCATTTGCAGATGACCTAGTTTTGACTTTGCAACAGCCAATCACTAGCACAAAAAGAGTTTTAGAACTGATCGAGATATTTGGTCAAGTTGCAGGATTTAAGTTGAACAAACAAAAAACTAAAGTCTTGGAAAAAAACTTAACAAATGAAGAAAAAGAGACATTCCAGAATGAAACAGGTTTGGAGATAGCAAAAAAAGTGAAGTACCTGGGGGTAAATTTGACATCGAAAAATGTGAATCTTTTTAAAGACAATTATGATAAATGTTGGACAGAAGTTAAGAAAGATTTAGACATATGGTCAAGGCTGAAACTTTCCTTGTTAGGCAGAATTGCTGTTATCAAAATGAATGTATTGCCTAGAATGTTATTTCTGTTTCAGACATTACAAATAATAGATAAGATGGACTGTTTCAAGAGGTGGCAGAAAGACATATCGAAATTTGTCTGGCAGGGCAAAAAGCCAAGGATAAAATTTAAGACATTAACAGATGCGAAAGATAGAGGGGGTTTTGCCCTGCCGGACTTAAGACTCTACTACGAATCAGCAGCGTTTTGCTGGTTGAAAGATTGGCTGCTCCTCAAGAATACAGACATTTTGGATTTGGAAGGATTTGATAACAGATTTGGTTGGCATGCATATATATGGTATGACAAGGTAAAATTGCATAAAGGTTTTAAGAACCATATCGTGAGGAAAGCTCTGTATAATGTTTGGATTAAGTATAAAGACTTGTTTGAAAGTAGAACCCCCAGGTGGCTGTCACCAATGGAAGCAAAAGAGGTGAAAAAATTGAATATGGATTCTAATTGGCCTAAATATTGTGAAATTATAGAACAAGATGGTGAAAATGTAAAATTGCAGAGTTTTGAGAAACTGAAGTTTAAGGTGAGAGATTGGTTACATTATCGACAGATAAATGAAGTATTCAAGCAGGACAGAAAGAAAGGCTTCCAAGTGGAAAAGTCAAAATTAGAAACAGAACTGTTAGAACCCAATACTAAAAATTTGTCAAGAATGTACAACTTGCTGTTGAAATGGAATACTCAAGATGAAATGGTGAAATCTAATATGATTAAATGGGCACAGGATATTGGGCATGACATTGAGCTTGCTGACTGGGAGCAGTTATGGACCACTGGTGTTAAATTCACGGCATGTAATGCCTTAAAAGAAAACATTATGAAAATGATCTACAGGTGGTACATGACTCCTGCTAAGTTAGCAAAGATCTATCATTTGCCCAACAACAAGTGTTGGAAGTGTAGTGAAACGGAGGGAACCTTCTATCACCTTTGGTGGACCTGCCCGAAGATTAAGGCTTTCTGGGAAATGATCTATAATGAAATAAAAAAAGTTCTGAAGAGAACGTTTGTTAAAAAACCAGAGGCCTTTCTCTTGGGCATGGTGGGCCAAATGGTGCCAAAGAAGGATAGGACATTTTTTATGTACGCCACTACAGCAGCAAGAATTCTTCTAGCAAAGTATTGGAAGACGCAAGATTTACCCACGTTGGAAGAATGGCAGACGAAGGTGATCGACTATATGGGACTGGCAGAGATGACTGGCAGAATTCGAGACCGGGGGAAAGAGGCGGTGGATGAAGATTGGAATAAATTTAAAGTTTATCTTAAAAACTGCTGTAATTTGGAAAATTAGGGGCTCAGAGTTATAAGAGATAAAGAACTACAGTTGCATTAATAACTAACTGAAGTTAAATATATGAAATATATTTAAGTTATGATCAGAGGGTTGCTGAAAAATCTTGAAACAAGAATGCAGAAAAGGGGTGGTATGGGGAAGTCGTGTTTTTGTTTGTTTATGTTTATGTTTTTGTTTTGTTTTATGGAAAACCAATAAAAATTTATTAAAAAAAAAAAAAAAAGTGTTGCAGAGCAATCCCAATATCAACATTTTGTTCACACAATACCTTCATCCAAACTAGGGATAATGTGCCTCTTTTGTAATCAGCAGGTCCTCCCAAAAAAAACTTGGGCAACCAATTGCACAGAGCACTTGATAGTATCCTGCAGATAGTGCTCTTTCATATAACTTTGTGAACAAGATGGAGAAATAAAAATGGCTCTGTTATTATTTTTCTTTAATTGTTAGTTGTCCTGAGAATGCTCCAGGGTTTGAGAGTGTTATATAACTGTATAAACAAGATTCACCTGAGGTTTACCCTTCTGATTTAACATTTAGCTAACGATAGGATGTGAGTGCTGCCATGGAGATGGACCCATACAGAGCAGGGGTAGTCAGTGAGGTGCCCTTTGTGTGTTGCTGGACTCCCATCATACTTGATCATTGGCCATGTTGGTTACTCCCGATAGAAAGTTCAAGCAGCGACCATTTTGCATGTGGCCAATTGACGCACGGCCGCTGATGCACAGGCCCTTTTGGACCAGGAAGAGGGCAGAACACAAGGTGGGTCAGGCTTACAGCACTCTGCTGATCTGTGTGGGGGACAGGAACGGAACCCCTGTGCAAAGTGGTCTCTGCCTGTAATCAAATAGGTGCTGTTCTGTATGGATGAAAGAAATGATTAAACAAGCTTTGATTTTGCAGATATATTCTTCCACCTCTCCCCACCAAGCTCAGCAGTGAAAGATTTCAGGTGTTTCAGCACAAACCTTGAGGGTGGTGCCCTTGGAATAAAAGTCCCCAGAGAGGGTGGTGTCTTTGTGACATATGTTTTCATTTAAGCTGAGATGATACTGTGAGCTTTTCCATCTTAATGATCTAACAGATCTTGTTTTCTAGAGTGTTCCCAAAGCCGTAATTTGGGTTTCAGCACAGAGAGCAAGTCACTCCTCTGTGTGTTCCCAGTCCCTGCTTCACATGAGACTCTCCCAGGTCAGTTGTTCTCTCATGTTCACCTGTGACATTCCTTCCAGTTGGAGGAGACTCCCCATCTTTTTGCTTCTGGAGCAACTCTAAAGAACAAAATGCACTTTCTGGTTACAGCTGACCAGTTTGCCTTCACCTTATTGCATAGCTGTCAACTTACAGATTTGAAAATAAGGGACCTGGAGCCTCACCTGTTCCAGGCACTCCAGTCTTCCTGTCCTCCTGCAGTCTGGTCAAACTCATGCTGGGTAGCTTCGAGAACACTGTCCAACCAACTTTGTAACCAGAGGTTCAACTGAATAGAATCTGAATCACATGCACCACAAGGCCTATGCAGCCTCAACTTAAGATGGCTCCCCGGCCTGGCTTTGCACTGCAAAGTTTGCCAGCAGCACATGCAACAAAATGGCGTCCAGCATTCAAAAACCCCCTCAGCTTGCATAATAATAATAATAATAATAATAATAATAATAATAATAATAATTTATTATTTATACCCCACCCATCTGGCTGGGCCTCCCCAGCCACTCTGGGCGGCTTCCATAAAAACCAAAAATACAGTAAAATATCACACGTTAAAAACTTCCCTGAACAGGGCTGCCTTAAGATGTCTTCTGAATGTCAGGTAGTTGTTTATCGCTTTGACATCTGCTGGAAGGGCGTTCCACAGGGCGGGTGCCACTACCGAGAAGGCCCTCTGCCTGGTTCCCTGTAGCTTTGCTTCTCGCAATGAGGGAACCGCCAGAAGGCCCTTGGCGCTGGACCTCAGCGTCCGGGCAGAATGATGGGGGTGGAGACGCTCCTTCAGGTATACTGGACCAAGGCCGTTTAGGGCTTTAAAGGTCAGCACCAACACTTTGAATTGTGCTCGGAAACGTACTGGGAGCCAATGTAGGTCTTTCAAGACCGGTGTTATATGGTCTCGGCGGCCGCCCCCAGTCACCAGTCTAGCTGCCGCATTCTGGATTAGTTATACTTTCCGAGTCACCTTCAAAGGTAGCCCCACGTAGAGTGCATTGCAGTAGTCCAAGCGGGAGATAACTAGAGCATGCACCACTCTGGCGAGACAGTCCGCAGGCAGATAGGGTCTCAGCCTGCGTACCAGATGGAGCTGGTAAACAGCTGCCCTGGACACAGATTTGACCTGTGCCTCCATGGACAGCTGTGAGTCCAAAATGACTCCCAGGCTGCGCACCTGGTCCTTCAGGGGCACAGTTACCCCATTCAGGACCAGGGAATCCTCCACACCTGCCCGCCTCCTGTCCCCCCAAAACAGTACTTCTGTCTTGTCAGGATTCAACCTCAATCTGTTAGCCGCCATCCATCCTCCAACCGCCTCCAGACACTCACACAGGACCTTCACCGCCCTCACTGGTTCTGATTTAAAAGAGAGGTAGAGCTGGGTATCATCCGCATACTGATGAACACCCAGCCCAAACCTCCTGATGATCTCTCCCAGCGGCTGCATGTAAATGTTGAAAAGCATGGGGGAGAGGACAGAACCCTGAGGCACCCCACAAGTGAGAGCCCAGGGGTCTGAACACTCATCCCCCACCACCACTTTCTGAACACGGCCCAGGAGGAAGGAGTGGAACCACTGTATGACAGTGCCTCCAGCTCCCAGCCCCTGAAGACGGTCTAGAAGGATGTTATGGTCGATGGTATCAAACGCCGCTGAGAGATCCAGCAGAACTAGGAAACAGCTCTCACCTTTGTCCCTAGCCTGCCGGAGATCATCAACCAGTGCGACCAAGGCAGTTTCAGTCCCATGATGAGGCCTGAATCCCGACTGGAAGGGATCCAAATGGTCCGCTTCTTCCAGGCGTGCCTGGAGTTGTTCGGCAACCGCTTGCTCAATCACCTTGCCCAAGAATGGAAGATTTGAGACTGGGCGATAGTTGGCCATCGTGGCCGCATCTAAAGATGTTTTTTTAAGAAGCGGTTTAATAACCGCCTCTTTCAGCGGGTCTGGGAAGGCTCCCTCATGGAGGGAAGCATTCACCACCCCACGAAGCCCATCGCCCAGTCCTTCCCGGCTAGCTTTTATAAGCCAGGATGGGCAAGGATCCAGGAGACAGGTGGTTGGTTTCACTCGTCCAAGCAGCCTGTCCACATTAACTAGCCACACACAAGGCATGCAAGCTCCACCCCCCCCAGTCGTTCTTAGACTTCTTATTGGGTGAGCAACACAGTCAAGCAACACAGTTGGAGCCTCCCTCCTCCCTGGCCGGCAGGGAGGGAGGGAGAGGAGCTGCTTCCTTTGAAATTTAAGGGACATCATTTAAGGGACATCCATCAATAAGGGACAGCAGCAGGACATGGCGCTGGAATAAGGGACTGTCCCTTCAAATAAGGGACACTTGACAGCTATGTTATTGTGCACTATTACATTGTGTAAAAAAATAAAAACTGACAACCAGGACAAAACCAATTAGAACTGCAGTTAACTTAGAAGTGAAGTCAGCAGAATTACAGTGACAGGATGATGGCCTTCAGCCATGTCCCGACTACAGAAGAAAGTGGAAACTTGAAAACAGTGCAATGATAAATAATCTGAAGATAGTTCCAAATGATGGAAAATCGTCTCTAGCTATGTGGGTGGGTATGTCTGTATGTATGTATGTACTTAGTTATTTGCTTACTAACTTACCACCATTCATCAAAAGATCTTAGGGTGATTCACAAGAGAAAAATACAAAATATTCCATGTATGATGTTGCTGGTCATGTGGGGAAGCTCTCACTTCACTGCAAGTTTGTGGGCTAGATCTTATTTTGGTGGTTTTCCACTTTGGCCCACGTTGCATTGAAAGGGACCAAAAAGCAAGAGGGAGAACCTGTATCCCTCCGGATATTGTTGGGCTGCAACTTCCATCAGCCACAGCCGGTATTGCCAATAGTCAGGGATGATGGGCATTGTAGTCATAACAACTTCGGGGGGGGGGTCACAGGTCCTCTATCTCTACCATAAAGGGAACACTGGGGAGTCAGGGAGGTATTTTGGTTAGAATGTTGGTCTAGGAATAGGGAGGTAAAGGTAAAGCTACTATTAGGTCCAGTCGCGGACGACTGGGGTTGCGGCACTCATCTCGCTTTATTGGCTGAGGGAGCCGGTGTACAGCTTCCGGGTCATGTGGCCAGAACTAGAGCAGCACACGGAAATGCCGTTTACCTTCCCGCCAGAGCGGTACCTATTTATCTACTTGCACTTTGACGTGCTTTCAAACTGCTGGGTTGGCAGGAGCCATGATGCTCACTGGGTTGTGAGAATAAAATAAGGGTGGGAGGTTGAGAATCATGTGATTCTCTAGAGCGTCAGAAACAGGACTTCACTAAATGCTCAGTTAGATTGCTTTCCAAGGAGCCCTGTCCCCACCCACACCAGGGCAGCATGTGGCAGAAGGGCAGAAGCAGCAGTGTACAGTGGTACCTCAGTTTTCGAGCATCTCAGAAGCCAAACGTTTTGCTTTTCAAGCACTGAAAACCCAGAAGTAATTGCTTCCATTTCAAACGCGTCCTGGAAGTCAAACAGCTTCTCATAGAATCATAGAGTTGGAAGAGACCACAAGGGCCATTGAGTCCAACCCCCTGCCAAGCAGGAAACACCATCAGAGCACTCCTGACATATGGTTGTCAAGCCTCTGCTTAAAGACCTCCAAAGAAGGAGACTCCACCACACTCCTTGGCAGCAAATTCCACTGTCGAACAGCTCTTACTGTCAGGAAGTTCTTCCTAATGTTTAGGTGGAATCTTCTTTCTTGTAGTTTGGATCCATTGCTCCGTGTCCGCTTCTCTGGAGCAGCAGAAAACAACCTTTCTCCCTCCTCTATGTGACATCCTTTTATATATTTGAACATGGCTATCATATCACCCCTTAACCTCCTCTTCTCCAGGCTAAACATGCCCAGCTCCCTTAGCCGTTCCTCATAAGGCATCGTTTCCAGACCTTTCACCATTTTAGTTGCCCTCCTCTGGACATGTTCCAGTTTGTCAGTGTCCTTCTTGAACTGTGGTGCCCAGAACTGGACACAGTACTCCAGGTGAGGTCTGACCAGAGCAGAATACAGTGGCACTATTACTTCCCTTGATCTAGATGCTATAGTCCTATTGATGCAGCCCAGAATTGCATTGGCTTTTGAGCTTCCGAGGCGTGTTTCTCAATTTTCTCCATTGAAGTTGCCAGCCGCCCATTGCGCCTTGGTTGTCGAACGTTTCAGAAGTTGAACAGTCTTTCGGAACAGATTACGTTCAACAATCGAGGTTCCACTGTACATGCATAGATGCCTACAAAATAAAGAATAAGGATTTTTGGCTTTGGACTTTTGTCTTGTGGCCCCCAGAGGATTTGTGACCATTTGATTCTTTAAGATCCTTTAAAGGGGAATAACATTTGCCTTCATTAATAAATACTTTCCCCACTTATAAATATTAACTCCTCATCACTGTCGTAACCAGTGTTCTGAAGTCTGGCCCTTCAACTGATTAATCAGCAGGGTCTCTCCTTGAAATTGACTGAGATAAGCATACTCTGGTAAATTGATTGTTTCAAAGAAAAAGAGTGAAGAAGGGAATTGTTTATTACAGCTCCATTACACTGTTTAATTTTAGAAAATTTAAGAAACAGAGCAGTGGCTTTGATGGCTGTTCCCCTCAAAGGACCTTTAAATCTATTAATAGGATTTAGTTCATTCTTTCCCCTCCTAAATTGCAAGGCAGTACCATAACAACTGGAAGCAATAGAATAAGGCTGCTATTATTTGCCATTTGATGAAACTGCAAAAGCTACCACAGCTGGGGATGTGCTGATTCTCTGCACCATATGCTAGATGCTACTGCTGTTGGTGGATTTTGCTTCTCTACTGATTTGCCACTTCTGAAATCTTTATAAACCCATTCAGTGATTCCAAGTTGAAGGATGTGAGTTGGAAATTTGGTTAAGTCAGAGAGCCAGATGGGCAAAGCATTGTGAAAATCCAAAGGATATCATCAGAGATGTGACCCATTTTGAATAGCATTGATTGTTCTGACTTTTGGAGATCACTTTCAACTTTTCTTTTAAATTTGCATATGGTTAACAAGGGGATTAGGAAATTACTGCCTTTGTTATCTTATGAGAAACTTAAAACGCCTGTACTCTCAGAATATTTTATATTCCAGGTGGAGAATCTAGAGATTCAGAGAAATCTCTAAATATGGATATGTATTTTGTACTGTTACAATTCTACACGTGTTAAATCAAATAAAAATTATTTGGGGGGAAACGAATGAATGAATGTAGGACTGTGTCCTAAAGCCCTTTTGGGTTCTTGGGACAAATTTAATGTTTCCTATTTGGATCCGGGTTCCTGTCCACACCTAGTGGATGGGTATGTATAGGCCAATAAAACGAGATGAGCGCCGCAACCCCAGAGTCGGTCACAACAGGACCTAATGGTCAGGGGTCCCTTTACCTTTATGTATAGGCATACATTTGCTTCATGAATAGCTTCATTTGTGCTCCAACAGAAGAAGGGAGAGCATACAACAAAAAAGGCCAACAATCATCAGGAAAAGCAGGTTATAAATGTTAACATAAAAAAGTATTTATTTAAGAGCTTCACAACATTGCAAGAATACAGGTGGTCCGGCTGCTCGTTGCCACTTAAAAAACAAATCCTAGATGGGTATTCCCGTTTTAGGGTTGTTTAGCTGGGTATTGCATGGTTGGCCATCAAATACTTTTTTAAAAAAAAACACCACACACACACCACAATATAAACAAAGTTGACAAAATTGTATGACCACGAGGAAGGAGGTGTTGTCTTGCCCATATCTCACAACATAACCGGAAAGGTCCAAGAGGTCATCGTGACACCTGTACTATTAAATTCTACATGGTAAGGACAGTTAGAAACAGATGTGTGATTTGCGGGGTGGGAGCAGGGAATGTCACAGTTTCCAGCCTATAAAATACTGCATTTAGGAAGTTCAGGGCCCCTTCTGTTGAAGTGCAATCTTAAGGGAAGAACTGTGAGCCATATGTATCAAAAAGATAGCTACTACGTCAAGTGTTTCATGCAAAAATAAACCCCAATTAAGCATAAAGGCCCTTGATTGTTTAGTCTGCCCTCATATGTAAGGAAGTGAGAGCTGGACCATAAAGAAGGCTGATTGCCGAAGAATTGAAGCTTTTGAATTATGGTGCTGGAGGAGACTCTTGAGAGTCCCATGGACTGCAAGAAGATCAAACCTATCCATTCTGAAGGAAATCAGCCCTGAGTGCTCACTGGAAAGACAGATCGTGAAGCTGAGGCTCCAGTACTTTGGCCACCTCATGAGAAGAGAAGACTCCCTGGAGAAGACACTGATGCTGGGAAAGATGGAGGGCACAAGGAGAAGGGGGCAACAGAGGACGAGATGGTTGGATAGTGTTTTCGAGGTTACCAGCATGAGTTTGACCAAACTGCGGGAAGTAGTGGAGGACAGAGGTGCCTGGCGTGCTCTGGTCCATGGGGTCACGAAGAGTCGGACACGGCTAAACGACTAAACAACAACAACATATGTAAGGAACTCCACGCTGGGCATTTCATTTTACTTCCAGATCAGAGCAGTACTTTCGGGCACACTTTGGGTTTAAACTTCAAAGTATTGAATGCTCCCTCCACAGCCTTAGGTAAATATATTGGGTATCTTTCTAGTTTCTTTCTGGAGCAAATTGTTCTTCCATGGCTGTTTCTTTCCGATTGGCTTGTCGTCTTTCCTCCTTGGACAGTGTCTTGGGAACATCTCCGAGGGGCACGTAGAATCCAGTTGGAATGCAAGCTGTGCTCCCGTGAGCTCGCAATGACTGAAAGAGGGAACCAAAATTGGAATGAATACACCTTCACAGCAGCATAAAGTTTTAACAACGATCTTTCTGAAAGCATTTTCGAAGGGTGCTCATATCACCCAATAACATCAGCCATGTTCACCTGCAACATTAAGCCAAGATTTCTTTTAACAATAGTATGTTGAACAACCCAGGAAGTCTTGCTGACCAAAGAAAGAAACACCTTGTTTTCCTCGGCCTGATTCTGGCAGCACCAACCTGTTACTCTTGTAGTAACATGGTCTCACTGCCTTGCCAACTTGCTTACCTAATGGCTAACTGCATGATTTTTCAGCTTCTCCTGGCATACTCCAAGCCAAACAAGCATTCTTCCTTTTCCTCCAACATAAAGGTAAAGGTAAAGGGACCCCTGACCATTAGGTCCAGTCGTGACCGACTCCGGGGTTGCGGCGCTCATCTCGCTTTACTGGCCAAAGGAGCCGGCGTACAGCTTCCGGGTCATGTGGCCAGCATGACTAAGCCACTTCTGGCAAACCAGAGCAGCGCACAGAAACACTGTTTACCTTCCTGCCAGGGTGGTACCTATTTATCTACTTGCACTTTGACGTGCTTTTGAACTGCTAGGTCGGCAGGAGCAGGGACTGAGCAACGGGAGCTCACCCTGTCGCAGGGATTCGAACTGCCGACCTTCTGATCGGCAAGCCCTAGGCTCTGTGGTTTAGACCACAGCGCCACCCACGTCCAGCATGGAGACACTCCATTCTTCACCCCAGTGGAATAGTGTAGTTTCTCCCTCTCTCTCTGCAGGACTCCTGCCTGCATCCCCATTGGAAGTTATTTGCTGACTGAAATGATGAATGTGCAGAGCCGAAGGCACAATGATCCCTCAGTGGCTCTGAGGGAAATTCACCTAAAATACTTCCTGCTTGTTGGGTATACATCACAGGGGAAGTTTTGCCAAATCATTCCCCAAAGGCCACAGGTTAAGTAATGTCAGAAGGCAGGGTAACACCAGGGCCTTTCTTCAGTGGGTAAAAAGGTAAAGGGACCCCTGACCATTAGGTCCAGTCGTGGCCGACTCTGGGGTTGCGGCGCTCATCTCACTTTATTGGCCGAGGGAGCCGGCATACAGCTTCCGGGTCATGTGGCCAGCATGACTAAGCTGCTTCTGGCGAACCAGAGCAGCACACAGAAACACTGTTTACCTTCCCTATTTATCTACTTGCACTTTGTTGTGCTTTCGAACTGCTAAGTTCGCAGGAGCTAGTTGCTTGTAAAACAAGACACCAGTTACATTTCTGCCAGTCAAGCAGCTTTTAAAGCTTTTACATTATGGGGTTTAATTTTAAATTTGTTGATGAACAGCATGACTTTATTATGACAGATTTTATTTTATTTCCATGTGTCATTTGTCTATGGTCACTCAGCAGCTCCCTGCATTGTATGCCTACTTACCATCAAAATCAACATCTGCGTGTGGCGGATGATCCCTCACCACAATTTTTCGATGCCTTTCTGCATCTAGCTCGGCAATAATTGAGTCAAAATAAGCTATTGCCTCAGTTACGTCTGAATTGAGCTGGGAGGCTTTTCTCTCTGCTGAGATCTGTTGAACAGAATAATATGACAGGAGTTCGGTTTGAACAAACAGACTTTGCTATTGCAAAGAACAACCCAATATCCAAGGATACAAAATGTGGGACCAAAATGGTGGAAGCGGACTTCTAAATGTTCTTCAACAAAACAATCTCTGATCACTGGCTAAATTGTTCTTTGAACCCATTGCTACTTATTTGTCTTTGGCCTGCATTTTAAAGTTTTTTTATGCTTAATTCGGGGAGTTGGATTGTGCTCTGGCTCAGAATGCCAATGTAATGGAAATTGTGAGTTCAGGGTTCACTTAGGTATATTCTCAAATGTTCTACTACCATGTGGGTTGTTTTAATGAACCATTTCTCAAGGCACCGATGCAACTTCATATCTACAGTTGCCACCTATTTTTCTGCCAAAGTCCTGGCACTCTTGACAACTGCATTACTGCAGGAAAAATTCATTAGGTGGTTTTCCATCGCCACTTTTCCGTTTTGGGAAGAGCATTTCCTGCTGAATCACAATCAACAGCTTTTAGTTAAACCTTTGCGAAAAGTCAACAATTTTGGCCTTAAAAGCTCAGCCCAGCATTTTGTAAGTTAACTTTAAAATTTAAAATTTTAAAATTTAAAGTAAGTCCTTATTGTGACATATCATATTAAAGCCCGTGAAGTTCTGAAGAGATTGGTGTTTTTAGTTTTGACATGTCTCAATGCTGGGATAAGCTTTTAAGTTTTTTGTGTAGTGTGACAAGGCCAAAATTATCATTTAAAAAAAAATTCTAACCCTCATAATTAAAAAACGGGATGAGATAAAAAGCTAAAATTTTAGATTTAAACTTAGTTTTGCTCATTCAACAAATCAACAAAATATTAAGAAAATTGGATGACATGAAGTAAGAAAGTTGGATCACTTGATATTGAATGACCCTCTAGTGTGGTTCTGCTTGATTGTGTAGATCAACTTGAAGGGGGATTAGATGAAGAAATGAATATAGGAGCACAGCTGCAGAAATAATTACTTAAAACAGGAATCCTGGAGCTACTCTCATTCCTTCTGTACATACAGTACCTATGTGAGCTTGGAGAACCGCTTAGGTTCTCTGTGAAGTGAAAATAATTATTCTGATGAGGACAGGAACATTATCCCAGCCTCGCCATGAAGTCAGTGAAGGACCATCATGAAGCCACTGCTGCCCAAACTCACTCTTGTTTTCTGTAAACTGTGAATAATAATAATTACCTAATAGGCTGTTTCAAGGATAACTAATCATGCACAGTTTACAATGCAATCCTATACCTGTTTTGTCAAAGTAAGACCCATTCAGTTCTATGGGTCTTACTCCCACATATGTTCAGATTAGATTACAGCTGCGAATGCAGATTTGAGACACACACACACACACACACACACACACACACACACAATGTTTCCTAAAGACTCTCCTCCCTGGAAGAGAGGGGAGTGGTTGTGGGCGGGAGCCCGAGCACCGCCCCTAGCAGGGGGCGTTTGCCCCCTGCCTCCACCTCACCTGGCTGGCGCCCACGCCCCTCGGCAGGCACCCAACCAGGTGCCTCTGAGGTGGCGTGTTCAGCAGCCTTTTGCTGCGGCGCCAGCCTCACCCCGGCCTCATTCTTCGCTGTCGTCTCGTCGTGAGTCACCCACCCTCCACTCCCTTTGAGCTCAGGGTCTTAGTTCATTGGCCTTGCTATGGACCTTAGGTTGGTCGCCCTGGTTGTCCGGGGGGCCTGGTAGGAATTTTTCCATTTGGCATTTGGCTTTTTGGTTTTTTCACCTACCTCGTAGCAATCGTCACAACTTTTGTGGTATTGGTGGGTAGGTTAGGCATTGGAATAATGTGCTGTGGTGTGTCGAAGGGCTAGGTGTGGCCATCGCCTATGCCTTCAATTTTTGGGTATTCCGTTAAAGGAATCTGGCGGTCGTGTATTCTGTCCGATGCCTGCTTGGCGGGAGGCCATGGCACGACCCTCGGTGACATCAGGGGAGAGCCTATAGTTGGATTAGCATCAACAGGCTCCACCTACTGGTGAATAAACCCACTTGTTTTAGAGATCCAATGCCTAAGCTAATACCTTTTCACTGCTGTAATCAATAAAGTTGTAGCCTTTCTTTGCCCATTAACCTTATATCACGTGTCCTTGTGTATTCATTTCACATTGCGGGGGTCGGGTCCTCGAACCACAACTATTACTGCTAAAGATTACCAGATTTATTCATGCTACCCACTGGGAGCATGGTATAAATTACTTGTAGCCACATCCATGCACCATTGCCAGCAGGGTCCCAATATTTCTGGAAAAGCACAATTTCCCCTTTCCAGCTGGCTCCTGGCTGCAGCATTCATGCTGAACCTCCATCTCTGTGGCTGCATTTCCCTTTCCCTTTTCCTATCAGGCTGTGACATGCAAAGCATTACTGGAGGTGACAAGTAAGTGTAAGCAAGTGTGTGAGATGTATATATTAGTGAGAGCCCCTTGGATAGGCTCAGGCACCCAGAAATAGTGGTTCTGTACTGTATTGTCCATTCTTAAGGAAATCAGCCCTGAATGCTCACTGGAAGGACAGATCCTGAAGCTGAGACTCCAATACTTTGGCCACCTCGTGAGAAGAGAAGACTCCCTGGAAAAGACCCTGATATTGGGAAAGATGGAGGGCACAAGGAGAAGGGGATGACAGAGGACAAGATGGTTGGACAGTGTTCTCAAAGCTACCAGCATGAGTTTGACCAAACTGCGGGAGGCAGTGGAAGACAGGAGTGCCTGGCGTGCTCTGGTCCATGGGGTCACGAAGAGTCGGACACGACTAAACGACTAAACGACTAAACAACAACAACAACAACAACAACAACAACAACAACAACAACTGTATTGTCCTTTTTAAATAGTGCAAGAGCACATTTTAAGGGTTTCAGTGGTTACATCATGTTTTTTCCACATGTAGGCAGCATGTGGAACACCTATAAACACTTACCAGTGAGTTCCATTGGCCATAGTGGGACTTACTTCTGAATAAACAAATACAGTAATCACCCTGTTAGGATGCTGTTTAGTGTGCCTATAGCACTTTAAATCACTATCGGCACTGCTGCAAAGGAGTAATCTACTCAATACCGCACCTAATAACATACCTGCTTGTGAAATGAAAGCCTTTTTAAAAAACAATCTGAGAGCAGCTGCCATGCTGATAAAGAAATGAAAGCACGGAACACATTGATTTGCATAAAACTAATGGTGTTTCTTTTTCAAAAGAAGAACAGCAAGAGAGAAACTTGTCCAAAGGTTAAACACAATCTACGGTTGTCGATGCCTTCTTTAGCTACTGGCTGTAAAAAAAGCATGGCTTCACTTTCTTGAAATTAGACTCCCTGCAGTCAATGGCCTCACCTGCTGAGGGAGTTTCCCATTTCGGCTGCTCAGAATTTTGCTTTTGTTTGTTTTTTAAACCAAGCAGTCACCATGTCTCTAGATTGATGGAAAGGGTTAGGGCTGGGTGAACAAAGTGTAAGTTGTATTTGATACTTCTGTGTAATGGATGTGTGTGAAAAACTGAACGGGGGATGGACCCAATGAAGGTATTACATTTGTGGGTCTCGCTTCTCTTGTGCACATTATTATTAAACTTCCACAACCTTTCCCAATCTTCCATCATTATATTGTGACCAAAATCTCTTGCCCAATCTATCATCACAGATTTCACTTGTTCATCCTTTGTATGCCATTCCAACAGTAAATTATACATCTTAGACAAATGTTTAACATTGGTATCTAACAATTCTGTTTCCAATTTGTTTTTTTCCATTGCAAAACCATTTTTCTTGTCAAGCTTCAATAATTCATTGATCTGATAATCTTGAAGCCAATCCACTTTGTCTTTGATTTGATCAGATGGTCTTAATTTAAATCCTTCATTATCCTCAAGCAAAAGGTCAGAGTATCTCAACCATTTATTCTCCATATTTAACTTTTTGGGGGACTTAGCTTCCATTGGTGAAAGCCATCTGGGTGTTTTCCTTCCTAGGAGATCTTTATATCTTATCCAAACGTTATATAGTGATTTTCTAATTACATGATTTTTGAAACCTTTATGGGCCTTTATCTTATCATACATATAAGCAATGTTTTCTTAACCATGTGATGCAATATCTCCTACCTTGGAAGACTGTATTGGTGGAGGCGTGGCTGGTGACTTTTGCCTCGTCTTGGAAGATTTTGTAGACACTGAGGAAATATCAGATGCCCTGTCACTGGACTTCAGATCTTTGATGCTCTCAATGTATTTTTTCCTCAAAGCTAGCAAATCTTGCAAGTACTGCAAACAGTCTTGAGTCTTTGAGTACATCCATGCCCGTTCTTCTTCCTTCAGATGGAGGCAGGCACCTGAATCCAGGCTGGTGGTACTTTTGCTTTTTTTCAAAGGCTCACTGAATTTGTTATCCTCATCTCCAAGCACATACATAGAGGTGCTACGGATCAACCGGACTGCAGAGCCATCAAAAGTAGGGATTCCATCGGACAGGCTTCTCCTGCGGGAGTTGGGGTGAAATATTGCGTGAATCTTCCTGAGCATCGTGCAGGTCCTTCTTCACCTCATCCATCGATCATACAGAGGCTCAATTCAATACATGGTTCTTGCCTATAGCAGAAACTAACACTTGTGCCCTTTTGTAGTTAAGAATCCAGTTTCTTGCAGATACAGCTGCCGACTTACATCTATCTGTTTATTTCAGACAATTGCAGATGATGAAATCATACCAATTTCTTCAGCCACATCTTTCCTTAAGATGTTTTAGTTCTCCTTAAGGGTGGCACAGCTTACTGCCTTCATTGTGCTGACCATGGTACTGAACTACCCTTATAAATGAAGACTAAAGGAAAACACATTTTGTTAAGAGGTAATGAGAGACAGATGAGGATTTCATAAGGCTAAACTAAAAGATGCCAGGAAACCAGCATTTCCACCGCTGAGCTCTATACTGGATAAGCACATTGCAAAACCAGGCAGCAGTTCAACTGCTTCTGAAGGGGTTTTGTTTTCTGTGCTATGGCAACGGAGAGATGGTTGCAGCTATCTGATAACACTATTGTTGAGAATAAAGTGGACTAGGATATCCAGATCCATTACACCACCTACAGCAGCCTGAGCATGGGAGGCTGGCCATAAAATAAAACTGTGTCCCAAAACACACGTGCCGAATAAACAAAACTGGCTGAAGATGTTTACTTATTAGCAAAGCCAGCTTAACAGATTGTCTCTGTTACTTGGGCTCAGTGCTTTGTATACTACAGACAACCTTGGTGCATATTTTGCTCTCAACTTGTGAAAGGAAACTCCTCACTGTCATTTTGCACTGACTCCTGCTGCGGTCCAGGCCCTGGACAAACAGAGAGTTGGGCTGCACATGGATTTAGGATGCTGGTGAGGAGCATGCAGGGTTTTAATGGCCCGAGACTCTACCCAAATGTGGCAGAAGGCTGTATGAGAGTTGGAGTCCACATGGACATAGGATGCTACTGAGGAACATGCAATTCATGGTTTGAATGATTTAAAATGTTATCTAAATGTGGTTGGGAAAGACCATATGTGTAATAAGGATCAAAAGAAAATCAACCAACCCAACGTGAATGACTGTTTACACTTCAAATTTCTTCCAAAGATTTCTTCCCTCTTATCTTATTCCATTGTATTCTCTCTCTCTCTCTCTCTCTCTCTCTCTCTCTCTCTCTCACACACACACACACACACACACACACACACACCACACACACACACTGAGCTTGCCATATACTACATCTTTCCCCACTTGGTTAAAGAAACATAATCCCCAAACTTTCTCTCTCTCATCTGAGAAAGCTAGTATGCAAAGAACAATTCATACCGATTGACGATGCTATGATATAGCTACAAAGCAACAAACAGTTCTTGGAAAGCACAAGCCTTCTGGGATTTCCTCTTCTGGAATCATAGACATTTTTATTCTGATGCTACCCAGACTTCACTGCAACATCTATCAAAACCTCATGTGCCAGAATGTAAAGTACTTCATTCCCAAACAAAACCATTATTAATCCTCCACGTGAAAAAGAAACAACACTGAACTCTTATTACTTTAAGTGGCCCGTTCCAGTCCTGACTGGTTTGGTCCATTTCGGCATGAGGTATGCAGTGGGAGAAACTGGAAGTTAGAATGAAATTCAGAATGCACCAGGGATGGGATTAGAGACTATCAATGAATAACCACTAGTGTGATGGCCTGGGACTCGGGCTCGGACTCAGAGCCAGAGAAGTCTCAGTCCGCACCGGATCCTTTGCCTCAGGCGGCGTCTGAACCAAGTCTGGGGCCTGATTCTGAAGAGCCCCAGTCTGCACAGGTTCCCCTGCAACAAGCACCAGCTGGGCCGAGTCAGGGGCCTGAGCCTGCCCTGGCTCCAGATGCGGGGATGACCTCGTTGCCTCCAGCTGGGCAATCACTTACAGCTGCTTCCACTACCAGTCGGGTCAGGAGAGGCTGAGATGGCCTCTGGATCTAGTAACCCACCAACATCTCCCGAGCTGCAGAGACTGAGGTCTGAGAGACGGAGAGACCTGAGTACTCGCAGGAGGAGTGCTCGCCTTCGGGTGAGACAGGGAGGTGAGTCACCGGGGGATCAGGACCGGCCATTACCCTGACAGAGATAAAAGGCTGCTGGACCCCGCCCCAGGTTGCGGGAGCAACATTGCTGTTTGCCAGAACCTGCCTGTGATCCTGTGCCTGACCTTGCCTGGTCTCCTGCCTTGGCCCTGTTGGACTGACTCCTCGTGGAACCCTTGGATTCGGGACCAGACCTGGACCGCGTTGCTCTGGTTACTTCCGGGCCCAGCACAACTACAGTGGTGCCTCGCAAGACGAAAATAATCTGTTCCGCGAGTCTCTTCATCTAGCGGTTTTTTCGTCTTGCGAAGCAACCCTATTAGCGGCTTAGCGGATTAGCGCTATTAGCGGTTTAGCGGCTTAGCGGCTATTAAAGGCTTAGCGGCTTAGCGGCTAAAAGGCTATTAAAGGCTTAGCGGCTATTAAAGGCTTAGCGGCTTAGCGGCTAAAAGGCTATTAAAGGCTTAGCGGCTATTAAAGGCTTAGCGGCTTAGCGGCTAAAAGGCTATTAGCGGCTTAGCGGCTATTAAAGGCTTAGCGGCTTAGCGGCTTAGCGGCTAAAAGGCTATTAAAGGCTTAGCGGCTATTAAAGGCTTAGCGGCTTAGCGGCTAAAAGGCTATTAGCGGCTTAGCGGCTATTAAAGGCTTAGCGGCTTAGCGGCTAAAAGGCTATTAGCGGCTTAGCGGCTTAGAAAAAGGGGGGGAAGCGAAAAAAAATTGCAAGACTCGCAAGACGTTTCCGTCTTGCGAAGCAAGCCCATAGGGAAAATCGTCTTGCGAAGCGCATCGAAAAACGGAAAACCCTTTCGTCTAGCGGGTTTTTCGTCTTGCGAGGCATTCGTCTTGCGGGGCACCACTGTATTCACAAATTGCTCTAGGGCAGGGATGGTTAACTTGGAGCACCACAGTTCCCCATATCCCTTACCACTGACCATGCGGTGTTTGAAAATGCATTGATGGAGGTAAACCATAGTAAAACTAGCTATCATGTTCTCAGTTGTATCAAAAGGGTCTGGATATGCCTGGAATACTGAAGATTTAAAACTGTGACTTTATTGCAGAATTGCATGTAAATGTACACAGCAGTGCATATAGTTTCAAGAGGTAAGACAGCGCTCCTAATTTAAAAACACAAGATGGGCATAGAGGTAAAAAGGTAAAGGTACCCCTGCCCGTACGGGCCAGTCTTGACAGACTCTAGGGTTGTGCGCCCATCTCACTCAAGAGGCCGGGGGGCAGTGCTGTCCGGAGACACTTCCGGGTCACGTGGCCAGCGTGACATCGCTGCTCTGGCGAGCCAGAGCCGCACACGGAACACCGTTTACCTTCCCGCTAGTAAGCGGTCCCTATTTATCTACTTGCACTCGGAGGTGCATTCGAACTGCTAGGTTGGCAGGCGCTGGGACCGAACAACGGGAGCGCACCCCGCCGCGGGGATTCGAACCGCCGACCTTTCGATCGGCAAGCCCTAGGCACTGAGGCTTTTACCCACAGCGCCACCCGCGTCCCTTGGGCATAGAGGTATCAAACCATAACTAAAATCTTTCCAAAGATGCGGGGAGGAACTGATCAAATGGACTAGCTAAATATTTCATAGCATATAAGATTACCTGCTTTGAAAAGTCAGCTCTTCTACTTAGTTCTTGCATATGGCTGCTTATATCTAACATGGTTATGGCAAATACGTGTGCTTAATAGGCTCCCGTGAGTTGTCATCATCACAGTTTTGCTAACTGCAGAGAGAATTATCTATAGGAAACAAAACAGCGAGAGCAACAGAGAGCATGATCTGTTTTAAGAAGTAAAGGTGCAACAGTTTCAATACAGCAGTGGCAAAGCTGTATCGTTCCGGTCCGTGTTTAAATGACAAGATGAGCTCACGTTACTTCTAATTACCTTTGAAATAAATTGGCCACAGCAGCAATAAAAACATAAATGAAATGCATTTCTTTCAGGCATCAAGGCTTGAGATGAACACGAACAGAGATTTTGTGCCTCCTTCAACGTTGAACTTCTCACTCTCATTGCTAAAGGAGCACACCTTGGTCACAATTTCTGTTGGACTGGATGTAGCAGCAATAGACTCCTTTGTTCCCTTGATCACTTTCACTTTTTCAAAGTGTCGTTTTAGGAACATTTATTCTTTTCTATACTCCTCATTTGTTGAAAATAAGAACTAGATTGAAGGGATGCTATATCGGCACCAGTTAAAGAGTTCAAGCTGTGTCATAAATTTGTTTGACATGTATTATGTTGTAATTTCCATGAACTAACATGAATTCTTTCAAAGTGTTAATTCTATTCTGCAACAGCAAACTATTACTCTGCTTTGGAAAACATTTTTAAAATAAGACCCTGACTAGCTTCTCAGATACCTTTCAATTGAATAACTTTCTAAAGAAATGCCTGAAGCAACTGATATTATAGTTTGAAATCATGTTTTTTTCTGTTATATTTTACTCCAAGAAGAATCATTTATCCTGAATAGAACCCAAAAAGGCTAGCATGTATGTACAAAATATTTTTTTTAATGTGATCCTATTGAGATCCCAATATGACATTTTGCATGTAGCTCTTAAAAACATTAAATAATCAATACATTTTTTTGAATTTTGAAATCATATTAATTTTAAACACTTTTTAAAAATTAAAAATTTGTAACTTTAAAATTTAAAGTAATCATGTGACAGATCATATTAAAGCCCATGAAGTTCTGAAGAGATCAGTATTTTTAGTTTTGAAATATCTTGATTCCGGGCTGAGCTTTTAAGTTTTTTTGTGTAGGCTAAAATTATCCCCCCAAAATTTCAAACCCTCATAACTCAAAAAATGGGATGAGATATATAAAAAATACAACTTTAGATTTCAATTTAGCTTCGATCATTCAACACATGTACAAAGCACTGATAAAATTGGAAGGCATGCGTTTTTAATGCTTGATGTTTTTATATGTGCTGGAAACTGCCCAGAGTGGGTAGGGAAATACATAATATACATAATAAAGTGATGACTGTTGTTGATGATGATTTTAAATCTCTGCCGGGCTCAAGCGCGGCATTTCTTTATGTACTACCGTATTTTTCGTCCTATAGGGCACACCGCCCCATAGGACGCACCTCGTTTTTTGGAGGGGAAATGAATAAAAAAAAAATTATTTCCCCCCCCCCCAGCCGCGGCTGCAGCCCCAAGCCTTGCGCACACCTGCCCGAAGCACGGAGCGCCCTCCGGAGGGCTCCCCGTGCTTCGGGCTGCAGGCTGCCGCCCCAAGCCTCGCATGCCCGGCGGGAGGTCCCGTGGGGCGCGCAAGGCTTGCGGACACCCACCCGAAGCTTGTGGATAGCTTCCTGAAGGTGCGCAAGGCTTGCGGATAGCTTCCTGAAGCCTGAAGAGCTAGAGGCATCGGTGCGCACCGACCCCTCTCACTCTCCAGGCTTCAGCGAAAGCCTGCATTCGCCCCATAGGACGCACACACATTTCCCCTTCATTTTTGGAGGGGGAAAAGTGCGTCCTATAGGGCAAAAAATACGGTACATTCCTGCAATAAACCCAATGCTTTTTTTTCTGGGGGGAACGCATACCCCTAAGCATTTTGTGAATTTGTATTTATTTTTCACGATTTGAACTATAACATGGTGGTTTTCTTGAGTCAAAATGAGAGTACCCCTATACATAAAAAAGCACTGCATAAAAACAAACCTATCAGACTGACTGGTGTGTTGTTTTTTGAAAACTCAAAAGCCTTTAGCAACTTTGGAAAAGCATGCATTTTAAAAGAAGTAGAATGTAAATAAACAAAACTTGTTTTATTTGTGCTGGATGCTTATTGATATACCACTTTCCTAAAACTTGGACCGTTTGACATCATCATCATAGGATCAGTCTAGTGACATAATTTGCTTCATGTTGTTATTTAGTCGTTTAGTCTTGTCCGACTCTTCGTGACCCCATGGACCAGAGCACGCCGGGCACTCCTGTCTTCCACTGCCTCCCGCAGTTTGGTCAAACTCATGCTGGTAGCTTCGAGAACACTATCCAACCATCTCGTCCTCTGTCGTCCCCTTCTCCTTGTGCCCTCCATCTTTCCCAACATCAAGGTCTTTTCCAGGGAGTCTTTTCTTCTCATGAGGTGGCCAAAGTATTGGAGCCTCAGCTTCAGGATCTGTCCTTCCAGTGAGCACTCAGGGCTGATTTCCTTCAGAATGGAGAGGTTTGATCTTCTTGCAGTCCATGGGACTCTCAAGAGTCTCCTCCAGCACCATAATTCAAAAGCATCAATTCTTTGGCGATCAGCCTTCTTTATGGTCCAGCTCTCACATCACTACTGGAAAACCATAGCTTTAACTATACAGACCTTTGTTGGCAAGGTGTTGTCTCTGCTTTTTAAGATGCTGTCTAGGTTTGTCATTGCTTTTCTCCCAAGAAGCAGGCGTCTCTTAATTTCGTGACTGCTGTCACCATCTCAGTGATCATGGAGCCCAACAGAGTAAAATCTCTCACTGCCTCCATTTCTTCCCCTTCTATTTTCCAGGAGGTGATGGGACCAGTGGCCATGATCTTTGTTTTTTTGATGTTGAGCTTCAAACCATATTTTGCGCTCTCCTCTTTCACCCTCATTAAAAGGTTCTTTAATTCCTTCTCACTTTCTGCCATCAAAGTTGTGTCATCTGCATATCTGAGGTTGTTGATATTTCTTCCGGCGATCTTAATTCCGGCTTGGGATTCATCCATTCCAGCCTTTCGCATGATGAATTCTGCATATAAGTTGAATAACCAGGGAGACAATATACAGCCTTGCCGCACTCCTTTCCCAATTTTGAACCCATCAGTTGTTCCATATCCACTTCTAACTGTAGCTTCTTGTCCCACATAGAGATTTCTCAGGAGACAGATGAGGTGATCAGGCACTCCCATTTCTTTAAGAACTTGCCATAGTTTGCTGTGGTCGACACAGTCAAAGGCTTTTGCATAGTCAATGAAGCAGAAGTAGATGTCTTTCTGGAACTCTCTACCTTTCTCCATAATCCAGCGCATGTTTGCAATTTGGTCTCTGGTTCCTCTGCCTCTTCTAAATCCAGCTTGCACTTCTGGGAGTTCTCAGTCCACATACTGCTTGAGCCTTCCTTGTAGAATTTTAAGCATGACCTTTTTAGCGTGTGAAATGAGTGCAATTGTGCGGTAGTTGGAGCATTCTTTGGCACTGCCCTTCTTTGGGATTGGGATGTAGACTGATCTTCTCCAGTCCTCTGGCCACTGCTGAGTTTTCCAAATTTGCTGGCATATTGAGTGTAGCACCTTAACAGGGGAAATACTTAATATACATAATAATATACATAATACATAATACATAATAATAAAGGGATGATTGTTGTTGATGATGATTTTAAATCTCTGCCGGGCTCAAAGGCGGCATCCTCCTTTCTTTACGCATTCCCGCGCGCGCACTTGGCACCACCGACGGGTCCCGGGACGCATTCCATGGCGCGCCACGGAGAGGAGCGCCGCGCGCCTGCAGCCTGGCCGGGCAAATCCCCGTCGGGAGGACGGACCTTCCGGCCAGGGGGCAGCGCGGGAGGCCCGCCCACCGACCCGTCCCTCGCCCTCCTCCGGCATCCGCCCTCGCCGCCACCCAGCCCGGCAAGAAGGAGCAGCAGCAGCCGGAGCAGCAGCCGCGCCATGCGCCGGAAAGGGGGTAGCCGCTGGCAGGACGAGGCCGCCGACTCCGGAGCCGAGACGGCCGGGTGAGTGAGTCCCCTCTCCGGTACCCGGGGCTTCTGGTTCCCGGTCCCTTTCCCTAGACAAGGATGCCCATCCGCTTCAGACGGGGATGGGGGTCCCCCTGGACGGGCGTCGAAGATGCAGCATCGAAACCAAAGCGCAACAAGCCCTTAAATATAGGGAAACTCCATAGGTGATCAGCCCCACTCCGGATTCGCTCCTGGAGCGTTTTGGCGCCTCGTCTCGTCCTATCCCTCCCCAAACCTCAAATAATGGAGCGGGAAGGGACCGCCGGGGTCATGTAGTCCAAGGCTCTCCCAAACCGCAGATCATAGAATCATGTAATTGTAAAGGGACCGTTGAGGGTCAATCTAGTCCACCCCCCTTTGCCCAACTTGAGACTCGAACTCAGGACTCTGAGATGAAGAAGCTCAGGCTCTACCGACGGAGCCATCCGACTCGCACAAATCCGAACCTGCTGGTTTGATCCCAAAAGTAATGGGGCTTGTGAGCTGTGATTGAGAGATTTGTGCATTCTTGGGTCTGGGGGTCGGGGTGGAGTGTAGGAAATCTTAGGGAAAGAAAGTAAATTAATTAAACGTCGAAAGTTTAATGTTGTCTGCCTTTCCAGCTAAGCTCTTCTTCAGGGAAACTTGGACAAATGTTTGATCCTAAAAATTTTTTTAGAAAGGTGAACGTGTTCAAATAGAGGTGAGGATTTTGCCTCAAACAGGACGCCTCTCTGCGCGCTTTGTTATAATCAGTGCACAACCATTCCCCTTGCAGAACAGTTTCAGTGGCAGTAGTGATATTGAAAAAATAACCAAAAATTTGGGTAGCTTTTATATGTGGGTATATATAATGTTCTAAAAGGGCTGAGGAGAGAAAGATCTTATATCATTACCTGTTGTTAATAAACTGCCCATATGGGGCATAAAAAGCTTTGGTGAGTAGGAACTTGGGAGCAGTGGCATAGCGTGGGTTGTCAGCACCCGGGGCAAGGCAAGTAATTTGCGCCCCCTAACCCGTGGATTTGCGCCCCCTAACCTGTGGATTTGCCCTAACCCCAGATGTTGCGCCCGGTGCGGCCGGCCCCCCCTGCACCCCCCACGCTACGCCACTGCTTGGGAGCAGGATCCAGGCAGCAGCAGAAATCGTAGTCTGGCAATCAGAATGGGCATGTTTAAGGTACATGCACCCCGCAATCCAAAAATGCAATGGAATTCAAGTGTCTCCCAATTTTAGGGCCGTTTCATGTTTTATCTTGGGTGCATTTGTGCATTACGACCACATTACAATGTGTTCAGTGATCATTGTGTATGTGCACACATCCCTGTCTACATACTCCCACCAGTGTGTGTGCTTGGGCACATATATACATGTGTGTAAGGGATGTGTCTGCGTATGGTCTGGGTCATGCAGCACGTTCTAATGTTTTGTGTATGGACAAGCAGGGGAATATTTCTGTGCTACAGGTGAAATTCGGAAAATTAGAATATTGTGGAAAAGTTCATTTATTTCCAGCGGCGTAGCGTGGGTTGTCAGCACCCGGGGCAAGGCAAGTAATTGGCGCCCCCTAACCCGTGGATTTGCGCCCCCTAACCCGTGGATTTGTGCCCCCTAACCCGTGGATTTGCCCTAACCCCAGATGTTGCGGCCGGTGCGGCTGGCCCCCCCTGCACCCCCACGCTACGCCACTGTTTATTTCAGTAATTCAACTTAAAAGGTGAAACAAATATATGAGATAGACTCATGACTTGCAAAATGAGATATGTCAAGCCTTTATTTGTTATAATTGTGTACAGCTGATGAAAACCCCAAATTAACAATCTCAGAAAATTAGAATATTAAATGAAATCAGCAAAACAAGGACTGCAAATAGAGCAATATTGGACCTCTGAGAAGTAGAAGCATGCATATGTACTCAGTACTTGGTTTGGGCCCCTTTTGCATCAATTACTGTCTCAGTGTAGCGTGGCATGGATGCTATCAGCCTGTGGCACTGCTGAGGTGTTATAGAAGACCAGGATGCTTCAATAACAGCCTTCAGCTCTTCTGCATTGCTTGGTCTTGTGTCTCTCATCTTTCTCTTGGCAATGCCCCATTGATTCTCTATGGGGCCAGCGAGTTTGCTGGCCAATCAAGCACAGTAATCCCACGGGCATTGAACCACCATGATCATCACAATTATAACAAATAAAGGCTTGACATGACTCACTTTGCATGTCAGGAGTCTATCTCATATATTACTTTCACCTTTTAAGTTGAATTACTGAAATAAATGAACTTTTCCACGATATTCTAATTTTCCAAGTTTCACCTGTACATGTAACCTATCCCACAATTTTCATTTTCAACCAAGATGGTTCATAATCATCTTATGAACCAAAGAAGCAGACTGTTCATGTAGCATGTAATAAAAAGGTAAAGGTACCCCTGCCCGTACGGGCCAGTCTTGCCAGACTCTAGGGTTGTGCGCTCATCTCACTCTATAGGCCGGGAGCCAGTGCTGTCCGCAGACACTTCCGGGTCACGTGGCCAGCGTGACATCGCTGCTCTGGCAAGCCAGCGCAGCACACGGAACACCATTTACCTTCCCGCTAGTAAGCGGTCCCTATTTATCTACTTGCACCCGAAGATGCTTTCGAACTGCTAGGTTGGCAGGCGCTGGGACCGAACGACAGGAGCACACCCCGCCGCAGGGATTCGAACCGCCAACCTTTCGATCGGCAAGTCCTAGGTGCTGAGGCTTTAACCCACAGCGCCACCTGCGTCCCTATGTATGTAATAGTCAAAACATATTTTTGCAGCTAGATGTATCTTCGGGGGGCAGGAGGGGGGAGCAGTAAGGCTTCATTCATGCAGAAAATTTTGATTGACACCATTAGAGTATGAGCTTGTAATTGGAATTCCACTCATACATGCAGTCTAAAATAGTGCCCCCAACCAACTTATTTCAAGGAAGTTAAAGACCTTGCTTCCGCATGGACCATACTGTACTATCTGCTGTTTTCTGCTATTTTAAAACTGCATTTATAGCCTGCCTTTCTCCAAAGAACTCGTGGCATCATACATGGTTCTCTCCCTAACCTCCTGAGGGCTTGCAACAACCCTGTGAGATTCAGCAGGCTGAGAGATGGTGACTGGTCCAAAGACACCTTCATAGCTGAGTGGGGATTTGAACCCAGGTCTCCCAGGGGCTAGCTTGACACCCTAACCATAATGACATAACCCAAGTCCCCATTGTTCGCCAGCCCTACAGAACTTAACATTTATTTTTTATTTTTTTACTGTAGGTCAGAATACAGCTGTGTGTCATCTTCCAGCAGTGAGTATAATTTTGTTCTTCTGTTAGTGTCCACTTAATGAAGTCGTAGCTACCTGTGGGAAGCTTTGGGGACAGGGCCAGTTCACCCTCAGGCTCCACAGGGGCAGCAGATGCAGTCTCCAAGAAATACCGCCTGCTGCTGGTGCCAAAATGTCTTGGCCTGGCCCTGTCTGGTATGCACATTTTCAAGGTACCTTGGGTTACAGACGCTTCAGGTTACAGGTGCTTCAGGTTACAGACTCTGCTAACCCAGAAATAGTCCCTCAGGTTAAGAACTTTGCTTCAGGATGAGAACAGAAATTGCGCGGCGGCAGCAGGAGGCCCCATTAGCTAAAGTGGTACCTCAGGTTAAGAACAGTTTCAGGTTAAGAACGGACCTCCGGAACGAATTAAGTTCTTAACCCGAGGTACCACTGTATGTGGGTGGGGAGCCTCTACTGAACTAGTATGGAGGAAGAAAGATTGTCTGAAAAGGGTGGAACATTCACTAATAGGAAGGGGCTTTAGGCTGCAATCCTGCACATCTGTACCTGGGAGTATTGAAGTAACACGGGCTTACTTCATCTACTTACTTCGAGTAAACATGCGTAGGCTAGTAAGTGCGTGCCTCTGCATAGTCAAGAAGTCCAGGCCAGTTTGGGCAAGCCAGGACCTTCGTTGCTGGTGGTAGATGTAGGTGGACCTTTCACTGAGATGTGTGTGTGGCACTTAATGACGACAGTCAGACACAGACTGGGGACGGACCCAAACTGTGTGGTACATGTGTTGCAGCCATGGTGGCACAGAGGCATGTATGACTCTTCTTCTCCATCCCAGCTCAATCTCAGAAGCTACTCAGTAGGTGGGTATTTTGTTTTGGAAAGAAAATTCCAGTGCCTAACTTGGGGGCAGCCAAAAGGGTGCTCTCCAAATGTCATTGGACCACAACTCCCATCATCCTCAAGATTGGCTATGCTGGCTGTGACTGATGGGAGTTAGAGTACAACAATATCTGACTGCCCCCTGGTAACCTATCCAGTGTGGAGTGTGTGCCCCTATTGTTGGAGACTCTGCTGTGGCTGGTGAAAAGGCCATGCATTGTGGAGAGGACTTTCTAGTGGGAAATCTATGGCACTCCAGCTCCCATCAGCCCTAGCCAGCATGGCCAATGGTCAGGGATGATGGGAAGTGTAGTCCAACACTCTTTCAGCCGACAGCAGAATGAATTGGGTGAATTCATCCAAGGCTGAACCCGAGGTTCCATCAAGAAGGCTCTGGAACGGTGAAAAGTGATTAGTCTGACACAACCAACAGAGCAAACTTTGTTTCCTGTCTTTGGACTGTCCTAGAAATGCATTATTTTCAGGGCTAGCATGTTGAGAAGACTCCGTTGTCCTGTCAGATAATTGCTGCTTGAGATTACAGGTCCGTATTGCATAAGCTCTCTTTGTGTGGTGTTGTTGTTTAGTCGTTTAGTCGTGTCCGACTCTTCATGACCCCATGGACCAGAGCACGCCAGGCACCTCTGTCCTCCACTACCTCCCGCAGTTTGGTCAAACTCATGCTGGTAACCTCGAAAACACTATCCAACCATCTTGTCCTCTGTCGCCCCCTTCTCCTTGTGCCCTCCATCTTTCCCAGCATCAGTGTCTTCTCCAGGGAGTCTTCTCTTCTCATGAGGTGGCCAAAGTACTGGAGCCTCAGCTTCACGATCTGTCCTTCCAGTGAGCACTCAGGGCTGATTTCCTTAAGAATGGATGCGTTTGATCTTCTTGCAGTCCATAGGACACTCAAGAGTCTTCTCCAGCACCATAATTCAAAAGCATCAATTCTTCAGCGATCAGCCTTCTTTATGGTCCAGCTCTCACTTCCATACATCACTACTGGGAAAACCATGGCTTTAACTATACGGACCTTTGTTGGCAAGCTGACGTCTCTACTTCTCAAGATGCTGTCTAGGGCTGTCATTGCCCTTCTCCCAAGAAGCAGGCGTCTTTTAATTTCGTGGCTGCTGTCACCATCTGCAGTGATCATGGAGCCCAAGAAAGTAAAATCTCTCACTGCTTCCATTTCTTCCCCTTCTATTTGCCAGGAGGTGATGGGACCAGTGGCCATGATCTTCGTTTTTTTGATGTTGAGCTTCAAACCATATTTTGCGCTCTCCTCTTTCACCCTCATTAAAAGGTTCTTTAATTCCTCCTCACTTTCTGCCACCAAGGTTGTGTCATCTGCATATCTGAGGTTGTTGATAATTCTTCCGGCAATCTTAATTCCAGTTTGGGATTCATCCAGCCCAGCCTTTCGCATGATGTATTCTGCATATAAATTAAATAAGCAGGGTAGAGCAGTTAAATTGCTCTGCTTTGATTTGTGGATCAGTTATTAGGGATTGTGTTGTTTCTGCACTTGAGGTTGCCGAGAATAGTTTGACCATTACTGCCTACACGGTAGTGTCTTCTCCTGCATCTTAATCATTGGACGTCACCCTAGTTTTTAGAGGAGCTGACACACACACACAGCAGCGAGACAGAAGACTAGCTCACCTGCCTCTGGACATATTAGGCTGAAAATGAGTACGCATTATGGGGAAGTTTTGGTTCCTTTCCATACCAGAGCCCATTAGCACAGTGGAGGCTCTGCTCTTCTGCAGTCAACTGGAAGCAAAATTAAAATTGTGTTTCTGGAAAGGTTGCCCCAAAGGGAATGCGTGCCTCAGGCTAACCAAGGCTTCCCACCCTGTTATGTAATAATGAAGTGAAATATTTATCTCAATTCCAGAGAAAACAGCTAGTGTGGAAACGACACGGTAGCAAATAAATCAACACACCTACTTGTCATTGTTGCTGTAAAGTACTTTCCTTTATAACCTCCCCAGATAATGAGAGAGTGGACTGGCGAACTCAGGCTGTGCCCAAGGCTTTTTGCGATGACAGAAACCAGTTTGCACATTCTTTTGTTTCAGCTGTACTTGGGTGCTGCTAGTGTGACTATGGTTTCAGGATTTGTGTTAGTTGTTGTTGTTTAGTCGTTTAGTCGTGTCCGACTCTTTGTGACCCCATGGACCAGAGCACGCCAGGCCCTCCTGTCTTCCACTGCCTCCCGCAGTTTGGTCAAACTCATGCTGGTAGCTTCGGGAACACTGTCCAACCATTTCGTCCTCCGTCGTCCCCTTCTCCTTGTGCCCTCCATCTTTCCCAACATCAGGGTCTTTTCCAGGGAGTCCTCTTCTCATGAGGTGGCCAAAGTCTTGGAGCCTCAGCTTCACGATCTGTCCTTCCAGTGAGCACTCAGGGCTGATTTCCTTAAGAATGGATCGGTTTGATCTTCTTGCAGTCCATGGGACTCTCAAGAGTCTCCTCCAGCACCATAATTCAAAAGCATCAATTCTTCGGCGATCAGCCTTCTTTATGGTCCAGCTCTCACTTCCATACATCACTATTGGGAAAACCATAGCTTTAACTATACGGACCTTTGTTGGCAAGGTGATGTCTCTGCTTTTTTGTGTTATTAGAGGTTCTGAAATGTTCTTTTTCCTGATACTAATTTCAGTTGATAGTGCCAATAAAGGCAGAAGGTTGCTTGGAGGCATCCGCTCTGCTCTGCCTTCACAGTTGCTAGAAACTGCAGGAAGAGAAAATGGTGTTGTGCATCTAGTTGGCCACTTTGAGAACAAGATGCTTGACTACAGGGGCCATTCATTGGCTGGATCTAGTGGCGGAGGAACCCTCTCCGGCACCTGAGGTGGGACACCACGTAAGCGGCATCCCGTACGGCGTGCGTGTGTGCGGCATCCCATACAGATTGAGCACGCACAGCAGCCTGTACGGTCGCCGTGCGAGAGGCAGCCTGTACGGACACCCGTATGGACGGCACACGAGAGCAGCAGCCCTTATGGGCGCCGCATGAGCGCGCCCTTGGCTGCTCTACAGCTGGGGGGAGGCAGGGGCCATCTTGTCACACACACACTCCCGAGTGGCACCCAGGGCGTCCCGCCCCCCACTTCATACGCCTCTGGCTGGATCCACAGGTTCTCCTTATGTTCATTTGGGTAAGCGCTTGTGAGCTAGAGCAATATTTATTGTAGCTAATGAAAACCAGGCAGAAGAAGCTGGATCGTCGGTTGCCTATACCTTCTAAGAAGTGTAGGCAGCAATAATGCCTCAAGTGTGTGATTGTTTGGACCCAGTGCTAGGAATTAGCCAGGCGTGTTTGGCAAGCGGTGTGGGTCCAGTTGCGACCACATGGAGATCTCTGGATGCCACGTTGATGACTGGGGAAAGCAAAATGTCACTTAGAAAAGGGCTGGATCTAGACACATCAAAGAAGCGTTTCAGTTAAACGCGTCGTAAACTTTGTATGAGAAATCGAGTTGGCAAAAACAGAGCTCCACAGCGCCATCTGGTGTCACAGTGCTTTAATGCATATACAATGTGTATAAAGCGCTTTTTCTTTCCCAATGTAGGTGAGTCCAAGGATCTGAAATAATTTCCTTGAAGATTGAATTTGTTTTATTCTGGATTGCAATGTGTTGTAAAATGCTTTGAGTTTTCCCCCCTTTAAAATATAAAGTGGTATAGAAATGAAATTAGTAGTAGTAGTAGTAGTAGTAGTAGTAGTAATAATAATAATAATAATAATAATAATAATAATAATAATAATAATAATAAAAATCCCATTGCAAAAAAATAACCAAAGCAGCACCAAGGCATTCCATTATGGCGACTGCAACCTAGGTTTAAGGTGCCATTTGGCAATTAGATTCTATATCTGCGTTTCTAACACAGTTTGGATCTACTTACTGAATAGAGAGAGTGCTGTTGTGCTCAGATTCTCCACTGTGAGAAGAGGACGTTGGACTAGGAGTTGGGCTGGGAGTTGCAGCTCTGTGCAGGACTTACATTCAGCACCCTTAACAAACTACAGTTCCCAGGATTCTTTGGGGGAAGCCATGATGGGTAATTGTGGCACAAGAGTGCTCTAAGTGTATGGTGTAGAGGTGACCTTAGTCTTCATCTGAATTTATTTGCACATTTCTACTTTGAGGGATGCTTTCAAGTGTCTTGTGGGTTTCTAAGCTTCTCATTCCCTGCCGCCACGTTGTAAATGGTTGTGACATCTGTCAAAGTGGTTACACCTCCAGGAGTGAAGCACAAAAGGATCATCTCACTCGCGGCTTCTCTACTGACCTACATGCAGCGAGTTGGGCTGCTAGATATACTGTAGTTTAAGTTGGTTTCCAGTTTAACTTCAAAGTCCATGCCAAATTTAGAGGTTTTGCTGTTTTCTTCTTCAGTCTGTTAGCTGGAGGGTTAAAAGTGTCGGTTCACATTGAAAGAGATTTGCAAAATCACCCCGAGCTATTTTAATTATACTGACTGAAGTGATACATTTTTGCTTCGCATCAAAGGCAGAACCGCTGGTCATCTGTGTGTGTCAGGCAGATGAATGATCTGAAGTGACATTGCCCATGTTTGCGTAAAAGAGGACAACTTGTTGGCTATTCTTTGCCTGTTCGGCATTCTGGCTTGTGGGTATGGCATCGTACCACCTTCTAGAGACTTGAGGATATCACAAATAGCTCCTCCTCTGGAATGTCTAGATGGATGGACTAGCCTTCTTTCCTCCTTTCCCAACTTATTTCTTGCTCCATCTATCCAGCTGATGAAATTCTGTGCTCTATCTCCTCCTTAGTCTTCCTGAGCATTGAAGAGATGTTCACCTCAGATTCTGAAGCCTGCTGGGCAACAGCTCCTGATGTAGGCTTCAGAATTAATGAGATGGAACTGAGCAGCCAGAACACACATCAGCTTAAAATGAAGAGAAGTTCTCCCCTTGCCTGCAGCCAGTCCTTTATTATGTTACTGAATTTGGGGTTTGAGTGTCTCACTGGCACCATTGGACCAGACACACTTCATCCCTGAGAGCCTAGTGGTCCAGATATGTCTTGGAACAGGATTGGCAGTTATGGGTTATCTGATGTATGCAGATTTATGATGGAGACGTGGACTGAATTCTCTGTTTGGGACCCAAACCTGTGGCAAGTATGACCCAATACAGATTCCAAGGGGTTGTATTCAGAGACTGGGAGAGGCCGCCGAGACCATATAACACCAGTCTTGAAAGACCTACACTGGCTCCCAGTACGTTTCCGAGCACAATTCAAAGTGTTGGTGCTGACCTTTAACCCCTAAACGGCCTCGGTCCAGTACACCTGAAGGAGCGTCTCCACCTCCATCGTTCTGCCCGGACACTGAGGTCCAGCGCCGAGGGCCTTCTGGCGGTTCCCTCACTGCGAGAAGCCAAGTTACAGGGAACCAGGCAGAGGGCCTTCTCGGTAGTGGCACCCGCCCTGTGGAATGCCCTCCCACTAGATGTCAAAGAGAAAAATAACTACCAAACTTTTAGAAGACATCTGAAGGCAGCCCTGTTTAGAGAAGCTTTTAATGTTTAATAGGTTATTGTATTTTAGTGTTTTGTTGGAAGCCGACCAGAGTGCCTGGGGAAACCCAGCCAGATGGGCGGGGTATAAATAATAAATTATTATTATTATTATTATTATTATTATTATTATTATTATTATTGCTATGCAGGAGTGAAATGACTTCTTGCACAATGGGATTCCCCCTCCACACACCCTAACTCTGTTATGGGGGTTCCCCAAACCTTTGGAGCAGATTTGGGGACAGTGTGGGGTGTGTGAAGGGTGAAGAAATGGTGGGGGGAGTCCTATTGCACAAGTGGAAGTTCTTCCATTTGGTCATTTAGTTACTTGAAAACCACACCTTTATAGAAAACTGAATGTAAACCGTTGCAAACCAAACCAGAATGACTGAGATTTCCCCCTCCTCCATTCAGGTGAACTTTCTGTGGAGAATGTGCAGGATCCTTTCCTTCTTAGCATGCACCTAATTGCAGACCCAGGAGACTCCGGTGTCCTCCAGCAAGCTATCGATAGCCTATTGGCATGGATCCACCCAGATCTCCAACTCTTCCGCGTTTCGGAAAGGAGGAAACCAAGGAAGCCTGACAAGGCCATAGTCTCCCAGCCGGCCCTTGCAGTAATCCTCTTTCTGAAGGAAGAATATGATGAGGAGCCGATCCTGCAACTTCACGAGTCCTTTCAAAGGCCACCCTGGCATTACCACCACACAGAACAGGTACATGGCAACTTCCTCCCTTACATGCCAGGCAGCCAGGACTTTTTCACCTTGGCACCAGGCACTCCTCTGTGGGCCATACGGCCAGTGCATTACGGGAAGGAAATAATACGCTTCACAATCTACTGCAGGAATGAAAAATTTGCCAGCGTTATGAAGCTCTACGAACTCATTCTGAGAAGACGAGTTTGCCAGAGAAAGGCAGGCTTTTGTGTGTTCCCTGTCTATTCCAATGTGGATATTGATATTCAGTTGTCTTTAAAGAGGCTTCCCAAAGGCCATGTGCCAAGTCCCACAGACTCAGCGCTGCTGGAATTCCGAGTCAAAGATATTGAGCAGCTGATGTCTCTCTTGCCGAATCCTTGCAGCCGGATCAGCGAAGGCAGGTGGCAAACTGAAGATCCTGATGGGAACAAGATCCTCCTGCAGGTATTTCTTAGCACCCCTAAATCTCCATGTGGCATTTGGGAATGCAGATTTTAAGCTGCCATGCATGGGGTGGCGGGTGGGAATCAGAATGTCTCTGAAGGATACGCAGCATAATTCTGTGTAAAGTTTCCTTGGAAATAAGTACTATTAAGTTCCATCAGAAAAGTCCCTACTTTTGTTTCCAGACTGAAATGAACTGCCCACATATTGTCCATGTAATAAATAATTATTATGGTCTAGTGAGCTCCCTGTAACACCAGTATGAATTGTTTCATACTAATCACCAACCATTGCCAAAGACCCCTGGTCTTTTGGTGTGGACTGGGGTGATGGTGCCAACACACCAGAGGGTGAATAAAGTTTACTGTCCCTTAGCACAATTCACATAGATTTCTCTAGTTTGAAAGATCCATTGCTTCCAATTCTAAACTTTCACTTTGAACCTTATGGACCGCAGAAAGTAGAAGCATTGTATAAATAGAAAGAACCTTGTCAACTCTTTTCTGTGTTAGCTTGTTCCTGGACTGACTCTGTATATTTTTCCACAGTCTGTCAGATTTTTTTACTGTGCATGATGGAGAAATTCAAAAACAGCAAGAAGCCAAAGGCCTAGTTCACATGTAAACCATGGCTAAGTGTGAATGTGGGAACTGAGTACAAAAATCACAGCCACTTTGCTCATCCCCGGGTCCTGGTACTGCTGGCTTACTCCCCGGAGCTAAGTCATGGTGTGGCTTAGAGTTACAGTGGTGCCCCGCAAGACGAATGCCTCGCAAGACGAAAAACTCGCTAGATGAAAGGGTTTTCCGTTTTTTGAGTCGTTCCGCAAGACGAATTTCCCTATGGGCTTGCTTCGCAAGACAAAACGTCTTGCGAGTTCTTGCGAGTTTGTTTCCTTTTTCTTAAAGCCGCTAAGCCGTTAATAGCCGCTAAGCCGCTAATAGCCGTGCTTCGCAAGACGAAAAAACCGCAAGACGAAGAGACTCGCGGAACAGATTAATTTCGTCTTGCGAGGCACCATTGTACGTGTGAACCTTGACAAACCACGAACCCAAGTTCAGATGTAGCGCTAAACCAAACCGTGGCTCATCTTTGTGTCTTGGAACAGCAGCAGCAGGACTGAGGAAGGAGGGAAATGGCTGCAATTTTTGCCATGAATACACACATGCTCATATGTCCATGCTTAGCCATGGTTTCCTTAAGATTAGAGGTAAAGGGGGGTAAAGGTTGTTTTATACAAAGATCTTTCAGCTGTGTTACAGGAACAATAACATTGTGACGACATTTGATTTGATTAGTCAACAGGCAACGCTCTTAGGATGATATTGGCAAAGTACTTTCAAAGGACGAAGAATATAGAATAGGTGTGTTCTTGGCTGCAGGTTGTGGTTAGTCAGGAGATTGTGTAGTCATGAATCCAAGTTTAGTTAACACGCTAAGCCAAACCATGGTTTAGCTCAGCATGGGAGCAAAAGCAAAGTGCTGCAAGCTGTGCTTGAGAGAGCGCAGTTGGTAAAGCATGGAACTCTGAATTTCTGGGTCGTGGGTTCAAGCCCAATGTTGGGCAAAAGATTCCTGCATTGCTGAACTATTACTCTCAGTTTCTCAGGCACTCTTTACATACAAGTTGTAATAAGGTGCTTAACTTTGGAAACAATTAGTTCAGCAGCAGATTCTTTTTCTACCGTTTAATCAGGCAACTGTGGAACTTTATGGAAGTAGCTAAGTCTGGTATAAAATGTAGCAGGATAGCATCATTTTATTCTAGGACTTCTGTGCATTTAGTGGGAAACTTTGGGAAATCGGTGCAAGATTTTTGAAGGACGTGGATATGTTTACTTTTAGAGAATGGTATAGTTGCTAGGCTTCGCGTCATCTAGACAACAGTGCAATCAGAATAAACTGGTGCGACATCTGGCAACTGTGCAGCTCTGTTTAAGACAGAAACAGTTCTTTATTGCCTTGCTGATATAAGTGTATCAGTTTGTACATAGAGCTTTTGTTACTTAGAACTGCAGACTCCAGTTGAGTCCATGTTCCTTGTGCTCTTTGCTTCTGACTCAGTCTGCAGAAAACAAGCAGTTCTCTGTCAGCACTAATGGCCCTGCAGAAACCAAAAATATAAAGGAGAAAGAAAAGGCAACAATGCAGTAGTGGTTCTTTTCCTTAAACCAGCTGGAGGATTTTATCTCTGGAGAGGGTAGTTCTCCAAAGCGGGAAATAAGATTTCTCCACAATGCTTGCTAGTTTATAAGCTTGTTATTTCCATGCCACCTTTTAAGAAAGAAGAAAAGGCTTAGGGCTTTGTATATTAGCAGTGCTAATCTGTTGTAGGATACAAGTTCTGATTCTGCAGTGCGATCCAATGCATGCCTACTCAGAAGCAATTAACATTTAATTCAACAAGACTTACTCCAAGGTAAACAGTAGCCTTCATCAACTTGGTACATTGATGATGTTTTCCACTACATTTCCCCTAAGCTCCAGGCTCCCCAGCCAATTACTATTGCTGATTAATGCAACCAGTGGCCATTTAACATGTAGTAGATAATTCAGCTCTGGAAATAAAGGTTTGTTGTTAATGTGGCCTCCTCCCTTTTCATCCCTCTTCTTCACAGCAGGCCCGGTATAGGAAGTGTGGTAAGCTGAACAAGTTTTCCTCGCCGTCTCCTGCAAGGCACCTTCCTGTTACACCGCTTCCAAGTTTTCTTCCCCAAAGCAGCAGATGGACTCCCAACAAAGCCAGTGATCCTTCAAAACCAGTTTATTCCATTGCGTTTCACCATGCCAGCCTGTGCCTTGGCGTTTCCCAGCAGGACTTGAGAAATCACAGCCAAGCACTTTCCGCCGGTGGAGCCTCTGCCGACTCATTTCAGCGAAGCAAGTCTCTTGCCTGCTTGCCCACAATGCGCTCTTCGCTGGTCCCCAAATCTTTTCATTTTAGTGAGCCAAATTCATTAAGCACTTTCTCTTCTGGGCACAGGACAAGAAGCAGAGTTAACATTGATGACTTGGAAGGAGTTCAGGAGACTGATGTGGACACAGGGATGAAACTTGCCTTCGCTGATCTATCTGTGGTCTCGGCTTATTCAGTTTCAGATGGGTTCAGCAGTGACGTGGAAGCGAAGACTAAGCATCCTGCACAAGGGCAAAGTGTCAAGAGATTTAAGGAGCCCGGCTCTCGAGGAAGATCCCCATCAACCAAGTGTAACATCTTTGAATTATCTTCCGGCTCGCTTCCTTTTCCTTTTGATTGGTTTTCCAGCTCTTCAGAGTCACATTCAGGTTCCCCATCAGCCGGTTCCTTTGAGATAAAATGTTTGCCAAGAGGAACCGTTTTCCCTTTTGCTGACAGCAGAACAACTGGTGGTGGGAAAAGCAATGAAGAAGAATTCTACATCTGAACCTGTGTGTGTGTGTGTGTGTGTGTGTGTGTGTGAGAGAGAGAGAGAGAGAGAGAGAGAGAGAGAGAGAGAGCCCAAGACCTGTTTGCTGCCCTGGGGTCTTGTGGTAAGTGTGAATGTTTAATTTCATTTCACTTTTAATTGGTACACCGCCTTTCTATATTACTATACACAAGGCGGTTTGCAAGCTGAAGAAACAACAAAATAGGCAGCAAAGATCACACACCTAATAACAATCTGATCCAATAATAAAAACATAACTTTAAAATAAGCAGCTTACATCAAATAAAGCAATATTCAATAATCCATTAGAATATAATAGTAAACAGTAAAATTAAATGTCTGCAAATAATAATTAAACAGTTTACACTTAACAATCACAATAAAGAATGACTAAACTATAATATGCGGGTGGCACATTGGGATGCGGGTCGCGTTGTGGGTTAAACCACAGAGCCTAGGGCTTGCCAATCAGAAGGTCAGTGGTTCGAATCCCCACAACGGGGTGAGCTCCCGTTGTTCGGTCCCTGCTCCTGCCAACCTAGCAGTTCGAAAGCATGTCAAGTGCAAGTAGATAAATAGGTACCGCTCCGGCGGGAAGGTAAACGGCGTTTCTGTGCACTGCTCTGGTTCGTCAGAAGCGGCTTAGTCATGCTGGCCACATGACCCGGAAGCCGTACGCCGGCTCCCTCGGCCAGTAAAGCGAGATGAGCGCCGCAACCCCAGAATCGTCCACGACTGGACCTAACGGTCAGGGGTCCCTTTACCTTTAAACTATAATCAGTAAAAATAACGGCAAGTCACAATGCACAAAATACCACAAAACATACAAAACCATGTAAAAGGATCAAATTGAGAAACAGGGACACACAACTTATGCAATATATATATATATATGTATATGTATATGTATATGTATATGTATATGTATATCCCTGAACTCCTCTCTTTCGAGCTGCTTCTGCTGTTCTTGAAGTCATGGTCTGGGAAAGTTTCCTAGCGCTAGAGGATGGAGCATGGCAGGTGGAAAAAGCCTTTGACTGATGATGGCAGCACTAGGTCTCTCTTCCACTAGCTCTTGTCTCCCTCAGGCAGCTGTAATTTACAGGTAGTGCTAAAGCTGAAGGTTTTCTGAAGATAATATGACAATTTTACATATATTCTCACTTGGGGAGTGAGTGCAGTGCACTACGGTTTTGTTCCATTGTGTACTGTTGGAAGTTTTGTAGATTTCTCCCATCCCCACACACCAAAACACTCCCTCCTGTTTGGTTGCAGTGCCTGTCTGCCAGTTAGAACCCAGTTTAGATTTTCCAGCTGGAGTGAAAAATATTAGCTATGCTATCTGATAGAGAAACTTGACATTGTAGGGACTAGGTGCCTTAAATGAGACAGTATTCTGGATATCTTAGGCCACTGCTTATAACTATGTGACACTCTTTTGAGCCCTGAGATTCCGTCTCTCAGCATCTTAGCTGATAATCTTACAGCGTCTCTAGCAGTTCCAGCTAAATCCCGTACCAGGACAGCACTAACGGTGAGGCTTGGTGTGATCAGGAGTGCTGTGAAGCTAAGAAAAGCACAGCTAAACAGATTAAAGTAGATAACTCTGAACTGTCAGTTAAAGATCTTACTGGATTGAATAGGGAATGCAAAAGCTTACAGAGTTATAAAAAGTCCTATCGGGAAAGGCATTTATGGTTATTCCTGTTGAGGAACGTCATTTGGGAATAAAATTCTTCAGTAACGGTTGTTACTGCATGTGCAGTCGCTTTCCTGGCAAATATCTCAAATGAGACTTGGAAACAACACTTCCTTGCTATTTTAATAAATTAAATGCTGGTTTTAGTCTTGAATCCAACCTTTGACACTGTTATTTCTTATCTTGATCCCTTGGCCCAAGATCACATTTTGAGAAGGTAGAAAGGGATCATTACACAGTTTGCTAACCATAACAGTCTGGAGGACAGGGATGTCGCTAGCAAGAAGTTAAAAAGCAATTTAGATTGGTAGGTGTGTGCCGTTGCCAAATCATCATTTTCATAATTCATTCCTTAGGGTGGAAATTGAGTGGGACCTATTTATAAGACAGGTGATAACCTAACAGAGCCTTCTCCCCATGTGATGCACATGGGGAGCCCTGGATGGGGCTGACGGGAGTTGCAGTCCCAAACATCTGGATGGCACCAGGTTGAAGAAGACTGATCTGACTAGGGAGGAGATAGCCTGAATCTTTGCAAAATGATATGCCAAACACAAAATTATTTTTCTGCATTCAGCTTTCAACTATGGAAAATAGTTTTGTATATGTACACTTACATACAAATGCATTATGGTTAGTAGTTTGCATACTGTCTTTGTGGCTTTAAATTTTTTGATGCATGTGACGAGTGAATACTATGGGAGAAGTTCTCTAGAACCAGCCTGTGGAAATGCCAAAAAAAAAAAAAAAAAGATTGTGCACCTTTAGAAAAGTTCTTGTTCTCTCTTTTAAGAAAGAGATGAAATTGATCTGGGGGCTGCTGGTTCCATCTTGTGGTTTGGTCTAATGTGTAGCTTTAGATTAGGCTAAAAGCACCCACTGTTTACATACACACACACCTCAAATAGATGCTGAGTTGATGTTGTTGTGTTTTTTTAAAAAAAAAACTAGGTTCAATCAATCTATTAATATTTTTTATGCCTATTTCTGTCTTCATGGGACGCGGGTGGCGCTGTGGGTAAAAGCCTCAGCGCCTAGGGCTTGCCGATCGAAAGGTCGGCGGTTCGAATCCCCGCGGCGGGGTGCGCTCCCGTTGTTCGGTCCCAGCGCCTGCCAACCTAGCAGTTCGAAAGCACCCCCGGGTGCAAGTAGATAAATAGGGACCGCTTTCTAGCGGGAAGGTAAACGGCATTTCCGTGTGCGGCTCTGGCTCGCCAGAGCAGCGATGTCACGCTGGCCACGTGACCCGGAAGTGTCTCCGGACAGCGCTGGCCCCCGGCCTCTAGAGTGAGATGGGCGCACAACCCTAGAGTCTGTCAAGACTGGCCCGTACGGGCAGGGGTACCTTTACCTTTACCTTATTTCTGTCTTCAAGGTTAGTAGTTCAGAAATCTGCATTGCCTCAATTGCACCACTTCTTGCGAAGTTAAAATGTTCTCCACTCATGGGTTTTGAGTGTTAATCTATGCCCATTTAGTTTGCATTGGTAGTCAGCTGCCTCTGGCATGCGTGAAATGGAATTTCAGAAGAAAAGCGCATCTTCATTGCACAGCTAGCATGAATATTTCTGTCACTACATATTGTATCCTAGGAACTGGGCACAGCAGTCCTAACCCCTGATCTGCAATACTGGTGCAGGTTGACTTGTGGCAGAGCTCTTCCTCTACCTGGCTTTAGGGTTGGGAGACATCACCACAGATGCTATTATTGGTGCAGCAAAAGTAGAGCCCAAGCACTCCGCCCACTTCTACGCTGTCTCACATGATGCAGCGGTGACTCTGCCAACCGCAGCCCAAGTTTGGATTGCTCTGCTAAACATATTGTTGTTGTTCAGTCGTTTAGTCGTGTCCGACTCTTCGTGACCCCATGGACCAAAGCACGCCAGGCACTCCTGTCTTCCACTGCCTCCCGCAGTTTGGTCAAACTCATGCTGGTAGCTTCGAGAACACTGTCCAACCATCTTGTCCTCTGTCGTCCCCTTCTCCTTGTGCCCTCCATCTTTCCCAGCATCAGTGTCTTCTCCAGGGAGTCTTCTCTTCTCATGAGGTGGCTACAGTACTGGAGCCTCAGCTTCACGATCTGTCCTTCCAGTGAGCACTCAGGGCTGATTTCCTTAAGAATGGATGCGTTTGATCTTCTTGCAGTCCATGGGACTCTCAAGAGTCTCCTCCAGCACCATAATTCAAAAGCATCAATTCTTCGGTGATCAGCCTTCTTTATAGTCCAGTTCTCACTTCCATACATCACTACACTATAGCTTTAACTATACGGACCTTTGTTGGCAAGGTGATGTCTCTGCTTTTTAAGATGCCGTCTAGGTTTGTCATCGCTTTTCTCCCAGGAAGCAGGTGTGGAGCAGGAACCTGCAAAGAACTCCAGTATCCCTGCCAAGAAAACTCCATGGACAAAAAAACCAGGCTAAACATATAAAAAAATTCAAATCTTGCAGGGAACTGATTTCAAATCATCCTAGGATCTCCTGAAATTAGTTTTTATAAAATCTGAGTTTTAAGTGCAGGAGGAGGACAACATTTCATGTTTTGGTTTTCTGTGGAAATTGTTTCAATGAAACTCCCAACTGAAGAAGCAGAAATATTCTTTGTAAAAAAGCAATGCAATGCAAATTCATTCTATAGTTATTGGTTACTTTAAGGAATGCTTTAAGAAGGAGTGAAATAGTGGCACAAGTACCACATCATTTATTATCAGAACATAATAACTCATACCTGAAGGAGCGCCTCCACCCCCATCGTTCAGCCCAGACACTGAGATCCAGCGCCGAGGGCCTTCTCAGTAGTGGCGCCCGCCCTGTTAAACGCCCTCCCATCAGATGTCAAAGAGATAAACAACTACCTGAATTTAAAAGATATTTGAAAGCAGCCCTGTATAGGGAAGTTTTTAATGTTTGATGTTTTATCGTGTTTTTAATACTCTGTTGGGAGCTGTCCAGATGGGTGGGATATAAATAATACATTATTATTATTATTATTATTATTATTATTATTATTATTATTATTATTATTTAATGCACCCCCAAGTCCTCATCTTGTAAGCTAAAGAAGATCTCTCTGTATCTATTCTGTTTAGGTTTGGCTCTAACTTTTAACTTTTTCATGGTTGGAGCACTGCACTTAAAGTGGGGCTGTTTTTATTTATTTTTGTCAGATTGGCTAGGATGCTGCCTTTGAGATAGTGAACATCAAGTGTGCTGGACCAACTCCCTATAGAGAAAGGCAGAGAAAGGTTGACTCTCCCTAGGTGAGCAGTAGGGAGAGGATGTCTGCAAGTGAGATATGGAAAGGAAATCAATAATTCTTGTTTTTTTCTGATGCCACTGAGTCATTTTTATTTAGTGGGTCTATTTTTATGTAAGCAACTATTGGCTACTTCTTTGTTATTTATTTGTTATTTAAACACTGGAGTGTTTTATTAAAGTGAAAATTAAGTGGATGGAGTGATGTAAGGAAATCATTGAATAATTGTGCTTGTGAGGACTGTGTGTTTAGATTAGCTTTGTGTAGTGTGGATGTGTAGGTTAATTATTTCACTTGTCATATTATCTGATTTTTTAAATGTTTATTTAAAAAAATGATATATTGTTATTATGTTGCATTTTGAGATACTTTGATATATTTCAATGTTTTGTGTGGTATGGTTTGTTTTGTGGCTTCTGTTGTTTTATGTACATTGCCTAGAGATATTTATTTAATTATGTTACTTAAACTGTGGAATTGTGATTATGATTATTCATAGTTTAATTATTGCTAGATTTCAAATCTGAAATTTGTATTTATTATATTAATTCCTTTTTGTTGAGATTTTGTAAGCCATGTAGCAATTTCTGCTGAAATCCTAAGCAGTATGTAAATTAACTAAATCAATAAAACTCTTGAATATACTTTAGATATTAAACTTCTACCATCCAATTAAGACCTCAAGACAATTATTGTTCTTGCTAATTTTGTTTTCTAATACTTCTGCATTTTCATATAAGAACTCGGCGTTTTCCTGTTGAATGAAATCTTATTCCAGCAGACCTCATTTATATTTCCCTGATTTTTCCCAGATGCCTTTTGCTTTTGTCACAATTCCTTCTATTTGCTTCTGAATTTTTCTATATTTATTCTCATACACTATAGCCCTATCTCCTATTACTCAGTACAGTGGTACCTCGGGTTACATACGCTTCAGGTTACAGACTCCGCTAACCCAGAAATAGTGCTTTAGGTTAAGAACTTTGCTTCAGGATGAGAACAGAAATCGCACGGCGGCAGCAGGAGGCCCCATTAGCTAAAGTGGTACCTCGGGTTAAGAACAGTTTCAGGTTAAGAACGGACCTCCGGAATGAATTAAGTTCTTAACCAGAGGTACCACTGTACTGTGAATGTATTACCCAAATGTGCACATGGAAATAGTAGCCTACTTATGTGTTAACTCTCTAATGTGGACACAGCCCTAGGCAGCTCATCTGTTGTCTCAAGGAATTTAAACTTAGTTAGTTTATCAGGTGTTTCATAAACTCTTTCCGCACAGCCAGGCAAGTCCACCAAGTTAGCAAATGTCTCAGTTAAGTGTAATTTATTGCAGTCAATTGAGTTTCGTTAGAATCAATTACTTCCTCGGGTATCTCAAAAGATTATTCATGTGGAATGTTGAGCATTTTTCTTCAACTTTCAAGTCATTAATAAAACATTTCAACAGGAGAGAAACTTTTGCAGTATTTGTCAGTCCTTGTCAATATCCAGCCAGAATAGTTTTCTTTTGTTCATCATTTTATCCAGAAATTTAATGAAAGGAGCAATCTGTCAAGAGGGAAAGATAAAGAGGTGGAGTGAATTTCACTATTCAGTCTTTAGTAGTAGTTACCACATCGGGTGTACCACGCTTCACTATTTCACTATTCAGTCTTTCCTATTCAGTCTTTAGTAGTAGTTACCACATCGGGTGTACCACGCTTCACTATTTCACTATTCAGTCTTTAGTAGTAGTTACCACGCGGGTGGCACTGTGGGTAAAAAGTTCGAAAGCACCCCCGGGTGCAAGTAGATAAATAGGGACCGCTTACTAGCGGGAAGGTAAACGGCGTTTCCGTGTGCGGCTCTGGCTCGCCAGAGCAGCGATGTCACGCTGGCCACGTGACCCGGAAGTGTCTCCGGACAGCGCTGGCCCCCGGCCTCTTAAGTGAGATGGGCGCACAACCCCAGAGTCTGGCAAGACTGGCCCGTACGGGCAGGGGTACCTTTACCTTTACCTTTTACCACATCAGCCAGCAGGTGGGACCACACAAAAATAAGGCTTCGTTGAACAACAATAATAAATAACAATTTGCTGTCGTTTCAAGACACCCCAACCCAGCTGCCTAATGGTATCGCCAGCCCTGCAAAAATTTTGTATATCATACCAAACGCTGCGTCAAATCACCAATAACCCTGGGGAGGAAGGAGCCCTCATAAATAGTAATAGTTAGTAATTGAACCAGAATACAGAAACTGCTGAGGAATCCTACTTAGTACATTTTCTACTGAGTAGCACAATCCATTTTATGCCTTTTATTCCATGATTCTTATATATGCATGCATTTACTTTGGATTTATGCAAGCATTTACTTTGGATTTATTCTAGATTTGCCCATCTGCCTACTATGAGTAGCACCATGTTTTTCTTTTGAATATCCTTGGTATCTGCACCATAGTTCATGTAAGGGGTCCATTTCATGGCACTTCTGGTAACATGTGCATAGATTCAAGACAGTTTCAAGCAGCCATCTCTTTCCTTTCCTAGTGTCTAATTTCTTCTTCTTAACAAATTACATGGAAACATACATGATGCAAGGAAACAGAACTAGGAAAATGTTGTTCTCCCTTAAATTATATTACATTAATACAAGTGGTCTAAGGAAAACAGCAGGGATGCGGGTGGCGCTTTGGTCTAAACCACAGAGCCTAGGACTTGCTGATCAGAAGGTCGGCGGTTCGAATCCCTGTGACGGGGTGAGCTCCCGTTGCTCAGTTCCTGCTCCTGCCAACTTAGCAGTTCAAAAGCACGTCAAAGTGCAAGTAGATAAATAGGTACCACTCCGGCGGGAAGGTAAACGGCGTTTCCGTCCGCTGCTCTGGTTCACCAGAAGCGGCTTAGTCATGCTGGCCACATGACCTGGAAGCTGTACGCCGGCTCCCTCGGCCAGTAAAGCGAGATGAGCGTCGCAACCCCAGAGTCGGTAATGACTAATGGTCAGGGGTCCCTTTACCCTTTACCTTTAAGGAAAACAGCCTGTATTGCAGTGTTTCCCAACCTTTTTTGGGCAAAGGCACACTTGTTTCATGAAAAAAATCTCGAGGCACACCACCATTACAGCCCCGTGACGTCAGCGCGCAGCGTCACGCCGGGAGGGACGCACGAAAGTGTAAGTTTCAATTTTTTCCCCTCCCCCTTGCCTTCCTTCTGTGCCAACCGCCAAAAAGCCAAGAAAAAAGCCAAGACTTTAGGGCAGCAGGTCGACACGGAAGAAGCTCCTACCTAAGGACAGGTGCGACGGCCGTGTCCTCTTCTGCCACACTTGGCAGCCCTGCCTCACGGTCGTGACTCCCACCCTGATTTCTCCCCGCAGGTCGAGCGGCACAGGCAGCCCAATGTGTCCAGCCCAGACACAAGCCCCGCTTCCCCACTCTAGATCCTGAATGCGACCAAGTGCTCTGGACTCCCGAGCAGGGTGGGAAAGAGGACTCGCATCTGGTAGCCTCCGGGCTCCTCGCCTGCTCGAGGGATGGCATTGCAGGCAAGCTGCCGGCCGTCGCCGTCGCCGCCCCCTCATGCGAGTGGACCTGCCCGGAGTGGTGGGCCGGGGGAGGCTCGCTCTCTGTGGGGATGTGGCCCGCACGCGCGGCCCCACTTCCTCCTGCCCAGGGCTGAGCTCCTTACCCGCGATCTCGGTCTCGCGCACGCGGATCCCACTTATTCCGAAGCTCGCGCCACTAGCCGGGGCTCTCACACCGTGCCAGGGCGCCGCCCTCGACTTCCCTGTTCCCTCCCCTCCCTCGGGTCGCCGTGGTTACCGAGGACTGCAAGCTGCTCGGGCGAGCGTGGGGCATTAAGTGGGAGAAGGAAAATTAAAATTAAAACTCGCCTGAAGGCCGCCTCTCCGGATATCTTTCGAATTTTTTAATTTTTCCCGCGGCACACCAGGCAACGGTTGGGAAACACTGCTGTATTGTAACAAGAAAGTGTAAAGAAAGGCTGGCATACTAATGAATAATAATAATAATAATAATACTAATGAATAATAATAATACTGTGGTTTCTCTTCAAATCATGTAAATCCTTCACCTTAAAAAAAAAAAAGATTCTATCTATCAGCAGAACGTCAGGCTTCTGTTGTTCCCAATAATTAAGGGGACAGTGGTCTGAGAGAGATTAATGGTAGCAAATGTCGACTACTTGTTTTTTTCCTAATTCTTATGTCTACACAAAGGTCATCCATCTCCCATAGCTTTTCACATTATGCAAGGAGACCTTTAAGGTACTTAGTACTTTCTGACCTCTAGTGCCCTATTTACACACAGAGACAGGCAGTCAGCTTGAATTAATCCGACTCTAATTAAACCACACACTTCTGATATTTGCTCATTGCAGAGTAGTGTGCTACCAGGTACATAGAGGTAAAGTGAGCTGGATTATCTGGCCGATAACTTCTGCTTTTGTGAGTGAGTTTTAAAACTGGAAGCTTGGAAATTGTTGTATAAGCCCATAGCCTCAAATCACCATGGAAGCATCTCTGCCTATAGCCCCCTTGTATGTGAAGTCTGGGGTGCCCAGGTTAGAAATTCTCTTTCCAAACCATCCACATTTCTTAGGAATATAATTCCTTCCTTCTGTCTCTTGCACTCACACGCAACATCTTGTTTTTCATCTTTTCCCAACTAGTGCATGCCAACATTTACACTTTCTTGTTACGTTACAAGCTGTTTTACTTAGACCACCTGTATTAATATACAGTATTTTTTGCTCTATAAGACTCACTTTTTCTCTCCTAAAAAGTAAGGGGAAATGTGTGTGCGTCTTATGGAGCGAATGCAGGCTGCGCAGCTATCCCAGAAGCCAGGAACAGCAAAAGGGATCACTGCTTTCGCTGCACAGTGATCCCTCTTGCTGTTCTGGCTTCTGGGATTCAGAATATTTTTTTTCTTATTTTCCTCCCCCAAAAACTAGGTGCGTCTTATGGTCTGGTGCGTCTTATAGAGCGAAAAATACAGTAATATAATTTAAGGGAGAACAACATTACAAGAATGAGAAAACGACATGGAAGTTAAACAGCTCTTCGAGGGGGCGGTTCCAAGATGGCAACGGCTTAGCAAATAGGCTTCGGAGCTCCGCAGATAATTATCGTTGATTGCCACCCAGGGAAGTAGTTTTTCCTTTTTCTTACTACTTTGCTTTTAAACTTACCAACCTACTGAGATTCTATCAGCACCTTCTTGTCTATGCTATGAGAAACATCTTAGGCAAGTTCTGTGAAGCATTCTGGGCAGGCCGCCAGCTGCTAGCTATTAACGCCAGCTCCCTTCTATACTTTGTTCCTGAAACTCCTGGCAGTCACCACACAGAGAAGCTCTTAAATTGAACAAACTGAGCACTTTTTATTTTGCTCTCTTCTTTGGTTAATGAAACCTCTCCTTATTTACTCCCCATGGTGATGCTATAGTAAAGGTAAAGGTACCCCTGCCCGTATGGGCCAGTCTTGACAGACTCTAGGGTTGTGCACCCATCTTACTCAAGAGGCCGGGGGCCAGCGCTGTCCGGAGACACTTCCGGGTCACGTGGCCAGCGTGACATCGCTGCTCTGGCGAGCCAGAGCCGCACACGGAAACGCCGTTTACCTTCCCGCTAGTAAGCGGTCCCTATTTATCTACTTGCACCCGGGGGTGCTTTCGAACTGCTAGGTTGGCAGGCGCTGGGACCGAACAACGGGAGCGCACCCCGCCACGGGGATTCGAACCGCCGACCTTTCGATCGGCAAGCCCTAGTGATGCTATGCCTGCTAGTAAATGCTGCAGGGACCCAGAGGATGTAGCTCTCTCACCGGTTTCCAAACAATCTAAAATAGAGGACTTTTTTTAAAACAAATCTGCTTTTACAGTTCCAACAACAAAAAAACGGTTTTCTCCCCTTGAAGATGATTGTGAGTGTGGGGAGAATATTCAAGGTGAGAACATAGAACTGGATCCAACAATGGGGCAAGTTGATCCTGTGCCACTAAGATAGGAAGGAACAGCTCTTCTAACACACTTCTTGCCTCCGATCTAGAACTTGCAGATGTCACACGAAGCTGAATGTTGGTAGATTAAGGACAGATGAAAGAAAATAACTTATTTGCACAGTGCATGGTTCAACTATGGAACTCCCACAGGAGGCAGTGGTGGCCACTGTGATAGGAATTTTGAGGTCTTCGATATATGGTAATGTTCATAACCGCACGTACATAGATCAGCACAGGAAGACTGACCTGAAGCCATTTTGATTCCTAAACTGAGCAAATGTTTTCTCTGCAAAGACAAAGTGGAAAAGCCTCCCCATTGTCTTTTCCTTCACAAATCCTGTCTTAAGGGTATGTGTGTGTTTGAATAGGGTGTGAGCCTGTGACCTGGCCCAGGAACTAAATATTTATCATTACAAAAGAATGGCCAGGCTCCCCAGGCAATCCAATCAAGTAACCTGCCAGACAGGACAGGAGAAAAACAACATTCAAATTTCTGTTTTAGACCGCCTTTTCTGTGATGTAGGTGTGATGTATCTGAGGGGTGGCCTTAGGTTACACCCCTTCTGTGATGTATGTATGATGTTTCTGGGGGTGGTCTTGATCTACAGGGTGGCAATTTCAAAAGTCTTTATAAGGCCTTGCACAGCATTTTTCTGGGTTCCTCCTCTCTCCTGCGGGTGAGGGGAGCACCCTGTTGCAACAGATCAATAAAGATCAAGCTTACTAGCTGCTTTGCTTCTCAATATTCTCTGGCTGGCCTCTGTTATTCTCTCCTACCAATAGGGAACTTTTGTAAGGACTCTATACGGGCTCTTGGATACCCTGTCAGGGAAAAGGGCAATTTTTGTTTACAACACCACCAAGCTAGAGGTAAAATCAGTTATGATTAAATGGGCACAAGATGTAGGGCACAACATTATGATGGAAGATTGGGAAAAATTATGGAAAACTGATTTAAAATTTACAAATTGTTCCCTATTGAAGGAGAATTACATGAAGATGATGTATAGATGGTACACAATACCAGTGCAGTTAGGGGAAATGTACAAAACTAGTTCAAATATATGTTGGAAGTGTAAGGAAAAGGAAGGGAAATTTTATCATATGTGGTGGGATTGTAATGTAATTTTTTTTTAAAAGGGAAATGATATACAACGAATTGAAGAAAATGTTCCATTTAACATTTGTTTAAAAACCTGAAGCATTTTTATTAGGGACTGTAGGGAAAGACCTGCCAAAAAAGCTGAAAAATATCTTCATGTATGCGACAACGGCCACGAGAGTTTTAATAGCACAAGGATGGAAGACTGAAGAAACCCCAACCAAAGAATCATGGCAAGAAAAATTGACCGACTATGCAGAACTGGCAAAACTGACATATAAGCTACGGGACAAGGATAACTGTGACTTTAAGGATGAATGGGAACCCTTTACAAAGTATCTGAAGATGCAACAAAGCGAACTGGACTCCTTGGCAGGTTTTGAATAAACATTCACAAACTTTTTATTGATAATAATCAGCTAAATAGTTTGAGGATCTATACGACTTTGTAACATGCAGAAAACAGCAGTCTCAGAAAAACCAAAGACTGGAACTGAGGGAAGTCGGGGGGGTTGTGTGGGAGAATGGGGGGAGGGAGGAAAAATGGGGGGGGGGACAAGGATGATATGCTTTTGAATAATATGTCTTGTTTTAATTTTGAATTAATTTTTTTTTTAATCCTGTTTGAGGGTTTTGCACAGGCATCTAGTTGGCGCCATGAGAAGAGGATGCTAGACTAGATGGACTAGTGACCTGATTCAACAGGCTCTTTTTATGTTCTTAGGGTGCTTCCACATGGCAGGTGATTGTGGGCTCTGTACTACTCTTAAAAGAAAAAAAATATAAAGATTTTCTTGCTTTACAAAAGTACATGCATTGTCTCTTTTTTCCAGGTTGTAAAGTCTTGAGCGTCCACACAACACCCTCCTCAAAATGCCATCCCATATTCCAACCCTCACCCCATTTAATCTGGATTTACCAGTTTTACATGGGGGGGGGGGACTAGGAGGATTTTCTTCAAAAACAGTAAGTGTTGATTAAACAGAGGAGGGCAACCAAAATGGTCAAAGGCCTGGAAATGATGCCTTATGAGGAACGGCTAAGGGAGCTGGGCATGTTTAGCCTGGAGAAGAGGAGGTTAAGGGGTGATATGATAGCCATGTTCAAATATATTAAAGGATATCATGTAGAGGAGGGAGAAAGGTTGTTTTCTGCTGCTCCAGAGAAGCGGACACGGAGCAATGGATCCAAACTACAAGAAAGAAGATTCCACCTAAACCTTAGGAAGAACTTCCTGACAGTAAGAGCTGTTCGACAGTGGAAGCAGAGGCTTGACAACCATATGTCAGGAGTGCTCTGATGGTGTTTCCTGCTTGGGAGGGGGTTGGACTCGATGGCTCTTGTGGCCTATTCCAACTCTATGATTCTATGATTCTATGAAATGGGAAAAAATAACATGGAATGACACTTTATGGAGGACAACACTGTGTCGACCTGGTGCAAAAGCTGCATGTGTGAGCAGAACAGACTCCATAATAAATTGCCATGTGGAAGGGCTCTTACATAGGTCAGGCTCTGCTCCCAGGATCCAACATCAGACAAAATGTGTATGGTATCATAGGAACATCTTTCTCAGACAACAGACATCATCCATTGGGACACTAGGAAGTTTACTGTGATTGTCCCCATAGTAGCGAGAATTGGTGCAAGAAAAACCCCATCCCTACACTTATCTTACCAGGCCAGACAAATGACAGGAAGATTTAAATTGACTAATAGTGGCTCTTCCATTTTCCTGGCCCTTTTGACACTTGTCAGCATAGATGAAATCAGACATGCAAGAGGAAAAACAAGTCCCATGGTGTGGTATGAAGGAAAAAGGTGTGAGATTGCACGAGAACTCCTCCGGATTTCCTTTTTTCCTTCCTTTATTTGCGTCCTTCCCCACCACCAACTTAATTTATAAAATAAAAGATGCTCAAAACTTGCTCAGTGGAGGAAGCCAAGCCCTGGTCCCTTTCTTAAGAAATGGTTTTCATGCATTCATTCATTCTATTCCCAGCCACCCTGGCTCTCAGCCAAGGCCCAAATTCTCTCACAATGAAAAGAGTTCCCTGAACCTGCTGACCTCACCCTAGTCTGGCACTTTAGGACTTTTGGACAGGCAACAGTGTCTGCTGAAGGTTCCTCTGGCTGCCCATGTCCGTGTCCCATTCAACAAATACCGTATTTTTTGCTCTATAAGACTCACTTTTTCCCTCCTAAAAAGTAAGGGGAAATGTGTGTGCGTCTTATGGAGCGAATGCAGGCTGTGCAACTATCCCAGAAGTCAGAACAGTGAGAGGGATCACTGCTTTCGCTGCGCAGTGATCCCTCTCGCTGTTCTGGTTTCTGGGATTCCGAATATTTTTTTTCTTGTTTTCCTCCTCCAAAAACTAGGTGCGTCTTATGGTCTGGTGCGTCTTATGGAGCGAAAAATATGGTAAATCGTCTGCACACACCCAGTTCCAGGCTGCAGCAGGATTGGTGCATTTGGGGAGGTGCGCCGATGGCATATAGGACTCCCTGCACATGACTGTTCCTTCTCTGGCCCCTTCACACCTCTCCTTTCCTAGCTACTCAGAAAGACATAACCAAGAGTTGAAGCCACTGACAAACTGTCTAGATTAATTTCCATGGTCAACTCCTGATATGAAAGACTCCGGCATTTGCAGGAGGAAGAAACTGATGAGCTCGATTTTTGCCTTTTAGGCTAAACTAAAAGATATGTGTGGAGCAGAACCAGTGAGGGGTGTGGCTTGAGGAAGGCCCTAAGGGCCAGATGGAAAACCCTGGAGGGCCACATCTGCCCCTGGTTCTGATGTTCCTCACCCCTGTTCTTCATTTGCCATTTTGTGCTTCCCAGGCCAATATTTGCTGCATTTCCCCCTGAGTTTATATATTGGTTGGATAGAATACCCTCCAACATTTCTCCAGTGAAAATAGGGACATCCCAGGGAAAAGCGGGACATTCCAGGGTCAAATCAGAAACTGGGATGGCTTCTGTAAATAAGGGACTGTCCCTGGAAAATAGGGATACTTGGAGGGTCTGACATAAAGTGCCAAACTTATTTTATGTGTTCATCTCTGTATGAGATACAGTTGAACTATGAAATGCTTTGAAATGAGATGACGATTTCTGCACTGGATTAAAAATACCATCAAGTTAAAATTCTGGGGTGGGGGATTGGAATTTTATACTAGAATTGTAGAATTGTGGCAGCCTCTGATACTGATAGACGCTTCATCTTAACATTTCTTCAACAGCAGTTTTGACAGCTATCTTTCTTGCAGCTTTCCTTATATAATTTACTAGGCCTTTACATAATTACAAATGTTTGTCCTGTCAGCGTTCCTTGGAGTTTCACAGCTTATTTCCCAGTTAAGGTCCTAATCTTCTTTCTGTGACATCACTCTGGTCATTGCAGCTAACTCTGTGATGTCACCAATGCAGGATTATCGCACTGAGAGGGTCATAAGCTGCAGTAGGAGATCAACTCCGAAAAATAAAGAGCTTGCTTTGACGTAAATGTCTCTCGTAATGAAAGATGATGGAATGGAGGAGGCTTACTCACCCCTTTGCTCCCCACAAAGTATGAAAGCGGAAGACTGGCCACCAATTAAACTTTCCCATTATGTATCTGTGCTTTTTTTTTTTAAATGATATTTATTAAAAGTTTAACAGTTACAGAAAAAAGAAAACAAAAGACAATAAAAGATTACAATACATCAAAAAGTAAAAAGCAAAATAAAAAACAATACAGCAAAACAATAAAAAAACAAAAATATTTAAAAACAAAAACATTTAAAAACACATCCAGTATTTCCATATCTTTATCTTTCATTTACTTGTTTCATCGACCTCCTCGCACCTCCCTTTTTTGTATTCTAATTCAATTAGCTATTTCAGCAAATCCTTTCCATCTTTCTCAATTTTTGTTCTATAATTTACCTTAACACAATCTGACCTTAAATTTTACACTTTGGCCCATTAACAATCCATTTTTACTTAGTTCTTTATGACACTTCTGCTAAAACCATGTAACTTCATTCCAGCATCCTTCTAGCATTCATTAATTTTACAATGTTTCTGTAAATATACTTTAAATTTTTTCCAATCTTCTTCCACCGACTCTTCTCCCTGGTCTCAGATTCTGCCAGTCATTTCCGCCAATTCCATCAGCTTCATTGTATCTGTGCTTTTTTGTTGGTCTTCAGCACCTCCGGTTCTTTGCATTCAGACTGCTTTCTTGTTCTCTGCTCTCCTGAACTTCAGCTCCCATCAGGCCCAGTGAGACCATGGCCAATGATCAGGGATGATTATTGGTAAAACCTATTGGTGTTTCACAACTTTCTGACTAGTTGCAAGACCTTAGCCAGACCTAGCAGAGTACACGCAGAATCCACGGAAGCAATTGGCGACTTGGCTGCAGACAGGATAGACGAAGCAGGAACCAGGAACTTGTAGTTAGGTGTTTATTATATACAGTTTACAGGACTATTTACAGGAACAGAACACGGATCTTTAGATAGCTCTCTCTGACACGACTCACAACTCCTACACTGACACAGAACAACTGAACTACTGAACTAACACATTCCAGTTAGTAGGCCATTAATTATCACTCCCTTGAGAGAGCTTGACCAATCAGGGAGTGGACTCCATGTCTCTGTTATCACCAGGCAGACTTACTCCTTCAGATTGCCTTCTGGCTGTCTGCCAAACCTTAATTGACTCTGTGTAAGTAGCTGCACATACACAGTTTCCCAACAATGATGGGAGTTGTAGTCCATCAACATGTGGAGGGCAACAGACTCTCCATCCCTGCTATATTGTCAGGAGCTACTTCTTAGGCAGCCAAGGTTCTAAGATCTGTGGGCGCTATCTGTAGTATTTCGCCTTTCATTCACCCTCACCTGCAGAAATGGGTGGTGATGGCAACCTGGGGTGACAGATCTCGTGTGCCCATCAGTCATCAGCTGGACTGTGCAGTTTCTGCTACCAGTTACGGCTTCATTTATGTGCGGGTGAACAAAAGAAGAAAGCATGGATTACGTTGGCATAGGCCCATTTCACCAAAAGGGAGGCCTCCCTCTCTTAAGAAATGTAATCCTTTCTGCATCTATTATTAATTCCTAAACAGGACAGGGCTGAAAGCCCCTTTTCCCCCCTTTGTGTCTTTAGGCATAATATGGAATATCTGGGAATGTTCTAGGTCATGGGTAGGCAAACTAAGGCCCGGGGTCCGGATCCGGCCCAATCACCTTCTATATCCGGCCCTCAGACAGTCCAGGAATTGGCGTGTTTTTACGTGCGTAGAATGTGTCATTTTATTTAAAATGCATCTCTGAGTTATACACCTGCGCGGTGTATTTACATGAGCAGAATGTGTGCTTTTATTTAAAATGCATCTCTGGGTTATTTGTGGGGCATAGGAATTTGTTCATTTCCCCCCACAAAATATAGTCCGGCCCCCCACAAGGTCTGAGGGACAGTGAACCAGCCCCCTGCTGAAAAAGTTTGCTGACCCCTGTTCAAGGTCAATAAACGGGTTAGTTGAGGAATGCCATACAGGGGAAAGTTTGCCTAGATTTTTTTTTCTTTTAAGAGTAATTATTCTTCTTTTTAAAAAGACATTCCTGACAGAAATTGTTCTGAATGTTTCCAGGGAGATTCTCTCCACGCGCTTGTTTATTTATGTATACCCTTTGTTGACTGCCCAGTCCTCTCTGGGTGGTTCACACAGAGTTGAAATAATACACATTTTTCAATCCCTCCAATTGTCCCTATTTTCCAGGGATGTCCTTGATTGAGAGAAGCCGTCCTGGTTTCAGATTTGACCCCGGAAAGTTCCACCTTTCCCCAGGGTGTCTCTATTTTTATTTTGAGAAATGTTGGAGGGTATGGAGTTAACTAACCCCCAAGCTGTCTGAAGGCAATCCTGTATAGTGAAGGGTTTTTTTTTAATGTTTAATGTTTTATTATATTTTTAAATATGTTGGAAGCTGCCCAGAGTGGCTGGGGCAACCCAGTAAGATGTGTGGTGTATGAATAGTAAAATTATCATTATGGAATAGGACGTCCCTATTTTCATCAGAGAAATGTTTGAGGGTATGGTTTTTTAAACAATTAACATATTAAAACTACAATTTTAAACCTTTAAAATGTCAAAACAAAAACAAAAAAAACCCCAGCCCATCCAATTTCCTTCCAGAAAGCCACCAAGGAGGAGCCAGGGGGAGCTGATACTCTCAAGGCAGAGATACTGAAATCACCTGCACCAAATCCCAGATTTGGAATGAAGTATAAAAACGAATAGGGACGCGGGTGGCGCTGTGGGTAAAACCTCAGCACCTAGGGCTTGCCAATCGGAAGGTCGGCAGTTCGAATCCCTGCGGCGGGGTGAGCTCCCGTCGTTCGGTCCCAGCTCCTGCCCACCTAGCAGTTCGAAAGCACCCCTAAGTGCAAGTAGATAAATAGGTACCGCTCTGGCGGGAAGGTAAACGGCGTTTCCGTGTGCTGCGCTGGTGCAGGCTCGCCAGAGCAGCTTCGTCATGCTGGCCACGTGACCCGGAAGTGTCTCCCGACAGTGCTGGCCCCCGGCCTCTTAAGTGAGATGGGCGCACAACCCTAGAGTCGGACACGACTGGCCCGTACGGGCAGGGGTACCTTTACCTTTACCTTTTATAAAAACGAATAATGTGCCAGGGTAACTTTTCTTGCTGAGGATTGTGTAGGCTGAATCCTGATGTTCTAAGTAGCACTTCTGTTGTAAAAATACTACCTTCTCTCTTTTTTTAAAAGATATTTATTGAAATTTTCAACTTTAATACATTAAAAAAGAATCAAAAAAGAAAAAAGAAAAATATTTAAAAAGACATAAAGTTCTCAATCCTTATTTTTCTATAACATATTTCTCTGACTTCTTATATTCCAATTCAAATTGTTAGTTCAGCAAGTTCTTATTAACCTTTTTCTATTTAGTTCATTTTAAAGAACCAATTTTGCCTTATCCAAACTTAAACATCAATACTTATGCGTCAGTACTCATTCTTAAAACATTTTTCTAACGTCGACCCAAATTCCCTTCCACGAATTCCCCAATTTTCATACAAATAACAAAATACTACCTTCTCTATGCCTGTGTTCACAGTTCCATTTGCTGTGTGCACTCACTGTTTCCAGTGCTGGGTTTTTAATACTTGTTCAACGGACATCCAGAATGCCTGTGTATCCTGTTCTAAAATCCTACTATTTTGATATGGTTTCTCAAATGGATTTGAGTCCTTAAGCCTCTAGTCAAGGTGTGAACACCAGTTGCATAAGGCAAAGACATCCCTGGCCTGTCAATGTCCCCTGGTGCATGCACAAACAGAAACACTAAGGAAACAATGCTGATGTCAACAGCTAGTGGGAAAGAGTTGTGAAACACACTGCGGTGGGAGGGGAATTGAGCGCTAAGACATTAAGGTTTAAACACCCTAATACTTGGGGGGCAACCAATGGGGTGCACTCCAGATGTTAGTGGAGGAAAACTCCCATCTTCCCTGTTGGCCATGATGGTGGGGACTGCTACGAGTTGTGTAGCCCAGCAAGATGTGACGGCCATTGTTCCAAAACTTCCAGAGATGTCTACTGGATCATGTGTGTGGCATTTTTAATGATGTGTGAATGACACAACCCTTCTACCTCACCGTGCCACACACATTTTTAAAAACTTTCTTGATGTACCACCCAAGCATGGGATTGTTCTTAGAGGCCCCAACACGTGGCAAACTTGAGAAAAGCTACCTCTCCCCTTTCTTGACAGCAGTGTCCTGTTCCTCATACCACAACCCCAAGCATGCTCACTAGGAACCAATTTCCACTGGGGTCAGAAAAATTTACTCCCAAGTAGAGCTATTTAGGAGGCTCAGGCCCGAAGGTGCACTTTCGTGAGCAGAAGACCTCTTTCTGACTTAGTGAAATATTATTGTGTGAGAAAAGACAAAAAGCATAGTCTGTCCATATACTGTATATATTTATTTACATATTATTTTTTTGTCTGTATAATTCTAAGCACCATATAATGGGTTCCTTCGTGGTCTCCCATCTGGGCACCTCAGCAGACCTGCCAAGTGTCCCTATTTTTCAGCGACAGTCCCAGATTAACAGAAGCCATCCCAGTTTCTGGTCTGACCCCAGAATGACCTGTTTTTCCTTAATACGTTCCAATTTTTATTGGATACATGTTAGAGCATATGTAGTTCTGTGACCCCCGAGCCAAGGAGATAAGTAACTATACAACATTTAGAAAAAATCTGAAGGGGGGTTGGTTGGTAATGTTTAATGTTTAATGATGTTTTTGTATAAATTGTATAAACTGCCCAGAGTGGCTTGGGCAACCCAGTCAGAATAATAATAATAATAATAATAATAATAATAATAATAATAATAATAGGACATTTCTATTTTCATGGGGAGGGACGCCCCCGGCCTCTTGAGTGAGATGGGCGCACAAACCTAGAGTCTGTCAAGACTGGCCCATACGGGCAGGGGTACCTTTACCTTTTACCTATTTTCATGGGGAAACTGTTGGAGGGTATAAGACAGGTATAGGAGACAGCTAGTGCTCAGTAGGTGCAGGAACAACTACAGCAGGAATCCAAATAGGCACATTTTGCATATTTATCAAAAGTGGAACATGGAAGAAAAGTCATATGAAAAAACCTAGTAGTGTCACTTAATAGGAGCAGTGCTTGTGGCTGCTAGTTTTCTCAGGGCCCAGGGTTATTGGGTCACAAGGTTCATTGTGACACCTCCCTCTGCTGGCTCATTGGTCACCAGAGCTCTAGAAGGCCTGGGGATCTCCTATGGTGGGGTCATGTTGTGCAGATGCCTGATGATTGTCTTCCAAAGCAACTACTCTATTCCAAACTTAAAAATGGAAAGCGTAATGCTGGTGGTCAACAAAAGAGGTTTAAAGACTGTCTCAAGGCAAATCTGAAAAAATGTAGTATAAACACTGACAACTGGGAAACACTGGCCTGCGAGTGCTCCAGTTGGAGAACAGCCTTGACCAAAGGTGTCATGGGCTTTGAAGACACTCAAACTCAGGACGCAAGGGAGAAACGTACTAAGAGGAAGGCATGCTTGGCAAATCCACACAGTGATCAACTCCTGCCCAGGAACCAATGTCCCCGCTGTGGAAGGACATGTGGATCCAGAATAGGCCTCCACAGTCACTTACAAACTCATTGTTAAAATACGTGTTTATGGAAGACAATCTTGATCGCCAAAGAAGAGACATGTACCGTAAGTAGGATTTCTCTCAGCATCTGCATTCTGTGATGATAGTGAATTCCTCTTGAGCTTACCTGCGTGTTTTTTTCCCTGCCAGCAAACAGTCAACTAGCAGCAGCTCCTGACTGGCCAGAGTTCCAAGGGAGGCAGGTGGAGTGGAGTGAGAGATAGTGTGAGAGATTCATGGGGTCTGGGAGTGGGATTCTCTCAGGAAAGTTTGTTCTGACGGGGTAGGGCTGAGGAGAGCTGAGAACTCACAGTATACGCTCTAAGGTTCTGAACTGCAGAACACTGTTAAAAATAGAAAAGACATAGTCCCACATGATATTTACAGAAAAATGGTCCTCAGAGGGAATACTCTGACAGGAAAGGGCAGTAGTGATTCTGAAGCAAAGGAGGATTTGGGGGTCTATAAGGAAACAGTCGGGAAGCGGGTGGTGCTGTGGGTTAAACCACAGAGCCTAGGACTTGCCAATCAGAAGGTCGGTGGTTTGAATCCCTGCAACGGGGTGAGCTCCCGTTGCTCGGTCCCTGCTCCTGCCAACCTAGCAGTTTGAAAGCACGTCAAAGTGCAAGTAGATAAATAGGTACCTCTCTGGCAGGAAGGTAAACGGCGTTTCCGTGCGCTGCTCTGGTTTGCCAGAAGCGGTTTAGTCGTGCTGGCCACATGACCCGGAAGCGGTACGCTGGCTCCCTTGGCCAATAAAGCGAGATGAGCACGGTAACCCCAGAGTCGGTCACGACTGGACCTAATGGTCAGGGGTCGCTTTACCTTTACCTTTAAGGAAACAGTCCAATTAAAATCCTAAATTCCTGAAGTGTGTGTAGAGAAGTCTGATCTATGGAAGATGTGTAAAAGAAAGTAACCTTAAGCCTGCAGCATACAGCCTATAACTTGAAACCGTATTCATTTTAGTAAAAAGCAACAGCACTGTTTGTTACATTTCGGTGGGAGAAGAAGAACCAAAACTCCTTGTTTACATCTGTTATAATAAAGTTTGTTTTCAACATGTTTTCACAAAGAAAAAATCCACTGTCGCTCGTGATTCATTCTCCATTTGGGTATTTCACCTGAGGGAAAGGGAAACAGAGGACTGGCCCAGTGGCGCCAGGAAGAGAAAGTGCCGTTGCGCCATTGCGTATGTCAGAGGAGCTCAAGAAAACCCCAGGAAAACATGAAGGTAATGTCTATTTCCAAGGATATGTTCAGTGTATATAAGAAAGTCTCTAAAACAGTTATGATTGCTAGCCTTCTCTTTTTCACTGAGATGACTGTTGGGAATCTCAAGCCTTGTCAGAGGAATTGGCCACTCTCCAGGCACCCGGCTTGAGTTCCTTGTTGACCTCCCCGTCTGCGACTCCCAGCAGGATACGGGCGAGATCTCTATCGGCGATCCTCCTCAAACGTGAGAAGAACACACCACTCTTCCCCTCCTCCCTGCCATCCCCAGGGAGGGGAAAGAGACAGACAGAAATGTATTTACATGTCTTTATTTCTGTCTTTTGCAGCAGTACAGAGAAACATGTCTGCACTCTCTTAACACCAACAGCAGAGAGAGAGACTCCACCCCTGTACTTCCAGTACAGGTCAGATGACACTGAGCTAACATCCGGTGCTCAGTACAGTGAATAGACTGTCCCTTTGTTCCCACGGTACAGTCCCAAACATCAACATCCTGTTTGGCTTTCCAGCCAGCTGCAGCTCGCTGCTGCATTGCTCCTTTTTCGTAACAATGACGTCATCCTAGAAGACGTGGAGGAAGAGCAGGGGCCTTGAAGTTGTCCATCAACTGTGAGCAGAAGGACAGCAGACTGAGAAGACAAACAGGTCACCTAGTCAAAGTCTTCCCTGCTAGGGTGAGAGATGCTGTGTTTCCATTGTGCTAATTCTTTCTAAATTTGCATGTGTGCATTGAAACTAGCATATGAAAATCTGTTCCCCCCATTTGGCCACCCTGATACCCTCTCTTCTTTCTCTTCCAATAAAAAATTCAGGAACAATCAGCCAAAGAATGGCAGTAGGGATGATAATTTAGGTGAACCGCTTTCCTCTCATGTGATACTTCCTAGTAAAGGTTCGGGGTGAGGGGCCATGGAACTCCTTGGAAATTGCGGAAGGACTGTACCTCGGGGGTAGGCGGTCTGATTGACATACAGAAAGCCATAGGTTCGATTTCCATCATCTCTGGATAAGACCAGAGGAAGCTGTCTTGTAGTTCCAGGATCAAATCAGAAACTGGGGTGGCTTCTCTAAATCTGGGACTGTCCCTGGAAAAGAGGGATACTTGGAGGGTCTGGAATCTCTCCTAGCTCTGCTTAGAGATGCTGGGGTTTTATTTATTTATTTTTCCAAAAATTTTATTAGTTTTCACAATATTATAAACAAACAAACAAACACACAAGACAAACAAACATAAATCATAGCCTTATTGAAAATTCCACTTATTAACTTTGTTAAGTGCTTTCCTCGCTTCCCCTTGGTTGAATTTCATTGCATGTCCTTTTAACGGTTTTCCAAATCCCAAATTTAACTTAAACATTAACATCCTTAAATCTTCACCTTATGGAATTAAACATATTAATTCATCACTTAACATAAATAAAATCCTAAGCCAATTAAGTATCTGCAAGCTATTTTCAGTTAATTTAACTTCACAAATTTAACTAGATAATCATTAAATTTATTCCACTCTTCCTGATACTCCTCCTCCTTCTGGTCCTGGACTCTTCTGGTTAGGTCGGCTAGCTCCGAAAAATCCATCATCTTCATCTGCCATTCTTCTATTGTTGGTAATTCTTGGGTTTTGCGCTTTTTAGCTAACAAAAATACGAAAATTGTGTGAGATGCTGGGGTTTTTAAAACCTGGGATCTTTTGCATGCCAAACGGGTGAGGGGACTGTCCCCTGCCTGAAATGGTGGACAACCACTGTCAGTCTCTGCAGAGCTAGGTGGGGCAAGGGCATGACTGAGTGCAAGGCAGCTTCCTAAGTTTCTAACTCATTTTGTCTAGAGTGGCTGTTTCCACCAGCCGTTGAGATAAGCCTTGTGTCTGGCACACGGCAGCCATGGTTTTCCCTTCCACTAGGGCAGGGGTCTGCAACCCGCGGCTCCGGAGCCGCATGTGGCTCTTTTACACCTTTGCCGCGGCTCCGGGGCGGATACTAGCGAGGGAAGGAGGCGCATTGTGCGCCCCGACACTCCCCACTGTGGCGGGCGCTGTACTAGCTGTGACGTCGCATGGGGGCGGTGCGTGCATTAGTCACGCACCGTCCCGACGTCACCTTCCCGCCCGCCCGCCCGCTACATTGTAAGGGGCATGTACGCTGGTCACTGCATTGAAAGGGGGCATGTACGCTGGTCACTGTTTTGAAGGGGAGTGAAGAACACACACACACAAAAAGGTAACTTGTTAATTTAACGTTTATTTCTATGAGGAGGAGTAATTCTGAGGGGTCAAACAAAGAAATAATTTAAAAAAGTGACAAAAAAGTTATTTTTATAATGATGAGTTTTGCGGCTCCCAGGTTTTTTTCCTTCGGAAACGGGTCCAAGTGGCTCTTTTTGTCTTAAAGGTTGCAGACCCCTGCACTAGGGAATGAGAAATCTATGGAATGCATGAAAAGAGAAGTGGGAGGGAGGTCAGTGATACTGGAAGGTGATACTTTTCTCAGTTGAAGCAGGTCACACGCCTACGGAAGCTTGAATGGTGCTTGCTGGCTCTTTCTCCATCAGTACCTTTTTGTTCCTTGCCTGGGATTTGCCGGGCAGTTACATGCCTCCTCGCCTGGCTCCATGCAGAGCCCATGAGAATTTGGACAGGGTGGTACAGACATCGCCGACAGAGACCACGATCGCTGACTATTCCTTTCAGGGAGGTCTTATGACTAACACCCCACTTCTTGATATATTAAAGAAGCGGGTAGACCCAACACACGACACCGGTCTCAGCTGAAACAAAGAGAAAGGCATTGCACTGCAATCCGAAGGAAACTGCGGTGAGTAAGTCTTCGGAGCTTATTTGCTTGCTAGAGAAAAGGGCCGCGGTGGTAGACGTCTGTGTGTAAAATTCTGGAATGAAACAAGACATCGTGTTTAACCACTGAGGCTGTTTAAATCTAGCTGGTGAGTCTGTTTTGTTCATTTGCCTAGGAAGATTTAAAAGTAATATGCATTAGAAGTTCTTGTTCGGTCTATAGCTGAAAAATAGCTACCTGTTCTATAACTTTGTCTAGCTTAGGGACTTTTAATAGACTTTTATCATGCACATACCAAAGTTCAGTAATAGTGAACATTTTCCCTGTTTTGTATCTCTTATTTTCTAGGATCGATATAGCAAAAACAACTTTCTCTCGCTCTCACACACACACATACAACTTTCTTTGTACCATTTTTTTAAAAAAATCAAAGTTAATATCTTGCCACTGTGTACAACCTGACTGACTAGACATTCTGGCCAACGTTCCTTATACCTGATACGTGGAATGGAGCAAGAACCCTTTTGCCATTACAGATGTTACATTATATGTCCAGCATAGCATTTTATAATCAGTAGCCTGGTACTCACAGGTGACCAGAAATTCCATGCAGGCGAATGAGTGGACTGATGGAGAAGGATGGACCACCTGCCCGTTCTCAAGTGGGCTGCAAGAGGAAGGATGCTTCCTCCTTTCCTTTTTTTTTAAAAAAAATATATTCAGTTTTTATTAGTTCTCATACATATATCATACATTATTCAACTTAACCAAACAATTGTTTTGTAAATTCCTCTCTTCCCCTTGGCTTCCCTCCATTTTCGTTTTTGGTTTGTTAAACCACTTGTTGCATTCTGCTGCTTATATATAGTAGTATATTATCACATTGTTATCTTTCTTGTTCTCTCTAATTACATTATATATGTTTATTTTAAACCCTGCCAAAGAATCCATGCTTTTACATTGTTTCTGCAAGTATGTTACAAAAGGTTCCCATTCTTTTCCAAAGTCACCATTATCTTTTTCACGCAGTTTATCTGTCAATTTTGCTAATTCTGCATATTCCATCAACTTTTCATGCCATTGTTCTTTGGATGGTATTCCTCCCGTCTTCCAGTTTTGTGCCATTAAAATTCTTGCTGCTGTTGTCGCATACATAAATAGCGTCCTCAATTCTTTCTTCACATCTTGTCCTAAAATACCCAACGGAAAAGCTTCTGGTTTCTTTACAAATGCTGTTTTAAAAGATGCTCTCTCCTTTCCAACCGGCACAGAAACACAACTCTCCACCTTTCCACTGCCAGCCCCTGACAGGCTAGTAAGACTTTTTGCAGGCTAGTAGCTTTAGTGGGATACTCACAACGCTGTGTCCGTATTTGGTTCGATTGCCATTTCTGTTGGTGACTAACTATCCCCATTGTTGGTTGCTATGCAGACTTGAGACCATCTTTCGGCAGATCTGCCTTCATGCTGCCCTTTTCCATCACTACCCTCCTTCTGTCGCTTGGTTCCTCGATCGTTGGAGGCTGCAAGCACAAACATGAACCACAGAACCTGAACACAGAGTTTGCCCTCGCTCTCTACCAACGCTGGGCAGAGCGCAACCACGGAACCAACCTCGCCATTTCCCCAGTGAGCGTGTCTCTTTCTTTAGGACTTCTGCAGTTTGGGGCGCAAGGGAGGACACTGGCCCAACTGCAGCATGCTCTGGGATACAGCACTCAGGGTAAGGCAAGCTTCTGAGAAACAGCTTTTCGGTGAGCAGCGCAGGCTGTCGTGAGCTTCGCCTTACAGCTTGGACTGTCCTGGTAGGCAAAGCATATAAAAACAAAAGCAAGTCACACAAGGGGACTTACTTCTGGGTTAACCCCCTTTCATGCCATGCTCTTCACTTCAATGGGCTTTACATGTGCATGCCACACCTTTCAAGAACATTCTTTCCCCCAAAGAGTTTTGGGCACTGAAGTTTACTCCTCACAGAGTTGCCAGTTTCAGCAACAATGAATGAACTGCAGTGCCCAGAATTCTTTAAGGAAAGAATGTGCCTCAGGTAGCCTTATGGTTATAAACTGGCCATCATAAATATGGATTGTATGAATCTACAGATATGCATGAATATCTCATAGTAACTAAGCATATAAGGCATGGTAAACAAATAAGAACTAATCATAGCCGGGAGAGCAGGGGGTTAGCTGCCCCCCTAAATCAAGTAAATAAATAAAAATACTTCACTAACTGACCAATTGTGCCACTGATATCTTAGTTCTGCCCCCTCCAACATAAATCCTGCCCCCCTAACATAAATCCTGGCTATGCCCATGAGCAGGAGATCCGAAGGATGCAATAGACAGTTAGGAGCAGTGCTTTTTTCGGGGGGGGGGGACGCATACCCCTAGGGACGCATACCCCTAAACATTTTGTGAATCGTTGTACTTTTGTCCATTTACCGTATTTATTTTTCCCAGTTCGAACCACAAAATGGTGATTTTCTTGAGTCAAAATGAGAGTACCCCTAAACATTCTTTTAGAAAGAAGGCCCTGGTTAGGTGGAACACTGCCTCACTCCTTGAAATGGTCTTCTAAGGGCATTTTTCATCCCACTGTTTAAGAGATTGATAACCCCAATAAATTACTTTGTTCCTAGATCAGGACGTTCAAGACTTCCTGCACACTGTGTACAGAGAAGTGACCAACTCAAGCCAAAGCCCTGTCGTAGCACAGCTGGCGTGTGCCCTCTTTGTCCAAGCTGGAACGCATCTTTTGCCGCCGTTTGTTCAGCATGCCGCACTCTGGGCAAACAACACAGTACACCAGGCTAACTTCAGTGAGCCTAACAGGACCGCGGCTCAGATAAATGAATGGTTTGCCACAAGCACTGGAGGTAAAGTGACAACGCTCCCCCCCCCCAGTTGTGCCATGCAGTTTTTAAATGCAGAACTTTAGCACCAGGACTTTGAGATGTCAGCTAAGTAGACTGCAGGACACCTTCGGTCTGGAACCCAGGTTGATAAGAAGCACACTGCGGAAAAAAGGGAACAGCTGCTATCATGGTAGAAATATGAGAAGCTGCCTTGTACCGAATCAGACCACTGGTCCATCTAGCCTCAGTATTGTCTACACTGGTAGGCAGCACCTTTGCATGGTTTTAGGCAAGCTTCTCTCCCACCCGTATGTCCCCAACTCTATTTGAATAGACTAAAACCAAACAGGAACACGTCTATTTCTGAATATCCTTTTCAAATACAAGTGATCAATGTGACCTTTGCTACAGGATTAGCCTGAATGACTGTTTTCTCCTTTCCTTTGCAGATGGAGAAACAAGCTACCTATCTTTGGAAACTCTTGATTCCCCGCTTAACCAGATAGCTGTGGTGAGCGTGATGTCCTTCAAAAGCACTTGGCAAAGGAAATTCACCTTCACAGATACTCAGACCTTGTCCTTTACAACCACAGAGGGCCTCATCCTGAAAGTGCCTACTATGTATCTCAGCGCAGAAGTCAACTATGGTAATTATATTGGGGATGGATACAAACCACACAGACTGTCCACATGCAGTTTCTTCGCTGAAGTAATCTGCAATGCATATAGAGTATCATAGAATCATAGAATTGTAGCGTTGGAAGGGACCCTAAGAGTCATCTAGTCCAACCCCCTGCAATGCAGGAATCTCAGCTAAAGCATCCATGACAGATGGCCATCCAGCCTCTGCTTAAAAACCTCCAAGGAAGGAGAAAACAATGGTGAGAGCTGTGCTCCTCTGCCAGTTTCCTCTGCAACAGCAGAGGCGTGTGTTTTTGCTTATTGGGATCTAATGGATCCAGAGCCTTAAAAATCAGGCCTGTTTGACAGCCAAAAGCTTTTATACTGACACCCAAGGTGAGGTACAAACGGATGCAAATGGTGGATATGTTGCAAAGCTATTATCTTGCATCTGTCATTGTGAATATATATGTTGATGCCTGATTGGAAACTTTGTAGTTTGGTTTAAAGGAGACAGAGAAAACCACGCCCCACGTATTTCCCCTTCCCTGGTCTGGCTTGCAGTTGCAGCACTGAGCTTTTAGGGAAATTACTAAGCCTCACTTGCTCTGAGGGACACAAGTGGCCACAGAGCCTAGGATTTGCTGATCAGAAGGTTGGCGGTTTGAATCCCCGCGATGGGGTGAGCTCCCATTGCTCGGTCCCTGCTCCTGTCTACTTAGCAGTTCAAAAGCACGTCAAAGTGCAAGTAGATACCGTATTTTTCGCCCTTTAGGGCACACCGGCCCATAGGACTCACCTCCTTTTGGGGGGGGGATGAATAATAAAAATTTATTCCCCCCCCAGCCCCCAGAACAGGCTGCTATCCGCAAGCCTTGTGAGCCCAGCGGCAACTCCCACTGGGCGTGCAAGGCTTGCGGACACCTGCGGGAAGCACGGGGCTCGCAGGCTTGCGGATAGCTTCCTGAAGCCTGGAGAGTGAGAGGGGTCGGTGCGCACCGACGTCTCTCGCTCTCCAGGCTTCAGCGAAAGCCTGCATTCGCCCCATAAGACGCACACACATTTCCCCTTCCTTTTTGGAGGGGAAAAAGTGCGTCCTATAGGGCGAAAAATACGGTAAATAGGTACTGCTCCAGCGGGAAGGTAAACGGTGTTTCCGTGTGCTGCTCTGGTTCACCAGAAGCAGCTTAGTCATGCTGGCCACATGACCCAGAAAAACTGTCTGCCTCCCTCAACCAATAGCGGTCAGGGGTCCCTTTACCTTTACACTTACTCTGGCAGCAACCACTTCTACCTTTCAGGAAAGAGCTGTCACCCTCAGAGTACACAAGAGCTGCCTGTTTCTCAAAAAACCTACTATGCTTGCCACACAACTGTATGAGTTGTGCATTGGCTTCACCCTGAATTGGTTTCATGACCTGTAGTGATGTCCTGAAACTCAGAATCCCATTGCCAGAAGACCTTTGAAAAAAACAAAAAGGCAGAGAAGCAGCTACAAAAGCAGAATGCAGGCACGGAAATGCCAGCGTTATATTATTTTTGTTGCGGTCATTACTACAAAAGTGCTTTCCGATTAACCTTAACCGCTGAGTCACTTGAATAGTCCTAAACAAACATTTCCTCCCCCCCAAAACACAGGTGAATTCCTACTGGACTCTCTGGAGCGGGTCAGTGTGGTTGAATTGCCCTATCTGGGGGAGGCAGTCAGTATGTTTGTGGTGCTTCCATCTGACAGGAGAACACCTATAGCTGAGATTGAGAGATACCTTTCAGCCCGAAATTTCCCGCTGTGGTCCAACAGCCTGAGAAGAACAAAGATGGACCTATTTCTCCCCAGGTAAAAGTTATATGTACACACATTTGCCTGGCCTTTGTGGAATTTGATCTTTGGTTGTGGAGAGCTGTTGCGTTTGCAAAGTAAAGGAAGGATTGAACCCTGCTTAATAAGAATACACACAGAGGCTTGGACCAGCAAGAAGGGAGGGTGGGGAGGGTGGGAAGGGTGCGAATAATCGTGTCTCTCTGTGCTTGTCCGTCTCTCCAGCCCCCTGGCCCAGGTAGTTTTTATTCACAAAAGAACTTTTTACAGAGTGTTCGAAAGAACCAATCAGGTTTCTTCTGAGCATTTCCACAAACCCAGTGGGGAGAAAGTTAGATCAAAATAAATTATTTTAACTACAAAGACTACTACTCTGAGCATGCATACATAAACTGAGAGTAAATAAAAGAGGACTAGAGAAACTCCAGAGATCACAAACAGGAGTAAACAAGAGAGGATGGAAGGATGGCAAGGAGATAGGCAACTTTATCACCTTCCTGTGAAACTATTTCCAGGCCCTAAGATTAACATCCTAAGATTAATATACATCAAAGAAACTTGCCCACGATCTTTGAGGACCCCGGACGCCTGCCTGTCTAAGCAACTGGGCTGTGTACGTGACAAGAGAAATGGCCAGTAGAGGAAATGGCCAGAGATGCAGAGGTGTAGATTGATCAAGAATCATATAAAAATAGTTTAAACCCAGTCAACGCAATGCTTTCATTGCTGACACAGATGGCTTACTCTATATTTGTTATAATTCCTCATAGCAATCCCACCTGATCACTACATCTCTGGATATTTGCACTCCTACAGAGAGCGGAGGCGTGGGTATGCGTGAACACAACTGTAGGGGTAGACAACATTATTATGAACAGGAAATGATGACTAAAGTTGGGGTGGCTGGAATTGTAAAAGAACAGAGGAGAAGAAAACTAGCTTTTATGAGAGTCAGTTGGGGTGAGAGGAGAAGGGAAACAAGTAGAAGTGTAAGGCATGTAAGCCAGAATCTCTAAGGCTTTCCTAAGGGCTCCTTTAGTTTCAAACCATTTATCAGACTTACAAGATGGGTTTTAGATTAGGAACAGGTTTAGAAAACTGGCACATGAAATGCTTTTGCATTCTCAGAGTTGAGGCAAAGAGCAATAAATAAGCTGCACAGACGAAATGTCATGCTCCCGTATTTTACCTCAGCAACATTGGTAAAGTAGTTATAATGCAAGTAATTTCCACATTATAGAAGCCAACTCAGAATACAAATGATCCACAGGAGCCTTGTCAGAAAGTAACTGGAATGCTTCATGCCTGCATCCTCTTGCAAACATGATTAAATCCCATTCTGGATGGCACTTCGCTAGCACATCTTATGGTTCCATCATAATATTACATTGCTTTGTTTTTCTGTCATCGTTTTGTTTCACTGAACAAAGAAATATTGTATTTCTCAACTGATGGCTATGATAAACTGCTGGGGTGAAATTGGTCTTTTAAGTAAATACATACAAACTAAAGGAGTACAGCGTCAAAATCTGTGAGTGAGGATGGAAAAGAGATTCAGAGACCACCAGTGTGGCTTAGTGCTGTGGGAGTGCTTCTGATTTTGTCCCTGGGTGCAATTCTCCTTCTGATTTTGAGTCCTCATGCCTTGGAGAACAGGAGTCTCAACCCAGGGCCACGTAAATTGTCATGGCTTTATTCCTGTAAACAGGTGGGTTATAATGAGCAAAACAAAGATAGGGGCAGTTGCAAGTAGCATGTCTAAATGTCCACCCATCAACATTTCAGGTTCAGAATCGAAAACCACTTGGACCTGAAAATGGTTTTGCCTACCTTAGGAATTACAGACATGTTTGATCCCGCTATGGCCAATTTTAAAGGGATTTCAGGTAAGTCTCACACGCTTTGTTAGTGTGTTGGATCCCCTTGTCCATTTTGTGGCAGTGATTCAGAGCAACGGGTCTTTCCAACTGGCAAAGCCTATGTCAAGGGTTTGCATGGTTGGGCATCTCCTGAGGACCCACATCCCAGCAGAGGGCCTCCTAACCAGAGCCCTGTGGACCTCCTTTCCAGATTGCTCCCTTTCACTCTAGTTCAGACAACCAGGGTAAACGCCACTACCTGCTTGTTTCCTCTTGGTTTGGCCAGCCAGCGAAGGGAGCCTTGCCTTTGGTCGTTCCCAGAGTTGGCGATGTTCACTTAACAACAAGAAGAAACCAAGACCTTAGTGCCATTGGCCCAATCCTGTGGAACACGCTGCCAATAGAGATTCAGAGGGCGCTTTCTGTGCCAGTTTTTTAAACACATGCTAAAAAACCTTTCAAGGGACGCGGGTGGCGCTGTGGGTAAAACCACACTGCCTAGGACTTGCCGATCGTATGGTCGGCGGTTCGAATCCCTGTGGTGGGGTGAGCTCCCATCTTTCGGTCCCAGCTCCTGCCTAGCAGTTCGAAAGCACCCTTAAAGTGCAAGTAGATAAATAGGTACCGCTTTATAGCGGGAAGGTAAACGGTGTTCCGTGTGCTGTGCTGGTGCAGGCTCGCCAGAGCAGCGATGTCACACTGGCCATGTGACCCGGAAGTGTCTGCGGACGGCGCCGGCTCCCGGCCTCTAGAGTGAGATGAGCGCACAACCTTAGAGTCTGTCAAGACTGGCCCATACGGGCGGTACCAAAAACCTTTCTGCTCTACCAGACATATGCAGCCAATTAAAACTACATCCCTCACAATGCTCTACTGATGTCTGTTTTTAATTTTTTTTTTTTTTGCTTTTAATTTTTCATGACTTTATCATTGGGCTTCATGTTTTTATATTGCTGTAAACCACTGTGATATGTCTTTCTGAAACAGCAGTACATCAGTGGATCTATTCCCCATCAATTTGTCTAGTCCCTTTTAAAGCCATTCAGGTTGGCAGCCACCATTACATCCTGCAAATAAGGTCCATCTTTTCCTGTGTTCTGACTCTTGCACCATTCAGCTGTACTAGACAAATAAGATTTTCAGTAAATATGAAAGTAAGGTGTGGGTTGGGGCATGGGTGGCGCTGTGGGTTAAACCACAGAGCCTAGGGCTTGCTGATCAGAAGGTCGGTGGTTCGAATCCCCGCGACGGGGTGAGCTCCCATTGCTCAGTCCCAGCTCCTGCCAACCTAGCAGTTCGAAAGCACCTCAAAGTGCAAGTAGGTACCTCTCCGGCGGGAAGGTAAACGGCGTTTCTGTGTGCTGCTCTGGTTCGCCAGAAGTGGCTTAGTCCTGCTGGCCACATGATCCGGAAGCTGTACGCTGGCTCCCTCGGCCAATAAAGCGAGATGAGCGCTGCAACTCCAGAGTCGGTCACGACTGGACCAAGTGGTCAGGGGTCCCTTTACCTTTACTTTTAAGGTTGTATTGGCTTTGCGTTGACAACTGGAATGACTAGTAATTGTTTTCTTTGCTAGAACAAGAACATCTTTATATCTCAGAAGCCACCCACAGAGCAAAGATTGAAGTGACAGAAGATGGAACAAAGGCCTCAGGCACTACAGGTAAACCAGGTGGAGATGGTTCTTGCATTAGCCTTGATAACCAGCACAGGCTGATTATTTACATTTATTCAATTCCTAAACCATTGCCCTTCAGTGCCACAGAACTAATTCCTCCAGTTTGCCAGTAGGTGGTTCTGGGATGTTATGTCCATAATGCTTGCAAGCAATATAGGGAGGAACTTACCCTATTCAAACTACAATCCAAATTCCACATCAGATGATTAGTGGGTTCAGCATGAGTTCATTGCCAAAGAGTTATTTGTCAAGCAGAATAGTGCAAAGGTGGGATGGGCTTAGGGCAACTGCACAAAAGTGCCCAGCTTGATAATAAAAAACATGCATGTCCTTCGGCCTGCTGCCAGTTTCCTAAAAACCTATGCAAAAGCTTGTATATGAGGATAAGAAAAAAAAAAAGCCACTCTGTTACCTAAGCTGATATTGGCAAACCATTTTTGGTGTAGTCCATTTCACAAGGGAGAAGGTTATTCTCAAGCCTCCCTTCCTTCAAAGGATGAAATTGATTACATCAGAAAGCACAGCTCCGTAATGATTAAATTTAATCATTACAGACAACCAGTGATATGAGGAATAAAGATCCACATGGAGTTAGTTGGAAGTCACTTGATTCTTTTTTCTTTTCTTTTTTCCAATTGTAGTTTGTTATTATGTCTATATCCTCATAATTTTGTTTTTGTATTTTCTTCTGTTTTTGTATTATTTGTTTTATTCAGTGTTTGTTTGTATGATGTATAAGCATAAATTTAAATTTAAAAATAAAATAAAATAAAGCATACCTCCGTGCCAACTTACCTTGGGAAAGAACAGGCAAGGGCCAATGGATCTACATAAGTGCAAGGGCCCAGCCAGTAGCGTATCCAATTTGTGAATATTCCCAGAGTTTGACAATATGGGCTGAAAATATGGGAACCAGCCCAGGAAGTGGCTTGGTGTTCATCGGCCATGACACCCACGTTCCTGCAGTTCACCTGAACAGGTCAGGGGTGGTGGCACCAACCACGACTGATCAGGACAGACATTTATTTCAATGCTAGCGTGGTAACTTTGACTTCTTGTGAAACTTCTGGCACTCCCTACTTTTCTTTTTTTTTTAACCACACAGCTATGGTGTTGCTAAAACGATCCCGGGCTCCTGTCTTCAAAGCTGATAGACCTTTTAATTTTCTCCTTAGGCAAGGCAGAACAGGTAAATATCAATTGAATTTATCCGTAGAAGTTATGATGATGATAGCAAAATGCTATTGCCTTCTTTAACACACTATATAGCTTGGAAGTCCATAAAAGTTCACAAAACCAAAGAAAATGAACATTGGGGATTGCTTTCTTGAAAGCATCACCACACCAAAGACTGTGTGTTGGTCTCATGACATGGGTGTAGCCAGGGAGGAGGGGAGGTAGCTGCTCCCTAAATCAAGTAAATCAATAAAAATACTTAATTAACTGACCAATTGTGTCACAGATAACTCGGCTCTGCCCTTACCCCCCAAATAAAGCCTGCCCCACAATAAATGCTGTTTACACCCATGGCGCCTTGTATCAGTTTTCCAAATCCAGGATGATACTTTCAAGGATGCAATTTCAGCCACATTTATTCTGAGCCTTATGAAGAACTGCACCCTTTCCCCCATACCCTTCCCAAATAAATTGATTTTATTTCCCTTTTCACAGCAGGTTAAGAGAATGCCCTATTCAAAACCATTTTCTTCCTTTTATTGTTGTTGTGGTTAATTAAATTTTTATACCCTTAATCCGTAGAGCTGTTCTTCCTTCTGTTAAACCAGTTATATAAAGTTATATAATTTTTTTGCTAGAAGTGAGGGCTGCTGATTAACATCTTTCCCATTCCCAGTTTCCAAAAGTGACTGACTTTCATTAATCACCTCCACATCCCCTCCCCACCCTGTTCTATAAAAATAATTAAATTTAAGTTACATCAGTATGAGCATTTATAAAATGAAGTTGAAGAAACTAATAATAATTTCTTTTCTTTTTTTACAGGTTCAATTCTGTTTATAGGAAGACTTACAAATCCTATTGAGTGAACTTGTCCAATCCATGCTTCCATATATCTGCGTTCCCATAAAATTAAAAAGCATTAATAGGACGTTTAAGTGTTGTGCCTATCAAGAGGAAGCTGTGTGAAACTTAGGGCTGTAAATAAAAAGATATGCTGATTGCCATTTCTGTGGTGGTTCTCTTCTGTTATAGCAGTTATAGACTTCTGGAAAATGCCTTAGGGCTCCTGCGTTCAAATCCTCTTGTGGGTTTCCCTCAGGCATTTGGTGAAGCTCTTCAACAGCTTAGCCCAGTTGGTTAGAGCACGGTGCTAATAACGTCAAGGTGGCAGCTTTGATACCCAGATGGGTCAGCCATATATTCCTGCATTGCAGGGGGTTGGACTAGATGATCCTCAGGGTCTCTTCCAACTTTACGATTCTATGATTCTTATGTTCTCAAGCTCCCCTGGTGCCAGCCAGGTGTGGCCACTCAGTTTCCTCAGGTACTTGAGGAATTGCAGCCTGTCATAAGAGGATGACAGCCGATGGACAGCAACAAGCCTCTCCTACCTGCTGGGATTGCCAGGCAGCATATGCTGTCCCTGCTCAAAGATGCCTGTTGCTTACAGGTAAAGGTAAAGGGACCCCTGACCAATTAGGTCCAGTCGTGGCCGACTCTGGGGTTGCGGTGCTCATCTTGCTTTATTGGCTGAGGGAGCCAGCATGACTAAGCCGCTTCTGGCGAACCAGAGCAGCGCACAGAAATGCGTTTACCTTCCCGCTGGAGCGGTACCTATTTATCTACTTGCACTTTGACATGCTTTCGAACTGCTAGGTTGGCAGGAGCAGGGACTGAGCAACGGGAACTCACCCTGTTGCGGGGATTCGAACCGCCGACCTTCTGATCAGCAAGTCCTTGGCTCTGTGGTTTAACCCACAGTGCCACCCGCGTCCCTTACAGCTACAGCCATCTAATTCTAGTTTGCGTAAGGGAGTTTCTACCCCAAGTATCTGCCAAGGAAATAAAGGGTCTGGAAAGGTGAACCTCGCTCAGAGCGGCCAAGGCTGCATCACTTGGGAATATAATACTCTTTAGTATTTCGTATCCATCTCTTAATAAACAACACAACAGGGTGTCCTTTCAGCCAGCTTCAGATGATAGAGGGGAGCTAAGCTTCAACCATTTATTTAGACACCTTTGACTTTCACAAATTTAAGCAGGTGTGTTAAGTCTAAGAGCTCAATTCTCAATAGCCTTTCATAACTCAAAAAGCTGATGTGCTTTTTCCACGGCAGAAGTTTGGTGGGTCAAAAGTGTCAGAGCCACCTTCTGCATCTTCTTATAGGAGCCCTGAAAATGAATTGTGCCTCTGAGGGACCACACATTCAGCAGCGCTTGGGAGAACAAAGAGGGAAGGGCAGGTCTCCTCCTTCCACCATAGAGATATATAAGAGAAAGAGAGCTCTGTACAACTGCACAATTCCGGTTCTGATCAGAAACTTCCACATGCAGGTTAAGAAGTGGGAGGAAACATGGCAGGGAAATGTCACTTAATCAGGGCAGGTTGACAGACGCTTTCTGGACTGCTCTACCTGCACTTTTGGCTATGATGATATACCGAGGGAAGTTCAGTGCAAGATCCTGCTTCCGCTCTGGTTGCTCGAATAGAAAGGGGGCGACTTTTCTTTTTTTAAAAATGATTTTCTATGTTTCCCTCCCTGCTGCCCAAGGGTTTTAATATGATTTTTTAGACAGAAGGAGAAAAGAGACATAGGTGCGGATAATTTTAATTTTTTAGGACGGTAAGGGAGGTGTGTGAAAAGGGAACCGTGTGAATAGGCTGCATGAACACTGTACAGTGGTACCTCGGGTTACAGACACTTCAGGTTACAGACCCTTCAGGTTACACACTCCACTAAGCCAGAAATAGTGCTTCAGGTTAAGAACTTTGCTTCAGGATAAGAACAGAAATCAGGCTCCAGCCTACAACCCTTTTCATTTACAGTGGTACCTCTGGTTACTTAATTCGTTCCGGAGGTCCGTTCTTAATCTGAAACTGTTCTTAACCTGAAGCACCACTTTAGCTAATGGGGCCTTCCACTGCTGCCAGAGCACAATTTCTGTTCTCATCCTGAAGCAAAGTTCTTAACCCGAGGTACTATTTCTGGGTTAGTGGAGTCTGTAACCTGAAGCGTATGTAACCCGAGGTACCACTGTACTATAATTTCAGCAAAACTTTCCGGCATGAAATTAAGTGCCTCCAGTGCTGCTGTAGTCAGAAAGTTGACTTTAGCACCAAACATGCCACCAATAGCCATGTGTCAGTGATTTGGTCAGGAAGGGATAATGCACACCTTTCTTCATTCAGAAAGACAGACAGTGGAGAAGTTCCAAATCCATCAGCTGCAGCTGCAGAAGTCTTATTTGAAAACCTTGCTCCGAAGTCCAGATCATGAAATCTCCCAGGGATACACTGCAAGGGCAGTAATTCCTAGGAAGTTTATAATAAACTGCTTGCAGGATAATTCCGAGGTCTCTGTTCTTAAAAAAAAGACCTGCCAGCAAGAAATGAGGAATCTCAAGGAATTTTGAGCACATGGACTAAATTAGAATTTGCTATATTAATAGCTGGCAGAGGAGGTATTTATGCAGTTAAAAGAGATTGTAATGTTAGTGAACTTGGTATTTGTTTTTGTGCTTTTGTTGGACTGTATGTGATGCTGAGCTCAGGTGTCAATGATGGAGTCTCAAGAGGCACAGGCGTCTTGAAGAATAAGAAAAGACCTTTGCTTAATGGCCTTTTAACACCTCCCCCTTCAATACTTCTATTAAGGCTGTTGAGCAAGAACCTTACAAAAAATGGACTTTTCATAAAAGAGTTGCTCTACCCGTCTTGTGCATGTCATCTCAGTAAAGGATTCGTGAGGTCACAGAACTGGAAACTGCCCATATCTCCCATAAGGCCACCAACTTCAGACTCTACAGAGGCTATTGAGTCATACAGGAAGTCATTATCCTGTGCAGGAGAAACACATAAAACATGCATGTAAACTTTGTAAAGTAAAATTCTGCAGAACACATGCTAAAAGAGCAGAGTTTTGCGATGGCAGGTCAGGAGGTAGCGCACATGGAGAAGGGAAAATAACTTAGTATGCTAGCTATGGGGGGGAAACAGTGATGCTCTCACCTACGCAAACCCCGCCATGTGTGCAAAGTCCTAGTGACTACAGGGTCAAGCAATCTCTGCTCTAGGTGTTATCCTATCTAACATAAAGAATGAAATCATCAAAAGTGGTTAACATTTTCACCTCTGCTCCAAGACAGCCAGAGACTTGTGGCTCTATACGAATCTTTTGCCAGGTGCAACAATAATACCAAAGTCAAGAGATTCAAAACAGAAAAACAAATTCTGGAAAGAAAAAAAAAAGAAATCTTATATATTTTCTATGTCAGTAAAGGAAACTGGTCCCTTTTTTCTTCATTTCTTAAAATGTTTATGAATATTTTTAAATTTAAAAAGTGATTTTTAAATTATTTGATTATATTGGCAGTTTTAGAAACACTTTGGGAGGCTGCTTTTCAACTGCGTTGTTCTGTGAACCCTAAACCTATAAACTACAACGCTTTCCAAAATTTGCTGAAGGATTTCCACATTTCAATAGCTAGATGTTACTTTAAAAGCCTTTCAGTGGTGTTCATTTGCCTGGAGGAGGAGGAGAAAGTAGATGGAGACCCCACCTCACTGGGAACAATTTAATCATCTCACAGCAAGCCATCTTTGGATTAGCAATAGGTGGTGCACAGTACCTGGGGAGGGATGGCGCCTCCACACATGACGAGAATGTCTGGGTGGCCAAGGGCATGCAGCTCTTTGAGGAGTTCAGGAACAAGCGTTTTGTGGCCAGCAGCCAAGCCACACAATGCACATCCGCATCTACGGCCTGCTGGGCCACTTCACGGGGTGTCTAGGAAGAGAAAGCAAAGGAAGTGTCAAACAATATGGGAAAGAAGAATGCATAAAACCTAACACTGCATGCAGACCCATGCTTCTTTTTTCATAGAGAAGAGCGACAACAAAACACTAGGCCGCTGAAGGCTGCTACTGGCATTGAGGTTAGACAATATGGGTGCCCAGAAAGTAGAGTACAGAGAGGAACATAGCCACCTACCAACAGCATCCTCCAACTCGGGAATCTGTAAAATCATCCCAGTACAACATATTCTGGTTGTTAACTTTGGTGCGAACAGGAAATTGAAACCATAGGTGCACATAATTAATTTTACAAATTTATAAATTGCTTAAAAGCCCGAGGCCCTGAAAGCTGTGTACAAAAATATAAAATACAAAAATAATATATTCAAAAAATAAATGAAACCATTCCTACAGATGAATTACAGTACTGGGTCACACATTAGGGAGAGCTTTCCTAAATAAAACATCTTCAAGAAGACACCTAAACATTATGATGCCAGGCACTTGTCTAATTCCAGCTGGGAATGGATTCCAGAGGGCTGGAGCTACACTACTAAAAGCCAATTTCTAGTACAAACTAAGCACAACTCTGGCTCATGCAGCACTCTCAGCAGCGCCCCATCTGAGAATATAAAGGAGCAAAATATGTGTTGTGGCTGCTTCTGGCTCCTCCCTTAGATATTTATTCAGGTTTTATTTAAAAAATTGTTGTCTTTTTCTCCCGGTTTTCCTGCAAAGAACTCAGTGATGATTTAGCCTCATAATGCCCACCCCTTTGCCCCTCAGTGAAGGAAATCAGGCTGAGAGACTGACTTCCCATAGTGAGGTTCACAGCTGAATGCCTTTTAAATCTGGGCCTTTCCACCATCCAAAACATCTCTCTAGTCACCCACATGGACCAACACATTACTTATGCGCTGCCAGAGCAAGACCACAGGGAGTTAGTGCAGAGCCCTGGAGAGATGCTCTGAACCACCCTTTGGTTAAATGCACAGTATTTCCGCCAATACCTTGCACGTGCTGCTTCCACTGCTAGGCCCAGCAAATTGCCTTGGCCTGGGGCGGCGGCTGCTGAGAGGGCAGTGAGACAACGCTGAGCTACATCTTCATCTCCGCAAGCTTTCACCTTCAAGGAAAGACACAAAAGCAAAACTTTACAACAGCCAAGAACTGTTAACGATTGATAAAGCTGCTCCAATGCAGCACAGTCTCTTACTGTTCTTCCTCCAGGTCTTCAATATCTTCGATGATGAGCTCTTCTGAAAGGAAAAGAAGAGAAGGCTGGCAGTTAGAGAGGCTTTCTTACACACACACACACACAGAGAGAGAGAGAGAGAGACTTTCTGAACACATACATAGAAATAGACATTACCTTCATGTTGACTTTGTCTCTCTTTCACCTGTGGAGGCGAGGAAGTGTGCGGAGCCTACAGGGAAACCAAGAGCCACATGGGATATGATGATCTAAAGCTCAAAATAGGCCTCAGACAAAGACCTTTCCTAAGAAATCTTAGGGACTGGAATCAACTACTATAAGGTAAAAACGTTTTACCTTCCTAGTCTTTTCAAACAGGGGTCCACAGGGGGAGCGGGGGGGGGGCAGAGGGGAGGACTCGGGGAGAGGGCACACTTTATTTTTTTTCTCCATCTGCGAAATCGCTCTTCGCAGTCTTCCAAGCCTAAAAAGGAAAGAGAAAAATGTGAGAAATGGGGCTCACAGTTCGTCCTCTCCTGATCTACATTCCTAAACTGGTTTTTGCATTCACGCCTCTAAGCTCACTATCATCACAGAATTCAGTTGCGCATCAAGGCCCTGGCGCACCCCCCAAGAATAATAAGAACATATTGAGACAGAATTTTAGTTTAAAGGTTAATGGGCAGAATTTAGGCCACAATTTTATTGATTACAGCAATGTGAGTGGTATTGGCTTAGGCCAGTGGTGTCCAAACTTTTTTCAAAGAGGTCCAGATTTGATGAAGTGAAGGGCCGACCAAAGGGCCAACCAAAGACGTTGTTGAGCTTTTTTTAGGGTTTAAGTTGTTGACGTTTTTTTAAAGGATTTTACGCCAGGAAATAAACTGACAAGGGGCCAGATTAAACCGGATTAGGCCCCTGAAATTAGGCATTGGCAATAACTATATCAGGGGCGCAGGTGGCGCTGTGGGTTAAACCACAGAGCCTAGGACTTGCCAATCAGAAGGTCGGCAGTTCGAATCCCCACGGTGAGGTGAACTCCCATTGCTCGGTCCTAGCTCCTGCCAACCTAGCAGTTCGAAAGCACAAAGTGCTAGTAGATAAATAGGTACCGCTCCGGCGGAAGGTAAATGGTGTTTCCGTGCACTGCTGTGGTTCGCCAGAAGCGGCTTAGTCATGCTGGCCACATGACCCGGAAGCTGTACGCCGGCTCCCTCGGCCAATAAAGTGAGATGAGCGCCGCAATCCCAGAGTCAGTCACGACTGGACCTAATGGTCAGGGGTCCCTTTACCTTTACCTTAATAACTATATCTGACTCCTGCCCGCCTTGCAGGAAGTCTGGAAAAGTAAACCACCAACAGAGGGAGCTCCATCAATGGTGACCAACTGAAACTCACCCCGGGGTTCCCGTTGGGTCCTGGCATGGCCCTAGCCTCCCAAGCAGACTTTGGACGAGATCCGGACCTGCGGATTCCTTTACTGGAATACCCTTGTACCTGGAGGGGCAGGTGATGGTCGCACCTCCCCTCCCCCACATTTCACTAAGCCAATGCCTAACTGCCAAACCTTACAAAGTTGTGACGATTGCTAAGAGGTAGGCGAAAACCAAGAGGCCAGTGCCAATTTGCCAAATGGAAATATTCCTACGCGGCCCCCGTTCGAAAACCGGCGACCAACCGAAGTCCAGAGCAAGGCCAAAGCACAAACCTAAATCTAGGGCGGGTGTTTGGCAGTGCAAACCCAGGTAACCCCCCCCCCAATGCCACACAGCTGCCTTTTAAAGGCCCCCCTCGATCACACCACCACTCCCGCTTGGCCAGCAGGCCATGGTGTGATCGTGGGACCATAGCTCGGCTCAGCTCCTCCCCCACCCCTCTCAAGGAAGGGGGGGCTGCACCTATGGCCTGTGCGCAACGCGGACCCTCAATTAAGAGGATATGCTGAAAGAAATCCTACTTACATGCTTTCCTGCTTCTCTCACAAGCACGGAATGATCCAAGCATAGGAGATCCCAGGCCTTCTAGAGTTCTGGTGACTGTTGTAAATGAAAATATGCCCTTTTCCCTTATGGGGTATCCAAGAGCCCATATAGAGTCCTTACATAGGTTCCCTATTGGTAGGAGAGAATAACAGAGGCCAACCAGAGAATATTGAGAAGCAAAGCAGCTAGTAAGCCTGATCTTTATTGATCTGTTGCAACAGGGTACTCCCTCACACGCAGGAGAGGAAGAGGACCCCCCAAAATGCCGTGCAAGGGCTTATAAAGACTTTTGAAATTCCCATTCTCTAGATCAAGACCACCCCCAGAAACATTATGCATACATCACAGAAGGGGTGTAACCTAAGACCACCCCTCAGATACATCCCACCTACATCACAGAAATTTAAATGTTGTTTTTCTCCTGTCACAGTTTATCTCCTGTCTGGCAAGTTACTTGATTGGATTGCCTGGGGAGCCTGGCCATTCTTTTGTAGTGGTAAAATACTTATTTCCTGGGCCAGGTCACAGGCTCACACCTTATTCAAACAGACATATCCTTGAGACAGGATTTGTGAGGAAAGAGACAATGGGGAGGCTTTTCCAGTTTAACCTTGCAGAGAAAGGATTTGGTCAGTTTAGGAATCAAAATGGTTCCAGGTTGGTCTTCCTGTGTTGATCTATGTATGTGCAGTTATGAACATTACCATATATCTAAGACCATAAAATTCCTATCACATGACCAATGAGCCAGCAGAGGGAGGTGTCACAATGAACCTTGCGATGCAGCACCCCTGGGCCCTCAGAAAACCAGCAGCCACAAGCCCTGCTCCTCTTAAGGGATGCGACTTAAGTTTTCTCATATGGTTTTCTTCCATGTTCCACTTTTTATAAATATGCAAATGTGCCTATTCCTTTGGATTCCAGCTGAAGTTGTTCCTGCACCTTCTGAGCACTAGTTATCTCCTATGCCTGTCCCATACCCGCCAACATTTCTCCCATGCAGATAGAAATGTCTTATTCCATTATTATTATTATTATTATTATTATTATTATTGGGTTGTCTCAGCCACTCTGGGCAGTTTCCAACATATACAAAAACATAAGAAAACATTAAATGTTAAACACACCACTTCAATATCATGACCCAATGTTCTAAGGTAGAGCTTTCCAGACCAGCGAGAGCCAGTGCATCTGCATAGGTGCAAGGGCCCAGCCAGTAGGGAATCGAAGTTATGAATATTCCCTGTGTTAGACGGTAAGGGCTGCAAATATGTGCACCGACCACGACTGATCAGGGCAGACATTTTTTTCAATGGTAGCATGGTAATTTTGGCTTCTTCTGAGACTTCTGGAATTGAATGAAAGGGAGAAAAATAAAAGTGGGCACTCCCTGCTTGTTTTTTTACCACACAGCTATGGTGTTGCTAAAACGATCCCAGGATCCTGTCTTCAAAGCTGATAGACCTTTAAATTTTCTCCTTAGGCAAGGCAGAACAGGTAAGTATGAATCAAATTTATCAACAGAAGTTATTATAATGATAGCTAAACACTATTGCTTTCTTTAACACATTATATAGATTGAAAGTTCATAAAACCAAAGAAAATGAATATTGGGGATTGCTTTCTTGAAAGCATCACCACATCAAAGAGAATGTGTCAGGCGTCTGGCATGGGCATAGCCAGGGAGGTTGGGGGGGGGGGAGCTGCCCCCTCAAAATCAAGTAAATCAATAAAAAAACTTAACTAACTGACCAATTGCATCACAGATAACTTGGCTCTGCCCTTACCCCCCAAATAAATCATGGCCCACAATATATGCTGTTTGCACCCATGGCTCCTGGTATCAGTTTTCCAAATCCAGGATGGTGCTTTCAAGGACGCAATTTCAGCCACATTTATTCTGATCCTTATGAAGAACTGTTCCCTTTTCCTCATCCTCTTAACAAATAAATTGCTACGGTGGCAGGTTTAATCCCCATATGGGTCAGCCATATATTCCTGCATTGCAAGGGGGTTGGACTAGATGACCCTCAAGGTCCCTTCCAGCTCTACAATTCTATGATTCTTATGTTCTCAAGCTCCCCTGGTGCCAGCCAGACGTGGCCACTCAGTTTCCTCAAGTACTTGAGGAATTGCAGCCTGTCATAAGAGGATGACAGCTGATGGACAGCAACAAGCCTCTCCTATCTGCTGGGATTGCCAGGCGGCATATGCTGTCCCTGCTCAAAGATGCCTGTTGCTTACAGCTACAGCCATCTAATTCTAGTTTGTGTAAGGGAGTTTCTACCCAAAGTATCTGCCAGGGAAATATAGGATCTGGAAAGGTTAACCTCACTCAAAGCTGCCAAGGCTGCATCACTTAGGAAGATAATACTCTTTAGTATTTCGTATCCATCTCTTAATAAACAACACAGCAAGATGTCCTTTCAGCCAACTTCAGATGATAGAGGGGAGCTAGGTTTCCACCATTTATTTAGACACCTTTGACTTTCACAAATTTAAGCAGGTGTGTTAAGTCTAAGGCCTCAATTCTCTGGTCATTCCACACTGAATTCAGCAGAATTTTATTCTGAGTCAAAGCTTGCGTCGTATTGGGCTGCCCACAATTAATCTTTCTTTCTGTAGCTTTGCATAACTAAAAAAGCTGACAAGCTTTTTCAACAGCAGAGGTTTGGTGGGTCAAAAGTGTTAGAGCCTCCCTCCCTTCTGCATCTTATTATAGGAGTCCTGAAAATGAATTGTGCACCACACATTCAGCAGTGCTTGGGAGAACAAACAGGGAAGGACCACAGAGATATATAAGAGAGAGAGAGAGCTTTGTAGAACTGCACACTTCTGGTTCTGATCAGAAACTTCCAAATGCAAGTCAAGATTGGTGAGGAAACATGGGGGGCAGGGATGTCAATAAATCAGGGCAGGTTCACAGTCGCTTTCTGCATGGCACTACGATGATATACAGGGATGGTCACTTCAAGAGCCGGCTTCGCTCTGGTTGCTTGAAGAGAATAAGGACGACTTTTCGTTTCAAAAAAATGCTTTTATAAGTTTCCATCCCTGCTGCCCAAAGGTTTTAATACGATTTTTCAGGCTAGAAGGAGAAGAGAGAGAGTCTAGTTAGGGGATAATTTTATTTTTTTAGGACAGTAAAGGAGGTGTGCGAGAAGGAAACTGTGTGAATACGCTGCATAAACACTGTATTCTTAAAGCACATTGGGAGCACACTCTTTGCCTCAAAGAATTCTGGGAATTGTCGTTTACCCTTCGCAGAACTACAATCCCCAGCAGCGCCCAGAATTCTTTAAGCGGGAGCAACGGCCTCCCAATGTGCTTCCGAGAGGCGCTCGGGAGCCGTTGGCGGCGTTGGAAAGCCCTTAGCCCCACCTCCCTCTGGCCCCGCCCTTCCTCGCTCAGCCCTGCCTCCTCCGTCTCCGCGCGCATGCGTGGTCGGGCCGGGCCGGCTGTGGGTGGGGGGGACTGGGACTCGGTCTCGGTCCTCTCCGCCTCTTCGTCCCCGTCCCCCCCGCGGCGGCGGCGGCGCTTCTTCCCTCGTCCCCGGAGGAAGGTGAGCCGGAGGGACGGGGCGCAGGCCGGGCGAGAGGCGGGGGCCGAGGGCGCCAGCCTGCCGAGCAGGCGCGGAGGGACGGAGACGCTGTCCGAGGCGGAGACGGCGATTCATGAGGCAGCCCGTTCCAGGGGCGCTTCCTCGGACGGGGGAGGGGGGCTCCCTTGGCCAGGACAGCTGGGATCAGCATCGCCCCCCCCCCACGAGAGACTATGGGAAGACACTCAAGATGTTGGCTTTGGGCCTCTTTGGCTCTCTCTCCCCCCCCCCCAGCCAGAGGGGTCGGGTCTCTTCTGCTGCGCCCCCCCCCCCCCGGCTGCTGTAACGGCCCCCACCAACGGCTGGATTCTTCCCCATCCTTCAGCTCTGCTTTGGTGCCTCCCTTGCAGCTGCAGATTTTGGGGTTCATGGGAACTACAGAGAAAGGAAGCAGTAACTTTGTTGTGTGTGTTTTAAAAAATAATTTTTATTGAATGATTTTATGTTACAAAAAACAGTACAGCCATGCTGCCACTAAATATATTTAAGAAATGAAAATTACATACATCAATATTTAGTTTGTTGTTTGCAGTCTTATTTCCTCCCAAATATTCCATACAAAAACACACATATGTGCAGACACCCGCACAAAATGATAATAATGAAAGTCAATATTTTTTCCCCTTTTATCTTCCAAAATCTTTTCTTCAACTATGACTTCCTGTCAAGTCCCTTTGCATATATTTTATCTTACAATCAAATGTACACAAAACAATAAACCTTTCTATTATAAATTTGCCAATACATTCTGAAAACATAATAAATCCTTAATTGTTGTCCACCTCCTTTTAGTTCTTTTATCACTCGAATGCTAGCGCGGAGTCAAAACTATTATTGTATTTTTGAACATATCTTCTATATGTTCTATATCCTCCCCCAACTTCTTCTAACCATCCCATTTTCCTGCAAATTTTTGCTTTGAGTTTCCTCTGAGTTTACTAGTCAATTGGAAGCAGTAACTTTGCATGAGAGGAAGTCTGTTCTGGATACAACTCTAAGGTTCTTCTGATGTATGTCTTTTTAAGAACACAGGATGCGGGTGGCGCTGTGGGTTAAACCACAGAGCCTAGGACTTGCTGATCAGAAGGTCGGCGGGGTGAGCTCCCGTTGCTCGGTCCCTGCTCCTGCCAACCTAGCAGTTTGAAAGCATGTCAAAGTGCAAGAATATAAATAGGTACCACTCTGGCGGGAAGGTAAACGGTGTTTCCGTGTGCTGCTCTGGTTCGCCAGAAGTGGCTTAGTCATACTGGCCACATGACCCAGAAGCTGTACGCCGGCTCCCAAGGCCAATAAAGCGAGATGAGCGCCGCAACTCCAGAGTCGGTCACGACTGGACCTAATGGTCAGGGTCCCTTTACCTTTACCTTTTATGACCTTCTGAAACTGGCAAAAGTGATTCCCTGTTGAGAATCAGGAGCTTTGATCCTGCCTGGCATATCAATCCTTCCTTCCCAATAAGATTTCCAAAGATGAAAATTTCCTTCCTAACTGTCCAGGAAAAGTAAGCAAGAGTTCAGCACGAAAACAGAAGCACAGTCACAATGGCGGTGCCTCTCAGCTACACTATCCCCCAAAGAAGGACCTCATCATGACAATTTCTGTCTCGTTCCTGAACCCAGAAGCAAGGTCCTGTTCTCTTCATGCGGCAGCCACAAGAGAGAGAAAAGGCACATCTTGTGCACACCCACTTCCAGCTCGTTTAGAACACGGCAAGATACCTGGGTGCACAACACCATTCTAGGAGGGTTGTCATTTCAAGTGTCACTTTTGAAGCATTGCTGGGCATCTCTCTGGTACGCAGTGAAGTGAAATCCCAAGAGCCACTTTCAGTCTGAATTAAAGCCTTTAGCAGGAGATGCACAGAACTGCCTCCCTGCAGGATTAAGTCAGCTGCGAGCTGAGCTTTTTCTCCTTCATATTTGTTCCACTGTCTGATCAGCTATAGTTTCCAACTCCTGTCTCCCTGCCTCTTCCCTTTTTTATTCTTCCCCTTTATTTTGGGAAGCTGCCCTTCTTCTTTCATCTGCTTCACAAATGAACCCAAAAGTGGATTCCCTAAAATAGAGAGGTAAGCCATTGCAGGATAGCATCTAACAACCAGGACCAATCTAACTCACGTCGTTATGTTTTCGTGCTGAACTTGGTTACTTTTCCTGGATACTTAGGAAGGAAATCTTCATCTTTGGAAATCATCTTTGGGAGAGCATTCCTGGGATACCGTATTTTTCGCCCTATAGGACGCACTTTTTCCCCTCCAAAAATGAAGGGGAAATGTGTGTGCGTCCTATGGGGTGAATGCAGGCTTTCGCTGAAGCCTAGAGAGCGAGAGGGGTCGGTGCGCACCCACTGCTTGCGGAGACTTGCCTGCATGCTGAAGCCTGCGCGCGCTCAGCTCAGCGCGTCCAGGCTTCGCGCACCTCTCAGCAAGCAGCGGGAGCGCTCCCACAGCTTGCAGAGAGCTGCCTGTTTGGGGGCTGGGGTCAGGGGAATTCCCCCCCCCTTTATTTCCCCCCAAAAAAACTAGGTGCGCCTTATGGGACGGTGCGTCCTATAGGGCGAAAAATACGGTAACTCCAGTGAAATATCTCACAATAAGTGGAGGTGCAACACGAGAAGATGCAGCAATGAATCATAGAACTGTAGAATTGGAAGGGACCGCAGGGGTCATCTAGTCCAACCCCCTGCAAAGCAGGAAGGGAGCATGTAAAATCATTTTTTGAAAATAAGAATCTTCACAATTCCATTCAAGCAACCAGAGCGGAAGCAGGCTCTTGCAGTGAACACCACTCTGTATATCACCACAGTGCAATGTAGAGCAAGGCAGAAAGAGCAGGGGTCAGCAAACCTTTTCAGCAGGGGGCCGGTCCACTGTCCCTCAGACCTTGTGGGGGGGCAGACTATATATTTTGAAGAGAGAGAAAAAAATGAACGAATTCCTATGCCCCACAAATAACCCAGAGATGCATTTTAAATAAAAGCACACATTCTACTCATGTAAAAACACGCTGATTCCCTGACCGTCCATGGGCCGGATTTAGAAGGCGATTGGGCTGGATCCGGCCCCCGGGCCTTAGTTTGCCTACCAATAAGAGATTGTAAACCTCCCCTGATTTATTGACATTTCTCCCATGTTTCCTCACCATTCTTAACTTGCATTTGGAAGTTTCTGATCAGAACCGGAAGTGTGCACTTATATAGAGCTCTCTCTCTCTCTCTCTCTCTCTCTCATATATCTCTAAGGTGGAAGGAGGAGTTTTGTCATTCCCAATAACAAAGGCAGCCAACCAAATGCCTGAGGGAAACCCACAAGAGGATTTGAACGCAGGAGCCCTAAGGTATTTTCCAGAAGTCTATAACTGCTATAACAGAAGAGAACCACCACAGAAATGGCAATCAGCATATCTTTTTATTTACAGCCCTAAGTTTCACACAGCTTCCTCTTGATAGTCACAAGACTTAAAACGTCCTATTAATGCTTTTTAATTTTATGGGAATGCAGATATATGGAAACGTGGATAGGACAAGTTTATTCTGTAGGATTTGTAAGTCTTCCTATAAACAGAGTTGAACCTGTAAAAAAAAAGAAAAGAATTTATTACTGGTTTCTTCAACTTCATTTTATAAATGGTCATACTGATTGAACTTAAATTTAATTATTTTTATAGAACAGGGTGGGGAGGGGATGTAGAGATGATTAATGGAAGTCAGTCACATATGGAAAGTGGAAATGGGAAAGATGTTCATTAGCAGCCTTCACTTCTAGACAAAAATTATGTAACTTTATATAACTGGGTTAACAGAAGAACAGCTAATCAAGTAACTGTCCTGAGATCTACAGGTTAAGGGTGGCATAAAAAATTAATTAACAACAACAATAAAAGGAAGAAAATTATTTTGAATAGGGCATTCTCTTAACCTGTTGTGAAAAGGGAAATACAGTCAATTTATTTGGTAACGTGATGGGGAAAGTGTGTGTGTGTGTGTGTGTGTGTGTGTGTGTATGTATGTACAGTGGTACCTCGGGTTACATACGCTTCAGGTTACAGATGCTTCAGGTTACAGACTCCGCTAACCCAGAAATAGTGCTTCAGGTTAAGAACTTTGCTTCAGGATGAGAACAGAAATCGCATGGCAGCGGGAGGCCCCATTAGCTAAAGTGGTGCTTCAGGTTAAGAACAGTTTCAGGTTAAGAACGGACCTCTGGAACAAAGTAAGTACCATATTTTTCGCCCCATAGGACGCACCGGCCCATAGGACGCATCAAGTTTTTTGGGGGGGAAATAAAGGGGGGGAAATTTATTTTCCCCCAGGCGCTTGTGGGGCTGACAGCGAGGAGAAGCGCTCTTCTCCCCGCAGCCCGCCTTCAGACCAGGTCCGGGGACAGCGGGAAGACGCGCTGCACCTCCCAGCTGTCCCCGGAGCTTGCGGGGCAGGCAGCGGGGAGAAGCGCTCTTCTCCCCGCCACCCGCCTTGAGATCAGGTGCGGGGACAGCGGGGAGATGCGCTGCGCCTCCCAGCTGTCCCCGGAGCTTGCGAGGCTGGCGGCGGGGTCTCCCCGCCGTCAGCCTCCAAACCAATTCGGGAGACAGCGGGATGGCGGCGTTCCGCCTCCCTCTGTCCCCCGACCTTGTGGGGCTGGCGCTGGGGTTCTCCTGAAGCCTGGAGAGAAAGAGGGGTCGGTGCGCACCAACCCCTCTCGCTCTCCAGGCTTCAGCGAAAGCCTGCATTCGCCCCATAGGACACACACAAATTTCCCCTTTATTTTTGGAGGGGAAAAAGTGCGTCCTATAGGGCGAAAAATACGGTACTTAACCCAAGGTACCACTGTATATATATATGCTTCATTATATGTAATTTTTGTGTGTGTTTTTATCCTTGTAAATGGTCCAAGAAGCTGTTTATATAAATATTTCAAATAATAAAAAGGAAAGGTCAGTAGTACAGCAACTGCTTGCATTCGCAAGCTCACAGGTTCAGCCCCTGACATTAAAATCTTGCCTAAAACCACGGAAAGGGGCTGCCGACCTGTGCAGACAATACTGAGCTACATGGACCAACGGTCTGACTCAGTAGAAGGCAGCTTCTCATGTTCCTACTGCGATAGCAGCTGTTCCCTTTTCTTGCAATGTCTCCCCATGTGCTTCTTATCAACCTGGGTTCCAGAAAGAACGTGCCCTGCAGTCTGTTTAGTTTACATCTCAAAGTCCTGGGGCCAAAGTTCTGCATTGTCACTTTGTGGGAAACCATTCATTTATCTGAGCTGCAGTCCAGTTAGGCTCACTGAAGTTAGAAGACCTTTTCAGGGAATGAATAATAGTTTGAACTGATGCAGTGTTCCTCCTAAATATCTATCACACCCTTCGGACTTCCTGCTCATGGGGAGAGCCAGGATTTATGTTAGGGGGCAGGATCCGCAATCCTGTACCCATTTTATTTGGGAGTAACCCCCATTGAAGTTAACAGGGCTTACTTCTGAGTAGACATGTATGGGGTTATGCAGTAAATTAGCCACTTTCATAAATCATTGGGATTTAGCTAGCTGTGACTAACTGATTTCAACAGAGCCAAAATGCACACACCAATATATGTGCATTCACAGAATCTTAGAATTGCAGAGTTGGAAGGGACCTCAAGCAGGGGCGCCGACTTACAAAAAATATTGGGGGGGCCCATACCGACTTATCAAAAATATTGGGGGGGCCCAAGACCTCCAAACCGCTGCTGCTGGGGGAACGAAAGGGGCGAGCCCTGGGCTGCCCCGACCTTAAGTGAACCTGTGAGGGCCTGCCCTTTGCGGCAGCCAATTGGCTGCCGCCGTGGGCGGTGAATATTAATGAGCTAGGGGGAATCCCCACGCCGGCCCCGCAAGATTGTTGATGGGTTGAGAGCCCACAACCCCACCCCCTCTCTAGATAAGCATAATATAATAATTTTCTTAAATTATTGGGGGGGCAGAGCCAGAGAATGCTGCAGTTGGGCCAATGTGCTCCGTTTTGTCCAAAAGAAAGAAACTGTTTTAGGGACTTTCTTATATACCCTGAACGTATCCTTGGAAATAGACATTACCTTCCTATTGTCCTGAGTGTTCTTCCTCCCACCATCTTCCTCCAGATCAGGATGGCAGGAGGTCTGCAGAGCCTACAGGGACAAAAAGAGCCATATGGGATATTTTTATTTTTCTGAACCTCAAAATAGGCCTCAGACAGTTACAGAGAGACCTTTCCCGAGTAACCTTAGGGACGTATATTAGACCTCAGACCTTTTGCATATTCACACATTTTTTTAGATTTATATAATCCATATTTATGAATGGCTAGTTTACAACCATAAGGCTAAAATAGCGCAGAGGGGAGAAGTAAATAAGGCTGGGGTAGAATGAATGACCACTGGCTGAAAACTGATTTACTAAGGGTGAAATCCTAACTGCACTTACCTAGGAGTAAGAGCCACTGCTCACAGTCCTCTTCAAGGTCTTCTACAATTAGGTCTTCTGAATGGAAAAGAAGAGAAGGCTGGCAGTTAGAGAGACTTTCTTATATACGCTGAAAATATTCTTGGAAATAGACATTCCCTTCATGTTGTCTTGGGCCTTTCTTGAGCTCCTCCATTGAAGGAGCTCTTCTGCCATCCTTCTCCACATGAGGAAGGGAGGAGGTATGCAGAGCCTACAGGAAAAACAAAGAGCCACATGTGATATGTTTATTTTTCTGAACCTCAATATAGGCCTCAAACAGTTCAAAGACCTTAGGGAGATCCCAGGCCTTCTAGAGCTTTGGCGACCTATGAGCCAGCAGAGGGAGGTGTCACAATGAACCTTGTGATCCAACAACCCTGGGCCCTGAGAAAACTAGCAGCCACAAGCACTGCTCCTATTAAGTGACACTACTAAGTTTTCTCATATGACTTTTCTTCCATTTTCCACTTTTGATAAATATGCAAAATGTGCCTATTTGGATTCCTGCTGTAGTTGTTCCTGTATCTACTGAGAACTAGCTGTCTCCTATACTTATACCCTCCAACATTTCTCCCATGAAAATAGAAATGTCCTATTCCATTATTATTATTATTGTTATGATGATGATGATGATGATGATGATGATGATGATTCTGACTGGGTTGCCCCAGCCACTCTGGAAAGTTTCAAAAATATATGAAAACATAATAAAGCATTAAACATTGAAAAAACCCCTTCCCTATACAGGGCTGTCTTCAGATGTCTTCTAAAGGTTGTATAGTTACTCATCTCCTGGGCTTGGGGGTCACATAGCTTCATATGCTCCAACATTTCTCCAGTGAAAATAGGAATGTCCTAAGGTCTAAATCACAGTCTAGGGCTTGCTGATCAGAAGGTCGGCGGTTTGAATCCCCATGACGGAGTGAGCTCCCATTGCTTGGTCCAAGCTCCTGCCCACCTAGCAGTTCGAAAGCACACCAGTGCAAGTAGATAAATAGCTACTGCTCCGGCGGGAAGGTAAACAGCGTTTCCGTGCGCTGCTCTGGTTCACCAGAAGTGGCTTAGTCATGCTGGCCACATAACCTGGAAGCTGTATGCCGGCTCCCTCGGCCAGTAAAGCGAGATGAGCGCCGCAACCCCAGAGTCGTCCGCGACTGGACCTAATGGTCTGGGGTCCCTTTACCTTTAGGAAAATAAATTAGAGCAGAGTACAACTTCAAGAAAAGAGGGTCATTCTGGGGTCAAATCAGAAACCGGGATGGCTTCTGTAAATCTGGGACTGTCCCTTGAAAATAGGGACACTTGGCAGGTCTGCTGAGTTGCCCAGACGGGAGACCACGAAGGAAGCCATGATATGGTGCTTAGAATTATACTAATGGTCAGGGGTCCCTTTACCTTTATTCCATTATTATTATTATTATTATTATTATTATCATCATCATCATCATCATCATGATTCTGACTGGGTTGCCCCAGGCACTCTGGGAAGTTTCCAATTTATACAAAAACATCATTAAACATTACCAGAACCCGACCCCTCTCCTTCGGATTTCTTCTAAAGGTTGTATAGTTACTTATCTCCTTGGCTCGGGGGTCTCAGAACTCCATATGCTCTAACATTTATCCAATGAAAACTGGAACGTATCATTCCGGGGTCAGACCAGAAACCGGGAAGGCTTCTGTTACTCTGGGACAGTCGCTGGAAAATAGGGACACTTGGCGGGTCTGCTGAGGTGCCCAGACGGGAGACCACGAAGGAACCCATGATATGGTGCTTAGAATTATACAAAAGTACTGTGTAAATAAATAAATAGACACACTAAGTTTGCCACGTGTTGCGGGGGCTCTAAGGACAATGCCATGATTGTGTGATACATCAAGAAAGATTTCAAAAATATGTGTGGAACGTTGAGGGAGAAGAAGAGAGGAGTTACGTCATTTCACACATCATTCAAAATGCCACACACATGATCCGGTAGACACCTCTGGAAGTTGTGAAACAATGGCCATCACCTCTTGCTGGGCTACACAATTCCCACCAGTCTCAGCCAACATGGCCAACGGTCAGGGATGATGGGGGTTGTCCTCCACTAACATCTGGAGGGCACCACATTGGTTACCCCCCCCCCGAAGTATTAGGATGTTTAAACCTTAATGTCTTAGAGCTCAGTCAAGGTTCCCCACCTACCCCAGTGTGTTTCACAACTCTTTCCCACTAGCTATTTACATCAGCATGGTTTCCTTAGTGTCAGTTATGTTTCTGTTTCTGCATGCACCAGGGGACATTGACAGGCCAGGGATGTCTTTGCTTTATGCAACTGGTGTTCACACCTTGACTAGAGGCTTAAGGACGCCAATCCATTTGAGAAACCATATCAAAACAGTAGGATTTTAGAACAGGATACATAGGCATTCTGGATGTCCGTTGAACAAGGATTAAAAACCCAGCACTGGAAACAGTGAGTGCACATAGCAAATGGGACTGTGAACCTCAGGATTCAGCCTACACAGTCGTCAGCAACAAAATTAACCCTAGCGCATGCCTCATTTTTATACTTCATTCTAAATCTGGGATTTGGTGCAGGTGATTTCGGTATCTCTGCCTTTAGAGTATCATCTCCTCATGGCCCCGCCTTAGTGGCTTTCTGGTATCACAGTTTTAGGCAGGAAATTGGATGGGCTGGGTTTTTTTTTCCTTTTTGTTTTGATGTTTTAAAGGTTTATAATGGTAGTTTTAATATGTTGTTTAAAAATCATACCCTCTAACATTTATCTGATGAAAATAGGGACTTTCCATTCCATAATGATAATTTTCCTATTTATACCCCACACATCTTACTGGGTTGCCCCAGTCACTCTGGACAGCTTCCACCATATATATAAATATAATAAAACAAAAAACTTTTTTTAAAAAAATGCCTATACAGGATTGCCTTTAGACGGCTCAGGGGTCAGATAATTTCATATGCTCCTACGTTTCTCCACTATTCCCTACCCTGGTGTTGGCAAGTAATAATAATAATAATAATAATAATAATAATAAATTTTATTTATACCCCACCCTCCCCAGCCAAGACCAGGCTCAGGGCGGCTAACAATCGATATAAAAACAAATTGATTGAAATACAACTTAAGAACAAGATTAAAATACAACATTAAAACATTAAAATGCAGCCTCATTTCAATGGAAACTCAAATCAAAAACTTTTTTGGGGAGTAAAACATCAGGACTTCACCAAGGCTAACTATCCAGACTGGTCCTACATGGGCCAGAAAAAAAGCCAGGGAAGTCCCCAAATAGGAGTTCCATCACAGGAGGAGAAAGGGGAAAAAAAGAGGGGGAGGGAATCAAATTGATTCCAAGCCAAAGGCCAGGCGGGAGAACTCTGACTTACAGGCCATACGGAAAGAAATCCGATCCTCTAGGGCCCTGGTCTCATGAGACAGAGCGTTCCACCAGGCCAGAGCCAGTGTTGAGAAGGCCCTGGCTCTGGTTGAGGCTAATCTAACTTCCTTAGGGCCCGGGACCTCTAGGGTGTTGCTATTTATGGACCTTGAGGCTCTCCGTGGGGCAGACAGGGAGAGGCAGTCCCGTAGGTACGAGGGTCCTAGGCCGTGAAGGGCTTTAAAGGTCAAAAGCAGCACCTTAAATCTGACCCTGTACTGTAAAACAAGAAAATCCTTAATAAAATATTAAAAAAAAAAAAAAAAATCTGACCCTGTACTCCACCGGGAGCCAGTCCAGCTGGAAAAGCACTGGGTGAATATGCTCCTATGGCAAAGACCCCGTGAGGAGCCTCGCTGCAGCATTCTGCACCCGCTGGAATTTCTGGGACAGCTTCAAGGGCAGCCCTGCATAGAGTGAATTAAAGTAGTCAAGCCTGGAGGTGACCATTGCATGGATCACTGTACTGCTAAATGCCTAATTATTTGCGAAGACTGTGGCAAAAGAGGTCAGGAGGTCATTTGTTTTCCTCTAGCTCAGTGGAAGTGAGAGCTGGACCATAAAGAAGGCTGATCGCCGAAGAATTGATGCTTTTGAATTATGGTGCTGGAGAAGACTCTTGAGAGTCCCATGGACTGCAAGAAGATCAAACGCATCTATTCTTAAGGAAATCAGTCCTGAGTGCTCACTGGAAGGACAGATCGTGAAGCTGAGGCTCCAGTACTTTGGCCACCTCATGAGAAGAGAAGACTCCCTGGAGAAGACCCTGATGCTGGGAAAGATAGAGGGCACAAGGAGAAGGGGGTGACAGAGGATGAGATGGTTGGATAGTGTTTTTGAGGTTACCAGCATGAGTTTGACCAAACTGCGGGAGGTAGTGGAGGACAGAGGTGCCTGGCGTGCTCTGGTCCATGGGGTCACGAAGAGTCGGACACGACTAAACGACTAAACAACAACAACAAAGCTCAGTGTAGTCTGCCTCACACAAGCAAAAGGACAGAGGCAGTTACAGGGGTCTCAGGGAAGGGGGAACAGAAAGAAAAAGTAAAGAAGCTACACTACGCCTTCGGGATATATTTTGAGATTCCCAGCTGAAAGTAGCCCATGAACAAAAGGACAGCTAGCACTATCAGCCTCAAGATGAAGAGAAAAACGTGGAGAGATTTCAGTTTCACAAGTTCACTAGTAACAACCAATAGGTGCAAACTGCAAATACTGCAGTAGGCAAGCTTAGCCATTTCACCATTCAGTTTTGCTTATTAAAAGCTAGTAAAACAGACACACTAAATTAGATCACTCTCTAGGGCTGGGGTGGGGAACCTTTGGCCCACCAGATGTTCCTATTTAGCCAAGCTGTCGGGTTCATGGGGGAAGTATTTCGGCAGCATCTGGGTTGCCAAAGGCTTCCCACCCTGACTCTAGGGCACCAGGAAGTTTTATTGTGTAAATTATCCTATGCATTTTGCCCTAATTTGCATAGGAGTAATTTCCAGAAAACCCACATTACTGGCCCTCAGATCTGTGCAACAGGAAGGATGGCAACAGGTGAGCATTCCTAACCCTGGCAGGAAGACGCAGCTCACAATAAATGAGCTGGAAGAATGGAAGCTGAAGAGCTTGAACTTTCTCCAACTCTTAACAGCGTTTTTGGAAACTTTCATGTGCACTTACTGAGACTGTACCATTATCTAGACTCACTGAGAGCCTTCTTGTTTCTTGCATATGCACAAATATTAAGGTTTAAGTACTACATAAATTTTTAAGGGATGCGGGTGGCACTGTAGGTTAAACCACAGAGCCTAGGACTTGCCGATCAGAAGGTCAGCAGTTCGAATCCCTGCAGCAGGGTGAGCTCCCGTTGCTCGGTCCCTGCTCCTGCCAACCTAGCAGTTCGAAAGCATGTCAAAGTGCAAGTAGATAAATAGCTACCGCTCCGGCGGGAAGGTAAACGGCGTTTCCGTGTGCTGCTCTGGTTCGCCAAAAATGGCTTAGTCATGCTGGCCACATGACCCGGAAGATATCTGCAGACAAATGCTGGCTCCCTCGGCCAATAAAGCGAGGTGAGCACCGCAACCCCAGAGTCGGTCACAACTGGACCTAATGGTCAGGGGTCCCTTTACCTTTACTACACAAATTTAAGTTTTACTTTTTTCCTATCAATGTTTTCTTTTTCATGTCTTTGGGATGAATATTCTACGCTATAGGAACATCATAGGCCTGGGTAGCCTATAGGATGCCCTCCAGATGTTGCTAAACAACAGTCCCCATCAGCCTCAGCCAGCAGAGTCAATGGGGACAGATAAAAATGGAATCCAAGAACACCGGTGTCACATTGGTTAAATTTGTCATACACCAGAATCCTTTGTTTTAAAAAGTTCAACGTATTTAAGTGCTATCAGAATTGTGGAAGGTTAACACTGTGCTCCAAACAGCTACCGTATTTTTCGCTCTATAAGACTCACCAGACCACAAGACGCACCTAGTTTTTGGAGGAGGAAAACAAGGAAAAAAATATTCTGAATCTCAGAAGCCAGAACAGCAAGAGGGATTGCTGCACAGTGAAAGCAACAATCCCTCTTGCTGTTCTGGCTTCTGGGATAGCTGTGCAGCCTGCATTCGCTCCATAAGACGCACACACATTTCCCCTTACTTTTTAGGAGGGAAAAAGTGAGTCTTATAGAGCAAAAAATACGGTAATTATTGGTGGGAGTGGTGATGAAAAAATGAGTGGTGCTGAAAACAGAGAATTAAAATGGACTAAGTCTTGCAAATACTTACAAGGCAGTGGATGCTATATGCCAGGCCATTACTGACTACTGTCTCTCTTCAGCCACACACGAGAAGTTCTCTAAAAGAAAGGGGGGAAACATCTTTAGCATTTCCCCATCATTGGTAGGGAGGAAATATGAAACATTCTATGGAGGCATCTGTGGTGTTGTTGCCAAGGAAGGTACCAAAGATGTGAAAGGATGCAAGATTATCACCTTGTTTACTCATACTCTTAAAACTTGTACACATTATGGTTTAAGCAAATGACACACACCTTTTTCGTTCACTGTGGAGTTATACGTATCTATGGCCTTCCCAGCAAATTAGCTCATTGTTACTGTTTCTTGTGTTTTGTTGTATACACTGCAAATCATTATTTAACACACAGGTATTACGTGTGTGAAAATGACTCGTGTTTTTTATCACTGATACAGAAACACAGGACCAGAGACCTTGAAATGCAATATATTTGTAAGCACATAGTCAATATTATCAGACCCTGTTTTGAAGCAAAAAAGCAGAGTTCTCTGGTTGCCTTCTTGTGCCCATGCAAAGTGTTTTACATGAGCATCTAAAAAGCATAATGCATGTAACAATGTGTACTTGCAATCAGAGAACTGTAGAGTTGGAAGGCACTGTGTCAGGAAGATTTTGCCCTGTCACATGGCAGGGAAGAATCTTAAAACAATGATAGCCTCTCCCAAGCCCACATTCCCAGCATGTTCACACTCCTGTTTCAGTGAAGTCTCAGCTACTGTATTTGTATAGGTTGGATTACAATTTTAAAAAAAATTGAGATTACTGGGTAAAACACAGTATGAGAAAGTTAAGAATGACATACCAATAGATCAATTTTTTCAGGGCAATTTTTATTTAATTCATTAAGCATGTGAACACACACACTTTGAATAACAGGTGTGTAGGAAAATAAATTAGGGACGTGGGTGGCGCTGTGGGTTAAACCACAGAGCCTAGGACTTGCCGATCAGAAGGTCAGCAGTTCAAATCCCCGCAACGGGGTGAGCTCCCGTTGCTCGGTCCCTGCTCCTGCCAGCCTAGCAGTTCGAAAGCACGTCAAAGTGCAAGTAGATAAATAGGTACCAGGGAAGCTAAACGGCGTTTCCGTGCGCTGCTCTGGTTTGCCAGAAGTGGCTTGGTCATGCTGGCCACATGACCCGGAAGCTGTACGCCGGCTCCCTCAGCCAATAAAGTGAGGTTAGCGCCGCAACCCCAGAGTCTGTCACGACTGGACCTGGTCAGGGGTCCCTTTACCTTTAGGAAAATAAATTAGAGCCGAGTACAACTTCAAGATGCAGAGAAAATATACCAAACAATATTGGGAAGGGAGGATTGATATCCCAAGCAGGATCCAAGCTCCTGATTCTCAATAGGGAATCACTTTTGTCAGTTTCAGAATGTCATACTGTACTGTGTTCTTAAAAAGACATACATCAGAAGAACCTTAGAGTTGTATCCAGAACAGACTTCCTCTCACGCAAACTTACTGCTTCTTTCCCCTATACAGTGGTACCTCGGGTTAAGTACTTAATTCGTTCTGGAGGTCCATTCTTAACCTGAAACTGTTCTTAACCTGAAGCACCACTTTAGCTAATGGGGCCTCCTGCTGCCGCCGCGCCGCTGGAGCACGATTTCTGTTCTCATCCTGAAGCGAAGTTCTTAACCCGAGGTACTATTTCTGGGTTAGCGGAGTCTGTAACCTGAAGCGTCTGTAACCTGAAGTGTATGTAACCCGAGGTAACACTGTAGTTCCCATGAACCCCAAAATCTGCAGCTGCAATCGAGGCACCAAAGCAGCGCTGAAGGATGGGGAAGAATCCAGCCGTTGGTGGGGGCCGTTACAGCAGCCGGGGGGGGGGAGCAGCAGAACAGACCCCTCTGGCGGGGGGGGGGGGCGGGGAGAGAGCCAAAGGGGGCCCAAAGCCAACATCTTGAGTGTCTTCCCATGGTCTCTCGTGGCGGGGGGGGGGGGGGGCGATGCTGATCGCAGGTGTCCTGGCCAAGGGAGCCCTCCCTCCCCCGGCCGAGGAGGCGCCCCTGGAACGGGCTGCCTCATGAATCGATGCCTCTGACGGCATCTCCGTCCCCCTCGGGCTCCCGCGAGAAGCGCCCCCCCCCGGGCCCCTTTTGCCCCGTCCCTCCGGCTCACCTTCCTCCGGGACGCCGAGGAAGCCCCAGAGCCGCCCGGGTCACGGCGGGGTCCGGAGAGCCAGACTCCAGATGGCCCAGCAGGAGCGGGGAAGAGGGAAGCGCCGGGGACGCCACAGCTGTTTTGGGACTACAATTCCCATCATGCCTGACCACTGGTCCTGTTCGCTAGGGATGATGGGAGTTGTAGTCCTATAGCAGCTGGAGGGCACATAACTGTCATAGGGCGACCAAGGGGCGGATAGAGCCAAGCCGGATTCGCTGCTGCTTCTTCGGGAACCAGGAGCCGGCCGGCCCGACCACGCATGCGCGCTGCGACGGAGAACGCGGACGCAGAGGGGAGGAGCTACAATTCCCAGCAGCAGCGCCCGGAATTCTTTAAGCGGGAGCAACGGACTCCTAACGTGCGCTCGGGAGCCGGTGGTGGCGTTGGAAAGCCCTTGGCCCCGCCTCCCTTGGGCGCCGCCCCTCCCCTCTGCGGTCGCCTCCTCCGTGGCAGCGCGCATGCGCGGCGTGGTCGGGCAGGGCCGGCTCCTGGTTTCCCAAGCGGCTGCACCTGAGGGAGGAATCCGGCTGGGCTCTCTCCGCCCCTCGCTCCCCCTATGGCGGCGCCGGCGCTTCCCTCGTCGCCGCTCCGTCGCCGGCCGCTGCTGCTCGGCCAGGTGGAGGGCTCTCCGGACCACGCCGTGACCATGGCGGCGCTGGTGCCCAAGGAGGACGGCTTCCTCAGCGTCTCGGAGGACAGGTCAGCGGGGACTCGGCGCAGGGCGGCGGCGGGGCCGAGGGCGACAGCGCTTCATGAGGCAGCGCGTTCCAGAGGCGCCTCGGCCTGGGGTGGGATGGCTGCCGGGGCCACGAAGAGGCGCCCCGAGGCTCCCTTGGCAAGGAGAGGGGTCAGCATAATAATAATAATAAAAATAAAAATAATGCCCCCCTCCAGAGACCATGGACAATAATAATAATGCCCCCCAGAGACCATGTATAATAATAATAATAATAAAAATAAAAATAATGCCCCCCTCCAGAGACCATGGACAATAATAATAATGCCCCCCCAGAGACCATGTATAATAATAGTAATAATAATAATAATAATAATAATAATAATAATGCCCCCCTCCAGAGACCATGGACAATAATAATAATAATAATGCCCCCCTCCAGAGACCATGGATAATAATAATAATAATAATGCCCCCCGAGAGACCATGGACTATTATTTTTATTATTATTTATTATTTATACCCCGCCCATCTCCTGAGGGGTCCACAACCTAAGGCCCATGGGCTGGAAGCGGCCATGGAGGCCCATGAGCCCCCTCCGAACTGAGGCGCCCGCTCGCACGCTGCGCTAAACTGGCACAGCACGGTGCGGGGACTCGCTTCCATGGTGCTAAAAATCGCAGGTGCGCACGCACACATGTGATCCGAAGCCCATGGAGGGATCTCCGTGGGACCGATCCGGCACAGGCAAGATAAACCTTGCTGACCCCTGGGTTACAGGGAACCAGGCAGAGGGTCTTCTGTGTAGTGCTGCCCACTCTGTGGAATGCCCTCCCATCTCATGTCAAGGAATAATAATAATAATAATAATAATAATTTATTATTTATATCCCACCCATCTGGCTGAGTTTCCCCAGCCACTCTGGGCAGCTCCCAATCAAGTGTTAAAAACAATACAGCATTAAATATTAAAAACTTCCCTAAACAGGGCTGCCTTCAGATGTCTTTTAAAGAGAAGATAGCTGCTTATTTCCTTCACATCTGAAGGGAGGGTGTTCCACAGGGTGGGCGCCACCACCAAGAAGGCCCTCTGTCTGGTTCCCTGTAACCTCACTTCTCGCAATGAGGGAACCGCCAGAAGGCCCTCGGCGCTGGACCTCAGTGTCTGGGCTGAACAATGGGGGGTGGAGATGCTCCTTCAGGTATACAGGACCTGATGTTTGCTTTCGTTCCCCTTTGGCTCTTTGCCAGTGACTCCCCCCGGCCATATGATTCGGGTCTGTTCTGCTGTAATGGCCCCCACCAGCGGCTGGATTCTTCCCCCGAGGAGACACTACCATTTGGGACGCCCCCTGCCTCTCGCACTCCGTTCTCAAGCATTGGTTTGCTGCCCCCATTGCAACTGCGCTGGTCGTGTGGGCAGGTGGGTTCTTAACTACTCGGAGCAAGAGGGGAGAGGCACAATTTTTGCAGCCCCTGGGTCTGTGCTGTTGGTGGGGGCCAGCATAAACCAGGCTCTGTGGATGGAGTGCCTGCTTTCCATGCAGAGGGCCTCAGGTTCAGCAGCTGGTGTTGAGTGTGGGCCAAGCTCCCGTCTCCATCCCTGGAGAGCCATTGCTGCTGGGGGCTCCATAAAAGGTAGCTTGGTATGTGGTGGGCAGCTTCAGATTTAGGGTGGTTCAGGCTGTTGCCCTGCAAAGAGCGCCAAGCAAAGGGGGCGCAAAATTGAGAAGATCCATTTGGATTCTGTTCTTGACTGAACTCTTCCTTTCTTGGGTATTTTTGATATGTACTCCCAGGAAAGTTGAAAGGCTTGCAAGTTCTCCTCAGAGGTGCAACACCGAAGCAAAAAATGGTACTGTATTGGTTTACCTGCTTGCGTATCTTGTCTTCTAGCACAGCAATAATACTCCCCCTAGAAACCTGCAGCCAAGCAGTTGGCTGGCTGGTTCAAATCAATACGTGACATTTAATCTCACCACCTTTGCACATTGTCTGATGGCCTGCATTGCTCTTCCTAGGTTGCTGAGTACTGCAGTCCCAGGAGAAGCAACAACAGGCAAACTTCCTTTCCTGCATAACTGTTTGTTGTTGTAGTTTTGTCAGGATCAAGTTACCATTGCATGTGGATACATAACAAGGCCCTGATCACCTTTAAAATGAATGGGGAATAAAGCTGACTGAGATGGGCCAGTTTAGGAAAAAGCTGCAGTGTGAGGGCTGTTTTAGCCTTTCTCTGCCTGCCACTTCTCCATTCCTATCTAGCCCCAACTGCTTCTCCCTCTGTGCAGTGCTGAACCTGTGTTTGTGAGTGTGGAAACAAACTGGAAATAGCTTGAGAGGGAGGAATCTGTTAGTGCAGATTCCTCCTCATTCTCTACTTACCCTCTTCCAACAGAGTTCTTTTAAAATAAGTAGGAGATGACAAATTGTACTTTCATGCATCTGCTTGCAATGTTGATGAGACAGGCGCTTGCAAAGCCTGCTATTCTGTGAGGTTTGGTCCCATTTGCACTTTCTCCTCCAGCTCCAGCAGTCATTGCTTCTTAAGAACTGTTATACATCCTATTTTATTTTTTTGCTGATAGGATAAATGTATGTGTCAGCTAAGTGGAAACTTGGAGATTGCAACTTGAAATGTTGTCTGTGGTATGGTGCAATGCAGCTTGTCATGTTCTCCAAAGTTCCTTGTCTCGCTGGAGCCTTCTTCCCCTGTTTCTCTGTCCGTTCTGTGCTTTTCCTCAAGTCTCACTTTCCAGCTCTTCTCACGGGTTCCTCTTTTTTCAGTCCATTGCCTTGCTGCATGCTTCCACCGGCCACCTTGCCTCTGGCCTCTCCACCCCTTCATTTTACTATCTCCTGTGATCTCTTTCTAGTCCCCAGCTTCCCCATAAAGTTCTGCCTCTCCCTAGGGCCTGTGTGGTCTTAGACACAATGACAAAGTTCTTTTCCAGACTAGAAATTGAACTGAGGGTATTCTAGCAACTGTGCTCACTCAGCTGTTGGATAATAATCTGTCTGGGGCTTTTCCATCAGAAGTGTAATACGATATAGTGAATACCCCCCTTTAATTAAAAAAAATTATAGACATAGTTTCTGTTTGCACATCACTGTCTTTTTTCAGTGCACTAGTGTGCTTGAGTTGTGTTATCATTAAATATTTGGGCAGCCCAGTGACTGGTGATGTGACAATTGCTGAACACATTCTGGAGGTGCTGTCATTATTGTGGTGTTAACATTGTTATCTTCTCAGGTATCTAATTACTTTCCAAAAGGCATCTATAAATTACCTCCCTATGCAGTCTGCTATTTGAGACATTAAAATATAACTTTTCATTTGGAAAGTTTGCTGAAAAATAATTCATTCTTGTGGTTGGCTTTCTTATTTTAGGCTATTACCCCCGTCTGTCAAAAACCAACCTCATTTTAGCTTTAATCTGTATTAGCCACAGAGTTGTTTTGTGAATTGAAAAAAAACGCACCACTTACTCAGGCTAATATATTTTGGATCTACGAGCACAATATTTCAAAAAAATGTGTAGGTAGTTTTCAGCAGTGGTTACAGATGTAAAAGCTCAGTTGCAAATGGCATATGCTAGGTTTTGTGTCATTGCATTAATGCTTTAATATTTCATGATGTCTGTAGTTAAGACAGGTTTTGTAGTGTAGAAGTTCACAAAAACTCCCTTTGGGGTGTTGTTTCTTTGAGGTACAGGATCTCTTAGACCAGGGATCAGCAAACATTTTCAGCAGGGGGCCAGTCCACTGTCCCTCAGACCTTGTGGGGGGCCGGACTATACATATATTTTTTTGGGGGGGGGGGGATGAACGAATTCCTATGCCTCCTATGCCTCCCACCGTTGTGAGGAAGGTGCAGGGGAGGTTGTATTTCCTGAGAATGCTCAGGGGACTGAATCTATCTCAGCACCTACTTCTGTCCTATTATCACAGTACCATCGAGAGTGTCTTAACCTATAGTATATTATCGTGGTATGGGAGCAGCTCTGAAACGGATAAAAAAGCTTTACAGAGAATAATTAAAATTGCCCTGAATGTTATTGGGCTCCAACTACCAACCCTGGATGAGATCTTCACGTCTCGCACTTTGAAGAAGTCACACAATATCCTGGGAGATCCCACCCATCCTGCTCACAACTTCTTTGAACTGTTGCCTTCGGGCAGAAGATATAGGACAATGAAAACACGAACCACACGCCTTCTGAATAGTTTCTATCCAAGAGCTCTGATTGCACTAAATAATGATCTCAGGGCCAGTTGCAAGAAATAGCAAGCAGGGAGTAGGAAGGAATGAGATAGGTTTTAGGTTATGTTATGCCTTTAATAGGTTATGTTATATTCTGGATTATGTTATGTTTTAATAGATTATGTCTGAATAGGATGAGAGTGTTGGAGATACGTGCAAATGTGTATGTGAACCCGGTCTTTGGGGGGGTGTTTGATTTTCGTTGTTGTGTATACTGTGTATATACGGACAATGACAATAAATTATCTATCTATCTATCTATCTATCTATCTATCTATCTATCTATCTATCTATCAAATAACCCAGAGATGCATTTTAAATAAAAGCACACATTCTACTCATGTAAAAACACGCTGATTCCTGGACCATCCACAGGACAGATTGAGAAGGCGATTGGGCCGGATCCGGCCCCTGGGCCTCGGTTTGCCTACCCATGTCTTAGACGCTTCACACCACACAGTACCTTCCTAATGCTCAAAGGTTGAAAATAATGCACCTTTCTCTGACAGATCAGGGGTTAGTTTGGGTCTCAGCTTTGTAGTACAGCAGCTGTTCTGCCTTTTGGGCAGTCGGTTCTTAGATTTGCAGATTCAGGAAACCCCGTCCAGTGAGAGCATGCTGCTCTGTTAATTCAAAGCCTTGCTCTCGGGTGGTTAAGTAACAAGATGCCATATCATGATGACTACTTTTTGCACAGCTGAGCAGTCATGTTTGGATTTGTAGCTGGGTGTGTGTATTTTAATTACAAAGAATGTGGGCTTGATGAGTCCTTACTACTCAAGAATCACGTGATTCTAAAGCATCTTCCTTGGAATGATTTTGTTTTGTTTTGCTGGGCTAATAAGATACCTAAGGCCTAAATTTTCACAAGGTTGAAACTATGAAAAGGAGACATTGTGTTGCCTGTCCTAACTCTGTCCTGAGGTGCAATAGTGTTTCACCTTTTCGATAAGCATCCCTCAATCTAGTCCATTTTGGTGCACATCCCAGCACATGTGAATTGTGCTCTGCCTTCGGGAGTGGCCTTGCTGAATCAGGAATTGAGTAGCAACATAGCATGAGAGAAAGTAACTCAGATCCAAGTTTATTACATGGCTTTTCTGATGAGTTGAGGAGCAATAGAGCCCCTCCTGCTTTTGTTCAAGGGTGCCTGTACACAGACCGCCCCCGCCTGTACAATACATTGGCCGTCCTTGGCCTACATGAGAATGGAAGCAGCTTGCTACATGCTTCTTCCTAGTCTGGGTTACAGTTGCATTGAATACTGCTATTCAGCCTCTCTATTTGCAGAAATGTATTTTGCACTTTGGTGCTGCTTGTGAATGTAACTGAAGTAAAATCTGATGCCTTAACTAGGTCAGGAGGACTCCGGTGATGGTCATTGGCCTTGAATAGGAAGGCTTTGTCACTTTGATTTAGGTGCATATGGTTGCTGGCCCTGGGTTATAGGCGTATAATCTAATATTTGATCATTTTCAAGTTTGTGAAAATTTTAGGGCCGTCTTTAATGACCTTAAGTAGCCCTGTTTGTATTGCGGAACTTTGCTAAACTTAGGGGTAATGAATGCCTTACTATTCTTCCTTCAGCATTACTTGCAGAATAAAACAACCAAGGCAGAGTCATAAAGTTTGTTTTGTCAGTTCTCTGGTGTGTGACATCTTGAACCACATGTCAATAAACTATGGTTAATGTTTAATTTAACTTGCTCAGAAGTCCCCACATCCACTGTCTCTGCAAGCAACAAATCAAAATACTTGGTTTGTCCTGTTGTTCAAACCTGGGTTCATCACATTAGCATTACCCAAGTATGGCAGTTTGATTAGAGAAAGCTATTGTAGACCTTGAAGAGAACACACCCCAGCAAAGGAGATAATAGATATGGAATAGAACAAAGCTTATTTTGCGGGTTCTAGTTCTTTAGTTCTTTCATAGGTTTTCTGATCAAGCTTTTTAAAAAATGTTTGTGCAAATAAAGGACTGTAACTTCAACATCATCTGGTGACTTGGTTTTCTAAAGCTGTCTTGATTCTCCACCTATGGAACAGATTTTGTAAAGGCATTATATTATTTCAATTTAGTTCCTGGTTTCTTTTTAAAAAAAAAAAAAATAGCACGACTCTTCTTATTACCAATAGTTTTTTCCCTTCTAGAATGTCTCAGTGAAAGAACAGATTTGTGTTCAACTGTTGACAGTATTATGCTGATGTAAGCCAAAAATGCATAGAACAATCAGTGTTTTCAGTAACAAAATGATCTCCGTAATCACTCTTTCTCCAGAGCTGCGTGGAACTGAATAGGTCTATAGTTATGAGGCGATATTTCTGTGCCCAGTGTAGAATTAAATCCTTTTATGAGCCAAAATATGATCTAAGAAGCACAGGCAAGACAGGATGGGTGCCTCAGCCTATGGTCTCCATTTTGTCTGACTTCATGGTTACAATATCTAGCCTAATTTTTCTACATCATCATTATTATTATTATTTTCTTTGTTTCATAACGTTTATACAAAGTCTGGTTGTTAAATAAAAAGGCACCTCAAAGCGGTTTACAAAAAGTTAAAACAAGAAAATCAAGAAAAATTCACAACCGTACTTCAGAACATACAAAAGTTAAAATACTAAAACAGATTAAAATCACCTCAATTATCTAAGGTTTTGTTTTTTCACCCCGTGGTTCCCTACTTAGTAACATCTTGCCAAACAAAGAGTTCTAAAAGCATTCAAAATGTTTGTGACTTTTCTGTTCGGCCTAATGAAGATACTGTTAAACTCTGGCATTTGAGTCTCCCCAGCCTGGTGCCCTTTCAGGTGGTTTTGCCTACAAAGGTTGTTTGGGACTGAAGGGATTGTAGTCCAAAAAATCTGGAGGGCACCTGGTTTGGGCAGGTTGTTTCATAGGTACATAACCTACCAAAGCAACCCTGAGCTGGTTCCCAAGTATGGAATCAAAGAATCATAAAACTACTATCTTAAACACTTCCCACACTATCAGACTAACAAGATGTTGTAAACACTCTGAATTATGATAACATCCTTTAGTACAAAAATTACAACCAATCTGAATGAGAAGACTTGTTAAGCTGTATTTCCCTCCTTTAAAAGGGTTTTTCTGCCTGCTGTAGCAAGGGTAATGCACTGTGCTAGGTGCTGTATGGTTTTTAATTGTATTTTTTATAGAAATGCAAAAGACCATCTGAATGAATTTTGCAGACTGCAATTTGGAAATCACAGCTATAGAGAAAAAAAATTAGGTTCATTGGACTAACTGGCCTAGTTCCCATCTTTGTTGATAAGAATTCCCAAGTTGGCAATTATTTTATAAATAAGGGTTTTTTTGGCCTTGTTAGCAATGGTCATTTAAAAAAGCAAGTTGGTAATTTTATAAATCACATTCAAATTTCCCTTTGGTTGGTAGCTAGCTGAGATAAATACTTTAAAACTCATATAATCTCTTAATGAAAGATGAAGGCATATTATAAAAGTGTCAGATTTGGTAATACTGATGAAATGTTGCCTGCTATTGAGCCATCTCATGTGCCCTGTTAAGATATGAATTTGAACCCCTTCTTTGATGTGATTCTAATTTTGATCATAGCTAACATTCAAAATTTGCCATGCGCATTTTGCTGTTGGCCACTTGCGACCAGCTGAAGATGCCCAGGTGCCAGGATTGCATTTGAAGTCTCATCATCAGCCTAGATGAGGCACGTCCAACTCCCAAGAGACTGCAATCTTGCAGTGATCATTATCATTGAGCTTTTTTGGACATGCCTGGCCTAGATGAACAAACTGTTCTGCACCTCCAACTTGTTCTGCAGGTTCTCCCAATCACCCATAGCAGATTTGGGGGTTCATGGGAACAACAGGGTAAAGAAGTAGTAACTTTGCATGAGAGGAAATCTGTTCCAGATACAACTCAAATTTGTTCTGCTGTATGCCTTTTTAAGAACACAGTATGACTTTCTGAAACTAACTTGGCAAAAGTGAGCCTATTGGGAATCAGGAGTTTAGATTCTGTCTGGGAGATCAGTCCTTCCTTACCAATATTGTTTGGTATCTTTTATTTGCATCTTGAGGTTGTACTTAGTTCTCATTTGTTTTCCTACAGTCCAGTTATTCAAAGTACTGTATTTTTCCATGTATAGCGCGCGTGCGTGCACACACACACACACACACACCCACACACCCGGTGTATCACAACCCCTGTTTTTTGGGACTCAGAATTGAGGAAATGAGGGGAGATTGCAGAGAGTTGTTAATCTTTTTCTGGGGGAGGGGGGATTGCCCAGAGTTGTTGAGCTTTTTGGGGGAGGGATTGCCAACAATCGCTCACCCACCTGACCGCCAATGCCAATCGCATGCATCCACGAAGCCAACAATCATCTGACTGCTCGCCACCAGCAGCCGACAATCGCATGCCTAATTGCCGCAGCAGACCTTGCCACAGCCATCATTCACCCCACCAAATGCCAATGACAATCTCCTGCTTGCGACAGCCACCAATCGCATGTCCCATCTCAGCACTACCCGTGTATAAGGCGACCCCAAATTTTAAGCATTGTCATTTAAATAAAAAAAACCCTCGTCTTAAACACGGAAAAAACGGTATATGTGTTCACATGCTTAATAAGTTAAATAAAAATTGCCCTGTTTTCTCTGGAAATTGATCTATTGGTGTTTCATTCTTAAATTTCAGTAATCCCAGAGGATTTTTAAAATAGATTTGTAATCCAGCCTATACAAATATCTCAAGGTGCATAACAAACTTTCTCCATTTATTAATAGGTCCCGTTGATGATTATCCCTGGGTATGTGAAAGACTGATGTGGCTGGGCTCAGGACAAATTCCAAACATTGGGTGATTTCACTCAGTGTAGACCCATTGAAATTAAAGGCTCTAACTTACTTACTGGTATGTTTATTTCAGTGGGTTTACTCTGAGTAAAACTTGATTGCCTTCAGTTGTGTCTTAGCTTTTTTCCAAATCACAATTTGCTTCCTTTTGAGAGTTACCGTATTTTTCACTCTATAAGACGCACCAGACCACAAGACGCACCTAGTTTTTGGAGGAGGAAAGCAAGAAAAAAAATACTCTGAATCTCAGAAGCCACAACAGCAAGAGGGATCGCTGCGAAGTGAAAGCAGCGATCCCTCTTACTGTTCTGGCTTCTGGGATAGCTGCGCAGCCTGCATTCGCTCCATAAGACGCACACACATTTCCCCTTACTTTTTAGGAGGGAAAAAGTGAGTCTTATAGAGCAAAAAATACGGTAACTGGTAGGCAGCGTGGAAGATTGCTCCATGGTGGCATCTGTTTCCTGAATGCTTAGGTTGTAGAAAAGTCATTGTGCTGTACTAAGCAGGAGGTCAGTGCCAAAACGTGGGAGGCTTTGTGAGAAATCTGAAAAAGTTGTTAAACTAAATTTGATAATATAGCTGGCATAATCCACATAATGGGGTAGCCGGTGGGTCTCAAACCCTCTGTGTGTTAGGGACTTCCCTTGCACGCAAAGAAAGGCTCTGGCGGATTGAGTGGAGGAGACTAATAGTGCGTCCAGTGTTCAAGAAAGCGAGGAAAGGTAGCCCGCCTAGGAGAAGGAACACTCTGATCCTAAACCTCCACTGCCTTCTTCGTTTGCCCCCTCCTTGCTGCCTGTATGAAATGGGCCAGAGGGCTGGAGGCTTACCACCCATTATGTAGACACAGGGAGGAGCTAGGAAAGAGCAGTGGTTCCTACTGTTGACTTGGCAGGACTGACTGAGCTCTCTTGGAACCAGATGGCAGTGTAGTGTCTGTGGTGGTTGTTGGCATCCATCTGTCTTGGGAGACAGTGGAAGACTGCATCTGGGTATACAACACCTGCTGTGGCTTTAGAGACAGACACAGGAGAGACATGTTTTGTTGCAGCTGGGGCAGGTGAAAGTGTTCATTGTGCTGCTACAGATACACCATGGTGTTTCTTCTCTTTGCTCCTCCCAGCAGTCATTCCTCTGCTGGTCACTGCTGTGGATACACAACCTTGACTGAGTATCTCCGGGCGCTGGGGTCGTCTGCAAGGGATTCTCAAATGGCAGTGTTTGTTATTGCCAGCCTTCAAGTCTTGTTTGCAGACACCTTTGTAACACAGAGTTGGTCTGCCAACAGGCTTGGTGCCTGAAGCCAGCTCCCTAGAGTTCTCCCTTGGGGATCCTGCCATCTTCCGTTCTGTAGACATGGGCAAGCCAGCGTAGACGTCACTGAGACAGGAGTGTGAAAGTGCTGGGAATGTGGGTTTGGGAGAGCCCATCTCTGAGACTCTGTCCTGCCATGTGATGCCCAAAATCTTCCTGACACAGCATATGTGGTTCCTGGGAATTGCGAATTGCCTGTGGCTCACTTCCATAAAGCAGCGTGCTCAACACATAAGCCTGGTAGACCTTCATCTTGGTATTGGATATTAGCATCACATTCTACCATGCCCTTTTGGAGAGGTAAGCCATTGCCGTAGCTGGTAGGATAGCATCAAACAACCAGGACCAATCTAATTCATGCACACGGTAAGATAGATGTATATAAATTCAGAAAATAAATTAAATAAATAAGACGACAGCAGAATATGAAGTTGATATGTATGCAGAATGTTGTACGTAGCAGTCTGACTTGAACTGGGGTTTGAATTTTAAAAAGAGAACTTGTTTGTTGGACTAACCTATTCCCACAAACCCCTTGGAGTTGCCATGCTTTGTGCTTTGTCTCTCGCCTCTCTCCCCCCGAGGTTCTGCGGAATAAAAAGGATCACAATACAGTCACAATCTATTTTCCCTTCTGCTACAGAAACCTTTGTTTGTGGTCACATAGACCCTAGCCTAAGTACATTATGCAATTAAGTCAGTTGTACAGTTCTTTCAGAGTTTGGGGTTCATTTGTGAAGCAGATGGAATAAGAAGGGCAGCCTCCCAAAATAAAAGAGAAGAATAAAAAAGGGAAGAGGCAGGGAGACAGGAGTTGGAAACTATAGCTGATCAGACAGTGGAACAAATATGAAGGAGAAAAAGCTCAGCTCGCAGCTGACTTAATCCTGCGGGGAGGCAGTTCTGTGCATCTCCTGCTAAAGGCTTTAATTCAGACTGAAAGTGGCTCTTGGGATTTCACTTCACGGCATACCAGAGAGATGCCCAGCAATGCTTCAAAAGTGACACTTGAAATGACAACCCTCCTAGAATGGTGTGGTGCACCCAGATATCTTGCCATGTGCTAAACGAGCTGGAAGTGGGTGTGCACAAGATGTGCCTTTTCTCTCTCTTGCGGCTGCCGCATGAAGAGAACAGGACCTTGCTTCTGGGTTCAGGAATGACAGAATCGTCACGATGAGGTCCTTCTTTGGGGGATAGGGTAGCTGAGAGGCACCGCCATTGTGACTGTGCTACTGTTTTCGTGCTGAACACTTGCTTACTTTTCCTGGATAGTTAGGAAGGAAATTTTCACCTTTGGAAATCTTAATCATGTTTCATTTGGAATATCTGTAGATAGAAATAGATATTTAACATTCTGCCATTACAAGCCTATCAACTTGCCCGAGGGAAGTGTCTCCTGCCACTCTCCCTGCATGCAGATCTGGGGGTTGTCTTGACACACACACCCACAAGACAATTTTGGGAGGACTGCAGGGGAAGGGAAGGGAGGAACCTCCATTATGCAACCAGAAGCCCTTGGACAGGGCTTTTGTTGATAGGGTTTTTTAGGTGAATGGGGCCCTTTTTATATACAGTCATACTTCATGTTACGTTTGCTTCAGGTTGAGCGTTTTCAGGTTGCGTCCCGCGGTGACCCGGAAGTACTGGAACGGGTTACTTCTGGGTTTCACTGCTCACACATGTGCGGACACGCAAAATGATGTCACACACATGTGCAGAAGCGGCAAATCACGACCCACGTGCAGACGCAGGTTGCGAACGGGCCTCCGGAACAGATCCCATTCTCAACCAGAGGTACCACTGTATATATACTATATACACACTGTCTGTCTATACATCTAGATACACATATGTGTACATACACATATTAGTAATTTTCAAAGCAATGGACATTGCATCTGAAACTTAGTCTGGAGAAGTCTGTTGGGAACAGATTAAGTCAGTTGTATGACTTTTACTCAATCAGCCCGTGAAACCAGACTGTTAGGTAAACAAAACAATTCCATGAGAATTAATGAGTTGTGTTGATAAGACTTGCCTCCTTCCTCCCCTTCAGTCTCTTTGTCGACATTTGCCTGACATGTGCAGAACACCTGGGAAGCTCAGTCAATAGAGCCTCACACTCTTAATCTCAAGGTTGTGGGTTCGAGCCCCAGGTTGGGAAAAAGGTTGAACTAGACGGCCCTCGTGGTCCCTTCCAACTCTACAGTTCTCTGACACATTTGTACAAATTTGTTGCATGGATGTGTTATGCTTTTTAGATGCTCATGTAAAATACTTTGCATGGGCACTCTTCTAAAAATATGTGCAAGAAGGCAACCAGAGAACAGGGGCAACCAGAGAACAGGGCCTGATAATATCTATTGACTACATAGCTTGCAGGTATCTTGCTTTTACTAGACTCCTGTGTCAAAGCCAGGGCATGCTTTGGAGAATGCATTTCCTATTTTCTTATGACCTTCCTCCTCTAAAAATAATTCACCTTTTAAGTCTTTCCTGGTCTGCCCCTGGATTAGTCAGAGGTTTGGCTAATAAAAATCCCTTCTGCTAATGTTCTTGCTGTACTTGATTTGCTCTTTAGGTAGTCTCTGAATGGTACCGTTGAAAAGCTGCCTGGTGTAATTGAAAGTTTCTGCATAAGCCTGTGTCATTTCTGCTGCTGACTGTGTTGACACCTCGGGAACCCTTTCTGCCTGATCTTGCACTAAAGGGATTGGGTGGTAGTTGGACTCCAGTTCTTAAACTTATTGGATTCCTTGAGTTGGACTCCAGATCTTAAACTTATTGGATTCCGCTCCCTCTTGTTCACTAAGTTCTAAGCAAACCATGGTTCAGAAAGGGTTCTGCGTTGGCACATAACACCTGGCCACAGCTAGAACAAATCAAGGTTTGTAAGTCAACACAAACATGACTTCAGATTGGCTTGGCTTGCATGTAACACTAAGCCAAAGATGGCTTAATGTGATTGTGCAAGCATGCTGGTGGTACATGGAAAATAGTGGCCACTTTGCTACTTCTCCTTCTGCTTTGTTGCTCTAGTGGGAGATAAACCATGGTTTGCCTTGATGTTACAACTGAACTTGGCCTTGTGGTTTGTTTCACTGCAAACAAACCACAAACTGTAACCAAGTTTGGACAATTAAACAAACTATAGTTAATAAACTATCTCTTAGCATTATGTGTGAACCCCAGGACTATGACTTGTGTATGGTTTAAATTTAAATATATATATCGTATCTTTTGCTCTATAGGACGCACTTTTTCCCCTCCAAAAATTAAGGGGAAATGTGTGTGCGTCCTATGGAGTGAATGCAGGCTCCTTGGCTTCAGCGATAGCAACGCGAAGCCTCCAAAGCGCAGAGGGAGCGCTCCCTCCATGCTCCGGAGGCTACGCGTTGCTTTCGCTGAAGCCTGGAGAGCGAGAGGAGTCGGTGCGCACCGACCCCTCTCGCTCTCCAGGCTTCAGGGATAGCCGCCTGAAGCCTTTGGAGCGCAGCGGAACCTCGCGCTGCGCTCCAAAGGCTTCGGGTTCCTTTTGCTGAAGCCAGGAGAGCAAGACTCTCCTGGCTTCAGCAGAGAGGGAGAGCTGTGCAGCGCCCCTTCAGCAAAGCGGGAGGAGAAATGGAAGGGGCCCCATTTCTCCTGCCGCTTCGCTGAAGGGGCGCTGAGCAGAGAGGGGGAGATTTTTTTTTCCTTGTTCTCCCCCTCTAAAACAAGGTGTGTCCTATGGTTGGGTGCGTCCTATAGAGTGAAAAATACGGTATATGGAGAGAGAGAGAGTCTGAAAGCTGAGCTAGATGTACTTGGGTATCCTGTTGATCCTGTTTCAGTCCCTTTGAATCTCAGGAGCTTCCTCCTAGACTCACCCAGATATGTACCCCTCATCATTCTCAAGTGTTTTCAGAACATTTTGGTTCTTGAGTCATATTGTTAAATCTGCAATTTCCGCCCATAGACTAGCCTTTCAGGCACCCAACAGCAGAATGCATGTCTTCTGTGTTGTACATAATGCAGCCATATAAGGGGCCATATAAAGCTGTAGCATTTGAAAGGCCTTGCTTCAGATAATCATTGCCAATCTCTTTCCTTCCCCACTTGCTTGGGTGTGGGGATTGTCTGAACTTCAAATGAATCATGTCATAATACAAATCATATTGTAACATAAAATCACATTTCATTGTGTTATCTCTGTGGCATCTCTGCAGCCGAGGGAAGTATTGCGTTTGTATTGCATCTTTCCTGGCTTTCTTGAAAAGGGGCACAAGGCTTGAATTTACGCAGTGTTTTCTCTCTCTCTCCCTCTCCCTCTCCCTCTCCCCCCCCCCCTTGGTTAAACAGACTGAACGAGTGCAGAGGCATCTACAGCAGGATGCAGACAAATAGGGCACACTGTGCACAAATCTTTTCATACCTCTTCTAACCAGCATATTTATATCACTTAAAATACTTACACCCCACTCTTGACCACAAATACTCTTAAAGTGACTAGCAATTATAGAAGTATAAAATTATCTCTGAAATGCAGAACAGAAGCAAAAGCAGCACCGTCTCAGTGGGCCCAGCCTCCAATGGCTTGCACATTCATTGCATAGGATAGTAGTTCGGTTCCCAATTACCGTGGCTAATTACTGCAGACTCGCTGTTTTTCAAAAGCCAAGCCACGGACTCCCTACTTTTGAAAATTTTGGTAACTCTATTGTAGTTACCTATGCAAAGCAATTTTTTGAACAAAATGTGGGGTAAGCAAAGGATTTTAGGTATACTAAAAACCCCCGTCATTGTGGCCTGGGAGAGGAGGGTCATAGAATCATAGAGTTGGAATAGACCACAAGGGCCATCGAGTCCAACCCCCTGCCAAGCAGGAAACACCATCAGAGCACTCCTGACATATGGTTGTCAAGCCTCTGCTTAAAGACCTCCAAAGAAGGAGACTCCACCACACTCCTTGGCAGCAAATTCCACTGTCAAACAGCTCTTACTGTCAGGAAGTTCTTCCTAATGTTTAGGTGGAATCTTCTTTCTTGTAGTTTGAATCCATTGCTCCGTGTCCGCTTCTCTGGAGCAGCAGAAAACAACCTTTCTCCCTCCTCTATATG